>NC_081313.1:116879781-118129781 GCF_026419965.1 Kogia breviceps
ACAGCACTTGTAAAGTGCTTAGCCCAGGGCCGGGTTGTTGCAGTTACTGTGAGCTTTCCAAAGGACCCCAACGGAAGTGGCATCACCTGCTTTGCTCTTTTCCCCCTCCCTTCCTGCTCTCATTCTTCTGCTCTTTGACAGAGGCTGAGTGTTTGGTGGAAGGTGGGGATCTCAGGAATGTGGGGCCTGCTATGGCCCCCAGAAATAGCTCTGGTCAGAGCAGGAGGCAGTACAGGGGCTGGCAGGTGGAGTAGGTGTACCCTCTTCAGATGGGCACAGCCTGGTGGAGGAATCTGGAGGACTTTCTGTAGGAGGGGCGTTTGGACTCTAGGGGCTCAGCACCTTCTGTGTTCCATAAAAAGAAGGAAAGAGAACCCCTGCCTCAGGGTGCCTACCTTCTAGTTAGAGGAGATAGAAAATAAAGAAGTAAGCAAGTGATTAAAGCAGTGATAGGTATGTGAAGGGAATGAACAGGAGGGTGTGATGAGGCTGGACAGGGGGTCAGGGAAGGTGTCTCAGAGGAGGCACAGTTGGGGCAGAGACCTGGAGGATCAGCAGGAGCCAGCCATGGAAAGACCAGGGACAAAGCTTTCCAGGCAGAAGGACCAGTGAGGCTGGTTTCCACCTTTTGGCTATTGTGAACAGTGCTATGAACATACATATACAGGTTTTTAAAAATTTATTTTTATTTTAATTTTTTAATGGAATGAAAAATTCTTTAAGTTCTATAGTACTTTACAATTTTCAAAAGTTTCACACACATGATTTCATATAATCTCATAATAACCCTTTTTCTTCCTACCCTATATTGCCCCTCACCCTTCCTGGTAACCACTGGTTTGTTCTCTATATCTGTGAGTCTGCTTCTTTTTTGTTTTATTCACTGCTTTGTTGTATTGTTTAGAGTCCACATATAAGTGATATTATATAGCATTTGTCTTTCTCTGTCTGACTGATTTTACTTAGCATAAGGTTTTGTTTGAGCACCTGTTTTCAATTCTTTTGAGTGTATACCTAAGTAGTGGATTGCTGGGTCTGCTCGTAATTCTATGTTTAACTTTTGGTGGACAGTAAAACTGTCCATAGTGGCTGTTGTTGGAGCCCAGATGGGAGATGATGGTGGCTGGGGCAGACAGGGCAGTGAACATGGAGAGAAGGGACAGATGATGGAGGCCAGTTGAGGGTGAGCCTGACAGGACGTGCTGATGGGGCTGATTAGGGAAAGAGAGGAGTAAGGATGGCTTCAGCATCTGGCTGGCTGGGGGTGCTGTTTCCTGAGATGTAGAAGGAACTTCCGTGGGTGGTTGGAGGGCGTGGTGAGTGGGAGAGCTGGGGCTCAAGTCCCACTTGTGACATATTGTGTTTGAGATGCCTGCTGGACATGAACATGGGGTTGCCAAGGAGCTGGTGGGATAAACAAATCTGGGATGCAAGAGAGAGATTGGGTGAGGAGGTCATTGTCATCCTGGTGGAATGAAAGCCATGGGACTGGCTGAGTGCCTCAGGGAGAGAAGCAGGCTGGTGACCTCGTCCCAAGGCATGGCATTATTTAAAGGTCAAGCAGAGCAGCAGGAGAGGCTTTGAAGCAGCCATGGAGATGGGAGGAAAACCAGGAATTTGCAGTGTCTCAGAGGCCAAGAGAAGAAAGTGTTTCAAGGAGAAAGGAGTGGCCAACTGTATAAAAGGCTGCCATGAGGTCAAGAAAGATGTCAACAGAAAAATGACCATTGAGGTTGGAATGCCCATCGGTGGGTCATTATCACTGGATGGTCAAGGTCATTGGAGACCTTCACAACAGCACTTTAGGTGGAGTGGAGAGGACAAATGCCAGGCTGGAGTGGGTGGAGATGAGGATAGGAGGGGAGGAAGTGGAGGATGTGGAGAATTCTTTTGCGATATTTGGCTTTGAGTGGACTCCTGAAATGAGCCAGCCACTGGCTGGAGGGGTCTAGGAGGAACTCTTTCAAATCTGACTAGAGCATGTGTGTATGTCAGTAGTATCCACTAAGCAGGCAAGGAGAAACTGATGATGCAAGAGAGAGAAGAGAAAATCGAAGCTTTCCTTGAGATGAGCAACAGAGCATAGGTGGAGAGTGGCCTTAGCTGGCAGTAGGGAAAGCTCATTCCCCATGACATAGTGAGCTGGAAGGGGAGGATGTCAGAGGAGGGCAATTTTAACCTCCAGACAAGCGAAGATGGGAGCTTGGGTTAGAATTGGAGGTGGAGACAAGGAGAAGTATTAAAAATGTATTTTGGATGTGCAGTCACTAGCACTGATTAATGGAGTGAACGCTGGGGTGAGGGAGGGAGAAGCGTCTAGGCTGAGGCCAGTAGGGGGGGTGAGGAGATGGATGGGAGAAACTGTGCCATGAGCTTTCAAGCTGAAACAAAGAAAGTTGTTTTTGAAGAAAAGCTTAATTTATCTCAAACTTGGGTTGTCTGAAGGTTAGCAGTGGGAGTGCTGGGGAGGTGGGTTGGTGCTGGATGGTGGAGGACTGGACAGATGCAGGGGTTGGGATACTATTCTGAAGACTGGGGGCGGGGGGTCCTGCCTATTCTAAGATGGCATCTGAGAGCCATCTGAGCGTCATACAAGAACTTTAAAGGAGCACTGAGTACAACTCAGGTTTAGTCTTGATTTGCAAATAGTGATGAGGGTTTCCCTGCCCATGGGACTTTCCGTTGGCCCCTCTCCTTGCCCTGAAGGATGACATCTACTTTCTTTCTTCTTGGCCTGTCTCATTCTGCTCCTGGGGGGAGACTTAAAGACAAGCTGGGATTGTTCTGACCCCAGGGCTGCGCAGGCAGGTCACGCCAGACCTGTGGAAAAGGCCTTGGAATGGGGCTGTGGCCAGGCCAACCATAACTCTTTTCTGATTAGAGATAGAAGCTGTGGGAACAGTTTTTGAGGGTCAAGGCAGCAGGGAGGCCCTTTTGATCCAAATGGTGGTGGGAGGAAGGGAGGAACTGGGAACTTGGAGGCCCCAAATTATCCATGTCAGTTCACCTTCGGAGTTTCTGGATACACGTCTTTTCCTTCTCTCTTTCCCTTTTTCTCTCCCTCCCTCCCTCCCTCCCTCCCTTCCTTCCTCTCCCTTCCTTCCTTCCTTCCTTCCTTCCTTCCTTCCTTCCTTCCTTCCTTCCTTCCTTCCTTCCTTTCTTTCCTTCTTTCCTTCCTTCTTTCCTTGTTTCCTTCCTTCCTTCCTTCTTTCCTTCTTTCTCTCTCTTTCTCTCTCTCTCTCTTTCTTTCTTTCTTTTCTTTTTTTCCCTTCCTTCCTTCCTTTCTCTTTCTCTCTCCCTTTCTTCCTTTCCTTTCCTTCCCTTCCCTTCCTTTCCCTTCCCTTCTCTCTTTCTTTTTCTTTTCTGGTATATGTCTTTTTGCCTGGGTATTGTTGTTATTTTATTTTAAATCAGGTAATTTACCCAATATGATTTCACTTTTTTGCAGTTGATTATCTTACTTTCCCATCCAGAGATTGATTGATTTTAGTAGATGAAAGTGTATTCTGCAGTTGTTGGTTGTAATGTTCTATGTGTTGATAAGGTCAAGTCTTTTAACTGTGTTGTAAAAATCTTGTATATCCTTAATGATTTTTTTATTATGGTAAAATATACAAGACATAACTTTACCATTTTAACCAGCTTAAGGTGTACAATTAAGTGGAATTAAGTACATTCACACAGTGTGCAACCATCACCACTCTCTTGTTCCAAAACTTTTTCATCACCCCAAAAGGAAACCCCGTACCCCTTCACAGTCACTCCCCATTCTCTCCTTCCTCCAGTCCCTGGCAACCACTAATTTGTTTTCTGTCTCTATGGATTTGCCTATTCTGGATATTTAATGTGAATGGAATCATATAGTATGTAGCCTTTTGTATCTGGCTTCTATCACTTAGTGTAATGTTTCCAAGGTTCATCCATTGTCATAGCATGTGTCATAATTTCATTTGTTTTTATGGCCGAATAATATTCCATTGAATGGATATGCCACATTTTGTGTATCCATTTGTCTTTTAGTGAATGTTTGGATTGTTTCCACCATTTTGATATTGTGAATAGTGTTACTCTGAACATTTGTGTACAAGTTTTTGTTTGAACACCTGTTTTCAATTCCTAGGAGTAGACCAGCTGCATCTTATGGTAATTCTATGTTTAACTTTTTGAGAAACTGTGAAACTATTTTCCATAGTGGCTGAACCATTTAAAATTCCCACTAGTAATGTATAAGGGTTTCAATTTATTCACCTCCTTGCCAACACTTCTTTTCTTTTCTTTCTTTCTTTTCTTTTTTAATGATAGCTGTTCTAGTGGGTATGAAGTGGTATCTCATTTTGGTTTTAATCTGCATCTCCCTAGTGACTAATGATATTGAGCATATATTTTCATGTGCTTGTGGCCATTTGTATATCTTCTCTGGTGAAATGTCTATTCAGGTATTGATACTTTGCCCATTTTGGGGGGTTTTATAATTTTTATTTAAAGTTGTAAAAAAAATAAAAAATTGTGGCAAAATATGCATTACATAAAATTTACCATCCTCACCATTTTTATATGTATAGGTCAGTAGTATTAAGTCTATTCACATCGTTGTGCAACCAGTCTTCAAAACTTTTTCATCTTCTCAAACTGAAACTCTATATCCATTGAACAACTCCCCATTCCCTGCCCACCAGCCCTTGGCAACCACCATTCTACTTTTTGTCTTTGTGAATTTTACTACTCTACATACCTCATATAAGTGGAATCACACAGAATTTGTTTCTGTGGCTGGCTTATGTCGCTTAGAATAATATCCTCAAGGTTCATCCATGTTGTAGCATGTGTCCTAATTTCCTTCCTTTTTAAGGCTGAATACTATTACACTGTATGTATACCACATGTTGTGTATCCTTTCATCTGCTCTTGGACATTTGGGTTGCTTCCATCTTTTGGCTACTGTGAATAGTGCTGCTATGAACATGGGTGTGCAAATATTTCTTTGAGACTCTGCTTTTAATTCTTTTGGGTATATACCCAGAAGTAGTATTGCTGGATCATATGATGATGTTATTTTTCACTTTTTGTGGAGCAACCATGCTATTTTCCATAATGATTGCACCATTTTACATTCACACCAGCAGTGCACAAAGTTTCCAGTTTCTCTACCTCCTTACCAACATTTGTTATTTTCTGCTTTTTGATAATAGCCAAGTTATATCTTATTATAGTTTTAATCTGCATTTACCTAATGATTAGTAATCTTGAGCATCTTTTCATATGCTTATTGATCATTTGTATATCTTCTTTGGAGAAATGCCTATTTAAATCTTTTGCTTTTCTTTAATTGGGTTGCTTGTGTTTTTGTTGTTGAGTTGTAAGAGTTCTTTATTTATTCTAAATACTGTACTCTTATCAGATATATGGTTAGAAAAAATTTTCCCTTTTTATAGATTGTCTTTTCATTCTCTCAATAGTGTCTTTTGGGGCACAAAAGTTTTAAATTTTGATGCAATCCAGTTTATCTATTTTTTCTTTTTTGCTTGTGCTTTTGGTGTCATATCTAAGAAACCCAAGGTCATGAAGATTTAGCCCTATGTTTTCTTCTAAGAGTTTTATAGGGTTGGCTCTTATGTTTAGATCTTTGATCCATTTTGAGTTACTTTTTGTATATGGTGTGAGGTAAGGGTCCAACTTCATTCTTTTGCTGTGGATATTCAAATTTCCCAGCACATTTGTCCCAGCACCATCTGTTGAAGAGACTATTCTTTCCCCATTGGGTGGTCTTGGTACACTTGTCAAAAATCAATTGATCATAGCATTACAATTTATAAATGTATCAAAGTAACACAGTGTTGGGACTTCCCTGGTGGTCCAGTAATTAAGACTCCAAGCTCCCAATGCAGGGGGCATGGGTTTGATCCTTGGTCGGGGAACTAAGATCCCTCGTGCTGCGTGGTGTGGCCCCTCCGCAGAAAACACCAACAAGAGAAAAACAAAATAACACAGTGTACACCTTAAACTTACACAGTGTTACATGTCAGATTTACTCAATTAAAAAAATCAATGACCATAGATGTATGGGTTTATTTCTGGACTCTTAATTCTATGCCACTGATGTATATATCTATTCTTATGCCAGTGTCCCACTGTTTTGATTAGTCTAGCTCTGTAGTAAGTTTTGAAATCAGAATGTGTTCTTTTCCAAGATTGTTTTGGCTATTGGGATCCCTTACAATTCCATATGAATTTGAGGATAAGCTTTTACATTTCTGCAAATAAGGCCATTGGGATTTTGATAGAAATTGTATTTAATCTGTGGATTAGTTTTGTGAAGTATTACCATCTTAACTATATTAAATCTTCCAGTCCATGAACACAGGATGTCTTTATATTTATTTATGTCATTCATTTCTTTCAGCAACCTTTTTTAGTTCTCAATGTACAAGTCTTTCACCTCCTTGGTTAAATTTGTTTCTAAGTACTTTATTCCTTTTGATGCTATTGTAAATGGAATTGTTTTCTTAATTTCATTTTATGATTGTTCATTACTAACATATAGAAATGTAATGGATTTTGTGTGTTGATCTTATATCTTGCAACTTTACTGAATTTGTGTATTAGCTCTAATAGTTTTTTGGTGGGTTCTTTAGGATTTTCTGTATATAAGGTCATTTCATCTGTGAATAGAGATAATTTCACTTCTTTATTTCTAATTTGGGGGACTTTTATTTTTCTTATCTAATTGCTCTGGCTTGAACTTCTAGTACAATTTTGAATAGAAATGGGTATTCTTGCCTTTTCCTGATCTTAGGGGGAAATCTTTCAGTCTTTCACCAGAGTGTGTGATGTTAGCTGTGGGTTTCTCATAAATGCCTTTTATCACGTTGAGGAAGTTCTCTTCTATTCCTAGTTTGTTGAGTGTTTTTTCCATGAAAGAAGTGTTGAATCTTGCCAAATGCTTTTTCTACACCAATTGAAATGATCATGTTTTTTACCACCCTTCTTTCTATTAATGTGCTGTATTATGTTAATAGATTAAAAAAATTTTTATTTATTTTTGGCTGCATTGGGTCTTTTTGGCTGCGTGGGCTTTCTTTTGTTGAGGTGAGCAGGCTTATTGTGGTGGCTTCTCTTGTTGGGGAGCATGGACTCTAGGTGGGTGGGCTTCAGTACTTGTGGCTCATGGGCTGTAGAGTGCAGGCTCAGTAATTGTGGAGCACGGGCTTAGTTGCTCCGCGGCATGTGGGATCCTCCCGGACCAGGGCCTGAACCCATGTCCCCTGCATCGGCAGGCGGACTCCCAACCACTGCACCACCAGGGATGCATTTCACTTGGTCATGATATATAATCCTTTTTTAAAAAAATAAATTTATTTATTTATTTACTTTTGGCTGCGTTGGGTCTTCGTTGCTGCGCACAGGCTTTCTCTAGTTGTGGTGAGTGGGGGCTGCTCTTCATTGTGGTGTGCAGGCTTCTCATTATGGTGGCTTCTCTTGTTGCGGAGCATGCGCTCTAGGTGCGCAGGCTTCAATAGTTGTGACACGTGGGCTCAGTAGTTGTGCCTTGCAGGCTCTAGAGTGCAGGCTCAGTAGTTGTGGTGCACAGGCTTAGGTGCTCCGCGGTATGTGGGATCTTCCTGGAACAGGGCTCGAACCCGTGTCCCCTGAATTGGCAGGCGGATTGTTAACCACTGGGCCACTAGGGAAGTCCATAATCCTTTTAATATGTTGCTGTTTGCTAGTATTTTGTTGAGGGTTTTTACATTTATGTTTATAGGGTATACTGTTCTATAGTTTTATTTTCTTGTGATTTCTTTGTCTGGTTTTGGTATCAAGGTAATGCTGGCCTTATAGAATGAGTTAGGAAGTGTTCCCTCTTTTTCAGTTTTTAGGTAGAGCTTAAGAGGTATTGGTGTTAATTTTTCTTTAAATGTTTGGTAAACTTCACGGGTGAAGCCATCTGGTCTTAGACTTTTCTTTTGTGTGGTTTTTGATTACTGATTGAATCTCTACTTCTTTTTAGGTCTATTCAGATTTCCTATTTTTGCTTGAGCCAGTTTTGGTAGTTTCTGTGTTTCTAGGAATTTATTTTATCTAGGTTTTCTAATTTGTTGGCATTAATTAATTGATATTAACAAATTAATTGCTTAGTATTTTTGTTCTTGTTACTGAGAAAGAAGTGTTAAAATCTCCAACCAAGATTGTGAATGTCTTTCTCTTTTTAGTTCTGTCAATTTTTGTCTTTTATTTTTATTTACTTATTTATTTATTTTTCTGTGGTACGTGGGCCTCTCACTGTCGTGGCCTCTCCCGTTGAGGAGTACAGGCTCCGGACGCTCAGGCTCAGCGGCCATGGCTCACGGGCCCAGCTGCTCTGCGGCACGTGGGATCTTCCCAGACCGGGGAATGAACCCATGTCCCCTGCATCAGCAGGCGGACTCCCAACCACTGCGCCACCAGGGAAGCCCTGTCTTTTATTTTTTGAGACTTTTATTTATTATTAAGTGCATACAAATTTAGGATGCTTATATCTTCTGGTAGATTGACCCTTTTATCATTATGAGATGTCTCTATTTCTAGTAATGCTTCTTGCCTTTAAGTCTATTTTGTCAGTTATTAGTGTAGTTATACTGGAGTTCTTTTGCTAGTGTTTGCATGTATATCTTTTTTCTATCCTTTCCCCAAGATTTCTGTCCCTTTATATTTAAGAGGTGTCTATTAATCTTTGCCTTTTAATTGTACCATTTAATGAATTACTAATATATTTGAGTTCAAACATACCAGGTTACTCTGTTTTCTCTTTGACTCATCTGGTCTATATTGCTTTTTTTTTTCTCCTTTCTTGCCTATTTTTGGATTATTTAAGTATTTTTTAGAATTCCATTTTCCCCTGTTAGCTTGTTAGTTGTGAATTCTTCTAGAATTCTTTTTGTGGTTTGCAATATGCATCCCTGACTTATTAAAGTACTTTTTACCACATCCTGGGAAATGAAATAACCTTAAAATGTCTCAATTTCATTTATTTGTCTTCTCAACTTACATACTACTGTTATCATCCTTTTAAATATTATATCTCTTTCTATATTTTATTCCCCAGAAAAATTTATTATTGTTATTTTGCAGTCAATATTCATTTAGACTCAGCCACCCTTTTTGTTGCTCTTCATTCCTTTCTGCTTCTCCATGCTTCCATCTGAGATAACTTTCCTTCTGTCTGAAGAATTTCCTTCATTTCTTTTTTTTTTTGTGGTACGCGGGCCTCTCACTGTTGTGGCCTCTCCCGTTGCGGAGCACAGGCTCCGGACACGCAGGCTCAGCGGCCATGGCTCATGGGCCTAGCTGCTCCGCGGCATGTGGGATCTTCCCGGACCGGGGCACGGACCCGTGTCCCCTGCATCGGCAGGCGGACTCTCAACCACTGCGCCACCAAGGAAGCCCTCCTTCCTTTCTTAATTTCAGGTGTTTTGCTGAAGTATGACCAGAGTGTTTCCCAGGGCCCCTTGTCCTTGGTGGGCCCTGAATTCCAATTTTTGTTCTCTAGTCCTATTGACCACTCAGTTGCTCACCCTTTTGGCCACTGCTTGAGAATTGACAAATGCTTCAAAGAGGAAAGCTGCTCCTAGTCAGTCTCACAACCTCCATGTTTCCCTTATTTGCAGGATCTTTAGCCTTGAAGTCCTCATTGCTCTTATATTTCTCCAGTGTCTTCACATAAATGTTTTATTAATATTTTGACCAGCAATTGTTTCTGATGGGAAGGTTCATCTTCAATAAGATAGTCTGTCATTACTAGCATTGGAAATCTTGCCTGGTTATTTTTTGATTTTGCACCCCTGACTGATGGCTGGGGAATGTTCAGTGTGTGTGGAACTCAGGCAATATTATCAACATTACCCTCATACTCCTCAATTACGAATGTATACATAAATGACTATATACATAATACATATATGTACATGTACAATATACACATAGATTTATGAAACATACTATATTAAGGCACACATAGATCATTTCTCCTTAACCCTTTGGGAAAGATATAGAAAACTCTTGCTTGCCAGCTACTTATAAAGCTTTCTATCATTGTTTTCTTTTTTTTTTCTTTTTTTTTTTTTTTTTTGTTTTTGTGGTACACGGACCTCTCACTGTTGTGGCCTCTCCCGTTGCGGAGCACAGGCTCCGGACGCGCAGGCTCAGCGGCCATGGCTCACGGGCCCAGCCGCTCCGCGGCATGTGGGATCTTCCCGGACCGGGGCACGAACCCGTGTCCCCTGCATCGGCAGGCGGACCCTCAACCACTGCGCCACCAGGGAAGCCCTATCATTGTTTTCTAAATTATTTTCTGTGGTGTGTGAATGTCCCACATGATGTTAATATAGTCTTTGCTAAAATGGTGCCAAGGTCAATAAGTTTGAGGCACTGTACGTGGAATCCTCTCCTTGGAGACTCTTAACACACAGAAGCACATTAAAAACTCTGAAACATATAAACTTATTTGATTATGAAATCCTTTTCTGGGGGGAATTCCTATTCCCATCTGTAGGTGAATCTTGGGAAACACTGCCTTATAGCAAACCTAAATCCACAAAATCCTATACCAGTAAATATCTAGTGTTCAAGGGCCTTTGTCTTCTCAAAGGTGAAATGCCACCAGTGTTTCCTCAAACGTGAACACTGCAAGTCTGAAAGTATGCACATCAGATGTTGGGTTTGGAGGGCTGGAGCCCCTCTTGTAATCATTGGTTAAAAAACGAAGGCAGAACTTTGGGGTACAGTCATTCCCAGATCTTTGTCTGTGCCTCCTGGAGTGAAACCATCTGCTTGGGCTCCCTTGGTCCCAGTGCAGCTCAGCATGGGGTACCCATGTGTGTTGGTGGAAATTGATTTTTGATTCTCTTAAGACCAAACTCTCCCTCACTTCACCTACCTCTTGGAGGTCTTGCCGCCCCTCTGTACAGGTGAGAGGGTGAGACAGTTGTGACGGAATACACAGAGCTTCTGCTCAGGAGCCAAGAGGCCTGGGTTCAAGTCCTGGTGCTGTGTGACCTTGGGAGAGTTAACCATGGAGTAGCGGGTGAGAGCACGGGCTTTGGTGTCAGACACACTCAGCCCTTCTACTTCTTTGCTGTGTGATCATGGGCACGTCACTTCACCTTCCTGCACCTCAGTTTCCTTACCTGTCAAGTGGGGATAATAATAACACCCACCTCACCTTCTCTTTGTTGTGAGAAGGAAATAAGATAATGCATGTTGAGTATAATACCTGGAACATGCTAGGCACTGGCAAATGTCAGCTATTACAATACATCATCTAACCTGACTCCTTCATCTGGGTTTGAGGAGAACCCCAACCTCTCATGATGCTTGAGGATCAAATAGAATCTTGAATGTGAAAAAGAGTTCTGTATACTCTTGGGAGACAAAGGGAAATCCAGGCAGTCTGTTTTCATTACTGCCCTTGATGCTGCCTCATCCCTTCTGGCCGGGCAGGGCAGGGTGTGGGGACCACACCAACCTCCATCCCTACTCTCAGGCAGAACCATTTCTCCATTACAGAACATTGGCAAGAAGATGTCCTGCCAGCAATTCATTGCCAACTTGGACCAGCTGAATGACGGACAAGACTTTGCCAAAGACCTGCTGAAGGTATAAATTGCTAAGGGTCCCCATGGCCCCAGCTGTGTCCAGGGTGGGTGGAGAGGAGAGAGATTTCTGCCCACTAAATCCTGATGGTCCAGATTCCTAATTCTGGGGTCAGGGTCCTGATGACTTTGGGACAGAGGTAGAGACCATCCAGGTCAACATGTGACTGTTATGTGTTCCCTGAATTAGGCAGAGGGGTAGGCTCTGTGAGATTTGTTTTTAGTGCTCCACTATCATTATTGCTGTCATGGTAATCCTCAAACTTGCCACCCATTGTCACAGCTGCCGCCACTATCACCACCACCTTTATCACCACTACCACCTTCACCACCACCATCATTATCATTACCACAGGGAAAAGACCACTCATTCTTTCAACATCATCAGGAATCTAATTTTCTTTTGAGGCTGAAGCCCAAGGTGGAACTCTGGCCTTTCAAGCCCTGTCAGTTCTCCACGTTGGAGGAAGAGGAGCAGGTTTCTGGGGGGTAGATGATGAGTTCAGTTTTAGATAGTGAGTTAGAGGGACCTGATGATATCAAGTGGGCAGTTGAATAGTGAGTCCGGAGGTCAAAAAATAAACATTGCCTCCATCGCTGTTCTTACCATAATTATGTTCTTCACTGTCAGGAAGCACTTAAGAGTGTTTTTGTAAGTAAGATCAAATAATCCCAGTCCCTTCACCCACCTACTCCCTGTCTACTCATCCACTCATCTACCCATCCTCCCATATACCCATCCTTCCATCCACCCACCCACCCTGCAACTCAATCATTCACCTGCCCATACACCCACCCATTCACCCATCACCCACACATACACTCCTACACAGTCCCCTATATACACTCCACATCCACTCACCCACCCATCCACTCACCCATTTCCCTGCCCATTCACCTACCTACTAACCCATCCACCCACTCATCCTCAAGTCTTTCCAATCATCTAAAAATGAATCCACCCACCCATCCCCCATTTATTTACCCATCCAATAAATAAGTGTGAATCAAACACCTACTTTGCCCCACTGGCTGCAAAGATGCTCCCTCACTGTATCCAAATTGCTAGATGGAGATTTCTTTGACTGTTCATTGAACTCCTCTCTCTCTTTTTTCCCCCTCTCCCAGACTCTTTACAACTCCATCAAGAATGAAAAGCTGGAATGGGCCATGTGAGTAGTGCCCATGGGCACAGGTATGGGGAGACTGAATTACGGGGAGGGGGGAGGGGGTGTGGCTGGGGGTACTGGGAAGTCACGCCGGTTACTCTCCATGGTGCTGATTTCTCGCACCCAGGGACCTGGTGATCCCTGGCCAGCTGTCCAGCTCCTGGTGTTGAGTTCCCCTTTGGGTTTGTTTTCTGTCTTGATAAAAAGTATGCAATGTTTACAGCTATGGAATAGATTGAACTGTGAGTTTAGTTTCATGATGTTCACAACAGGTTTTCTGTTCAGGGGATATTGCCACTATTCCCAATGATGATAGCTCTTTCCCCTCGGGGAGGTAGGCAGGCATGAGCTATGAGTCCCTTTACAACTCCAGTAATCTGACCAAGTTGACGTGGTGATGCTGTTGGCAATGGGGAGAGATGACTGCCCCCTAACTTCTTCCCCTGTGAGGGCAGTGAGACCTGGAGATGCCCAGCCATCTGGAAAGAGGTATGGTTGGTGACCTTGCTGACTGGGGAGACTAACAGCCTCCTGAGGAAAGTTGCCACTCCACCGGGGAGTTGCTGTACTCCCCAGGGCAGCCTGGGTCTTTTTTTTTTTTTTTTTTTTTTTTTTTTAACATCTTTATTGGAGTATAATTGTTTTACAATAGTGTGTTAGTTTTCCCTCTACAACAAACTAAATCAGTTATACATACACACATGCTCCCACATCTCCTCCCAGCCTGGGTCTTTGGGCCCATGAAGAGGTCCCAGGTAGGGATTGTTAGGAACCCCAACCCAACTGGGGAGAGCTGACATTCTTATACCAGGGCTCCTAGGCTGGGGAACCTAGACTTTAGGGGCCTCATCTACTGACCTTCCCTCCCTCACCATGTCCCTGGGGCTTGGGCAGTCTGGCCATGGGTTACTGCTCCCTGGGGCTGGGCCTTCAGAGAGGAGAAGGAAGACAAGGAAGGAAGCCTGAAGGTAGTAAGGTCTCCAGCTTTGTGATCAAGGGTGAAGACTGGAGCTTGGAGGCCAAAAATCAAAGCTCAGAGGAGAGATGTCAGAATTGAAGACTCAGAGGAGGGAACAAAGGTCTGGACCTGTGGTCTGGAACTGGAACCTCCTTATCTCTGCTCTTTACCTCTAACTGGCTTCCAAATGAGTGTTTTGTGGGGAGAGGGCATGTTGACGTGGGAATGAGACCTCCGTGGAGGTGGTACTCAGGCCTAGTACTTTCCTAGTGATGAAGATGAGCTGAGGAAATCACTGTCTGAACTGGTGGATGACAAGTTTGGGACAGGCACAAAGAAGGTGACACGGATCCTGGATGGTAGCAACCCCTTCCTGGATGTCCCACAGGCTCTCAGCGCCACCACCTACAAGCATGGTGTGCTGACCCGGAAGACTCACGCCGACATGGATGGCAAGAGGAGTGGGTGTCAGGCGGGGAAGGGGCATGGGGAGGGATGCTAGTCCAGAGGGGGTCCACACTCCCTTGGCTACTCCTCTGGTAATGCCCATGCAGGCAGACGTGTAGGGGACACAAGGGAAGAGATATCGGGGTGGTTGGTTGTGGCCACACTACCCGTGTTCCCCTCCCCAGCGCCCCGTGGGAGGCGTGGTTGGAAGAAATTCTACGCGGTGCTTAAAGGGACCATTCTGTACCTGCAGAAGGTGAGAGACTACTCCAGAGTCCTTACCCAGAAAGGGCCAGCTCAGCCCCTGCCTTATGGTGTCCAGAGGGTCCCGGGCAGGACCTAGGGCTTAGGCAGATTCTGGGTCCTCCCCCATCAAAGGCCTTACTTGGGCTCACAAAGGGCTTTGGTGGTTTCAGGGAGGGGTCTTTTGAATGTCCAGGGGTTCAGAGGATACCCAGTGTAAGGCCTGTTCAGGCTTCTGAGACCAACTGGGGAGGAGTGCCTGGTGAATCTTGTTGGGGTGGGCATGGCATCACAGTGGCAGCAGCTGAATAATGGTGGGATGTACAGGGACAGAGAGAAGGAGAGTAAAAGGGAGGGACAGTGAGGGTGGAGGAAGTATGGGTCAGTAAGCCAGAGCCTGGTGATGACAGAGGCTTGCCCACCCCCTACCTGGCCTGTCCAGGATGAGTACAGGCCTGACAAAGCCCTGTCTGAGGGCGACTTGAAGAACGCCATTCGTGTGCACCATGCTCTGGCCACCAGGGCCTCCGACTACAGCAAGAAGTCCAATGTGCTCAAGCTGAAGACAGCCGACTGGAGGGTCTTCCTCTTCCAGGCACCGTAAGTAGGAGTGGGGGCACCCTCGCTCCCACCCTGGGCTTGGGACCTGCCCCATTCCCTTGCCTCACCCACCTCAGGGGAGGCACCCTTAGCTTCCCCTTCATAGCAGCCATGAGAGTGAGTGTATCTGTAAACAGCTTGGGTCCCTCCCCAGCAGCACTGGTTCTCAAGTGTGGTCCCCTCAGCATCTCCTGAAAAACCTGTTAGAAATGCAGTTTCTCTGGTCCCACCTTAGACCTCCTGAATCAAAAAGGCTGGGGATGGGCCAGCAATTGTGTTTTAACAAGCCCTCTAGGCGATTCTGATGTGCACTGAAGTCCCTAAATACAGGGCATATGGGATCTTTATCATCCTCCACTTAAAGTCGGAGGCGGGGGGATGGGTACAAAAGACTCACCCTACAGTTTCTCCATAAGACCTTCTTTCCACTCCCCTGCACTCCATCCTCCTGTGACTTGAGATTGGGGTTTCATGTGTCAGATGAGCTTAAAAGGGGGGAGGCTGGTAAGTGAGCTCTCAGGATAGGAGTGGACGTGCCAGGCCAGGTAGTGGGGCTGGGACGAGATGGCTGAGTTGGGGTGACCAGTTGCCCAGCTGCCTCTAACAATCCCCTGCTGGTCTCACACTCATTAGCTCCAGGCTGTTAGCTCTGAACCTGGCTGGGCAGCTTTATTTTCACATGAAAATCCAGGTCTTGCCTGGGAGCTGGGGCAGAAGGGGAGCTGTCTACACAGATGTGACTAGGCCCATCCAGCCCCCATCCTGCCATCCTCCCTCACTCCTTTGCCCACTTACACGGAGGTCTTCATGCCCTCTCTGTGCCAGGCTGATGCTGGGTACTGGGTGCTGGGTGTGAGATAGGGAGTCCTATTGTGCGAAGCCAGTGCGCTCTCCCCTCCCCTCCTGTCCCCAGGAGCAAGGAAGAAATGCTGTCCTGGATCCTTAGGATCAACCTGGTGGCTGCCATCTTCTCGGCGCCCGCCTTCCCAGCTGCTGTTAGCTCCATGAAGAAGTTCTGTCGGCCCCTGCTGCCCTCCTGCACCACTCGCCTCTGCCAGGTACAAACTCCTAGGATCACAACACCACCTCCCCAGGCTGCCTCTGCTGTGCCAGGCTCCTGCATTCAACAGCCCTCACCTCAGCGCCTATCCGGCGCCTGGTCCTGGGCTAAGAGACAAGCCGAAGGGGCAGATATTCTCCTCCATCTCCACCGCACCCCACCCCCGTTTACAGATGGGGAGACTGAAGGCACACACCACACAGTGGCCTGGGTGTGCCAGTGGCAGTGTGTCCTGTGGATGTGGTTGTGGTCTGTGGGCATAACGTGTGTCTGGGACAAATGGGAGAGAATGTTTGTGTCACAGGGAGCGAGTGACAGGTGAGACTTGGCTGCCCTTTCATCCAGGGCTCTTTTGTTGCCCTCACCTACCCTTAAATATTTTATTTGTAATCCTTAAAAAACTCCTACTCATTAATACTCCATTTTTCAGAGTTTTTTTTGAGAGGAGAGGATAAAGGGTGGGCCACTACTTGTGAGGTGGGGGGCAGGGGCAGCGCCATACTTCCCTTCCTGTCAAGGCCCTTGTCCGGGGTCTTCTCCGCAGAGCCCCTGGGGCTGTGCCAGCAGGGCACACTCCCCCCACGTGCACACGTACCATTCAAGCACACGCATGTTTATGTGCATACACACGTGCTGTGCACCCACACCTGCACCATACTTGTGTCTGAGCATACACATACACCCCCCCCACACACACAAATGCATGCAGCCCAGTGCCTGCATGGCATAAAGGGGTCTGGCTGTGCTGTGATGGCTGGGGTGTACTGTGCACTTGTCTGTGAGTGACAGTGTCTTTGGGTGTGATCCTGGGTCTGTGGCCATCAGACGTGTCCGGGCATGAATGTGAGAGACTGTGTGCATCGTATGAAGCCAGGGGGTGCCGAGGCCGGGCTGCCCCTTGGTCCAGTGGGTTTGTGTGTGTGTGAGGGTTCATAGGAGCCAGGGGCTGTGTCTGGGTGACTGTGTGTTTGTGTAAGGGAGTGTCTGCGTCCACACTCAGTGTGAGGGTCTCTCATCTCCTGAGCCTGCTGGGGAGGCTCTAGGAGAGCTGATGCCAATGGCAGGAGGGGAGGAATGAAGGCAGCGGCGGAACTCTTCCTTGGGTCTGGACCCGGCTCTGCCCCTGTGTATTTGATGACCCTGGCCAGGCCTCAGTTTCCCTTTGGCGAAGCAGCTCCTGGTGGGACAGCCCCCCTGAGGGTGGGACCTCACAGTCCATGACTTGTCTTTGCAGGAGGAGCAGCTGCGTTCTCATGAGAATAAATTGAGGCAGGTGGCTGCAGAGCTGGCTGAGCACAGGCGTCACCCGGTCGAGCGGGGCATCAAGTCCAAGGAAGCTGAGGAGAACCGGCTGAAGGAGCATTATCTCACGTTTGAGGTGGGCCCTTCAAAGGAGGGATTTTGAAGGACAGGGCTGGAGCAGGAGGAAGAGGCCAGCTCCTGCCTTCCACATCACTCCCCGACCAGGGGCTCCTGCTTTGGGGGCTCCCCTGAGGTAGTCGTGGACCGTGGTCTCCTGTGGGCCAATCTCTGCACAGTCCAGCTGCACAAACAATTGTGCCCTCACTTATGTCTCTCAAAGAGCACCAGACGGGCTCTACCAGAGACCCCTGTCACCCCTCTACATCTTTCTCCAAGCCCCATCCTCACCTCCCCTTTCCCCATAGGCCCAGCTTCTTGGGAAGTTTTTGCGACCAAACCACAGAACTCAAAAGCCCTCTCCACGTGACTTTCCCCCCTTGTGTCTCATATGCCTCTTTCACATAGGTTTATCAAGCAGAGCACCTGGGTCTTTCCTTCTGAACTCTCCCTTCTTTCTGTCTTGTCTCTGCCCCCTCCCCTGGTTCTGCCCCACAGTGGGGTGAAGGATGGTGGGGTGGACTTGGGGGAGGAAGGCAGGAACCACTTGTCCATTTTGGACCGACCTGCACCAGGGGCGTGGACAGACACAAGAGAGGCTGAGACCAAGACAGGAAGACCCCGGAGCAGGAAGGGTGGGAAGTCGCCCCTCTCAGTCTCTAGATTTACACTCTGATTTTCTACTGCAGCATAGAGGAGAGAGGAGAGCTCCCAGGATAGATCCTGACCTTTTGAAAAACATAACACTTTATGGCTTTTGAAAGTCTTCTCAATTTCACTCTCTCTGTGATATAAAAAAAAGCCACACTGATTGGCAGGTGTGATTCTCTTCACTTCCCTTGTATTGATTGATTTAATCCTCATATGAACTCTGTGACACGGGTTTTGTTATTATCCCCATTTTACAGATGGGGAAATTGAGGCTTGGAGAGGTTGGATCCTGTGCTTGAGGTGACACAGGAAGTGCAGGAGCCAGGATCCTAACCCAGGCAATTGACTGTGGCTCCAGAGCCCTGGTCTTTCTCACCCCCTGCCTGGCTTAACTGGGGGTCGAGGGGGAGTGGTGGGGAGAATGAAGGGTAGGGGAGGTGAAGCCCAAAATGAGGGGTCTTTCAGCTCCTGTGGCAGAGCTGGGTGAGAACAGGGTCTCGTGACCCTTAGTCCCTGCCTTCCCTGGGACTGCAGTGAGGGCCTGAAGCTCAGAGTCAAGGCCTCAGACACTGCCAAATCTCCCTCCTAAATGTTTACCAATTTACAGCCCCTTTAATAGCTCTTGAATGTGCCTCTCTCTCCAGGCCCTCACCAACACTGGACATAATCTTCATTAATCTGATAGGTTTAACAAGTGGTGTCTTATTGCCCTTTTAATTTGGATTAAATTTTTTTAAAAAAAATTGTGGTTAAAAAGCATAGCATAAAATTGATCATCTTAACATCATCTTATCATCATTTTTAAGTATATAGCTCAGTAGTGTTAAGCCTGTTCACATTCTTGGGCAACCAATCTCCAGAACCTTTTCACCATCCCAAACTGAAACTCTATAACTATTAAACAAAGACTCCTCAGCACCCTCCCCCCAGCCTCAGCCCCTGACAACTATAGTTCTACTTTCTGTCTCTATGAATGTGACTACTCTCTAGGTAGTTTATATAAATGGAATCATACAGAATTTATGTTTTTGTGACTGGCCTGTGTCACTCAGCACAATGTCCTCAAGGTTCATCCCTGTTGTAGCATATGTTAGAATTTCCTTCCTTTTTAAGGCTGAATACTATTCTGTTGTATTTGTATACCACGTTTTGGCTATCCTTTCATCGACTGATGGACATTTGGGTTGCTTCCATCTTTTGGCTACTGTGAATAATGGTGCCATGAACATGGGTGTGCAGATGTTTCTTTGAGATCCTGCTTTCAGTCCTGCTTTTATATCCAGAAATGGAATTGCTGAATTGCATGGTAATATTATTTTTCACTTTTTGAGGAATAGCCGCACTGTTTTCCACGGTAGCTGTACCATTTTACATTCCCACCAATAGTGTACTTGGGTTCCAGTGTGGAACCCAAGAAATTCTTCCACATCCTTACCAACACACTTGTTACTTTCTGGGTTTTTTGTTTGTTTGGTTGGTTTTTTTGTGGTACGCGGGCCTCTCACTGTTGTGGCCTCTCTCGTTGTGGAGCACAGGCTCCGGACGTGCAGGACCAGCGGCCATGGCTCATGGGCCCAGCTGCTCCCCGGCACGTGGGATCCTCCCGGACCGGGGCACAAACCTGCGTCCCCTGCATCAGCAGGCGGATTCTCAACCACTGCGCCACCAGGGAAGCCCTTGTTTTTGTTTTGACAGTAGTTATCTTAATGTGTTTGAGGTGATATCTCATTGTGGTTTGGATCTGCATTTTCCTGATGAATAGTGATGTTGAGCATCCTTTTGTGTGCTTATTGGTCATTAGTATATCTTTTGTGGAGAAATGTCTATTGGAGTCCTTTGCCCATCCTGAAATTGGGCTGTGTTTTTGTTGTTGAGTTGTAGGAGGTATTTTTCCCTTTAATATTCTGGATACTAGACCCTTACCAGATTTATGATTTACAGATTTTTTTCCCATTCTGTAGATTGCCTTTTCACTCTATTGACTGTGTGCTTTGATACAGAGAAGTTTTAAATTTTGATAAAATCCCATTTGTCTATTTTCACTCTTGTCTGTGCTTTTGGTATCATATCCAATAAGTCATTGGCAATTAATTTGGATTTTAAAAATTATTTATTTATTTATTTATTTTTTAATTTGGATTTTTTAAAATTATGAGTGAAATTTCTGTGCATGTCCCTTGCCTAATATTTTTATTGGGTTGTTTATCTCCTTTTTATTGATTTGTGAGAGCTCTCTAAATATTAAGGAAATTAGTCTTTTGTCATATAAGATACATTTTTTTCTCATTTTGTTGTTTGTCTTTTGACTTTATTTTTGGCCTTTCTCTGCCCTTTCCCCAGAAAAGCCGTTATGAGACCTACATCCACCTCCTGGCTGTGAAAATCAAAGTGGGCTCAGATGACCTGGAGCGGATTGAGGCCCGGCTGGCCACCCTGGAGGGGGATGACCCTTCTCTCCGCAAGACACACTCGAGCCCTGCCCTTAGCCAGGGCCACGGAACTGTGACTGGCAGCAAAGCCACGAGGGATAACACTGGGCCTGATACTTAGCTGGCATGGATGGGCAGGTCCCAGAGGCAGGCAATGCCCCCAGAGGGGTCAGTGAGCACTATTCCAGCCAGGGGCCACTTGGCTCAGCTCCAGGCAGTTGTTGGGCAGCCAGGGGGCGGTGTGGAGAGCCCTGTGGGCCAAGGAGATGGAGATGCTATTCATGATGTTGATCTTGCATCCTGGGGCTGCTCTGGGCATCCGACCCTCTCCCCAGCTCTCACATCCCTCTTCACCCCAGAGCCTCATTTTCTAGGCCAGTTGTGTGCATGCTCTAGACACCATCTCACTGGAGAAGTGGGAAGGGTGGTTGACTTCCCAGGCTTTCCTCTTCTCACAAGTTCCTCCCCTCATGTCCCTTGTTTCTGAGGGCAGGTCTTGACCCCAGGTCTCAGCTTGGACTCCCGCCCTTTCTCCTCCTCCTTCCTTTGAGTTGACCAGCAGCAGGTCTGCAGACCACCAGCACTATCCTCTCCTCCTCCACTCAGCAGCCTTGGGAACCACACCCCATTCTCCTGCCTCACCTGGCAATAACCCAGGACCCAGGCCTGTCTCTCAGTGCCAAGCTCTCTCCACTCAAGTGTGTGTCCACCTCATCTTCCATCCATCGAGGCCACTACTGCTTTCTTTTATATGGACATAAATGTATATATATAAGAATTATATATATATAAGGAACCCCTTTAGAGATGGTTTTGGAACTGATATCAGTTAGAGGATGAAATAAGAGGTAGGAAAAGCCTATTTCAGAATGCACTTGTTAGCAAGGAGGGCTGCTCTCTGGCCCCTGGAGGCCCTGACACTCTGGGAGGGAAGGTAGAGATGGTATGACCTCCTCTCACCCTATTTCCCCCTCTTCCGGCTGACCTGTGACTTAAACTGCTCTTACAGTTAATGCTTTGGAATAAATAGTGTGTGTGTGTGTGTGTGTGTGTGTGTGTGTGTGTGTGTGTGTGTGTGTGCTGCCCTGTCTGTCCCACAGGCATCCTGGGGTGTGAGTGGGATGGGACCATGGCCCTGTTTATATTTTGGTCTTTATGTTGGTGCTGCCGGGTCTCTGAGCTCCAGAGGTGGCCTCTTGTACAGATCTACTGCTACAGGAATAAAAGACACTCTGCCTTGCAAATAGCCATTTGTCAACAAGCCCAAAGATGTTTGCTGGGGGAAGGTTATGGAAGCCACTAATTCTTGGTCTTGGGAAAAGGTGGAATGACAAGTTGTTGATTGTTTTTTAGGTTGCTATTTCTCGTACTCGTCTAGTGACTCAGAAACGCTAGTGAAGGACATGTCTGGGAAGAATAATTTTCCATGTGATGATCACAGACTAGCATCCTTTAAACCCTGCAATCCTCAGACTGACAGTGGTGGGGGTGATGGCACCCGCAATACAGCTGTGATGAGCAAATCCTTTCTATTTTTAAAATAGATTACTGTAGTTTGGCCAGCAATTTGACCTCAGTGGTAACATATTTAGTTAATAAGCCAACCTTGCAA
Source organism: Kogia breviceps (assembly GCF_026419965.1). Classification (NCBI taxonomy): domain Eukaryota; kingdom Metazoa; phylum Chordata; class Mammalia; order Artiodactyla; family Physeteridae; genus Kogia; species Kogia breviceps. The sequence goes on from NC_081313.1 coordinate 116,901,934, forward strand.
CTAAGCAGCCAGCATTTACAAGCCCACTCACATTTGATACAAGGGACCTGTGAGTCTGTGGAGTGATGTAGTGATTTAAATCCAGGTTATTTAATTTGGATCAGCTGAGTGTATTTTATAACCAAACCATCTGGCACCTTCATTTTGCTGAGTGGAAGTAAATGTTCATTTAAGTGAAATTGAAAGAGCAATGTGGCAACATAAAAAAGCTCTCTACTTTTTTCTCCACGCTGTCTCAAAGGTCCTTTGAGTTTGGGGTCAGCTTCCCACCCTCTACCTCATGAGGGTGGGTGAGTGAAATCAGAGGAGCAGGCTCCATCCACTGCAGACACGTGTGCTTCCCTGAGCACTAGCTGTGCCTCCCATCAGTAAAAAAACCTTTTAGTTCACTTTCTTAATTGTATAATTATTTATTGTAAATTATATACATGTACTACTGTACTAAAATATTATGTACATTATAAAACATACACAAAAATAGAAATTTTAAAAAGATGAGATGAAAATAAATCTAAAGCAAAGTTCTTTTTTTTCTGCATTCTAATGGACCATCATATTCCCTCCACAACCTCTGCCCCTAATATGTCCATTTTCCAGGACTGTCCAAATCCAGAGACTCGGAGGACTGCAGGTGAGATGCGATAAGTGGTTTGCGCCACCTGGTGGTCCTGGGAACTGTACGTGGGCTCAGGGACTCCTGGGGGCTGACCCTTGAGGACAGTCTCTTGAGCCTCCATCCTCTCATTCAGTGAAGGTGAACAGTGCTGCACACTGTGCTGGGTGCTGGGGATACTGTGGTGAGAAAAGGATTGACCAGATCCCTGTCCACACGGGGCTCACAGTCTAGTGGGGAGGGGGACAGACAGCCACCATTTCCATTTGGGACTCTGGAAGGGCTGGGGAGACAAGCCAGAAATGACCTGGCAGAGAGAAGAAAAAAGAATTGGAGAAGTGGGGAAGACTGACTCAGGAAGCCACCCGAATGTCCTAAGTGCTCCTGGGGGACAGGGTAGTAGTAGGAAAGTCACTTAACTGTGCTATACCTCTTCCTGACAGGCCATACTAAAGATGCCCCATGGCAGAATTTGAGAGGTGAGTAGAAAAGGGGCCTCTCTGGCCACACCTGCTCCTAGGTTCCATTCACACCTGTGAATGAATAGGTGGCTGATATGATGGGGAGTCAAGGAAACTGATTAGGTTCTGGCCTTAGACTCTCAGCAGGTAATGTAGAATCCAGAGCAGATAATGAAGGTACCAATGGGGTCATGTGAAAGCCAATGAGTTAATCAAGGGGCCATTCAGAATTACTTGGGGTTACATAGAGGTAGATGGGTTCACTGGGGTCATAGAGGTGGTTTCTGACTAAAAATTTAGAAGGTAGAAACTTAGGGCCCTCAGAAGGGTCAAATGAGGATACTAAACTGGGTCATGAAGAGGTCAGTGGGTTCACCAAGAGGTCATTCAGAATTACTTGGGGTCACATAGAGGTCGGTGTGCTCATTGGAGTCATGGAAGTGGTTTCTGAGTGAAAATTTAGAAGGTAATAGTAACTCTGGCCCTCAGAAGGGTCAAATGAGGACAATAAACTGGGTCATGAAAAGGTCGATGGGTTCACCAAGAGGTCATTCAGAATTACTCAGGGTCATAGAGAGATCATAAATCACACAGAGGAATTACTGGCTCTCAGAAAATTTTAGAGGCAATAGCAAACTCAGAGCCGGCATAGGGATCTGGATGAGGTCATCAGCTAGGGGCTAGAGAAGTCAGTGATTTGCAGGTTTGTGTAGCATTTAGTTCATTAATTTCCTTTTTTCTTTGTAACAGGTACTTTTTTCCCCAGCATCCCCACATGAATACATGTCTAGTTCTTTACTTTTCTCCATCATTTCCCTTTCATCCAGTTTTTGCCACTCTCTGTGTGACTCAAGAATGCAAGGCACAGGATATGGTCATCATCATCATCAAATTAGCCATTAATAGACATCTGTCATGTGCCAGAAGCAATCCTGGGTGCTCTATATAATCTCCACAGCAACCCTTTGAGGTAGGTATTAGCATCACCATTTCCCAGCTGAGGCAAGTGCAGCCTAGAGAAGTCACACAGCTAGTGAGGGGCAGAGCTGGAATTTGAACTCAGGCCCTGTTGATACCTAAGCCCTTTCAACCCTAAGCCTGTCCTTTGCACGTGAAGGTCTCTGAGCTGACTACACATTCTGTGCTCATTTGCGCATACGCCCATACATCAACCACCGGAGCTCTTTGGATAGCTGACTCCTTTGTGTCTGGTTGGAACCTAATGGTTCCTGGTGCTGGGCATTGGCTTAGTAACATTAATAAATGAGGGGAAAGGCTCACCTTGGACACCATCTGCCTTCTCCATGCCTGAAATCATGTACCCTTCATCAGCGACTGCAAGTTTAGACAGGCCCTGGCTTTGAGGGGATATAAAAAAAACCCAACACCCTGTGGGCTTACAAGCTGCAGCAGCTGTGGTCCTCCTGGCAGCTGAGGGTAACCATTATGGCACTTTTCATGTCCACACTTTGCCTGTGACATGCCTGAGGCCCCAAGGGTCATCCTGCCTCAGGTGCTTCAGTGCCAACCTCACAACCCTTCCCTCCTCACCCAACTAGGCCCGGAAACTCTTGCCTCATTCTGGCCCCTGTAGCTCCAGGGCAGGAATTGGGCCAGGGCTCTGAGGCTGAGCTCGAAGCAGAGTAATCTGTGTCAGCCCCTTGGCCAGGTTTCCCAGTAGCCGGGGGTGGGGAGCTGGGGGACACCTTGTGAACGTTCTTAGAACAGGGAGGAGGGCTGGAGCCTGTCCTGGGAGTCTAAGGCAGGGGGATTTGAAGGGAGGGTCTCTTCTCCCAGGGACTGCTCTGGCCCTCTCCAACCTCCACACCAACATCCATCCATCTCTATCACAGGTCTTCATCCTCTGTCTCCCTCCTCACCTGGGGGCTAGGCACACGCAGTCAAACATGAGTTATTTCTGATTTTATTTATAATATAAAAATGTTCAAGTGTCAACAGTCAGGTGTTTGGACATTTCAAGGGGCAGGTTTCCCATTTGCTTAGGATTTTTTTTTTTTTAAACAATTACCTTTTTGACAAATTAGCAGTGGACCCAGTTTTGGAGGGTGGTGAGGTCAGGGCTGGAGAGGGAGTGGAAGTCATGGGTGGGCTAGGGGCTGGGAGCTGGGCTGTGAGAAGGAAATGGTGTTACTTTATTGCTAAGAGGGGAATCAAATACACTGTCGAGTGGCTCTTCTCGGTCCCAGCGTGACCATGCATCCAATCTAAAGAATCTGAAATGCAAAGGACATGCAGGCATAAAATAGAAAAGACGACCTGTAAACGAAGGTGCTGCAGAGGACGGAGGGGCGTCCTGGAGGCCATAGGGGAGGAAGAACCACGAACATTGCGACCCTGGCAGAGCGGCCCCCTCCCCGGGCCGAGGCTGTTGGGAAGACCTCTTTCTCAGTGCCCCCCTCCCTTAGCAGCTGTGAGGAGCGGGGAGGCCCCCTCCCCATTCTGGTTGCTGTCGCTGGGCCTTAGTCTCCCCCTGGACGTTACCTGACCCCAACACTAGCTCCAAACCTAGGATCCCCGCCCTTTCCTCAGGGGGCCCAGGACTCCAGATCTTGCACTGGAGCAAAGCTACTCCGGACCTCCTGTCGTTCGTTGGGTCCCCCAGCCTCGCGCTCACCCGAACCCAATCCCGCAGCCTCTTCTCTCCTGCTTTCTCTCACCACCACCACCTCCCACGACCCCCGCCAGCTTGGGATCCTACATTCCCCCACCCCGCAACCCAGACTTCTCTCCAGGAGCTCCAGATTAGCGTACAGCAAAAGGCACCACAATATAGGTTTCTATTAAAGAGTCAAAAAATTGGCCCATCTCTCTTTTTTTTGTTGTTTCTTTTTTTTTCCGAAGCTGTAAATCAGGATGTCACATATAAATAGTTTCCCTATAAAAACGTCTTTGCCGTTAGCTAGTATTATAAGACAATTTTTGCTAAAATGAAAATAAAACATTTTGTTATAACTTTTTCCTTTTATAGAAAATAAAAATATTTTTATTTCTTTTTTTCCCTCCTTTCTCTCTCCAGTCGGCGGTCTCTGTTCTCCTTAAAGACAGTGGGGCGGGCGAGGCGGAGGGGGCGGCGGGGGCCCTAGAGGGGCCCCGAGTCCTGCTTGGCCCGCGGGGGCGGCCCACGGCTGTGTCTGCTGCTGGCCCGCGTGCTGTGGCTGTCCAGGGAGTAGTAAGTCCTGCTGTCGGCCGCCGGGCAGAGCGGCGGCGAGTCCGAGCGCAGCGCGTCGTGCGCCGCACGCAGGCCGAGGAAAGGCGTGCTCTCGGCCGCCAGCGCCCCGTCCGCGTCCTCCGCTTCGTCGTCCGAGGCGGAAGCCGAGCAGCCTCCCGAGCCGCTGCTCAGCGACAGCGAGTCCCGCGCCGCGCCTGCGCGCTGCGCCGCCAGCCCGTTGAGGCGCGAGCGGCGCCAGCGCCGGGGCCCAGCCGACGTCCTACGGGACGCGCCGCGGGCGCGCGGCCGCGGCGGGGGCGGGGGCGCGCACTCCTGCGTGGTCTCGTACTCGTCGTCCTCGGGGATGCGGAAAGGGCTGGCGGGCAGACTGCCCAGGCTGCCGCCTAGGGCGCAGGCCCCGCGCCGCGGCCCCGGTCCCGCCGCGGGGTAGTAGTAGCTGTCGTAGCTGCGCTGCATGTCCGCACCAGTCCCGGGCCCTGGACCGGGGCCGGGGGGCGCCGGGTGCCGCAGGAGCGGCTGCTGCTCCGCCAGGCGGTAGCTGATGGGCGCGGCCGGCGGCAGCGACACGGCGTGCGCCGAGTTGGGGGACGTGATCTCGAAAGTCGGCACCTGAGTGGCCAGCGAGTAATGGAAGTCCACGGGAGAGAGGCGCGCGGGCGTGGTGAGGGCCGACACATACCTGCGGGGAGAGGCAGAGACGTGGGCCGGTGGCCAGGGGATGGGGCGGACCTGATGCAAAGCAGTGGTCTTGCCCAGGATCCCTCTTGCAAGAACCATGCTGGTATTCCTCAGTGACCGTCAGCAATTTCCTTAATTTCTCTGAGCCTCAGTTTGCTTATCTGTGAAACGGGAGTAACCACAGTGCTCATTCCGTAGCGTTGTTGGATGATTCCTTAAACGTTATCAGTTGTCCTTGGCTGTGGGGATGCTCACAGTCACCGGTGTTCCTGAACGGTTACTTTGGGTGAGGCTAAGCCTGGGGCATTTTACATGTGTGATCTCATCTAATACAGTAATTCTATTAAGAGGCTTCTGTTAGTCCCGTACTACACGTGAGGAAACTGAGACTCAGAACATTTAATTGACTTACTAAAGGTTCACACATCCAGGAAGTGGTTGAGCTGGGATTTGAACCCAGGCTAGGCAGGAACCAGAACTCATACTGCCCAATTCCTCATTCTAGTCCCTGCATTCAGCCACCCCTGTGACTTGGACTTACCTCCCCTCCGGGACAGTTCATCCCATGGCTGATGGCTACAGTGGGGAAATATTTTCCTTTTTAAGTTGAAGCTAAAAGCTGCCTCAGGGAAGTGACTGCCCCCACCTCAGGTAGGGTCCTCAGCCCAGAGCTCACAGTTACCAAGACCCCACTGAAGTGTCTCTGCTTGGGGCTAAAGACCACCAGTTCCTTCAAAAGTTTGCCCTTGCGAATATCTCCCACTCTAAGTCCCAGGCACCCGTCCCTTTTCTTTCTCCACATTTCCCTTTCTGAGTCAACCGGCCTCTTGCCCAACCATTATCCACCTCAGGACAGGGACCACCGACCTCCCTTCCTCTCTTCCAAACTGTAAAGCTGGGCACCTCATTGCTCTCCGGAGTCCCCATTACTGTTTTTCAGAATCATCTGACTCTCCTCTCTTCCCTCTCCCACATGTGCATCCATCATGTCCTACCCATTCCCTTTCTCCTGGAATACCCTCCACCCTGCTCCACTCCATCCTGGGACTAGATGTTCACTCTGGTCATTCCCCCACCCCAGGGTATTTCCTCCTTCAGCCTATGCAGTTCCCAGAACAATCTTTTTTTGGCCACGTGGCATGGGGGATCCTAGTCCCCCGACGAACCTGCACCCCTGCAGTGGAAGCGTGGAGCCTCAACCACTGGACTGCTGGGGAATTCCCTCCCAGAGCAATCTTTTAAAGTCATATCTCTGCTTTAGGAGGTACTTCTTGCTTACCCACCCAGGGCCACTGGCCATATATCTGGCCCCAGCCTGCCTGTTCAGGCCCAGCTCCGCTCTCCTCACAGCCCACCCTAGTCTAGGTGCCTCACCAGCTATGTCCTTAGTGCCTCTGCTGGAACAGCTCAATTGTTCCCCTTGCCTGGAAGTCTTTCCCCGCCTTGCCTCTCTACTTCCCATCCATTAAGGCAGGGGTCCCCAACCCCCAGGGCGCAGACCAGTACCCGTCTGTGGCCTGTTAGGAACCAGGCCGCACAGCAGAAGGTATGTGGCCAAAGCAAATGAAGCTTCATCTGTATTTACAGCCACTCCCCATGGCTTGCATTACCACCTGAGCTCCGCCTCCTGTCAGCGTTATGGTGAGTTGTATAATTATTTCATTATATATTACAATGTAATAATAATAGAAATAAAGTGCACAATAAATGAATCATCCAGAAACCATCCCCCTGCCCCCTTCTGTGGAAAAACTGTCTTCCACAAAACCGGTCCCTGGTACCGAAAAGGTTGGGGACCGCTTGCATTAAGAGGTCCTATTGCTTTCGTTACTACTGATAACCACAGCTCCACCTAGTGAGCACCAGTGCCATGTCAGGTAAAAGGCGAAGAGCTTTGCGCAGGATCTTAGGGTGGCCTTCATAAGAACCATGCACGATAGGTGTAATGCTCCCTATTCTATAGCTGAGGAAACAGGCACAGAGGTGATCAACCTGCCCCAAGTCACACAGGTGGTGGAGCTGAGCTTGGAAAGGTTGGTCTTGGAAAACCTAGCTGCTTCCCAGAGACTGCCATCAGACTGGGTTTCTCTGCCCTGGTGGGGTGTCCTATGCTTAGCACTTTCCATAGGCAGCTGTGAGCTTCAGTGGTTTTGTGTCCATGACCGGCATGGAGTAGGCTGAATTGAAGCCTTCTCCACCCCAGCCTGGAGTTCCTAGTACCATGCCCCTTTTTCTGCTCTCCTCCCACAGATCCCACTTGCCAAGGGGAGAGCAAGATGGAGGCTGGCCCCCTGCAACTCCTGGCCTGGAGTCAGGGAAGAAGGGAAGGTTCCTGGTTCTCATTGCATTCATTGCTCAGGAACCCAATGGCATCTTGATCCATGGGGGCTTAGTTGCTGATACTTCCAGGGCCTTCAGGCATTCTTGGCTCATTCCCATCCTGCACTCATCAGTTTACTCACAGACAGACTCCCCTCCCACTCTTCAATCTGCTCAGTCTTGGTGTCTGTTTCTCCTGGGACATGGGGCCTCTAGGTGACACCAGGGTAGGGCAACTGTATGTTCTGGTTTGTCCAGGCCAGACCCTGTTTGTTCCTGATGTTCCACTGCAACTATTAATAACATCCCCTTCTACTCTGAAAAGTGTCCTAGTAGAACAATTAAATTAGATGGTCATAACGCACCAGGGTCTACTGGCTGTAGTCCCAGCCTGTCATTGACATGTTGATGACCCCGAGCAGACCATTTAACTTTTCAGGGACCTTGCTTGCCCATCTGGAAAATGGGGGTGAGGCTCTTTGGAGTGTTTCTGAGGTGACTTAAGGGTCAGCGGTGCCAGCTCTCTGGCTACGGTGGGGCACAGGTCACGGGGTAGGAACTGACCTCTCGCTGTGTGGGGAGTCACGCAGGGAGTCTATGGAGTCATGGTAAGGTGGCACAGCAGCCCTGCGCTGCTCCTCTAGGCTGTAGGCTGCCGCCCGCCGTGCCCGCGCCTCCACACATGCTGGGCTGTTGCACTTGCTGGTGCCCACTGATGACAGCATGATGCCCGATTGGGAGTCGGAGGTCAGGCTCTCAGAATGTTCCAGGCTCCACGTGTGGCTTTCATGCCTGGAGAAGCCAGGTGGGAGTGAGGTGAGGGGTCAGGAAGGGGCTGGGCAGCACAGCACGTGTGGTCCCAGGCCCACCCCTTCCCTGGTTCTTCATTCTATCTCAGGCTCCCTCGGCTCACTGCCCTTTACTCTGGGCTGATGTGTAACATCATAAATGCCAAACCCCGACTTTGGGAGGAGGAGAGCTGGAGGCCTGTGGATGGGTGAGCTGCAATGTGCAGAGACCTCTTCGTTTCCTCTCTGCAGCCAACCTCTCCTTAGCCTCCCTGTTTGGGACCCTTCCACTCCCATGGTCCTTAGCCACTTGCCTCAAGAGCCCAGCCTCAGTGGCCAATACATGGGGACCCTGCCTATTCTGTGCTGCTCCCCAGGGAAGAAAGGGGCCAACCATGTTCTTTCTTGAGCTGTATGAGCCTTTGTGCTTGTGTGGACAGGCCTCCCTACCTCTGGAGAGGAGGTTAAGGTGGACTAGGTTCATGTGGAAAACCCAGGAGAGGGCATCAAATAGCTGTGGGTATTTGAGTGAGCAGGCACTTTATGCCAGATGAAGTGGTGCTGATGAGGTCCAAACAAAACCACATGTTAGGTGGGAACACAGTGATGCTGTTGTTCCTCTGGGGCTGGTTTAGACCAGAAAAGGGAATCTGGTCTCTTGAGGATCTGGATGTACATTTGGTGGTGGGTTCTGGTTTGAAGCCCCCCACTTCCACCCTCCTGCTCACAGGGACCCTCAATACAGAGCCCAGCCTGGCTGGGAAGTTTGGTGTTTGTCCCCAGGCAGGTGTGCGGTGTGCATGTGCACGCCCTGAGGGTGTGCATACAGGAGTCTGCAAGGCTGCGTGGGCCTTGGTGGTGCCCACCTGTGGCTGGAGGTGGGCGTGGCTGTGGAGCAGTGGTGAGAAGGAGAACAGGAGTGGCTCCCAGAGAAGGTGGTCTCCGTTTCCCTCCGGATGACATGGTCTGTGGCTGGCACATTCTTGGAGATATACTGGAACAGACAGAGGGTTTTTGGGGGGGGGTGCAGTTAGTGACAGATGACCAAGTTGAATCTCCTTCCTGGTGGGCAGGGGAAGTGAGGCAGTAAGCTCCAGGTTGCAGGGGCGGTGGTGGCCCACTGGATAAGGGACTTGGTGTTAGGGCAGCAATGGCCCCTGGAAATCAATCCCCTGACCTCCCTTAAGGAAGTGGGCCAAGCGAGGCTAAGTCATTCTGGTGAGGCAAGGCTAGGCTAGCAGGCAAGGCTGAGCACAGGATGGGCCGGCCGCCTCCCTGGCCCATTCTTGCAGGGGGCATAAGAAGGCAGGCTACACAGCAAGAGGTCAGAGTGGGGCCTGGGAACACCACTCACGTCTGCCATCTGGATCTCCTCAGGGTCCAGCCGGGGGTGGCTGGGCCCATTGGCCAAGCTCCGGTTCTGGTGGGCTGGACACATGTTCTGTCGAAGGTGGTTATGCATCTGCTTCCGCTGTTTTCTGCACAGGGGAAGGTGCATTAGCCTGACACCCGCTCCCCCCCCCTCCCCTGACACACACAAAGTATAAGCTTCCCTAGCTGTTACTCCAGGGAACTAGTCTGCCTGTGCCGGGACTGCCGTGGCAGTCTCCTGCTACTGCTCTTTCCTGTGCTCAGGCTGCCTTCAGCCAGGACCCCTTCAATCAACCCCCTACATCATCACTACCAGCCGAATTCAGCAGGACCTGAGCGTAGTGGTAATGAGCTTTGGCTCTGCTGAGAGAGCAGAACTCTACTACTTTCTAGCTGTGTAACTCTGGGCAAATTACTTAAACTATCCATGTTTCTAATTCAAAAAGAGTCATGTACCAAAATGTTCATTGCAGCTCTATTTACAATAGCCAGGACATGGAGGCAACCTAAGTGTCCATCAACACATGAATGGATAAAGAAGATGGGGCACATATATACAATGGAATATTACTCAGCCATAAAAAGAAACGAAATTGAGTTATTTGTAGTGAGGTGGATGGACCTATGTGCCAGATGCTGTTTTGGAGCAGAGGAGACAGATATGGTTCCTGCCCTTATGGAGCTTGCAGGCCAGTAGGGGAGGCAGATGATAAACACATAAACAAATAAACAAACAAGATACTTTCAGCAAAGTGCTATGGAGAAAATAAAACAGGATGCTGTGGTCAGGGAGTCAAGACCTGTGGGGCTACTTCACTTCGGCACCTATTAAGTGTTCAATACATTTGATTTGTAATCAACAAGTTTAATCATGTCACTCCCCTGTTAAAGCCCCTTCATTGGGCTTCAGAATCTTGTTTCCTCTCCCCAGCCTTGTATCTCACTGCCCTTTCCCCACCCCAGCTTGCTGCATCCTTGGAGGGCTTGTTTCTGATCCTACACTGTGCCTCTCTGGCCTCTGGGCCTTTGCATCCAATTGCAGCACATTCTTTGCCTCTTCACCTGCTAACTCCTGCTCATCTCTCAGGCCCAGTCTAAATGCACCTTTCTCAGGGAAACCCTCCTTGCCCTCTAGCTGAGGTTAGGCACCCCTGAAATACATCCTGTAACACTGGACCTCTTGCTTAGAGCACTGGCCATGTGCCTGATACAGGGCCTGGTGTCCAGCAGGCACTGAACGAAAGTTTGTTGAAGAAATAAGTAAATGTAGTAGGGGTTAGAACATGGGGCTTGCTTCTCCCCCAAGTTCTTGGCCTCAATTTTCCTATGTGGGCCCAGTCTCCTCCTGTGGGCTCCCTGAACCCTAAACCCCAAGGCTGGCAGGGCCTTAGATCTCATAGATAGGGGCAGCAGGAGTCAAGACCCAGGGGTCAGTACCCCAAATGGTGGCTATGCCCAGACTGTTGCTTTCCACATAAGAACAGATATGACAAACTCTTTCTGTACCACATCACTCTACAACCTGCAATGGCTCCCTATCATCTGTAGGATAAATCCAGTTCCCCAAGCTTGACATTCAAGGCCCTGTGGTGCCATGCAGGTTCCAGCTGTTCTTTTAGATTCGTGCACCTTTTTAAAATCGACCCCAGCCCTTTGCTCCAGCTAGACTGGGCTACTCAAGCTCCATGAACACAGCTGACCCTCTCCTGAATCTGTCCTTTAGCTTGAACTCTTCTACTGGAACTGTCCAGCCCCTTTCCTTGCTCCAAGGTTCTGATGCCACCTTTCCTTTGCCCAGGGGTGGCCCAACCCCATCTTCTCTGTATTCCTGCTTGGACTGCTCCTAGGTGGGATTAGGCAGTGCCCTGTGAGGTCTCTTTTTCCCCTGAGAAGGTGTCTCCCTCTCTGTGCTTGCCCACCCCCAACACTGCCCCAGTGCCTGCCTACTTGACAGGGCAGATCCTCCCTCACAGGATCCTCTGAGGTACTAGAGGATCACACTCAATTTATAGATGAGGACTCAGAGAAGCTCATCTGTTTCCTCAGGGTCACAGGAAATGGCCGAGCTGAATTAGAACCCATATCTATCTTCTTCCACTGCCTGGGCTTATGACCGTTCTTGTGCAGTCCTCTGGGGCCTGTCTACCCCACCCTCTGCTCCTGCTTCTTGGCCCAGCCCTTTGGCCCCTCACCAGCTGCAGAAGGGGGCAGAGGGGCATAGGAATGGGGGAGGCTCGGCCAGGCATGGTGCAGTGGAGAGGAGAGCCTGTCCCCACAAAAGCAGTCCCTGGTTGCTCTGAGTGCCCGACAACTCACTTGGTCTTGCAGTAGGCGACCACGCAGACGATGCCCACGACCAGCAGAGCCACGCAAATGCCGGTGATAGTCAGGACCCTTTTCTGGTACAGCTCCTCGGCTTCTGCAGAGGTAGAGGGCGTGAGGGGGCAGGGAGGGAGGCAAACCCATACGGACAGTGCTAGGACAGTGCAGACTGTCCCCCTGCCCCGCAAACCCTGGGCTCTCTCCAGCTCAGGTGCTGCCCGGCTCCCATCCATCTCACCCCTCCCCAGCCAGTTCCCTCCCTTCTGCTTTCCTGAACTCCACCCACCTGTGGATCTCATCACAAGTGACTACACCTGAGTTCACCTTCCCAAACCCACGCTCTGCCTGGAGCATGTGAGTGGAAAATGTAGGGGGATGGCTGGAGGAGGTGGGATGGAGGTGAAGGTTCCCAAGGTCATAGGGGAGGGCAACCCACTATGGCCTGGTGGCTGCAAAGAGCCTTGATGGGCTGGGGGAAGCTGGTCTTCATGGTGGTGAACATGCAGACCCTGGGCAAAAGCCTGGCTGGCCACTTTGGCTTCCTTAAGAAGGTGGAGAAGTGGCTTGTTCTGGGCTGGAGACAGGACATGAGGCCCAGAGGCTGGACTTAGGAGGGATGCCAGGACCAGGAGCGGGGACAGAGCAGAGCAGGCCCACAGAGGCGGGAGAGGGGAGACAGGCCTTGGTTTATCCCTGCAGCTTGGTCAGGGTTGTGGCCCTGGCCCACTCCAGCTCTCCCCGTCTCTGCTTGTCAGAGACCCACGAGTGGCAGCACAGCCCCCTGGCGCCTAGGACAGCCCCTGTGCTCAAGGAGCAGCCTCCACCCTTCTGAAGGAGCTGAGCTAGGCTGGGCCTCAAAGCCCTCAAAAAGACCCAACTATCCCCTCTACCTCCCGCTTTTTGGCGGGGCAAGCCCTACCGTTCTACAACAGAGAAAGCCTGGAGGAAGCAAAGGAAAAAGGTGATAGCACCAGACATGGTCAAGGCTACAGCCTAGACACCCCACCCTTGCTCCCCCTCCCATCTGCTGGTCAGCCCCTCCCCATCGCTCCCCTCCCACCAGCACAGGGATAAGTGGGGGCGGGACCCAAAGCCTTGGTGGAGCCCTGGGCAGTGTCCCTAAGCCCCCAGGCTTGCAGGGTCTCTTGTGGCAAAGGTACGCCCAGCAGCAAACACTGGGTACAAAGCCCCAGGCACACGTACCTGGAGGACTGTGCCTGTCTGACACACATACAGACCCTTCACAACAATACACACGGCCGCCACGCACGCGATCACGCCCACTGACACAGTCATGCAGAGTCTTGAACAAACAGCCCTCCACCCCAGATCCCCACCTCCAGGCTCTGTGGTCCCCGTGCTGCCTCCGGTTCTCATCGCCAGCCACGCCTCAGGCCTCCACTCAGACCTCTGTCTCCATCACTCCTCTGAGACCGCTCTGGTCATGGTCACCAACAACCCCCTGCTGCCAAGTCTGTGGTCATTCGCTTCCCTCTCAGCAGACTCCCCCTGCCGGGCCCACTTCCCGGGATGGTCTTCCCTCCTGGGTTTCCTCCCCCTGCGCTGGCTCATCCCTCTGTCTCAGTTGCTACTTCCCCCTCTTCCATCTGGGCTACAGGGTCCAGGCCCAGAGCTCTCAGGCTTCTTGTTCTCTCCACCTGCCCTTTCTCCCTCTGTCATCTCACCCAGACTCAGACTTGAAACACCATCCGTATGCAGCTGAATTTCACGTTTCTCTCTCCTGCCCTGACCTCTTCCGGAGCTCCAGATTCCTACATCCAAGGGCCATGGCCAAGCAGAAGCACTGATTCCCCACCCTCGTTCCCTGCTTTTCCCATCTCTTCAGTGGCGACACCACCTTTCCTGTTATACTAGCCCCAGACCTTAGAGTCATTCCTGACCTTCCCACCCACTCTGATACCTGATCCATCAGCAAGTCGTCTCAGCTCTCCCTCCCAAGTAGATCCCAGATCTGACCACTTCTTCCCATTTCCACTGTTTGCAGCTTCATCCAAGATGATGCCATCTCTCACTCGACAGCTGCCCGCTTCTGACTGGTTTCTCTGCTTCTATTCCTCCACACCCTGTCCCCTCACCCAGTCTATCCTCTGCCCCAAAGCCACACTGATTTCCAACCATAAAGCAGATCATTTTACTCCTCTGCTTAAAAACCCACAATGGCATCCCCCTGCAATTTGAATACAACCCAAAGCCTTACCGTGGTCCACGAGGCCCAGGGTCACCCGGTCCCTTCCTCTAGATCCCACCTGTAGGCTTCTTCCCCATGTCTGCTGTGCTCCAGAGGCACTGGCAGTCTTTCCATCCATCGAACAAGGCAGGTCCATCCACATCATCCTTAACTCGCTGTGCCCCATGCCTCAAACACTCTCCCCCGATTGTTTGCAGAGCTGGCTACTTCTCGTCAGGTTTTAGCTCAAATGTCACCTCATTGGACAAGCCTTCCCTGGCCACTTAGCTAGAGTAGCTTCTCACCCCGGCTAGGCACCATCCCATTCCATTTTATTTTCTGTGTAGCACTTACCCTCACCTGATATCTTTCCTGTTTGTTTGTTGTCTGTCTCACCCTGTGAATCTGAGCGCCAGGAGGGCAGGGACTCAGCATGCTAGATCGCCAGGGTCTGGCCAACTCTGGGGTTCAGTAGAGTTTTGTTGAGTTTGTGTGTGAATGAATATACAGACCACCTTTACAGACAGTCACATACTTACATACGCTCACACTTGCCTCCGCGCCCATTGCTCATGCTCAACCCTTAACAACAAAGATGTTCCACTGCACCCCTCCGTGCACTCACACCCTGCACTGAGAGACCCAACAAGATGTAAACATGTCAGCCCTCCATAACAACATAGACACGCACACCTACAGACCCCCCCCTGCACCCCCTGCCATGATCACACAGACACCACAGACTCAGCCCCTCTCCTCCCCCACCGTCACAGCAGAGAGACAGACATACTCTTACACATAGACTTTCAGCTCCATCTTCTGAGAACAGCTGATGGTGGCTAGGTGGCTGGGGAACTAGGGCCTCCCCAAATCTGCCATGAGAACAGTCTTTTCATAACTGCAGGCTCTGCACACATCTGGGATCTGACCCCACCAAAGGCTCAACCCCTCTGAGCCCCTGCATCTCTCCTGCTATATGTGTGGACCAGGGTGGAGCCTCCCGGCACAAAGCCAGAGAGCTGGGAAGACTGACCCCTCAAAGTCCCTTCCTGCCCAAGGCATTATCCAGGGGCCAGAGGACAGTCAGGAGTGGGACGTGAGGTTCTGAGCTGGGAGGCAGGAGGGCAGGCACCAGAAGCCAGCCCACCGTGGACCCTTGCTGGTGTTGCCCACAAACACATGTGCCACCATGGGGACAGATCGTGAAGGGAGTAACAGCCTCAAGCAGATGGCAAAGCCTGGCAGACAAACACGGGGCAGGCGGCAGAGACAAATGGGTGTTATCAGCTGCCAGCTTGGTGAAGAATGAAAAGCAATGGAAATGGAAATGGGAAAAGGAAGGAGGTTTAAGGTCAAATTGAAAGGGATGCCTCTCTGCACAGTTCTCCAAACCAGGATTCTGTGGCTTTCAGACACCTGCTCTCCGAGGGCTCGTCTGGCCAACCCACTGGGTTGCACACAGCTCAGGGGTCCCGCTCCCCTCAGAGTACCCTGGCGACTGGCCCCAGGCAAGGGGGCACTACTGTACACGGGGGCACAGTCTGAACGCCAGGGTACTCTGCTGTCCATGAGCTTTTCTTGTCTCCCACAAATCAATGTGGTTTATTACAGGACATCCTGATGAGGACAGGGGGATTTTTGAAATCATCCCTTTTCCATTTGGGGGGAAAGGAAACCAAACATCCAGCACACATGGTGTCAGAGGCTGTGGCTGTGGAGAGGAGCTGTGTGGATGGTGCTGACCGATACATAGAGGCTCCATACCCTTTAGTTCAAATCCAAGGTGCTCTGGCAGTGCAGAAGAAAGGAGGGTCAGAGAGGGGAAGGGATGGAGGGAGAGATACAGATAGAGAGAGATGGGGGAGGGGGCGGGAGAGAGAGAGAGAAACGTTGGTCAGGACTCTTCAGACACCAGCAGCCAGCCTGTGAGGTGAAAGCAGGTTAGTGGTGTCCCCTCCCAGCCTCCTGAGCCCCTTCCCTGGCACCCAGTCCCCAGGAGCCCTTGATTGGGGTAGAGAGAGGAAATGTTAGGATCAGCAGGCAGGGCAGGTTCTTTAGAGATGAGCTGTGGGGTTAGTACCTGGTAGGGAGGCAGAGGCGCAAGAGTCAGTTGGCAGATGTCCCCAGAGAGGAAAGATGAGTGGGGGCAGGGGGCGGAAGAGTCCCCATCCTCGCCCTCCCAGCTCCAGTGCCAGGCCTTCGACCCTTTCGAGCCCGTCCTGGAGACAGCTTGCTCAGCCTGAGCTCGTTCATGGGGCCCTTCTTTCTGTTCAGAACTAGGGCTTGGGGTACCCAGACCGGCCCCTTGTCCCTGTCCTGCCCCCATGGGCCTCACTGGCCTGCCCATCTCCTAGGAGCCAGGCATGGAGGCTCAGAGTTTGTGTGGAGCAGGACTGGGGAGGGGAAGAGGCCCCAGGCAGCAGGCCACTTCTCCACTTAACACCCCCAACACCCTAGAAACCTGCAGGGGCTAGGCCTCTGGTCCCAGCCTGATCACACGACTTAGGAAAGCAAACTGCAACTTGGAGAAAGAGACGAGTGGGTTCACCTGTAGAACACCTGTGCCCCTTAAATGGTAGCCAATTGCACTCTTTGAAGCTGGATCATGTTGTAAATCTGCAAATTCACGGATCTTCGAGGTAGACACCAGGGCCATCGAAGGGTTGGATAAAAGGGCCCTGCCCAAGGGTCAGCTCTGTCACTGACCCGCTGTGTGACCCCATAGTATCCCGCCTATCTGGCTCTCAGTCTTTCATCAGTTAAATGGGGATCAGGCCTGGCCACGGGATCTCTGAGGTCTGCAACTCAGCTGTCCCTCAGAATCATCCAGACCAATGGAACCAGGCTCTGGGGTGGGAGCTCAGAAATCTCTCCAGTGCTTTTGAAAAGCTCACCTACCATTCTAAGGTAACAGCCAGCACCTGATTGCAGGCCTCGAGTCTCAGTTTTGTCCCTAGTTTGCTGTGTGCATGTGGGCAAGTCATACATAGTCTCTGTTTCCTCATCTGTCAAAAGTGCCTGTACACAGTGAGAGCAGAAACTAGCACATTTTAAATCAACTAGACTCTAATAAAAATTAAAAAAAAAAAAGACAGGCGAGGCAGTGTGCAAGGGTTTGCTCCACTGCCTCCGCATGTGCACAGCAAATTCCACTAGACCCAGGCAGGAGGTGGAATTGTGTTCTGATGTTCTCATCTCCTGCAGAGGGAGTGGAGCACGGGGACATGAGCAGGAAGTCCTATGCACTGTCTAGCTCTGGATCTCTCCCCTGCTTCCTGATAGGGATTCCAGAGGGTTATGCAGTTGGAAAAGGGCAAGAGAGTAGGATGGCTCTGACTGAAAGAGGCTTGAGGAAGATCCTGGGGTTCTGACCCCCAGTTCCATGCAGAGACCACACCCTTGAAGCACGATTTCCAGCTCTTCTAAACACGAGCCCTTCTGTGCACTCCTGTTAAATCTGAAGTTGCGGGTGATCTTGAATGTGGTTTCTTTGCAGTCTTACGCTTACTGCTTGGAGGTAGGAGTCACCATAAGCACAGCAAGTCTACTCCTCTCCCAGGGCCTCCCAGGGCTGGCCAGGTGTGCTAAGCAGGCAGTACAAACTTGACAAACTGAAAGGGTCCTGGGGGCAACTCTCACTGAGCAGTTAATCCTGTAGCCCCAGGGACCCTCCAGGCAGCTTGAAAGAGTTCACAATGTTTGGATATTCAGCCAGGTTCCCCACAGAGAACAGCCCAGCTTGACCACAGCACCCCAGACACTAAGAGAACTGTGATTCACAGAGCTGGTCTGGGCTCCACTTTTAGTGGTGTTTGTATTAGATGAGGCAGCTAGGGCCCAGTAGTGCTAGGACACTTTCCCAAGGTCACATAGCTAATTAGGAGGTGGAAGGGAGACTGGAGGCCAGGTCTCTGGTCTCTTGGGGCTAAGCCATGGCTATTCCTGCCCATTGAGTCCCTGGGCAGACCTGACTGGCTAGTCCTCAGGACAATGACCATCTGGAGAAGTCAGCAGGGCTCCCAAAGCCATTTAAGAGTTTTCTCCTGCATCACTCCTCTGGGAACCAAGTAATAGCAGCAGCAGCTTTTGGGACTCCTGACTGGCCTCCCCTTTGAGTCAAAGGCCAGTACTCTTTTGTGTGGACAGTGGTGGCTGACAGGACTGGTGATGTCACTGAGAAGTCACTAAAAGGCAGCCCTGCTTCCCTCTCCCCGGGGATGGATGCTGAGGGGCCTGCAGCCATATCAGCCTCAGCAAAAAACAAAAACAAAAACATCCCCAAAACCCCAAATCAAAAAAACTGTCTCCCGCTCATCATATTCACTGACTGCCACTCAGCCAGGATGGAGTGATACCACCGAGTCACAGATGGGTCCTACTGAACAGAAATTTGCATACTGACCAGTAACCATGGCAGCCTGATGCTGGACTCCCAGCAGGGCCAGGCTTATCAGACAACAGGCAAAGTCTTCATCCTGGACATGTCCTACAACACCTGGTCATAGGCACCTGGACAAGGAGGCCTTGACGTCGACCCCGGCGCATGTGCTTGTGTGCTTGTGTGTGTGTAAGCAGGTGTCAGCACATGTGTGTTTGTGTGCAAGTGCAGGCATGTGTTTGTATGTGTGCGGGTGCGCGTGCTCTTGTATATGGTGGGTATCCAGGTGTACAAGTTTTGACTCTTGGGAAGTGGAGGGGCTGTCAAGGGAAGGAGAAGCTTTAAAGGGCTACTGCGGCTGCAGGCTCTGTTTCCGTGGCCTCTGCAAAAGGTAACCTGGTCTAGAGGCTGTCTGGGCAGAGGGCGAAGGTCAGACACTTTGCTCAGGATGTGCTGGGAGTCAGCCTCCAGGGGACTGATGCTGCCCCTCTGGCCTCCACTCCCATGCCAGCAGTAGCTGGAAGAGGAGCTCAACTGTGTTCAAACAACAGCAGGCCCTTGACTAAGCCCTTGGTGTGCATCACTTCACTTCATCCTCACAGCAACCCTAAAGGCATAAATGTCACTATCCCCATTTTACAGACGAGAAAAAAAAATCAGAGAGGTTAAATGAGGCCCCAGAACAGTAAGCTCAGCTGCTGGCAATTTTATTCAGGTCCATCTGAATCGAAGCCTGAACACTTAAGTTAGCATTTTTCACTCCTTTTTCAATAATTATCTGATAGAGCAGTGCATGAAGTGCTCTGGGCAAAGTGCTTGAAGAGTATAAATCCTTTACCAAAAGGTACCAGCAAGGATCCCAGTAACACTAGGCAGAAAGGCTGCATTTCCAGGCTCTTTTCTGGGCTCCTGGGGCCCTGCTGACCCTCCCAGAAGAGCTGAGCTGCAAGCTGAAGCAGCCCAGCTGGCAGAAAAGCTTGGACAGTGGCCGAGTTTTGGAGGCTCTGCTGCTCAGATTCAGGATGGGCTGGGACTCCCTGTCCAGAACAGCCCCATAAGCTAGGGGGGCTCTGGGCCTAAGGGTGAAAAGGAATAGGCCCTCCATTGCCTCTCTCCCCAGGTCCTCAGCCCCGCCTGGTTGCTCTGTCCTCCTGACCTACGGTCCTCCAATGGGGCTGGATCTGACTCTGCAATTCTTCCTGGAGCCTGGGCTCTGGAGAGTTCTGTTGGGCTACGTGCCCACAGGCTCTGTTCTTATCCCCATGGCCTTCCTCCCTGGCCTCCAATGGGAGGGGCCTGAGGACAGCGCTGCCCCCAACACTCTATTAAGAGAGTTGACCACCTGGGATGACCAGCCCCGACCTCCCTGGCGCCTCTCCTCTTCAAATCTTGGCTTCCAGGTTCCTGTGCAGGGAATGTCTAGGCTTTTGTGCTGTGGTCTGAGAAAGATCGGAAGGCTCCTTTCTCTACCCTGAGCCCCAAACCCCTTTTCTCTAAGGGCTGCCTAAATGGCCCCTGGGTCCCTCCCTCGGCCTCTTCATGCCCAGGCACCATCAGTCTAGTTCTAATTCCTCATGGGACCCATGTGTCCTCCCTGGAGAGGAGGAGGTGGGTGGTGGGTCGAGCAGGCACCTAGCATGCTTTGGAGGATGGGGGACATGGTTCCGTCTTGCAGGCCAGTGGACCGCTGGGCCCCAAATGGAGTCCATGGCCAGCCTGTGGCTTTCTGCTCTGCTCCACCTCCACCTGATGGCACTTGAAGGCACTGCTCCCAGCCCCCAATAAAACACACCACAGTTAGGGCCTCATCCTTCAGCTCCAGGGGTCACACTTTTCTCGGCAGACTGTGCAAACCAGAAAGCTCCAACTTCAGAGGTGGAAGAAGGGAAGGGAATGAAGTCCTGGATGGGGACTGAGACCAGAGAGGGCCTGGAGAGAGTCACCAGTTACCCCTTGATTCCTTCTTCCCTCTATGCCTTAGTATTTGCGGCAAACCTCACCCCTACTCCAACATCTAGCTGCACAGATGTCTCTGGTCTTCAAGGAAACCACTACCCTGGGACCTGTTTTCCCTCAATCCCCCTTCCCCACTCTCCCCCATCATCCCAAAATCAAACCAAAACAAACTCTGGCCAGATGGAAAGGCAGGCTTTCTGAGAACTTGTTTCTCTCAAACACACGAGCACACATGTGCACACACTCATTGCCCAGCCCCACCAACAGCATGACATCCTCAGACAGGCTCTTAGAGGCAGGTGAGGGCTCTGCAAATGCTTCTACTCATCCTGGCCAGGCTGCCTGACCCCAGTGGTGAAGAGGCCTGAGCGTGGCTCTGAGCAGCTGCAGAGAGAATTCAGTGTTACTGTGACCAGGCAGTACAGCAACATGAGGCAGGGGGTGTATCAGTCTCCTCTGCATGAAACTGAGCAAGACCCTTCAGGTGCTTCCCCAGGAAAGACCCCCCAGTGACCCCTGCCTCTTGTTTGTAGAAAAGCTTTAGCCTCCTAGGCCTTTCTCCTCAAGTTCCAAAGAGCAAATTTAATCAGACAAGTGAGAAAATGCAGAAACAAAGGAAAACAAACAAGACAAAATAATGAGTTTAGCCATAAAACAAAGTCAAGGACCTTTGGTATAACCTTGAGTTGTTTTGCAGATACTAAAACCCCACCAGGTGTTAGAAGTTAACTACATGATGACTACCCCCAGTCCTAGGCTGATTGGAACCAGAAGGTTGATGATTGAGATTCCTGAAACATCACCCTGTTACCTCACCATCAACCAATCAGAGGACTGAGCATGAGCTGATCACGCACCTCGTGACCCCACCCTACCACAGTCTTTAAAAACCCTTCCCATGAGCCCCTTGTATTCTTTGCTTGCTACCTTACAACTAGCGCTGTTCTTTCTTTCACCTCCACCCGGTTTAGTAGGTTAGCTTTGCTGCGTGTGTGGCGTAGGGGACCCAAGTTTGGTTCAGTAACACACAGGCTTCTGATGAGGCCTGAGAGGAGCCTAGGACAGCACCCCGCGTTTCCCGGCCCACCGCAATCTCTCTAAGCAAGGCCCCATCCTTCCCACGGGGTGGGGGGTAGGGTGGGGGAAGAACTGTCAGTTACCAGGGAAGGAAAGAAATAGAAGAAAGAGACATACTGGAGAAGTTGACCATTGCGAACTGCTGACACCTGTCCCCGGTGTATCCCACAGGACACCTACCAAAAGAAAGAAAACCAGAAAGAGAGAGCCAGGATAGCAAGACATAGGCATTGCAACACCCCGGCACGGGCTCCTGCCAATGCCAGCTGGGTTCCTTGCCACTGTTACCATTTGTACCGGCCTTGCCACTCTGCCCCTTACCTGCAGCCCTGAACTTTAAACCCAAGGATTAGGCCAAAAATGAAAAAGCAAAACAAAAGAACTAACAAACCAAAATACAAAAAAGAAACAAAACAGCCAAAGATCAAAACAACCAACACCCCTGGCCCTATGTCCTACAAGGGGGTGAGGAGTGGGGGGGGACTGCACCCAGAAGCTTTCTAAGGAGCAGGGACTCGTGTTTGTATCTTCAAACATACTTTGCTTAGGATCTGGCATGTACAATCGCAAAGGCAGTTTCTCCAAACATCTCTGTCCGAAGAATCCGTTTGGACATCTGGAGAAGGAAAAGGGGAAAAATCACAGAACAAACTGGCATCATCCGCGAGGCTTAGGTTAGAAATCAAAGTGCACAGTGATGAATGAGAAAACCAAGTCGAGCGCTGGGGCACACTCGTTGCTGAAGGGGCTGGAGTCGGGGCTGGGTGGAGGGCTCGGAAATCTCTTTCAAAATCTCTCTAATAGATGTGGCTCCAGGTGGTGGGGAAGCGGGGGAGGGGTAGGGAAGAAGATGATTTGGGGAAGCAGGGTGGGGAAATTGGGAACTTACTGCCTAAAGGTCCTAATGGTCATTGAGACTTCCCTTCTGACCTGCCTAGGGCCCCGTGAAGCCAGAATTGTAGATCCTTGGTGCCAGGCAGTCAGTAGGCTGGGGGGCTGGGAGTCTTCTGGAATACCAAGTTCTGGGGAGCCATTCCTTCCAAGCCCTACCAAAGGGTTCTCTCCAAGGCCCTGGGCAGGTTTTCTCATCCATGAAACAGACCCCAGAAAGCTCAAAGGAGAACTTGGGAATGCTGTTCCCAGGCTGTGTGCCTACAACAAAAAGGGGCCTTGGAGATGTCTCATCTGTTCTCTCAAAGAGGGTTTCTGTGGCCAGATAAGTTTAGGAAATCCATTCCCAGGCTTCCTTGTAGAGTTGCAGTGTGTGCTAGCACATGAAAGGCTAGAAAAGTTTTGTAGGAGGAAAGAGCTGAACTTTCCAGTATGTTCCAAATTTATTTGACCTTGGAAGTTGTTTTTTGAGGAATCCTTGTAAACATACGGTTTGGGGAAGGCTGCCCTACCTAAAGCAATATACCCGGGAAAAGCTTATGGGGAACAGGTGGGGGTGGAGAGAAGCCTGAATTACCAGCATCCCAAAGCTGGCGGGCTGAGGGCAGGTGTGGGGCATCTGGCCTCAGGTGGCAAGAATCGCGGTGGAGGGGTGGGGGCGGGGGCGGGGCTGCAGCCTGTTCCGCATCAGGGGGCCAACTGGCTGCCTGGGATACCTGCCTTTTCCCCACGACCTGCTCCTCCATCACTGCCTGGCTCTAGCGGGAGTTCATTCTCCCACGTTGCCTCCTGCAGAGAACCACCCACTCCCATCTCCCTGACCTTGTCCTTAACCCCCAAGGTCCACTTTCTTCTGTTCCCTGGCTGCCACTCTCCCCTGAGTCCCTGTCTTGTAGATTTCTGGGAGACATGCCCAGCCCTTGTACTCTCTTCTGAACCCCAGCAAGGCCAGATACTTAAGGGAAGCTTACAGATAGGGCCAGACTGACCCTCCCGCACCACCCCCTACTCAAAGATGGGTCTATGCTCTTCTGCCTCTTCTAAATTAGGAAATTAGGTAAGCCCATCACCAGCGTCCCCTCAATAACAGGTCAGTGACGTTAATCAGTAAACTTCCCCAAGAGGTGAATGTACTCTACCTCTTAGCATTCTAGTGTATACTAACCATCATAGCCCCTTGAACTTATAGGGGGTGATGGCGATTGGCTGTGATAGACCCCCACAAAAACCCTGTGGCCTCCAATCTAGCCTGGAGGATTGGGAGTGGTTGATGAGCAAATAGCTGGAGTCTCTCTGGGCCTTACTGTATCTCCCCTCAGGGAGGCAGGAGGCTGGTCCTTGTAGCCGGGGCAGTGTGTGTGCAGGTGTGCCTGGCTAATGAATAGTAGTGGTGGGGCGGGGGGGGGGGGGCGGGGAGTGTGTCTGGAGAAGGGGGAGAGCCTGCACGTGAAACTGACGCACGCTCATCCTGTTGAGCAGGGTGGCTCGGAGGAGGAGGCTACAACTTTGTAGCCTTAGTAGCCCTCTTCTGACCCCTCGCCC
This sequence comes from Kogia breviceps, assembly GCF_026419965.1. Lineage (NCBI taxonomy): Eukaryota > Metazoa > Chordata > Mammalia > Artiodactyla > Physeteridae > Kogia > Kogia breviceps. Next base: position 116,925,708 of record NC_081313.1, read on the forward strand.
TCGTCCCCAGTCATCCCAGCCCAGGAAAATGGAGGCAGTGGCTAAGGCTTTCCGACCAGCTCCACTCAGGCTCAGCCCTTCTTCCTCAGCTCTCGGAAACTGATTCCACTTGGGATGGGACTAGAGGCGCAGGAGTGACTTTTCAAGCAGCAGCATCGTTGGGGGTGGACGATAAAGACCCAGGACGTTGCCAAAATGATTCTTGCAATCAGGAATAAGAAAGAGATAGGCTTGACTGTGTCTAGTGTCTGAGGTTAGCCCAGCTCCTGAAGACAGGAAAAACCTGTGTGTGTGTAAGAGAAAATGGGGGAGTGCAGGGGCAGGAGGGGAGAGAGGGGAATTTATTCCCACTGCTGAGAGTCAGGATGCTTTCCTGTGGCTCTTAGAGACGGAGGGTAATTGAGCACATCCCTGAGTTCCCGGCCCTGCACCCAGCCTGGACTACCCCCGACTCTGTCCTCGTATTATTCGTGGCCACAGAGTTGCACAGCTCCAGGTGGTGCTGTGGACACCGTGTACAACACGAACAAGCCCCCTGGAGTTGTGCGATATAGTCCTAACCTTCCTGCCCTGGGAAAGTGCCCACTAGCTGAACAAAGGAGAAGGTTGTGGGGGGGGATGGCCACTGCACGGGGTTGGGAGGACTAACACCTGTGCTGTTCCTCAGGCACTGGCTCCTTTCACGGGGCTTTTGGACACTCCTGTTCTCTCCTTAGCCCTGCTTGTTGAGGATGAGCCACGTCCAGGAGGCTGGGGCTTCCCTAGAGAAGGCTCTGGGGGTGGGCCCACAGCCTCTCTACCCTGTTGCCAGGACCTGGTAACAGGGTACAGGCTACATTAGCCTATCCACCAGGAGCGGGGCCTGAACTTGGCGTGGGTGGCTGGCTGGTAGTGAGTTCCCACTCAAACAGGGATTGAGCCCCTGAGTTTCAGGGACACAGGGGACAGGTTAGGAGGAGCGGCAGGTAACAGGCTTCCCAGCCCTTCCCCCCGAGCTGTTATCCTTGACTACGGGAAGGTCTGTGCTCAGGGCTGGAGAAGAGCAGGGGTGAGAGAGGGGCAGAGAGGAGAGCCCACGGGCTGCATCTGGGGTGACAGAGAGGCTGGGACTCTGCCTCCCCGTTTTCCCACCCTACCTCCCGGGCCTCAGTTTCTCCTTTTGGTAGCCTGGGGATAATGCCATGTGTGCTGCCCTCACCCAGGGGAGAGGGGAGGATGAAGGATGAGGGTGTGCCCCGGGCACTGGAGGGAGTGAAGGGTCTCTGGCCTCATGAGGGGTGTGGGTGGAGAGGATGAGCAGGCAGATGGGCATGGGATGGGGGAAATCACCTGGACATGGGAGCAGAGGGGATGGGGGTGGTGAGCTGATGGGAAAGGGAGGCATGCCACTGGTATGTGCACAGGGCTGGAAAGAGAGTCTTGTTCTGTCATCATCCCCTGAACCAGTCCCCAGGAGTCACGCACCAACCGTGCTCTATAAAAACACGGAGAGAAGAGGAGAAAGCAGCAAGAGGAAGTGCAGAGGCCCCTGTCTGGCCCAGACAGGAGACGGTCACCTTGATTTGGACCCCCGTTTTCAAATCCCCCTAAACTTTCCTTTTTTAAAACAAAATTCAGTATCAGTGACACTGTTTCTTTTGGCTCGGAATTCTAGAAAAACAGGAGGGATGGAGTGTGCCTGCTTTCCAACACTCCCCGCAGGGCTCTGAACCAATACACAACAACAAGTGTCAGAAAACCAGGAAGGAAAACTGATTTTTGTAGAAACTGGAATGAAACTGACCAGTCTAGTTTCATTATCCAAGCTAAGCGGAAATGCAAAAAAATCAAAATAAAAAGTAAACAAACAGCACAAATGGTACGACGTGAGTTCCGTTTCCTAAGTTCTTTCCTTTTTATTCCATGCATTCCATTCAGGGTGTCATCAGGAACCCCAAGAGGCTTACCCCCCTTCCCTCCCAGCTCACCCACCCCAAGAATGGCCTCTGGGTTCTGCCCTGCCCCCCTCCCCCCTGCCCTTCTCCAGCACAGCTCTGAGGACCTGCCCTCCTGATTGCAATCCCCGCCAGGGATGCCCCTCTCCCCTGAGGGCTCAGGGCATCAGGGAAGTTGGTTCCAGGAGCCCTGGCTGGGGCTGACCCAGGACAGGCTGAGATGGGGAGGTGGTGGTTCTGGGTACCAAGCTCAGGTTCTAAGCAGTGAACCCCAGTTGCCCTGGTGGGGAGGGGAGACAGGACAGCATCTTCACAGTGGCTCAGGCTCCTGCCCTCTGCTCCTCTCAGACTTAGCTGGGCGGGACCCAGAAGGTCCTAGGGGTACAGCCTTGCTGGCAGGGCCCCCTGGGAATCCTGTAGCTCCCTACTCTTTCCCACACTAAACTCTGGCACTGGAGTCCTGGGTCCCATGGCCCTCCTCAGCCCCGACACCTGTCCCGGGTGGCTCAAACCTTTTCTGTCTGAAGCCAGTGACAATGCTGGATCCCTTCAAGGTTCTGGGATCCAAGGGGCAGCTAGGGAAGAAGAGAGGCCTGGTGTGTATGTGATTGTTGCAGGGGACAAGAAGAAGGGGTCCAGGGCTGGGCCATCTCTGTGAGGTATTCCAGAACGCTTATGCATTTCTATAGATCTATTCCAAAGTGCTCAGAGCATTTTCAAGGCTAGAATGTTTTCCCCAGGGTCTGTGGCACTAATGTGGCAGCTTCCTAGAGGCAGAAAGAGAGAGGAAGGATGAGGGGCTGAGTCTGGACTAAGAACTTCCCTGGGGGACCTGCTGTTGCTTTTGGGACTGTCCCTTGAGATTCAGGATGGGGGAGGCCGGAAGGTGGATGGCAGCAGGTGAAAGGTGGAGCCGAGGTGGATGCTGGCAAAGGATGCCAGCTGGAGCAAGAGGCACAGGTGTGCCTGGCAGTCCAGGCTCAGCTCACCCAGCACTGAGGGGAGGGCGTGAAGGAGGTATGGCCCCTCGTTATCACGCTGTGAGGTGGAGGGGTCTTTGGCCAAGGCTGTAGTCAGGAGGGAGATGCAGCTCTGCAGCCGGAGGCCAAAGGCAGGAAAGCCGAGGAGCGCTGAATCTGACCTTATCTGTGGGGAGGGCAAACGCCCCTCTCCATGAATCTTCATCAGTACTCTGCTGGCCCTTGCCCAGATGCCATGGCAATGGGGCAGCTTTGGCACATCGCCAGCGCCCTAGGCTTGGGTTGTTTTGAAACCCAAAGTTGTGAACTAGGCCACCCTCCCTTTACTCAGGATCCGGCCAGAAGCTGTGCTGCCCTCACCAAGCTCCCCTACCTGTTTCTTGCTCACCCACCAGAGAATCTGTCAAGGGGGCAGTGGGGGCCCGGCTCCCAGAATATGTGGCTGGGCCTGAACAAGCCCTCCCTGATCACTGTGCTCCCACCTACCCTGTTTGCTAAGGGTGGGGAGCAGGGGGTCCTCAGCTCCTGGGAGTTCCTTCGGGGCAGCTCTTGGGGGGAGGCAGAGTCCCAACATGAACTTTTCCTCAACTCTGACCTCCCCCACTCAGCCACACCCAGAGTGATGTCCTTGCTGGTGGCCCTTCACTCCCCAGAGAGGGGCTAGGGACTGAAGTGGCACAGGCAGCAGCCAGGGCATATCTGGGCACTGGGGTCCTGCTGGGTAGGGAGAAGAGGCAGGTCCTGAGGCAAGCACTGGGGGTAGAGCCCTCTTCTTCCCTCAAGGTTATAAGAGCAGAGCTCAGCTAGCAAGGGCTCTGGGACGTGTGCCCTACCTGACCCTGCCAGGCTCCTCACTGCTGGGGAAGATGCACCCTGGGCAATGTTCATCAGAACAAAGTTTGGAAAGTTGCTGAGAGATGGGGAGGGGAAGAGAGAGAGAGAGAGAGAGAGAGAGAGAATCCAGTGCCCCGGGCATAGACTGGTCTCGTCATCTCCCTAGAAAGTGTTGGTGAAAGGGTGGACATTGGAAGATGGGGTGGTTAGGGGCCTGGGAAACTGGGACTGCAGAAGCCCTGAGCCCTTTAGAGCTTAAATCTCCCTGTATTCCAGGAAAGGGCTAGGAAGTGGGGCAAACCTCCCTGTCTACACCTCTTGGAGACCCCTTATTAATATCTCAAAGCTCACTTTTCCTAGAGCCCTCCACTTCTGCCCCAGCCTCTCTCCCCCTGCTCTTGCCCCCATGCTTGCCCCCACTGATGACTTACTTGCAGGAGAGCTGGTTGATGCCCTCGATGTAGTAGCAGACGCCTCCGTTGACACAATAGGACTTGGCTGTCTCGTTGCACTTGCGGGCGTGCCCCGACCAGGATGATAGGGTAGTGCTCACTGGAGGTACGAGAGACACGTGCCGGTGACCCACTGAGACCACCTCTGGGCCCCAGGAATCACCTCCTTCATGGCCCATCTCAAAGCTGGACGATCAGAGACTGTAGGAATGGCCGGGGTGGGGGGAAGTTCTGGTGGTCCCTCCCAGGTCACCAACAAGGCCAAGGGGAGGCCACCATGAGCTTGGACCATCTGCCCAGCACCACCTTGCACCCTTGCTCCAGGCAAACCTTCAAAGGCTGGGAAGATTTTCTTTTTTTGGAGGGGATGAGAGGCTAGCAGAAACTGCTTCATCTTCTGGCATAAGGGCCCACCTCTGCTGCTTGCCTGCCTACCCGCCTGCCTTTCGGGGGCTCCACTGCAGGCGGATGAGGCACCATGTCTTACGTGGGGTTCAGGGAGGAGACATTTATATCTGTCTGCACTGCTGGGGCTCTCATGGACCAGGGCGTGATTACAGGGAGCTGGGCTTTGAGGGGAATGGCACCTTTTTTGGACACTGTAATTTTCTGCGATCTAGGGACATGTGGGGAGAACCCTAGCTTCCGTCTCTCCCCTCTTTGTCCCAGAGTTGGGCCAAGCCACCCAGAAATGCTACAGAGGCCGCTATGTGCGTCTCCGTAAGCATCCTGGGCCGCCTTTATGTCCTCCCTCATCAGGCAGCCTCCACCTCCCCCACCCGGTCAGCTGTTGCCTCTGGAGGGAGCCTCCAGGCCTTGGACAGCCCAGGCCATAAATCCGGGGCTTCACGTTGCTGGGGAGAGGGCTGGGGGACAGCTGGGATGTGGAGACTAGGTGACAGCAAGACTGGGCTTCAAGGCTGCTAACCCAGACTGCACACCTGATGGATCAGATTCATTTGATAAGTGAAAATCACAAAAGCACTGCTTCCCAATGGGATGGCATCCAGAAGCCTGGTTTCAAGTGAAAATTCTTGCTCCAAATTTCACTCTTTATCTGTTAGCTAACCTCTTGGGCTGTGTATCCATATTGGGCAGCTAGAAACCGGTTCCTGCTCCCCCCTTCAGCTTCTGTGGCTCTGAGGGCCTCTCATGCCCACCCAGCAGTGGCCTCCTGACTGAGATGGCCCATCCTACCTTGGCTGGTCCTGTCTCCTCAGGGGTACTGAGTCTCCACCATCCCCCGAAGTAAGTGGGGGGATGAGAGGAGGAGGAGGAGGGCAGGCACTTGGCGCCCTGAGTGTTTAGACGTGTGGGGAGACAGATGGAGCACGGGACTGGGAGTGTATACACAGCTCTGCCTCTGTATATGTCTGAGGAGCTCGCTGATAAAACCCAGCGGGTAGGGCCAGCTCCCACCTTCCCTCCACATCATGCCTGCTGCTGGTCTGGCATCCTCGAGCCCCACCCCTGCTGACGTCTTCCACCTCTGCTCAACCCCACACAAGGCTGGGACCCACATGCTTCTGGGTCAGTGAGACCTAGGGAGCTAAGAAAGGGACAGAGAAGACAAACAGCTGAGGTGACCACGCCTGTGAGTTATAAAATCTCATTGCCGGGAGGACCCTAGAGGTTGTCCTGCCCTTCGGTTACATTGCCAAGGAGGAGTGAGGAAAGAGAGCAGGGAAGGGCCTTCCAGAGTCCAGTGTGTGTTGTAACAAGGCCTCAGGGCTCCTGACGTCTGGCTGAGCATTCTCACCAGGCACCTGGTCCCTCATGGAAGAACACGTCAGCACCAAGGCTTGACGGGAGGACGAATGCAAATACGACGTGGACCATGGGCCTGGGTCCTCTCATGGGCCTTGGCCAAGCCAGAGAAATCTCAGGCCAGCTTGATGCCCTCTGCAGCCAAGGGTGGAGGAACCTGCCCAGAGCTGGGCTGCATGAGCGGCTGGCAGGAGCGAGGATGGTGGCAGGACCACAGCCGCATGCTTGGGCCTGTCTACACGCACGTCTGTGCTCACTGAGGCCTTGGGAGGCAGAGGACGACTCCTGAGGGAAGACAGGGCCCCACCTGGGATCCATGGCCTAGGGCTGCCAGAGCCATGTCATCACGGGGACTAGGCTGGGGCCCCAGAAAGGTAAAAAGGGAGGGCAATGGGGGAGCTGGTTGTAGAAGGTGTGGAGGGAAGTGACCATAGGCCTTTCCACCTCAAAAAGAAGTACCTTGAGGCCACCCCTGTGACGGCAGGGCCCTCCCAGCTCACGGCAGCCAACTCTGCTGGTGGTGAAGGCTCACGCCAGAAGATTTCCACACTGAAGAGGTGCATTCGTGCTATTCCGGCACACAAGGGCTCCTAAGGCAATGTGTCACGCTCCCTTGTCAGCCTATTCGTATTTCTTCACTGTGTTCTCCCGTGTTTGGGGATGTGAAGATGACAAATGACCTCCAGGTGGGAGAATTTGGCCGCTCCCTGGATATCACCGTGGGGATGGCGCCGGGCCACCCCAAACTCAGCTCTCACTCCTCTGCCCCAGCCACTTGTTCCTCTAGCCTTGCTCATCTCAATGACTGGACAGCACAAACCGAAGGCCTAGCGGGCATCTTTGATTTTTGGTCCTTCTCTGTCTCCCTAGCCGTCCATCACCGAGGGCTGCCTTCCTACCTCCTCCTGAGGCTCTGTCCATGTCTCAATACTGCCTCCGTGGTCTCTTTCTTGGATGGCCACAGTCGCCTCCTCACTGGTCTTTCTTCCCTCACTCTTGCCTTCATCTCTACCTTTTTTGCTTCACAGCTGCTACCAAAGTGGTCTTTAAAATATGTAAATTGATCAATCGCTTCCATTATCAAAACCCTCCAATGGCTTCCATTCATACTCATCATAAAGTCCCCCTCCCCCTTCCCAAGTCTAATCTGGGCCTAACCACCTCTCCTGCTTCATGTCCTGTCCCTGTCTTGCAGTATATTCAGACTCCACTGGCTTAGTCCAGCTCCTCTAAGAGGCCACGTGCCTTCTTATCCAGGACTTTCAAAATATCAGTGTCTCAGAGAGGCTGCTCAGGCTCCTCCTTTACTCCTTCCCTTAGCTTTGTAACTTCTCCTTGTAGTGCTTATTCTAACAATTAAAGGACTAGTTGTGCAATTACTAGCTGTCCAAAGCTTAGCTCCTCCACTAGAATGTAAGCTCCATTTGGACAGAGGCCATGTCTGTCTGCTTCACTGGTGAACGAACCCCAATGTCGAGCACCAGCACTTGACGTGTAATAGGTGCTTAACGAATATTTACAAATATTTCTAATGAGCAAATGGACATCTGATTCTTGAGAGAAAGGTACCTTCTTCTACCATCCCAGGGTCTAGTCTGGTCTCCTTGGCTGATGATGATATCTTTTTGGTAGGTTAAAGCATTGTCTCTTACTAAATGCAAATACTCCTAGAAGGTCGTTAGGGAAATGAAAATCAAAACCACTGTGAGAGAGCACTTCACACCCCCTCAGGTGGCTGTATTTAAAAAAAAGATGGATAAATAACAAGCGGTGGTGAAGATGTGGAGAAACGGGAACCCCCCATACTTTGCTGGCGAGAATGTAAAATGGTGCAGCCATTTTGAAACACAGCTGGTCATTCCTCAAAAAATTAAACATAGTTCCTATATGACCCAGCAATTCACCTCCTAAGTGTATACCCAAGAGAACTGAAAACATATGTCCACACAAAAACTTGGACACAAATGTTATAGCAGCATTATTCATAAGGGTCCAAATGTGGAAGCAACTAGAATGACACAACAACCTCAGGTGATGTATATATAAACAATGTGGTAGAACCAGGCAATGGAATTATTATTCAGCCACAAAAAGGAAAGAAGTACTGATACTACTACAACATGGATGAACCTTGAAAACATTATTTTAAGTTGAAGAAACCAGTCTTGAAAGGCCACATATTCTGTGATTCTATTTGTATGAAATGTCCAGGATAGGTAAATCCATAGCGGCAGAAAGGAGATTCTGGTTGCCAAGGGCTGGGGGGATTTAAAGAAAACACCTGGGAAGGATAAACCCAGGAAGCCTCTATCAGCCATTAGTGTCTTGGTGTGAGTGAGTTTATTGGGTCTCTGAAGAGAAAATGGGCCGGGAAGGAGCTGATGCTGCAGAGATGTTCTGCCTGCTGCCAGCTACTGCAACTGCTTTTCTCCCTTGCTCTTGGAGAAAATCTCTGCTCGTCTTTCAAGGCCCAGATCAAGTGTCTCTTCATCCTGTAAGGCTCCCCTCCCACCTGCCTGGGATGCCCCCTCTCCCATTGTTAAGTTGCCTGTCTTTCCTCTTCAGTGTGTTAGAACAGGCAGACGCTTTGAGTTCAGGTTTTAGCTTCCTGCCATTTGAGGGGACTTTGGGAGCCAAGACTGTGACCCCTCAGCGTTCAGAACAGCGTCTTGCTGAGTTAGGCCTCGCTGAAGGCTTGAGATGACAGTATACATGGGTGTGCCTGTGATTAAACAGCTAGCCTTTCTAAGTCCCCAGGTAAGGGGCAGGCCCAGAAGCCTCTCCAGGGCTTCCACGATCCTGTGACACCCCAGGTCACACCTGCCTGCCCTCTGGGGCAAAGCCAGGCCCAGCCCGATATCCCAGGACTTGGTACAGCCAGCCCGGGACAGTCCACCCGGAAGGTCACACCCGCAAAGAAAGTTCGGCAACAGGATGAGAGCTGAAGAATGATCTGATAGAATTGGAGAGAGAGATACACAAGACCACAGAGGGCCGAGGAGTGGGGCCTGTGCTGGGAGTGCCGCTGCGGTGGGCTGGACTGGTCAGGAGGATAGCTGCCTGGGAGAGATGGTGCAGGAGGAAGAATAAAAATGGGAAGGAGAGGCCGACTACAGTTAGAGTTGGAAAGGTCATTTGGGTCGGATTTGTGAGAGCTGGGCTGTGGGACCGAGTCCTTGTTCTTTGGCTCCATGGGTGGGGGAGTGACAGGGCGAAAGCATCTTGAGGCTGCTGCTCTGGTCCAGGTTCAGCAGGGATGAAACCTGGGCCAGGATTGCCCCTGAGGTGGGGTTGGAATGAAAAGGACAGATGTGAGTGAAAGATCCAGAAAGAAGACGGACCAGGACTCGCAGACTCAGACCTGGTAGATCCAGTGGTAAGGGAGATGGAGGAGCTGAGAGTCTGGGAGGACAAGGGAGGTCCCTTACAACACGGCAGACCAGGTCTGAGCCAGGCTCTCCTCTCAGGGTCAGAGGGCAGGGTTCTCGTTAGACTGCGCTGGGTGTAGGGGGTACTGGAGGGCTGTCTGGTGGAAACACAGGGGATGAAGGGAGATGCAGGACTGGACTCTGTGCTGGGAGCAGGACTAGAAGCGAACCCAACAACCAGGTAGCCAAGTGGTACGAGGAGGCTGGGTATCAGGAGGAAGAACGAGAGCTGTGGGGTTCTGAGGACTCAGGCTGGAGTGGAGGGGGCGTGGCCTGAGGACAGGCAGCCTTGGTGACTTTCCAGTCAAGGGCAATAACCAGAGGACAGCCCAGCAGGGAGGCCGCCTCCATGCCGAAGCCGGAGCTGCCTCTGCGGAGAGGGGGAATCAAAGGGTGCCGTGGGCTCCTGACCTTGCACGTTTCCCAGGGAGGAGATGACCTGTGGGAGAGGGTCCTGCCAACCCTGAACTGAGGCTTCCCCCAGGGGCCCGGGGCACCCAAGCCTCCCACCCGTGGCCCCGCGGAGCTGGCTGCCTGCACTCGGGCGCTCAGCAAAGCAGCGGGCAGGCAGCTCGCGTGCACCCTGGGTCTGCCTCTCCCCGGAGCCCCGCTTCTGGCAGCCCAGCCTCCCATAATTGCCTTCTAAAAATATCCTTCCCCCCACCCCCACCTCTTGATTTCAAAATATTTAGTTTTCAGGGTATTTAAAACGAGAGCTGGCGGCTCTTCCAGGTCCAGATAACAAAGCTAAACATTTATGCTTCGACTGCATTTCTCTGAATCGGCTCAGATCTTGGGGCTTGATATGGCAGTGGCAGGAGGGAGAGGAGTCAAGTGCAAGATGGATCATGTGCGGGCCTCCCTAGGGCTGGGGGGCAACTGGCCCACCCCACAGAACCCTTCTAGGACCCCTCCCTTCATTGGGGGATCACCTACCGCTGTTGACAAAGAGCCGGCCCCTGACGGTGTCCTTCCCCAGGATGTTCTCAGCCTCGCAGACGTACTCCCCAGCGTCCTCCACCTTCACCTTGTTGAACTGTAGTCGTGAGTTCTTTCTGGATAGGGAAGGGGATAAGAGTGGGAGAGGCGTGAGCCAGGGCTTAGGTTGGCCATGGCTCCCCAGCAGTCACCCAGAGGTCACCTCTCCCTGCACAGCCACAGCATCTACGCAGCGTGGACGGGAAGTAGATTCCCTCCGACCAGCCATTGCTGGGGTCCAGGTGGAGTGCAGAGTCCCCAGAGCTGGAGGGAGACCTGGGCACTCAGGAGAACATGGGATTCTAAGTCCATGAATCCTCACATTTACTTTTCCAGGGCTGGGCCTTCTCTGTAACCATATTTCTAGGGGAGGAAAGTGGAGTCCTTAGGAAGTCCCATGGCCACCCCCCTCCTCTTCCTTTAGTGTCCTTCTCTCAGGCCTGCTGTGTCTCCCCCCACCTCCTTCCAGGAGAGCAGCTGCTGGCTCACAGCTACCTCAGCCTTCTCTTAGAGGTGGCAGCCCCGTCACTCTAGATAAGCCAGGCCTATTTCCAGATACCCTGCAGGGCCACCAATCTAACAGGTTCCCATGGCAACTGTGCCCAGCCTCCCAGTCCAAACCTGTAGCTCTCTCCTGCCTTTGTGTCGGCCCTGCCACTAAGGGGCACTCTGTGGTCTCCCCAAGGGGTTTCGCTTCATTCATTCAAGAAATGTTCACGGGGTGCCTTCTGTGTGCTGGGAGCTTGGTTACCTCAGGGAACAGAAAGATCCTATCCTCAAGGCCTGACTTGACCCTAGTGACTAATCTGAAGGAGGACAGGGCAGGACAGACGGGAAAACTGAGTCCCAGAGGGGCTTCCAGACTTGTCCAAGGGTACCCGGCAAAGCAAAGGCAGAGGTGGATAAGGAGCTGGAGTTGGTGAGGACTTGGGCCCCACGCAGCTCGTGGGCTGTCTCCTGGAGCCTATGCTGAGGCTGACCCCTCTGTGGAGGGCTTTGCACCCAGCCCTGCATGCCACGAGTTGTGGGGCGAGGCCTGGGCAGAGACTTCAATGCTGTGTATGACTCCAGGGCACCTGGCCCTGCTTCCCCTCTTCTTCCTGAAGATGCTGCCAAACCTCTCCTTCCTTCCGTGGGCTTCCCTGCACTTGCCCGCGGGTGCCTGGGCTCCGTAGGATCTGTTCACACCTCCCATTCCCTCAGCCCCAGTGCTCTTTAGGGCCAGTCTGAGCTCCGGATTAAACCCTGGGACCCCAGCCTGGTCCCCGGGGAAACAAAAAGTAGCATGAAAATTTCTTAACATGATGTAACCTCCTCCTCTTTTAGGCCCGAGTTAAAAAATCAGATTCCCAGAATATGCGCAGTGGGTTGGAGGAGTGGTGGCATGGGAGGTAGGGTAGCTGAGCTGTTCTGCCCTGGGCCGAGGGATGGAAAGACAGAGCCATGAAGCTGATGGGGGAAGGTGTGGATGGTGAGCAGAGAGGCTGCACCAGGGATGGAGGAGAAGGCAAAATGACCCACATCCCTCCCCGGGCTATGCTTTGGGGACCTACCTGTCTCCTGAGCTCCACCTCAGCCTCTGATGCTGGGCTCTTCCCAGACCTCCTCATTCCAAGATCCCCCAAACCAGCCTCCATGAGCTTGTCTTGTCAAAAAGTCCCTGTTGCTGTGGTGATGTCCTTGCGGACGTGACAGTGACAGCTGCCTGACTCCGTTCCACCCCTCCTGGCTCACGCCGTTCTCTGTCTCCTTGGCCTGGTGTCTGCCTACAACCCTCTTCTGTCAATTCAAGTTTGTTCTCTTCATTAAACAGAGCCCTGGAGGCTTCTCTGGCTAAGACAGCATTTCCTTCCTGGCTCCAGCCTAATTAGATGCCACAGATCTCAGCTGTCCCGGAACCAGGCTTCTGCTTCCTGACCACCAGCTCTTCCCTGACATTAGATGAGCAGAGTAGGGGATCACCTGAGGGTCTCCGGGTCAAGAAGGTATAGGGGACACAGACTCAGAACCTCCTTGTCACCCACCCACAGCTGAATTCAAAGGAGCTTCCCTTACATGACATGACATGCAGCAGGACAAGGTGGAGCTAGGCTCACAGTTATCTGGAGGAATGAAAGCTAAAACCAGAAGGAAGGGCTTCCCGCATGAAGGAGTGTGAGATGTGTGGAAAGGTGAGGGTGCAGGGAGAGCCGCTCCCCTTTGAGGTGCCAGAAAGGGGCAAGGGGACATAAACAATGACCCCTAGGTTTGCTGGCTGCAGATATCTTGGGTTACCAGGTGTGTGATGATCTCCCCAGTTCCAGGAAGGTGGCCCCAGCCTTGCACAAGAGACTCTGGGGTCAGGGCTGAAGGGTAGGGCTCGGTGGGGCTCTCAGGACCCTAAGGAGTGCAGGCAACTACGTTTCTCTTCTCCTCGCTCCTAGCTCCAGTCCGAAGCCCCAAGGACTCAGGACTCCCTCCCACCTTCTGGCAGGCCTAGTGCCCGCTCGCTAGGCTGACCCAGGTCTGCCCCTGTGATGGACGCCCCTCCCCTCCTTCCTCAGCCAGCTTTCTGCTGGCAGGGACTAGGGATCTGGGTGGCTGCTTCCTCCACCCGTCTGCACGTTTTCCTCAGTGCCTACCTCCTGCTGCCTGCCCAAGGGGCCAGTTCCAGCCTGCCCCTCATAAATAAGGGAACACTTGGTTCTGCACGGGTGGGCTCAATGCCCAGGGCTAGGGAGGGGGACGGTTTTCTTCCGGCACAGGAAGCCTTGGGTGAGACACCTCAGCGGGGCAGCCCCAGAGACAGGTGGCACCCACTGGGAAGGGGTCTCCGTAGACCAAGAGTGATGTCAAGACAGAGTGTGGCTTGGGCAGAACGGAGCGCTGGGAGGGCCAGAGTGCAAGCCACAGTGTGGGCAGAAGGAAAGAGAAGATTTTGCCAGAAAGGAGACTCCCGCCCCTAACCCCTAGCTCCCATGCCAGGTGAAGTACGTGTCTAGAGGCGGCAGCTCTCTGAGTCACAACATGGGAATCAGAACTTTGTTGGTGGCACAAGGGCTCTGTGTGTGCAGGAGGATGTGGGTGAGTGTGAGGGCCACGTGCGGATCAGGAATGGGGATGAGGATGGGCCATGTTGTGGACTGTTTGAGAGTAATGTGGCAGGCAAGGAGCACCCCATCTCCTGACTTCTGCTGTCTCAGTGAAGTAGGGGGAAGGGGAGACGGGGCCCCCAAAGCTGTAGAAGCCTATCCACTCCTCTCTCCCGCTCAGAGCCAGGCTTGGCGGGGAAGGGGTGAGGTGGCCTCAGAAGGTGAGCTTGATGGTCAACCTGTAGACTGGTGACACCCCAGACCCCCCCTCCCAAGTTCCCTTAGGAAGCAGTGTTCTTTCAGCCATAAACCCTTGATCTGCACCAAATCCTCTTCAATTACTTTCTGTTTTCTGCCTGGATCACTTTCCAGGGTGACCAGTCCTGTCTTTGCTCTCCGTTCTTGAAAAGAGAGTCAGAAAACTGGAAGCCCTGCCCAGAACGCTGACCCCCACCTCCTCTTTCACAGGTTTCGGAGACTAAGGCCTGAGGGCACGATGTGTACATCCAGGGTCACCCAGCGAACCAGGAGCAGCCTGAGCCCAGACCCTTTTTCCATCACTTTCTGTTGTAGGACAGGTTGGAGGGTCCTCTAAAATCATCTTCATTTGCATTTTGCAGGGGTGAGGAGTAAATGAAAGCTCCTCTGGAGGGCCAGGAAAGGCTGGGGTGTGCCTCAGCCAGAGAGGGAAGTCCACAGGGCCCTCAGGGCCCACAGAACAGAGGTCAGGTTTGTCCTGCCTTCTCACAGCCCCTCAGGAGAGAGGTGAGGGGCTGCCCTTGGACTCTTGGCTTCTCTGGTGCCTGGAGCCCCCTGTCTGGCCAATCCAAGATGGAAGAGAGGCCACCTTCCACAGCCCAGAGACCCTAGAGCTTCAGATTCTCTTCCCTGGAGCACTGACTCAAAGACTAAAGTCAATTTCCACGTCACGGGGCAACTGTCTGAGATACAGACTCCTCCGACACCAGTCAAAGCCATGTGCCTTTCCCTTACCTGGCTGTCTGCCCAGTGACAGCTTGCTGAGCCGAGGAACCAGCCCATCATCACACGTGCCCTCTCAGACACATCCTAGTCAGGGTCCTTCACCAAAGACTGCCCAATGGTGGGCTTTCCGACCCTGTGGCAGGTCCTTTGAGAAGTTTTATGCACAAGATGGGACTCCACGGTTAAAGCTGACTTGGACAATCAAATTGCCTTCAACCATCCAGGGACATTAATTAAGCAGGCACCGTCTGCAAGACGCTGGGGCAGCATCACCAGAGGGGCTGGAGCTGCAAGGAGAAACTGGGCGCCACAAGAGAGAGGGGGGACTGGAACTGGTTCCACGGGTGGATCTGGGGGCACAGCCCTGGGCTCTTCCCGGCTCAGGCCCCTCCTTCTGAGGAAGGATGGTGGGCGGCTGGGTGGATGGAGGGAGGGATGTGGCTCACCTGCCATTGCCGTACTTGATGCGAATGTCGCGGCTGCGGTTGAGCTCCTTGCCGTCCTTGAACCAGCGGTAGGAGGGCTGGGGGTTACCGGCTGCTGCCTCACACTTCAGTGATTGCTTCTCACCCACCTGTCCCGTCTGGCTCTTCATCTTCTTCAGCTTGGGCCGGGTGGCTGTGGGGATACAAGGCAGGAGGTGAGTGTGTTGGTGATGGGGCAGCGCCAAGCATGTGCTCCTGGTGTCGTTTCCTAGTTCAAATCAACAAGCCTTCACAGAGGGTCTGCGATGATGTCAGTGTGGGTACCACCTATGGAGAGTTTTCCTTCATGCCTGGAATGGTACTCAGAGCTTGATACACATTAGCTGATGAAAATCACCCTGTGAGTTCATGACAATGATTAAACCCATTTACAGATGGGGAAAACTGAGGCTCAGAGTGGTGAAGTCACTTCTCCAAGGGGCTGGAACTGGAATTCAAACCCAGGTCTCCTTGACTTCAGTGCTCATGATCTAAATCCTGTCCCAGACCCCCAGGCCTATGCTGGGCCCAGAGGACACAAGTGGACCAAAATGACAGACACAGCTCCTGCCCTCAGGAAGTTCAGTCTAGCAGAGGCGCTGGAACCTGGCATTGACATCACAGCGTGGTTTATGGAGGCCTGGGGGTGCTGAAGCCCAGAGGCGTGTCCCCCAACCCAGGCTGGGGGAGGAGCTAACTCAGCTGAGAGCTAAAGGATGGGGGAGCTAGAAGGAGGGAGGTGGTCCAGGCTGTGGTTTATCAGAATCGCACGTGTCAGCAAGGTGAGCTGCCCTGAATGGGTGAAGTGGTGTGGCTGTGTGGGGGATGGGGCCTGGGGCTACACTGGTGGGCACAGGGCTGCAGGGCTGCAAATGCCAAGCTAAGACGCTTCTCCCATTTTTCTTGAACACCATTCTATTTCCACCTGCCCCGGTCTCCTATGTTTCATCTCCTTGCCCCCCTCCCTCTAACAACCTAAAAAAAGAAAAGGAAAAAGTACTCTGTTCTTAGGACAGTGATGGCAAGTCCATGCTCCTTGCTGGGGTGTGTGATAATTTCCACTGGGACAGCCCTGTAAAGGATACCCAGTGCCTTTGTGTGTGCTCTCATTTGGTCACCGAGCTCTGTAAGGCAAGTGTCATGCCTTGGCCAAGAAACTTGGCCAAGGTCACCCAGCCAGGCAGCCACAGAGCCCAGGTATCTGGATTTGCAGTGTGTCAGGCTTGTAGCAGGCCAGTGTCTGCTTTTGCAGCCTCAATGGCTCTCTTTGAGGAACAGAGAAACTGGTTGAAGGGAGGGTCTGCTGGGGCCAGAGAGTTGTCTGGAGACTGACTTGACCCTGTCTAGTCCATTGGTTCTTCCCCCACCAGTTCAGAGTCACAGCTCGAGCTGGCTCTGGATAAAGACAGGTGAGAGGGCCTGGCTACAGGGGCCCCTCACTGAACCCAACCCTGGGCTGCTGCTTTTAGTAGGGAGTAGATGAGCGTGGGGTACAGGGGCAGGGGTAGCATGGAGAGAAAGTGCTCCCAAAGCCTTAAAAAATATAGTACATAGATTCAAAAAAATGGTGCTTGTGAAATGATTTTGTTCATTTTAGAAAATTCGAAAATACAAATGGATAAAAGAAAATAAAATCATCCATTATCCTAGTACTCAATAGTATTTAAAACACACACACACCTACACATCTATTTTTAAACAAAGTGGGATCAGTTCCAGTAACATGTTTCTTTCATGTAATGAAACACTGTTAGCCTTTCACCTTGGCATTAAGTATTAATAACATTTTGCAAACTGACTTCTATAGGACAGACATATCCAGAAAGAGGATAATAGCTACTACTTAAGAAAATGGTTCCATGAACAAATCAGTTTGGGAAACATGTGGGTAAACATTAAAAAGTATCTTCATTGGGCTTCCCTGGTGGCGCAGTGGTTGAGAGTCCGCCTGCCGATGCAGGGGACACGGGTTCGTGCCCCGGTCCGGGAAGATCCCACATGCCGCGGAGCGGCTGGGCCCGTGAGCCATGGCTGCTGAGCCTGCGCGTCCGGAGCCTGTGCTCCGCAACGGGAGAAGGCCACAACAGTGAGAGGCCCACATAGCACAAAAAAAAAAAAAAAAAAAAAAGTATCTTCATTGACTTCAGTATGATTCCCCAAGTAAGGGTCTTGGAGCTTTTTTGGGAAACCCTTGACTTTATTTCCTTGAAATGCTATTATCTGGAATAAGTTCTGTAACATAACAACTTATGTGTGTATACATTTATAGATATATAAATATTTTAATAGAGAATATATTCACATGATTCAAAATTCAAGACGTGAAAAGGTGTATATAGCTTAAAAAACAGATCTCCCTCTAACTTCTGACCAAGGCCACACAGTTGCCTTTCTAGAAGGCAATCAATTTTATCAGTTCCTTTTACATCCTTTCAGAGACCTTTTAAGCATAAACAAAAACCCCTAGTATTTACACGCACATTTTTTTCCCTATAGCACCATTTTTAGGGTTGCATAATATTCCTGAATGGGTGAATCAGAACTTATGTAACCAATTCCTATTGTGGAGCATTCAGCATACATTCTCCCCTGCCTCACCACACCCCATCACAGACAAGCCCAGAGGAACACCCTTGCAGCTTCATCCAGTGTATATAGCCAGTGCACATCAACCTTTGCACATATTCAGTGTATACTACTGTACGGGCAGTGAGGCTCCTGACTCAGACTGCCTGTATTCAAACCCAGGCTTTGCTATTTGTTAGTTCTGTGTCCTCAGGCTATTGCCTTAATCCTTCTGTGCCTCAGTTTCCTCATCTGTAAAACACAGGTGATAAAAACAGCTCCTACCTCATGGGATGATGACTGAGGATTATATAAGATAAGGGATGTAGAGCCTGGCACGCACAGAGCATTTAATAAAGGTTAACTATTACTGTTATTATTATCCACAACTATTTCCTAAGGCAATATTCCTAAAAGTGGACTTGCTGCGCCAGAAAGGTATGCAATCTTCCTCAGCTTTACACGTTGCCAAACTGTTCTGGAAAGGTTGCACCAATTTGCACTCCCACCAGTGAACGATGGTGGCTGTTTTTTCCACACCCTCACCAACAGGAGGTATTATCATGTATTTAATCTCTGCCAATTAGCTAGGCAAAAGATAACGCCTCTTTGTTGTTTTCATTTGCACTTATTTGATTCCTGGTGAGGCTGACCGCTTTTCGTAAGTGTATTGGCTCATTGTATTTCCTCTTTTTGAATTGCCTGTTCTTGTCTGTACTCTTGTTTTTCTATTGGGTGCTCATCTTACTGATCTGTAAATAGCAAGGCTATTCACTTTTTGCTACAATGTTTTTCCTCAATTACCTGCTTCTTACATTTTTAAATGCTGGTTTATTGTTTTGGGGTTGTTTTGTTTTTGACACTCAGAGGTTTTATGTGTATCAACCTATCAATCTGTGGGACTTTCTGGAACTTCATTATTCTAGTGTGATTGAAGCCCTGCCTCAGCATCCTTCCTCCTTAACTGCACCCCACCGTCCTCCATCTGCTTGCTCTCGGGGCCCCAGTCACTCCTTATCAATAGTTATCAACCCTAGATGCTAATGAGAACCATATGGGAAGCTTTAAAAAGTGTGTCAGTGCCAGGAACATTGTTCTGGACACTCTGAAGCAGGACCTGTGAGGATGGGTCCAGGTATGTGGGTTTTAAAGATATATAATAAATATGTAACATACTCTAGGCAAGAGCACGTATTGTTAAGTGTAGAGCTTGACAGCTGGCTGCAAGCCGAACACATCTTCACAGGTGGCTTTGCTCCAAGGTTGGGTTGACACCCAGTGAGCTAACCTCTTGGTCACCTGGTGACCTTCAACTAGGCTCCTCCCCCTCCTCGTGAACTGGGGACACAGAGAGCTCTTCTCAAGTTCTAAGGTGCCTCCTTCCCCCGCTTGGAGTGTGTTGACCTTCCCTGAAGTTCTGACGTGAGGGAGACCCTTGACCCCACCCTCCCCAACCCAGGCCCCCTTCCTCCCGATGAGCCAGGGCGGGGGGGGGGGTGGTGGTGGCGGAATACCTGGTGGGAGGAAGTGGTGCTTCCTGACAAGTCCTGGCACCCTGTGCCCTGAGCCCGAGGCCACTGCTTAATGGTGGTGGTAATGGTTACACAGAGACTGAACCAGAAACAGCGGGCACGACCCCAATTCAGAGGGCCCGGGGAACTGGGGGCTTCAAGGTCGTTCCCTGCCACCAATGGGAAAACCAGGACAGCATTTCAGATCACAAGGAGCCACCCAATCTAGTGAGAACCTTGTGTGACCTGACCCGAGTGATAGTCCACTCACTTCAGAACAGCCCCATCCAGTTCACTTTTCCCCCATTCATTCACCCTATTATATGCCAGGCACTGTTCAGGCCCTGAGTGTATAGTGGTGAACAAGGCAGATAAACTTCCTGCTCTTGGGAGCCTGCATTAGAGTGAGGAGAGTAGGTAATAGCAAACAATCTCAGGAAATATGAGGCAGTAATAAGCTCCTGGATAAAGGCCTTGAGGGGTGAATGAGCTTGGTGAGTTCAAGGGATAAAAGAGGCCCAGGTGGCTAGAAGATTCTGGAAGGCAGGGGAGCCTGGAGAAGTAGGCCCAGGTGACTGATGTGAGGCTGTGTGAGCTAGGACAAAAAGTCTGGGTTTGTTTTGCCTACCCCTGCCACTTTTTATGTGCTTCCTAGAAAATTTTAAATTACATATGTCGATCACATTATATTCCTGTTAGACAGCACTGGGCTAAAGGATGACAGTAAAAACCACCATACATTTCAATCATGTTGTGTACTTTACGAAGAGTCTTCTTTTGTGTCTCTTAACAGCTCCTCACAAGCATCATCTGAGATACTGAAAGCCTATGTCTCCTGGTCTAGCAGCATCCAGCTCTGGTCCCTGTTCACAGATATCTTAGTTCACGGCTCTTTGAAAGCCAAGGATGTATGTTTTGAAAAGCAATGCGACCCCGCGAACAGGCTGCATTTTTTACTTTAAGCAAGTCCCTTGGAGAGAGGGGCGGCAGCTCAGGAAGAGCGCCCCGCAGGTGGCACTGGGAACATTGCCCAGAGGACCTCTGTACCCTCACTCCTGGGCCTGGAGCCCTGTCAGGCTTTCTGCAGTGAGGAGCGTGGACAACCTGCGCAAGACGGCCCTGGAGTTTTGTAAATGTGATGGGAGGTATCAGAGGCTTATAAGTCGGGGAATGACTTGACCTTACTTTACTTTCTGCATTTTAAGCTCGTTCTTATCCTGAGCCACCATTGCTTCTCCCACTGCATCCCATTGGATTCAGTACCAGACCTTGGGGACACCTGGGACAAGGCTAAGAGGCTGTTGACACAGCAGACCTTTGAGGAGCTGAAGATAGAGCTTACCAGGCCTCAGACATGAGTGGGACAGCTCTAGCTCCAGCCTGGGCACCATCTCTGAGCCAGGTCCAGTATGGTCTGGGTGATTTTTATAGCCCAGGGCCCAGAATGCAATGCTAGTGTGAGGTATGGAGACCACTGTACCGTGGCCCTAGAGTGTCTTGGGGTCAGAGCTGAACCAAGCAGAGAAACAGTTTTCCTGGGGTGGATGGGATCTGTCAGGACAAGAGCTGAAGCAGTCCAGTGGGTAGGCTCTTACCCCCTAGTCAGTCAACCTGTGTCTACTGAGTGCTACTATGTGCCAGGTCCTGTGCTGTCCCAGACAGAAATGATCTAGCCCCGTATGGAGCAACCACTCCTACCCACCAAGGAGCTTAGCTTGTTCCTCTCTGTTATTGTTTTGTTACATAAGAAATACATTTTTGTTGTAGAAAAATTGCACAATGTGGGCTTCCCTGGTGGCGCAGTGGTTAAGAATCCGCCTGCCAATGCAGGGGACACGGGTTTGAGCCCTGGTCCGGGAAGATCCCACAAACTGTGGAGCAACTAAGCCCGTGTGCCACAACTACTGAGGCTGTGCTCTAGAGCCTGTGAGCCACAACTACTGAGCCCACGTGCCACAACTACTGAAGCCCATGCGTCTAGAGCCCGTGCTCAGCAACAAGAGAAGCCACTGCAATGAGAAGCCCGCGCACCGCAACGAAGAGTAGCCCTGGCTTGCCACAACTGGAGAAAGCCTGAGCGCAGCAACGAAGACCCAACTCAGCCAAAGATAAAATAAATAAATAAATAAATTTATTTTAAAAAAATTGCACAGTGCAAGTAAGGAAAAAGAAAAGTACATTTAAATCCATTCAATTACCACCAGAGAGAAAATCACTGTCAACATTTTCAAATACTTCCTGCAAGACTTTTCTCTTGAAAACGTTTTATAGCCTACTTTTCTTGGTTAACATATTATAAAGACATTTCCCCAATTCTAGAAATACAGATATAGATCATTTTAAAGGCTGCATAATATTCTGTTGTTCAGAGGAATTTGTTCGGTTGTCTCCAACGTTCTGCTAATGTTAACACTACGGCCATAAACTTCTCTATAAATTCAGCTTTGCAGCCAAAGGGAGCGCTCACAGTCCTGAGAGCCTGTGTTTATTTCCCCACGCAGAGAGGGGACCCTAAAGGCCCAGCACACAGGAGAGTGGACAGATGAGAGGCAGCAGGTAGAAGCAAGAGGAAGATCTGTGTTCAAAAGAAGGGGGTGGAGATTCCCGATACCCTGCTTCCCCCCGGGGTGCGGGGGCAGACAGCAAGTTGATGGCCTAGGTGGCCCTAGGGTGTTGGTCAGCCCGCCCTTCACCGCCCCTAGTGTCTACTCAGACCAAGCCCTGTCTACTGAGCTCCCATCCTCCTTGAGAGGTCACTTCGTCCCGTTCCCTTCCCAGTCCTGCTGCTTAGGACCCACCTAAGCAGCAGGACTAGGGCTCTCTGGAGTAGGGGTGTGGGCGTGTGGGGAGAGTTCTTTTGGCAGCTTTCTAACAAGAGGAAAGTCTCTCAAGGATGACCCAGGTCTCCGCAAAAAGATCCCCCTTGATAAGGGATCCCGTGAAACCTTAAGACACATCTCAGTTGCCACAGGTTGGGCCATGGTTAATCTGGGGGCTTCTGCTTTCTCACCACCTGATGCCAAGCCAGGGCACCTGGCCCGCATCTGTGTGGCAGGGAATCCCCAGAAAGCACCTCACTGAAGAGAACAACAACAGTAAGAACAACCAGGGCTGCTCCTTTCCCACATCCCAGCCCCGAGGCCAGGCAGTACCGCGGCTGCCAGCAACTTGACCTCATTCCTCTCGGCAGTGGGCGGTGGGTGCGGAGCCTGCAGAGATCTGAGAGCAAGACAGACGCCTGGGACAGGGCCAGGCAGCCCAGCCAGGCGGACCAGGCCCGGCCTCCCTCCTGACAACCAGGGCGCAGGGGCAGCGGACTCCTAAAAGGGTTAATGGTCCTCACCTCATGACTAAGGCTGAGCAGTCCCCTTTGCAGGGCAACACCTGGAGACAATGCGGCCAGCCTGCCTGGCATCAAAGTCTCCCACTATCCTGCTGCTGATGGGCTGTGGGCCAGCCCCCTCCCCAGCCCTCCTCCACCCAGAAAGTGACCGCGACCTCTGGGAGGTTAATTACAGACTCCAAGTTCAAATGAGAAAGAAAGAAGAAACAACAACAACTAAAAACACAGCTGGTTTAAGTGAGCACAGAAGGCCTGCTCTGAAACCGGCCCTCAGGTATCCTCCCCGGAGCCTGCGGAAAAGCCATTTGATACCCACAGGGCCAGGCCTCCCAAAGGGAGTGTGTCCCTGCTGGGCCTCTTGGCTTTCCCTGAGCCACCTTTCCTCAGCCAATCAAGCTTGCCCGCTTCTCAAACCATCCAACGAATATCTACCTCATTGCCTATGAGGTACCAGCCACCTACCAGCCATCAGGGATACGGTGCTAAGTAAGACAACGTGGCTGCTGCCATGGGCTCCACTGAGGCTGGGAGTGGAGTGAAAGCCAGCCCAGACCTAATGGGCTCTTAGCTCAACAGGCCAGGTGCCTGACACCTCAGCTATAAGGTAGAGAAGAGGGGCCAGGGCTGGCTGGGGATGGGAGCTAGAGAGAGCAGACGCTGGTCCAGGGGGGTGGGTGAAGAGAGGGGAAGAGAGGAAGGAGGACACAAAGCTTGGTAGCTCCAAGAACAACTGAGATGGTTCCTGCCTTAAAGCCTCTCCTGCCCATCCAGAAGCACCCAACCACTGACACCCAACCCTACAGTGCGAGGGCAGGGCAAGAACAGGCCTGTCTTGACCACCAGGGCCAACACTATACCCTCCCTTCCCCCAGCCCCCTCTGCCAGGAGCCCGGTGGCCTGACAGAAACACTGACACCTCGGGACCCTCCCAAGACAGAGATGCCCAGACCCAGGGGTCAGGCAGGTCTACGCCACAGTTCCTCACCTAGGTTCGGGGCTGAGACATGGGGGCATGAGCAGCAGAGATGGGGGACTGCGGGGGATGTCACCTATGTCTGGGGAGACTGCTCAGGTTCACAGAGCAGAGGCACCAGTTGCTGGGGTGGCATAGGGCCCCATGGTTCTTACCAGTGCTCGGGGCACAGACCGCAGACACCTAGAGTTGGCACAGAGGAAGCCGTGCATAACAGAGGAAAGAGCGGTAACCGAGGACACAGTAGTTCAGGTCTTTGTCCTGGTCTCCCAATTTTCCAATGTCTGCCCTTAAGTAAGTAGTTTAGCCTTTCTGCGCCTCAGATGATTCATCTATAAACCACACTCTGCCTATTTTAGAGGAATGGGGTAAGAGAAAGCTCTCTATGGAGGGATGGAAGAGATTATCATCTCTTTGGCTGCTGGAGGTAGAGGTAGGGATGACAGAGATGACAGTCCTGCAAGGCCATTACCATTTGCCCAACTCTGTTTAAGCTCCTCATTGGGCAAGGATAGGCCCTGGCCTCGGAGAACCCTCTGGAGAAAGGCCTGCTGCTGATGGACTAGGCTACCCCTTGTTCGAGGAACCCAGAGAGAAAGAGAACTGAGGAGGGGACTCCCAGAGCCCCTTTCCCCTTTGGGACAGGTCTGCACTTCCCACCTCATCAGCCTGGCTGGAGAAAGTTGTTCCTGAAGCTCTAGGTCATCGGAAAATGAAGTGGGGGTGGGGAAAGGGGAGGCACCTTATACACCAGACAAGACTGGCTTCTCAACCTGGGATGCATGCAAAGCCACAAGATGACCTCAGGGTCTCTTTCTGAAGGGTTTGCCAAGCTCATTAGTAACGAAAAGCAGCACCTTTGTATTAAAACAAACAGATCTATGGTGGAGTACACTTGCAAGTTCATGCGAATTTTTAAGATAAAATAAAAATACAAGAATTCAAAGAAATGTTGGGTTTCAGGGGAAAAAGTCTTAGCAGGCCTGATACAGGTAAGGATACAGGCCCACGTGCTCACCAAATGCAGATACCTCAGTGGGTTCTGGGGTCTCCCACGTTGCCAGAGGCCTGGCTACCCTCCCTACAAGTTATCCTTGGAGAGTCCTGGCCTAAGCACTCTGGAGTCTGGGAGGGCTGAGTTGTGGTCTTTGTGGTCCAGGCTAGTGAGACAGGGGGCTGGAAAGAACTCACCCTAAAACAAATCACTGAATCTGCAGTCAGTAGTAGCTCACGAACAGTACGGGGGAGAACCAGTTTCTCCGTCTTCTCTCCCAAGACTGCTCTTTCTCCTGAGTTCCCGCTTTCGGTCACCCTGTCATCTGTGACAGCTCTGTGTCTCTCCCCAAAGGTGGAAACCAATCACCTTCCACCAAGCCTCACCTTCCTAAGCCTCCATCTCCTGCCAGGCCCTGGTTCAGGCTATATTGCTCCCCCAGCCCAGAGTACCACTCTGGGAAGATTCACCTCTGTGTGCCTCTCCGACATTCAGAAACCCTCCTTGGCTCCATGATGGTCTGTAGAAGGCAGGCTACGGGCCTTCCTCGGCTGGCAGCCAGGGTCCTCAGGGGGAAGCTTGCTTGGTCAGTGAATAGCCCCTTCCCAAACACAGCTCTCTGCCTTTTCCCCTACCGGTTCCCTTCAGGAATTATATATTCCAGGCAAACCAAATCACAGGCTGATCCCCAAGTGCGCCTGTTCCGTATTCCTCCCGCCTCCATGCCCTCTGATCATGCTCCGCCGCCATGCCTTTCCCCACAGAAGCACAGTTGAGAGTGTCAGACACACAGGCTGGGGGTCAGACCAGTCCCAGCTTGCATTCTGGCTCTGCCCAGTGTCTTGTGTAACTAGACAAGTTACTTAACCTCTCTGAGCCTTTAGTCCCTTGTCTGTAAAACAGGAACAATCTCACCCGACTCTTAAGATTGTGGTGAGAATTAAATGGGGATAATGTACGTCAGGAACTTAGCACAGTGCCTGGAACAGAGAGATAGCTCAACAACTGGCCCTTCTTATTCATCTAAATCCCTCGAGATCACCTCAGATGGCACGGCCTGCTCTAATCCACCGAGCCAGGAGCAACCTCTGCCTTGCACAGACTCCCCGAGCATTTCACCTGCCCTGCTTTGGGCTTTCTACCTCAGAGCAAAGTGGGTTCTTATCTTTCTAGACTGTGGGACGCTCAGGGAGGGGACGTGTGGGAGCACAGCCATACTCCTGGTGTCTGGCACTGAGTAGGTGCTCATTGATCACTGGCTGAACAAATGAATTAGTGATGTAAAACTGGGCTGTGACTGATGGGTGCCTCACGGTGGCCCAGGTCAAGACTGTTGCGAGCACTCAAGGGAGGGTGGGGTCCCCTGACGGCTAATCCCAGGGCCCTCTCCCACCCAACGCTCCTCGGCAACTCAGTCCTTTCCTTCCCCCTCAGCCAAAACAGACATCTGCCCCAGGATAGCAGAGCAGATGGTGTAATCGGGGCCTCCCTGAAGGACTACTCTTGCTCAGCCCACCGGGCTGCTCGACAGCTGAGGGGCCCCCGGCCGTGGGCAGGAAGCTCAGCCAGGGCAGCCTCTTCCCATGAGACTGCTCTTCTTCAAATAGGAGAACGGGCCACAGGTGTCTGTGTACAGGGGTGAAAGAACTTGATAACGGCCTCCATCATTCATTCGCTCAAGCGTGTACTGGGCACTCAGGACATGTCGGGTGCTGAGGGTCACGTGACACGGTCTCCCTGGTGGGGATTCCAGCTGAGCGGGGTATTGCCCACACAGTGGGGTCGGTACTGTGATGGGGAGGTGCTGGGTGATGTGAGGGCACAGACCATACACCTCAGCCTCCCTCCTCACCCTGAGGGCCAGGGAGGGCTCTGCGGAGGGAACAAAGCCTGTGCTGGGCCTGAAGGGTGACAGGAGTTGGCCAAGAGGAGGGAGACAGTGTTCCAGGCAAAGGGTTCAAAGGACCAGGGCAGGAGACCACAGTGCACTCAGGGAACTGAGACCCGAGGCTCAGTGGTCGGCGGGAGGGGGCAGTGTCTCAGGAAGCTGTTGCTCTCTTTCTTGCCCGGTAGCTGCCAAACCCTTTGCCTCGTGGTGTGTGAACTTCTCTGGGCCTCAGTTTGTCCATCTGTACGGTGAAGGGACTGGCCCATGAGCTCAGATCCAGCCTTGCCTGACTGGGCCAGAAGTCACAGACCTTTGGCCAGGCCCAAACCTCCAGAATCCTTCTAAAGTGTTGCCAGCTGGTGAGCTATCCCAAGGCAAAGCTCATGCCCCCCATACCCATCCATCACCATACACACATCCTGACTAATCGGCTGGGACTGTCGAAGGAGCCCTGGCCGTGCCTTCCCCTTTTGCCCATCCTGCCACAAGCTGGTGGTGGCTGACGATGCCTCAAGAGCGGCTCTGGGAGACCAGGTCAGCCTCCTGCTCAGAACACTTCACTCTGCGCTGTTTCAGAGAAGTCTAAACTCACCAGCCTGACACTCAGAAAACCTGTTTGGCCCTGTTGATCTCTCCCTCCCACACACCATGTTCAGCAGCATATCTTTGGGATTGCACTTTATTTCCCAAATACCCTCTGTTGCCCCTTTTTGCTCACGTGGTTTCCTCAGCTGGAATGCCAAGCCTCTTTAGATCTCTCCAGCACACTGCTTCCTTTCGCCAAGGTCTACCTCAACCCCATCTCCTCTAGAAAGCCTGCCCAGATTCCTCTGATGGGAATGAGTCTCTCTTCTTGCCACTCTGTGTCAGCCCTTGCCAGGCTCGACCTTGCAGCTCTAGGTCTGTCCCCATCTCTCTCAGCCCACAAGGTGGCAACCCCATTCCCCTGACAGCCCCCAAGCATGGTGCCTGGCACAGGTGCCGTGGGGCTGGCATGCCCTCTGCAGGGCTCTCTGCCCTGGGAGGCTGGGCCACAGCTTAACCAGTGGTTCTCATGCTTCAGCACTCATCACAGTCAACCAGAGGGCTTGCTAAAACTGCTGGCCCCCATTCCCATGGTTTCTGATTTAGAAGGTCAGGGGTGGGGCCCAAGAATTTGCATTACTAGCAAGTTCCAAGTTTATGCTTTAAACCAGGTTCCCACTGGTTGAAACATTCACCTTTTGCACAAGGGGTTCCACAGGACCAGAAAACTACCCAGACTGGTGCTAGATCTCACTGGACTCTGGATCCTGAGCTTGGTTTCTGCTTAGACTACTTGACCATAATAACCTCAGGCTTCCCAGGAGCTCCTTCTGCCTGTTGGTACAGCCTCAGGGCCTTGGGCTGCCCCTCTGTCAGTGCTCCACGGTTCCTATTCACACCTTACTGCCACAGTCACACTGCAAGCTCCTTGTGAGGGCAGGGACATAACCTGCCCATCTCTGTACCCTTAAACCCTGCCCAAGAGCCCAGGAAGTAAATATCTGACCAGTTGTATGATGGGAAGGACCTGCTCCAACAAGTGAACCAACAGAGCATCCTATGCCCTTCACTGGTTTGTCTTGAGAGGCACGGACTGTGGAAGAGCCCGGGGCCAGGTGGACTGTGCATGGCGAGGCAGGGTGGAGGAGGCAGACCTGAGCCTAAGATCCCATGCTGCCATTAAGTCATGCTGGATCACAGGCCAGTCGTGGACTCTCTCCCTGCCTCAGTTTTCTCATCTGTAAAGTGGGGATGATAAAATAGTATCTCTACTTTATAGAACCATGACTGACATGTAGTAAGTGCTCAGTAAATGATAGCTGCCTCCTTTCTCCCTGCTCCTCTCCCACCCCCCAGCCCCAAGCAGGTTGGGTATGGAGCGTTCCTACCTCTTGGAAGGCGCTTTCTCACTCTGGTGAATTCCTACTCACCATCCAGGCTCAGCTCAAATGTCACCCCACTGAGAAGCCTCCTCTACACCCTCCCAGGAGAACAAATCATTCCTTTCCTCATCATATACCTCATCACATACAGATCTCTGACTTCACACTTAGTTGCAATCACAGGTATTTTGTAAGGATCTGTCTGAGCTTCTTGAGGGCAGGAGCTGCGATTTATTTGCATAGGAGGAGCTTGATGAATGTTTGCAGATTTATTTGCATAGGAGGCGCTCAGTGAATGTTTGCAGAACTGAATACACTATAGTGAATGAGAGCACATGCAGTGTGTATAGTTGCCACGTGGCCACGACCTGGAAGTCTTGGTGAATGGATGGATGGCTAGGCCAGGGCTGGGCTGGAGGAAGACAGAGAGCATATGCTGTACTGTCCGCTGCTAAGTTATAAACGGTGTGCTACAGGCTCAGGCATGGTGGGAAAACACAGTGGGCACATGGTTCTGACGGACCCCACGTCTGAAGTTTTGGCAGCGCTTTGCCAGTATTTAAAACAAACCCTTCTCTTCCCTATGCCAACTGTTCGTCAGGCCAGCCTTGTGTGCTCGAATGCAGAGGAGACTTAGATTAGAAGGGGGAGTGGGGCTGACAACCAAGCATGGGTACCCACGCTGGGAAGCCCACCTGAGGCCAGGGCTAGGGCCTGCCAGTTCTGGGCTAGCACCTTTTCCTCCATACGCTCCTCACTCTGGCACCACCCTAAGGTCAGGGCTGGCCTGACTTGGCCCTGAAGCTCCCAGCACCAAGGGCAGAGGGCAGAAGTGGGGATCACTTAGGCATTCTCGTCCATATCCGAGTCCAAGGGCTTCTGCTTCCCAAGAAGCTGCTGCTTCTTCCTCCAGCAGCAGCTCATAGAACCCACAGCGGCCAGAGGGCCTGAGGGAAGGAAGGGCCCAGCTCATACTCTTTTTTTTCTTTTATAAATTTATTTATTTATTTCTTGGTTGCGTTGGGTCTTCGTTGCTGCCTGTGGGCTTTCTCTAGTTGCAGAGAATGGGAGTTACTCTTCTTTTCAGTGCGTGGGCTTTTCTTGTTGCAGAGCACGGGCTCTAGGCATGCAGGCTTCAATAGTTGTGGCACATGGGCTCAGTAGTTGTGGCTTGCGGGCTCTAGAGTGCAGGCTCAGTAGTTGTGGCGCACGGGATTAGTTGCTCCACAGCATGTGGGATCTTCCCAGACCAGGGATCGAACCCGTGTCCCCTGCATTGGCAGGCGGATTCTTAACCACTGCACCACCAGGGAAGTCCCACCAGCTCATACTCTTTTTAAAGGAGACTATCCCCTTTGTTTGCAACCTGAAGCCCTCGGTCCAATTTTACTTCTATCCCAGACTTACTGGCCACTTGATTCCCCCACAGTGGGTGACTCACTGTGTGCCCCCAGCCCCACTGCTGGGCCAATCTGGCAAGACCAGGGCTCTCTGTCCCCTTGTCCCCACCGCTGAGTGTCTGGGACCTGGGCTGAGGACCTATAAGTCCTGGGGTGTGAACTGCTTTGAGCTCTCAGGATGAAAGCCTGCTAGGCGGTACAAAGTCACTCTCTGCTTGTTGTTCTTGTTCCTAATGAACCCTGAGGTGCCAGGGAGTCAGAGCGGAGTGTGAGACACAGGCTGAGCCCCAGAGGGCCAGGAGGATCACTCCAGGTGCCCGGCTCAGCGGGGTCATCCAGGGGCCAAGGCCAGAGGCAGAGGCTGCCAAAAACAACTGCCAGATGTGGCTCAGCCACGTACACGTAGGCAGGCGCGTGACCACCTCTGACCTGACCCTGGACAGCCTAAAGACAGGAGTTGATCCTAGAAGTCTGGGCGCTATCTTCACCAAAGGCAGGAGATGGGAAAGATGAAAGAGAAAGACCTTGCAAGGATTTTTTGCGCCCATTCAAATGAGATGTGTCCAGAGCGCTCAGCTAGTGATGCTAATCCCCCTTCATGTCCCCGTGAAAACCGAAGCCTGTCCCCTGCCCTACTGTGGGCAGACACAGAGTCCAGTTCACACGGGAGCTCCAACAGAGGGACACTTTCCATCAAGCCCTGACCGGACTTTCAGGGGGCACATGGAAAAGGCCAGTTACTTAGAATCAAATTCCAAAGTCATTCTTCAAAACAACACAGCACTTTCAGGGGTTATCAGTTTCTTTGGGGCCAGCTTTCCCCCTTCCTCCCACCCTAATCCCATAGCTCTCCTCCTCTCAGGATTCTCAGAGACACAGGGCCTGAGGGCGGAGGCTCAGCTGTTGCTGTGGAGAAGGTGAGAGCTGAGAGCAGAGCACTTTTCCTGAGGCCCAGAGAGAGGGAGGGCAGTGCCCGGGGCCACACAGAGGCTGGACCCCAGGTATGTGAGTGAGCTTATTATCCACCCCTCCCCCCAAACACTGCTGCTAAGGCTGACAAGGCTAACCAGCCACCCCTACCCCAGTCCCCTGGGATAAGGGAAAATGGGGGGTGGTGAGGGGGACCCAGCCCCAGGTAGGGATACCAGGTATTGGCCCTGAGAATTCTCAGTGAGTCATGGGGCAGAGTTCACACCTGCAGTTCAGTCCCCCCCCCCGGCACCCCTGTGCCCGTTTCCCCACACTGGCCTGGGTTTGAGTGTAGGGGTACCCTTTCTGCTATTTGCCAAGGAGGAGACGGGGCTGCTGGATGTGTGGTCAGGGACAGGGGAGCCAATTAATTAATGTTCCCTCCTTTCTCCCTCCCACTTTCCAGATTCCCTCCCCCGTCTAAGCTGAAGATTTTAATGGATAACTTGCTCACACTCTCCATGTCTGCACCTCCCAATCTTTCAACCAAATGTGGCTCCGCCCTGGCTAAGACCCCTCTCCAGCTGCCCAGTGTCCGTGTTCTCCCTGGCAGGGGTACTCTGAACATAAAAGAGGAGGACCCTGCAGCCTCAGATGGGCAGCTGTGAGGGAGGCCTCCTGCTCTGTAGGCCACTGTTGGCTTAAGCACTCATCCTACCAGGTTTGAAATCAGACCCACCCAGTTACATAGCAAGGATTTAAGACTGTTGCTTCTCACTGACATGGTTTCTCCTGATATCTTGTTTCAGAGCATGATCGTCCCCCATGATTCCCCCATTCCACAGTGTCCTAGGTCTCCAAAAGTCCTCTAGCTTACGCCTTTGGTCTGTTTGGTATCTACTGATCAGCCAACTCCCTGAAAGAAGCATTCTGAAGAGCTGCCCACTGGGAAGCAGGAAACAAGAGAAAGCAGAGAAGAAAAGACAGCAGGAAAGATTATAGTTAGACATCAAGAAGGACTTTCTCACAGGGGTAGAAGATGCTGGAAGAGATCACTGAGAGGTGATCTCAAGATGCCCATGGCATCTTGTACTCATAGCCCTCTCCCACCTCTGCCCCAACGCATACTCTACTCTCTGCAGCTGCTCATTTCCCGGCACTATTGATTCTCACCAGCTGAAGCCCATGTGGCTTGCTACCAGCTCAGCTCCTGCAGCCTTGACATTGGAAGGGTGCCCTTAACTAGCCAGCCTTCCAAGGTGCCCACACTAGGATGTGTATGGTGGGGTGGGAGAAGAGGGTGGCTCACTGAGCCAAAGCCATGAATTCTGATCCTGAAAATAGGCACCCTGAATTCCTTCAGATCTCAGATTGGAGGTCATCCACACTATACGAACCTGGACTAAGCTGCCTCACATTAGTATGGTCAGGGCAGACCCACAGTGTCCATTACCTTACAGAGGACTCCTAGACACACTTATCCAGCAGAAATGGGCAAAGAGGCTTTCTTTATGAGGAAGAGAACATAGCCTGGCCTTTAAAATTCCCTTAGTTTCTTCTCTCTACTGGGCGGAAGGCAGTGTTTAACTCCTAGGCTCTTCCCAATAGAGACCTCATTGGCTACCTTGCTACCCATTCTCCCGCATTATACAGAAATTCAGGAAAGGAAAGGAATTTGGCCAAATTCTCAACCACAGTTGAAGCTTCCCAACTTCCAGTCCAGTGCTCTTTTGAAGACATTTTTATGTTGCAGCTCTGGCAGGAACTTTAGTGAGGGACAGAGACACTGTAAAATAGGCATCATTGTCCAGGAATGCTGATTGGAAGACCCAAGACCTATCTCTGGAACTTACTTTGTGACTCTAAACTCAATAAACCTCAGTTGCTCCCTCTGTAAAATGGGGCTAGGACCACCTACCCCCCCAGGATTATTATGAGGATTAAATGGAGAGGAGCCATTTGAACATGGCTGGCCTGCTTACAAGTACAAATAGGCATTAATGAAATGCTTGCCTGAAAAAGAAAAAAGTGAGAACCCAAGGTTTCCCAACTGCATCCCAATAATGCAAGCCTAGTTCTGGAGGGGAGGACCTGCACACCTTAGGCCCATCCCTGAAAAGCCCAAGACCCCTCCTCCTTCCCCCCTGCAGCTGCCCAGGGAGGGCACCAAAGCGGGTCTCAGCACAGGCTCTGCTCACTCAGAGCAACTTCTCACCTCCCAGAACCCAAGGGAGTCACTCCTGAAGACAAAAGGGGACAACTGCCTGATGCCTGGTCCAGTTCTAAGGGAAATACCTGTCACAGAAGCAGGGGCTCCCTACTCCCTGGGGCTCTCCAGGACAGGGTATCCCTTCTTGGGAGGTGGCAGGCAATGCTGCCCTTGCTCCAATGGCTGAGCAGAACTCATGGAGGTGTGGCACATGGGTGGCAGCGAGCCCAGAACACACTCTGAGGACTGAGGACGGGAAGACAGTGACAGCTCCCTGAGCGCTGCGGCCAGGCCAGGCCCCGCGTCTGCCCGTCCGCTGTCTCTTGGTCATCGCACCGGCCCCACTTTGCTACTAGCTGCGGGGTCCTCGCGGCAGGCCTGTCTGCTCGGGTCGCGCCTCTTTCCCGCCCACTCCGTCGGGACGCGGCGGCCCGGGGACAGGCGCGCACAGCCACCGACCGGCTCCGAGTGCGCAGTCCCTTGCCTGCCCAGCCGCGGAGACCCGCTTGCACGCAGGCACCCGCGCCCCTCGGTGCCTGTCACCTCGGCGACCGCTCGCACAGCCCCGGACTCACCCGCGAGGCGCTGGGGGCGGGTGAGAGGGCGGCAGGTTTCTCCCAGGGAAACGGGGTGTCTGGGTGCGCCGAGGTGCCCTACCTTCCTCCCCGGGTTCGAGTTCCAGCTTCCTCCCCTCTCGGTGCTTATTGGCGCGGCCTCGGCCCCTCCTCCTGGACTCCGACATTCTGCCCCGGGTCCCGGGTGATGGACCGATGCGAGTTGCGAGGCGCGAGGCACGGGAGGCAGGGGGACGGCCTGAGCTCTCCGCAGCCGCGCTGCGCCCCCGCCGCCTGCAGCCCCAGTGCCGGAGCGCGGCGCTTTTCTTATAGGCGGTCACACCCTCCGGGGGAGGGGAGCGCCAAGCCTTAACTCTTCCCCTCCCGCGCCCAACGCCGTCACCACCACCACCCCCCCGCACCCGCCCAGGCTGCCGGGGCTGAGCGCGGCCGGGTTTGGCCTTGGACCCCTCCCGGGGCCCACCGAGGGAGACAGGACCGGCGCCCAAACAGAGCGCCACGACCTCCTCGCCCGGAGAGAGGGCTGGAGCTGGGCTGGGGGCCTGAGCCGTGACTGAGGAGGGGGAGTAGAGATCCCCCAGCGAGGGCCAGGCTGAGGACAGCATGGGGGTGGGGAGACGGCGAGAGTACGGCCCAGGGAGGGACCGAAATGAAGCCCACTGACCAGCCCAGCGGAATGGGAAGCACTCTTGCTTTTTGCAGTCTGTCTCCACTGCTTCGTGCGCCCACCAGTCTGCCCGCCCACCCCGACCTAGGGGCAGTGTGCCTGTGCCTCCTCATCCCTGAAGGTCTGGCTGCAACCCCCTGGGATCCCACCAACCGGGGGAATACCTTTTATGGAGCCACCATTTGTGCCTGGCTGCAGGGGTCTGTGGCCCAGGAGCCTCTCCCAGCCAGCGCAGCCTGCAGCCAGAGAGAAACCTGGGTGCCCCATGTGGCTAGTAGCGCCCCCTCCCACACACACTGACAGCCCAGGCTGCCAGCACCAGCTGGCTCTTCTCTTCAAGGCCTGTGATGGTGAATCACTGGAACCCCCCTGCCCGCCAGCACACCTCGCACAAGCCAATGGACAAGGGCTGTCAGAAAGGACAGCGTCCTGCATCCTGCCTGGATGTGGTGCTGAAAGGGTTACATAGAAGAGGCTTTCCCTCTTCTGGCTCCCAGAAAGCCTGAGCCTGCGGTTTGCCTGCCTCGCTCTGCCTGAGGTGTCCCCTTACAGCCATCCCAACTGGAATCAGAGTCAAAGATCATCTTAGCCAGTCCTCTGCCTCCTCAGGAGAGGGTCCCAAGGGTTCTCTGGACAGTGTCCTCCTTAGGAGAGCCTGGAGCAGGCTAGGGCTCTGGGTCAAGGCCAGAGACTCTGAGGCTCCAGGGCTGCCTGGGGGCCTGGCCAACCTTGAGGCCAAATGGGGAGGGGCGGGGGTGGGGGAATGGGGGGTGGTGGACACAGAAAGAGAAAAGATGCAGGCAATGCCCACGCAGACGGCTGAACTCTAGTGCTCTTGGGGCCTCAAGTCTGTCCCATCAGGGGCCAGCTCTGGGAAGACCAAGTGTAAGAAATCTCCCTCCTCCCACATCCCAACTGGGGTACAGTGAGCACTCACTTCAATTCAGGTAGCACTGTTCTCTGTGAGGTGGGCAGCGAGGGGTCCTGGGCAGAGCCAGAGTCCAGGTCTCACTCCTCCCCTATTCATTCAGCTTCCAAGTTGGCATTCACATCCATCCCTCCCCAGCCACCCGGTCACTGCCTCAGTTTACTCTCTCCTCCTGTCCCACAGACTCTGGTCTCCTTGCTTGAAGTCTTGCCCTCTCAGTTCTGACCTCCTCAAGGCCATCAGAGTGAGCTTGCTAGAATACAAACCAGATCACTTACTATTGCCTACAGGTTAAACCTAAGCTCCTCATTGATATCCAAAGCCCTGTTCCATTGGGCCCCAGCTCAAAGCCTTCTAGCCTCTAATCCTGTGCCTTAGCCACATTTACTTACAAGCCAAACACACCATATTGTCTCCTCTCCATATCTTTGCACAGACTAATCTCTCTTCCCAGAATGGCCTTCCTGCCTCCCTGGCCTGGCCTGGCCACCCTCTCTGTTCAATCATTTAGCCAATATGTAGTAAGGCTTACTGTGTTTCAGGCCCAGTGCTATGTGCTGGGGATTGGCTGTGAGCAAGACAAACATGGGCCTACTTACATGAAGATTACAGTCTTGGTGGGTATGGACAAACAACTAATTACACAAATAATGAATTCATTAAAATTTGTGTTAAATACTGAAGAGACGCTCGCTCAACAAATGTTTCTATATGTTGACATAAAGGTTAATAGAGGAAACAGATTGTAGTAGGGAAGTCATTCCCTAGGAAATATTTAAACTGGGATTCAAAGAATGAGCTGGAGTTGGCTGGACTAAAGGGAGGTGGGAAAGAGCATTCCTGGCAGAAGCAACAGTACCTCCAGTGGCTGTGGGGCAGGAAGGAGCTTTTGTGCCTTTGCAAAACCAAAAAACAGTCAGTGTGCTAAGGGGTGTGCATGCGTGTGTATATGGGCGTATGCGTTTGAGTGTGTGTAAGTGTGTGTATGGGGTATGTGTATCTGCATGTAACGTAAGTGTGTGTGCACCTGGGGGGTGGGGGGACGTGGGGTGGCACACACGTGTGGAAGGAGCCTGGAGAGAAGGCAAGCAGCGGTCAGATCAAGCAGGATACTGTAGGCGCAGTAATGGTATTGGAGTTTATCCCAAGAGCAATGGTCTGCTTCCAAAAGCTTTTAAGCAGCGTTTGTGAGGGGTGGGAGAGGGAAATCATCCGATCCTCTGCTTCCTAGTACTTTTTATGTATCTCTATAAGAATATATCACTGTTTATTGTTTTTAGTCTCCCCTCCCTTTTTTTCTGGCCACACCACAGGGCGGGGATCTTAGTTTCCTGACTAGGGATGGAACCCACGCCCCCTGCAGTGGAAGTGCGGAGTCATAACCACTGGACCGCCAGGGAAGTCCCTGTTTTTAGTTTCTACCTCTGTCTCCACCGCTAGAGTCAGGCCCCTTTAGGGCTGGGAGCCCAGCACCTGGCACCTGGGGGTGGCCTGTACCTCCCTGTGGGTCAGATGAGTGACCCCCTCCCACTAGTGAAGAAAGGCCCAAGGGCAGCAGCAAGACAACATGGCTCCAAGTAGGAGCCTGCAGCCAGAGCTCTCATGGCTCAGTATTGATGCATGACACGTACGAGTCAGAAATGCCACGGCAACTCCAAGGGGGCGTGAGCACTCTCCATGGGCTGGGATATCCACACATACTCCTGAGGGAGGTGGGGCTTGAAGAAGGGCTTCCAAGGTGGGGAGGATTTCAATAGGGGGCAGGGGAAGGGTTCCAGTGGGTGAGATATGGCAAAGACCTAGGGGAAGCAGTCACTGGGCACTGGCTCAGGAGACCATGAGCAGATCAGGTTGATATGAGGAGGCTATGGGAGTTACTAATAATTAATATGGCAAACACTTACTGGGCACCTAGTGTAAGCCAGAGCTCACAGCGCTCAGCAGGTCAACCATTAACTATCTTTATTAAATACAGCCTACTAGGGGACAGGCTCTGAACATTGTGAGGGTCAGGTAAGAGCTTGAACCCGGGGGCAAAGGTGACGGAAGCAGTAGTAGTAAGAATAGCTAACGTTATAGTATTAATTCACTTAATTCTTTACAACAACACTATAAATAAGTATCATTATCCCCATTTTGCAGAGGAAAATGGGAAACTGGGGCACAGAAAGGTGAAGTTATTTTTATTTGTCCAAGTCAAACGACTAGTAAGTGGCAGAGGAGAGTGAGGCCCCTATGCGGTTGGGTACCCAGAGCACAGACTCTTTAGACAGCTCCACGGTGTTGCTCAAGAAGATGTGGGAAAGGAGAGAGTGGAGAAACGGCCTCCTTAAGACCACCCACTGGCCTCGGGCCCTGCACAGTGTCCGTAGCCCTGTGATGGCTACTGGATGCCTCGGTCACAGGCAGGTGGAGAGTCACAGGGCACCACGAGGTGTGCCGGCAGGGCTCCCACGGCCCCGCCCCACAATTCCTGGAGCAAAGGCTTCCTGGGGGGAAGGACAGCGGGCACTTGGAGCATCCCCAGCCTGGACCAGGGCTCCTGCCATGAGCCTGAAAATGACCCTGGAAGCCAGACCTGTTGCCATGGGAACTCCTCCTTCTTACCACAGGGTGTGCAATGCCCTGTACAACCTCATGTGGGAGCGAGCTGAACCTGGGGATGAGCCCAGTGACCACATCACCCAGAGAAGAAGCCTCTCCCCAACCCTGGTTTCACAATGGGACACTAACAGTAACATAACAAATTAATTCAATTCCTTTAAGGAGCAATAACACAATGTTTAACTGGCTTACAAACTTTTTTCTTTTCCTTTTTTAACATTTTCCCCTCCACTTTGAGGCTGTACCATGGGCCAACTTTGAAGTTTAGCAAAGTTTAGACTTGTTTGAGTCATGTGCAAAAATGCCTTTGAGTGAAAAGGGAAAAAGAATACTACCCCTTTCTCCACCTGAGACTTTGGGGCTCCGAGAGGATTACCTGTAAATTTCTCCTGCAAAGGGGTCTCAGGGACCGAGACCCCTCCCCTTGGACTCACTGCTTGGTGGGGTTCTCCAGGAGAGTGTCAGTGACCTCAGGCCAGGGAGAGCCTGATGCCCTTCCTTAGGGCCACCTCCAGTCCAAGAAAGGGCACCCCTGAGCCAGCCCTGAGCCACTGCATGTTCGCCCAGGGAATTAAAAGTCCCTGGAGAAGATGAAGCTACTCCTACTCTCAGCCACCCCCGTTTTAGTGCCTCAAAGTCGCGAGGCTCCTCTCCCTCACTCCCCACCCAGTGAAGCTGCCAGAGGAGGAAATAGATCAATATGCCACTCCCTGTAGGACCGGAGAACTTCCCAGTCACCCTGGAGGATTATGCAAGGAAGGGCCTGGGAAGCCCCTTACCCCATGACTCTAGGAGACAGTGGGATCCTGGCTGGAGCCAGGTGTGCCCTGAGGAGCACCTGAGGGCCAGTCCCAGCCCACCAGGCCAGAGAGAGCCTCTCCCAGAAGCTGCACCTGGCCTGCAGCTTCAGCATCCCTATAAACAACGACAGATTTCTTCTCCTACATACAAGCTCGCTCATACTTCCACCTCTCTCGGGCAGCCAAAGAGAAGGCAGCTGTACAGTCTGGACAAAAAGGAGGGGCTGAGTTAGATGCTAGGACACCTGGGCTTGGGCTCAGTTTTGCCCCTGAGATTAGGTTCATCTGCGCAGGTCAGTTCCCAGGTCACCAGGGACTCAGGCTACAAAATGGGGAGAAGTGCCCCCAGATCTCCCTGCCCCCCAGCCTGGGAAGGCCACTAGAACCTGGGTGATCAAGGGAGTAAGGGGCTCGAGATCATTAGAGAAAACACTCGACTGCCAGGTGAGAACACCTCTGGAGCCACACACAGCCCTGTAAGCCCTGGCTATTCCCCTCCGAATTGTGCCTGCCCGCTCAGCACACACACTGGCACCCACACCTAGGTGCATGAACTCCCCTAAGCCCTGGCACCGCAGAGAGATTGAAATCAGTCATCCATCCCACCCAGGCTCCAAACCAGTCCTCTTAAGACAGTGATGCTCTGAGCAAGACTTGGTTTCTCCTCGAGGGGAGGAACAAAAAAGAGCCCACAGGCCTTTCTCACAGAGATTCCACTAAGCGGATGAGGAAATTAATTTCTGATCTTCTAGAATGAAAACATTTGAAAAGGGCTCAGCCTTGGGCAGCTCCCTAGCCTCAAAGGCCCACACCAACAGTGTCAAGGTGCAGGGCCACGCCTCCCCGCCATGCCTTTTTGACCCCATCCCCTTTCCCTTGGCTCCTGCGGGGACACAGGTTAGCTGTTCCAGAGCCTGAGCTGGGCCTGACTCGGGGGGCTGATGGGTGGGCACCTCTGCTTCCATTTCCATTGTATAGAAGCATCTTCTTGCCTCAGCCCACCCAATCCCAAACCCAGGACAGAATTAATGCCTCCTGCTCGGGGGTTTACCCTTCCTTTCAGCCCCTCTCAGGAGAGAGAAGGAGGTGGAAGGGAAGGGGCAGGCCCATCCCAGGAGCAGCCCCAGGACAAGCTGGGAGGGCCCAGGAGAGAGAAGAAAGCATTGGCCAAAGAGAGGGTAGAGAGACGCCCCTGGCTCCAGGGGCCGGGAGAAGAAAGCCGAGGCAGCAATGGGAGAGCAAACCAGGGGAGAGGTGAGGCGACAGGCAGGCCTGGGCAGGGCTGGAAGCAGGATGGAGAGAGGAAGTGAGAAACTGGAGCAGCCCCAGTGATGAGGGGGGGTGGGGGGAGTGTGATCAAGATGACAAAGAAATGTGGGCCTGGAGGGAGGTGGACTAGGCGCCACTTCCAGTGTCCCCAGACACCTGCTGGGTGCCCTTGGGCAGGTCTCTTTCCCTCTCTGGCCTGCCTTCCCGTCTTGAAAATGTGAGATTGGACTAGATGACCTCGAGAGGTCCTCCCGTGTGAGGAACCTAAGGGTTCCATGCTTACCAGCAAGAGGGGACGGGGCTGGGAGCAGACAAGTGAGTGGTCCCAGTCTGACAGATGGGGAAGGGAACTGGTCCACAGGCCTTTCTCCCAGCTGCACGCTCTCCCTTAGCTCTTTCCTTCTGTGGCCACTTGGCCTGGCAGAAGCCCTGAGTTGTTGTCTGTAGCCCCTCTGTTAGGCTGCAGGGAGGGAATCAGGGGCTGGCACAAAGCCCGGGGCACGGGTATCAGACTGCGCCGCGGGGGGCCCGGCTGCCCTGGATTCCTGCTGCCAGCTTCTTCCAAGGCACAGCCTGGGGGCAAACTGCCCCGTCTGCATGGAAACACCTGGGAGACTCTGGCGCTTCATCTTGTGTGACCCAGAGCCACACTTCTCCCTGGGGTGAGAGGGGGGAGCCTTTTTCCCTTTCCCAGTAGACAGGGAAAGGGGTGTGATTCAGTCCTTCTACCAGCCTGCTTCTTTAAGCTAACACAGCGATAATAATAACTGGCACACACCAAGGTCTGTGAACGTACATAATTTATAATGACATAATGACTTGTTTGCTGGCCTGGGGGCTGTGGGGACCATGCACAAGGGCTTAGCTACTGTCTACACCATCCCGGGGACACAGTGACTGTGTGCATCAGCAACCCATGAAAGCCAACGCGCCCAGAAGTAATCGTCCCCAGCCCTGCGGGCCCCGTCCGTGTACCAGGGATAGTGAGGGGCCAGCCCTCTTATATGGACTCGGCTCACATCTCTCCATCCACTCTGGGAGGTCAGGCTGCAGGGCCAGTGTCCATCCCCACCCCCTTGAGGACTGAGGGGGCTCATCTAGAAGGTTGCAGTCCCTTTCCAGGCAGAGGGAGACAATTCAAGCCAGACTGTCAAATTTGGAGACACTCCTGGTCACCGCCCAACGAAACAAGAGGCCTTGCCCAATATAGGTGTTTATGAGCCTGGAGGCAAAAAATTTTCTTCTCTCTCTCAGCCTTGCCCAGCCTAGCCCTACCCAGCCCAGCCCTGTCCTGCCACCCCAGGCTTGGCTGCTGCAGGGACCACAGCCCAGCTTCCCTGGCCTGGTCTGGGTGCTGGTTCACATGCCAGACTTGGACCTCTTAGAAATTCCCAAAGGACAACTTCACAGATGCTAATTTCATCGTAGCTGTGGCAGCCCTCAAGGACCCTGAAGACCCAACTCTGGTCCTGTCCTCTTTCTTCTTCCTGCCCCCAGTCACCACTTTCCTTCTCCTCAGAGCCCCTGTTTACAGCTGATGGAAGTCGCAGCACTAACCACAAAACAAAAACCATGAAAACTTCTAGGCTCTTGGCTCTTGGAGCACCCTGGAGTGGGAGTATCATAATTCATTCAGGAGGAAGGTCTACAAATTCCAAGTAGATGCGATATCAAGATAGGGCCAGGAAACCTGAGCTCTCTTTGCAGCTTGGTCAGTTTTTTTCTGGTGGTTCCGGAAGTCATATTTTCCCTTTGGGCCTCGATGTCTGCTTGCCTGTGAACCCAGGGAAGCCGAAATGCCAGCCAAGGGCCACTCTAGCCATGAACCTTCAGAGAAGAGCTCTGAGTCTCCAGATGTGTTCCCATCTCCAGGAACTTCCTCCCTGGCCATCAGCTGTTGCCCCTACAGCTGGCTCTCTAGCAGCCTCCCTCCTACCTTTGGAAGGTCAACCATTCATTGCTGGAAAACTCTGGTCTTGTGAGCCCAGCCTGTGGGTGTGTATGGGGATGTACATGGGAACCAGCAAGCTCCCCCACGGCCTCAGGAGCTCTGAGCACCTGCCCCTGGCCATTGGATGCTGCAGAATTCTGTTCAGTCTTCCAAGGGTTGCAGACCACAGCATAGACTCATCCACCATCCTCCCACCATCATGACAATGGCAACAATGAGGAGGAGGATGTCAATGATGGTGACTTCGATAACCCTCTTGCACCCATACTCACCCCTAAAGCCACTTCCGACACCCTGTCCCAGTCACACCCAGGCTTCTGGTGAATCTGACTCTCTCTCCCACCCTCTCTGAAGCAGTGGCTTCTGAACACTGTGATCAGTGAAGTGCCTACCACAAGCCTTTGTCTAATTACCCACATTGTTCTGGGTTCTGAAGGATGTCCAGGCAACTGCTTCTTTTATGTCATTTTTATATACAGTCTTCATCCCGAAATCAGTCCAACACCACCAACCCACCCCCTAGTCCCTGAGGCTCACCTCTTGGCCAGCAGCTTCAAAAGTTCGGCTGCCTGAGGGAATCTCCACCAGAGACTTTGTGTCTTTTCTGCTTTGCTTTCTTTTTTTTTGCTCCTTGGAGTCAGACATTGCATGCTCAGCATCTGCTCTGTGACAGGCACGGTGCTGGGCACTGCAGAGACACAAAGGCCCTGCCCTCAGGCGCTCACAGTCTAGAGGGAGGATAACACTTTCACAGATGGACAGAAATCACAGTGTAAGACAGCAGCAGCAATTTATGGATAGTTTCCTATGAGAGGATCATTCTAAATATCCTGGAAGTTCCTTGGGAAGAGTTAGTGTGAGCCGTGGTGGTCAGTCAAGGTGGGCTTCCTATAAAGGAAGGGGAAGATTCCAATTAGCAGAAGGGGTTGGAGGTGAGACGCGAACTGGGGATGGGAGGATGGATGTCAGAAGGAGGTACACCGACTTATAAGGGAAATCAGGATGCTTCACACCCTACATCTGGGCCCTCTGGCAATTTCCCTGTCCCTACCACCTCAGCACCAGGGAGCCCGCATATTTGGAGAGGCCTTAAGGCCACCGTGGGCCCGGAACTCAGCCTCACTCAGAGCTACCTTCCTCTAGCTGCTTTCCAGGGCTCCACGAAGAAGAATGACACCCCCTCCCCAAAATGCACACGTACACACATGCACACCCACCCTACAGCTTCATGAGCTTGTCTGTCAAATCCCCTAGGATCCTCCCAGAATCCCCTAGGATTCTCTCTGTCCCTCCCTCATTCACTCATACCTGTGTCTATACCTCGCAGCCTCATCCCTCCTATCATAGTCTCCAATCCGTTACATAACTCTGTTTGGGATTATTTTTGCCCAGAGGTATGAGCTGCATTTCTGCATATTTAAGCTGTCCTTGATTCATTCCTGCCCATTTCTTAGTTCCGCTTGCCCAGGTGGCCGCCCCACCCACAGGCTCCAAGGCCCCTGGGAACATGCCCACATCGGGCTCAGCCTGCCTCACAGCTAACCGGCTGCTCCACTCCGGGGCCCAAGAGAGCAGACACAGAGCCATGCGGGGCACCGCTCAGGTGGGCCCCAGGCCAGGGTAGGCCCTGGGCCTTGTTACACCAGAGTCACAAAAACTCTGATGCCTTTCATATTCTCCATTCCTCCCTCCCTGCAAGCCTTGGCCCTTGTATCTCCTAGTCTTTTCCACCTGCAGGGGTTGCACTCCAACTCTATGGCCCCAGGGTGAGGCCCTGATAATTCAAGGGGGAAGGAACAGTGGGAGGAAAGACAAAATGCTAATTAATGGTTTGTTTCCTATTAGCTTCTCACAAATAGAATGGCTTAATGTAATTACTGAAATGGTTACAAGGGGGCTCTTGTTGCATTGTAAAACATTATCTGACAATCATTTTATTTTTAAGAGCTCATTACCAAATAGACTGGAAGTCACTCTCCAGCCTTCTCTCCTGTTGTGGGATGGGGTGACTTGGACAATAAGATGGGGGAGACTTTTTGCTCAAGGTCACCAGTTGAAATGAGGATTCAACCCAGCAGTTTCCAACTACTGCGAGCAGCCGGTGCCAGCTGAGCTGCCAAGGCTCTCCGGGCTTGGTGGTGGCAGGTCCTGCCCACATTACTGTGTCTCATGCAGGCCCCTGACTACTGGGTCACCAGGGAGGACACTGAGCTCCTCGGGACAGACAGCCACCTGAATTTTGCTCCTCGCAGGCCGGCACTACCACCTCCACACCTGTATCCTGTGCCTGAAGACTCTGTCCCAAGGCTCCCTTCACAGTTATTTTGCTCCTACCATGTGCCAGACTGTGCCAATGGATCTGCATGTGTCTCTCATAACACTCTGAGTATTGTTATCTGATTTACAAGCAGCAGAATGACATAGCCTAAAAGTTTATGAAAGGCTCTGTGAATTTTAGATGATCACCTAGTTAAAAGGAAAGGATCATGGTAACATTTGTACTGCGAAGATGTGATGGGAATATAGGAAAGACTTTCCTGGAACACGGGACAGCCTGGACAAAGGCACAGAGTGGGCACTGCCAGAAAGGGTTCAGAGAATGATGACTATTTCACTTTGACATCAAAGACACAGATAGGGAGTCATAAGAGAGAAGGCTGGGAAAAGTGAGTGGGAACCAGGCAGCTCAGAGCTTTTAGAGCTCATGCCAAGGAAATAAGAGGACATAGAAGGTTTCTGAGCAAGGGGGTGACCCAACCCCCGTTCTCCTTTTGGAGGCTCATCTGGCAGCAATGTGGAGTACTGATCCCCTCCAATACATTCCGAGTTACAGTCTCAGGGGTGGGGCCAGACTTGGTATTTGTAGCTATCCTGATGCAGATGGCATCTGAAACACACTTGGAGAAAACTGGCCCTAGAGAATCCAGTCCCCATTGCTCAGCTTGTCATTTAGAGTTTTCTGCAACCTGTCCCCACTATCAATTTTCTTCCTTGCAACTATATTTTTAAAAGTTAATTGAGACAATTTACATACCATATAAGTGACCCATTTAAAGTACAAAATTCACTGTTTTGGGGGGGGGTATATTCACAGAGTTATGCAATCATCACTACAACTAGTATTAGAACATTTTCATTACCCCCCAAAGAAACCCTGTACTCTTTAGCACCCCTCTTCCCCCATCCCCTGCAGCCCTAGGCAACCACTGATCAACTTTCTGTCTCTATAGGTTTACCTATTCTAGACATTTCATATAAATGGAATCATACAACATGTGGTCTTTTGTGACTGTCGTCTTTCACCTAGTATATTGTTTTTCAAGGTTCATACATCTTGTAGCATGTATCAGCTTCATTCTTTTTTATGACTGAATGATATTCCATTGTATGAATATACTGCATTATTTATATATTCTTCAACGATGGAATGATGGACATTTGGGTTGTTTCTACTTTCTGGCTATTATGAATAGCGTTTCTATGAACATTTGTAAGTTTTTGTGTG
The DNA here is from genome assembly GCF_026419965.1 of Kogia breviceps. NCBI lineage: Eukaryota > Metazoa > Chordata > Mammalia > Artiodactyla > Physeteridae > Kogia > Kogia breviceps. Next base: position 116,970,598 of record NC_081313.1, read on the forward strand.
GATGTATGTTTTAATTCCTCTTGGGTATATACCTATGTGGGAGGAGGATTGCTGGGTCATATAGTAACTCTGTTTAACCTTTTGAGGAAGTACCAGACTGTTTTCCAAAGCAGCTGTACCCTTGTACATTCTCACCAGCATTTATGAAGTTTCCAATTTCTCTTTATCTTTGGCAACACTTGTTATTATCTAACTTTTTGAGTTTAGTTATCCTAGTAGGTGCGAAGTGGTATCTCACTATGTGTTTTTTTAAAGTAGATTTATTGATATAATTCACATACCGTACAATTCACCCACTGATACATTTCAATGGGAATATTACATTATTTCATTGTGGTTTTGATTTACATTTCCCTGATGAACAATGACATTGAGCATCTTTTCTGGTGCATATTGGCCATTTGTTTATCTTTCGAGAAATGTCTACTCAGATCCTTTGCTCATTTTTAATTGGGTCATTTATCTTTTTATAATTGAGTTGTAAGGGTTCTTTATATATTACAGATACGCATCCCTTATCAGATGTGTGATTTGCAAAAAGTTTATCCCAATTGTGGGTTGTCTTTCACTGTCTTGATGGTGTCCTTTGAAGCGTAAAAATTTGTAATTTTGATGAGTTCCAATTTATTTTTTCTTTGGTTGCTTGTACTTTGTGTGTGATTTTTTTTTAGAACCATTACCTAATCCAAGGTCACAAAGATTTACACCTGCTTTTTCTTCTAAGAGTTTTGTATTTTTAGCTCTTACATTTTTATCTTTGATCCATGTTGAGTTAATTTTTGTATATGGTGTGAGGTATTCTTTCCCATGTGGATATCCAGTTGTCCCAGCACCCTTGTTATACAGACGATAATTGCACTTTTCATCAGTTCATCTCAGTGATTCTTATGTGGACTACAGTCTGAAAACCACTGAATTAAAGGATACAGAACTAGGCTAGGCAATGAGTGAAAGGGTTTAAACTTTGGTGGTCATATTAAGAATTGAGATAAAAGGACAGATGAGAGATATAGGGATGAAGGAAATGGTAACACAAGGTGACAGAGTGGTTGTAGTGACCCATAAAAAGCCGAAGATGACAACACTACGATTACACCTTTTCTTTGTACCCTTTTACAGCTTAAAGCATGTTCCCACAAACCTTGCTTTATTCCATCCTCTTAGTGAGATAGAGAGGGTTACCATCTCCATACAACAGGTGAGGAAACTGATTGTCCAAGATGTGGTTAGTAAGCAGCCAAGACAAGCCCCGAGATTCTGAACATCAGTGACTAGAACACTGATGGGAGTTGGCAAAATGGGGGCAAGAGCTGCTTGAGTTGTTTAGACAGGTTGGATTTGGGCTGCCAGCCAGACATGACTAGCGGACATCTGAAAATGCAGCACCAGAGTGGGCTCAAGAGGTCGGAGTTGAAGATGAGGTTTGAGAGGTCACTGTTGAAAAGCATCGTTAAAGTAATCGGGGCAGGCAGGCCTGCCAGGGAGAAAGTGTAGTCAGAAAAGAGGAAGGCGGAAGCAGTTCCTTGTGGGAAGAGACCTGTATTTAGAGGCCAGGAAGGGTCAAAACAGGGGATGGGAAAAGAGCTAGGAGAAGAATTTTCTGAGAATAATAGGGTGGGTCAACCAGTAGCAAACACTGAATAAATAGCCAGGAGGGAGAAAACTTCCAAATGGCAAGGTGGGGGGATGGAAGGGGCTGGGGGAAATGTCACAGATCATTGTTTAGAAGAGCTGGCCAATGAATCACACTTCAGTGCTTGATGGAACTGTTACTTGAAGGAAATGCTTTGTGATCATCTTGTAAAGCAAATAATCACTCTATAACCAATCAATGTCTGTCTGTCTATCTATGTATCTTAGAGAATTTTCACATAAAGGTTTTGCTTAATGTTAGCTATGGCTGCCTATGGAAGGGATCACAATGTGCTTCTGAAATGATGACCTTTCCAGGGGCAGAGGAGTCAGACCAGGTTTCTGCAGTATGAGTACAGATTAAGCAAGCAGTTCTGTGAGTTTCGAGCTTGTATTCAAAGTTAGGTATGGTGCCACTAACCCTCCCTTCCTCATGCCCCCTGGGCATCATATGGCCCTGTGTTACTAACAGCAAGAAGCACTTGCCAGGACCTGGTCATTATGTTTAGCGTGTATGCATTAGCTGCCTGAGAAAATGAACTTCAAGGTTCCCTGAATCTCTGTAGCTAAATGACAGTCTGGAGAGAGGAGGGACCATGGGAGGCAACAAGATGAGAGACGCAATGTTAGAGCGATCAAGCATCTGGAGAAGGGTACTGGATACTCTCTTGTTCCACATTTTAGCCCTTATGGGTTTAGTTTGTATCAGGGTAGAAGTGGGGGGTGAGTTACATGGCTAAATGCCTGGTTTTGTGATAGTTCGATTCAACTGAGCAGAGCTCTCTGAGCATCTAGTCCAGGCAAGCTAAGCATGGTGGGGGAGACAGTGATGCTGAAGCCAATCTGGTCTCAAGGAGCTCACAGCTGTCATACTAACAGACAAGAGATGTGGTCTCTTGCACATATTTGGCATGCAAATATTTGTGAAAACAAAATTGAATTAAAATATACAACACAGGGCTCTAACAGAGAAGCAATGAATGTACATGGAATTCTAGGTAACCACTTCAATGACAAATATGTTGGTTATGTCAATGTATGAAGACTGTAAGTAAAATACAGCAATTGAACAGGGCAGAGACCACACCACAGACAGCTGTGCAAGGCTCTCAACCAAAATCAGAGAGACTACGGAGGGCAGTAGGGATTTACTTGTCTAGTGTTCCATAAGTTTTCTTCCTGTCAACTGGCTTAGGTTCATAATAAAAATGAGTGGTCTAGAAAACAGGTGTTATAGGACTGTGGAAGATGGAGTGGTCATGGATGCAGCTGGGCCTTGATGGATGCGTAAAATTCTACCAAGCCAAAGTGGGTAGGGAACCTTATAAACAGGGAGAATAACATACACAAGGGTTCAGAGGCAGGAATGTGTAGACTATAACAAGGTATAGTGAGCAAACCAGCTTAGCTTGGAAAAGTAGATGTAGACCCTGATGTTGAAAGCTTACATGCTAACCTAAGGTATCTGGATTCCATTTTATAGGCTGAGGAGGATTCCTAAGGGTATTGGGCAGCAATTCTCAATCTTTATATTTGTGAGGATTAAATGAGTTAATCCAGGTAAAGTCCTTAGATCAGAGCTAAATGTTTATTATTATTATAACCTTTGTGGCTTGTCTTCCAAATAAACCGTAAGTTTCTTGAGGGCAGGGATTCAATCTTCCGGGGAAGGAGGGAAGTGTGTATGTGGGGGGGTAATCATCTAACCCAGACTGATAGGGTCAGAGAAGCCTTCCCAGCATAAAACACAGCTTCTCTGAGACCTTGAAGACATTAATCAGGTGTGACGAAAGGCATATCTGGAGTGGAGATTGAGGGGAGAGAAAGGAGATTATTCGAGATGAGAAAACAGTGTATAGGAAAGCCCAAAGGAGAGAAAATACATGAAACTAAAGAAAAGTTTAGCTACCGTCCTCTGAGAAGTTTTCTGTTTTAAAAGCAAATGACAAAATTGTTATAGCATTGTTGCAGGATACAAGGTTAATAGACAAGAATCAGTCACTTTCCTATGTACCAGCAATTAACAAGTGGAATTTGAAATTAAAAATGCATTACCATTTACATTGGCATTCCCCTCAAATGAAATATGTAGAGATAAATTTAACAAAATGTGTACAAAATGTGTATAAAACTCTGATGAAAGATATCAAAGAACTAAGTAAATGGAGAGAGATTCCATGTTCATGAACAGGAAGGACTCAGTGTTGTCAGGATGTCAGTTCTTCTAATCAGAATCCCAGCAAGTTATTTTGTGGATACTGACAGACTGATTCTAAAGTTTATATGGAGAGGCAAAAGACCCAGAATAGCCAACTCAATATTGAAGAAAAGTACAAAGTCAGAGGACCGACATTACTCAACTTCAAGACTTACTGTAAAGCTTACAGTAATCAAGACAGTGTGGGGGACTTCCCTGGCAGTCCAGTGGCTAAGACTCCACACTCCCATGCAGGGGGTGAGGGTTCGATCCCTGGTCAGGGAACTAAGATCCCATATGCTGCACAGTGCAGCCAAAAAAAAAAACAAAACAAAACAAGGAAACCCCGCTTAAAAAAAAAAAAAGACAGTGTGGTATTGCAAAAGAATAGACAAATAGATCAATGGAACAGAGCCCACATAAATATAATCAACTGGTCTTTGACAAAGGAATAAAGGCAATACAGTGGAGCAGAGATGTTTTCCTCAATAAATGGTGCTGGAATAATTGAACATCCACATGCAAAAAGATCAGTCTAAGTATAGTCATTACACCCTTCACAACAATTAACTCAAAATGAATGATAGATCTAAATGTAAAATGCAAAACTGTAGAACTCCTAGAAGATAATGTAGGAGAAAATCCAGATGACCTTGGGTTTAGTGATGACTTTCAAGATATGACACCAAAGGTACAAGCCTTGAAATAAATAATCGATAAGCTGGAATTCCATTAAACTTTAAAATTTCTCAATGCTCTCACCACGAAAAAGAAATGATACTTATGTGATGTGTTAGAGGTATTAGCTAAAACTATGGTGGTAATTATATCACAATATATAAATGTATCAAATCAACACTGCTGAACTTTTTTTAAAAATTTATTTTTATTTATTATTTTTGGCTGTGTTGCATCTTCTTTGCTGTGCATGGGCTTTCTCTAGTTGTGGCGAGCGGGGGCTACTCTTCGATGCAGTGTGCGGGCTTCTCATTGTGGTGGCTTCTCTTGCTGCGGAGCATGGGCTCTAGAGTGCAGGGGCTTCAGTGGATGCGGCACATGGGCTCAGTAGTTGTGGCTCTTGGGCACTAGAGCGCAGCCTCAGTAGTTGTGGCGCATGGGCTTATTTGCTCTGTGGCATGTGGGATCTTCCTAGACCAGGGCTCGAACCCATGTCCCCTGCATTGGCAGGAGGATTCTTAACTACTGCGTCACCAGGGAAGCCCAACACTGCTGAACTTCTTAAACTTACACAATGTATGTCAATTATATTTCAATTAAAAAACAAAAAAACTTCTGTTCTGTGAAAGACAATGTCAAGACAATGAGAAGACAAGCCATAGACTGGGAGAAAATATTTGCAAGAGACACATCTGATAAAGTACTGTTATCCAAAATAAACAAAGAACTATTAAAACTCAATAATAAGAAAACAATCAACCTGATTTTAAAATGGGCAAAGGACACGAACAGATACTTCACCAAAGAAGTTATATAGATGGCAAACAAGCATGTGAAAAGATATTCAGTATCACATGCCATTAGGGAATTGCAAATTAAAACAATGAGATACTTCTACACACCTATTCAAATGGCCAAAATCCAGAACCTGACAACACCAAATGCTGGTGAGGATGTGGAGTAACAGGAACTCTCTCATTCATTGCTGATGGGAATATAAAATGGTACAACCACTTTGGAAGACAGTTTGGCAGTTTCTTACAAAATGAAACATACTCTTACTGTACGACCCAGCAATTATGTACCTTATCCAAGTGAGTTGAATGCTTATGTCCACACAAAAACCTGCACAGGGGTATTTATAAAAGATTTATTCATAATTGCCAAAACTTGGAAGCAACCAAGATGTCCTTCAGTTAGGCGAATGGATAAATAAACTGTGGTACATATAGACAATGGAATATTATTCAGTGTTAAAAAGAAATGACCTATCAAGCCATGAAAAGACACAGAGGAACCTTAAATGCATATTACTAAATGAAAGAAGCCAATCTGAAAAGGCTACTTACTGTACGACTCCAACTATATGACATTCTGAAAAGGCAAAACTATGGAGACAGTAAAAAGATCAGTGGTTGCCAGGGGATACGGGGAAGGGAGGGATGAATAGGCAGACTACACAGGATTTTTAGGGAAGTGAAGCTATTCTTTATGATGCTGCAGTGAGGGATACATGTCATTACACATTTGTCAAAACCCATAGAATGCACACCAAGAGTGAACCCTGATGTAAACTGTGGACTTTGGGTGATAGTGGTGTGTCAATGTATGTTCACCAATTGCAACAAATGGACCACTGTGGCGGGCCATGTTCACGCTGATAGCGAGGGAGGCTGTGAATGTGTGGGTAAGGGATATATGGAGCTCTATACTTCCTGCTTAATTTTCCTGGGCACCTAAAACTGCTCTAAAAAATAAAGTTTATTAACAGCAATAACAAAGCAAATGACAATTATGAAACACTGTTTGTGCCACATGATCGCTCATTAAAATGTATCTTGTGTTCTGCAGAGGCCTCCTAGGCATGTCTGTGGTAGACAGCCCTGAAATAGAAAGACAGAGAACAGTGAGCACCGGGCAGAAGTGAGCTCCCAGGACTTGCTAAGAAACCTTGGTTCCTGTCCTGCTCAGCCACTAATTAGCTCTGTGGCCTCAGATGGGTCTCAGGCTCTCACTCTCTCTCTCTCTGGGGTCCAGTTTCCTCCTCTCCAACAAAGAGTTTAGATGGACTAGCCCCCTCAGCGAGGCCTCTTCCAGCTCTCGTGTCGTGTGCCTGTACCAAAGAACTTGGGAGCTCTGGCCCTCTGGTACTTAACTGGAGAAAAAGCCCTTGGGAATCAACCTCCAAGGGCTCAGCCAAACCTAGAGCCCCAGTTGTAATTCACAAGGCCTGACAAACAAGAGACCAGCAAAATTCTGAGGGCTGATGGGATCCGTTTGGCCATGCGTGGGACCTCTAAGCTCCCTGAAAGGGGGCACCAGCTCAGATATGTGAGCGCTACCCAAACAAGTGGTTCCCAGGCCCCTACGACCAGATGTCTCCGTGCTGCAGTGGCAGTCCTGTTGGTCATTTCCCCTTGCGCTGGCTGCCAACAGAGCTCACTAGAAAAATGGGCACCAACAGCTCCAGAGAGCAGGCCCTGGGCCAAGGACTCCCAACTTCAGGATGGCAGGAGGAAGCAAAGAAGAGAAGATAGTGAGCACCCCAGGCCTGGCTCAGCCCTGCCCAGGGTCACTGGGATGGATGAGTGAGCCTTGTCCCACCTTCTGCTGCCATCTCCCACAACCCCGCTGGTTAGGCACTGAAAGCATCTTCGAGGGGCCCCTGGTCCTGGTCAGGGGAACGACCCTGGCTGTCTGGGCTCAAGCAACTCTTGTGGATTTCCATTTCTTCTGATCAAAACTGAACTCTCTTTAACAAAACATTCTAGTGCTAAATTAATTAGGTTTTAACAAGAATACATGTTTTTGGTTTGCGAGACAATATCAAAAGTGCAGAATTTCTGGTAAACGAGAAAAAGAAAAAAAACCTGAATATTTTTTCTTAAGGGCAATGAATTATGCCTTCCTTGTTGTGTCCTACAGACGGAATTACTGAACCAGCTTGTTCTGTTTTAATTAACCCAGCTAATAATTTCCCTGCTGGATTCCCTTGTTCATAACTTCTTGGTTTCACATAATAATGTGTTTGTTTCTTCCTTTGTGTTCTAATGAAATGATAATAACCTTCCCTGGCATTCATTTCATCCTTAATATCCGGAGATTTCATTAATATAAACCCTCTTTCCATCTGCTCTTGTTTCCTTTAAAAGGAAATATTTCTGTGTTCTCTTTACTTGTCTTCTTTGGGGAGGCTCAGCTAATCTCTTTCCTCCAGAAAGAATCTTTCCCTAAGCCTTCCCCGGGACGATGGGGCTTGGCACATGGTCCATCAGCCACTCCCTTTCCAGGGCCTTACTGATGTCTCTTCGCTGTTGCTTCTGGGACAAAGTCCATGGCTCACTTGGAGCCTCAGAGTGAAAATGACACTGATATGAGGATCTGGAGAAGAGGCGGTGACCGCTGCCCCAGGGCTTACCTGAGTCTTGGGTCTTGGGACAGCAGGAGATGTCAAGACCAGGAACAGCCCATGGGGAGGACACTGGGAGGCAGGAACAAGAGGAGAGCCTGAGGTCAGGGAAGGTGTGAGGTTAACCAAGGTATTGGGATAAAGGAGGGACGGTGCAGTCTGTTGGTTCATCAGTGACTTCCGCTGTCTGGCTGGCTGTCTTCTTTCTTGTTTTCTTGGTCAGGAGCTAAATCCTGACTACCAACCAGTGTCAAAGTAGAAAAATTCCTATGGAGTGAAAGTCCTGGGTTCATTACGCTGCACCAAAGAATCTACTGGGGTGACCACCTGCACCGCACAAACTCGGCACTTCTTTGTATGTGGTCTTCTACTACTCTTGCCACTGTGCTGGGTCAGGGGAACCCACCACAACCCTCAAGAAGTTTCTACGCTGGTGGGAAACTGAGATGATGCTCCCCAAAGCACTAGCAACCCCAGATCCTGGGGGCTGGGCCTGCTGAATGTGCCCCCCTGAAGGTCATAGGAAGGGAAACTTGCAACCAAGTGGCCAGGAAAGGCTCCCCCTCTTTTTTGGTGACTATTTCTTTGATGCTACTACCATGTAGACTAGAAGTCTCTCCAGAGGTCCTTCTATCCTGTGGATCATCTAGACCCCTGGAGTGGGGAGCACTGCTGAGAGCAGAGCAGTTCAGGTCCTTGAACCACCCCATTGAGGGGAAAAGCAAAGGCCCTGCAGCCAAACCAAGCTGAGGGAGGAACCGCGCTGGCAGAGGCTGTGGGCAGATGCCTACAGTGAAGCTCCTGAGGTGTGTAGAGGACTCTGCAGCTGCTGAGAGCTTGAGGGACGATGCAGGGCACTGTTCTGGTCCATCTACCCTCAACTGTCTGGCTCCCACAGCCCCGTAGGCCCCAGCACTGCATCCACTCCATGGGTCCTCCAAGCAGCCATCCGTGGATACAGGGAAGCTGCACCCACCAGCTGGCAGGGCCCATCCTCGCTGCCCAGGGTGCCTTCACCTTGTTTCCTTCCACCTCAGCCCCTGCCACACGCACCCAGCAGGCGCAGCAAATGTGGCCATTGCAGCCTCTGAATCAACCCATTCCCCCTAACACAGGAGTGGGGTGGGGGAGAGCCCAGAGTCTTCTTCTGACACAGGAAGAGGGTAGAGAAGAACCTTGACCATCCACAACAGATTGACGTCTTCGGGTCCCAAGAGATAGTGTGCTATGTCACACATGCGCTGGTTGCCCTGCTGGGGTCAGGATGCATGGGTGTGGGCATCTTGGCTCCATGCGTTTAACAGTTGCCTCTGTACTTTCTGAGGTAGGCATAGGTGCCCACCAGGGAAGGATGACACTACAGAGGCAGCACTAGTGCTTGAGTCCTCTGCAGGGAGCAGTGCACACAGGGCAGGTGTGGTCATGCTCAGTCACATATGATCATATAAGCCTGGCTCTCAATGGCCCTCCAAACTAGCTACCCCTTCCTGATTCTACCTGCTTCCCAGACCCCAGGCTGGCTGCAGCGAGTGACGGTGCTGTGCTTACGGCCCCTGGTTGCTCAGTCTGTCCAGAGATCAGGGCCATGGCTTCCATCAAGTGTACTGCCGAGTGGGAATGAGAAGGGCTCCTGTGCAGAGGTACGCCTGGGCAGGAAAAGAGTCTGACTGTGCTGTTTTCTTCCTTATTTCATTAGTCTAGAAGTGGTCAGCCTCCAGACTCCGGGCTCAGGCAAGGCTGCCTCCAGCCCAAAGGTGATAAATGAATGCTCAGTAAACTCCTCCAGGGATAGAACCCCCGTTCCCTCTTCTTTGGGAGGTCTGATCAAAGTGGAAGCAGTGAGCCCCATCTGTGACATCAACTGAGCTCACCTTCCAAGCACATTGCATCCAGACCTTCCACCAGACAGTTGGACACAGCACCCTCTGTGATCATGGAAGGAAGAAAAGCTTCCTGGCTCCTGAGGGGATGGAGCTCAGGGTCTGTGCTGGCCACCCTCTACCAGGACTCCACATTAGGATATCCCTAACCTTAGTGTCTTCCGCAGATTCTAAGATCTAATAAAAGGATGTGTGGTACCTGGCAAGGGTCACAGCTGCCTCACCAGGAGACCGTACTGGGAGAGCATGCAAGTGGGAGTAGCAGTCTCTCTTCCCGCTCCCTTCCCGCTGTGGTTATTCTTGGCTCACTCTGGGCCCAGATGCCTCACCCCTGCCCTGTTGCCCCATCCTATTTGGAATCTTCACTGCAGGGAGTTCCAGGCAGCTATATCCCCCCCTCTCCTCACCCCACTTTTACTCTCCCTCTTGTACCTGAAGCCTTCCAGTTCCCTGCTTAGAGGCTGTGGGATTGCTCCTCAAAGAATACAGCAGACACGAAAATGAAAACTATATGAAAGAAACCTGGCACGGCCTACAGGACAAGTTTTGAATAGTCTCCGGACCTACTCTCCCCTTATTTCACGTCCAAAGAAAACCATCCCCAGAGTTACTCCACTGGCCTTGGATGGGATGGCCACCAGCTCACAGCTTTGTCTACCCTCTCCCTGTGAGGCCAAGATGCAGTCTTTACAGAGATGGGGTGCTATGTCCGTACTCTGCCCCTTGCCTTGGGAAAAGCCTCTTTGTCTTAGAAAACGGAATCATCTCAATCCTCATATTGTCAGCTCACTGCATGCCCTGTAGTCTCCACCAATGGTCAGAGGCAAGAGACAGAAAGGAGCCCCCTCGCCATCAGTCAGCCCCCAGTACTCTCATGACTGGAGCAGGCATCATGACAAAACAGGAAAGACAACAAGATGGGCATGAATGGCTGGGCCCTGAGTCCCATCACTGGTGCGAGCTATGGGACTTGCCCAGTTGACAGCAATGAAGCCAGCCGTCCTGACAGCCTTCCAGGGATCTCCACTTTTTTGCAACAATGAACACTGTGGGCCACCTCCTTCCTGAAAGTCTCCCTTCCTGTGTCTTCTTCCTCTCCCAGGGCTCCTCTTTCTCCTGGTTCTCCCAACTTGCTGAAGGCTATTTCTCCCCCTCCTTCAATGATAAGCTATTCCTTTTTGTCTCACTCTGTATGTGTAAGTGCTTCTCAGGATTCTGCCCCTGGCTCATTCGTCCGTTCATTTACTTCTCTCTTCCACAAGGATATGAGAGCTGCTCTGGGCCAGGTACTGGGCTTGGCATTGGCCATTTATTTCTCATTCCCCTCCCAAGGACTTCCACAACCCTCACAGCAACAACCATGGCTTCTCGAGGACACCCCAAGTATGTTTCCAACCCTGGCTCTTCTGATGGTCAATGCTGTGTTCTTAACTCCAGCTGGATACTGGAAGGTGAAGCCCAAACACTACAAATGGAACTTAGCATCTCCTCCCTCAGCCTTCTGCCTCTGACTCTCTGACTTCTACTACCTGCCTCAGCATGTTCTTGGCCACTGGAGCTGACAATCAGGAGTTGTCTCTGACTCGCATTCAGTCACTGGCTGTGTCTGGCTAATTCTGCCAGCATAATGTTCATCTAACACCTCTGCCCCTTCCTCTCTACTCATTCTCATCGCTACCACCACGCTCAAGCCTTCCACAGTCTCCCAGCTTCCCCCCTTCATCCTGGCCTTCTAGTCCCCCGCATTCCCCCAAAAAAGTCCCACACAAAGTTGCTGGATGAATCCTTCCAAAGAGCTTTCATCTTGTCACTCCTCTGCTCAAAGGCCTTTAAGTTCTCTATCAACTCTCAGGTAGTGTCCAAATCCTCTGGCCTGTCGCTCAAAGCATCCATATTGTGTCTTTTCTCATTGTTCTGGCCACCTGGTTCTCAAATACACCCTGCTCCTTCCCAAGAATGCTTATTCTGGCTCCTAGGCTCTTTATGCCATCTCTTTTATTTCTAAACCTACCTGTCCCTAAAGAACAGGATCAGATGTTGCTTCGCTCCAATGAAACATGCCATGCCTTCTACCACAATGATTCCTGTGGCCTCATTGGTCTGACTAGACCGTCATCTTTAACTCACAGGGAGATTTTCTCCTTCCTCATTGCCCTCCCAGCACCTAACACAGTGGGTGTTCCTAGTACTTGTCAGGTGAATGAAAATATAATTCTTGCTTCCTGGGGAAGGCAGGAGAATACATGAGATCAGGTGTGGGCTAGGAGTTCCTCAGAAGGAAGGTGTGAATAGTGGTCACAGTTGTACAGAAATGTCTACCAAGTAGAGAAGCCACACTTCCATCTAACTACCAAGGAAATGGTACCCCCAGGAGGCTCCTTGTAGTGTCTTTCTTGAAGTGTTTTTAACTGCAGGGTGGCTTCTCCCCTTTACCAAAACATTAGATTCCGTAACTTCTCAAGGACACCTCTGGCTCTCAGACTCCTTCTTCCCATGGGGCTTAGCACCTCACAATCCCCTCACACATCAACCCTCCTGTCAGCTGCTGGGTCATTCTGTTAGTGAGAAGAATCGCCTCCATATTCCAGTCAATTATGACTCTACCTTGAGGACAAAGGGAGAAAATCACCAAAGGGGACATTTACCACTCATTTGTTTGAATACATGACGGCACTTAGCATGAGACATTTCAACATAGTTCTTAACCCAAGACACACCCTTCAGCTTCAGAGAGGGCTTCTGTACTGACATATTAGCATGGTTATTTGTGGGACAAACCAGGATTAGAGTGTTTTCCCATAGCACACTCCCACCTTTCCTAAATTTTTCCCACTCTGAGTTAGGACTAGATTGATTCCCTCTCAGACCTAACCAGAGAACCAGCTTAAAGCAAAATTGCCTTCTTTCTACAAATTTGCTGTTTCAGGCCTTCTCTGGGGGAAGGGATGTAAATGAATTAAAAAAGAAGTTTTCTCTTCCAGTTTGCTGATTCTGGGGTAAACCAAAGGACCTGACTCAGCAGCACAGAGGTGACCATGTCTATAAGGCACTGGAAGCAAGATGTTTCCTAATGAATCCCTGCAAAGAGATAGTTTATGTATGATCTGTTTTAGCCATGTGTAGGGTATGTTTGAAAAAGGTTTCAACAAAGAGGACCAAACTCCTCTGGGTCTCAGAGACAGAAATGGAGCAGAGCTCAATTCAAACTTTTACACAGGTTCCTGTTGGTTTGTGTTTCTTCTCCTGGCAGGAGGTCTGCTTTCCATCTCTACCAGAACACACTTCTGCTTCTGATGATAAAGTGTGTGCCTCACTGGCTTCCATATACTCACTGTCTGCTGCTGGCCTTGCTCAGGGCCCCACTTGGCAAAAATGGCTAGGGAAAACCCACTAGGGGACAACGAAGACCATATGGGCTACCAAGTAGGGGTTCAGGGAGTGGCAGGCCATGGGTGGATCCTGATGAAAAGGGTAGCCTATGCTAGATCAGACAAGCAGGCTTCTATCCACAGTAACAAGAGGTTTACAGAGAACGATAAGCCACCAGATATCATCCAAAGAACAAACAGATTTATCTGGGTCTGTTTCACATGGTGACAGTTGGACTAGCGGTCAGCATAGAGCAAGAGGTTACAAGTCCAACTAGAATTAAAAAGCCAAGGGTACATGGGCTTTGAGTCAGAGGGATCCAAGTTTGAATGCCAGCTTAGTGATTCAGTCTCATTGGCTGGTGCCTTTGGATTCACTATCTAACCTTGCTGAGCCTCATTTCCTCATATGTAAAATGAGGAAAATGATACCTACTTTACAAGGCTGTTGTGAAGATGAAATGAAATGATAATATAAAGTGCCCAGGACAAGACCTGACATGCAGAAGGAACTCAATTTGCTGATATTATAGAAGGAAAAAAATAAACCCTAATCCTGAAGTTTTTATCTAGTTAGTAATACAAATTAAATGAACATTAGTAAACAAACAGGATATGATCAAGCCTTAGATTGTGGGGTATAACTTTAAATGTAGCAGTTCAGAGATTAAGAAGATCTCTGAGGGTCACAGTCATCAGGGAAGTCAATTTGGAGAAGGTGGGATGAGAGTAGGTCCTTGAGAGCAGGGTATGAAAGAGAGAAGTAGAGAAGGGGTCTTTCCCTATTACCATGCTATAGGGAAAATACTGGAGCCAAGTTTCAAGAATGAAGTCCAGGGGCTTCCCTCGTGGTGCAGTGGTTATGAATCCACCTGCCAATGCAGGGGACATGGGATCGGGCCCTGGTCTGGGAAGATCCCACATGCAGCAGAGCAACTAAGCTCACGTGCCACAACTACTGAGCCTGCGCCCTAGAGCCCGCAAGCCACAACTACTGAAGCCTATGTGCCTAGAGCCTGTGCTCTGCAACAGGACATGCCACCACAATGAGAACCCACACACCGCAAGGAAGAATAGCCCCCACTTGCTGCAACTAGAGAAAGCCCACACGCAGCAATGAAGACCCAACACAGCCAAAAAAAAAAAAAGTCCAATGGGCCAAGTGCAGTTAAGTCATTTTGAAGGTCAGCAAGGTAGGGGGAGACAAAGTTTGTAGGCCTTGTATCAGATGCTGGGAGTACAGTGATGAATGATGATTCTTGTGTGTGAAGCAAGCCATGTAATAGGTGCTATGATAGCTCTCATACATTGCTGGTGGGATGTAAATTGGTATAACCTATATGGAGGGACATTGGTTAAAGCTATCAAAAATTTAAATGCACATAACCTTTGAAGCAATTTTCATTTATAGGAATTAACAATGTTCATTGATAATCTTAACAGCAAAACATTGGAAATAACTATCCACTAGAATAAAACCCCAACAATCCTAATTAACATTCATGGAACATTCCACTGAACAGCAACAGATCACATACTAGGCCACAAAACAAGTCTCAATACATTTAAGAAGATTAAAATTATATCAAGCATCTTTTCTGATCACAACAGTATGAGACTAGAAATCAATTACAAGGGAAAAAAGAAACCAAAACTGCAGTGACGGAAAGCAAGTCGGTGATTGCCAGGGGCATGAGGAAATTTTGGGGGTAATGGAAATGTTCTATAAGATGATAGTGGCAGTGTTTTACGTGGCTGTATACATTTGTCAAAACTCATAGACTTGTACCCTTAAAATTAGTGAAATTTATTGTATGTAAATTCTATGTCAAGTTTTAAAAAAGGATGAAGTAACTCTACCTAATACATATGGAATAAACTCCAAAGTTTCCACACCAATGTAGGTGGGAAAAAAAAAAAACTAGGTGCAGAACTATGTATATAGTACTCTTTTTTTCCTCACAAATGATAGCAAACATATATGTATGTCTCATATAGGCAGAAAATATCTCTAGAAGATACCCAGGAAAATGTAATAGTGATAGCCTCTAGGAAGAAGAATCAGTGCCTGAGTCTGAGATAGGCAGGAGACTTTATTGTTTATCATGCATTCTTGGACTTTTCTGCCACATACATTTTTAAAAAGATTACTGATGCAGGAGAGGTATAGGATGCTGTGGAATTTCACAGAAGGGATATCTATCTCACTTTGGTGGTGGTGGGGCAGCAGTGTTGGAAAATATTTCCTTGAAAAAGTTATACCTAAGCTAAGACCTGAAGGACAATAAGGAGTCAGCCAATGGAAGTGGGGAAGAAGAGGAAAAGCATTCCAGGCAGAAAGAATAACATGTGCAAAGATCCCAAGAAAAGAAAGAAAATGTGAATTAGGTAAACAGGCAGCAGCCAGGTTTTCATCATGTAAGCTAGAGGTCAGGAAACTTTTTCCATAAAGGGCCAGATAGTAAATATTTTAGACCTTGTGAGCCAAGAGGCAAAATCAAGGATATATTGTAGGTACTTACATGAGAAGAGAAAAAATTAATTTCCACAACTTAATTGATGAAATTCAAAATATAATAATTGAGTACAACAGTTTGTAATACAGGTCTACTAATGAGAATAATGTAATTTTTTTTAGGGGGTGAGGCATAACATGGCACTTAATTGGGATGCAAAGTTAGTGTTCCCTATCATGAAAATTGATTGCAAATGTTCACCTGTTAATGCTGATCTGTAATGAAATTTTATGTATTTCAGCTTTGAAAATGTCTTTTCACACACATAAGTACTAACAGACATTGCTATCAATCCATGAGCATGTGATTTTAATTGAGTATATTCATCACTTGGAAGGTATTTATAGAATACTCTCAGATTCTTCTCTTGATATTTGCCTTTTAGCCTATCATTACATTGCAGATTAATCACTTCCCATTGAAAGTTAGGTGGAAACTCCTCAATTGCACATTTAAATTAATTTTGAAATATGGAAATTTCCTTTGCACTTGCATCAACGTTGGAAAAAACACAGATGGAACTATAGTTTGAGCTCAGAAAATACTTCACTGCAAATGTCTGTGGGAATGGAGCTCCTGCTTCTTGTTTCAACTTCTGACAGTGTGGGAAGTATATAAAGCAGCTTGACATTACATGTGATTCAAACAACATAAGTTGTAGTTGAGATTATTTTACCACAATATAAATTTCACAAATAAGCATTATTTTGCCTTGTAATTTTAGGTTTTATTCATTAGTAAATATCAAGTCTGCAGCAAAAGTTAAATTCCAAAGCCATTCAGGGTTTGAGTGGTAGAGGGCAGTTTTTCTTATTCAGAAAAATGTCTATCTCAGCTCTGAGCTCAAAAAAAATCACAGTAAAACTTTACTACTCTTAAGCCATCAAAATGCTGTATGGTAGGAGAAGTTAACATATTCAGCTCTTATTTCTGACAGAAATTCACAGAAATATCAATAGTTAAGTTCCCAAGAGTGTATAAATTATACCTAGATCTATATCTATGCATACAGAGACACAAAGCTCACTGTTGTCACTACTGGTTGAACAGCACATGATAGATTAAAATGTTTTCCTCAGAATACCTGCCAATGAATAATACAATGAAAAATGATATGCCTTAAACACCTTTTACATATTAACAAGTTTTGTAAATTTGCCTAAGTAAGGCTTTTTCTGTTTTACACATATTTTTTGCCATCATTAGTTATAACACACCTTAGTGGATTCCACTTCAGGTTGTACTGAATTAGTGTTTTCTCAACTATTCTCACCTATAGTTGCTCTATGCAGACTATACTTAGAGGCTAATTCTTCAGTCACTTGACACTTGGCATCCATTCCTTGAATAAACAATAACTGGCCAGTATCATTAACATCTGTCAACTCATCCAGAGCCAAGGAAAACCACTTGAAATCATTTGCCTTGTCTTTTAGTTTACTATTTACGTTGCTCCTAATGTTCTCAGCTCTTTGAATGACTGTTTTTGATGAAAGGCTAATAGTCTTTGAGTTTATTTGCTCTGGACACATTCTTCAGTTGCTACAATCAAACACAATTTAATTAACTCACCATTTATAAACAGTTTTCCTTGCTTTGCTAACAAATGAGCCACTTGGAAACTTACTTTGGTTGTAGCCTGATTTTCATTTTTTATTTTTGTGAGGAATTCTGCTATAATGAGATATTCCACTTTAAATTTCCTAATTTTTCTAACCATTGCTTTCCTGTGAATTAGGACTACTGTGATTAAAATTTGTTTGGTAATGTTGACATATATTGTATTCTTTTAGCATAGCTATAATGTCATTGCACAATAAATAATTCTTTGTCATTTATTTGATAACAAAATAATCCACAGTTCACTGTGGCCTCAAAATTATGACATTCAAAGTCTACTTTTCTTTTCTCGTTTTGACCTGAGTGTGAACTGATAATAAAACATAAAATGCCACAGAACAGTGACACACATGTCACTTGAAAACACTGTCAAGTTATAAGCGAATCACTGTAATTTATAACGGAGCAAAGTGATGACAGCATCATATGTGGTCTTCATTGCATCTACTCAACTCTGCTATTGAAGTGTAAAAACAGCCATAGACAATTTGTAAACAAATGGGCATGGCTATACATTCCAAAGACATTTTATTTATGGGCACTAAAATTTGAATTTCATAAAATTTTCACATGTCACAAATATTGTTCTTTGATTTTTTTCAACAAATGTATAGATAAGAAAATTAAATAAAAGGCATCCAGATTGGAAAGGAAATAGTAAAACTATCTCTATTTACAGATGACATTATCTTTTATATAGAAAATCCTAAGGAATCCACTAAAAAAAAAAAAAAAAAACCAAAAAAACTATTAGAATAAATGAGTTCAGCAAGGTTACATGATACAAGAAATATATACCTTATATTTGTAAGAATAATAAAATATATATCATATTATAGTATTATAAAAATATATAGTATTTCTATACACTTGAATGAACAATCAAAAAATGAAATTAAGAAAATTTCATTTACAATAGCATCAAAAAGAATAAAATATGTAGGAATAAATTTAACAAATGAAGTACAAAACAAACTCTCAAAATTACAAAATACATTGTTGAAATAAAGAAGATCTAAATAAAATGAAATATATCTTATGCTCATAATTCAGAAGACTTAATATTGTCAAGATGGCAATACTCCCCAAATATATAAAGAATGCTTACAGCTCAATAGTAAAAAAAAATTTTTAATGGGCAAAGGATAACTCAACAACAACAAAAAACAACCTGATTAAAAAATGGGCAAAAGACTTGAATAGCCATTTTGCCAAAGAAGATATACCAATAGCCAGTAAGTACATGAAAAGATGTTCAACATCATTAACCATTAAGGAAATGCAAATCAAAACCATGAGACACTTGGGTATGACATAGGCAACAAAAGCAAATATAGACAAATGGGACTACACCAAACTTTAAAATTTCTGATCATTGAAGGACACAATTAATGGAATAAAAAGGCAAAATATGGAATGGGAGAAAATACTTACAAATCATGTATCTGATAAATAATTAATACCCAGAATATTCAAAGAACTCCTACAACTCAACAACAAAAAAAATCAAATAACCTGATTAAAAAATGGACAAGGAACTTGAATAGTCATTTCTCTAAAGATGATATGCAAATGGCCAACAAACATATGAAAAGATTCCCAACATCACTAAACATCAGAGAAATGCAAATCAAAATCACAATGACATGTCACCTCACACCCATTAGGATGGCTACTTTCCAAAAACAACAGAAAACAACAAGTGTTGGTGAATGGTGCAATCACTGTGGAAGACAGTATGATGGTTCCTCAAAAAATTAAAACTAGAACTACCGTATGATCCAACAGTCTCACTGCTGGTGATATTTGCACACCCGTGTTCACAGCAGCACTATTCACAATAGCCAAGAGGTGGAAGCAACACAAATGTCCATCAATGGATGAATTGATAAATAAAAATGTGGTATATAAACACAATGGAATATTATTCAGCCTTAAAAAGGAAGGAAATTCTGACACATGCTATAACATGGTTACCTTGAGGACATTAAGCTAAGCGAAATAAGCCAGTCATGAAAAGACTAATATTATATGATTCCACTTAAGAGGTACCTAGAGTAGTCTAATTCATATAAACAGAAAGTGGAACAGTGGCTACCAGGGGCTGGTGGGGAGGGGAGAATGGAAGTTGTTTAATGTGTACAGAGTTTCAGGTCTGCAAGATGAAAATGTTCTGGAGATCTATTTCACATCAATGTAAATCTGAACTGTACACTTAAAAATGGTTAAGATGGTAAATTCTGTTATGCGTTTTTAGTCATAATTTTTTTAAAAGCCATCACTGACAAGTGGCAAGACAGCCTAAAATGGGGAAGGATGAATGGGAATTTGGGTTTCAAAGAAGCAGAACCCAGCTACAAGTATATCAGTGAAAGCTGAGGAGCCTTTTGGAATATCAATACCAACCCTTTATTTATGTGTGACAACCTCTGCTGCCCCTGAGGACTTCTGATGCCTGAGTCTAAAGTCCCAAAGTAATAAAGTGTATGTTCCAGGAAGGACTTTTCATGCTAAGAGGCTCAATGTTAAAGTTTAAATGAAGCAGAGATTGATACCAGTCAGGGATTAATGAAAAAGGTAATGCCCCATATCCACGTGTTTATTTCTTTAAATCTGGCACTATTACAGACCACGAATTTAAATGTAATGAGTTATAATTTGTGTTAATAGTCATATCAAGTTAATCTAATAAAGAGCTCTACATTAAAAAACAAACATAAAGGGCTTCCCTGGTGGTGCAGTGGTTAAGAATCCGCCTGCCAATGCAGGGGACACAGGTTCGTGCCCCGGTCCGGGAAGATCCCACATGCCGCGGAGCGGCTGGGCCCGTGAGCCATGGCCGCTGAGCCTGCACGTCCAGAGCCTGTGCTCCGCAATGGGAGAGGCCACAACAGTGAGGCCCGCGTACCACCAAAAAAAACCACAAACAAACAAACAAACATAAAACATCACTTCACGTCCACTAGGATGGCTAGAATAAAAGACAGGTAATGACAGGTGTTGGTGAAAATGTAGACAAACTGGAACTCTCATACACTGCTGCTAGGAAAGTAAAATGGTACAGCTGCTTTGGAAAACAGCCTGGCAGTTCCTCAAAAGGTTAAACTCAGAGTTAACATATGGCTCAGCAATCCCCGTCCCAGGTGTAAATATATACCCAAGAGAAATAAAAACATCTGTCCATACAAAAACTTACACACAAATGTTCATAGAAGTATTATTCATAATAGCCAAAAGTAGAAATAACCCAAATGGTCCATCAACTGATGAATGGATAAATGTGGTATATGTACATACACACACATATTTACATACACTGGAATATTATTTGGCAATAAAAAGTAATGTAGTACCGATACACTTACAACACAGATGAACTTTGAAAACATTATGCTGAGTGAACAAAACCAGTCATAAAAGACCACATATTGTATACTTCCATGTATACCATGTATATGAAATGTCCAGAATAGGCAAATCTATAGAGACAGAAAGCTGATTAAAGCCATAGTTGCCTATGGCTAGGGGTGATAGGAGGCTAAAGAGTATGGGGTTTCTTTTTGAAGTGATGAAAATGCTCTAAAATTGATTGTAGTGATGGTTGCACCACTCCATGAATATATTAAAGACCACTGAACTGTATACTTTACATGACTGAATTGTGTGGTATGTGAATTATATCTCAATAAAACTGTTCCCCACTCCCTCACCCCACCCAATGTACAAAATCTAGCTTACTGGACCATACCAGACCTGGCAGCAGGCTCCTTTCCTGGGGAAACTGAACAGTCAGAATTGAACCAGGGTCCACACAATCTCATTGCACCTGACATCTGGTCACATCCAACCTCAGGGCTCCCGCATATGGAGCCCCTTCATTCCAGTGGTGCGAAAGAAGTTCAGCTCTGGACTTCCTGAGAGAACTAACCCGAATGGAACATTCTTGTCTCCAAAACAGGTCCACTTCACAAATCATTGTTATCGTCACTTTGATTATCACTGCCACCATTCTAGTCCAGCATCTCAGCCCGTATGCCAGCCAGTATCCTAGCTACATTCCAACTACTACCATAGCCAATATCCCGGCCATTGCTGCCAGTAGTAGCTCCCATTTTTTGAGTACCTGCTATGTTGTATCTAATCTTCATTGCAAACCTGCGTACCAAGAAGTCTGGACTTTGTCCTGAGTGCTATGGAAAGCTACTGAATGGTTTTAAGCAGTATAATGATAAGGTTATATTTGCATATTCAGATTTACTCTGGCCGAAGCCTGGAGAATAGAAGAAAGACTGTTGCAGTAATTCCACGTGAGATAAGGGTGGTGACAGTGAGGATGAAGAGAACTGGTAGGATTGAGAGATGCTTAGGAGAGAAAATTTCTAGAACTTGATTGCAGATTGGACATGGGGGATAAGACAAGAGGCTAGAGTCAAGATTTCCTCGGCAAAGGTAAGTTCAACAGCCACGGGCAGCAATTTGCCGTTAACTATCAAGGTCTTTGAGTCTTGATGACCCAGAGGCTCCCAAGGCCAGATCACTCAAGTCTCTATCAATAGGGTTCCCCAAAGATCCATACTGTAGGCATTTCAGTGAGGAACCAAACTGACAGGACTAATTTGACCATTATAGAAATGGTCTCCTTTCTCTCTTTTCCCTTTAAGAGAAAAAGAAGCTGTTTACTCTGCATATCAAAAGATCTTCAGGAGGCCCAGTCTTTCTTCTACCAAATTTCTATCATTTCCACCTATCAGTTCTTAAAAATCAATCAGTAAATTAATTCCACAGACATTGGATGGTCCTGCTATGTACCAGGCGTGATATGCTATATTAGGTTTAAGGATTCAGAGGTGATCTCCCTCCTTCTAGTACATCCTGTTCTTAGGAAAAGACCCAGAGCTAATTTGTATTGAAGCACAATTGACTGATGTCTTAATTCAAATTCCCCTAAAAGAAAGATCGCATTACATTTTTTAAATAAAAGATAATTCATAGATAAATACAAATAAGGCAATCACTAGAACTCATACCACCTAAAGATCATTATTATAAACATGTTAGCCTATGCCTTACCAGACTTCTATGATATTTCTCTCTTCTCTGTTTTATTTTAACTAGGGAATTGACATGTTACATAAGAAGAACATCTTAGGCTAAGGAATGACCCCAGTGTGGCTGCTATTTAGTGCAAAGAGCTTTCCTCAAGGCCTCAAAAGTCACATCTCTCAGGTTTTCACATAGGTGGTTGCTTCTATGTGAGACCCTGCTGGGTATCTGGCCACGGGTAGGTGTTCATATTCACCAGCTTCCTCTACACAAGCCCTGCCCACCTTGGTTTTGGAGACTAAGAAAAAGGAAGTAATAGACACCTTCAAAGCCAGGGCAGGGGGCTGGTCAGGGGGTAAGGTCTCCCAAAGGACAGCTAGAATTGCTATATTCTCTGCATGGCTCCTGCCTCTGTCTAAATCGCAAATTGCTGCTAGGACTGGCCCATCTGTGACAAAGAGACCAGTGCAAATGTGTTGAGAGTGGTGTCCCAGACTCTTCCTAGGGGAAACCTGATTAAAAGGATTATTTCAAAGGATTATTAGTAGAAAAAGAATTTCTGGCTCCCCAGGATAGAGCCATCTTTGAACCAGGCTGTTTCAACACTTCTAACTTGCCCCCCAAAAGGTCAGCTGGAGTGAGCCACACAGCAGAGAACAAACTCCCAATGCCAGGGACACAGATGGTCAACACTGGTCCATCCCTGACTGGCTGGACCTTCCTGACCCATCCCAGGGGAGAGCTGGATGGTTTGTCCATCCCTGGGAAACTGAAATGCAGCACTAGAGGCTCTAAGACTTCCCCCACACCCAGGGATATGATGTGCTGTCTGGAGAACATTTAGCTTCTTCCAAAATAGACAATTCCTGATGCTGAGAGAGCTCAAGTCTCTCCTTGAACTGAAACCTAAGAGCACCTTCCCAGTCCCACCTCTTTAAAAAGGTGCTGGTCCTAAGGCTGTGTTGTGACCCGCTCTTTCCCAGGGAGCCAAGTAAGGGGTAGTCTTGGCCACCCCCAGGCTGACCATCCCTCCTGCAGATGCCTAGACTCACAGCTGCCTCCCTGCCTGGGGAAAAACCCTCCACAGACAGAACTGAACCAGGGTCCACACAGTCTCACTGCACCTGACATCTGATCACATCCAACCTCAGGGCTCTCACATATGGAGCACTTTTTTCCAGTGGTGGGAAAGAAGTTCCTCTCTGAACTTCCTGAGAGAACTAACCTGAATGGACCACTTTTGTCCCCCAAACATAGGTTCACTTCACTGTTGTCATCATTGTCACCATCACTTTGATCACTGCCACCATTCCAGCCCAGGATCTCAGCACCTATCCCAGCCAGCATCCTAGCTGCGCTCCAACTACTAGCATAGCCAGTGTCCTGGCTGCAGCTGCCAGCCACAGCTATTTATTGAGCACCTGCTACATTGTCTCTAATCCTCACTGGAAACTTGGAATTTCACTGAAGCGGAAACGGCGGGTTCAAGATGTTGAGTCACAGCACAGAGAAGAGGTAGAGCTGGGCTTTCACTCTAGTCTGGATGACTCCCCCAACCAGTGCTGTTCCCACTGTCCCATGCTGCCTCCCTATGGTGGGCCGAACTCTGGATGCAGACTGAGAAGGATAAAATACACATTTGCCAGCTATGTGACCTTGGACAAGTCACTTACCTTTTTTGTGCTTCAGTTGCATCTCCACAATGACAGTTTTGTACGAGGCAAAGATACAGAACAGTACTTGTGTGTGCCTGTGGGTAGGGAAGGAGTTTGTGTATGTGTGCCTACAGCTGTGTATTGGGATCAGGTGAGGTAGGGATGAGGCCATGGTCCTGCTCTCTAAGCCTAGGGAGGGGCCAAGTACTAGAGCTGCCATGGGGACCTAGTCAGTCATGGTCAGGCTGGAGGGTGCCTGTCCACCCCTTGCTGCCTGTCTAGGATGTCACATTCTGTGGTCAGGAAGAGGGGTCCCGGGAGTGCCACTGGAATGTGCCATCTGCTGGGAGCCCCTTGGACGGCTGATGGATGATAAGGCAACAATAGCAGCCTGGGCTCTGTGGCTCCCTTCTTTCCCTTTCGTGAGGTTCCTTCTGCCCCATAGCCGTGGAAAGCTCCCAAGTTCCCCACAGATGCCTCCTTGGCCAATCTGCCTGCCTTTTATCCTACACCACCCAGTTTTCTCAACTCTTAATTCTGTTTCGGAGACCTCAGTCACCGTGCCCTTGACCAACCATGCAGAAAATCCACTGGTTACAACACTGTAACCTCAGCCCAGCATATCCTTTGTGCAACCCCCCCCCCCCCCCCCCCCCCCGGCTTACCCCAGCGGTCCTGCCTGGCCTGGAAGGAAGGCCAAAGCTCACAGCCTCAGGGTCTCAGCTCTGGAAGATCCAGATAATACAGTGGCCAGGAAGGAGGACCTGCAGATGTGTACAGGCATTCATTCACCAGCAAAGTTGTCGGGGAGACAGCACGGTATAAGGGCATAAGATTTGTAGTCAAATGGACTAGGTTTAGAATTCTGGCTCTGCCTCTTCCCGGCCATGTGACCTTGGGCAAGAGATTTAACCTTTCTGAGCCACGCTTTCCTCATATGTAAAACAAAGATAATAATAGCTACCTTGCAGGGTGGTTGCAAGGATTAACCAAGATAATATATTTGAAGCACCTAGCTCAGTGCCTGACACATTGCTGGCACCCAATCCTTTCCCTCCCTGATCCCCTGCCGGGCCTCTGCCAACACCAATGGGCAAACAAATTTGGCAGGTCACCTGTCAATTATCTGAGGGTCCAGAGCTCAGCCTCTGCACCTTTAAACTGCACACGCTGTGGATTACAAAAGGCGGGAACAAGGAAGATGAGACAAGGTGGGATGGGGGTGGGTGGGCAGCCGAAGGGCACAGAGGGGAGTCTCAGCATGAGGCGGGAGAGCTTAAGGCCTGGAGCATTTCAAAACAAGTGCACAAGAAACTTATTAAGAACAGCTGGCCCCTGGGTGGGGTGGGGGTAGGCTCCAGACTCAGAGCCTGGTTTCAAGTGGGTCCTTCCCACCAGCCTGTCTGGGCTAGAAGCAGGGAACCTGACATTTACATACTTCTGCAGATGTGTCCCAACAGCCTGCCTGCGCTACCACGGTGCTGGAGGGGAGGAATAATCGCACCAAGGCTGAGCTCCCCGTGGAGAGCCAGATGACCTCAGTGCTTCAGTGCTCCAAATAGAGGGGGTGGGGTGGGCTATGTGCACATGTGTCTGTGTGTGAGCGTGCGTGTGTGCGTGCATGTGTCTGTGTGTGAGCGTGCATGCGTGCATGCAGCTCCAGCCCCTAGCAGACAAGGCTGCAGGCCTGGGTTGACAGGGATGCAACATCTGGCCAGCTATTTGCCTGAGCCAGATGCACGCCGGCCAGATGTAGGGCAAGCTCCCCTGGGTGGGGGCCGCACAGGAGGGAGTCATAACCTTATTGTACGGCCTAATCCTGAAAATATTACTCTGGAATATGTGCGCCATCAACGGTATTGCCATAAAAAAAAAAAGGCCTCAATAAAGAGAAGAGGAAAGAACAAGTCCTTGAGAGTCCCAGCGGCCTCTGACACACTTTCTGGGGGATGGGACAAGTGGGGAGAGAGTCTGGACCAGCACTTATCCCTGGGCCCTAGCAGTGCCTGAGCTTGGGAAGAGCAGACGGGGAGCCTGGAGGTGTATCTCCCAACCTGCAGAGAGAGCTACTGAAAGCTCAAAGCCTTGGATGTGGCCACAAAGAGCCTTTGTGACTGAGGTTTAAGGGTTAATGAATCTGGGGGAAGGGGGTGACTGAGTCTGGGAAGCGCTAGAAGAAGTGAGCCAGAGAACAACTCTGGGCCTCTTTCCCTGGCCTTCCTGAAACGAGGTATTCTGGATGCTTCCAGCAGGGAAAACACTAGAATGAATGTCTACTCTTCCCCTCTCCACTGTCCTCACTCCCATCTGCACTCCGCCCCCAACCCCCTATCCTGAGAGAACCAGCCAGACAAGCCACAAAGACTCAAAGCCAGGATATCAGGGCTGGGCTGCCTTGCTACCTGGGGGCATTGGGCCTGGGCCCAACTAGCTTTTCTGGAACAATGACAAGGTGCGGTGGTCACAGCAGGCTTTCTGGAGGATACGGGGTCTCCGAAGATAAGAGGGATTTGGCTACATGATGAGAAGAGGACAGGACCTGTCCTATTCAGCTAAGGAGGGCCTTGGGCCCCTGAGAAGCTGAGGTGGAGAGGGAAACACAGAGAAAGGAAGAGTGAAAGAGAAAAATCACATGAGAACCAGGACCTCAGTGCCCCTGTGGCCCCAGCCCTTTACCTGACAGTAGGGAGAAAGAGAAGAAAAAGGTGTAGAGAGCAGGAGGAGGCTGAGAAGGACCCCAGCAATATGGGCTTGCAGGCACTTGGCAAACCCCCAACCCACCCCAGGCAGCTTTCCTGCCCTGGAAATCCAAAGGGAGCCAGAAAGAATGGGGAGAGTTGAGGTCAGGTAAGTCTACCTGGACAGTCATCCAGCAGGAGAGAAGGGGAGGTGGTGGCTGGAAGCTGATGAAGAAGGAGACCCAGGGAGGCTGAGAGGCACGCAGAAGCAAGGAAGGGGCCGCCCAGGGTTCTCTCTGTCCACCTCTTATGTGTTCGAGGCAAGCACAACTGCTTCTCATTAGCAAAAGTGACGGTGGAGGAGAAATCCAGCCCAGTCCAGGTCATGGTCACAGCCCTGAGCAGCCAGCTTCAGCCAAGCCAGAGAGGAGCTGGCTGGGGCCCCAGGAGACCTGCAGCTGCTGTCCAGCCCTGGGGTCCCTGGGCCACCATGTCAGCACTGTCGTGAGCAGTGATGAGAGGGAAGGATGAAAATGGCTGGAGGAACAGGGAAGGAGGGGCGTTATGCCAACACCCTCCTTCTGGCCATCTTGTCTGTTTTCTTCCTCCTAATTCATTCATCAACGTCATGGCCAAATCCGACCCCACCAATCTGCTAAGAAAGCGGCAATGGCTTCCCAACGCCTAAATCAAGACAAACTTCTGAGCCCAGATGTAAAGATTCTCTGTGATTTAGCTCCCCTGGACCTCATCAATCCTCACTCCCATGGCTCCTGAACCAAGCCCTCCACTCCAGCTACTCTCCGAAAAGGTCCCCACGTGTATCCTGCCAAGTCCCTCTGTATCTTTACTCTCGCAGTTTTCTTAGCACTGAATGTCTTTTCGTTATTCTCCTTTTACATTCCACTTATCTGCAAAATTGGGAGAGTGATAATGCCCACCTCATAGAGTTTTTGTAAGGATAAAATTAGAAAGTGCTTGGAATGGAGCCTGGCACTGAGTAAACATTAGCTATTCGTATTATTCTATTCATTCTCCTTCTACTCCAAGCCCAAGTTCTACCTTCTCTACAGAGCACCATCTCCCTGACTTGCCCACCCGTGACTGTCATCACCCTCCTTCTTGCATTAACCAGCTCAACTCACTTCTGTTCAAACGATGTGTTTGGCACCCTACACAATGCTAGGCACCGTGCTGGGCAGCAGGGAGGAATGGGAAAGAAGGCAGTTCTCCTGCCCTTTCAAAGAGCTTACAGCCTGGAGGGAACCAAATGAGCAAAAGGCAGTTACAAGAGGGTGTGCAAGTGCTGGACTCAGACTATCTACTCACAGGGCACCATGGGAGCCCAGAGGAAAGACTAGCACTGAAGATGAGGGAAGGCTTCTCAGAGGAGGTGATAAACAAATGGGTATCTGAAAGCTGAATAGGAGTTAGCACGCCGAAGGGAGGGAGAGGTGTTGCAAACAGTAGGAACAGCATGAGGGGAGGAAGAGGGAGATGGATTTGGGAAGTGCAGTGAGCTCAGTAGGGTTAAGCATGGACCGTGAGGAGGAACAGTGAAAGCTGAGGCTAGAGAGGTTTGTCAGGAGCAAGATCTGGAAAGGCTGCATGAACTGAACTAGGACGCTGGGGCCGAGGCCTGTGGGCAACAGGGAGTCATGGGAGGGACTGTGCTGCTCACTTTGGCCCTTACCATATATGCCTGCAACAATTTTTAACTGTTTCCTGTCTGCCAGAATTGTCTCTTAGGAGATTTACAACCTGGCACCTTCTCACATGCCTTTTTTCAATGAGATAGAATATAAGCAAGTGGATACCTACTAGAGGCTCCTTGAGGGTAGCAAGGACTGCGCCAGGCTGTGCACAGAGCAGGAGCTCAGCGCATGTCTGGGACCAGGTGGTGTAGCAGGGGTGCTCTGCAGCTCAAGCGTCTGGTGGGGGGGTGTACACTGGGTCAGCACCCAGACACAGGCAGCCTGGGGACAAGCCACTCAAATGCCCCAGTACACGGTTTCTTCGTCTCTGCCGCCTGTCTACCTGCCTACCACACATGAGCATGCAGGTGAAAGCTCTGCAAAGGTGCACCAAAGGAGGAAGCAGATGTTGAGACAGAGGAAGGCTGGACCCCACTGCAGGGCTGGCTCTGGAGGCTGAGGAAGGGAGCCTGAACCAAGAAGAGCAAGAAACAAATGTGTGCTTCTCAGCAACACCCCCACCCCATCCACGGCATCCTCTCTGTCCATTTCTCTCTCTCCAGCTTGTGGGAATCACGGTCGACCCTGGAAGTTGCCTAGTCGTCCTTCCCCCAACACATACTGCAGTGACTGGGGACCTGAAGAAGTCAGGTTACCGCTCTGGGCGGTCCTTGTCCTGACCAGTTAGCACCTCCTCCAGGAAGCCTTTCCTGACACCCAACTCACAGTGCTCTCTCCCTTCTCTGACTTTCTGCACTTCCAGGTAGCACCATTCGTGAAGTACATGACTGTGACTTCCCTCTAAGGGCTCTCAGACCTCACAGGGCCCCTCCCACCCTCAAGATTCTAAGCTCCTTGAGGGCAGGACCCAGCTGTTGCCTCTCCAGCATCCTCCATGGTCCTTATCATGGGCTTCCCAAAGGTGTTGGGTTGCTGGTTCCTGCTTCTTCCTCTTTGAAGCTGAGGAAAAAGATCTGGGGGTCTGGATGGTCCAGAGCTGGGTCCCATGGGTGGAGAAGGAGAGAACAGTGGCCTCTCCTGACGTACACGCACTCCGCTTTCACCAGGTGAGGGCCATAAACTGGGAGCAGTGGTTATGTGACTGTCAGATGGAAAAGCTAAAGCAGCTGGGCAGTAAGTGTCGAAATCCCAATCGGCAGGATGTGGAAGTTCCAGCAGATGAGGTGATGAGGCAAGATGGGAAGGCCACCAGCTGCCCAGCGAGATTTAAATGCACTGCAGGTTCCAGTGCCAGACAATGGGTCTAAGGCAAGGCCCACTCCAGGCAGCTGCCCCCAACCCCTCCCCAGCTTCATGGTACAGTGGGTGTGCCCAGGGAAGCACAGCTGAAAAGTGGCCTACCATCTGGAGAAGATGACAGGGTCTGGAAGACAGTGCCATCAAAGGCCTTCTCCTTGAGGCAATTAAGGCCGGCCTCATCAGCACTTTGAAATGAGCATCTAGCTGATTCCAGATGTGGAACCAGATGGGAGAAAATTACATCCTGGCATTGACTGGTAGGCAAGTTCAGGGTCCATCCTCCACCCTTCCAGCTGGCAGGGCCTTCTCAAGGTCTTTCTGCCCATGCCCCTGCCTGTATATCTCTCTTGGTCTCCTATCCCTGGCTGCAAGAGTCTCATGGTTGTCCAAGTGACTCCTGATGTCTGGCTTTGGTCCACCCCAGAATCAGTTTATTCTCTTGTTCCGTGGAGATGGGAACTAGCTCGTCACCATTGTGTATGTGTGTGTGTGTAACTATGTGTGTATATATGTGCACATTCACATAAAGAGTCCTGAGAACACAAGGTCAAGTCAGATCCCTGGCCCTGAAAGGGGCGTTGGAGAGGATGTAGCCCTGTTCACTTGCTATTCAGGTAAGGACACCAAGAAGAAGGGAGGTCTGCCTGTAGGAAGCAGGGAGTGGATCAGGTTGACTTAGATCTCGGGCATCAGGCTTCCAAAGGTCTCTCTGCACTGACACATTTCCCCCACCCCACTCCAGCCCCGCCCAACACACCCAGCTCCAATCCCTGTCTTGATCTGCAGAGAGAAGAGGGCCTGTTTCCTGGCATTGAGGCTCTCACTGTCCAGAGCTGCCAGTGTTGATATGCAGATGTCAGAGGGAGGAGAAGCAATTGAAGGATGGAATGTCCTTTTCCAGGTTGAAGCAAGCAGGATTAAGAAGAGCTTGAAAGAAGCCAAGAGGGATTTGGGAGAGGGGGAAGATGAGAGAAGGGAGCCCCCAGACAATGGGTTCTGAGGGATGGAGTCCAGGGAGTATGGCCTGATGGGGGAGGGTTCCCTTGCTCAGCCAAGGGAGAGCCCCTCATTTCCTCAGGACACTTGAGCCATCACCACTTCATGCCTCAGGACGAAGCCCTCTATTCAGACCCCTGGTGGGTCCTGGGACTTCAGAATCAGTGGCTGCTCAAAACTACAAGGTGTCTCCTGGAGGTTTCCTGGGCCAAGGACCTCAAATATAAGCTTTCCAAAGACAGGTTCACTTCACCTTACAAAGCAGTGTAAGGCCTGACTCCAACTTTGCTCAGGCTCAGCCCCTCAGGCTGTGTGGGAAATAGGCAAAGGCCACCCAGGGTGGCAAAGGAAACAGCATCTTTAGGCGCCACCTCTCTCCTGAATCACCCCACATGAGCTACAATTTGAGACTGGGGGTCTACCCTGGCTTTCTTAGGAGGGACTGCTCTTGAGAGGTGAGGTCCAGCACGCAGGGAAAGAATGCATACGCTTTTTCAAGCGTCAATGATTTTCTGAATTTGAAACCTCTTTTTTCCAAACTTTGCAGAGCACATACTGTACAGTCCCCTTCATTAAGGATTAATTACTAGCCAAGTCTGAAGTCTTTAGAGTCATTTGGGAGTTATTTGAGCTGAAACAGAAAACATAACGATGTTGTTGTTTCTTCTAAATTGAAAAAGAATATCTTTTGTGGGTGTTTGCAATGCTTACTAACAGCTGAAGGGGTTTTTACTCTTTCTTTCCAAAAATCATTGCTCCAGGCCATGACCAAATATGGAAAAAGTGACAAAAAAAAAAAAAAATCCCCAAACTATGAACTTTTCAGAAAGTTACAAATAGCTGAAATAGAAGCATGTAATAGAAATGGCCAATGGCCTTGCCTAGCACAATTTCCCGGTATTTCCTGGCCACCCTCCTACCCTCACCCACCCACCCACCACTCAAGTCTGTGATACCCAGGCATCTCTCCCTTCTAGGCATCCAAGAACCATGGAGCCAGGCAGAGAACTGAGTGCTGGGGAAGATCTCAGTACTGAATTATCATTCTCATTTCACAGGTGAGGAAACCGAGGCCCATCAGAGGGCATAGTGACTTGGCCCAGGCCCCAGAGCAAGCTACAGCAGAACCAGATCCCCAGGCTGGCTTTTTCCTGGCTGTCATCCCATGCCCAGAAATGTTACAGGGCAGACCAGGGCAGGGTCTCTGGGCCTTTGGGAAGCCAGGACAAGATGCCATCTGTGGCTATGCTTGGGCCATGCATGTCACTGAGAGTAAGGTGGGCATTGTAGAGGAGAGGGTGTGGGCTTGGGGACAGGGACAAAGACTTCTTCCCTGTCTTGGAAATGGGGGTGGCAGGCTCTCATGAAGAACACACTGATTATGCTAGTCACTGCCCCACCCAAGCTCCTGGACAGCTGGCATAGAGGAAAAAGTGACTAGGGGTTGGTGATGCTGCACCCCTTTCCCTGGATCCCAGGCTCCGATATAACAGAAATTATGCCAAATCAAGAATCTCTCCATGGCACCCCTCTAACCAAGGTCCAGGCCAAGGCTTTTGGGACGTCATTCCCCAGACCTATCTCCCCCAAGGAGGAAGAGAGGGGACAGGGGCTCCCCTCTCCTCAGGGCTTAGGTTGGAGTTCTGCCTTGGCACAAAGCGTCTGCCCTAGATGTAGTCCAGAACGGTAATATAATTTTGAGGTTAAAACTCTGGCACCAGACTGCTGGGGTTTGAATTCTGATGCTATCACTTCCCAGCTGTGTGACCTGAAAGTTACCTAACTTCTCTGTGACTCAGTTTCCTCATCTGTAAACAGAAATAATACTAGCACCTACATCCTCTGGTTCACAGTAACTATTGTTACTGTTGTTATCTGCTCAATGTTGGCAACTCATGGAAGAGAGAATAAACAAGTGGATACCTAAGAACCCAGGACGTACTTCCTAAGTTGGACAGAACCTGCCCCTTCTCAGCTCCTCCATGAACCTGGAACAAGTTGCTAGGCTCATCTGGGCCTTGGTTTCTCCATTAGTAATATGGGAATAATAGAACCCTTTGCTGTTCTCTCAAGTTTTTTGAGAGGCTTGGATGAAAGGCACCAGCATCGGGGTGAGATGCTACTATTACAGCTAATGACAGAACCAACGTGCTCATAAACTGCTGCCCGGCTCTGACTCAGGCTGTTTAGAGTTCTAGGCCTTGCCTGTGGGGAGGCCTGGGTGGGTCTGTGGTCGGGGGATGGGGGAGCCCTGGCCAGTGCCCTCACCTGCCCTACTGTATTAGTGCATCTGCTGTGACCTAGCTTCCTGCAGGCTTCCTCTCCCTGGGTTGAACCCCTCCTGCCTGGTCTCCCTGAGAATCCCAGCACTCCTCACCCCAACGCCTGCCCCCTCCCCTCCTACCAGGACGCAGGCTCCAGCCCTGCGTGTGACACATTGCTCCAAAGGACAATGAAGCCTGTTTGGACACAT
The DNA here is from genome assembly GCF_026419965.1 of Kogia breviceps. Classification (NCBI taxonomy): domain Eukaryota; kingdom Metazoa; phylum Chordata; class Mammalia; order Artiodactyla; family Physeteridae; genus Kogia; species Kogia breviceps. Next base: position 117,003,697 of record NC_081313.1, read on the forward strand.
GTGCAAGCCATGGTCTTAGGCTGCTGCAGCCAGAAGATAAGACACTCTCCAAGGCCAGGCCCTCCCTCTCCCACCAGCCCAGGGACAGTGACCCAGAAGGGGATGATCAGCATGGGGCTGGACTCCCTCTGTGACCTCAACATCTGGTGAGACACTGCAGGTCCCTCCCTCCTTTGGGGAACTCCTAATGGGAGGCTGACCAGGGAAGGGAGGTTTTTGTAAATAAGACCTCCTCCAGAAGGCCCTGCCGAGACATTCCTGTTATGTATCACCAGCTCAGTTTCTAGATTGAGGATGGCCCCCTGGTTCCTTCCGAGAATGAGAACTGGAAGTGAAGGGGGGCGGGGGTTGGTAAAGCCAAAAAGGAGCTGATACCAGGCCATCTCCAGCCCCCTAAAAGAAGAGCTCTTTTCTTGGCAGTTCAGTCCAGTTCCAGGAAACCTGTGCAATAGCCTCTGTCCTAACCTTAGCACTGGCCTGGGAACACACAAACCCATCCAACCTGGACCCCAGGATGACTGGGGGCCAGGGCAGCCCTAAACAAACATCCCTTGGTCTCGCAAAGTGCGTGCTCCTCACCAAAGCTCTCGCTTTCCTGACCAATCCAAAAAACAAGTCACTGGACAGACAGATGGCCAGATGGCAGGAGGTACTGGCAACAAGGGCCACCAGCACGCCTCTCCCAATCTAGCTGTCTGTCTGGCCCCAAGAACTAGTCCTTGAGCCCCCAGAATCCTTTCCCCCTCTCCACGTTCCCTCAAGCTCCTGTTACTCCCAAGACTAGGCCCTCATAGTCCTTCCTTCCACCAATGCTACTAAGCCCCTATGGCTGACCACGTGGCAGACACTGAGTTAGGGATATGCTAAAGCGAGCATAGAAGGAGGAACATGATGCTGGAGGCAAGATAAGGAGTACAGAGTGGGGAGCAAACTGAGCCTCCAATGGGAGATGGGCTGGCCAGAAACCAGCAGGCTTGAACCAGTCAGGACAGAATGAGATACACTGGGAGAAGGTTGGGGAGAGCATTCTAGGCAAGGGTAATGGCACCAGCAAGAAATGGGGGAGGGAAGTCACTTGGGATCTGCAGGACAATCAGCTCCTATAGGGCACACAGTTTGGGGGGAAATGGAGAGTGACCCCCAGATTATGCTTTGGGGATCCTGAGCAGTGAAGGAAGCGCATGGACTGGGGGTGGGGTGAGGGTGTAGCCAGGGAAGTCAGCACAGACGATCTTCACAGGAACTCCCTGGAGGTGAAAGATAGGGACCTCTTCTTCAGAAATCAAAGCAACCTTGTAGAGATGGGCTCCTCGCCCTTCCCAAGCCCTGGAAGGCAGGGAAGGAACTAAAAGGAAACACTCTTGTCACGATTTAACAGAGAGGGAAACTGAGGCTCATTAGTGCTTAGTCATCGGCCCAAGGTCTTAGAGTAAATCAGCATCCAAGCCATTGGAATATTCTAGACGCCCAGGTGTGGAGGGGTCCTCAAGAGGTCACCTACTCCGCCGCTTGCCCCAGGCAGGCCAGATCCCAACAAATGGGGCTTCTGACCATGCTTAACCATGTCCGGAAGCCTTTTTAATTTTTTTTTTTTTTTATTATCAGTGCCAAGTATTTGTTGAATTCAAATCTAGCCCGAATCCTTCCTGCTGTGGTTTAAACGTACAACTTCTCTGGTTCACAGGCAAGATGGAGCCCTCTCTAGACTTGAAGGGTGTGTTTGGGCTCCACCTCAGTTTTCTCTTCTCCAGGTTCAGTCTCAACAGTTTCTTTCTCTCTAGGCCCAAGCCTCCCGTGACTGACGTGACACGTACACTACGTGCTCAGTAACTATCAAATGACTGAATGAATGGTGAATAAATGAACAAAAGAACCAATGGTTTCTAGATAAGCACAAAGTCCTCCATGAATTAGACCCCTCAACACCCCTAAACCTGGCATGATATACATACAGCCGCTGCCCAGGGTAGTCTGGAAATATTCTTAGGACATATTCTTACTTTAAAAACATGGTGGGAGGGCTTCCCTGGTGGCGCAGTGGTTGAGAGTCCGCCTGCCGATGCAGGAGACGCGGGTTCGTGCCCTGGTCCGGGAGGATCCCACATGCCGCGGAGCAACTAAGCCCGTGAGCCGTGGCCACTGAGCCTGTGCGTCCGGAACCTGTGCTCCGCAACGGGAGAGGCCACAACAGTGAGAGGCCCGCATACCGCAAAAAAAAAAAAAAAAAAAAAAAAAAAACATGGTGGGAGAGGGGGGGATAAATTAGGAATTTGGGATTAACAGATACACACTACTATATATGTATTAGGTAAACAACAAGGGCCTACTGTATAGTACAGGGAACTCTACTCAATATCTTGAAGTAACCTGTAATGGAAAAGAATGTGAAAAAGTATATATATATATATATATATATATATATATATATATATATATATATATATATATAAAACTGAATCACTTGGCTATACACGAGAAATGAACACATTGTAAATTAACTATGCCTCAGTAAAAAAAATTTTTTTAAATTAAGTTAAAAAAATAAATAAAAACATGGGTACCTTCCCTCCTTATCTACAGTGCTTTTCCACCTTCACAGCCTTTGCTGGGCTGGGGCAACGTGTTTTCTCATTGCCTCCTAAGCCCCACAATGCACTTGCACGTGACATGCGCACACACAGGTGCTTGTGTGTACAAGTAAAGTATGGGCACCGCCCCCGTGGGCAAACCCATCCCCGTCTTAACCAGGTTGGCATTTCTGCTGGGCTCTTTTGATAAAGAGGGTTACTTCTGCAGACAGCTAAGACCTATGTCCTTACAAATCCTCCTTATCTTCACCCCTACGATGCTGACACACAGAAAGAACTGAGCCCTATACGTATAAGTGCCATTTATGTTCACCATTGCCAGGCACTGTGCCCAACACTGTATATGTATTTTCTCACTTGGTCCCCAAACCACAGTGTAGATTATAGAAGAGGAAACCGAGACTCAGGTGAAGTTTGAATCATAAATAACAGAGGCAGGCTTGGACCATGGTCGGCCTGACTCCAGAGCCCCCTTATACCTCGGTTGCTGTCCTGCCCCCACCTAGGCCTGGTGGTGAAGGTGAACTTGGCTCTCCCCACTGCACCCTGCCACACCCCCAGCCCAGCATGCAGAACCACATCTAGGTAAGAACACTGCGTTGCAATGGGCAGTGGGGCGTGGGGCATTGTTCACGTCCAGCAACTTGTCTTTGTTCAAACTGTTTCCTTTTCTGGATGTTTCCTTTTCTCCTAATCTCAAATTGAAGACCTATTATTTCCAAGCCAGGAAAAAAGAACAAGAGAAAAAAAAAAGGGAGCTCTGTTCCAGGAACTGTAACATCTCTCTCTCTGTGCTACCCAGTTTCTCACTTCTCTGATTCTCGGACAAGCCCAGCCACGCCTGGCCCCCAAATTTGGCAGGACCATTGGTCACAAAGCCTTTTTAGGGTCTTCTCTTCCCCCATATAGCTCCAGGACAAGACTGGGGTGAGAGAACAGGAAGGAGGGGAGAAAAGCAGAGCAAGGAACGGCAATGGAAAGTAAGAAGTTCTAGCTCCCAGCCTACCCCTCCGATGTGTACCCTACTCTCTTGGGACTCTACTGTGTACCCCCTTCCTGGCCTAGAGAAGTAGCTCTAGAGAGAACGTGTGGCTAGTCATACACAGAAACACATACACATGCACACACGTGGGTGCCCACACCAGAATGACAGACTATTATAAACACACATCCCATCCTGGGTCTTAGTCACAGAGGCAGTCGGAGCCTCAAGAGACGCAAACCCCCCTGAGGCTAAGACACATAATCATGAGCACATGCGCTCCCAATCACATGTTTCCAACACTGCCATAAACATGCCCTTTCTCTTAAACACAAACATTGTCACATGCACGCTCAAGGAGTGCAGACCAGGTCTGTCAGCACAGACCTTTGTGGATGGGCCCAAAGAACAAAGGAGGCTGGAGCTAGACCCTTGAATCAGATGGGTTCCCAAACTTCATGGGCCTCTTTTTCTGAGCCCCCCACTCCATTCATCTCTGAAGTTCATGAATTGGCTGGGTCCCCTCCAGTCCAGGGAGGGGGCTGGGCCTTTCCCAATGCTACCCGTGGCCCCCACCCCAAAGCATAGCCCATCCACCCTGAGCCAATAGAGACCAAGCTTATGCCAGGAGGGATGGTTTGTGGCTGAATGTCAGGAGATGCCACTGTGTCTCCCTGGGACAGAGTGGAGTTTCTAGTCTCAGGCCAGCAGGAGCCCCTAACCTGCAGCTGGAATACACTGTCCCAGCTGAAGGAGAAACAAAGGTGTCTTGATGCAAGGGAGTTACAACACTAGACACTATACTGCCCGGGGCAGGAACCTGCCACCACCCTGCTAACCCCACAGGGTCAGGCTGGCCATCCAGCCTCCCCACCCAGCTCCACAAAGCCAACCCCCTTGCTCTGGACACCAGTTGGCAATGCTCCCCTCTAAGACCTCCAAGAGCCAGTATGAGTGACCCAGAGGGGAACTGGGTCGGGGAGACAGGAGCAGCTAGACAGCTCCCTATGTTCCAGGTTGGGTCAGGGGAGAGCACCCCGGAGGGACACCCCAACTCTTTCAACATGAGTTCACCCAAAACAAAGCCTTCCAAGAAGGCAAACAGCTATTCAGAGGAGAAAGCAGCCCAGGCCCGCACAGCTGCCAGCAGAGCTGGAGGGCACCGCGTTGCCCAGACCAGGCCAAGGAGCAGAGTGACACGGTCCTCCTGGACAGAGCTGGCACCTGCCACAGGAGGCGATGGTTTTCATGCCATCCCCACTGGTCCTGCTGATGCTCCACTATGTCACCAGGAAGCAAACATCTCCAGACCTCAGACAGAAGGACTCTGACACTTCTGGTGATGAATCTGGGCCCTCCTGAAGGCCTCCCCAGCTGCAGCAAAGCAAGGCGCCCCTTTTTCTGCCCAGACACATCTCCTTCCCACCCTGGAGAGCCCTCCATCCCAGATGCACTCAGTGCTAAAAGGAAAAGTTCCTAGGAGGACTCATTAGTACAACTTTTACGGAGGCCAGAACGTAACTCCAAAGTAAACCCAGCAGAGGTGGGAATGTGGGGCTTAAGGCCTCAGCAGAGAAAGAGGTGTGCTGGCCACAGGGGGAGAGAGTATTGTGGGCACAGCCCCTCCTCTTATTCTGTCATAGCACCCAAATCAGCCCATTCACTTCCTTTCTAGGACATGTCACAATATGTAACTGTGTTATTTTCATATTTGCTTCATATTTGGTTTCCTCCACTAGGATATAAGCTCCATGGGGTTAGGGACCATGTCTGTCTTATTTACTGTTGTGTTCCAGTGTCAGCACAGTGCTGGGCACACAGGAGGGACTTAGTAACATTTATTGAATGAATGAGTGGTCTCTGCCCACAGAACCTCTGCACACTGAGCTCCATCACCCAGAAACAAAGGAGTGAGGTACCTAAAGACTCAGAGGATCCAGATCAGAAATGGCAGGAAGCGCTGCAAGGAAGCCCTGCTAGCTCCTCATCCACCTGTCCGCTTGTACCACACTCCACAAATCTATCCTGAGCACCTATTATGTGGCAGAGTGGGAGCTGAGGACACCTCCATGTAATTAAAACACAGAAACACTGCTCCCCATCCCCCCAAACTGGCCCCTTTCCTTAAGGAGATGATGCCACTTTGGTAAGGGAGGTCTATCAGGAAACAAGCTACTACCACTCAGTCTGACAAGGGCCATCAGAGAGGTAAGAACAGAGGCCCTACCCTGTTCTTTGGGAGCTGGAAGTTTTCCCAGAGGAGGGACATCTAAGATGAGCTCTAAGGAGTGGTGTGAATTAGCCAGCAACGTTGGGGTGGGGGAGGAAGAAGATTTCATAAAAAGGGATCAGTACGTTCAAGAGTCCAGAAGTGAGAGAGAATGTGGCTTAAACAGGGAGAGAAGGGAGTTCCGTGTGTCCAGTGATGGTGAGGAAATGCCAAGAGAGGGGCAGGAAAGGCCCTGGAGGGCCTGGAAAATGGTGAGGAGAGCCACTGAAGGGCTGTAAGCAGAAAAGGAAAAGAGACTAAGCTTGCAATTTAGAAAATTCCCTAAGTCCTCAGAAAAGGATGCTCAGAGCATGCCAGCTCAGGCAGAGGGCGAATGGTCCTCCTTCTATCCCTAATGGATGGGCAGAGTATGGGAGCTGCTCAAAAAGAAGCCTGAGAGGAGACAGGGTCGTGCAGGGGACCCAGCCTCTCCCAGTGGCTCAGTCAGTAGATCCTCCTTTGCCCCCTGCTTCAAGAGGTAACCCCTTGGGGGACAGCAGGAGACCTGAGATGCCGGTCACATGGGAACCGTGTGTGAGGGCCCCCTTCTGCATGGCCCATGAGGACAGGGTGAGAGGAAGAGGAGGCGCAGAGTGACCATGCAGTCATGGGAGCTATTTAGAGTCAACCTGCTCCCTAGATTCCAAGTACCTTCAGAGACCATTGCCACTGATCTCACATCCTGCTCAGCCCTGGGCTTGAGGCAGAGGCCCAAGAAGTGTTCCTCCTGGGCAGAGAAATAGAAAAGCCACTCAAGCGCTCTCAGGATACAGATCACTCCCCTCCCCCAAGAGTCCCCCTCCTGAAGAACAAGTGTCCGACTCCTCCTTCCACATCCCACAGCCCACAAAGGCCACAGGTGGCCAAATGCACCCTCCCACCAGGTCAGAACAAAAGCTGGCAAAGATGCTGCTGCCGTGTATGCAGTGGGCCTGGAAGAAAACAGTCAGTGGCCCAGTGTGAAGAGAAGTAGAGACACGTATAAGGAGAGGCTGGTAACTCAAGGCCTCATCAGAGACGTAGAAGACCTGAGCTTTTAGTCAGAGATCAGTCACCAACCTGTCGTGTAACTTTGGAAATTTTTTCAACCCTGAGCCTCGATTTTCTTACCTATAAAAGGAGAGCTGGGGCTTCCCTGGTGGCGCAGTGGTTGAGAGTCCACCTGCCGATGCAGGGGACACGGGTACGTGCCCCGGTCCGGGAAGATCCCACATGCCGCGGAGCGGCTGGGCCCGTGAGCCATGGCTGCTGAGCATGCGCGTCCGGAGCCTGTGCTCGGCAACGCGAGAGGCCCGCGTACCAAAAAAAAAAAAGGAGAGCTGGACCATGTGATCTCTCAAGTCCTTCCAGTGCTTTGATCGAGGGGAGAGGAGGCTGTGTGGACCCCCAAGGCGTCTAAGGGAAATGTCGCAGTGGTTTCCTGGTGCTGTTACCCTCCTGTCAGGCCTTCCCACCTTGACAAAATACCAAGCCGGGGCCCACGATCACCATGTCTATTAGACTGTGTGAGGAGGTGTTAGAAGGGAGGATATGGAATCAAGAAGCTAGAAGCAGCTGTTGACAGAACACAAAAAGAAAGGGACTCCATTGGTCTGGGCCCTGAGCTGAGAGTGCCTGGGTGAGTGGGAGCTAGGGCCTAGAGCCCCAGGAGTCTAGGAGCAGCCCAGGATTTGAACAACCTCCCCACAGAGAAGAGGCCTGTAGAACTCATCATTTATCTGGCTCTGCAAGCCAGCCCCCGGGCCGATCTCCTAGTTGTGTGAAGGGAGGAATGTGGTAGATCAATGCAGAAGGGGGAGGAGGGCCAGCAAGACAGCAGCAGCTTCCCTCCAAGACCTGCAGGGATTTGGAAAGAGGAAGGAAGGCTGGAAAGGGCAGGAGAAGTGGCTCCCAAGCTGGAGCATCTATCAGCCATCCACATGGGAATCTCCATCCCACTAACGTGCAGTGAGGGCCTGCTCCCACCAGGCTGTATCCTAGATAACACCCTGATGAGCAACAAGGTAAATTCCCTGATAGGCCAGGACTCAGACAGCAGGGCCACCAAGAGCCTGCCTCCACCGCCTCCACCGCCTCCACAGGGCAGCAGGGGCATCGGCAGGCCCTAAACTGGGAGGGAAGCAGGAGACCTCTAGGGGCACCTACAGCCAGGTTAGGCTTTCCAGGAGGCCTTGGCCAGGAGGAGGGGGCCCCCTTCCAGAGGGCAGGGCAGCATCTGAGACAGCCTGCCCCGCCACCTGGTGGAGAAAAGAGGAAGATGCTGGAGACGGTGCTCAGCCAGGTAGTGCCCTGCCACCTGGTGGAAAGCTGGGGCGGAGGGTTCCGGAGCTTCCGAAATCAGCCCCAGCGGCCGACCACCCGGAATCCCTCAGCCCCTAGTCAGCCTGCTGTCCCAGGCTACACAGTAGGAAGGGTGCAGCCTTCTGGGGCGTGACCCCGTTCCTTACGTCATTTGGGAAGAGACAGAGCTCATTTACATGAAAAATTAGACAATACAATTATACATGCTCAATCATTCAGTTCAGCTCATTCACCCACCCAACCACCCATTCATCTATTTAAGGAGTCAAATACTTCAGAATCTCATATTAGATGTAAGGTGCTGTGGAGATTATGCAGGGGAATAAATTACAAGGCTTCATCTCGACCCTCAGGGAGCTTAAGCTCTATTATCCTTATCCAAACAAGGCTTTTTACCCCCCTAGGACTTTTTTCCCAAAGACTTTCACATATATCATCTCCCTTAATCTTTGTAAAACCCAGAGAGATACATATTTTTATTCCCATCTTACACATGAAAACACTCAAGCTCCAAGGAGTTAAATGATTTGTCCAAAGTTTCACAGCTGGTAGGTGGCAGAGCCTAAATAGAAACCCAGGGTTTTTCATTTGTTAAACAAACATTCCTCCAATGCCTGATGTATGCCAGGCACTGTGGCAACAAAAATGAATGAGAAATGACCCTTCCCCAAGGGGTGCTCACAGTCTAGTGAGTGACAAACAAAGACACCAAGAAATATACACAGGATATCAGGCAGGGCTAAGGCAGAATTTTATACAAAATTCTTTCTACAGCATGAGCAAGAAGAGCTACAACTTTAATAAGGATAATAATAGCTATCATTTATTTAGTGATTACTATGTGCAAGGCACTGTGGTCAGTGCTTTATATGAAGTAACTCATTTAAGCCCCTGCAGATGGGGGAGAGGCAGTGTTAATCCTACTTTGCAAAGGAGGAAACTGAAAGAGAGAAAGGTTAAATAACTAACGGACAGGGCCAAGATGCAAACCAGCCAGGCATTCTGGCTCCAGTGCCTGCACCCTTGACCATTATACTATACGGCCCCAAGGTAATGGCAAATAATTAGCATGTGCCCCTGGACTGATCTGGGGGAGAATGAGGGGAACTCGCTGGAGCAGAGGCTCAGAGGCTGTGTCAGGCTTCAGACCCAGGAAGCAAACTCTGGCTTGAGGCAGTGCTGGGAAAGGATCATTCTGATTTAACCCTCCAAGATTAGGGCGAACATGCTTGACTTTTAATGACCCGTGATGACTCTGACATACTCTCCTACAGATGTTCTGAAGTGAGTTCTAGGTCTGGCAGAAGGAAGGAATGAGAGCTATCTTCAAAAGGAAAGACTATATGTCTTTTATAGACCACGGGGTGGAAGTTCAGGCAACTTCCTGAACTTCCTGAAGCAGGCAAGGCATGATCATTAGTTGGTGGAGGTGCTAGAAGGGCAGTTTCTATACAGGGATCTTAGTGTCCCTTCCAATGCTGAGATGCCACACAGGCTTCTCCCTTGTTCCCTCCCTTTCTTTACAAACATGCATTGAGTCAACCTTATGTTAGACAACAGAGATTTCAGAGGTGACTAAGACACAACACGTGCCGGGTAGTGAGTCTTGAGACCCATCCCAAATGACATATGATGACCTTTGGCTTACTACATTTACCTCTCAAACAGGAAGGGAGAGGGCCATATGTGCCCTTTCTATCCTCATTGGAACAGTTCTACACCTCCAGTTAATATTTGAACTTAAACAATACTGAAAACCAGTTATGCTATCATGACCTAAGAATGGCGATATAAATAATAACATAAAAACAACTAACATCATTTTATTGTGTACAAGGCAGTGTACACCACACCTAACAAGTATGATTTTTACATGGTTGTGCTGCCAAAAGTTCAAAGGCAAACTTAATAATCCTTCAAGATCCTAAAGGGCTCTACCAAAAAAGGGTGTCTGCCTGTTCTCCACATTCTCTAAGTCATGCCATGGGATAATGGTTTGATATTACAAGGTTGGCCTAGCCATAAACTAGAACACTCTGGGAACAAGATGGTCCAAAACACTGAAATAAAATACCAACCAAGGCTGTGCTGTCTCCTTCTTTGGAAGACGTAAAAGGACATGGATTTCCATTTGGTTCTAGTGGTAAAAGGAAGGGAATAGAGGGGATGACCTGGTTTGGATAAGGTCTGGGCACATGGTCAGACCTTTAAGACTTGGTTGATAAAAGTCTACATAATAAGGAGGTGGCCTTCATAGGACCACCAGGACTAGAGCAATGTCCCTATCTTGACTGGAAGGACACTCAGAAAGAGGCACAAGAAAATGCAGGCAAGGCTTATTTGGGCCCTGCCCTGAGTAAGAGCCACCACAGAGTTCTAAGCTCCATGCCCCACTCCAACCCTCCATGTTCATGTCCGTGTCCATGGGCCCCCTGCTTCCGCCTATGCCTCCATGTCTCTCCCTAACTATTCCAGCCCTGTGTCCCTCTGCTGGGCTGATCCTCTCTGCGGTACTGCTGGGGCCATCTTCTCCTCCAGCTTTCAGCCCCTGCCGGGAGCAAGGAAGAGTGGGGGTGGCCATGGCAGGGAGCAGTGGGAGGGTTGAGAGGGAACCCGTAGGTAACCCCAAGTGCTAAACGCAGAGAGAAACGGCGGAGCGAATCTATTCATTCAACCAAAGTAGACTGTGTAAAACCTGATGTGGACTCCTTAGTCTGCACTCTCCACAACATCTTTCCAAACATGTTTGCTTCAGACTTAACAATGAAGACAGTCTCCATAACCAGTTTTTCTTTTTTGGCCCCAAAGTTTTGAAGGTTAATGTATCTCCATCCTTCTTAGAAGGAGCACATGGCTGCAATACCACCATCCTGGAGTTTTCCTGACCCTGGTTTCTCTAACATGGGGAGAAAGGAAGTTGATCCAGCCCTGCCTTTGGGCCACAGTGAGGATAACCTCACATGCCTTCAGCCACCCAGGACGCCAAGTATATGGCACTTATACAGTTTCCTGAGAGCTCCCAGGGGTGGCACCAAATTTAATCTAAACATGCTACATCCCTCGTGATCTCTCCACCTGCCTCAGCTTTGATGTGGCACCTATTTTTCACTGGCTGGTAAGTCTCTGTTTCTCAGCATCCAAATCGCTGGGATTGGAGTAGGAAAAGAACTAGGTGGGCATCTGTTTCATAACACGTCCATCCTTAGGAGGCAGCTGACAGGGAGCAGACTGTGCCTGCCATTCTTTCCCCAAACTCTATGCTATGGCCACAGGGGATGGCAGGGAGGAGCTATGGCCCCGATCCAGAAAGAAATTAAATCTCCTCAAATTAGGTCAAACACACCCTTGGCACCAAAGGAAAAACTGGAAGACAGCATGTTTCCCTTCCAGTTACAAAACCAATGTATAAAAATCAAGTGCTTTCCTGTATATGAACAATATACAATTAGAAAATACGACGAAAAAAAATCCCATTAACAATGTCAATAAAAACATTAAATGATACGAATAAAGTTAGTAAAAATGTACAAGATCTACCAATAGAAAACTATGCTCTAGTTCTACTAAAGGAAACAAACAAACTGAAAGATATGAATTGATAGAAAAATGTAGTACTTTACAATGTAAATCTTCCCAAGTTAATCTTTAAATTTAACACCATTCCAATCAAAATCCCAAGAGCATAATGATTCTCAAATTCATCTGAAAGAATAAACATATGAGCATAGCCAAGAAAAACATCAATACAGAAAAACAACAACAAAAAAGGGAACTTGCACTGTCAGATATTAAAATGTACTATAAAGCTACAATAATTTAAAAGTGTGTTTCAGACTTCAGAATAGACTGATCAATAGAACATATTATAAAGGCAAGAAACAACTGCAGTGTCTAACAGAGGCTTCATTAAGGGTGCCAGTGCTTATATAAAATGTAATATTATAAATACACGCAGGATGAAAGCGACATTTCATATTGTCCAATAACACTGCTGGGATAACAAGTTAACTAAATTTTTAAAATACCATACTTATTATACACAAAAATAACTTGTGGTTGGTTAAAAGATTTAAATGTTAAATAAAACACAGGAACATTTATGTGGATGTTTGTGTAACATAGGCGTAGAAAAGACTTTCTAAGCTTCATCAAAAGGCATTCCAAAAATAAATATTGATGCTTGTTGATGCTTATTACATTAAAAAATGTAAATCTTCTGTGTCAAAGAATGTCACAAAACTAAAGGCAAATAATAAAGTGGAAAACTGTATATCAAACAAAATAAAGGTTAATACTCTTGAGATAAAAAGAACCTTGTAAAACAATAAGAAGATAAATACCTCAATAAAAGACTGGGTAAAGACATAAATGAAATACAAAATGGTAATAAACATTAAAATGTTCAGCCTACATAGTAAGCAAAGTAAATTAAAATAAAATAACATTCTACATATCAGATTTGTAAAGGTGGTAAAAGCACATTGGCAAGAGCATGCAGAAATGGGCACTCAAATACTGGTGGTGGAGGTAAATTGGTATAATCTTTCTGAATTATAATTTAGCAAGAGGTTTAAAAGCCTTAAAATGTACATAACTTTGGTCCCTACAGTTCCATCTGGGAATTCATCCTAAGGAAAACTTTACTTAGAAGCACAACTGGCATAACAAAAAATTGAAAACAAACTTAATTTCTAATTATAAATAATTGATAAAATAAATTATAGTTGTATTTATAAAATGAAATATCATGTGACCTTTTAAAATGATGGCACAAAAATAACTATTGCCACAGAAAGATGTTTCTAATATACTTCTAAATTTAAAAAGGGGTAAATTATGAAACAATAGGTACTGTATGGTCCTGTTTTTTAAAAAAATTGTTTAAACAATTTTTTATACATAGCAGAAATCCTGGAGAAATTTATTCCAAAATGCTTAGTTTTGTTGATGTTGGTAAGATTTTAAGTGTTTGTTATTATTTTCTTCTTTTTGGTCAACTGTATTTTCTGACTTTCCTATACTAAGCTCTTCTTGTGTAATTTTTAAATTTAAAAAAAGAGAAAGATTAGGAGCCCCTGGCAATTTCTAGATATCCGGCGCTCGCTGGCCCTGTTTGATCTAGGAGATAAAAAGGCTTCATTAAGGAGAAATGATCCCATGGCTCAGAAATATATACCTCCCATCCCGAATTGCTTCATTCCAGTTCCTCACTTGGGTTCCTCCTCCTCATCAAAAGAACTGCCACAAAGTCTATAACGTGGCAAGGACTCAGCCTTCCCCCCTTTCCTCTTCCCTTACCCCCATTCCCAAAGCGAGGACACACCATAGGCAACAGGGTACTCCAAAAGGCATGAACCACATGGGTCGCTCTGAGCCAGGGGAAGGGAGGAAGACCCTGGGCCAGCAAAGAAGGGATCTGGGCTGGGTTGGCAGCACATGAACCTGAGTGTCATGAGCTGCCACCTCCACCGTAAAACAGCAATGGGGGAGGTAGCAGAGATCGGGGCTCCCTGAAGGGCTGGGGGCAGAAGCAAGGCAACCGCACGGTCAGCTAGGGTCATAATTATATATTTTTTAATAGCGTAATTTACCAATAGCTTTTTCCTGTCAGTCAGAGACTAAATTAAACATTTCACAATCCAGCCTCCTCTTCTTCCCCAGCTGTCACCACCCTCAACTTCTCTTCCCCACACCAGCCTCAGAAATGGCCTAATCCTCAGGACCAACTGTTCTCAGCACCAAGGCCGGGGACAGCGGCTCTCTAAATGGGCCCTCACTGGGGGCTCCTCCCCTTAAGGGGCCTTGGCTGCCAGGCCACAGGTCTAGGCCTCTTCCTTCCTAAATCCAGAGGGGGACAGGCCCACGGAATGACTCCTTAGATGCGGTTAGTGTTCCTTGGATGTGGAAAACCCATTTCCTGGTCTGTATGTGAGCTAAGAGCCTCCTAAGTGGGCTGGCAGCCAACCTCCCTCTGGAAAAGAGGTTTCTTGAACACAGATACACAAGCGCCTCATGGGTGTGTTACAAATGTCTATTTATCATGTGTACCATCTAGGTATGGATGTCCAGGCCACCCTCAGTAATATACTGATGTCCCTGAACCTCCCCATTCTTAAATCTCTTGGAATCACTCAGCCAATTCTAACCCCAGGCAACAGTGAACTTGGAATCAAAATCAAGTCCAGCCTCTCCGGTGCTGTGCCTTCCAGTGAAAAAAGAAAAAAAAGGACCTGGTCTAAACACCTTTCCCAGCACTGCGAGAACTCACAGTGAGCTCCCTTTGTCTCTATTCTGCTAGCGCCTGGGGCCTCAGAGGCACAGATGGTAGCCTCCTGCTACAGGAGTTGACCCATCTGTGTGGCGCAGCCAGGCCTTCCCTTCTGCCCCGGTCCTACTGTCATGGAGGGCCTGCTCTCACACCCCCCACTGAGCCTAGTATCCAGGACTCCAGGCTGGTACACAGCACTCAAGCCTCTCTGTGGAGAGCCAAAGAGGCCAGCACAGAGCCACTTGCCAGGTCTCGGAGGTGCCCTGCAGGGGAACCCTCTGGACGGTCCTCCTCACTACACAGGGGAGGTGGCCCTCAAGATCTCAAGGGCCATCTGGGGAATATCAGACAGCACCAAGGCAGGCTGGCTGGGGCAGTCAGGGCTGGGCTGGGTTTGTCCTGCCAAAGCTATAGGCTTCCTTTGCAGCTGGTGGAGAAAGAGCTAAATGGAGAAGCTCAACACACTCCCCCCTCCACCTCAGTATGTGAGAACAAAGCCCCCTGTCTCCTAGAGCTGCACTGCTTCTCAGCAACTGGTACTTTCTGGCAACTTGGCACTCCAACAGGGCAACAGACCTGAGAGTCAAAAAAAGAATCATTTTTAGAGCTGGAATTAAAATCAGTCTACTATTCAAACAAATCCTAAAAATAACTACCATTTGTTAAGTATTTATTTTGGGTTTAATGTTTACATAAATTATTACATTTAATCCTAAGAACAACTCCATGAGGTTGCTATCCTTATATTTTCCCTATATTACAAATGTGGAAATGGAGACACAGAGAGGTTGAGACTTGTCCAAGGTCACCAGTGTGCAAGAGGCAGGCCAGGTCTATATGACTATCAAGCCCATGTTCTTCCCCACTTGGAGACACTACCTCTGGGATGCTGACAAGTCACCCGTTATGGGAACAAATTCTTTGCACAGTGCTTGTCCTCCTCAAAGAGTGGGTTTCTTTTATGTTTCAGGAAAAATATTGTTCAGAGTGGCTTCCCTAGAGGCCTTATTCCCGAAGGCTCCTGGACTAGTTAAGGGCAATAAGCTCAAATACAGAGCCGACAGCCTTGGGGTCTTCACTTCATGGACAGCCAGGTGGTTCAATCTTATACAGTGACAGATCTATCACACCCATCTGCAGGCTCATTTCCCAGATGCCAGTGACACTCTGTGCTTGGGAAGCAGAACCCACCTACTTCCCAACTTTCCCATCAGCAGCCCCCAGATCCTTTGGACAGGGCTCTGGGATAGACCCCCAGGGTTGCAGAAAGTCAGATGCAGAAGAGACCCAGGGTCATTAATCTGATCCTATCAGCCCACAGATGAGAAAGCTGAGGCTAAAGGAGGAGCCACTGAAACAGTCTCCTGGCATCCTTATCTTTCCTATAAACTTAAGCCTTACGAGCAGGGCCAGATGTTCGTGCTTACGCGTATAATTCCCTTCCTAGAAGCAGGAGTCAGGGGATGAGAGAGAGGACGAGATGCATAAATAGTTGAGGGCACTACATGGGGGTGAGGGAGACCACAGTTCAAATGCTCACTTGGCTTCTGCACAGCTCTGTGATCTTGACAGGTTACATAATCTCTGTGCCTCACCTTCCTCTTCTGTAAAAAGGAGATATTAATAGTGCCAACATCATAGGATTGGTCTGAGATTTATAAAATAATGTATAGCCCAGTGCCTGGCTCAATTACACAGGAGTAATAAGGAAATCTGAATAAAAGATAGGCTTTAATTAATGATAATGTGTCAACATTGGTTCATTAATTGTAACAAATGTACCATACTAATGTGAGATCTTGATAATAGGGAAAACGGGTTAGGATATATGGGAACTCTCTGGCCTTCTAAATCCTCTTTAGAAGGTTTTAAATAAACCTTCTAAATTAAAGGTTTATTTAAAAAAAATAAAAAGGAGTATAATAGAAGTTGTGATTGTTATAGAAGAGAATGATTATGAGCTATGTCCCTGAGAATCTGGAAACAGCCAGAAAGAATCAAGTAGCAAATCAGCCAGTATCAACGTCCCTAATGCTCAGTCAACTCAAATCTGCTCCAACTCCTAACCGGGGGCAGTGGATTTGACAGGTGTCAAGGCATCTTGATGAGAAAGACCACTAGATCTGAAGTCAGACAGACATAGAGGTTCAAATTCTAATCTACCACTTGGTTCTCTGTGATCCTGGGCAGATACCCTCCCCTCTCTAGAGCTCCTTTTCCTCTTTACTGGTGCACTATTTCTCCTTGTAAGCCTGAAATGAGAGTTGGGGCAGCCAGCCTCTAAGATGGCCCCCGATAATCCCTGCCTCCTGGTATTCATGCCCTTGTGTAATATTCTCCCCTTGGGTGTGGGCTGAACTTACTGACTTGCTTCTAACAAATAGACATTGGTAAATTGCAGGATGTTGTATCAAAGATTAGGGTATAAAAACACTGTGGCTTTCCTCTTGGATTGCTTGTCCTGGGGAAAGCGAGCTGCCATGTTGTAAGGGAGCCCTGTGAAGAGGTTCCTGTGAGGGAGTTAGGAAGCAGATCTTCTGAAGCCTGCCAATAACACGTGAATGAGCTGAGAAGCAGATCCTTCAGCCCCAGTGGGACCTTGAGATGAAAGCAGTCCTGGAAGACAGCTGCACTACAATCTCAGGAGATGCCTTGAGCCCCAGCTAAGTCACACCTGGAGTCTCAATACACAGAAACTGTGAGATAAGAAATGTTTGTTGTTTTAAGCCACTAAGCTTTGAGGTCATTTTTAAATGGAGTAATAGATAACTAATAGAAGGACTATCTGTGAAGACATTTTGTTGGAAACTAAGAAATTTGGTAAAGCCGGAAACAAGACAAAACAAAACCCTAAGGTCCATCAGATTCCATGGAAGTTCCCTCTACTTTGTCACCTCCGTGGCATTTCTGCTGATCACCGCCTCTTCCTTCCCCTCCCTCCCTGAACATCTGGAGGCAGATGAATTTGGTGATGACAGCCTATGAGATTCTTTCCCCACAGAATGGGGAGGACTCAGCCATTCTGGGAGCCAGGAACGCTCCAGTGAGGCAGCCCAGTGCTCCCCTGACTCAAGGCAGGGGCCCTGCCTCAGATCAAGCCAAACAGTTTTCCCAAGGTTACTCAGCCCCCGCTCTTTGGGGCGTGGGGGGTGGGTGTAGATTTCTCCCTCTAATTCATAGGATGTTCACTGCATCACCCAAAAACCAAAATTCTATTTTCCTTCTACCTTGTTTTCCTCTCTTTGAGGCTGTCCTCAGGGTAAAGAGACACTCTGGAAATAACAGCTCAATCCTTAGACACACAGCAATGTCCAGGCAGATGAGCTCTGCTCCCAGCGCAAATCTGGTCCCAGGGTGTCTCCTCTAGGACAGACACCCTATTTCCATGCCCACTCTTTCCAGGCAGATGTCCTTGAAGGGTGAGGAAGAGGAAGATCATCTGCCTTCCAAGAAGAGACCAAGTCCTCCAGGGGCTCTTTAGCACCCCAACTCCACTGAGCTCTGGGAAAAGAACGGCCTTGAAAGGATGGGGCCTCTCTAGAGAGAGAGCCATCTGTTCAGACATGACGGACTCCACCTGACACCAACCCCACTCTCCACAGTCATTTGGCTCCAATACAAAATCCACCCCCAGTCACTTTCCCTGTCCCTCCCTCCTAGCACTACAAATCCTCCCCCAACCTCAAACTTTTCTGAGCTCGCCAGGCAGCTCTTTTTTCCCTGGGGAATCTCCCTCCTACTTTCCTTTCCCAAATGGCTGAAATCTGTGCATCTCTTGACTTGATTACCCCCTACAAGGAGCCTGGTTGTACAGAGAAGAGGTTTCTGTAGAGGCTTCTCCGTGGGGGCAGGAGAGGCACGGAGACTAAGTCACAGCTCCTGGGGTGCAGCTGTGGCTACGAAGAGCTGGCCAAAGCATCAGCAGTGGCTCCCCACTGCGGGGCACAGAAGGGCTTCCTGGGGTGTGACTGATCTAGAAACAAGGGTCCAGAATAGAGCCGGCAGGATTCAGGTGGCGTTCCCTGTACGGGCTCTGTGGCCTGGTAGACAGCACTGCCTCTGAGCGCAGGCCACTGCTCGTACCTAGCCCCAGCCTGAGAGGGCTGCTTATCTAGGCCTGGGTCCTGCCTCCTGGCTATCCTCATGTTCTTCCAATAGCCCCTTTTCCCAGAAGCGGTCTGAATCATTCTTCCCACACAGTGGGCTGGAGTTCAAGGCAGGAAAATGTAGCCTATCCACCCTACGCAGCCATGGAGGAGGGGGCCAGCCTCTCTAGCAGCCACTTCCCTCCCTGCTCTGGCTCTCCCTCGTGTGGCACTCTTACAGGGCCGTTACCCACCATGCTGGCCAGCGTCAGCCATGCCTCTGCGGCCTTCCCCATTCTCTGAACATAGGCATGCTAAGCCAGAGAGAGTCCAGGGGGCTGGTAGAACCCATCTGAAGTTCTCCTTCTAACCCAGGTCCCTCAAGAATAAGGAAGCAGTAAAGGGGCAGGTCCCAGAATGCCATCTAGGGCACCCTGGTTCCAGAGTGCTGTGAGGAAGACCCCATTCAGCATTGCAGGCTCTAGGAAGCCTAAAGGGAGCCACCTGTCAAGCTCAGCATGTGGTACTGAATCTGATGCTACCAGGCTGTAAGCCCCAAAGACAGAGGCTGGGTCCTGTTCATGTCTGTGCTCCAGCACAGAGCCGAGCTCCGAGCAAGCCCCAAATATGTCTGCCCTCTCCTCCGCCCCTGATGCTGACAAGCCCTAGCCTGCCAACCTCGAGACAGGAGTGCAGGGGAGAATGGAGATGGAGCCATATGTAGAGGTCCTGCTGGAGAAGGAGGGGCTTGCGGCCATCCCCAAGGCTGTGCCAGCCACAGTACAGCTTGGCTCTCAGAAGATGCTTCTATGGCTCAGGGGATTGGGAAGCCTCACTGAGGGCAAAAGGAATTAATTCCGTGGGAGTAATCAGCAAGGCATGGCTTTCTACACTTCCTCACACTAGGGATACCTTCCACGCTGTATTTGCTGTAGAGTCAAGACTAAACTCCTCTGCCTGGAATTCAAAGCAGTCTACAATCTGGCTGCCTCCCCGCCCTCCCACTGCTCCCCCACCCCCAGTATCCCCACACAATCCTGGGTACCTGGTGGACCAGCCTCATCACTGTCCAGGCAGATGCCCGTCTTCACTAACGCCGCTCCCTTCTTCCTCCCTCCCTCTTTACAGCAGATCCGAACCTTCAAGCACTGGGCCCTGGCCCTGTTCTCTCTGAAGCCTCTTCTGATCCCTCAGTCCACATGGATCTCTGCCTTTTCTGAACTCCTATAGCACTCCTAGCCTGCACCACATGACCGAGCCCGTTTATAGCATCTCCTGTTGCTCATTAGATGCTTTTCTGGAAGTCATAGTCAACCAGAACAGAGGAGCAGCACAATGACCAGCAGAGTGCCTGTCAGGGCTGTACAGCCAGGTTTAAGTTCTTTGAGGGTCGGGACCATGTTCTTTGTGTCTCTCCTGGCTCAGGATGGGCTCAGTGAACCCCAGTAATTCTTTTCAGTTTTTAGGTTCTATCCTCCACCCATCCCCCTGCAAGGTGCCTGCTTTTCCCCGGGACAGGCTTTGAAGACCAGCCTTTCTGTCTACAGACTCTCAGCTGGCTGAGAAGCAAAGGGTAACTTTTATGAGCTGCCTTAACAGGGGTACATACCACCCGCTCTGCATCTGTGTCCTCCCGCGGCTCCCCTTCATCAGGCTTTATCAGCCCCACTCCCATCTCTGCCAGGCCGAGCCCTGACGTCTGGGGGATTAACTGGCCCAACTGCTCAGTACCACGACCTCTGTTTATGACTCTCTGTATCTGGCCACCGCGGGTGGAGAGTGTTGCACATTCCTGTGGACAGGCAAGAACCATGTCATACAAGACATTCCGTGAGGAGTTTCCCAGTTGCTGAGCTGGAGGTAAGCAGACAGATCAGAGTGGCCTCCCTGTCCCATTCCCACAGCCCAGGACGCAGCCTATCTTAAGACTTGAAAGAGAAGGTGGCTGTGAGTTTGACCAGACAAGCCACTAAAACTGCCTTCCAGAGGGTGGAATCCTAAGGCACCCAGGGACAAATGAGAAAGGTCTCTGTTTCTTGGGCTGCATCAGGGCTTTAGGCTGGGAGTGGTCCCCGGGACAGAGCTGACCCAAGGCAAGACCCGGCCTACAGGGTGGCCTGGCCCATCCTGGGGCCGCTCCTCCTCAGGGCGATTCTCTGCCAGGCCTCGAACATGCTCCTCGTGAGGTTTCCCAGCCTCACTTCTCCCTCAGTCTCTCAGACTCTTGCCTTCATTTCCTCTGTTTCTCTCTTGTTTCTCCTCCTCCCACCAGCCCGCAATCTCATTATGAGAGAAGGCAAAAGAACAACCTTTCCTGCACTGTTACATTTTTAGTGAGTTCACACACACACAATTTCATGTCATCTTCACAACATTCCTTCATGTCGTCTCCGCAAGCCCAGGAGATAATGTGACCTGCTCGCGTTATTAACAATTTATGTAAGGTGTGGACTGGAACCCAGAGTTTCAAACACTTAGGCGAGAACTTGTTTGTTTGTTCTTTTTTAATGATGCTTTGCCTAAACTCCCTGCCCTGTCATACTGAAAGCTTTCTTACCATAAATGATTTGTTTTCCTGGCATAAGGCAATTCTAAAAAAGAGGAATAGGCACAAATTCTATTGCAAAATTCTACCCCTACCCTTACCTCTACCTCCCCACCAGGATCATGGAGACATCCACCTCACATACACAGAAATGCCTACTGCAATGCGTGTATAAGGATATAAATTCATGATGAATAAACTGGCATTCATCATCATTCTCATCAATGCTGTGCAGTTGTATCATATATTATATATATAGTATCAGCTCTCTTTTTTTGGTGGCAGGCTTACATTTCATTTATTACACATCAAGTTTAACACATTAAAAACCATTCAGTTTTATTAATTCACATGTTATTCACAATCCATCGTATGATCCTCATTGAAAATTCAGATGACAAGAAGTCAGAAAGCTTCTTGTTCTTATGATATAATGATCTGAGAATTGTGATTTTTATGGTTAACATAACATGGGATAATTATTTAGTAAACTTGGATGTACATTAATTTTATGACCTCACAGGGAAGGGTTACCTATACTTTTCTTAGATATCTGTGCATATGTCTTTATTTCAACCATGTTAACTAATATTTATGACTTCTATATATTGCTTTTATGAAGATTTATGACTGTATCAGCTTTATGCTTGGTCCATTTCTAAGAATTTACTGTAAGGAAAGAGAGATGAGTACAGAGATTTAAATACAAGGTTGTTCAACATAGTATTCTTTACAATGATAAAATATTTAATAATTTATAAACAGCCTACACTTGGGGATTTGTTAAATAAAAAGTTTGGTTCTTTCAAATGATGGAACATCAGCCATTAAAAATCAGGTTTCTGGGCTTCCCTGGTGGCGCAGTGGTTGAGAGTCCGCCTGCCGATGCAGCGGACGCGGGTTCGTGCCCGGGTCCGGGAGGATCCCACATGTCGCGGAGCGGCTGGGCCCATGAGCCATGGCCGCTGAGCCTGCGTGTCCGAAGCCTGTGCTCCACAACGGGAGAGGCCATAACAGTGAGAGCCCCGCGTACCACAAAAAAAACACAATAACAACAACAAAAAAGAACCAGGTTTCTGAAGAACAATTAATGGCTTGGGTAATTTATAATACTTTATAATAATGGGGGAGAAGAGCAGTATATAAAATTATATAAACATTAAGATCTAGTAAGGAAGAAAAAATGTATACATGGAAAAATGACTTTGAAGGAAAATTACCAAAACTTCATAAGAGGATGTATTTCAGCATGATGAAATCGTGAATGATTTTTCTTTTTCTTGTGATATGTTTCTGGGTCTTCCATATTTCCTACAATGAGCATTTATTAACTTTAAAATAAGAAGAACTAACAAATGCTAATTTCTGTCAAATTCCTTTTTAGTTTTCAAAACAGCCACCATCAGTACTAGGACAGGGGAAGTTAGCCCATTTTACAGATGGCATAACAAGCACAGAGAAGCTAAGTGACAACCAATGTCACAAAGTGATTGATTTAAGGTCGACATCAGAATCAGGACCCAGGTGCCCTCAGACCCAGCCTAAGATCCCTTCTGCTTCCCCATATGGCCTCCTCACATGACTATTTTCACAGGCACATGCACTCCAGCCTTGTCTTCTAGGTTGTGCCCAAACAGATAAAAATCCTCACTTGGGACCAAACATCAGACCTCAGGGGTAGCGGATGGGAGATGAAAATGAGCCAAAGAGCATTTCAGTTCCACCCCAGGGGCCTGACAGTGTTGGGCCTTGGTAAGGGCTCATTAAATACTTGCTGGCTGGGCCTTTCTGCAGGGGTGGTTCTAAGAGCTTCACTCAAAACAGCTGCCCTCTGATCTCCCGGGGAAGCCTGGTCTTCCCTCTCCAAGCAGGAATGGCAGCTCCTCTCCTCAGCACCCACAGGGCCAGGCAGTCAGACCTCCAAAGGTAATGATTCAGAACCTCTTGATGTCTTGATGGTGACTTAATTCTCTAAGAACCTGATGAAAGATATGGACCCTCTGCAGAAAAATGCACGCAGGCTTGTACCCACATACTCTCATTCATAATTCTCGTTTACAGACCTTCTGAAGCTAACAGATTGCAGGCTTCCAGGTCTCAGCAGACAGCTTGCCTGGGCAGCGTGAAAGCCAGGTCCCTCCTCAGCCCTATCTAGAGATGCTCCGTTGTCCTTTCAGCCTGCCACGTCTCTGCCTCAGTGAGCCCCAATTAGTTCCTCTCTGGGAGGTGACTCAGGGCCAGTACACTTCCTCCACCCCTGATGACCCATTAGGAGGAGAGGAGAGGTGAAGAGACTTACATAGTCATACCGTGAGTCAGTGCACAAGCCAAGACTCGAATGTGGCATTTGGGGCTCCCAGGGCTATGTTTAGGCCGCTGGGAAGAGCTGCTTCTCACAGCAGCGTCTGGACACACACAGGGTCTGGACATGGGCAGATGCTGAGCACAGCTCTAGGGTAGCAGAAAGACAGAACCTGGAGCATCATCACCCCTAAGCACTCCTTTCTTGCGTCTTAGGATGCAGCTCCATCCTCATCCTGCACAAGAATAAACTGAGGTAACAGGAAGGAAGGAATTTCTGGCTCCAGTCTAGCATTCTTCCTTAGGACCACTGCAAACCCTGGCAAAACCCCAGGCTGTTTGCACATCAGGTGTGGCCCCCATGGTTTCCCTTCCAGGACCATGCACTGGAGGAAAAGGGCTTTGGCCTAGTTTGGTCAATGTCATGAACTAGCCATCAGATTTCTCTTATAAAACGCACTACACACAGTTCTTAAGACAAAACTGTGACAGAAATGGAGTCCCCTGCTCAGGGCCAGTGAAGAAAAGGTAAAAAGAACCTAGATTTGATGAAAACTGATTTCTGGATCAACAAGGAGAAATCTAGCAAGTCATATTGGTTGATACCAATAACTTTCACCCACCCTCACTGACCATCCCAACCCCACACCTAAAAGGACTGCTGGGAATATTTCCTGAGCAACCCAACTTCAGCAGTGCTGCCCAATATAACTTACTGTGGCGAGGGAAATGTTCCATATTTGTCTTGTCCAATATGGTGACCATAGCCCCGTGTGGCTATTGAGCACTTGAAATGTGATTAGTGTAACTGAGACTCTGAATTTTAAAATTTTATTTATTTTTAATTGCTTTAAATTCCAATTTAAATTGCCTCTAGTGGCTACTGTATTGGGCAGTGCAGCTCTAGAGGCTCTGTGAGGACATAAATTTTAGTAATTAATTGATTAATTCTTTTATATATGCCTGCTTAACCTTTACCCAAGTGATTCAGAAAAACTCCCAGACTTGTTAGAAATTCCCAAGGGTCTTTAAGGGCTGGGGGTGGGCAGAGTCTGAATGGAAGACTCGTGCAGAAAAGAAGGGAAGGGATCTCTTTGATACACGTATTATGAGTCTTTCCCAAGGAGAGGGAGATTATGCCATCTCACAACCTGGACTGCATGCTCCAGAGAAGGACCCCATGCAGGAGTCCAAAGCTCTAAGGATGCCCACTGCAGGAAGCAGGGAATATTCTCTGAATGGTGAGGATCCTGGCCAGAGGGAGACTAAGCAAACACAAAAAAATCATTCCTGGGGAAATTACTAGGAAGATACACATTCCTTCAGCTGCAGTGAGACTGTTCTGAACTCAGAGCTCTTGATGGAGAAGAGAAGGATGGAACAAGCCTCCCTGGTGGGTCATGCCTCATACTGCTAGTGGGAGCTGAAACAGTACAGTACCAGGTATCAAAAGCCTTATTAAATGAACATATCCTTTGGTATAACAATTTCACTTCTGGAAGTTGAATTTAAGAAATTAATTCAAGATAAAAAGAAAGAAATTAATTCAAGATGTATGAAGATTAAGCTACAAGGATGTTCATTTTAGACTTTTCATGAAGCAAAAAATATTGTAAACAATCTGGACTACATGAGCAGATTGTTAAATAAATTATGGTAGCTTTGTGGAATAGAATATGCCTTACCTCCCACATCTAAGCCATCAGAGCAAGTCCTCCCTTACCTCCCAAATGTATTCTGATTCTATTACTCTCCAACACACCTGCCATCATCTGAGTACAAAGCACCCCCTTTCCCCTGCACTACTCTTTAGCCTCCTAACTGGTCACCCTGCTTCTACTTTTACCCCCTTCAATCCATTGTCCACATAGCAGCCAGGGCTGGCGAGCTTGCTGACTGGCTCCCTAGGTAACTGTTTTTGTTTTAACGTAATAAGCACTTGTAAACCCACCACCTAATGTAAAAGCTAGGATCTTGACAATCACTTGCATCTAACCATTTGGCTCCCACCCATCCCATCTCCTTACCTTCTCCCATGCCAGCCAGCCGTCATCCTGAATCCTCATTCCCTTTTTAAATTTTTTATATAGTGTTATTGCATCTATAAGAATTCCTAAATATGCATATTTTATTAAAGTTATTTTTAATTTAATGAAAAAAAACATGTGACATGCACTATCTTTGATCCACTTATTATATAGATGCAAGAGTTTCTCTTGGATATGTACCTAGGAGCAGAATGTCTGCATTTTAGGGTATGTGAATGTTTAACTGTTTTCCAAATTGTTCACTAATTCACACTCCCATCAGCAATTTTGAAGAGCCTGTGGATCTACCTCCCTTCCGGCACTTAATATTACAAAACTTAAAAATTTTTACCAATCAAATGGGTGCTAAAAGTTATTTAACTGCAGTCTTAATTTGCACTTCCCTGATCACTGACAATGTTGAACATCTCTTCATATTTCTATTGATCTTAAGTGTTTCCTGTTCTGTGAAATGTTTCTTAAGCCATTCACCCTTTTTTTTTTTTTCAGTTGGGTTGTTAGTACTTTTCTTAATTTGTAGGAGTTATTTTTATGTGTTTCTTACACTAATCCTTCCCTGGCTGTGTGTGTTGCAAAGACCTATTCCCAGTCTGTAAACTGTCTTTTCACTTTCTTTAAGGTGTCTTTTGATATATAAAAATTCTTCATATGGTCAAATGTATCTATTTTTCTTTTGTAGTCAACATTTTTGTGACTTATTTTAAAATCTTTCCCTACTCAAATTGTAAAAGAGAATCACCTATATTTTCTACTAAGAGTTGTAAAGTTGTGGGGTTTTTTTACATTTCAATTCTTAAACCATCTGGAGTTGATATTTTGTATACAGTGTGAGGGAGGGATCCAATTTCATCTTTTTACATATGATTTTTTTTCAAGTTCCATTTATTATACAACTCTTTATTTCCCTACTGATTTAGCACTCTACTTCTGCCATATACCAAAGTTCCATATCTATGTGAGTCTGTTTCTGAACTCTCTATTTGTCAATTTGTTTATCCTTGTGCCAATACCGCACACCATCTTAATTACCTTATTTTCATAATAAATCCTGATATCTGGTAGGGCAAGTCTTCCCTTGTACTTTTCTTTTTCAGAATTTCAGAAACCCTATCAAGTTGGGGTTTTAATTGAAACCTGTAGGACAAATAGGGGAGAACTGGAGAACTGACATCTTTATGATATAAAAATTTCCTATCTATGAGTGTGGCATCTCCCTGCAGTTATTTAGTTCTCCTTTTAATACCTCAATGAAATTGCACACTTTTTGCTGCAGAAAACTTGTACACCTTTTGTTAGATTTTTTCTTAAGTATTTCATTTTGTCTGATCATGTTTTTAATTCTTCTCTTTATGTTTTCTAGCTTGCTGTTGGTGTATAGAATAAAATTGCCATTACATATTAATCTTATATCAAGCTAACTGGCTAAATCCTATTATTTCTAATAATTTGTATATTGTTTGGGGTTTTCTATACAAATAATGACACATAATGCAAATAATGACTATTTTATTTCCTCCTTTCTAATTTATATGCCTCTCATTTCTTTTTCTTGTTTTTCTGCACTGCATTTCCCCATTTAAGAATTTGTTTGCTGTAGTATTTTTATAGTCACTCTTATCTGGTGAGGAAGTTCCCTTTCATTCTATTTTATCACGAATGGTTGTGGATTTTTAAAAACATTTTTTTCCCGCTAAACTAACACAAAGATAGAAAACAGCAGAAAAGAAATATACAGCTTAATTATTATAAGACTAACACTTCAGGAAAGTCTTTCCTTGGTCCTGAAACAGAGAGGGGGGGAGAGAGAGAGAGAGAGAGAGAGAGAGAGAGAGAGAGAGAAAGACACTAACACCTTTGTAACTACCATCCATGAATGAAAATAAAACCAGCCACCCCAGAAGCCCCACTTGTGTCCCTTCCCATATAAGCCCCTCCCTCCTCCTACCTAAGAGTAACTGTTCTCTTGACTTTTCGGTAATCACCTCCTTACTTGTTTGGGTAGTTTTATCACCACAAAATGAATCCCTAAACACTATGTTTTAGTTTTGCTTAATTTACCTTTTATTTTTTTATTAAGACTCCTTTTTAAAAAATGATACAAATGAAGTTATTTACAAATCAGAAACAGACTCATGGACTTAGAGAATGAACTTGTGGTTGCTGGGGGCGGGGGGGTGGGGGGGAAAGGGGGCGAGGAGGGATAGTTAGGGAGTTTGGGATTGACATGTACACACTGCTGTATTTAAAATGGATAACCAGCAGAGACCTACTGTATAGCACAGGGAATGAACTCTGTTAAATATTACATAACAACCTAAATGGGAAAAGAATTTGAAAAAGAATAGATACATGTATATGCATAACTGAATCACTTTGCTGTACACCTGAAACTAACACAATGTTGTTAATCAACTATACTCCAATATAAAAGTTTTTAAGAAAGTTTAATAGAAGTATTAAAAAAAAGACTGCTTTTTAAAGAGCAGTTTTTAGGTTCACAGCAAAATTGAGGGAAAGGCACAGGGATTTCCCACATACTCTGCCGACACACATGTACAGCATCCCCCATTATCATCATCCCCCACAAGAGTAGTACATTTGTTACAACTGATGGACCTATATTGACACATCATAACCACCCAAAGTCCACAGTTTACATTATAGTTCACTCTTTGTATTGTACATTCTATGGGTTTGGACAAATGTATAATGACAGTATCCATCACTGTGGTATCAAACAGAGTATTTTTACTGCCCTAAAAATCCTCAGTGCTCTGCCTATTCATTCTTCTCCCTGCTCCAATCCCTGGCAACCAATGATCTTTCTACTGTCTCCATTGTTTTGCCTTTTCCAGAATGTCATATAGGTGGATCCATGCAATATGTAGCCTTTTCAGACTGGCTTGTTTCACTTAGTAATAAGCATTTACCTATTTTTTAAATATGTCGTTCAAATCTCTTTTTTTCCCCCCTCTTGTCATCTATTTGGTGAGGACACCAGCTCACTTGTTGTATGGTGTTTTCCTCTTTGGGATGTTGACTTTTATCAGTTTTCTTTGAATCTAATGAGATAATGAAGTGGGGATTTTGTCTCTTTTAATCTGTTAATGAGGTAAATTACAAGTATGGAGAGCAGTCTTCCTAAAACAAATCCGATCATCCCACTTTCCTTCAACAGCTTCTCACTGACCTTAGGATAAAATCCAAAGTCTTGACCAGGGCTTACAAGGCCCAATAGGGTCCTAAAAACGTCCCATCTACACCTTCCTCTGACTTAATATACAGTTTCCCTCTTCCTCACTCTCTTTTAGGCACAGTAGCTTTCTTATAGTTCCTCAAACATGCCACGCTTATTCTCAAGCTTTCGTCCTTAATTAGCTGCTCTTTCTTTCTGGTATGTTTTTCCCCCTGATCTCTACATGGTAACTTTCCAGCATCATTAAGGTCTTAATTCACCATTTCCTTCTTCAAAGAGACTTTCCTGAACCATCTGATCTAAAGTAGTTCCCCAGATACCCTCATATCACTTGTTTTTAATAACCCTTATCAGAATCTGGAGTTATTCTGTTCATTTAATTTATTATAATCTCCCCTCATCCCAACCCTTAATGTAAACTTTAAGCAAGTTTTGTTCATTGTTTTATTCCTAACATTTAAATTGGTGCCTGGTACAGTGTAGGTCTTTAATAAACATTTATTATATCAAAACTATATTATAGAAATTTGTCTAATGACAAGTAAAGATACACTAAACTGATAAAAGGAGTATGTCTCCATGATAGGATATTATTTTTGTTTAAAAGTGTATCCAGGGACTTCCCTGGTGGCTCAGTGCTTAGGAATCTGCCTGCCAATGCAGGCGACATGGGTTCGAGCCCTAGTCTGGGAAGATCCCACATGCCGCAGAGCAACTAAGCCCATGCACCACAACTACTCAGCCTGCTCTTTAGAGCCCGCGAGCCACAACTACTGAAGTCCACTCACCTAGAGCCTGTGCTTTCTAGAGAAAGCACCGCAATGAGAAGCCTGTGCACCACAGCAAAGAGTAATCCTCGCTCAATGCAACTAGAGAAAGCCTGCGCACAGCAACGAAGACCCAACAAGGCCATAAATAAATTTAAATAATTAATTAATTTTAAAAAATGCATCTGTATGTGTGTCCTAATCTGAAGAGTCAAATATCTGGAACGACAGAGCACAAAGTTAACAGCAGTTACCTCTGGGTGAGTGAGACTACATCGATTACTGATATTTATGTTCTTTTGCTTGTCTGTATTTTCTGCTTTTTTACTTCTTTGACAAGTATATACTGTGTTTATTATAAAACAAAATAATAAGAGTAACCTTGTTATGAAAGAACAGGCAAGATTCTTTCTTTTAAAAAATTCACAGTCTAGTTAGGAGCACATAAAAACCCCTCAAATAGCTCAAGAACACATATACATCAGCACATGCAATTACCAAACAACACACAGTAAGTGGATGCCTAGCCCTATTCTGGGTGTCATAGGGGATCCAGAGACTAAATCTGCATTTATTTAGCATTCTCCCTTGTTCCAAAACAGGAATTGTTGTGGCTCATAGCAAGATCCCTCCCATATCACCTATTTAGGGAGATGAGATGTACACAAATGACACGGCAAACTCTTGTTCAATAACAACTGCGAACACTTTGTGTTTGGTGGCTGCGTCTCGTCTAGCTTCGTGTTCCCCTAGAACCTACTGAGGACTTACCTGGAACACTGGAATCACTGAATGCTACTTGAAATAAACAGTTCAGCATTTATGATATCACAGCAGGATCCTTGATCCTTGATAAAATGCCAAAAAAAACGAAGTGGGGTGTAGAGTTTCAGTTTTGCAAGATGAAAAATTCTAGATATCTGTGACACACAATGTGAGTAGACTTAACACTCCTGAGCTGCACACTTAAAAATGGTTAAGATGGGAAATTTTACATTATGTGGTTTTTACCACAATTTTTAAAAATGCCAAGTAGAATGGTACAGCCTGGTACAGACCATAGTGCTAAAAGCATTTAGCACAGGAGGGGTCACTGTGCACTCAAAGGGTATGGGAAGACTTCAGCAGGAAAGACTTGAGCCAGCCTGGGAAAGAAGAGTAGAACTGACTTGGAAGACAAGGGAGGGCAATTCAGAGAGGGGGCGTATAGGAGCCAGTATGCAAATATATTTAGGGCCAGCGAATAAATGGATGGGCTCCCGACAAACTGCAAAGGGTTACAGAAGGCCAGTAGTGGGAAGAAGGGTGTGAAGGGGGGTTGGGTTAGAATGTGGAAGGGCAGGCTGAGGAGTCTGGACTTGAGCCTAGAGGCAATGAGAGACGGAAGGTTTTAGATTTGGGAAATGATGTGATAAAAGGGGTATTTTAAAAATACTAATTAGCATTCAAATTAAAATACTGTACACATTAATCTCAAACCCGCTAGAAGGGAAGAAAAAGCAAGCACCCAAATCTCCTAAAGTGACATTCAGATGACAGCTATTGTTGAGACACACAGCATCCAGACCAAATAGGTCATCAAAATGAGCTTTTCGGGGAACAGAGACACTGTCCCCCACCACTACTGTCAAAAGATGCATTCTATCACTCTTGTCTTGTAAGCTCTTCTCAGCGGCTTGGAATCTCAAACACCTTTTTCTTCCCAGTACTGTAATTAGCTAGACGGTGGGCAGCAGTGATTCCCTGACTAGAATGCAAAGTATGAAGAAGGCTGGATTTAAAAAATAGAGCTCCCACATATGCCAACAGGAGCAATTCAGCTCCAACTGCCGCATGCCTAGGAAATACTCAGGTTCCCACAACTAGAAGGAGCACTTGGAGGCTTCCTCTCAGGCTGGACCAGAAATGAGCAGGCTCCCCAGTACCTCCCGTCCCTGCCAGATATCTTGGTCTTTTCAGGAACTGAACACCAGTGTGAAGCAAGGGCAATCATCCCCACAGAATAAGGGACAGGTGACTCCACTGGACCAGTCAACCCACAATTGTTATAGGACATTCCAGTTCTTTTATTGAAAAAAGAGGTAAAACATCAGAAGTTATCTTACTGAGTACTTAATGGACATGTAGCAAAAAAATCAGAAAATGGATAAGCCAAAAAATTAATAAAACCGTCATGTTCTAGCATGTTACTACGTTAACAAATACGAATGAACTCCTATTGGACATACTATTTTGGAACCTGACTTTTTTTCACTGACCAATCTATTGTGAATATTTTTTATGTCAATTAGTGAATTTCTGCAAAAATGATGTGTGATGGTTGCATGGTTATTCCATAATATGGGGAATATGGGAGGTCATAGGCTAGTCAACCAATGTCTCGTCGTTGGATATTTAGGTTGATCCCAATCCTTGGTATTATAAACCATGCTCTGATGAACATCTAGGAACTAAATAACCTCATCCCCAGGATCCTAACATTGTTGGTGGTGAATGTGTTAAAAATGTGCAGTACAGGGCTTCCCTGGTGGCGCAGTGGTTGAGAGTCCACCTGCCGATGCAGGGAACACGGGTTCGTGCCCCGGTCCGGGAAGATCCCACATGCCGTGGAGCGGCTGGGCCCGTGAGCCATGGCCGCTGAGCCCGCGTCTGGAGCCTGTGCTCCGCAATGGGAGGGGCCACAACAGTGAGAGGCCCGCGTACAAAAAAAAAAAAAAAAAAAAAAAGTGCAATACAGACCTATTCCAACGGGAGACTGCTGTAACACCTACTATAAGAAAAGCTCATGTCCTTCAGGGACCTGACTCAAATCTCATTTCTTCCAGGAAGGCTTCTCTTGACCAGATCTATCCAAAGTGTTTCTCTCCCTCCCCAGAACTCTGATCTGCTGCTTAGCAGGCGTGCCCTTCCTCTGGCACTTAAAACCTGCCTGGCCTGGCCTTTGCCACGTGTCCCTTGTCTTTCCAATAATACCAGAAGCTGCTTGAAGACAGAGATCACACTGAGTACTTCTTTGAAGTCTTGAAATAATGGCACATGTGATTAGCACCTAATAAATATTTGTTAAATTATTTCATTTAAAAGCCTGAGGGGAATCTGTAGGAAAACCCTCAAATTTTAATTAGGGCTTATGAGTGGTCACTGGGAAGAAAGAACTAAAAAAAAAAAAAAAAAAAAGACCCTCTTCCTTTGCTCCTCCAAAGGCACTGCTAGAGCTCAGTCCACTGCTTTTGACCTGCCTCACTTCCTTGGCCATAAACATTCAAATCTCTGACAACTCAAAGAACAGCGGGAATAAATGGAATGATCTTATAAAGACCATCGGACACATG
Organism: Kogia breviceps; assembly: GCF_026419965.1. Classification (NCBI taxonomy): domain Eukaryota; kingdom Metazoa; phylum Chordata; class Mammalia; order Artiodactyla; family Physeteridae; genus Kogia; species Kogia breviceps. The sequence continues at coordinate 117,036,379 of NC_081313.1, forward strand.
GTCTGGCAACACTGCTCTAAGGGGTTACACGCAGTGAGCTGCCTCTGTCTTCAAAGTGTACTTCCCATGCTCCTTAGTGAAGGAGGGGTTAGAGCAAAGGTCAACAAAACAGACCCGCCCTAAAGGTTAAGGGAAGATACCACTGCCTAATCCCTCGTGAAGGAGAGACACAGCAGAACTACTCTGCCATATGGGGCGTCATCTGCCAAAGAGCAGAAATAGATGAAAGCAGCCCCCAGAGCAAGGGCTCAGTAGTCCTAAAGGATACCCTCCCTCAGCCCGAAACAGATCCTAGAGTGGAGCAAATTTCCAGAAAAGTAAGCAGGTAAATTCTGCTTATCAAGAAGGCAGAACTTCCAAGCCTGCCGCCCACAGGCCAAGGTCTGTTGCACAGGGACATGGGCTCCCTCTAAATGGGCCAGGGTCCTACCTGGGGAGGGGCTGAAGTTATTTCTTCCCAGCACTCTGCTGCTTTGAGCTTTGTCCCTCCAGGGAAACCAGGATGCTTTTGTTGAACATCTGCTCTGACTAGACCTGGGCTAAGAGTGGTGAGGTATGTGGGGAAAAAAAAGCCTGGGCCCTCTTGTATAGAGCTATAATCTGGCTAGAGGTCTGAAGTTAGAGATTGAACAAGGGAAAAAAAATACTGTTTCTGTGTTGGCAGCTGGGGTGGGGTGGGGGATGGGGAGCGGAAAGTCAGGAACTTTAGGCCAGAAGTCCGCAGGCCGGGGTTCAGCTCCATCTGCCACCAGTGACAAATGACACAGCTTTGGATAAATCACTTAACCTCTTTGGGCCTCTAGTTTTTACACCAGAAAGATGAGAGACCAATCTTAATGCTGCCCACAAAAGAGCTTCCAGGTCAGAATACGGTTCTGAAAAAACCTCAGAGGGCTGCAAAAATGGCTTTATTGTGATCGGTACTTATATATTTAAACCAAACCAGAAGCCAGGAAAGCTCTGGCGGGCTGGCTATGGCTCCATCTCAGGCACACGCAGGTAAGCCTGTGCTGGGGCCTCCCGGCAGACCAGCCCCACACCAGAACCACACTGGATCAGCTCCACATCAGAATCAGAGCCCTACCCAGCCAGGGGGCTGCAGCTCAAGACAACCTGCCTCTCCTTTCTCCTCTTCTCATGCCATCATCTCCAGGTCTGTCTCTACTGGTGATGCAGTAAGGAGTGCAGGACTCAAAGTCACCTGCGGTGGACAAGCTCAAGTCTCAGAGGCCTGATGCTTGCTCCTGACAAGGCTGAAATCAGAATTATGAGCTAAGGATTTCAGAACTGGGGAGCTGGCTGAAAACAAACAAACAAGCACCATCTACCAGAAGTCAAAGAAACATACTGTCACTTGAAATATGGGATAAGAGCAGAGAATTGTAGGAATGGGGGAAGATAGGAAAAGGAGTTAAGACAGGGGAAGGAACCGACTCCAGTCAGCAACACCAAGAAGGGTCCTGGCATGACCTCTGAGGCTCCACATCACATCCCCTTGGCCCACCTTCTATTTCCACACGGCTGTTCTGTGTGAGCTCAGACCCATCTCCTGCCGACAGGGTCACACCTCAAGCACACAATCCCATGGGGCTTTTTCTGACATGTGAGGACAACGCTCAGCCAGTGGGGAATGGGAGCTGGTGGACAAATGCTCCAGGCTCACAACCTGCCAGCAGACAACTCCACAGAGCACTCTGTGCGATTCTCAGGAAGTCCTGGTAGAAATGAGTCCCCAGTGCCCACAATGGGAACCTTAACGCCACCCCCTCATATTGGCTTCCCCTCCTCCCTGCCTCATTCCCACTCATGATGCTCCCTCATTCCTGCTTCCTGGGATTTCCTCTCAAATAAACTGTCCCCACGTCCTCATATCAGGTTCTGCTTTCAGGTGAACCCAAACCAAAAACATCAGTAGAGAATCTGGAGCTTACAAGCTGGTTAGAGAGGTCGATGGCACCTTGGCAGCTTTCTTCAAGAGATGCCACGTTACTCTGAAAAGCTTTCTTGGTAACGCTCATGGCTCTCTGTGCATCCACTAGGGCTGGTTACTCAGCTCGAGGGCAAATCTAGCTTGTTACTGCCCCATCCAGCAAGGCTCATGGAAAGAGAGGGAAGGGACTGAAAGTTCTCTCCTGGTGCTCTGTGGATCTCTGGGCAAAATTATTGTACCACCTCAATTTCATCGTCCCCACTGCACACCGTTCCATTCTGAGCTCCTCCAAACATCACCCCATCCTGAAAGAACCAACAGCCTTTTAAGGGAGCACAATTTCATTTTTTAAAAATGAGGAGAGTCGTAGGAGGGAAACCACCCAGACTACATGGGAAATACACTCTGAGCAAGAACACTTGGGAGCGGAGGGTGTGTGTGGTGCTGTTCTAAACCCACCTGGAGGCAGGGAGCCTGGGCAAAGATGACATGCATGTGCGCCACACACAAGCCTACATACACCCAGGAAAATACACACGTACACAAATGTAGGAAAAAAGCAATATCAAAGTGTTAGCCAGAGTTCCCTCTGAGTAATGGGATTATGGGTCATTTTTATTCTTTTCATTATACTCTTGTGTATTTTCTACAATGAATGTATAATACTCTTAAGTTTTTAATTATAAAAGAATGACACTTGTTCCTTCCACATGATATCTGCAGAGCCCTGAACATGACCTATAAATGCCCACAGATTTAGCTGGGACAATGGCAGGTCTTGTGTCGGGAGGTTCTTAGACAAGAAGTGGAAACACAAAATATTATCATTAGCAAGCATTTTCTCTCTCAGTAACTTGGTCTTTCAGAGGAAGTGAAGCACAGAAACACGAGTCAATTGCCTACACACCTCTGTGCCTGAACTCTGACATTTCCCGTCACCACCTCTCTTTGCTTCCAGCTTCTGAGACACCCTTTCAGCTTCCCCTGATGAAGAGCCTTAGGGGGAGATAGCCTAGCATCCTGGCCACCCTACCAAACAGTGAGGGGACTGAAAGGCGGCAGTCAGTGAGCTAGGGAGCCCCTGAACCAAGCCAGTTGTTAAGTAGGCGTGAGAACCCATCAGCTGGAAACACCGAAGGCGGGCAGGCAGGCGGAATGATTCTGGGTAAAGGAACATTGTAAATGTTGTCACCCAAAATAGAGCTGAGCTGAACTCGGCTCCCAGGCACTGCAAGCCTCCTTCCGGGTCCTCGGGGATGCTCCCCAGGCACCGCATCTCCTCCTCCCTGCTGCCAGGATTGGCTTGGTCTGTACTGCTCCCGACGCTGGAGGTTGTGGGCAGAAGAGCAGCTCTGACCTGGTGCTCCAGGAGTCAGCCCTGGGGACAGGCTCAGTCCTTCCTGGCCCAGCGCCCATTCATATTCTATAGCCAGACCTCAGGGAACTCAGTGAGGGCGAAGGCACATCTACCAGGGTGATATCACGGACCGCCTGTCTCTACCATCACCTCCACCCTCCCCACTCCTGCCACCCCTACTTCCAGCCTCACTCTTCTTTCCATGTGCTATGAACCAGCCAGCTGCCCAAGTTTCAATCCTCAGCATTATCTTCACTAAATCCTTCTCCTACCCCCTGAGTAATAATTCACTCCATGTACTGACTCTCCCTTCACACTCTCTCCAGTCCACCACCTTCGTTCCTTTTTACAGCTCCTGTTGTACTTCAGGCCTTTGTCATCTTTCCCCTCAATTGCTGTAGGAACTTCTGAACTGCTCTCTGTAACTTCAATCCTTTCTAATCTATCATTGGATCTGATCCAACATCACATGTGATCACTTCAATCCTCTCTTCAAAAGCTTTTCAGGGGCTCCTCACCACCTACAGAATGAAGTCCAAACTCTTCAACATAGGACCCAAGGCCCTTCACCGGCTCTCTGTGACCTACTTTGCTAGCCTCATCTTTTGTCTCTTCCTTACCCTCACATCCCACGTTCTAGCCACATCAGACCTCTCAGAGTTCCCTGGATTTTCCAGGCCCCAGGTGTTAAGGTGAGACCTTTCACATGAACCTTGCTGCTCCCAGCTCCTCTGATGAACCACTCCCTCCTGATTTCCTGTCAGCATCCATACCAATTATATGGCGCTTGCTCATCCAGTCGGGTAGAGCTTGTTTTCCTTTGCATCATCACAATTAGCCTAGAAGAGTTTGAAAGAAGAAATTGTGATTTCATATTCATTTGTCCCTAATACCTGCCACTGTGCAGAATTTACTCTACTTACAGAATTTAATATATGCTTGCAGTTTATGATGATGATACCATTAGTTATCTTCTCACATGGGTATCTTGTTATCCCAACCAAATTATAAGCAACTTGAAGATATAGGCCTAAGCAGGCCTTGTATACCTCATCAAGCAATTGATAAATATACAACCCAATTATAAAAGCACATATTCATTCATTTCACAAATATGTATTGAGCACCTGCTATTTGCCAGGCACTATCTTAAATACAAGAGATGTGACAGAGAACAAAAAAAGACAAAAATCCTTGTCCTCTTGGAGTCCATAATTCTAGTGGAAGAAGACAGACAACATTTATAAGATAAATCAGTCAGGGACTTCCCTGGTAGTCCAGTGGGTAGGACTCTGCACTCCCAATGCAGGGGGCCAGGGTGTGATCCCTGGTTGGGGAACTAGATCCCATATGCATGCTGCAACTAAGAGCCCACGTGCTGCAACTGAAGACCCGGAGCAGCCAAAATTAATTAATTAATTAATCAGTTTTAGAGAAGATAAATCAGCAAATATATAGTATTGTTAGTTAATAGTAAGAGCTAAGGTGAAAACTAAAACAGCAAGAGGGATAAGAAGTAATGCGAGTTGTGATTTTAGATAGGATGGCCCGAGAGTCCTCGTTGATGTCACGTTGAGGAGGGAACATTTGAAGAGGTAAAGGCAGCAAGCGAACAAGCCATGCAGAGTTCCAGGTGAATCATATTCCAAACAGAACAAACAACATGTACAAAGTTTCCGGAGGCAGGAACATATCTGGCAGGTTCAGAAAATGGCAAGGAGGGCCATGTGGGGTACAATGGGAGAAATGAGGGGAGAAGGTAAGAGCTGGAGTCAGAGAGGTAACAGAGCAGAACATACAAGTGGGCCTTCAGTCATGTTGTTCTGCGTGAGGAAGAAAGCCACATGAGGCTTTGCACAGAAAAACCACATGAGCTGACTTATTTTTCATTTTTTGGTTAATCTGACTGCTGTGTTCAGAATAGACTGAAGAGGGGTAAGAGTGGAAGCAGAGAGACCAATTTGAAGGTTATTAAAACAACTAGGCAAGAGGTAATGGTGGCTTGGATCAAGTGGATAATTGGGAAGGTGATGAGAAAAGAGGAGTTTGTCAGTTAATGGACAAAACTGCCTGGATATCTCTTGTAATTATCCCCAACTCAAAAAATGGCAAGGCCCATTGTTTGGGTCAAAAATCTTGGAGGCATCCTGCACTCCTCCTCTCCTCTCTCACTCCATATCCAATCCTTTCACAAATCCTGTACATGCTACCTTCAAAATATATCCAGAACCCAACCACTTCTCATCACTTCCCCAATTATCCTGGTGACCCAAGCCGCCATTATCTCTTGCCTAGCTTTCTTTTAATACATTTATTTTATTTATTTATTTACTTATGGCTTGTTATGGCTTGTTATGCGTGTGTTAACCAGTGCACAGCCAGGAAGACCTATCTCTAGTTGCGGCAAGCAGGGGCTACTCTTCGTTGTGGTGCGCGGGCTTCTCATTGCGGTGACTTCTCTTGTTGTGGAGCACGGGCTCTAGGTGCACGGGCTTCAGTAGTTGTGGCATGCAGGATCAGTAGTTGTGGCTCACAGGCTCTAGAGCGCAGGCTTTGTAATTGCGGCACACAGACTTAGTTGCTCTGCAGCATGTGGGATCTTCCTGCACCAGGGCTTGAACCCATGTCCCCTGCATTGGCAGGCGGATTCTTAAACACTGCGCCACCAGGGAAGTCCACCTAGTTGTTTTAATAGCCTTCAAATAAGCTAGGTAATTTCCTACTTTTGATAACATATTAATGTTAATAACATGTAACATGTTAATATTAGGGGAAGTTGGGTGGGGGGGGTGTATGGAAATTTGTACTATATTTGCAAGTTTTCTGTGAGCACAAATAGGAAACGAATAAAGGTCTAAGAAGATAAATATATCATATTTGGAAAGAGCTACTGCTCTCAAAGTCTCGATTAAGGAATAATATATTTTATCAAGATTATGTCTCTAGCTCTACCTTACAGTAGACACAATATAATATTCTACAGTTAGTAAATGGAGAAGGCACAGAAGAAATAGACATCATCAGGCAAACACCACAAACAATTGTGGCAAACAGAATCCACCAATGGATGCTAGAACTAGTGGTCAAAATTCAGAAGAGAAAAACGATTTAAGTAGTTTCAAAGTATGTCTTCCAAGATATTTGTTAATTATAAAGGGAGGGATAGTAACTTTACAATGGAGCAATTCGGCAGACACCACCTACCCAAGTGATCGAGGTTATCATTACTAAGACCCACTGAGAAGGAGACAACCTCATTTCTGTGGCAATTTTGTCAAAAAGGCATAACCTCACTTCAATAATGAGAAAACATTAGACAAATCCAAACTGAGGTTCATTTTCCAAAACAACTGATCAACACTCTTCAAAAGTGTCAAAATCAGGAAAGACAAGGAAAAACTAAAAAACTGTTACAGATTATAGAGGGAATGAAAGAGGAATAACAACTAAATGCAATGTGGGATCCTAGGTAAGCTGGTGGATCAGGAAAGGGACATGAGTGGAAAACTGCTGAAATTCCTATAAGGTCTATAGTTTTAGTATTGTGCCAATGTTAGTTTCCCAGTTTTAATAATCTTACTATGGTTATGTAAGATGTTAATATTACAGGAAGTTGGGTGAGGGGGGTGCAGAAACTCTGTCCTATTTTTGCAAATTTTCTGAGTCTAAAATTAGTTCAAAATTTAAAAAGAAAGATTATGTCTCTAGATTAAACATTACCCCACAACTCCAGGCATCTTTCCCTCAATTCTACCTGTAAAGTAAGATGAACCTGCTATCCTCTAGGAAACGTATCATTGCGTGGGTCTCCCCCAAAAGTATGTATTAGACCTTGAGCTCCCTAGGGTCAAAAACGAGGATTTGAAAGGAAAGATCCCCAGAGTTTTAAATACCTCTCTTTCCATGTATAAGAATTCCTCCTGTGAACATCAAAGGACTGATGACAGATCTGAAATTGCCATTAACAAGCACCAGTTAGCAGCTCACCAGAGACCTCTACCCTAAATTCCACTGTCCAGAGAGAGGTGGTCAGGGACTAGAAGCTGGTGCTCCCCTAGATGCAGTCACCTCAGTAGCACGGCAGGGCCTACACTGCCCCAATTTGCCTGTGTCATACACTGCTGGTATGAAATGGCACAACCATTCTGGCAGGTAACTTGATAATATGTATCAAAAGCCTTAAAAATGTTCCCACCCTTTGACCCAGCAATTCTACTTCTAGGAATTATCTTAAGGTAATCAAAGTTGCACACAAAGATGAATGCCCAAGGTTTGCCATCCCAGTATAAACTCTAGTAGTAAGAAATTGGCTGCCATAAACATTATACAACCCAAAGTTGATCAAATAAAATATAGGACATTCGTAAGATGGCCTTCTATGTGTCCATTAAAATCACATATTTCAAGAACAGTTTGCTATATATATGATCCTGATTTGGTGTGGGAGAGGAGAGGTATGCAAATTTAAAACGCAGGGGAAAAAATATGCCTTATAGTAGTTATCTCTGGGTAGTTGAGATGCTGACAAAGCTTTAAATTTTCTTCTTTATACTTTTCTGTTGCTTCTAAATTTTCTCCAACAAACATATATTACTATTCTAATAAGGAAAATACACTCCACACCCCCTCAACTTGCAGGTGAATAAACAGAGTTATAAAGAGCCTTATTAACTTGCCCTGGGTTCTTCAGTGAGTCAGAAGTGAAACCAAAAACAAAGACCCTGGTTCTCAAAGCCTCGCTCATCTCACTAGCTGCCAGCATGTGTGCAGTGGTAGTCCGAGGACAGTGTTCTTAACTGGGACGATTTTGCCCCCTAGGGGACAGCTGGCATGTCTAGAGACATTTTCGTTTGTTGTAACTGGGGGAAGGGGTTTTACTGCTGCTAAACATCTTACATCACACAGGACAGCACCCCTGCAACAAAGCATTGCTTTCCTCAAAATGCCGAGGGCTACTGTTAGAAGCCCTGCTCTAGGAAAAGGGAGCCACAAATGTATTCCCCCACACTGGACTTTGAAAGCGCTCAGGTGGCTCAAAAGTACGTTGGGAACCTCCAACCTGCTTCACATCCTGTGCGAGCTGTAGTGCTTTCTGTTTCAAATAGGATCTGACTTGGCAGTTAATGGGCCCCGGGGTGTAAGCACCAAGGACTTTATTACTCATATTAAGCAACCTTCCTCTTCCAACTGGAGAAAAATAAATTGTTCATTTCACACAAGAGCCATAACAGACACACAGAGAACACAGCTTAAGATCAAGAGTTCAAATATGGGAGATGGGCCAATGGGGGGAGAGGGAGTGGTATCCTGATGGCCAGAATGAGGGGCAGGAGGTCTGTTTTCATGTCTTTCCACTGCATTTTCCCCAGAGTAAGTACATCTTTACCTGAGCTAGCTTAGGAGAATCTAACTTTGGCTTGTGACCAAAAGAGCACAACTAACTAAATGAAACGTGTATATACCACAATGAATCCCATGTGCGTCAGCACTTAAATGCCAACTTAAAATCTAGAAGGAAATATAGTCTATTTACCCTGGCAGTGGAGGGAAAATAATCTTCTGACAAATGAATATGATTAGAGTCAAGAGTGATGGGCTCAAATAAATAAAAGCATAAAGACAGGGGACGGGTGGTAACATGGTTAGAATATGGGCTCTAGAGTCAGACAGGCCTGCCTCTACTTCTAACTAACTGTGTGCCCTTGAGCATGTTACTTAACCTCTCTGAGTCTTACTTCCCCATATGAAAATGTGATAACAGCAATAGTACTACCTTCCTAGGCTTGTTGTGAGGACTAAATGAGATAATGTATGCCAAACGATTACATAACACTGGTACCCATTCAGGAGCCATTATTTCTGGCACTTAGGAGCAAATTAGCACTCACCCTCCAGAAGATACTACCAAGATGGCACCACAAACCTCCCTGGGCTTCATGGTTCGCTGCCCTATGGATTAATGCCACTGTGTCTCTCTGCCCTCTCAGGCACAAGCAACCTGCACGAGCCAAATGGCAGGTTGGAGCCCAGAGCCATCTTGGGGTGAAACTGACTGACTCAGAAATCCTGGGAGGCCAGTCTGGAATGTGGTAAGGGGAGGACGAAAGCCCTTGCCTCACCAACACAAGTGGAAGCTCAGTGGCCCAACCACACCATGAAGATCCACCACTAGTCACAGACACGTGGAAAAATCAGCAGCATCTTAAGAGTGTTGCTGCTACTGCAGAATTGGGGCACATGGAGTCTCTCGCCTGCCCTGCCTCAGAGAGCAAGTGTTCCAAATCTAAATTAGATCTCTTCTTTCCTAGAACTAGGCTGAAGGCTCTTCAAGAGTAGGGTTTTGTACTCTGTATTCCCCAAAACACTCTGAATGGGATTCTATGCACAGTAGGCACTTAAAAGATGCTCTGGGGACTTCCCTGGTGGCGCAGTGGTTAAGAATCCACCTGCCAATGCAGGGGATGTGGGTTCGAGCCCGGGTCTGGAAAGATCCCACATGCTGCAGAGCAACTAAGCCCGTGGGCCACAACTACTGAGCCTGCACTCTAGAGCCCGCGAGCCACAACTACTGAAGTCCACATGCCTAGAGCCTGTGCTCCACAACAAGAGAAGCCACAGCAATGAGAAGCCCATGCACCGCAATTAGAGAAAGCCAGCATGCAGCCAGAAATAAATAAATAATTATTTTTTTAAAAAAAAGACTTTAAAAATGGTCCACATCAAAAAAAAAAAAAAAAAATCTTAAAAAAAAAGAGACCAAAAACTAATCAGGTCACTTTCCTATACAAAAGACTTCAAGGGATTTTCTCTTGGGACAAAGAGCAAAGACCAAACTTCTCAGCATAGAACACAACACCCTTTCCAATGGGCCACAGTCTATCTTAGCAGCAATACCTTCTACCACTTCGGACACATAGTGCATTGCATGCCTCCACATCATTGCCCATGTTATTCTCTCTTCCTTAAAGTTCTTCTGTGCCATCTTCTCCTAGTTGTTCCTCATTTTTCTCTGGCAAATTCCTTAGCCTCCTTCAGGACTGTGGGAAGAAGCAACTGAGTTGGCCCCCAATGATCCTGCCTCCTAACATCCCTGCTCCTAAGCAATATCTTCCCCTTGAGTGTGGGCTGGGCCTAGAGACCCACTTCTGATAAATATAATATAGCAAAAGAGATGAGATGTCACTTCTGTGGTTGAGTTATAAAAAAGACAGTGTCTTCAATCTTGCTTGCTCTCTCTCACTTTCTCCCTTGCTTGCTTGAGGGTAAGTCAGCTGCCATATCATGAACCATCCTATGGTGATATCCAAGTGGCAAGGAATGGATGTCTCTGGCCAACAGCCAGTGAGGACCTGAAGCCTACCAGTGACCATGTGAGTGATCTCAAAAGCCCCCTACTGAGTCTTGAGATGACTGCAGCCCTGGCTGACACTTAGTTGTAACCTTGTGAAAGTCCCTAGGCCTAAGGACTCCATTAAGTCCCACCTGGATTCCTAACCCACAAAAATAGAAAGTTTGTTGTGAGAAAATAGAAGTTTGTTGTTTTAAGTCACTAAGTTTTGGGGTAATTTGTTATGCAGCCATAGATAGCTTATACAAGGACCCAACTCAAATGTCACTCATCCGTTAAGCATTCCCCCAACACCCTCTTCTATCGCCCAGTCCATCTCCACCTCTCCCATTGCTCATGGGATCGATCCAAACTTCTTAACATAGCCCTCAAGTCGCTACATGACAATTCAACTCAACCCACCTTCCCAAACTCATCTTTCATCACTGCACATGGCACCTGGGGTTACTGATCTTCTTTCAACTGCTCCAACTTGTCCCAGTCTCAGCTTTATCCCTTTACACATACTGTTCCCACTTTCTGGAATACTTCTTCCCTCTCTCTTTACCTAGTTCACTTCCATTTGTTCTTCAAAGTCCCAACTCAAATCTCTTTCCTCCAGGAAGAAGCTCAACTCCCAAGGCTGGGTTGAGGTATCTTCCATTTGTGCCAACCCCTTTTCCTGTACTTTTCGACTTAGAGCATTTATCACTTTGTGCTGTCGGTGCCTTTGATATGCTTACCTCCTGGCCTGGACTGCAAGCTCTTTGAGGGAAGGTCAGATGTCTGTCATTCATTTACATATGTATACTAGTCCTATCTTAACTTTTAGTTTAAATACAACCTGGTACTTGCACCCGTGCACCTGAATGCTGCTGAAGAAAAGCACAAAGCCACGTAGACTGGTCTCACATTAATTCATAACCATGAACCAAAGATGGGCCCTTAAAGATGCCTGATAATACTGCATCTCCCTAGTTTATTCTATTCACTCACCTACTCTCCCTGATGACTATTTCACACCTTCTTTCTTCTTAAACCTCTCACACTCCACCCCCATACTCTCAGCTGATGACTTTGTTTTCTACTTCACTGAGAAGACTGAAGCAATCAGAAGAGGATTTCCACAGACTCCCACCACGTTTATGCACCTACCAGCATCCATCCACATAACTTTGCCTTTCCTCCTGTTACTAAAGATGAATTATCCACATGGTCCCGGAGCCAATCCCTCTGCTTGTGAACCAGACCTCACCCTCCCCTACTCTAGAAAATCATCCCAACAATCTCCCCTTACCCTTCTACATCATTAATTTCCCCCCTCACCCAGACTGTTCCCACCAGCATGTAAACATGCTGTTACTTCTCTCGTATTAAAAATAAATAAATAAATAATCCACTCAAATAAAGTTTTAACCTCCATTACTACACCGAAACTGCTCTTGCCAAGATCCCCATTGACATCCACATTGCCAAATCCAGTGATGAATTCTCACTCCTCATGTTCCTCGATTCCTCAGCAGTATTGGAACCAACCAGTCTCTCCCCACCTACCTGGTGCACTTCCCTCGCTTGGCTTCAGGATCACCACACTCACTTGGTTTTCTTCCTGCCTCATGGGTCACTTCTTCTTTGCTGACTCCTCCCTCCCCCAACCTCTTACCGTTGCAGTGTCCAGGGCTCACTCAGGTTCTCGCTCTGCCTTTCTTCTCTACCCATACTCGCTCCTCTGTGATTTCAGTTATGGTCATTTAAGTAATACCACCTATATACTTAGATGATTCCCATATTTATGTCTTCAGCCCCGATCTAACTCTCCACTTAACACATCCAAACGATCTAAAAGCAAACTCCTTATCTCCTCCTAAAAGTTGATCTATCCACAGTCTTCTCCATCTCAATGGCAATATCACATTTCCAGTTGCTCCGATTAAAAAGCTTGGAATCATTTTCTACTCCTCTTTTTCTTTCCCACCCTATATGTTATCCATCAGGAAATCCTTTGGGCTCTACCTTTTAAAATTATCCAGAATCCAACCTCTTCCCAACCCCTCCTCTGCCACCGCAATACTTCAAACCACCACCATCTCTCACCTAGTCTGCAGTGGTCTGTTCCTCTGTTTTCACCCTTGCTCCTGAAAGTCTATTCTCATCACAGCAGACTTTGTGATCCCTTTCAAATATAAGTGAGATCATAACATTCCTCTACTCAAAACCCTCCAGTGGATCCTTTTTTTCACGAAAAGAAAAAGCCAAATCTTCACAATGGCCTACAAGGCCCTACATGATCTGGCACCCATTGCTTCTCTAACCTCAGCTCATTTCACTCCAGACATATGGGCCTTTTTGCTGTTCCCCAAACATGCCAGACATGCTTCCACCTTAGGTGAATTCCCTCTGTGTGAAATTCCACTCCCCAGGCTATCCATATGTCTAACTTCCTCACCTCCTTCAAGTCTCTGCTCTTACATCACTTTGTAAATTAGGTCCTTCATAACCACCCTATATAAATTGCAAACCACCTCCTCTGCACCCCCTTCACCCCTTCCCATTGTTTTTTTACTTTTCATAGTATTTAACACTTCTAAACAGTATTTAATTTACTTAATTATTATGTACATTCCATATTATTAGTCTCACCCACTAGAAAGCAAATTCCACAAGGGCAGAGATCTTTGTTTGTACTATATTCCAAGCACCTACAAGAAGTCTTGATATACAGGAGGAACTCCAATATTGTTGGAGGAATGAATGAATAAGCCCAGCACAATACCTAGTGCATAATAGATGCCTACCAAATATTTAATAAATGAATGAATGAATAAATCAATGGTCCATCTGTCACCAAGCTGTAAGCCTTCCATGGACAGAGATGTGACTTATTCATCTTTGTTTCCTCAGTAACCAGGACAGTAATGGAGATTCAATAAATGTAGGTTAAATTAAAACAAAACCAAAACCAAAAACAAACCTGAACATGAGTGAAGTGAGACTGGAAATGTGAGGTGCCAGCATGCTAAGGTTCATATGCTAAGCATCCTGTTTCTTCCATGGTCACTCCCAGCTTGGAGACTTCCATTTCTGGATCTTTCAGGATGTAATTCTCAATGACTGGAATGAAGAGGTTGGGTAAATGTGATGGAGGAAGGGCCACTTTACCGAAGAAGGGCTTCCCTGCCGTCCTTAACTAAGGCAGCACCATCAGACCGCACAGGTAGGGTTTGCAGGTGGGCGCACCTTGAGTCCATAAGTAGTAGGGGCTTCCCTTCCCTGGTGGCGCAGTGGTTGAGAATCTGCCTGCTAATGCAGGGGACACGGGTTCGAGCCCTGGTCTGGGAGGATCCCACATGCCACGGAGCAACTGGGCCCGTGAGCCACAACTACTGAGCCTACGCGTCTGGAGCCTGTGCTCCACAACAAGAGAGGCCGCGATAGTGAGAGGCCCGCGCACCGCGATGAAGAGTGGCCCCCGCTTGCCACAACTAGAGAAAGCCCTCGCACAGAAATGAAGACCGAACACAGCAAAAATAAATAAATAAATAAACTCCTACCCCCAACATCTTCTAAAAAAACACAAAAAACATAAGTAATAGATGCAAACCAGGCTCCCGTAGGCTTTAGATCCAATGTCAGGCTTCCACGCCCCAAATTCTGATAACCTAGGAACTGGAAAATCAAGTTACTTCAACACACACGTGCCTTGTGTTCCTCCTTTCAGGGCTCACATCTCAATGGGTAAGGCTGGCATTGGCTCAGATACCTTTGCAGCCCATCATTCATTTCTAACACGGGGAGGAAGGGGGTGAAATGGCTCCTTATATGCTTCGTGGGGTTGGCTGCTTCTACCTGCTACACCCTCACGTCAAAGAGGAAACAATAAGCCTTCCTGACTCCAGAGCCCTGCTTGCTCTGGAGAACGTAGAGGCAAGAGAGCCAGGAAGGGGGTGGTACCGAAGGAGAGCTGGTGCCAACTTGGAAGTCAGGCAGGAGGAGTGAGAATTCTGCTACTATCTCATTCTATGACCCTGGGCAAGTGAATTCACTCTCTGGGAATTCTCATATTTAAAACTAAAATTTTGAACTGGATAATTTAACTATGTGCTTGTTATAAAAATTAAACTTGGGGCTTCCCTGGTGGTGCAGTGGTTAAGAATCCGCCTGCCAATGCAGGGGACACGGGTTCAAGCTCTGGTCCGGGAAGATCCCACATGTCGCGGAGCAACTAAGCCTGTGCACCACAACTACTGAGCCTGCGCTCTAGAGCCTGTGAGCCACAACTACTGAGCCCGCGTGCCACAACTACTGAAGCCCGTGAGCCTAGAGCCCATGCTCCGCAACAAGAGAAGCCACCACGCTGAGGAGCCCACACACTGCTACAAAGAGTAGCCCCTGCTCACCTCAGCTAGAGAAAGCCCGCGCACAACAAAGACCCAACACAGCCAAAAATAAATAAATAAAGTAAAACTTAAACTACTATTAACTACTCTAACTTGACAGTTTGAGAGGACCGCATTGTCTGCAAATACCTCCCAGCAAATTCATCTTAACCCCCTCATCCCTGGCTCAGCTGTCATTTATCCATAAAAGTAAACAATCCTGGTGCCAACTATGTGCCAGGCATTGTGCCAGGCCTGGGCGTACAACTGTGAATATGGCAGGCACAGCCTCTGCCCTCCAGAGCCTATGGTCTAGCAGGAAGATAGACATCTGATGTCCAACGATGTTTCAGTCACTCCCACAAATCTATTTGAGAGTGGAAGTGATCATGTCAGTGCTGGTGTGAGTGGATGGAGCATAGTTATGGCCTAGTCTGGGGTTTCAGAAAGTCTTCCTGAAGGAAATAACATCTGAGCTGAGCTCAGAAGGACAGATAGGAATGAACCAGGGGAGAAGAAAGGGCATTTGAGAGACAGAAAAGAGCACATACAGATGCCCTGAGGCAGGAGTCATATCTTGTCAAGGCCAGTGTGGCCCAAGTGCAGAGTGAAGACCAGATGGGCAGAGAGGTGAGGCCACACAGGCACAGGTGAGCCCACACAGAGCCTTACAAGAGGGACGTGGTCTTAATATACGTTAAAGACAGTGAAAGAGATCGGAGCAGAGTAGGGGTGGCGTGATTGGACATGTGCTTTTGAAAGCTCACTATGTGGAGAATGAACTCTAAGGGGCACAAGTCAATATGAAAGGGCCAGTAATGAAACAACTACAGTGAAACAGGTGAAAAATGATCAGTATTTGATATGGGTGATATCAGTGGAAAAACAGATAAATTCAAGAGAGATTTAGGAGGTAAAAGTGATAAGATGAGGGGGAGTTGCAGGGGGCAGGTAATAAAGAAGAAAGTACCAAAATGCAACCTAAGTGATAAATTAGGAAACACTATCAGAGGACCAAGTTTGGAAAGGGGGTGATATTATTAGTTCAATTTGGGACATGTTGTGAGATACCAAGTAGAGAAGATGAGAAAGAAGGTGAATGTATAAATCTGGAGCTCAAAGGTCTCCAACTAAAGAATTGAAGGTATGAATTTGAGAGTCCCCATAGACACAATAAGTGAGGTCGTGAAATGTGCATATGGAGAGAGTATAGGAGAAATAAAGAGAACCGAGGATGGAGACTTGAGGAAATCTCATATTTAAAAATTGAGTAGAGAGGAAAGAGCTAAAAAAGAGAGAATGTAAAGGAATGGTCAGAGATAGGAGGAAAACTAAGGGTTTGACATCATGGTAGCCAAGGGAACAACATATTTCAAGAAGCCAGGATTAGTGAAGTGTATTAAAGTGCTGAGAGATGAAATAAGATGGGGAACGAAAGATGTGCATTAGGGTTAGGGGCTTGGTGCTTGCTTAGAGCAGTTTTGATGGAGGGGGAATTGGGGAAGAAGCCAAAGGGGTGTGAGAGGAGAGGTCGTGAAATAGAGACAGGGTGTATAGACTGTTCTTACAGCTATGAAAGAGGAGAGATAGGTAGGCAGTGATTGAAGATGGGAGAGACTTGAGTATGTTGAGAAATGGATAGAAAGGATTCAGCAGAGATGAAGACAGAGGAGGGACAGTGGAGAGAAAGAAAAGTGGACAGTATCAGGATGGACTTGGAGGGCATTATGCTAAGTGAAATAAGTCAGACAGAGAAAGACCAATACTCCATGATATCACTTATATGTGGAATCGAAAAAAAAAAAAAAAAAAAAAAAAAAAAAGAAGCAGACTCACAGATATAGAGAACAAACTAGTAGTTTCCAGTGGGGAGAGGGAAGGGGGAGGGGCAGTATAAGGGTAGGGCGAAAGGGTTATTATGGGATTATATGAAATCGTGTGTGAAACTTTTGAAAATTGTAAAGCACTATAGAATTTAAATAAACTTTCATTCAATTAAAAAAAGAAAAGAAGAAGAATGGAGGGGGAGAGGACAAGTGAGTATGAAGGTCAGTGTATATTCACCCCTGCAAACACACAGTCATACAGTCAGCTCTGCTAATGTTTTCCAGAGAAAACCTCCAAGTCTACAGGTCCCTGTACTCTCGGTGAGCGGTGTGGACCCCAGGAGGAAAACAGCCCCTGTGGGCCCCATTTGACACCTAGTACAAATCACACTGCCTCCTCTGTCCTTCTCTTGAGTCAGAACAAGGCCAAATGGGAGCTGCTTCTAGCCCTGCTGTCCACAGGTGATGTGATAGGATCTCTGCAAGAAGGCCCAGGTGTAACCAGGTCAAATCTGGGGACATGACTGAAAACACCAATGAAGGAGAAGAGATGTCACAAAGTGCCAGCATGCCAACAAGGAATCAGATGGGTGTATTGAGGGAAAAACAGCCCCACTCCTTCATGCAGTAACTCTGGAAGGGGGAAGAGGCTGCCTAGCTGCCTAACAGACTAAGCTCTTATTTTACACACTATAGTCCTTAGTGAGATGCCTCCCATGTCATTGCCGAGGCACCTAACCTACAGCTCCCCAAACCTGGAATCTGGAGCAGTTTCTCCGGCTCACTGTATCATAACCATGACTGTAACTCTAGGACCAGAATTCAATCAGCATCTTTTAGTCCAAAGCATGGAAACAGCATTAGGACACAAAGATTTAAGAGGACAAGTGCTTGCCAAGGTCACGGGAGAGAGAAAACCAAAACACAGAGCCTGCCAAATCCCAGGTCGGCACTTGACCCCAACAGATCCAAACCAACACCTCCCACCCCCCACAATCCAGGCCCTGCTCCCCCAATTTGCTGTCTTTTCAACCCTTTGGGCACTCCTTCCTTGGACCCTAGAGAGGATATTTGTTTATGGTGCCAGTGCTTCTAACAAAAGCTCATCCCTGAGGAAAAATCAGCAGAATGCTTTATTCCACATGAAGAACTGTAGAAGGAACCTATTTAAGAATGCAGCCTCCTGAGTCCCTGTCACCCAGAGTCTCCAAAGCACTGGGAAAGACAGAAGGAGAAGAAAAGGCAGGGAATCACAGGGAGGTGATAACTGACACTTAGCAGACTGCCTATAATAAGCAAATGACATAATAGAAATAAACACAGCTTTGGGGAGAGGTGCTGCAAGCACAGCCCCGAGCAGGCCCAGGGGCTCCAGGGAGTCATGCTGGGCTAGAAACCCGGTTATTTCTAGGGCACCAAGCAGCATCTGCCCTGAATCAGGAGCCTGTGGAAGCAGGGGCCAGAGGACCAATCAGAGGCCGAGAAATACAGCACAGCTTCAGCCAGGGGCCTTGGTCACCGGCCTACTTCCAAGGTTGGGCAGGAAAAAAACCCCACAGAACTCTTCAAAGAACCCCGTTCCAGTCATTTCGAGTCCCTACATTAGCCAGGAAAGAATGCCTGCGTAATCAGTAAGAGCAAGTAATCCCCTTATCGCTTCTCTTTGTTTTCAGACTGGCTCTGCCTAGAAAGCATGGGTTCAGATGAGCTCCATCACTTATAACCAGTGTGGTTTATATAACCAGCTTATAACCAGCTTGGAACTCACCTCATTTTTTCGTTCCTAGGTGTAACATAGGGAAGGGAAGGCCCACCTTTGTAGGTTGTTCTGAGAATCAAATGAAGTAATGTCTGTAAAAAGTACCTGCTTGGGAAATGTTAGTGCCTCTTCCTTACCCCTCTTCACCTGAGGATTTACATTCATAACTACAAGGTCTTAGTCTACATTTCCTGAACCAACAGGAGAGGACAAGGTGGGAGGCAGTGGGGGGGTGGTGTGTGGCTCAGAAGGCTCCCTGCCATTCAACTTAAAAGATGGAAAGTCCAGGGACTTCCCTGGCGGGCCAGTGGTTACGACTCCAAGCTTCCACTGCAGGTGGTGCAGGTTCTATCCCTGGTTGGGGATCTAAGATCCTGTATGCCAGGCAGTGCAGCCAAAAAAAAAAAAAAAAGGTGGAAAGAACACACCCATATACTCAAAAAAAGACCGAAGACTCAAGAATTGGTACTAAGAAAGCAGCTCAGAATTTGCAGTTGAATCTGAAGAGCTTTCAAAAGGTAAAAGAAAACAAGAACAGGATTCATTCTAAAGAGAAGTCTCACAGACAGTGTACTGATTGTCCTGTCACTTGGAGAGTTTAAGTTAGGGGTTTATAGGACAGGGATAGGAGACCTAGCCCCCACCTTCTAACACCCCAGGGCCCAAGACAGTCAAATCCAGGGTAAAATAAACTATCCATGAACCAAAATGCATCTCGCCTTCCACTTTTAGGTAGAAGCAGGAAATGACAAAATTGTCACTAGAGATTTTTTCTTTAATCAACAGGCAGGATATGTCCCAAGATCAGGACATATATAGTCAAATCAAACTTCTGTTTGCAGAGATCTGTGCAATGAGAAAAGATGACGATGACACATGACAACATACTCAAGGACAGACTGAATTCTACAAGTACTGAGGCAGCAAAATGCCCCCATGCATTTTAGCAAGATCTTTTCTAGCAAAGGTTGAGAGAAAATAGTTTTTCATGTAGAAAAAAAGAAAGTTTGTATATGTGGCCCACCAAGCTCCAAAAAAAGAACTAGCTGGCTTCCTCGCTTCTACTACGCCTTGCCTTCCGTTGTAAGGCCCAGCCAAATTTCAGAGATGTTAATGTACAGAGTGGGGGGAAGGGCAACGGAGAGCCAATGAAATAGGATATACCTGCCTGAGGAAATATTCTATGCTGCAAATCGAACTCCCACTCTGTAGCCTTGCCCTGTAAGTCCTTGGCAGAGGGACTGTGAAGAGGCTGTGCAAAAGGCACTCTCCAAGTATTAATCCTTAAGAGTAAGCAAACTGGTTAGTTGTTGTAATAATAACAGCACACTCTGATACAGCACTTTGCAATCTCAGAGAGCACTTTCACAGACATTATTTCCTCTAAGCCTCACAATATCCCTGCTAGGTAAGAAAAGCAAATATCACTAACCTTCTTTTTCAGTTAAAAAACAAAACAAACAGAAAACACAGGCTCCCAAATGTCAGTTGTCCTGAGATCACAGAGCTAGTAAGTGGCAAATTGGAGTTTAAAGTGACATCTCTCTCCTAGGACTGTGTTCTTTGTTTTATGAGACGGAGTCTGAGGTTAGGACCTTTCCACCTTTCCAGCATGTCCACTGAAGAAGTTCAAGAGTAATGTCGGATCTCTGTATTTTTAAGTTCCGTCTCTCCTCAACACTTGCCCTAAGAATGATCCTTAAAGGCCTAAGGGGGTATGGAATACTAGAATGGACCATGCTTTGCTTCTCCTCTGGAGGTCACCACCCATGACCTAAGAGAACAATCTCAACCACTCAAGTGTTGCACCACACAGGGATTCCCTGAAATATCACCTCTGCATCCATAACATGAGCATGGTCTCATGCCTTTTTAATTTCTCCTTCAGTCCAGGCATTAGGGTCCTAGGACTCCTGTCTACATCTACTAGAGAACAAAGACAATAAGAACTTTATTTACCCCTGGGTGGTGGTGGTGCAGGGGCTGGGGCTGGAATGGAAGGCTGGGAGATGCTTGAGGAGCAAAGGCAGAGAGCCAGAATGGTCTCCCCATGTAGAAGAGGAACAACCACATCCCACAAGCCAACAGGCCTTATTTTAGGAAATATTTAGGCTCATCCCAAAGTAAGAATAGCCTAGATATTTGCATACATAAAACAAAAAGGCTCCATCCTCAGCTCTCTACTCTTCCCTTCCTATAGTCTTCCCTCCAAGAGTCCTCTGCTCTTCCAGCATCAGCTATCCATTCCTCAGCCATGGACCAGGGATTTGACCTCTCCAGTCCGATCCTCTCACTTAGGTTCCAGCCCTATATCAGGGGAATCTCAGCCTTCTCTCCTACTGCTTCTCCAACCCACGCTTTAGGTTGCAGCCTAACGAACCACTTTCCATCCTAGTTCAGGTCAAACTTTTACTGAGCTAGGTACTATGCTATGTGCTGATCCCAAAATATGTTTGAATTTTCTTTCTTCCATGATTTTACCTTTTATCCCTACCAGGAATAACCTTCCTTCCCCTACCACCAACAACCAAAGTCCAACTTGACCCATTTTTCAAGATCCTTCTCCTTTGAGTGTTTTCTGACGTCTCTAACTAGACATGTCTCTAATAAATATGTATTTATTATACATGTATTTATCATCTCTCTCTCTCCTTAGTTATGTGCTGCCCTCTCTTGTAGCACAAAATATATTACCCTTAACAGCGATTTGACCATCTGCCATTCCCTCACTAGAACTTTACAAGCTCCTTGATGGTATATCCATGTCATACTTATTTTAAATTTCCTGCAGAGTTCTGCACAAAAGATGCACCCAACTCATATCTGGTTTTTCGTTGTCTATTGTATTTTCTAGCTGGGTCTCCCATCAACCAGAGGAAGCCAAGAATAAATGTTCTGGGTTCAGAATCCTGGCTCTGCCGTTTATTTATAGCTTCATGACCTTGAGCAAGTTAGTTCACCTCTCTCTATGCTTGAGTTTTCCCCTTTGTAATAAAGAGGATGATAACAGTATTTATTTCATACAGTTATTATGAGAACTAAATGAGTTAACACTTATAAAGTGGTTAGCACAGTGCCAAGTACATAAAGTGTCAAATAAGTGTTTGTTAAGTAAATAAAATCACTGCCAAACTCTTCATTTTCCTCCTTAAAATTACTTTTCCTCACAACTTCTCCATTTTTGCTAATGGCACTATTATTTTCCCCAGCTTTCCAAGATTAAACTTTGACCCCTTTTATGCCTGCTTCCTGGTTCATCACCATGTCTCACAGATTCTGGGAAGAAACAGGATAGTTTACCTACCTCTTCTCCCAGTTTCCATGGCTTCAGAGACTTTATGATTCCCTCTTTGATCTCTCAAACATCTATCTCTCCCCAAATCCAGTCCACTCTGAATTGTGTATACAAAGTATTTGCAAACATTCCTCTCTTCATATCCTATCTCTGCACCAGTACCTACAATGGTGCCATATCACCTCCAGAACCAAGTCCAAACTCCTCTGCCTGTCTCTGGAGACCCTCCTTAATCCAGTCCTGCCCTCCTTTCCTAATCTTATCTCCCCTATATCTCTACCCCAAGCACACTAATCTCCTCATGGTTCTGGAAAGACATCTTCCTTGTCTCTGCCTCTGTTCATACTGTTCTTTTGGCCTAGAAACCTTTCCCTTATCCTCCTAAATCCCCCAAGCCTATTCATTCTTCAAAACTAACCTTTAGCCCTAACTCTATCCTAGAAAATTTCCACCCTAATTGATCTTCCCTATCTCTGAATTCTATAATCTATTTTCCCTTTTGCAATTATTATAAACTTTTTGCTTTACATCACTTGTTATTGATTCATGTTAATCTGATATCCCCAACTAGACTGTAAACCTCTCCAGAACAAGACACATGACTACTAGACATCCCCAGTATCCTTCAAAGAAAAGAACAATAAAGGAGCTAAAAATATACATCTATTAACCAACACTTGATGACAAGCTTGCCTCTCCCTTTCTTTGGGAGTCAGGGAGTGGATAAAAATGGGACTGTTTACCCACCTAGCTGACCCTATATGCTGTGTTCACAGATGGTGTGGGTAGCCCTACCTGGGGGATTTGCTACAGCCAAAAAGCCTGTTCTCTCTGTTGACAAACGCCAACAATCACTGTAATCTAGGCTGCCATATGGTTCACCCAGCCCTGTAGTAAAATCGGTTCCTTGGAGATATAGAGAGACCAAACAGGCCAACTCTCCGATATATGGAGTCGAGGGAGATCACCTTGAGCTACCCCACGACAAACAGGAAGGCACAGAGTGTCCAGGACAAGCCAACACCCAAGCGGATGCAAAACCCACATACCCTGAGGTTCCTGTCAACTCTACCTACCCCTTGCCTGGAATCTTTACCATGGGCCCAACAAGCCCCCTCCCTCAAGACTCTTGAGACTCCCCTAGAGGAATCCACAGGCGGGCAAGGGCAGAGAGAAGAGGTGGCCCTGCTCTCACTGTGTGAAGAGAGCTGCCCAAAGTAGTAGTTTAATTTCTGTTTTCATAGCATCGGGTCCTGAGGGCCATTAACAGAGTAAGACAATTTCATCCCTGATCCAGCTGCTCTAATTTAGGAGGGACACTCCCCATTTTTTGATCAACTATTCATCATTTTCCCCATTCTCTCTCCTTTGTGGATTTCAAAGGCAGGAAGAGGTCAGGCCCCCATCATATTCCTAAATTGCCCCAAGCCCTCCCATCTAATTATCACAATCACAGACTTGGGGAGGCTGTTCACATTTGATACTCAGAATGGAATACAGGGGAGGTCTAGCTTCAAGAAAGAAATTCAGCATTCTAGGCGTCCAGACTGTCCCTCAGCCCAGGATTTTGCTAAAATTTTCGAAGTACAACTGTAAACCCATGCAGGCTCTATTTTGATGGCATGGCATGCCACTTACCCAATTGGCTTGAAACACTCTCTCCACCCCACTTCTCACAGCTGAAGAAAGCCCCTTGTCAGCTCAAAACAAAGCCCAGGGTATAAGGACAGCCTGCACAAGTTCATACAGAAAGCTGTGGGCTGAGACTGGACCAGGGAGGCTGATTTCCAGGAAGGACTCTCACCATTTGAAAACAAAACAACAAAAAACCTCACAAAGGCTGCATAGTCTCCTCTTCCTTAACTAAGGACACTGCTCAGACTCCCTTCCTGGCCACCTAAAAGAAGTTCCTGTCACTTCTGACTGCTTGATTCAGATTGCAATTCTGCCATCCACTTGCCCCCAGTCACCCTGTCTACATCTTAAGGCCCTAATATCTCCTACTTGTCTGTGGCAAAGCAGAAAGCTCTGGGTACCAAGAGGACCCTGGATAAATCACTTGTGATGAATAAGCCTTCTCTTAACTTGAGCTGATTTTGAACCAGCTCTCCTGGCCATGCTCCTTGGGTATGGCACATGTAGGTACCTAGAATCACACAGGAGAAAAAATAATTTCTTCACTCATTTCCCCCTCAGTTAACATTTATTGAGCTTCTATAACATGCCAAGAACCATGAAGGTGATAGGGATACAATGGTACACAAAACAGCCAAATTCTCCTATCCCTGAATAATCTTTCTAAGATACTTCTCATAGAAGCTAATAAAACACAGACTCCAATCCACATATCGGAGACTTGGTATTTTTTTGCTATAAATAGCAGCAACAATGACAGTGTAAGAGTCCAGGGCTTCCCTGGTGGTGCAGTGGTTGAGAATCCACCTGCCAATGCAGGGGGGACAAGGGTTCAATCCCTGGTCTGGGAAGATCCCACATGCCACAGAGCAACTAAGCCCATGAGCCACAACTACTGAAGCCCATGTGCCTAGAGCCCGTGCTCTGCAACAAGAGAAGCCACCACAGTGAGAAGCCCATGCACCGCAATGAAGAGTAGACCCCACTTCCCACAGCTAGAGAAAAGCCCTCACACAGCAACGAAGACCTAACACAGCTATAAATAAATAAATAAATAAACTTATTTTTTTTAAAAAAGAGTCCAATTTATGCAGCACTATTTACAATAGCCAGGACATTGAACCAACCTAAATGTCCATCGACAGATGAATGGATAAAGAAGATGTGGCACATATATACAATGGAATAATGCTCAGCCATAAAAAGAAATGAAACTGAGTTATTTGTAGTGAGGTAGATGAACCTAGAGTCTGTCATACAGAGTGAAGTAAGTCAGAAAGAGAAAAACAAATACCGTATGCTAACGCATGTATATGGAATCTAAAAAAAGACAAAAAATGGTACTGATGAACCTAGTTGTAGGGCAGAAATAAAGATGTAGACATAGAGAATGGACTTGAGGACACAGGGTGGGAGGGGGAAGCTGGGGCAAAGTGAGAGTAGCATCAACAAATATACACTACTGGATGTAAAATAGTTAGCTAGCAGGAAGTAGCAGCATAGCACAGGGAGATCAGCTCGGTGCTTTGTGACCACCTAGAGGGGTGGGATAGGGAGGACGGGAGGGAGGCTCAAGAGGGAAGGGATATGGGGACATATGTATGCATATGGCTGATTCACTTTGGTGTACAACAGAAACTAACACAGTATTGTGAAGCAATTATACTCCAATAAAGATCTATTTTTTTAAAAAAAAGAGTCCAGTGTAGCACTTTGTAATAACTAACCCAGACTTCCCATTTTCATCTAAAGTGGCAGCCTCAACTTACCACTTTCATACCTCTACCAGCATATTGCATACCTAGGCCAATCTCCTTTCATGCACCAGATGCTTATTCCCAGTTTCCAGTTCTAATCCCAAGGTAAAATCCATTCTCTCAAGTCACCAAGCAGCTATTAGTCATTAACTTATAAGGCACCAAAAAAGAAGTGAGATACAGCCTTTGCTACAGTTCCAACTTGCACTCAAGAAGCTCTCCATCTGGAGGACCATACACACATACCCTGCTTCCCCAACCAATTACGCTAAGTGGTAGGATAGACCATTATGATTACAGAAGAGCTATGAACTGCTACAGAAACATGCCATGGTCCATTTGGACTGAGGGGATCAGAAAAAGCGCTGAGGAGAAGTGAGATCTGAGCTGAGCCTTGAAGGATCAGGAGGTTAGCAACTGACAGAGAAGGAAATGAAAACACACCAGAAAACAGAATGTGCAAAAGTGCTATGGAAGAAAAATGTAAAACGTGTTTGAAATGTTCAAAACATTACACTTTGGCTATAGGAAACAGTAAGTGTGGAAAAGCAGGCTAAAGGCTTAACGGCAGGTGGGTGTCGTTGTGGAAGGCCTCATATGTTATGTGAAGGAGTTTTCACTCTATTCTACAGATAATAAAAACCTGTTGAAGATTTCTGGGTTGGGCAGAGAGAATTACTTTTAGAAAGCTGATGCCATCAATAGACAACAGATGGAAGAGAGCAGAGACTCTGAAAATTGGGGATTCCATTTAGCAGCCACCTTGGCAGCCTAAGTGAGATATAAGTACCCAACTAGAGCCTCATGGATGAAAATAATTAGATTGAAGGTACTTGCAATAGTCAAAATTGTCATCACTTCACAATGTACTATATACAGGGGATGGAGGTGAGAAAGGAACCAAAGATGGTTTTGCCGTTTCTAATGGCTTGGAAGAGTAGATGGATTGTTGTTATCTAGGATGGGAGTGTCCTAGACAGAATAGGATATGGTAAGGAGACTATAATGAGCTTAATTTGAGACATTGTGAACTGTATCCTTTGTTAAGACCTCAGAAAGATCAAAGGCAATGCCTTTGACTTGCCTCCAGGCCCTTTCCATTAAAGAATAGTGATTCCTTTAGCCTGAAGAATAGTGTCCACAGCAGCCCCACAGGGAGCTCACTGGGATCAGCTTATCTTGATAAGATTTGTAGGTATGGCTTTTGTCTAATGTAGCGAACCTTGATAAGATTCATAGGCAAACCACAGATTTTTAAAAAGAAATATAGTAGCAGGAACACCATCAGTTTGGACTAAGAGGGACCAAACAGTGCAAAATGAAAAGAAGCTTTTGGGCCCCCAAACATCTACAAGTAGGAATCAGGCTGAGTGTACTGTACAAAATTTTTACTTTTTATATATTGTGATGTTTTGACATCTTAAAAAACCATTTCTGGGCTTCCCTGGTGGCGCAGTGGTTGAGAATCCGCCTGCCAATGCAGGAGACACGGGTTCGTGCCCTGGTCCGGGAAGATCCCACATGCCGCGGAGCAACTAAGCCCGTGAGCCATGGCCGCTAGGCCTGCGCGTCCGGAGCCTGTGCTCCGCAACGGGAGAGGCCACAACAGTGAGAGGCCCGCATACCACAAAAAAAAAAAAAAAAAAAAAAAAAAAACCATTTCTGGCTGGGGAGGGACTGCCCCTCCCAGGACTAGCCAATTCTTAGAAACAGCAAAGGACTCAACCAGGAGAAGGCCTTTGAAGTGCAAACTAACCAATCCAGAGTCATGTCTCCTCTGTCCGCCCTTTAATCATCCCAGGGCCAGGTACCAGGCAAACAGGAACCACCCCTATAATTTAGAGCCCATCAAAATTATTCAAACTAGCCAACCCTAAACTATTCACCCTGCCCTGCCTTCCCCTCCCCAAGGACACCCCAATAAAGGTTTCCACCTAATGTTTCCCCTCTTTCCAGTCTTCTGCCACCTGACCAAAACCTGGTACTTCCCTGTGTTCCTGTGTGGCAGGCAGTGACCCCCCCCCCCATCTCTAGGACCAATGAATATAGTTAGCTCATTTTTTTGTCTGTATCTCCTCCTCTTGTGGCCACACTTGCCTAGACATCACCTAAAAGAATACAGAACTGAGAACACTACTTAGCTGCAAACACAGGCTACATTTTTTGGAAAAGGAAGGATAATTAGAAGGCAAAACCATGAGCCCATAGGGTAAAACCAAGAGCGGTGGAGAATCATTCCCAGGCAATAGGACTGAGCCCTACTCATATGCCAGGCCGGATTTCAGAACTGCTATGGACTAGGACTCTTGGTTCCCCTCTTTCTAAATGGGAACATCTACCCCAGATAGAAGACTAAGAAGACATAAAAACTAAATGTGATGTGGGGGAATTCCCTGGCGGTCCAGTGGTTAGGACTTGGTGCTTTCACTGCCGTGGGCCCAGATTCAATCCCTGGTCAGCGAACTAAGATCCCATAAGCCACTCAGTGCAGCCAAAAAAAGAAAAAACACAAGAAACAAAAACAATGTGATGTGGGATCCTAGACTGGATCCTGGACCAGGAAAAGGATATTAATAAGACAATTGGGAAATTTTGAATAAGGTCTATAGATCAGTTAATACTATTGTATCAATACTATTAATTTCCTGGTTTTGATAATTTTACATAGTTGTCTAATATGGGGAAGCTGGGGAAAGAGGATTCTTTGTACTATTTTTGCAACTTTCTTATAGATCAATTTATTTTAAATTTCAAAATTTTAAGTAAAAAATAATAAAGTCATTTTACAATGTTCAAGTATTACCAGTTTTTAAAAGGGGGCATCTATAGCAGTTAACCTATGTCTATTCCAGCATTGTATGGGGGTTGGGGGGTGGGGGAGGTGGAGGGCAGATGACTTGTCTCTTTCATTGACAGCCTTCAGGTCAAGAGGAACAGCATTTGAGTTGCTGTCCCCAAGGAATTGCATGAAAGGAGCCTCATCTGTACCCAGACCTAATTTAGATGATGAAACCCTGGCTCTTGAGCCTGAGCCTGAGGCCATATAGATGAGATTTTTTGGAGGGAGGAGGGTCTTGGGTGAGGATGAGTGTATTTTTTTTTTAATAAGTAAGTATACATTGGAATTTGAATGCAATGACCAGGATGAGTGTATTTTTATGTGCAAGGCATATAAATAATTTGTGACCAGAGGGCAGACTGTAATTGTTTCAAAACATGTCCACAAATTCTTTGACAATCCATCCATTGAGACGTAGAGTCTAATTCTGCTCCATTTGCATCCAGTCAAGCCTTAGTAACTCTCTTCTGAGAAATAGAACTCGGTGGAAGTGATTCTAGTGACTTCTGAGGTTAGATCATAAAAGACAATGCAGCTTTTGCCTGGTGCTCTCTTATGCTCACTCGTGGACCTTGCCACCATGTTGTGAGGAAACCCAGGTAAGGTCGGTCTCTGGCCCTCAGTCCCAGCTAAGCTCCCAGATGAGAACTAGCCAGCATCAAATGCTAGACAAGTCAGAGAGGAAACTTAGAAATGACCCAGTCTCATCTACTGTTCGACTGCTCAGCTACCATCTGGTCAAAAACTACGTGAGAGATACTAAACCTCCTAGCTGAGCCCAGTCAATCTCCAAACTGTGAGCGATAATAACATATAATGATTGCTATTTGAAGCCACTGTATTTTTTTTTTTTTTTTTGCGGTATGCGGGCCTCTCACTGCTGTGGCCTCTCCCGTTGCGGAGCACAGGCTCCGGACGCGCAGGCTCAGTGGCCAGGGCTCACGGGCCCAGCTGCTCCGCGGCATGTGGGATATTCCCGAACCTGGGCACGAACCCGTGTCCCCTGCATCGGCAGGCGGACTCTCAACCACTGCGCCACCAGGGAAGCCCGAAGCCACTGTATTTTGGTGTGGTTTGTTATGCTGCAATACAATAGACGTGGCAATAATAGTAATTGCAGCTAGTCTGCATTGAATGTTTTCTACAAGCAGGCACTGTTCTAAGCACTTTACAAGGAGTACTCACTGAATCCTTATCACAATGCTATGAGGTAGGTATTATAATTAGCCCCATTTTACAGTTGAGGAACCTGAGACACAAAATGGTCAATTTGCCCAAAGTTATATAGCTAATAAGTCATAGAACCAAGATTTACTCTTCAAAGTTGGCTCCAGAGCATGCAGCCTTAACCACTATGCTATGTAGAGTTGAAAATTCCAAACAGATTATGTAAGTTGAGAAGAGAACCAAGGACAATCCGTTAAAAATTGTACCCTTTACAAGAGGCTAAAAAGAAGAGCCAGTGATGGAAGGACCTGCGAAGGAAGTGGGAGGGGAAAGAACCAAATACTACATCTACAACATACTGGAGGAACTCATGGCAGGATCCACGAACCAGCTTCAGTCTTTAAGGTTGACAGGTCAACTACAAGCCAACCATGACCTCTGCCCCAAACTCACAGTTGTCAGTAACAAACTCTTTCAAAGAAAGGAATCTTTGAACCATAGAATGGAGAGTAACATCCACTGGATTACCCCCGACTCACGTAGACAGAGCAGCACTACTGGCCTTTTCTACTCTTCCTCTTTCAAGGGCAATGCTCACCCCTATTCTGGAATTATGAAGCTGCTACTTAACTTCAGAGATGAGAAAAGTAAACTCTTATACTTCCTTTAAAAAATATGGTTCATGGGACTTCCCTGGTGGCGCAGTGGTTAAGAATCCTCCTGTCGATTCAGGGGACACGGGTTCGAGCCCTGGTCCGGGAAGATCCCACATGCCGTGGAGCAACGAAGCCTGTGCTCCACAACTACTGAGCCTGTGCTCTAGAGCCCATGAGCCACAACTACTGAGCCTGCGTGACACATCTACTGAAGCCCATGCACCTAGAGCCCGTGCTCTGCAACAAAAGAAGCCACCACAATGAAAGGCCTGTGCACCACAACTAAGAGTAGCCCCTGCTCCCCACAACTAGAGAAAGCCCGTGAGCAGCAACAAAGACCCAACACAGCCAAAAATAAATAAATTTAAAAAATATATATATATGGTTCGTGATCTTGGCCCAACGAAGACCATCAAACCCGCTGGGACCCTTTATCAATTTGATGTTTTCTTTTAGATACAGCACTAAAGTTTCAAGCGATCCCTTCACAGAACTAATCTTAAACCAATGCCTTTAATTCCTACTTCTGTACAACAAGCTCTGGGCCTAGTGCAGACCCTTCACCAGAGGCCCTGAGGCTGTGACACTACACAGAAGAAGCACAAAGCCCACATTATATGTGGGCAAAGGTAGAAGCTGGGGTAAAATCAGCAGAGGTGACAACAGTATTCCCAAGGGAACCAGTCTCAGCTCCAGCTCCCATTTGCCCTCTCAGTTAGCTGAGTGCATACCACGCACAGTGGAAACCTACTCAGATGATTTACATACTGAGAAACAAAGACAGCCAACTCCCAAACTGGGGGCCACCCATGTGCCTCCCTTCAACCTACAATTTAGATTCTTTCCCAGCAGCAAGGAGTTTCTCTCAGAGGTGGTGATGTCTTGTTCTGCCCAGAGTATACTACCTGGCTCCACATGCAGTGGAGCCTGGCCCAGTATTGGCCAGAATCACTTGGGCCGAGCCCCAGAGGTGCCACCTGAAAGGGATTACTGTCAGTACTTGGCCAAGACAATTTAATGTACGTGTTACTAAAAGGTCAGTGAATGTTACTAGCCTTTTTGGAGACAGCATTTCCTCTTGAAAATAAGACCTAGAAACATAGGAGAAGCTTTCTTGGGAAAGCCCCATATTTTGTCTAAAAGAACGAGACCTGAGAAAAATTTAGCCCAATTTGTTGGATATAGTCCCACCCATGTAGGTACCTATCTCTTGCCTTGTTCCTATTTTCCCACTAGGTCCATCAGACCTAAAGTCCAAGGAAGGATTGGGAACTTTGTACTAGAAATTTCTGGAAACTTCTCTGGTTCTTGGGAACAGGGGCTGAGGGATGGCTGTTACATTTATGACATAAGCAAGTATGACAGCAGGCCTAAGTAGAAAGGTAGGAGCTAGATGGGATAAGGTGGGAGGGGTGGAGCCCCAGAGAAGAGGGTCTCAGAAGAGAAACCCACCTGAACAGACTGTGAAAAGGAAACCATCTAAGAGTGAGCAGTCAGATAGGCTGCCTTTGGAAACCCCAGTGTCCTTTGAAAAAAAATCTTCACTTGTGGGCCTTGGTTTTATTCTGTGACAAATGAATCATGTTGTGGTCTGAGTCTTCTTTCTTCCTTTTAAAAACATTCTTCTTTTCATTATTATTTTTCTCTGAAATTCAATCAACCAATGACAATGTCGGGAAAGTTGCACTGTATGCAGCCCTGCTGTTATTTTATTTCTCACTCAGAGACAGGAATTCAGACACAACAGATCATCTACTTAATCTACCTGTTCCGTCCTGACTGGTAAATAAACTCTCTTCTCTAAAGCCATATAAAGTTACTCCAGAGGAGAGCCATCAATTGGGTTGTGCTTGTGAAATTCAGTACTGGCCTAAGCAACATGGTGAAGAACTGTACTGAGATGTTATGTATGGCCACAGGCACCAGGGAAAGGAACTCTGACTCGCTGAAGCTGAGGGCCACAGCCTTCTGCAGGGTGATGACTAGGGGCCCTTAAGAGCCCTGGGCTTGAAGAGAACTCCCTCTGGAGAGGCCCCTCCCATCCCCACCCAATAATTCAGCCAAGGAGACACAGCAGAAAAATGCCTCATTTCAAGGCAATGACAAAAGAATGAAATACTAAAAGAGAGATGTGAAGAAATATTAGGTTTCTACTCCCTACCCTTTCAGAAGAAAAGAATGATCTAAGAACCAGTACTGGCTTCCAGAAGGCCCCAAGCTGCCTATAGGCAAAAAGGTACAACCACTCCTAATTTGTGATCTCAGCTTACTACAGAAGATGCCTGGTCATACCTCTTACCTCTTTAAGGTATTCAGCCCGAAGCATGAACAGGCCAGAGTAAGAGAGTCCAACTGACCTTTCCAGTGAGAAATCAGAATGGGGAATAACCAAAAAGCTTGCATGGCAAGTGAAAAGGAGAATTTTGCAGAATGAGAACTAACTAAAAGATAGGAATTAAACGCAAGCCAAAATATTGACATGTATGAGGTAAACCACCTAGAGATAATTCTAAAACTCAAGAACAGAAAATTACTTGCAAGAAAATGAAGAAAGTACGGACTATCAAGAAAAAAAACCAAAACCTGAAACATAACTGAGAAGCAAAATTCTGCCCTTTATCTAAATGTCTGAAGACATTTTCCATGGTTGGTCTAGTCCTTAAGCCTGAGCTGTATTTGAGGAATCTCGAAATTTGTCTAGGACAAAGTGGTCTTTAGAGAAAGCAAAGGTCTCACTTTTCCCTTACTTGGCAATAGCCAGTAGTCAAAGATCTTACAATCAGGTGAAGGAGCTAAGACACTGACCCATCAAAAGATAATTAACAGCGCATGGCATTAAATGATGTGTCATATAAGTGATACAGGCCATAAATACTAAAAGTCTAAGAATAAGAAAAAACAATACTTCCTAAGGTCAGGGATGTGTGGCCAGTCCAGGATCTGAAGGGTAATAATACCCAACAAATATTTAGAGGAAGGACTCAAAGCAGAGTCTTTGTCCTATAAACATTTAAGGAGCAAAGTTTCATACTTCCAATGGGTACCACACATCAATTAATTAATTAAAATTAAACCCCACAAATTCCAAAAATGCCACCTGTTACATGCCCATACCTGTACCCCTCTGACCCTGGGCAGCCACCAGACCCTCCCAACCCAGTGCAGAAATAAGGAAAGAGTATGAATGATTCAATGTGAATCCACCCCCAACTCTGGACACCCCCAAATCAAAGCAGGATGAGTCAGGGACCTTCTTTCTTTGAAAGAAAAAAGGATGCTTTCAGCCATTTTCCAGTGACTTTCAGCAACTCCTCTTAACAACAATACAATGTAAGATAAGACCTGCTGAAGTAAAAAAGCAGACCTGGCAGGACTCCAGAATGTGGACCCTTGGTTGACCCTACAGGCATGATGAAATTTTGAAATGGTCATTTTGAAGTTTGAGTCTTAGTCCTCCCATTTGTGAAACAGAGAAAAGCAGTTTCTATCTGTGGGCTTCTCAAAAAATTGACTAAAACAGACCCATCGACACATCAAGATTTGTAGCCTACTTGGGACCTCCATAGGACCAGCATTCATACCCTGGACTCACATGGGCTTCCCTACAATTAGACTGCACACATAATACAGTTTTCAGTAAAAATTTCTCCCCTTGTCTGCCTCCAGTCCTCCAGAACTTAATATTTTCACTTACTAGTCTTCTTGCTCACATTGGTCTAAGTTAATAAGATTTTGTTAATAACACTTATTGACCAGGTGCTGCATTAATTATTTTACATGCATTATCTCATTTAATACTCATAGCAATCCTATTAAGTGCTATCACTATCCCCATTTATAGGAAATTAAGAAACAGAAAGTAATTTGCCCAACATCACCCAGTTAGAAAATGGTTTCCAAACCCAGGTTCATCTGGCTGTAGAGCACAAACTCTTAGTCATTACACTATATTTAGCAGGCTTTTTTTTTTTTTTAAAGGAAGAGCATCTATGAAAAACCTTCAGCTAACATCATACTTAATAGTGAAAGTCTAAATGCTTTCCCCCAAGGATGCTCATTCTCACTACTCTTATTCAACATTGTACTTGGCAGTTCCAGCCAGTAGAATAAGACAAGAAAAAAATAAAGGCAATAAAGGCAAACAGATTAGAAGGGAAAAAGTAAAAATGTCATTTTTTTCACTGACAATACAGTCATGTACATAGGAAAAAAAATCCTTAAGAAATCTACCCCCAAAAAAGTTACTGAAATGAATAAATGAATAACTAATACAGGATACAAAGTCAATATTTTAACAATTATCTTTCTATATACTAGCAATGAATAAGTGGAAAGCAAAATGAAACAAAAATACCATTTACAAAAGCATCCAGAAAACAAGAAGTACTAAGGAATAAATTTAACAAAATATGTGACCCATTCACTGAAAACTACAACACGTTATTGAGCTGCTTTTAACTGAAGCTTTCAAATACTACTTACATAATTACAAATAAACTCATCAGTCTAGCACTCAATATGGGTGGGAATATCATCCCAGTTTATCCCTCTAGGACCTTTTCCCATTTGCTCCTTTCATCCTGGTTATTTTGTATACTACAAACATGCCCCTCGGCTACTGAGAATGCTGCTCTGTCTGCATGGAATTGATTTAATCAATCAGTTCATCTCTCTCTATCCCTAAACCACCTCTACCTCTTCTATCTCTGACTATTAGAATCCCATCTCAAACTGCTTCTCCAAGAAACTTTCTTTAATCTTCTAATCAGATTTTCCTTTCTTTTATGACTCTTCCCCTCCTCCCCAAAGCACTATGTTGTTATACCTTATGGCATTTGTCATACTCTAGATTGAATTACTGTTATATCTTTGTACTTCTAGATTGTAAGCTCCTTGGTGACAGGGACTGTCTGATGCAATTCTCCTAAAGTACCTAGTTCTTTACACAGAACACATTTGTTGAAGCAAACATTTGAAAGACGGAAATGAAATAAAGCTCTTTTAGTAATACAACCTCTGGGATACCAAATTGCATCACTGTCCCAATCAAATTAATGATATCCTGACTTTCCCATGGTTGGACCAGGTATTTAGCCATGTGGTAACCTTCCTTTTATTTAATTCTGAGGAATGTTAGTTCAGCTTGGCTTCTGTTAGTTGGACCAATATCAAGATCAAGACCAAGTAAAACATCCCAGCCTAAAGGACAAAGACAGATCCTCAGTCTGTATAAACAGACGAGGGAGGGAAGGAGGAGGGGGAAGCCAATGTCCTAAGCACAAAGCAGGAAATCATTGAAGGAAAAAAAGAACCATTAAAGATTCTGCTTCCTAAGAGAATAAAAAGTAACCTGAACATCACATCTTGGGGGTCTGTGTTGCTAGTAGAATAAGGAAACTCTCTAGGATACCTGTGCCTCTGCTACTCTGGAAACATCTGCAAGGGCAAATGGAATGTTAACTACCTCCAGCCCCACCCCAGGAGGCAAGCAGCACAATCAGGTTCTGAGCTGAGGCACAGAGAAGAGCTACAGGCTCTGTCCCAGAGAAGGTCCCTGGAGAGGCTATTTGGATCTCACTGCATGTACAAAGCAGGAAGGGAATGTTACTGTAGAATGGAGCTTGCATGCCACACTGCCAGCAGCAACTAGCCAGAGCAAGAAGGCTCCTTAACTCAACCTCATTTCATAATTATCAAAAACATCACAGCTGATTAGCAGCAAATGATCTCAGTCAAGTGTGGAATCTTTGTCTTTTGACCCCAGATTGGCAAAAGCTTCCCAGATCTTTGCCTGAGTACAGCATGTCCTCTTTCATGTCATCCTAAAGCCTTTTAATCATCCTCCAGGTTTGCTTCAGTTCCTACAGGATTGCTTGAAACGTTACTCACCAAGATTCATTTGTGTGTACTGTTTTTTTTTTTTTTGTACTGTTGTTTTTAAAGGAGTCTACTTGAATTTCACACAAGACATTTTTTCAAACGTCATAATTTAGCACATCCACTGCTCAATTCATCTACTTTCCTCAGTTTTCCAAAGAGCTCCCTATATCATCTCTTGAAATTCACAAACTAGGTTTATCTCTATGTACAAATTCCAGTAAGTAAGTGGGGAGGGTTAATTCACGGGAAACAAGTAAGACAAAAAATCCCCATTTCACACACATCCAACCAAACTCAAAATTTGGAGGGAAATTTCTTTTACCTTTGGTGTAAATTATACTAACAACGATTCAGACCCTGAAAAGAAAGACCCAAGAACAACTGTCAAAGACTGCACAGGGGAAACTTCATTGATAGTGAGATCATTCCTTTTCCAAATCAATGTTCAAAATTGCCATATGCCACTAAACCAACAGGCTTTAGAGGGTTAAGACGTCCCACTGTTTAGATTTGCATATTTGCTTTCCCCTACTTATCCAAATGGCAATTCCTTGATCCTCTGAAATTTTAACACTACGTTCAAATCAGTTAGCTTAAACGTACTTCAAAATAGTATTCAAGTGGCTAACTCCCCCTGGAGTCATACCAGCTATACATGAATATGATCAAAATCAACCTCTTCATCAGCAACTGGGGTCTTTGGTTTCTAAATGAGAATCAAAGCAATCATGCACTGTGGAGTATTCTCTTCCCATATATGGGATTATGTGATTTCCCACATGGATGCTATTGTGAGATTACCTACCAAGAGTGTAAACAGTGGGAACTGCTGTGTGGGCAGAGCTGCAGCCCTAAAGCTCAGTGACAAACCTTTGGATCTCTCCTTTGAGCACCCCAATTAAGACTCACAAAATTCACTGTCATAGAAAACTTCTTAATGGCAAAGTATCTGAAAAATAAGTTGGTATTTTTACCCCTCACTCTAGGGTTATATTTGTAAGGTAGGATACTGGTTAAGATCTTGGATTAGGTTAAAAAAAAATATATATATATACTACTCGGGAAGAATTTACCATAATATTGGCTTAATGGCAAAATTAACATTCTCCATCTGTTAAGAAAAAAAATAAGATTACTTTGAAAAACATTTTGCTTTTAGAGAAATACACATTTCAAGAATATGTTATAATTGCCTAAGAGCTGGGTAGCTGAGGACAGGGATAAGACTTTTCAACGTATATTCTTATGTACTTTCTAAGTTTTGAACCATATGAAAGTGTTAACATATTCAAAAATATAAATACAACTTTACAAAGGAAAAAAATTAATGACATATTTGCTATTACGAAATGAAATTAAAATGTCCTAGATAGGGACTTCCCTGGTGGTGCAGTGGTTAAGAATCCGCCTACCAATGCAGGGCACACGGGTTCCAGCCCTGGTCTGGGAAGATCCCACATGCCCCGGAGGAACTAAGCCCATGCGCTGCAACTGCTGAGCCTGCGCTCTAGAGCCCACGAGCCACAACTACTGCAGCCCGCGCGCCTAGAGCTCATGCTCCACAAGAGAAGCCATCGCAATGAGAAGCCTGAGCACCTCAACGGAGAGTAGCCCTCGCTCGCAGCAACTAGAGAAAGCCCACGCAGCAGCCCAACGTAGCCAAAAAAAAAAAAAAAAAAAAAAAAAGTCCTAGATAATAAAAGATGGTTAAGAGCCTTGGGACCAAGAAGAAATTAGTCACCTAGCTAGTTAATATAACACCCTCTCTAGCTCCCAAACCTTTTGTTAATTCAAGTTGATAGTTATCTTATTTTTGTTTAAACATGGGGGGGGGGCGGTGATAACCTGCCTTCCAAAAAAAAAAAAAGAGGGTCTTCTCCAAGAAGACCTAGATTCTCCACCGCTCAAATCCCATTAACACTAATCAGCACAATGATTAAGCACATTGTGGTTAAGTACTCTAGTTGATTACGACTCCTTCGGAAAAAAAGGTTCCCATAGCGACAGGTAAGGGCTATCATCGAACTCAGCTTTTCAGCACAGGACTTGGTGTCACAGATAGGAGAGTTAAGATTGCTTTAGTATTAATCTGGAGGCTTGCTTTTTGAACTTCACTTGACTTCATCCATTCAAAAGGCACTTATGAGAATCCCTCTGTAAGCCACGGGCAGTACCAAACATTGAAGGACAGGAGAGCTAGGAGAAAGACTTCAAAGATAAGATATGGTTCCTTCCCCCAAGAATCCCAGTCTGCTGAGGAAAACAGCCACTGAAAGAAATA
Organism: Kogia breviceps; assembly: GCF_026419965.1. Lineage (NCBI taxonomy): Eukaryota > Metazoa > Chordata > Mammalia > Artiodactyla > Physeteridae > Kogia > Kogia breviceps. The sequence goes on from NC_081313.1 coordinate 117,074,464, forward strand.
ATGATATTGTGATGGTAATTCTACCCCTAAATCTATAATCAAGCCTGTCCTCACCACTAGGACTGGTCAGTTTCTAATCTAGTTTCACTTTCCCATCTTCAAGCTGCAGCACAGCTGGGTTTCCAGCTGGCTGGGGAAGAAAAGATTCTTTAAATAAACAGCACTTTAAAAATATGCAGTCGCTTTTGCTATACTGAATTTTGTGAACCACCTTGCTCTAATATGTGAATCTGGGTGCCACATTAATTTAAAACTATCCTAAAGAACATAAAGTCCCCCAGGAATACACCTTTTCTAGCTTTAACAACAAAGTACACTATACGTTGGAAGAAAAAGGCAAATCATAAAGTGCCAAAGGAAGAATGATCTTTCTTTAAAAAAAAAAAAAGATATCTATTGCGTCTATTTAATAAGGAAACAATTTAAAAAACATACACATATAGGAAAGCAAATGATAGAGTGTGATTAAACCAAAATATATGCAACCATCATTAAAAATGTAGGACTATTTGCAGAACAGGATGCTTTTATAGCATTGTAGAGTTGCTAATCCCTGAGAGTCCTTTTCAAATCTTATTCCTGTTTTTTCCTCAGAAGGCACAGAAAACACCTCCATGTATGTAATCTTCTGAAAAAGGCAAAGACTTTACTCCACTCTTTACCACCAGAGGTAGTAATTTGGGATTAATGATACACATTAGATCTATAAAAATGCCCCTCTGGCAGATATTGCTATTCCAGAAGGACTTAACAGGCTACAAGTCAACATTTCATAGTTGTGGTAAAATTAGCCATTTATGAAGACCTTTATCTCTCTGTATGGTACCTTATCCCAAAGTCCTGGCCCACCAAAACACAGCTTTCTGGACAATCTCCCGAGGAACTATAGCTCTCAGAACCCAGACAAGCTCAGAGCTGAAAATGGCTAAATAAAGTAACAATTTAACCACAGTTGCTCAATATAACGGCCATGATGACAGTTTCCAGGTGCCAGTATCCCTATTTTGCAATGGGCAGATCTGCTCCAAGGAGAAAATGTTCCCAATGACCCTGTGGCCCAGAGGGCTTTTTTAAGAGATAGAAAACAGAAAATGAATTTGTTAGTTATTTCCGCTGAGCACAAGGAAGGTGTTGTGGTTAGTTAGGAAGATTTGTTTCCTTATTTAATATACCATCACTAGTGCATGTTTTCTTCAACTACATTGTAGAAAATAAGAAAATGCAGTTTATGCTCTTCTGTCATATGATCACCAGTTCCACAAGTTTTCTCTCACAAAAATGTCCTCTAATTTCTAATCCCCTTAAAGCCCCCAAACTGACCTGTATCTATATACTATCAATTCAAAGCAAAAATTTTTGCACTCTAAAATGTTTACTCCCATGCACTTTCCTGCCCCTTGATAATTTGTGATGTATGAGGGCCTTCTCCTTAGCAGTGATTGCAGTCCTAAATTTATCTTTTTGAGAACTATATTGCACATGCTATGTTCATAATATGAGATGACCACAACCTAAAAGCAGACTATATTTCTGAACCCCAGATCTTTCATGATCTCCACATTCAACTATTAAGCTATTAAACACTCACTAAAGCAAACAAGATAGAATTGATGGAGGAAGGAGGAAAGGAGGAGGAAGACGGGGGACGATGACTACTGGGGCTCAGTGGACCAGACTAGGGATTATATGGCAATGTGCACAATGCACATTCAGGAGCAACTCACTGAAAACCAAAACAGAAGCTGTCCTTGGATAAGGTTCAATAAATGTTTTTACTATCTATTTCCCACTGCACAATACAGTTCCACAGCTCCCCAAGGGATCTCAGACAAAATGCTTAACACAATAAAAAATTAGAAATTCTTAACTGGTCTCAATTTGTCATCATCAAACATTTCAGAGCATAAAACCAACATTAAAGAGCAGTCAACAATATTCCTCAGAACAATGTCAGAGAGATAAACTGCTGTTATCACCAAAGTTTCTTTCTTCTTATTAAGACACTGCAAGAGTCTTCTGATTAAAGTGATCACAGTTTAACATAATACCTAGATATACTCCCACCATTAAACTAAAATTCATCTTCTGAAGGACAAGGGTGGGGAGGGGGCGGGGGACGTGGGGTAGAAGTGAAGCTTCCAAAAGTCAAAGGCATTGATCTAGAAAGATGAGGGCAGCAAAACTTCCTACAAGCTGTTACACATTCTTTGCTACTCAAAGCCTATTTATACTACCCAAAATCAGTTGGTACACTAGTAAACACACCAACTTCTATGACAGACCAGGACATCTGTCACAATTCAGTGATTACACAGCTCAGAGTCACACTGCAAACACCAAATCCAGCCTTTGGGGATAAAATGAAACCCCAATATGAATAAGCACAAGACAAGCTAACATCAAACACTCCAGTCTGGGGACAATTTGGTTCGAAATATCTTACTGAGAAGTAAATACTGGATTCAGGGACAAGAAAAAAAAAGATCTTAAACTGACATTTCTTTGACTTTTGACATTGGAGGCCTCCATTCCCAGCTGCACAGATCTACAGATTTCAGTGTTTTGTTTCTAATCACCTGCATTCCTGTTCAGCACCCAACATCATGAAGATGAGATATGCAGTCAACACATCCTGCTGGTGAGATGTCAGAGCTGAACTTACAGCATTCAACAGAAGTTACTCTATTTTGCTGTCATCACAATCAACAGACCTAGGAAGATCTCCCAGAAACAGCCAAAAGAGGTGTCTGCTCACTAGTCGTGGAGGTTAAGAGAGGGCTGTGCTACCAGCTTAGCAAAGACAGGCAATCACGATGCAGAAAAAAATCCCTGAGCCACATGGGGGACAGAAAACAGTAGCAGAAAAAGTCCCAACTCTGCCTGCGCCAGCGGTGTGGATGAGCTGAGCCGGGAGCCCAGGAGAGGAAGGAGGGGGCGGGGGCCATGATTCCCTAGGAGAACTTGTAAGCAAAGGCCTTCACAGCCTGGGAATCTGCCCAGCTGCTCCTGCAGACCCTGCCAGCCTGGGCAAGGCAGGCCCGTGGGAGCAGAGCGGGCAAGGCCTCCGAGGGTCACTCCTGACTCACTGAGCCTCGGGCCAGCAACACCAGGACCTCTCCGTTTTTCCTGCCGCTACTGGGCTATGATGGCAGCTTTCCAGCCCCACATGCCATACATCAGCCGCAGATCCCTGCTGGCACAGGCCAGCGAGTCCCCCCGCCCCCACCCCTGGCACACTTTGAGCCTGATCCTCCTTCTCCCCAGCCCAACACCCTCACCCGCCATGCCAAACGCCCTGCACAGGGGCGGCCCCACCCCCCAGCGGCCGGCCGGGGCGCTGCCAGGCCTGGGCACCTGCAGCACCTCCCGCCCCACCCCCATTCTCCATCGCTTCGCCCCTCCCCCCTTTCTCTAGCAGAGGGAGGGGGCGACTCACCGCAGTCAGTGCACAGGATCTTGCCCACCTCTTTCTTGAGGTTTTTGCCGTTGGTGTCAAGAGGGGCAAAGGCTGTCTTAAAGACTAAGGGCTGCTCCGTGGGCTCCAGGAAAAAGATGTAGCGCTGGTTCCTTTCGAGCGGCGCACAGGAGCCCACGCTGATCACCTGCTCGCGCTGCAGTCCCCCGCTCCGGAGCGGCCACTTGTCCAGCACCTTCACCAGTGCCACCCGACCCGAGGCGGGCGGCTCACGGGTGCTGTTGGAGCTGGAGCCGCCGGCCGGGGCCAGCCCCTGTACCTTGCCCTCCACCACCACGGGTGCCTTGTACGCCTGGTCCTGCACCGACTTGAGGCTAGGCGAGTAGCAGGCGAGCGACACACCGAAGAGCAGCATAGAGAAGCCGGGGGCCGGGTCGCGCCTCATGCCGCCGGCGGCTGCGGCTCGCGAGCGGGCGGCGGCTCTCCGGGCTGCGGGGCTGCGGGGCTGCGGCTGTTGCGACGGCCGCGGCTCTGGGGGCGCAGCGGGACGAGAGATGCCGCTGTTGCTGTCGCTGCTGCTGCTCCTGCTGCTGCTGCTCTCGCTGCTGCTGCTGTCGCTGTAGCTGCTGCACCGAGCCTTCTCCAGTGGCGGCGGCGGCAGCGCTGAGCAGCAAACCTGCCGCATCTGGCCAGGCCATTTGGGGGGCTCCGCCGCTCCGCCGCCGCCGCCGCCTTGGGAGGGGAAACCAGAGCCCGCTGGAAAACCGGAAACAGCGTAACGTTAGCGCCTTGTAGCCCTCCACCCGCAGCCCGGGGAGGCGGCCCAGCTAGGGCAGGGGGCAGGCGGCAAGCGGGCCGCGATGCGCAGCGCGGAGGCGCGCAGCGCTCCCACCCTGCGCGCCAGGACCTGGAGGTGGATGCGGAGGATGGGACGTCCGCCCACTTGCTCTCTCGCGCCCCCTCTACCCCCGAACCGAGTGGGGAGCGCGGCTTCTGCAGGGCAAGCTTGGGACTGCACTGCTTTAGTGCCCGGCTTCAGGGCCCGCAGGGACGCGGGAGGAATCGTGCTACCCTTTGCTCTTGGGATTTATGGGCACGACAGTGGGGTAGTGCGTGAGCAGAGGGCGGAGTAGAGATAACAGATTCTGGCACCGTCCTATGAAGGGGGGAGTGGGACACAGGCTGTGCCCTGCCTTTGGACATCGGCTGTAGGAGCCAAGAAGATTGTCACGGCGCGGGTGACTGGCCAACCTCCTGCCTCCTGGGGTTGTATATCCCCTTCCCTGGGAGGACCCTAGAGGCCAGCCCTTAATCGGGCCCACGTGCTTGGCCCTGCCACCGCCAGGTGAGCGCTGGAGATTCGAGTTAAGGTGGGGGAGGATCCCAGCCCCGTCATTTGGGGGAGAATTGGGGCTACATGGAGTCTTGCTGCGGCGTTGAGAACACCTAACTCCGGGTGGTGGTTGAGAGAGGGTCCAGTTCCCAGGTCTCTGGGCTTTCTCCAGCAGCCAGGCGGGACCAGGTTACACGGTATATACAACCTCATCTTCTTTTTAAAAAGCCTCTTCCTAAAGGAGGTGGGGGTTTCTTGGGAGCCAACCTGAGAGCCAGAGCCGATCAGGGCCAGAGCTGCCCCACAGGAAATGGTTTCTTTTTAAAAGTGTGCTGCTTGCAAAGAGGCAGGAGAGTTTGCTCCACTGAAGACAGCATCTGATTTTAAAAAGTGAGTTTTGGATCCATTCTCCTTCTATCAATAAAGATACAGGGAGTTTTTAAGACCCAGCTTATATCCCTGAAGGATATGGAGCTCAGGAATTCCAGTGAGATCTTGGAGAATCTTATCCCTGACTGGGGACTGTAGGAAACTGGCCCGAGGATGTCTGACTTTGGATAGGAATGCTATTCTGGAAAGGAAGGAGGGAGCTAGAGCTTTTCTCCTGGCTAAGAGACCCCCCAAACGTAATATATTCAAAGCCAACAGCATTATTTCTCCCACCCAACTCCAAATTCCATATAATCATTAATGGAACCATTTTATACTTGGCCACCCAATCCAGCAAGTCCCTCAGTCTCATTTTATTCTCCCTCATCCAACCAACCACCAAGTCCTTTGCCACTTCTTTTTATTTAAAAAATCCCCGATTTATCTAGTTCCTCTCCAACTCTGCGTGAATACCCGAGGTCCAACAAGTGCTCCTCACCTCTCACCTGGACCACCACAAAGCCTTCTCACTAGTCTCCACACCTTTCACCTCATCACCCTCCTCCAGTCCTACCACTGCCAGAGTGATCTTTCTAAAAATAAAATATAAATATGATTTGGCCATGCCACTGCTCTCAGGAGTAAAGTCCAAACTCTTCCGCATGGCTCTTCACGGGCCCCTCTACTTAGCCAACTCCATCCTCTGGGAGCCAAGCCCCTACCCTAACAGTCCTCAACACATCATACTGTTTCTTGGTGTGCTTCTGCACATGATGTCTCTTGTGTCCAGGAAGCCTCACCTCTGCCTTGTCCGCCTGGAAAACTATTCTATCCCCAAGGCCTAGCTCAGCAGTAGACCTCATCCCTCCCTCCCTACATATGCACCACCATCCTCACCACCATATGCATACAAGATGGAATTAATTCCTTCCTCTTCTGTGTTACCATGTGCCTCATACATATTACTGTTATGGCAAAGACCTAGACTGTACTTCAAGCAGCTATTAATGGGTCTGCATTAGACCCATCAGACTAAGCACCTTAATGGCAGGGACTATGTCCTATTAGTCATTAGATACCTAACCAAAGGAACAACCAACACAGTGCCTGGCATAAAATAAGGATCAGCAAATCCTTAGTGAAAGAAGGAGGGTAGGAATTAAAGAATGGAAATCAGCTCTCTTAAAGGCATCAAGCCAATCTCGTTGGCCCCTTCAGTGTCTCCTTTTCCATTTTCATTGATCATAGCTATAAGGAAGATTTCTAACTCCACCCTTGCATTTTTCAATGGAAGAAACAATACCAGGGAGGAAAAGGGAATTATTCAAGATCATACATAACCAAGATTGTACTCAGTCTTCTGTTTCTCAGACCAGGGTAGTGGTGAAGAGCTTGTGCTCTAGGGTCAAGCAGTACTGGGTTGCAAACCAATTTTGTAAGTTACTAATTTTGACTTGACTCTATTTCCCTCTCTAGGGCTTAGCTTTCTCATTTGTATAATGGAGATTATACTAGGGTCTACCTCATAAAATTGTTTTTTGCTCATTGTGTACTTAATTCAATAAACATCTGATGGAATGGCTCCTCTGTGCCCAGCACTGAGGCATGGGACTGGTCACTGGATATACTGAAGTGAACCAAACTGACACTGTCCCCGCTCCCAAAGCTCTTACTCCATTTGGGAGACAACGGTAAACAAATAGGTAAAATAGGATGAATAGGTAACTGTCCTGAAGGAAATAAACAGGATGAAATGATAGGAAATAATGGAAAGGGGAGAGGGTAGGTCTACTTGGATAAGGGAGGGTTTCTCTGAGGAGATAACATTTAAACTGGGATTAGAAGGATTTGAAGGATGTGGATTATGTGAGATAACAAGTGTAAAGTGCTTAGAACAATGCCTGGTGTAGAGTAAGGGCCAAAATTAATGTTGAATGTTATTGATATTTTACTTATACCAGTGGTTCCTAATCTAAGAGCTGAGACTCTCTATGTGGTATGTAGTTATTGCACACTAGGATTTTCTGTATATTAAAAATGCAGTGCATTCAGGGAGTTGGGGATCAACATGTACACACTGCCATAATTTAAAATGGATAACAAACAAGGACCTACTGTATAGCCCAGGGAGCTCTGCTCAATGTTATATGGCAGACTGGATGTGAGGGGAGTTTGAGGGAGAATGGATACGTGTATATGCATGGCTGAGTTGCTTTGCTGTGCACTTGAAACTCACAACATGGTTAATCGACCATACTCCAATATAAAATAAAAAGTTTTAAAAAATGTAAAAAAAATGCAATGCAATTTTTCAATACTAGATGCCAGTGTGGTGAATAAAAATACATATTCCATCTCTTTTTTTTCACATATCCATTTTAAAGTATAACAAGACATTGTTAAGTATGCAGAAGAGTGCAACAAGGTGAAGAAGAGTGGCAAGGTATGCTATCTTTTTGTCTTTTTTTAAAGGATAAATACATAAAGATTTGTAGATCGTAGATTACCTTTGAAAGGACACAGCAGAAAGGGAAACAATAGTAGGCTCTGGGGAAGGGCACTGGGTAGGGGAGGAATGTGCAAGAAGAATGCTTTTCATGGTGTTCCCTTTTGTACCTTGTGAATTTTTTTATCAAGTTCATATACTACCTATTCCCAACAATGTTTGAGAGAGGATCCTCTAATTTTTTACTGATGCTGATTTTTTTTATCATGTATTTTCTCAATCACAAGTGACCTAAAGTAGAACTATTATTATATGGGATTCCTTGAAATTTTTTTTAAATTTAAAATGAGATTCTGGTGCTAAAAAAGGGGTTGGGAATTATTGCACTATAGCTTTATCTTCTTTAGAATGCAAAGATAAGTTTTGAGATTCCAATTATCCACTAGAATTCGTGCGGCCACAGAGGGTGGAGAGTTAGGCAGAGATGTCTAAAAGGAAGAGAGGTCCTTGTCCAGATTTCCCCAAGGTGTGGTGTGTATGAAGATAAGCTTTACAGAATTAACATCAGCCATTTAGTAGAGAAGACAGCCCAATTCTCTTCTGGCTTTTCCTTAGGGATCAAAGTGAATTGGTACACAGTCTCAGAAAATAAAGCTTGATATTCTGAACCTGCTAACTCTTCAGTGTAATTCAATAATTGATAGTCAAAATAATAATAGCTACCATATTTAAACGGCCATTTGTGTGTCAGGAGCTTCATGTTTATATTTCCATGCATCAACAACTTTGCATTTTATAAACTGAAGAGACTTACAGAGGTTTAGTAACTTGCCCAAGTGGCAGGCAATGTTGGGATTCCCATTCAGGCTTGCTTTATGCACAACACCGTGTCTCTCTGAGGGAAGGTGTCTTGCAGCCTCACTTTCATTGTCATCTGAGAGGTCTCCAATCTCTCCAAAATACTTCCACCAATGTCAGACTATTTGAAATGTACAACACTGGCAAGCAAATGGTATAAACATCATTTTACAAAAAGATGAGGAAAACTGAGACTCTGAGAGAATTTGACTTTTGCAAGATCACAGAGCTACTGATAGGACCAAGGTTTCTCATAAACTCAAGCTCACATTTTGGGGGGGTGTTCTGGTTGTCTTTTTTTTTTCTGTCTTTTATTTATTTTTATTTTATTGATGTATAATGGATGAAATTGTCATATATTTAAAGTGTACAAGATGATAATTGGATACATGTATACATTGTGAAAGGATTCCTACAATTAACTCATTAACATTATCTACCACCTTCTATACTCTGCCACCCCCCTTTGTTTATGAGAACACTTAAGTTCTACTCTCTTAGCAAATTTCAGCTATACAGTAGTTACCAACTACAGTCACCATGCTATACATTATATCCTAAGAGCATATTCATTTTATAACTGTAAACATATACCCTTTCACCAACCTCTCCCCCTTCCCCCACTCCCCAGTCCCCAGCAGCCACCATTTTATTCTCTGTTTCTATGACTTTGGTTTTTATTTTGTTTTTTTAAATTTCACACATAAATGATACTGTGCAGTATCTGTCTTTCTCTGGCTGACGTATTTCACTTAGCATAATACCCTCCGTGTTCATCCATGTTGTCACAAAAGGCAGGATTTCCTTCTTTTTTCAGGCTGAATAATAGTCCATTATATATGTACCACATTTATCCATTCATCCATTGATCTTGTTGTTTCTGTAACTTGGCTACTATGAATAATGCTGCAATGAACATGGGAGTATAGATATCTCTTCAAGATAATGATTTCATTTCCTGTGGATCAAGCTAATACTTTTGAACAGAACCAGACAGAGAAATGGAAGGCAGACCTGTTCACTATACAGGCTCTCCACATGCTTGTGAAAAAACTTGTTCATGGTAGCAGTGGGCTGTGTCACTACATAATAATCACTGAGAACAAAAACAGAAGTAGACAGAATGGTATAGACATACTGAATTCAAGATAGAACACCCACATGAAAAGCCTGGCTTCTTCTCCCAGATCCCTCCCACACGAGGATGGACTTCTTCCAGCTTTAGCCGATTCAGTGGCCAGAAATGGCCACAGAACCAGGTTACATGGCTTATTACATCCAGGAGAACTGTCCATCAGGTGATGTGTATGGTCTTTATGTGGTCACTGGGTCTCACAAATCAAGCCAAACACTTTGCAGGACAATCTCATTTTCTAAATAAAGATATTTTGTAAACTTCTTTTTTTTCTCCTTTTGAGATCTGTTTTCTAAATTTGGCTTCCAGAGTCACTCTCAGGTTCTGTGTTGTTAATTTCTTTTCCTCCAAGGATTTTTAAACAAGGGACCAGATAGAAAACAGATATTGAGACTCTGAGGATATTAGCATTGGGAAAAAATCAGCGTCAATGTAGCCCGATGGCCTCCTGTCACAGAGGAAGACATAGAGACCATGGAGATTATTCGATTTGCTCAAGGTCACACAGCCTAGTTAGTGGCAGAAACATGACTAAAACCCTGACTTTCTGCCTACTGTTCTTTTGTTTATGTTGCAAAATCCTGGCTCCCCACCTACTGGAATGGGCGCTTGGGCAAGTCACTTCACCTTTCTAATCCTTACTGTCCTTCCCAAATAAAATCGGGATAATAATATACCTACCTCTAGAGGTTTCGTGAGGATTCAGTGACATAACGCATGCAAAATGCTTCACAGTACCTGGCACGGAGTAACTGGCTAACAGCATGGGTAATGGACTCAGGCTGCCTACATCCAAGTCTCAGCTCTGCCAATTACTTAGCTGACATTTGGCCTAGTTACTTAACTTCTCCGGGTCTCAGTTTCCTCAATGGTAAATGCGTAAAGTGATAATAGTTCTTACCTCATTAAAATTGCCGCGAGTCTTATAGTCAGAAATATTACATTGCAAATTTGAACGTTGCTAAGAAAGTAAATCTGAACAGTCCTCATCACAAGAAAAAAAATTTTGTAGCTTTGTATGGTGACAGATGGTAACGAGACTTATTGTGGTGATCATTTCCCAATGTATACAAATACCGAATTATAATATTGTACACCTGAAACTAATATAACATCATGTGTCGATTATACTTTGATTAAAAAACTGTTGTGAGTATTAAATAAAAGAATATATATAGCATACTTAGAATAATGCTTAGCACATGTTAACTAGTATTAGTCTGACTAGAATAACCATTTTCTTACTTTAAGTAGACATACTTTACCCCAATTCAGCAGTTTTAAAACCACCCATTTTCATATTTTTTGAACACATGCTAAAATTCTTAAGCATAGAGCCTGATGTTCTACTTTATATGTATATTTTTAAAAGTCACATCATTGGTAGTCCTAGCTCCCAATCAATAGAGGACATGATTCAATAATTTATAGCCTAGGGCTGCATCAAGAGTCCAAGGGCTTACACTCTCCAATTTGCTGAAGAGGGCAGCAGCCCCTCTGTCTGAGTTGTTCCATCTGGGATAATAATACTTATTTCTTTGTAAAGTGCTTTGAGACCTTTGAATGAAAAGCGCTATGTGAGCACAAATTATTATCTCTTTTCCAGATATCAGTTTTAGATTCAAATCCAGAAGCTCCCTAAAATAGACCACAGCAGAAGTACAATCTGGACACAGATGTATCTGTCCTGTGTTATTTCGATCAGAAAATACATTCGTGCTTTGCAGCAGCATTCGTTTTCTTTTAAGCATCATAGCCTGTCTAATTTGCGTTGAGAAAAAATTAGTTGTCTTTCAAGCTGAATGTTTTTGCTGTTTAACATTCAAAGATTTTCCTCTCTCTGTTTTCCTGATTTGTGTATTTGGAATCCTCTCCTGAGGTCAACAGGAACTCTGAGGTTGATTCAACTCTGGGGGCGTGAAGCAGGATGAGGAGAAGAAATTAGTCCCTTACTCCCAAATCCTCAGGCTAGTGTACCTTTGAGTGTCCAATTCAACATTGTTTCTACCTCATAATTTCCACTCCATGTGCCTTCTCTTTCATTTACTTCCCAGACACTTCCAATATCATCCAAGGTCAGAAATTTGAAGACTTCACTTTTCTTGAGTTTTCTTTAAAATTCATAAATTTATTTATTCTACCAAAAAGCATTTATGGAATACCTACTAGGCATACTGACCTAGATGCAAAGAAATAATAGCCATGGTTGCTGCTAGAACTAAAATCTAGGCAATATTAGAGTCAGGATCTATTATCTGTTGAGCTAGCACTTGCCCTGGGCCTCTCCCCTACCCCCACTCCCCACTTTTCTTCTTTAATGTCATCCCTCCCCTTTGTCTCTCAGGCTCAGTGTCCCACTGTTCTCTAAGCTCTCCCAATTCTGAGGGCAGAGAGAGTATGTTCTGCAAATGCTACGTCCTCAATATTTGCTGAACATGACAAACTCAATCACACTAAGGGATTACTATCTACTAAGGCCCAATGCATAGCTCCTTAAGTTACACCTTAGTTTCTAAGACATTTTATATTTATTCATCCCAAAGTGAATTTATTTATTTCCCAAATAGTTTTATTCATTCTTGTCAAAACTCCATTTGATTAACATTAATTTTGCAATGTATCACTCAAAACTATTTTTAGTGTCTACTCTAGACCAAGCTTCATACCAGATGCTGAAAATGCAGGCACAAATAAGACACACGAGGTCCCTGCTCTTGAAGAGCTTATACTCTTCAAGGGAGACGGACACTAAAAAGGAAACAAATACATAAAACATTTCTGTAAGAGAAAGAAAAGAAGAAGGAAGAAAGAGAGAGTGTGTGATATGATTAGATTGAAAACGACTAGGACAGAATACCACTTGCAAGGATGGCCTTTCTAAGTAGGCTACATTTGAGCTGAGATCTGAAGGATGGAGAGGCATCAGCCCTGAAAAACTCTGGGAGCAGAGCATTTGAGGCAGAGAAAAGAATACCATAGGAAGGGCCTGAGGCAACAGCAAACTTGACATGATTCAAAGTGTGGAAGGAAGGCCAATTAAGTTGGAGGTCATTATAAGGGGAAAGAGTGCCATGGAATGAGGTTAGGGAGATAAGTAGGGCTCAGACTTATGCTGGGCCTTGCAAGCTATGGTAGGTATGGATTTTATTCTAAGTACAATGAGAAGTCATGAACAGCTTAAGTAGAGGTCTGTCATGATCTGGTTTATATTTAAAAGAGATCATTCTGAGATATAGAGCAGAGACTGTATTGGGAAAAGAGTGGAAGCAAAGAGAGCAGTTAGGAAGCTGTTACAGTGGTCTGGGAGGTGACAGTGGCTTACACTGGGGTCGTAGCAGTGGAGATGAAGAAAAATGGATCGAATTCAAAATATACTTGAAGGTGGAACCAACAAGACTTGGAAGATTGGATGAAATGGGTAAGGAAAATAGAGTGATCAAAGATGACTCAATTCTTGGTTTGAACAACTGGACAGATAATGGCACCATCTATTGAGATGGGAAATTAGCAGGGGACATAATAGGGCTGGAGAAAAGAGAAAATTCCATTTTTGACATATTGATACTGAGATACCTTTAGACATTCAAATGGAAATTCAGTTACCAGCTGATATGTAAGTCTGGACTTCAAATGAGAGGTCAGAGTTAGAGGTTTAAATCTGGGAGTCAACATATAGATGGCATTTAAAGCTATGGCACTAGATAAGATGATGAAAAGAGAAAGTTGATAGGGAAGAGGATATAGAAGAGCACAGCCCAATAAGATATATGTGAGCCACATATGTAATTTTGAGTTTTCTAGTAGCCACAGTAAAAAAGTAAAAAGAAAAAGATGAAATTAATTTTAATAGTCCAGTATACCTAAAATATTATTTCAATATGTATTCATATAAAAATTATTAATGAGATACTTTACATATATTTTCATGCCAAGTCCTTTTAAATTAATTAATTAATTAACTAAATTATTTTTGGCTGTGTTGGGTCTTCGTTGCTGCACGCAGGCTTTCCGCAGCTGCAGTGAGCAGGGGCTATTCTTTGTTGAGGTGCGCAGGCTCCTCATTGCGGTGGCTTCTCTTGTTCCAGAGCATGGGCTCTAGGCACGCGGGCTTCAGTAGTTGTGGCACGTGGGCTCAGTAGTTGTGCTTCGCGGGCTCTAGCGCACAGGCTCAGTAGTTGTGGCGCACGGGCTTAGTTGCTTCACGGCACGTGGGATCTTCCCAGACCAGGGCTGAAACCCATGTTCCCTGCATTGGCAGGCGGATTCTTAACCACTGTGCCACCACGGAAGTCCCCATGCCAAGTCTTTTAAAGTTAGAGAGTGTTTTATGCCTACAGCATGTCTCATTTCACACTAGCCACATTTCAATTACTCAATAGCCACGTGTGCATAGTGCAAGTTTAGAACTTAGCCCTGGGACAACTCAACATTTAGAGGTTGAACAGAGGAGGAGGAGTAGTCAGGAAAGGAGACTGAGAGAATGGTGCCATGGAAGTCAAGAGAAGAAAGTATTTTTTAAAAGAGACTGGTTAACTGTGTCTAATGTTTATAAGAGGCTGAGTAAGATGAGAAAGAGCAATTGAATTCAACAACATGGAGGTCACTGATGACCTTGACTGAAGCTGTTTCAGTGGAGTGATGGGTTTCCTGGAAGGAAGCCAGAATGGAGTCAATGAAAGGTAAGGAAGTGGTGACAGCCAGTATAAACAACTTTTTCAAAAAGTTCTTCTGTTCAGACAATCAGAGAAATGAAGCACTAGTTGGAAGAGGATGTAGAGTTGAGGGAGGGTTTTTACCAAACCAGGAGATGCTAGAGCATGCTTGTAAGCTAATGAGAATGTTCCAATAAGAAGGAAGAAATAGCTGTGGGGAAAAAAGGGGATAATTGAAGAGGGAAGCCCTTCAGAAGACAAAAGAGGATGAGCATAATAGCACAAGGAGAGGGGCTGCTCTTGGACAGAAAAAAATGATTCTTCTATTATAATAGGAAGGATGATAGAATATGGATACCATATCCGAGTAGAGATACAGACTTGTTTATAGATCTGGGTAACAGGAATCTTCATTTTACAACAGGGCTGAAGCCATAGCAAAAAAAAAAAAAAAACAAAACGAAAAACATAGTGTGCTTGTGGAAGGGGAAAGATGGGGAACTGCATTCTTTTTCTTTTCATGATTAATGTTAAGTGAAGACTATACTTTTTTCAGGGTCTGGATTATTGGTGTCTACTACCCTCCAGGGTACCCCTTTCTCTGGATCAAGTTACCTGGGAACCAGTTTATTAATCACAAGGTTGTGGGGGTTTTTTAGTTAATTAATTAATTCATTTATTTTGGCTGCATTGGGTCTTCGTTGCTGCATGAGGACTTTCTCTAGGTGCAGCGAGCAGGGGCTACTCTTCGTTGCGGTGCACGGGCTTCTCACTGCGGTGGCATCTCTTGTTGTGGAGCACGGGCTCTAGGCGTGTGGGCTTCAGTAGTTGTGACACGTGTGCTCAGTAGTTGTGGCTTGCAGGCTCAGTAGTTGTGGCGCACAGGCTTAGTTGCTCTGTGGCACATGGGATCTTCCCGGACCAGGGCTTGAACCCGTGTCCCCTGCATTGGCAGGAGGATTCTTTTTTTTTTTTTTGAATTTTTGAATTTTATTTTATTTTATTTATTCTTTTATACAGCAGGTTCTTATTAGTTATCCATTTTATACATATTAGTGTATATATGTCAATCCCAATCTCCTAATTCATCACACCACAAACCCTACCCCACCGCTTTCTCCCCTTGGTATCCATACATTTGTTCTCTAGGCAGGTGGATTCTTAACCACCAGGGAAGCCCTCACAAGGTTTCTTGATGATCAGAGTCCCAGGGCAAAGGGAATGAACAATCTTGAGGTCATTTCATTCAAGCTGTAAAAAGAGCCTGAGGAACTATCTCTGATACATCTAACAGGGTACACACATTTGTCACATTCAGAGTCTCTCTCCCCAGAATAATCTTGGAAATAGAGTGATAAAATCTCCTGATCCAATTTGTGGGACAATCTACCTGAGGCCTATTTAATCTTATCCCTAGTTGAAAGTCTAGGCCTCCTCCATGCCTTTAAGAATTTTGAAAGACTTCTAAAGGGGAAATGTACTGGGCAGGGTCCCAAGCAGGAAATAATATTCTACTCAAAAAATTTCACAGAGAATAATTTATTAAAGGGCCTGTTTACAAAGATGTGTGCAGTTCAGGAAATAGCAGGTATGTAGAGTCAGCCAGGGATGAGCAAGAGTTTGCTAAAACCTTCCCTTCCCCAGACATGCAGGGGCAAGGTGAAGAAAGTGTTATGGGAGCCCAGTGAATGCTGGAGCTCTGCAGGAGGGGCTGTCAGGCAGCTACTTAGAGAACATGGTAGCAAAGTAGGGAGAAAGAGGGGAAAAGAAATACCCTGATCTCTCTTTCTTCCTGCTCTTCTTGCCATGCCAAGCTTCCCTGTGCCAAACTTCTGCTCAATCCATTGGAAGCCAGAAGGCAGGGGAACCCAGGTGATGTAACCCATAGAGATCAGTGCTCCATGGTTCAAAGCAGGATAGGGAAGGATGGAGAGTGAATCTAGGAAAGGGGGTGGGTTGGGGACAAGCAGAGTATAATTAGCACAGGAAGATAAGATATCCTTACATGAAACAATTAAAGAAACAACTAAATGAAAGAACATATCAATATTAGGAATATCAACTCAATAGGACTGACTATGTATGGAGCACTAAATATGTGACAGAGATGAAGGGAGGAGAGAGGGAAAGCTGAATAAAACTAGCTAATTCATAAGACTATAGTAACTCTTAGCTTTCTTTAAGTTTTCTTACTAGACCAGAGGTTTGGAGAAGGGGGGATTGATTATTTTGTGTCTTGTTTGATCAAAGAAAAGGCTTTATTTTCCCTTTATTATCTACAAGGCAGAAAATCCTAGAGGCAAAAATATTTGTTTGACTTTTGGAGAAAAGGGATCCTCTGTAGATTTTCATATCCTCTTATCCCAGTCTCCCTCCACCTGCGCCACTGGAAAGAGGTCTAAACCTCCAGGAGACAGTGGCTTACTGAAGCTTAAATTTAGATAAAAGCTTGAAGCAGACATTTGATGTTACTAAGCTTCTGTCACCATATGGACACAATCAAACAGAAAGTAATACTGCATTGTGGTTAAGAAGGTAGGCTCTGAAGTCAGATTGCTTAGATTTAAACGCTTGCTCTACTACTTACTAGCTGTATGACCTTGGGCAAGTTACTCCTCTTTTCCTCCATGCCATCTGTAAAATGGGGATAATAATAGTACTTATTCCACAGGGTCATTTTATGAGGATAATATAAGACACTTCACAGTACTTAGGATACTGTCTGGCATATAGTGAGTGCTTAAAAATCTTATTATTAATAAAGCCAATTTCCTGATTCCAAAGTAATTCTGCAACCAACTCCATTTCTCTTGAATAACCTGGTCTTGGTATCATCTCCACATCTTTAGATTTGTCTCTGGTAACCGCCCTCCCACACACACACTCAGTAGATAGTGGAGTACACATTTATAGCAAAGGTATATTCATATACTTTTTTTTTCCCCCAGCGGGTTCCCACCTTCCCCAGGGTCGTGGGGCGCGCGCACGTGCGCGCACACGGCCCCAGCCCACACGACAGCCGCCGGGTAAACCCCTCCCGACGGCCGCGGCGGGTTGGGGTGGGGGGACCAGTGGCACGCAGCGCGGCGACCCGGTGTTCACATACTTTTAAATTCATTCATGTGCTCACATATTTATTGAGCACCTGTTATGTTCTAGATACTGGATTAAGTGCTGGGCACAATATAAAACTGAGAAAAAGCAAACACAGCCCTTGCCCGAGAGCTTGTGACCGAATGAGGTATACAGACACTAATCAAATTACTACAAATAAACACTGTATGATAGGGCAATGATAGGATCATTAGTGAATCATGATATTACAGCTCAGTTTTTTCAGATTCTAGAGAAAAGGAGTTAAGTGGGCTTCTGCGAGCTACAAGTGAGACATAAGGCTGTGCTGTCCAATAGGGTAGCCACTACCCACATGTGGCTATTTACATTTTAATTGTAAGCAATTAAAACTAAATCAATTTAAAATTCTGTCCTTCATTTGTACTTGCCACATTTGAAGTGCTCAAGTACCATATATGACTAGAGGCTACTGTATCAAACAGTAAAAATGCAGTTTTCCTGTAGAAAAATAGGCAAAAAGCATGAACAGACGATTCACAAAGAGATGTATAAAGTAGTTTTTAAATATATAAAAACATATCAACTTCATTCATAATAAGAACAATGGACGTTATTAAAGCATATTGAGATATCATTTTTCACTCATTAGATTCACAAAATAATCAAAAGCTTGACAGTACACTTTGTTGATAAGCATATAAGAAAACAGATACTCTCATACATTGCTGGAGGGAATATGGCAAAACTACATACAAATTTACCCTTCAACACAGTAATCCCATTTGCAGAAATTTATCCTGAAGTTACACCTTTAACAACATAAAAATACACATGAACAAGATTATACATTGTAGCATTATTTGTAATTTCAAGATATTGGAACCTCCCTAAATATCTAACTGAAAGAGGTTGTTTGAATAATGCACTCATACAATGGAGTACTATGCAGCTGTAAAGAAGAATGGAAGAATGAGGAAGATCTCAATGAACTGATATGAAATGATTTCCAGGAGATATTAAATGAAAAAAGCAAAGTGCGAAAGAGCATATATAGTATGCTACCTTTTGTGTAAGAAAAAAGGGAAAAACAAGAAAACATGCATTATCATTACAAAAAGAAACATGAAGGATAAACCAGAAAACAACAAAATGTGTTTCCTACAAGGAGAAGGGGTGGAAGGAGTAACCAGAAGGGAGTGACCCTTCTCTGAATGTAAATTTTTATATAGTTTTGACTTTTGAAAGCATGTTAATATCTTACATACTCAAAAATAATAAGAAGGGAGGAAAAACTAAAACCAAAATCCAATCAAACAAATGAACACACTTTATTTCAAATGAATACCATGACCACACTAAATGGGAATAAAATTTAAAAAGGGAACTAATCCAAGGAATTTATGGACACATTATATGCTAAGTTTTGGAGAGGGTAGAGAGAGAAAAGTGCAAACAAATCCTAAACTCTTTTTAGCATGATTGTTAAATTATAATGGTATGGGCAAAGCAATTCTGAAACAATTTTATATGTAATCTAAGATTGAGGAAATTGTTGGGAACCAAGTTACTCACTGTGGAAGAAGGGATACGTAAGTATAGAATAGGGAGGACAAGCAAGAATCCTGTAGAGACAGGTTGGAATTAGAGAAACTGGTGTGAACTCATGATTTCTAAAATATGAATATGTGTGTATATACATATTTATGTCTGTGCCCATGTATATGTACATATATGCCTATATTTCCTAGCTCTGGCTATTCAAAGGAAAGAATAGCCAAAGTAGCAAATACAACCCAATAGCAATGAGCATATCTGGTGTCCAGATCTTGGTTTCTAATACCATGCCTCACTAAAAGGAACCTGGGCTCCTTTGAGAAATGGCTGATACCAGGGCTGGGGCAATGTAGGTAAAATTGGAGCCTGGAACATCTTGTTATGCCAGATAGTAAGTGCTAGAAGATGACAGGAGCATATTACATGGGGGCCAGCTTGAAGAGGCTCCCACTGGCCAAATCTGGGACAATCTGAGCACCAAACTAAGTAAAAACAATAATGAATTATACACCATTGAGAAAAATAGCAATCCATGAGTCTGTAATCTTAGATAGATAGACAGACAGACAGGTAGATAGATAGTAAGATAGATAGATAAAAGGGGGAGAAGGGAGGCCTCTTGCTTAGTGCAGAATACTGAGGGCCTAGAGTCAACTTACCCATTAGGCACAGTGTCTAAATACCATGATACTTTTAAATTAGTTAATTAATTAATTAAATTTATTTATTTATTTTTGACTGCATTGGGTTTTCGTTGCTGCACGCGAGCTTTCTTTAGTTGCAGCAAGCGGGGGCTACTCTTTGTTGCGGTGCATGGGCTTCTCATTGCGGTGGCTTCTCTTTTGCAGAGCGCGGGCTCTAGGTGCGCGGGCTTCAGTAGTTGTGGCTTGAGGGCTCTAGAGCACAGGCTCAGTAGTTGTGGCTCACAGGCTTAGTTTCTCCGTGGCATGTGGGATCTTCCCGGACCGGGGCTCAAACCTGTGTCCCCTGCATTGGCAGGCGGATTTTTAACCACTGAGCCACCAGGGAAGTCCCAAAATCCCACGATACTTTTAAAGGCCCATGAAAATGTTTTAATTTTTATTTCTTTTAAAAGAAACCAAAAGAAAAATAAACATAATAACAATAAATCTAGCTTGGATCATATTAATCTTTATACCAACATAGTCATAAATATAATTTAAAAAATTTTTTATGGAGTAAGGGGCCGAGAAAGGCAAAATATCATAGGACTCATGAAAGTCATGATGCAGCCCTGTGAGGGACTAGTGGTAAATATGGACAGGGTGCTAGATGGAAAATCATCATTTGGCAATGTTCATGGGAGAGATAGGATCAAGAGTCATCCAATAGATGCTAAATATAAGAGAAATTTGGGGGGGAGAATAGAATATATGAATGGTCTTAAATTATCCCCCCCACTTCTTATTAGTTGCAAGGAAAAAAATTAGAAGATGATTATACAGTGGAGGTAGTGGGTACCACTTTGACTGCATGATGAAAATTAATACTGTATTACCTGTGAGGGACAGATAGACATCACGTGCCTTCATATGTAATATCCTGAGAAGGTTATGAAATCATCTATGCAGTATCCCTACTAAAAGTGTATGATGATATAATCACAAGGAAACATCAAACAGAAAATGAAAAATGTTCTATTTTTTTTAAAGGTGGAGGTGGGGCAGAGTTACATTCTTCAAAAATGTCAATGTCAAAAAAATGCAAAGAAAAGCTGGGAAATATTCAAGATTTAAGGCAGCTGAAGAGACATGGCAACTCAATACTGTACCTGACCCTAAAATTGAAACTGTCCTGGAAAGAGAAAAGCCTATGAGGGACATTATTAGATCAACTTAAAAATTTGGAATATAGACAGTGAATTAGATAAAAGTATTCTACCAATGTAAATTTACGAAGTTAATAGCTATAGGGCAAAGCCCTATTCTTCAGAAATATATGCTGAAGTATTTAGGGGTAAGAACTATGATGTATGTAAGTTACCTCAAGGGGTTCAGGAAAAAAATTGGCATCTATTCTGTGTGTGTATGGAGAGAGAGAATAAATGACAAAGCAAAGGGGATAAAATAACAATAGGTGAATCTTTGTAAAAGGTGTATGACTGTTCTTTGTACTATTTTTATTTTTGCAACTTCTTATAAGTTTGAAATTATTTCCAAATAAGTTTTTAAAAACAAAAATTAAAAAAACATATTAGACTGTCACATACAGACGTATAACTAATACTGTATGCATAACATTGGCTAGATTTTTCACATTATAAATAGTTTCCCCTGTTATTACAGAATCTTTGAATCTATCATTTTAAATGTCTGCATAGCATTCTAACAAACTGACACTCTAGAGTTTACTGGGCCATTTTCTTTATTGTTAAACATTTAGACTATATTCATTTTTTCCTGATTTAAACAATGTTCACAATGGTTAAGCTTAAGAGCTATAAAAAAAAAAAAGAGCTATAGGACCATACTACCTATATTCACATCTCAGCTCTGTGGTTTACTAGCCCTGTAGCTTTGATTAAATTACTTATCTCTCTATGCCTCAGTTTCCTCAAGTCAGACATAATATACAGTATTTATAGAAATGTTGTGAACATTAAACGAGATGCTCTTGTAAAGAACTTACAGTGGTGCCTAACACGTAGTCAGCATTCAACGAATATTAGCTATTTGTGTAATTTTTTGTGCATTCAGCTTTTTTCGTTTGGGGAGATCTAACCTTTTGCAATATTAATAGTTTAAAATAAAAACAATACTGATAGTTTGGGATATAGAAAAAAAGTGCATAATATATATATAATAATGGCAATATTTTGAACAATGAAACCAATGATTTTATAATCCTTGCTTTCTTTAATTTTTTAAAAAAGTATACAGGAATTCACCTAATAAACAAACACATCTCCTGCTATCCTAAAGTACACCACCAGGTGGCGATATAATCAATTAATTGGCAATATTAATTTAGGTAAATTTCAAACTCAAATTTACAAAATCCCAAAATAGAAAGAGGGTTCTTTGAAAAGAAGTGTGGTCACAGCAGACACATTAAGTCTACGGCTGGTGACTAAGTTGAGGTACATCTGTCCCAATACCTCACTAGGTGTTAGGTTGCCCAGACGTCTCTGAACTGATTCATCTTTCCTCTGACCCCATTTCCACCCAGCTTAAAAACCCTTTCCTCTTTCAGACTTTCCTATCTCAGTAAATGGCACTATTACCATCCACCTATGTGTTTAAGGCAGAAACTAAAGGTTACTCTATTGTGGGGTGTGGGGCTTTTTGTTGTTGATTTCTAGTTTTGTTATACTCTTGTAAAAAAAGGATGTAGTCCATATGATATCAATTCTTTTGCTATTTCTTGAGACTGGCTTTGCAGTAAGATGTAAGTTTTCCGTGTGTACTTAAGAAGAACATGTAATCTCTGTTAGGTGAAGGATTCTGGCTATATCCATGAAATCAATCTTGCTAACTGTGTTGTTCATATCTTCTATATCCTTATTAATATTTTGTCTGCTTTTTCTGTTTCTGTAGGAAAGGTGGTTTAAAAAAACCTCTCCCACTGTAATTTAAAATGTGTTTATTTCTTGCAATTCTGTCAATGATATTTTTACTTTATATCTGTTGAAGATATATTGTAAGTTACATATAGATTCAGAATTGCTATATCTCCTTGGTAAATTATTCCTTGATTATTTATCTTAAAAATAAATTTATGGGACTTCCCTGGCAGTCCAGTGGTTAAGACTCTGCCTTTCAATGCAGGGGGTGCGGGTTTGATCCCTGGTCGGGGAGCTAAGATCCCACATGCCTCAGGGACAAAAAACCGAAAAACATAAAACAGAAGCAATATTGTAACAAATTCAATAAAGACTTTTAAAATGGTGCACATCAAAAAAAAAGAGGTAACTTTAATAAATAAATAAATACATTTATTCCTAACAGTGCTTTCCACCTTAAAGTCTATTTTGTTTGGTATTAATATCACTACATTAACATTCTTTTGGGGTAATATTTGCCCATCATGTATTTTTTTCATTCATTTGCTTTCAAATTTCTATGCCTTTATGTTTTAGCTATGTCTGTGGCAAACACATATAGCTAGTTTTTTTCCTTATTATCTAATATAAGCAGTTCTGATTTTAACTGACAAGCTTAATATATTTATATATTTAAATTATTGACATATTTTGACTTATTTCTACAATTCTATAATGTGTTTTATTTCAATTTATAATGCATTTTAAAAACTTTTTTTCCTCCTTGCATGCCTTTTATTGGATGGTTCTGGTTTTATTTATTCCTCTTTCTTTACCTTTATTGATTTAGAGCCTTTATGTTTCTATCATTTTGATAGTTATTCTCATCTTCTTAACATGCACATTAGAAAGTCTAAAGTTAATTTACCTATTCTCTTCCCGAATAATCAAGGGCTTTGTAAAACTTTATCTCCAATCACTTTCCCTCCCATCTTGCTCACTGTCGTTATCTAATATTTTAGTTTTAACATCTTCTCAATCTAGACTTTAAAATCATTGTTAATGTTGTTTACAATAAATGCTTATTTAGATATGTTCACATGTTTAGCAATTTTCTTGCTTACCACTTCTTGCATTATGTTATTCCCTTGATTAAAATTCTTCAGTAGCTTCACATTAGAAACAATAATATCCAAACCCTTTGCCATAGTATACAACACTTCACATGACCTGGTCCCTGCCTGTTTCCCCAGCCTCCACTCTATCACTCTTCCCCATTGCTCACTGCCCTCCAGCTATAATCATCTTGTTTTAGTTTCTGGAACATGCTATAACTGAACATCAATTTTTCTCCCCACCTCAAATACTATGCACGCTCTTTTCCTTCAGTTCAGTATGGTCTTTCTATTCTCCCTATTGCTGGCTCTCTCTCATTCTTCTCAGCTTAAATGTAACCTTCTCAAAGTGTTCTTTTGCCACTCTATACAGATTAGGTCCTCCCCATCCCATATAACAGCCCTCTGTTTATTTCCTCTATGTACTGATTGCAAGTCATAATTACATATTTGAATATGTGATTCCTTGCTTGGTGTCTGCCTCTCGGACCATATTTGTCTCTATAAGAACAGCAGTGGTAGTAAAAAGAAAACAAATGTGAATGAGAAACATTTTAAAAGAAGGGCTTAACATTTTCTATATTAAATTAGATGAGTGGGCAAGTAGAAGGAAAAGTTAAATGTAATTAAGTTTCTCTTTTGGAAGACTATAAGGATAGAGATACCACTTGACAGAAATAGAATAATTGGGAAAATAATTCAATTTGAATGAAATTGAGGAGGGAGAAAATTACTTCTGCTTAGAAGTATTAAGCCTTAAGTAACAGTGGGACATTTCTGTGAAGATATCACATAGACAATCTGAATTATGGTAAGTAGAACATAGGTATGAGGTCAGAACTGGAGATGTAGTTTTGGGAATAACTTACCTATTTTTCATCCCTTATCAATTTAATATTCAATTTCTCATTTAGCCATTCCAAACCTTCTGCTTTATATATTCAACAAATATTCTTCCTGGCTCTGTGCTAAATACAAGGATACAATAATTAACTAAGATAGATGCTATTCCTGCTCTCAGGGAGCTTACAGCACAAAAGAGGAGCAATGAATAAGCAGTTGCAATAGCGTATGATACACTCTGCCATAGGTATTAGATAAGCATGCTATTAGGAACACACAACAGGAAAAGTTAACCTAGTCTATGGGTCAGGGAAGTCTTTCTGGGGGTGTGGGGAGTAATACTTTACTGAAACGCAAAGGAGAATAAGGAGTTATTCAGGAAAAAAGGAAAAGGAGAGACTCCTTAAGTGAAGGACACATGTATGCAAAAGCTTTAAAGCAAGAAAAAACATACGTGCTTAAGTGTTCCTACCAATACTTTTTCCCAGAAACTATTCTCTACCCAGCCGTTTAAAATTGATTTTTTTGGACTTCCCTGGTGGTCCAGTGGTAAAGAATCTGCCTTACAATGCAGGGGACGCGGGTTCAATCCCTGATCTGGGAAGTAAGATCCCACATGACGGGGAACACAACTAAGCCTGAGAGCCACAATACTGAGCTTCCGTGCCTTAACTAGAAAGCCTGTGTGCCTCTAATAAGACCCAACACAGCCAAAAATAAATAAATAAATATGAGAACTATTATTTTAAAAAATAAAAATTTTTTCAAGTTGACTGAGGTATAATTTATATATAGTAAAATTCATCCTTTTATGGTGTTTCTGTGAATTTTGACAAACTTATGCTGTCATGTAACAATTACAACAATCAAGATATGTAGTATTTCTATCACCCTAAAAAGTTCCATCACATCTCTTTGTACCTCCCCTACCCTCAGCCCCCTCGCAACTGCTGATTGGATTTCTGTCCCTATAGTTTTCCTTTCTCCAAATGTATAATGGAACCATACAGTATGTAGACTTTCGAATCTGGCTTCTTTCGCTGAGCGTAATGCTTTTGAGAGTCATTTATGGTGTTGCATGTATTAGTAGCTTGTTCCTTTTTACTGCTGAACAGAATTCCATTGTACAGGTGTACCACAGTCTGTTTCATGTTGATGGACATTTGGCATGTTTCTGGTATTTTTAAAATATGAACAAAGCTGCTATAAATATCCCCATAGAGTTTTTTTTAATTTTTGATTTTTTATTGAAGTACAGTTGATTTACAATATTGTGTTAGTTTCAGGTGTACAGTAAAGTGATTCCATTATATATATATATAATATTTTTTTTTCAGATTCCCATAGACGTTTTTGTGTAGGTATAAGTCTTCATTTCTCCTGAGTAAATACCTAGGAGTGGGTTTGTTAGGTCATAGAATAAATGCATGTTTAACTTTATAGGAAATTACCAAACTGTTCTCCAATGTGGCTGTACCATTTTGCATTCCCACCACCAATGTATGAGAGTTCCAGTTTTTCCACATCCTCAGCAGCATTTGACATTATCAGTTGTTGGTTTTGTTTTATTTATTTATTTTTAAGTCATTCTACTAGGTATGTAGTGATGTCTCATTGTCATTTTAATTTGCGTTTTCCTAATGACCAATAGTGTCAAGCATCTTTTCATGTATTTATTTGCCATCCGTATATCTTCTGTAAAATGTTTGTTCAAATATTTTGCCCATTTTTTCTTTTTCTTTTTTTGATTGTTTTCTTATTATTGAGTTTAGTGAGTCTTTTACATATTCAGGTTACCAATACTTTATCAGATATGTGTCTTGCAAATGTTTCTTCCCAGTGTGTGCCTTGTCTTCTCATTTTCTTAGACTGACTTTCAAAGACCAGAATTTTTTTCTATTTTGTAAGGTCTAATTTATTAATTTCTTCATTTCTACCCAATGTTTTAATCCCATTCCTTTCCATTTCTTTCTAGAATAATCTTTGTCTGCCTCCCATCATGCAGAAGTCTCCCACTTTTTGCAAAAATCTTCACTTGCAGTTATTTCCCACCCCCCATTGTTACTGTCCTTTTTCTCCTTCATTTCCCTGCCAAATATTTGGAATGAATGTTCCTTACTACTTAGTCATTCCTGAAATCCCTGAAAATTTGCTTCCATTCACACCACACTACCAAAACTAACCTCTGGATGTCACCAAAAAACCTCTTACGTGTCGATTCCAATAATAGTTTCTAGACCCTAATTCTCTACTTCCTTTTAGCATAACCCTTCCTTCCAAAATTTATTTTTTAACCTCTTACTTCCAGCGTTCCCAAAATGCAGATCTAAGGTGTATAATAGCCCCTTAGGGATTAATTCAGTTGTTGAATGCCATGTAAACAAGAGTTTCTTTACTGAATAAATTCAACATTTTTTTTTGGTCTGAATTCAGACAGAAGCAATAAATATGAAATAGGTGTTAAATTATTTACAGGTTATTAATTCCCTTAAATGACTTGAATATCACCATTTTTTTAATGACTTTATTGTCTTTCTTTAAAAATCTATACCCCCAATAGCATAAATTTCAGCACAACCCACAATTGATTTTTTAAATTCTGAATTACTAGAGTCCAAATGAGTGAAATTTAACTCTAGCTTTTTCATTATAATACATATGTTCATATATATTATATATTTGGAAGAAATACAATCCAGGAGCAATCTCCAAGCACAGGGACAGAAGTAGTTATTAAAATAGCAAAGTTTGTTTCTAATATTTATTAGGTAGAGAAACTGAAATACAGTGAAATAGATTTTCCCCCTAAAGTAAAATCATAAAGAGGCAGAGCAAAGAAGTTTCAGTTTTGATTTTGCCTCATTGGGACCATAAATAGCAAACAGTTTATTTCTCTCAGGTATTCCCCTAACCACCACTCTTTTCCTTTCCATTTGCCTTCCCTTTCTTTTTTAATTTCCTCTAATTAGCATAATGACCAGACAATATGACTAAATTAAAGCATTCCATTTCTCTCAACTCTAGGTCAAGGTAATTACTTCTGGTTACCCTATCTCTTCTGCCGGCTTCCCTTTACCTGCTGAAAAGTCTGCTTTCAGATGGACAGCTCCTGCTTTGTTCTTGGACAGAGCAAAGGCTGAAATTTTCCTGAAGTTCATTAGTGTCATAAGGCCAGGCTAGGGTAATCAGTGCTCTGAGGTCTTGTATGTCTCTAGCATGAGAATATCAGTACATTCTGAGCATATTGGGAGGCAGCATAATCTAGTAGAAACAGCTTAGGAGTTAGACCCCAATTCAAATCAAACTTGACTGACAGGTAAATAAAGTCAATAAATCCTCTGAGCATGTTTCCTCATCTGTGAAAGAAAGATAAATAATATCTACTTTAACCGGAAACATGAGTAAAGAATCTGATACTTAATAAGTACTCAATACAATTTGGTCCTTTCCTCCCCTCTCCAGCAAATTCTTTTAATCAAGAATAACTTTTTATTCATTTATTTATTTACTTGGCTGCTTTGGGTCTTAGTTGTGGCACACGGGCTTCTGTAGTTATGGCATGCGGGCTCAGTAGCCCCATGGCATATGGGATCCTAGTTCCCCAACCAGGGATCGAACCCACGTCCCCTGCATTAGAAGGCGGATTCTTAACCACTGAACCACCAGGGAAGTCCCGAAAATTACTTTTTTAAATGTCGCCCTTTCTTGGTCCACTGATGCAAGGCCAATCCTTTGGTACTTTCCATAGTATTACACTGACATAATAGTGAGACAAGGGGATATACTGCCTCCTGAACATATTTGTGTTTTAACAAGGACTCTCAGGATAGGAGTTTTTGATGTGGCAAGGTCAGTGCTAGTGGTGATTTCTGTGTTATGTTCTGGGAAATCTAAAAGTTCTATGAGGCATCTCAAGAAGTTTCTGAAAACATGGTAATAAGAGACTTATTTCATTTCTGCCTGCTCTGTGACTTACATACACCACCTTGACAATAGATACATTGGTCATCAGCATTCAATTGTACTACTTTGCTTATAAAGGGCTTACAGTGTTCTATGAAGATCACACAGGAAATAGAAGTCTATAAATAAAGTTCAAGGCACCTTGTATATCTTTATTTTTTCCTGAAATAGCGTACATTTATTATATGAAATAAATTACACATTAACATTAATTTGAAATTCTTTCTGTCAGATTAAGAGTACACATGATGGACTGCCTGGGAAGTCCCAAGAGTACACATGATATTTGACTCAATAATTATACTTCTAGGAATCTCTCCTAGAATACACTCATACGTGTGTATAAATATGTATGTAGAACCGTATTTATTGCAGCTTATTTGTACCAACAAA
This sequence comes from Kogia breviceps, assembly GCF_026419965.1. NCBI lineage: Eukaryota > Metazoa > Chordata > Mammalia > Artiodactyla > Physeteridae > Kogia > Kogia breviceps. Next base: position 117,103,117 of record NC_081313.1, read on the forward strand.
GACTAGAAACAATTGCTTAAGTATTATAGAATAATCATACAACAGAATACTATGAACCCATTAAATAATAAACAATTATTAATTAAATAGCAACTACATGCTCAGAACCTTATTAAGTGCTGAAGGAGAATAAAAAGAACTATAAGCCATGGTTCTTATCCTAGAGGAGCTGATAACTTGGTTGAGAAGGGTCAAAGATGCACAGATCCCTGGCTTTAAATTATATGTCTTCTATGTGAGTCAACTTTTTGGTTTGTGTTCTTTTAAATGTTTACTTATTTATTTATTTAGGCTGTGCTGGTTCTTATCTGTGGCAGCGGGATCTTCATTGCTGTGTGTGAGATCTTTAGTTGTGGCATGAGACCTCTTAGTTGAGGCATGTGGGATCTAGTCCCTGACCAGAGATCGAAACCGGGCGCCCTGCATTGGGAGCACAGAGTCTTAGCCACTGGACCACCAGGGAAGTCCCTGGTTTGTGTTCTTGAAGAAGAATCTTCTGGACTAGAGGATGGCAAACTACAGCCCATGGGCCAAATCCAACTCCTTGCCTATTTTTTGTAAATAAAATTTAATTGGAACACATCCATGCCCATTCATTTACCTATTGTCTAGGCTACTTTCCTGATACAGAGTTGAGTAGTTGCAACAGAGATCATATGGCCCACAAAGCCAAAAATATTTACTAACTGGTCGTTTATGGAAAAAGTTTAACTCCTCTTGTAGGCCTTTAAAACAAAACAAAACAAAACAAAATTTTAAAAATGGTTTGGGGACTTCCTTGGTGGTGCAGTGGTTAAAAATCCTCCTGCCAATGCAGGGGACATGGGTTCGAGCCCTGGGCCAGGAAGATCCCACATGCCACGGAGCAACTAAGCCCGTGCGCCACAACTACTGAGCCTGCACTCTAGAGCTCACGTGCCGCAACTACTGAGCCCACATGCCGCATCTACTGAAGCCTGCGCGCCTAGAGCCTGTGCTCTGCAACAAGAAAAGCCACCGCAATGAGAAGCCCGTGCACCACAACAAAGAGTAGCCCCCGCTTGCCGCAACTAGAGAAAGCCCGCGTGCAGCAACAAAAACCCAACGCAGCCAAAAACAAATAAATAAATTTATTTTTTTAAAAAAAGCTTTGGGGGCTTCCCTGGTGGCACAGTGGTTGAGAGTCCGCCTGCCGATGCAGGGGGCGCGGGTTCGTGGCCCGGTCCGGGAAGATCCTACATGCCGCGGAGCCGCTGGGCCCGTGAGCCATGGCCACTGAGCCTGCGCGTTCGGAGCCTGTGCTCCGCAACGGGAGAAGCCACAACAGTGAGAGGCCCGTGTATCGCAAAAAAAAAAAAAAAAGCTTTGGGGCTTCCCTGGTGGCGCAGTGGTTGAGAGTCCGCCTGCCGATGCAGGGGACGCGGGTTCGTGCCCCAGTTTGGGAAGATCCCACATGCCGCGGAGCGCCTGGGCCCGTGAGCCATGGCCGCTGAGCCTGCGCGTCCGGGGCCTGTACTCCGCAGCGGCAGAGGCCACAACAGTGAGAGGCCCGCCTACCGCAAAAAAAAAAAAAAAAGAAAGTTTTGGAGTTAAGGATGGTGGTTTTAAAATATGTCCATAAATTCTTTGATACACTTTCCTTTAAAAGATGAAGCTGAAATGCTGGGGCCCCCATGTCTGGGCAGTTTGTGCTTGCTGGTGGCAGCCACGTTGCTTTCTGATGGAGGAATGAAGTCAGTGCCTGTGACTTCTGGGCTGGAATCAACTGTGCTCTCCCTGGAGGCAGAGGAGCTGAGCCAGAACTATGGCCAATACACTGGTAGTCGTTGGACTGACCACTGCTGCTGCAGGATGTGCAGGCTGTTACATTTTGCAAGCCATGAAGCATATGGAGCCTCAAGTAAAACATGTTTCACATCTATCAAAATCTGCCCTCACCAGTGGCTATTACAGAGGTGAGTGTGAACCCAAAATGACAAAATGGGAAGCAGCATTAATACTAGGAGTAAGCCCTACAGCCAATAAAGGAAAGAGATACTCATTGACGTATTATGCATTTAAATCACCCAGACAAGGCAGGATCTCCTTAGATAACAGTCAAAAATCAATGAAGCTAAAGATTTACTAGAAGTTCAAGCTAGAAAATAAAGTATATGTATGATGAATTTTAAGTTCTTTTTCATTGATGTATATGAGTACCAGCTTTTATCATAAAATAACCTCAAAGCTGCGAAAAATAAATAATTAAAAATAAAAGATGAAGCTTAATTCTCCTTTCTGTGAGTGTGGTCTGAACTCAGTAACTTCCTTCTAATAAATAGAGTAATGTTCAGGGACTTCCCTGGCGGTCCAGTGGTTAAGACTCCACGCTTCCACTGCAGGGGGCACAGGTTTGATCCCTGGTCGGGGATCTAGGATCCCGCATGCCACACAACATGGCCCAAAAGTAAAATAAAATAGAGTGGTGTGCAAATAAGAGTGTGTGACTTCTGACACTAGATCATAAAAGATGTTACAGACTTCTCCTTGCCCTCAGATCACTTGCTGGAGAAAAGCCGATTGCTATGTTGTGAGGACACTCAAGTAGCCCTGTGGAGAGGTCCATGTGGCAAGGAACTGAGACCTCCTGCCAACAGCTAGCAAGGAACCAGGCCTTCTACTAACAGCCATGTGTGGGAACCATCTTGGAAGGGGAGGCTTCAGCTCCAGGTAAGGCTTCAGATAGCTGGAGTCCTGGCTGATGTTTTGACTGCAGCTTCATAAGAAACCCTGAATCAGAACCACCCATTTAAACCACTCCTGAATTCTTGACCCACAGAAACTGGGAAACAATATGTTTTGCCTTAAACTGCTAAATTTTGGGGTAATTTGTTATTCAGCAATAGATAACTAATACAAAGCTGAAAGCTATAGATGCTCTAGAGCAGTGGGTCTGTAAACTTTCTCTAGAAGGGCCAGACAGTCAGTATTTTAGGCTTTTGGACCATATGGTCTCTGTGGCAACTACCCAACTCTGCTGTCGCAGCAGGAGAGCAGCCACTCACAATAGGTAAACAAATGGGCATGGCTGTGTTCCAATAAAGCTTTATTTTCAAGCACAAGCAGCAAGCCCGTGGGCCATAGTTTGTCAGCCTCTGCTCTAGAGAAACCAATTTTAATGATATTAAGCAATGATTAGAAAGGAGTAATAGGAGCTGGGGGATTTCTCAGCCAAAGGCTGCAAAGCCAACTACCAAGGAAACTCCTGATTAGAAAAGGGTATGTGCACAATATGGTCACAATTCTTTTCCTAACTTTCCCTGTAAGTTTTTTGCCCTGAGAAGAGAAATAAAATAATTGGAAGGGTGATGAGATTCTTTTCCCCCTAAGAAATCCTAGAATGAGGACTGAGAACCCACAAGGCAAGAGAATGAGAAAACTGAAAATAGGAGAAAGCTGTTCTTATGGTCTTTTCACCAAGCTGCTAAGACCTTTGGGCACCAGTGACAAAGCTGGTGTTTTAAACATGCAAAGCAAGTTTTGTCAATAATAGGAGGAAGATTATCTTCCATTAACACCTGGAAATAGGACAAGGAACTAAAAAGTAGTTGATAACTGTTAGTGGAAACTAAAAAGGGACCCAAACTTTACTTAAGTCTATTTCATACTATTTTGCTCTAAGTGTATCACATTTTCTTTGTGGTCCTTAGAACTTAGTAATTGTTCAGGTCTGTAAACTTACTAAACGTATTATTATGGAAAAAAATCATAACTAACGGGAATAACATGCTGACCAGATGTCTGTTAGAAGGAAGCCTGACTGGATCTTACCACCATAGTGAGAAGTCACTATTTTTAGTGGCAACTCCTCAAATTGCAGACTTACCATGCAGCCATGCAACCCTGACCTGTTACAATCACAGCTAAGATTTACTGAATGCCTACTAAACACCAGGTGCTGGGCAAAACACATTACATGCATTATTTCATTTTATCCTTCCAATAAACCTATGAGGTCAGTAGTACCATTATCTTCACCTTACAGATGAGAAAAAAACTGAGACTCAGTAACTTATTCAAAGTCACTCAGCTAATAAGGGGCGGAGATAAAATTTGAACCTGGGAAGTCAACACATGGAGCTCACAGTCTTGACCTACACCTGCTGCAGACCCTGAGGAGAAAAGTTTAAGTGCAACATTGTGTGATAGTGATGACCTTACATTTTCTTTCAAAGACAGTAAATTTAGTTGGGTGAAGATAATTCAAATGCATTAAACAATTGGAAAACACTCTTACAAAACACAATAGTAACAATCATTCATTGCTATCTGGTAGAATAGCCTCTAATGGGGGGTTGGTTCCCAAATCAACATGTAAGGAAAAAAACTGAACACAGACAAATTACTCTAAAATTCCTTTAAATTGCTCATAAACTACTGTTCCATAGACATAGCTTTGTAAGGAAACAACAGATTCACATCTCCCTTCTCATGCTCACCCTGGGATATATCCAAATTTAGGGTAATGGCTGAGCTGTACCTTCAAAATTTGAATTCTCTCTCCTTCTCTCTTTCTCTCCTTTACTCTTTCTCTCCTTTCCTCCCTCTCTTGTTGTGTATATTTGAATGTACATAATTTTAAAATACTTATGATGTTACTCCATTGTCATACGAACCTAGAATGGAACATAAATGTGAGGGCACCAAAGTAAGGAAAAGTAATAATTTTTCTTTTATAAACACAGCACAGGAATAAGTACCTCAGGGATTAGTCTGACATGTTTCTGTCATGGCATATACACACTGTCCATTCTCCTAAGCAAACCATCCTAGCCTACCCTGTGCATGGACATGATTCAGGCATAAGAGCCTCTGTCACAAGCAGAGCAAATTTCTCTTCCCTCCTAGTTGTCTAAAATCAGTACAAGGAAGTCCTAGCCACAGCAATCAGAGAAGAAAAAGAAATAAAAGGAATACAAATTGCAAAAGAAGAAGCAAAACTGTCACTGTTTGCAGATGACATGATACTATACATAGAGAATCCTAAAGATGCCACCAGAAAACTACTAGAGCTAATCAATTACTTTGGTAAAGTTGCAGGATACAGAATTAATGCACAGAAATCTCTTGCATTCCTATACACTAATGATGAAAAATCTGAAAGAGAAATTACAGAAACACTCCCATTTACCACTGCAACAAAAAGAATGAAATACCTAGGAATAAACCTACCTATGGAGACAAAAGACCTGTATGCAGAAAACTGTAAGACACTGATGAAAGAAATTAAAGGTGATACAAAAAAAATAAAAGAATTGAGGGACTTTTTTTTTTTTTACTGTTCACACCAACAATGTAGTTAATTTAACTTAATTTAATTTAATTTATTTATTTATTTTTGGCTGCATTGGGTCTTTGTTGCTGTGCATGGGCTTTCTCTAGTTGCAGTGAGCGGGGGCTACTCTTCCTTGCAGTGTGCGGGCTTCTCATTGCAGTGGCTTCTCTTGTTGTGGAGCACGGGCTCTAGGTGCACGGGCTTCAGTAGTTGTGTCTCCCGGGTTCAGTAGTTGTGGCTCACGGGCTCTAGAGAGCAAGCTCAGTAGTTGTGGCTCACTGGCTTAGTTGCTCCGCGGCAGACATGTGGAATCTTCCCGGACCAGGGTTCGAACCTGTGTCCCCTGCACTGGCAGGCGGATTCTTAACCACTGCGCCACCAGGGAAGCCCAAGGGGCATTTTGAGATGACAGATGACAGAACTTGGTTAACGGGGATCAAGAAATTTAGGAGATGCTGCTTAGAAAAGTCAAGCAAATAGGAGGACAGGAAAGGACAATTAAGAATGCTCTGCCAGGGAACTGATTTCAGAGAAAGAAGGCAAAGAAGGAAGGTGGAAAGAGAAAAAGCTCTCCGCAAAATCCAGTACATCCTGCATATTCCCAGGTCTCATTTTATTGAGCCAAGTCCAGGAGGGAGCTTATTCACTAACTGAACTGTCATAAGGTTAAAAAAGAAAAAAAGGAGGGATTGAAAAAGGGCTAGAACTAGGGTAGGGTGAGTGACACACTCCCCTTGGGCACCAAATTTAACAGGCACCAAAAACTCAATCATCAAGATAAATAATATTTTAATGCAATAGTTTTAAAAATCAATTTGGCAAGCTACAGCCAGACACCTGCTTTGCAAATAAAGTTTATCGGAACCAAGGTCAAGCTCAGGGCGATTGAGGCAGGGTCATAAAAGTGCACAATAGCATTCTGTCTTCATTTCAAATTTGGTTTTTGTTCAACATAGATTTTTTTGCTCTAATTTTGAATTTAAAAAATACTACACTAAAACATTATTTATCTTGATTGCTGATTTCTGCGGCTCCCCTTAAATGTTTTGCTTTACTCACTGCACACTAGTCCTGACCTGGGTTGTAAAAGAGAGAGGGGGAAGGCAGAAAGAGATAGTCAGTGGTTTAAAGACTTACGCAGGGATTTGGGGTCAAGACCTAAAGCAGAAAAGTTGGAGATTCCATTTTATCCTGCTGTGTGCATTCTGTGCCCTGGGCGCCCTCATGCCAATGAAGGCTGTTCTTTCATTGAGCTCCTTCTCTTGCTTTGGCAGCTGCACTCACTTTTATATGCAGGTTCTGGAATGCTGGGAGCTGTATGGCAGCCAACGTCTCTCTTCTCCCTTCTCAAACATGACATTCTCTGTAATTCACTTACAGACACCTCTTTCCTTAGCCTTCTCACCCAGGGAGCCTGATCAAGGAATCTAAGAACTAAGCCTCATTTGCCTTCTCTGGGTATGCAAGTGAATTTGCATATATCTTGTATCCATTTGCATTCTCCTCACATGGGGGCATTTAGAATAAAAACAACATTCATGAATCAAAATGAAGCTTGTTCCATTCTTTTCTCTGTCAAAGTATGGTGCAAGTAAAAGGATACCGCAGTGTAAGAAAAGAGCTGAAATTATATTTGCCATGGTTATGTGTAGTTTTAAAAGCAATCCAATTTGGTGGCATTTACCACCACAGAACTGGCGTTTATAGGTTTAGCCTAGAAGAACATAATCATTCATGACTGAAATGGCTACCCCCTTCCTCTACCATTCTTGTAGAAATTGAGCCAAGGACCCCTAAAAGCTGAAATTGCCCTCTTTTCCTCCCCCTGGTCACCACTTAAAGGGTAGGAAGCCTGATGGTTCCAGCTAATTGATTTCTTCATTTGAAATGAAATGCATGAAGAACCAACTAAAAAGGAGAAAAGGAAGAAGGAGTGATGCTCCTCATCCTCCCTCAGCCCTTTGGGAGCTAAAAGAACTAAGAGAAAGAAAAGAGTAGTCTAGTATGAACACTGCAGAGAATTTCATCTAAAGAAACAAAGTGAATAGTGGACTACTGGTCTCAAAATGAGAGGGAACCCAAAACGATGAAAACTGATATGATAAATAAGAAGGGCAAGTTCATTATAGAGGTGTTTTTTTTTTTAAAGTAGAACTGTTAAGTAAGAATATGTCAACATGCTTCCAGCACTAAGAGAAAAAGTACCTAGCCAGAGTGTGGGATCCTTACAATCTGTGTGACAGGTAGATAGTTCAGTAAATAAGGATGTCTCAAACCATCACAGCTTGAGAAAAATCCCCTTAGTGCATTTAACCTCCTTGTCGTATAATACCCAGTTCTTGAAGCAACTTTCTGGTTATCTGATGATTTGTAACCAAGAAAAGTGGTGCTCTAGAGAATGGATTTCTATTTTTAAACAGATACACCTCTTACTATAACTACCGAAGTGACATCCTGGTTTATAATTCAGAGTTTTTGTTTGTTTGTTTTTTTGTGTTTTTAAAAATTTATTTATTTATTTTTGGCTGCATTGGGTCTTTCTTGCTGTGTGCAGGCTTTCTCTAGTTGCGACGAGCGGGGGCTACTCTTCATTGCGGTGCACAGGCCTCTCTTGTTGTGGAGCACAGGCTCTAGGTGCGTAGGCTTCAGTAGTTGTGGCATGTGGGCTCAGTAGTTGTGGCTCGCGGGCTCTAGAGTGCAGGCTCAGTAGTTGTGGCTCAAGGGCTTAGTTGCTCCACGGCAGGCATGTGGGATCTTCCCAGACCAGGGCTCAAACCCGTGTCCCCTGCATTGGCAGGTGGATTCTTAACCACTGCACCACCGGGAAGCCCCTAATTCAGAGTTTATAAATTTGGTTTAATTGATGCCTAATTCAACTCTTGGTTGAACTGATAAAATCAAGCTTCTGACCAAACTGTCAACAAGCCTTATCATTTCTGCCTTTAAAATGTCATATGCAGGACTTCCCTGCATGGGAATGGTGAATTCCACCATTTTGTCTTCCAGGTCACTTATCCATTCTTCTGCCTCAGTTACTCTGCTATTGATTTCTTCTAGTGTATTTTTGTATTGGTCATCTCTGTTTGTTTGTTCTTTAATTCTTCTAGGTGTTTGTTCTTTAATTCTTCTAGGTCTTTGTTCAACATTTCTTGCATCTTCTCGATCTTTGCCTCCATTCTTTTTCTGAGGTCCTGGATCATCTTCACTATCATTATTCTGAATTCTTTTTCTGGAAGGTTGTCTATCTCCACTTCATTTAGTTGTTTTTCTGGGCTTTTATCTTGTTTCTTCATTTGGTACATAGTTCTCTGCCTTTTCATTTTGTCTATCTTTTTGAGAATGTGGTTTTGGTTCCACAGGCTGCAGGGTTGTAGTTCTTCTTGCTTCTTTGAGAACAGTAGGTTTTTATAAAATACTTCTATAACCATTTAAATTTTTACAATGGTCATGTACTTCTTTTATATTAAACATTAATTTACAATGGTTGATAATGTAGTAACTGAAGTAATTCATATACTCTATGTGGATTTATTAATTCAAATATATTACATACACACACACAAAGTGAGTGTAAAAGCAAGCACTAACACATGCAAAAGAAAACATGTCAATTACAGAATTTCTCATTAAGTAGTAGGATACTAGATGATTTTTTTTTTTTTTTTTTGCGGTGTGTGGGCCTCTCACTGTTGTGGCCTCTCCTGCTGCGGAGCACAGGGTCCAGATGCGCAGGCTCAGCAGCCATGGCTCACGGGCCCAGCCGCTCTGCGGCATGTGGGATGTTCCCAGACCGGGGCACAAACCCGTGTTCCCTGCATCGGCAGGCGGACTCTCAACCACTGCACCACCAGGGAAGCCCTCTAGATGATTTTTATTTTCTCCTTTAAAATTATTTTTCTAGATTTTTTTTTTAAGCAGAGGTCTTCTTAGAAGCCCATATGATTTAAATTTATTTATTTATTTATTTATGGCTGTGTTGGGTCTTCGTTTCTGTGTGAGGGCTTTCTCTAGTTGTGGCAAGTGGGGGTCACTCATCGTTGTGGTGCACGGCCCTCTCACTATCGCAGCCTCTCTTGTTGCAGAGCACAGGCTCCAGATGCACAGGCTCAGTAATTGTGGCTCACGGGCCCAGTTGCTCCGCAGCATATGGGATCTTCCCAGACCAGGGCTTGAACCTGTGTCCCCTGCATTGGCAGGCAGATTCTAAACCACTGTGCTACCAGGGAAGCCCTCTAGATTTTTATAAGGATCCTGGTACTGTTTTCTTGCTGCAAATAGCACTCATTGTTTATCCTTTCCTCTTTTTTAAAAAAAATTAATTAATTAATTAATTAATTTATTTATTTTGGTTGTGCTCGGTCTTCGTTGCAGCATGCAGGCTCTTCACTGCAGTGGGCAGACTTCTCTAATTGCAGCACTCAGGCTCTAGAGCGTGAGGGCTCAGTAGTTGCAGTGTAAGGGCTCATTCAGTATGTGGGATCTTAGTTCCCTGATCAGGGATTGAACCTGGGTCCCCTCCAGTGGGGGCACAGAGTCTTAACCACTGGACCACCAGGGAAGTCCCTGTTTATTCTTTTCAAGTTATAAAAACTATTCATTTTCAGAGTAGAAAACTTAGAAAATACATAATAATTTAAAGGAACACTATCAAAATTCACCTAAAACTTCAACATCCAGAGATAACCATTGTTAACCTCTTGGTTAATATCCTTCTGGTCCTTTTGCAGTGTTTTTCTTATTAAAAATATGATCATATCTGCTCTGTGATCTATGTTTTTGTTTGTTTGACATATTATCCAGAATATTTCTCCATGTCCATAAAGTATTCTCCAATATGATTTTTATAACTGCATAATATTCCATAATAGGAGATATTATAATTTACTAAGCCAACTCTACTTCTGGACTGTCCCAATTTTTTTTAACATTCTGAATAACCCATCAATGAGCATTCTTTTGACTATATCTTCACATCCATCCCATTATTTCCGCTGGGTAGATTCCTAAAGTTGAAATTTCTGGGCCAAAGGGTAAGGCATAAATTTTTTATTGTGGTAAAATGCATATAACATTCAATTTACAATTTTAACCATATAAAGTGTACAGTTTAGTGGCATCAAGTACATTTACAATGTTGTGCAAACATCACAACCGACTAGTTTCAAAACTTTTTCATTATCCCAAACAAAAATCTCATACCCCTTTAGCAGTAATTTCCTAGCCTCTCCTTCCCGTAGCCCCTGACAACCACTAATCTGCTTTCTATCTCTATTGGGTCATAGAGACTGATTTGCCTCAGTATCTAGATTTGCCTATTCTGGATATTTCATATAAATAGAAACCTACAACATTTGGTCCTTTGTGCTTGGCTTCTTTCACTTAGCATAATGTTCTTAAGCTTTATCTATGTTGTAGCATGTATTAGTACTTCATTCTTTTATATGACTGAATAATATTCCTTCTATAGATATACCACATTTTGTTTATCCATTCATCTGTGGGTATTTGGGTTGTTTCTACTTTTTGGCTGCTCTGAACATTTGTGTGCCAGTTTTTGTTTGAACATCTGTTTTTAATTCTTTTGAATATACAGTTGACCCTTGAATAACACAGAGGTTAGGGATGCTGACCCTCTAGGCAGTCGAAAATCCACATATAACTTTACAGTCCTTCCATATCCTTGGTTATGCACCCTCAGATTCAACCAATCTCAGATCCTGTAGTACTGTAATACATATTTATTGAAAAAAATCCACATATAGGGCTTCCCTGGTGGCGCAGTGGTTGAGAGTCTGCCTGCTGATGCAGGGGACACGGGTTCGTGCCCCAGTCCAGGAAGATCCCACATGCTGTGGAGAGGCTGGGCCCATGAGCCATGGGCGCTGAGCCTGTGCGTCCGGAACCTGTGCTCTACAATGGGAGAGACCACAATGGTGAGAGGCCCGCGTACTGCACACACACAAAAAAATCCACGTATAAGTGATTCCTGGCAATTTAAACCCGTGTTGTTCAAGGGTCATCTGTATACCCAGGAGTAGAATTACCAGATCATGTGACAATTCTATATTTAACTTCTTGAGGAACTGCCAAACTGTTTTCCGCAGTGGGCTGTACCCTTTTACATTCCCATCAGCTATGTATAGAGTTTGAATTTCTCCACATCCTCATCAACACTTGTTATTTTCTGTTGTTTTTGTTGTTTTTTAAAATGACCATCTCAGTGGGTAAGAAGTGGTATCTCATTTTGGTTTTGATTTGCATTTCCCTAAAGACTAATGATGTTGAGCATCTTGTCATGTTCTTGTTGGCCATTTGTGTATATTCTTTGGAGAAATGTCTATTCAAATTCTTTGTCCATTTTTAAAATTATTATTATTTTTTTGGCTGTGTCAGGCCTTAGTTGTGGCATGCGGGATCTTTGTTGAGGCATGCAGGATCTTTTTCGTTGTGGTGCGCGGGCTCTTTGTTGAGGCGCATGGGCTTCTCTCTAGTTGTGGGCATGCAGGTTTTCTCTCTCCAGTTGTGGTGCAAGGGCTACGGCTCCAGAGTGCGTGGACTCTGTAGTTTTGCAGCACACAGTCTCTCTTGTTGAGGCACGCAAGCTCAGTAGTTGTGGCACGTGGGATTAGTTGCCCCATGGCATGTGGGATCTTATTTCCTTGACCAAGGATTGAACCTGCATCCCCTGTATTGTAAGGCCAATTCTTTACCACTGGACCACTGGGGAAGTCTCCTTTGTCCATTTTTATTTTTATTTATTTATTTTTTTGTGGTACACGGGCCTCTCACTGTTGTGGCCTCTCCCCTTGCGGAGCGCAGGCTCCGGACGCACAGGCTCAGCGGCCATGGCTCACGGGCCCAGCCGCTCCGCGGCACGTGGGATCTTCCCAGACTGGGGCACGAACCCGTGTCCCCTGCATCGGCAGGCGGACTCTCAACCACTGAACCACCAGGGAAGCCCCTTTGTCCATTTTTAAATTGAGTTGTGTTTTTATTGTTGAGTGTAAGAGTTCTTTATATATTCTGGATACTAATCCTTATCAGATATATGATTTACAAATATTTTCTCCCATTCTGTGGGTTGTCTTTTCACTCTGTTGATAATGTTCTTTGATGCACAAAAGGTTTTAATTTTTATGAAGTCTAATTGTCTATTTTTTTCTTTTATTGCTTGTGCTTTTGATGTCATAATTAAGAAACAACTGCCAAATCTAAAGTCATGAAGATTTGACACTAAGTTTTTTTCAAAAGGTTTTATAGTTTTAGCACTTATTAAATATAATGATCCCTATCTTTGATCCATTTTGAATTAATTTTTGTATATGGTGTGAGGTCGGGATCCAACTTAATTCCTTTGCATGTGGATATCCAGTTGTTCCAGCACAATTTGCTAAAAAGATTATTTTTCCCCCCATCAAATAGTCTTGGAACCCTTGTTTAAAATCAAAGTATTACTTTGAGATCAGAAAACAAAATCAAATAAACATGTATATGTAGAATGTGTCTCCTCTTTTCTTCTCTATTACTTCTATTACCTTTCATCATGTTTTTATGGCCTCATACTCAGATTAATGCAATAGCCTTCTAATTACCCTGCTTATCAGTGACAGAGTAATGTCTCTTTACTACTACCATGTTATTTCCTTACTCAAGAGTGGGTCAGGTTGCTACTGTCTAAATATTAATTGGTGACTAGACCTCAGAGCATAGTTACCTCACCAAAGTACAGTCAACTGTACCTCTTAGCCTAAAATAACCAGCCAGCCTTACCCATTGCTTCTACAATAAATGGATCTGAAGGAAAATTGAGTAAAAATATATTTAAGACTGAAGGGATAAGGAGATATATCCTTTTTAGCAGTATGTAAAAATAGTATTTTGAGCTCAAAATTATGTCATTTATTCTTTCCATAAGCATTAACTGGACACCTACTACATCTCAGGATTACAAGAAGGAAGAAGATGCAGATGCTGTGCTCTAATTGCACAGAGTTTAGAAGAGGAGACAGTTATTTAAAAAGATAAATTATAATCTAACATTGTAAGTGCAATAATGAAAGTGTGAATAAAACATTGTGGAAACACCAAAGTGCAGCAAGTTTAATAATAGGAATATTTCTTTTTTCCTTAATAGATCTGTTAAATTGCCACTATAATTACCTAGAACTATTTTTTGTAGTATTTCCCATCACCAGTTTATCTTTTTTTTTTTTGGTACGCGGGCCTCTCAGTGCTGTGGCCTCTCCCGTCGCGGAGCACAGGCTCCGGATGCGCAGGCTCAGCGGCCACGGCTCACGGGCCCAGCCGCTCCGCGGCACGTGGGATCTTCCCGGACCGGGGCACGAACTCGTGTCCCCTGCATCGGCAGGCGGACCCCCAACAACTGCGCCACCAGGGAAGCCCACCAGTTTATCTTTTAATTCATTCATTTACAAATATTTATTAACTGGCTACTCAATGCAAACAAAAGCACAAAGAAATTTCTAATCTGGTTGGGATTGAGGTATGATATATGAAAAGCTAAAAAGTAATATAGCTGTGAAGTTTTCAGTAACTTTTTTTTTTTGTGGCTGCGCTGGGTCTTTGTTGCAGCATGCGGTCTCTTCATTGAGGGCCTCTGTGCGGGCTTCTCTAGTTGCAGTGTGGGGGCTCTCTAGTTGTGGCGCCTGGGGTTCCAGAGTGCACAGGATCAGTAGGTGCGGTGCACAAGCTTCTCTCTAGTTGCAGCGCACGGGTTTAGTTGCCCCACAGCATATGGGATCTCAATTCCCCGACCAGGGATCAACCCACATCCCCTGCAGTGGAAGGGGGATTCTTAACCACTGGACCACCAGGGAAGACCCAACATTTTCCAATTTTGTGATATGTTTAAAAATCATATAAAATTAATATGTTAGAAAAAAATAATATAGTATGAGTCAATAGCTCTGACCTACGAGGAAGAACTAGGTGAGCAGTATAAATTAGCAGTTCTCAACCATGATGCCTCAGTACAGTGATATGTTACTATAAATTGTGCAGCATGTCACAGTAATGTGTATCCATAATTAAGTTCCATAACATAACCATTATCAGAGTTTGCACTTTATTTCAGACACACACACAGACACAGACACACAGAATTGAAAGTTGTTCTTATGATAACATCATTCTCATTTATTTGCATCCTAATATACTTACTTGAGTGGTCTAACTAATGAATTCTCAAGCAGGAAAGATCGATGTATCCACAAGAAACTCCACGAGGAATTCAAAAAATGGGTAGTACTTAGAGATAAATTGGAGAAGGTCACAACCCTCTATGTGGGAAAGATGAGAATGTGCCTGATGTATCAGGAGAAATAAATAGACTGACCTACATGAGCAGCGGTTGATAGAGGGAAGTATAGCAACAAATAAATTAGGAAGTCTTATAGTAGACAATTGTTTTTGCTGCTCTGCATCCCTTTAACCTTCTTGTAATATGACCCTAATTTCGTCTTGCAAATCACTCTCTCCCTCTTTTCTGACTAGATGAACTTTGGGTAGAATTAACTCTAACCACAGTCCAGGAATGAGTATGTGACTCAGACCTGTTGAATCAATGTCATAGTCCTCAATTTGTAGAGATGATTCAGGAATGGGCAATAAGACTCAATGAGACTTTTACTAAGAGAGCCACATGGTCTTATCTTCTGAAATTGCTAATAGTAACAATGCTGTGAGCTTGGAGCTGCTGACAGGTGAGCACTTTGTGCCAGGAAATGATTCAATATAGCAGAAGGAAGAACTGAGAGATGAAGAGAGGGAGTAAGTCCCAGTGATATCATCCAGCTCCTGGATCAAAGCATGACTGAAACCAGTAACCCCTAGACTTTGCAATTAAGTTAGCGGATATATATATATATATATATATAATAAATTTATTTTATTTTTAATTTATAATTGGCTGATTTTGGTCTTCGTTGCTGTGCACAGGCTTTCTCTAGTTGCAGTGAGCGGAGGCTACTCTTTGCTGTGGTGCACGGGCTCTAGGTGTGTGAGCTTCAGTAGTTGTGGCACACAGGCTCAGTAGTTGTGGCTTGTGGGCTCAGTAGTTGTGGCTTAGTAGTTGTGGCTCACGGGCTTAGTTGCTCTGCGGCATGTGGGATCTTCCTGGTCCAGGGATAGAACCCGTGTCCCTTGCATTGGCAAGCAGATTCTTAACCACTGCGCCACCAGGGAAGTCCTATGCTAGCCAGTAGATTTCCATATTTACTTAAGCCATTTAAAATTAGATTTTCTGTCATATATAACAAAAGAATTCTAAATTATTTGGGTCTGTTGGCCAGTTATTAATGATCTTATGGGACTAGGTTAGAAATTAAGACTTGACCCTATGAGGGGGCCACTGGAAAAAAAAGTTTTTAAAGCAGATGTGGGACAGAATGAACATCATTTTTTTCACTATCAAGGAAGCAAATTACCACCAAGAGTAATTTATTTTGAGATGTGCATACAGGAGTAGAAATGAGATTACATCTCAGACTTCCTAGACTGTGGACCTAAACTGCTTGCCCTCTATGTCATTCTGTTGTAGCTAGAACTTAGTACTTTTCAAATGTGTAATCCTATCTTTTACTTAGTTCAAGTTAGACACAGAGGTCAATTAGGCTTTGAGCAAGTGAATTTCTTAAAGTATGATCCATCTTAATATGTTCAAAATAATATGGGTTTTCAATGAATATGGTAGTGATAATGTTGTCTATACCTTAACAGCCAATGAAATGTAGCAGAAATATAGTGCCATAAAAAGAATGCATCTAAAACCACTCCCCTGAGTATGAAATCCATGTTTTCAATGTACATCAATAATTATATCAATAACTGATTTGTTTTAAAAAAAGTTCAAAAGGGAAAACTAAGAGAGTAGGGTCCTACTCGTGATTCCTTAACAGTTTTGTGTGATTGAGTAAATCATGTTTCCTTCTCTATGATTCAATTTTCCTACTTCAAAGATAGAAAAATGATAATACTGAACTTAAAATACAAGAAGATTTAAATATTGCCTTAACTATCTTCATCTATGTTCATCAGACACTTGAAGAACATCAGGGAAAGGTACTCTAGGAATATAGAAATAATAATAAAAGTTAAAATTGAGTACTATGTTCTAGGCACCATTCTAAATGTTTTACATGTATTAAACTATTTATGCCTTACAACAGCCCTATGAGGTAAATATCATTATTATCCCCATTTTGCTGAGGCTCAGAAAAGTTATGATTCTTGCCCTAAAGCTAGCCAAGATTTGAACCTAGGCAACTGTATACTGTCTTTCTACTTATCTAATAGTGCAGTAGATAATCTATAAAAAGGGTAATAAACGTGAAGGAAAAAATTCTGAACAGGCAAAAGCGATGTCAAAAGTTTTCAATGTCTTTCATTTTGTCATAAGGGATTCCCTCAGGCTTAAGGCCTATTGACTTTCATCTTAGGCACAATTTTTAAAAGTGTGTTGATATTTTTTAAACTCACAGAAGGTGAGCACCAGGATGGTAGTATGTGAAAGTGGGGAGAGGTGGTTACATTCTGGATATGTTATGAATTATATTACACTATGAAGCTGGCTTTTTTTTTAAATTAGCAATCCTCAATACATGTAAATATTTTCTATCAGTTCAGTTTTCCAGAGAAAGGTCTTCCCCTATCTCCTGCCTGGGGATAGCAATAGTCTGGCTGCTAGCTTTCTAGAGCTGGGTAGAGAAAAGAGCAGAGTGTCCTGTTTAGAATGCAGACTTTCATGTTTTCATACCCATTCCTCAGAGCCTGGTATGTCCAAGTCCAGAGCCTCCCTAGTTCAGTTTCTCCCGAGGATGACACCTTCTGTCTCCTGCATGGAAGGAGAGAAACACACCTGGCTACTTGGGGTAGGTGTAGGGAATGAGGATCTAGGTTCTACATGATCCCTACACAGACTTGTAAATAATCCACCCCCTTCTAGCCCCTTCCCTCCTTGCACATATTCTTTGCCCCTCCAATTCCTGTGGCTTTCTGAGGATCCTTGGGACAAATCTGTGTGCCTATTGCTGATGTCTGCCTCATCTGCAGTACCTAAGTTTTACTTTCTCTGACTTAAGCCATTTTTCTTTTGTCCACCCACTTTCAGCCTTCACATACTGTGCCTTGGGGTTAAAGATGTTTCCTTATGTCATTGAATATGGAGTTCATGTTTTTATTTCTTGTTCTTCTCTTACAAATGCCTTTAACCATATTAAATATGCCTAATATCACTCATAGAAAACCGCAAATTAAAACTTCAACAAGATACCCCTTTCCATCTATAGGATTAGCAAAGATTATTTGCAAAGTTATTGGCAGGCCTCAGTTTCTCACTGGCTGTTGGCTGGAAACCTCATAAGCCTTTCCATAGGTAGATTGTCTGAGTGTCTTCAAGACATAGCAACTGGCTTCCTCTAGAACAAGTGATAGAAGAGAGAGAAAGCCCAAGATAGAAGCTACAGGGTTTTTTTTAAACAACAACTTTATTGAGATATACATGAAGTTACACACAGATTTTTGACTGTGTGGGGCGGGGCAGGGGTGTGGGAAGGGGCAGGGGTCAGGACCCCTAACCCCCTGCATTGTTCAAGGGTCAACTGTAATTCATATACCATACAATTCACACATTCAAAGTGTACAATTCAATGGCTTGTACATTTACAGAGTTTCGCAACCATCACCACAATTAGTTAGAGCATTTTCAGTACTTCCAAAAGGAACCCTGAACTAAGCTATTGCACCCCAAATTCCCCCACTCCAACCTTCCAGCCTAGGCAACTATCAATCTACTTTCTGTCTCTATAGATTTGCCAATTCTGGACATTACGTATAAATGGAATCATACAATATGTGGAATCTTGTGACTGGCTTCTTTCACTAAGGTTGAACCATGTTGTAGCATATATCAGTATTTCATTTCTTTTTATTATGTGCTCTCTTTTTTTCACTATCTTTCAGTGAAATTCCTACTTATTTATATTTACATATCCAGGTTTTTCTCTCTCTCACTTTTTCAGGTACCAGAAAGACCTGGGCCTTCTTGGCTCAGGATCTGGGTTAACACTTCCCAACCTCAGAAACAGTTCCCTTTAGAACTGAGGTTCTAGTTTGGCCCATGGTCCTTGGGTCCTTAAAGTCTTTTATAACCTAATCTTGCAAGCGACATACCACTACTTCTGCCATATTCTGTTGGTCAGACAAACCAATTCTCATACAGTGGGGGAGAGGACTACACAAAGGTGTGAATACCAGAAGGCAGGAATCAGGGCCCTTTTTTTTTTTGGCGGTACGCGGGCCTCTCACTGTTGTGGCCTCTCCCGTTGCAGAGCACAGGCTCTGGACGCACAGGCTCAGCGGCCATGGCTCACGGACCCAGCCGCTCCGCGGCATGTGGGATCTTCCCGGACTGGGGCACGAACCCGTGTGCCCTGCATCGGCAGGTGGACTCTCAACCACTGCGCCACCAGGGAAGCCCAGGGCCTTCTTGAAGGCTGCCTACTACAGTGAGGATGTTGTCATGTTGCAATCCATGTTAGAAGTAAAGGCTTAAACTTCTAGCTTTGCGTCGTCTCATAGATCACCACTTACAAGATCACAAGAGTAAACAAACAAAAGGCTCACTTACACTGCATGGTATAAAGGAAAAGTCCTCACTTAGAGGGAGCTTTGGTAGGAGTCAGTCTTACTTCAGCAGCACCTGATGTCCCTTGATTAGTATAGAAGTGAATATCTGGTATGATGGGAATGAGGAAAGGAGGCGTAACACTTGGTTTTAAAAGAGAACGTTGAAGAAACAAATGGCTGATAGCAATTTGACTAAACACAGTATTAGCTATATAAATAAAGTTGAAAAACACTCACCTGGCATAAATGTATTCACCCTGATGAATGATTATCTCCAAAAATAGCTGTAGTACAATAAAGAAGAAAGTAACTGCAGCTTTCTTATGGTTTGGTCATGAATATTCACTCAGTCATTTTGTCAGTCAACAAATATTAATGATACAGAGGGGACTTTTATACTCAATTAATATTCTCTGAGTTTCCCTTTGGGATATGACACTGTATTTAATAATATAATAAAGAAACATAAAACAAATACATGGTCCCTGCCTTCAAAAATCTTTCATTCAAAGGCAAAAAAAAATAGACAAATGACAAACTGATATTTGTTTATTTTTATTGTTATGTTTTATCTGATAGTTGTTTTTAAAGACAATAAACACAAGGAGCTATAAACGTTCTTAAAAATATACATATATTGCCACTTGTAAATTCTTTTTCCATCTCCATGTGTTTTTAGTTGTTGATGAAAACTGTTTATATACAAGATGAAATTTTTTTCAGTTAAAAAACACACAAACACATTTTAGGGTATCATCTGTTTGGACTTATTTTCCTGGTTATTGTGTGTGGGTCAATTCAGTGGGTAACAGTAGTAAGATGAACATCTGGAGTTTTGAACTTTCTTTGAGAGATTAATTTGCATTGCATCATGTAACCATGTCAAAAGAGGGCAAGTTGAATCTCTGGTAAATTAAAATACAAGGAAATATACAAAGATAGCTTCACTAAACTTGATTCAGTGAAAATATTTCAGATCAACAGATTGTAGGAGCTTTTTACTTAAAAAGTTTTACAGATAGGTTTAACTCAAGACTAGATTAATTTATGATGGGTCAATAGTAAAGAATACAATTTTGCATATTTCCATTTCTGCAGAACATTAACAAGAAATTTTAGTTTGTGTATAATTCGGTATTTATGCAAAATCAACCTAAAAGCAATATTCAAACTACCCAGTTAGGGGCTGGGCTTCCCTGGTGGCGCAGTTGTTGAGAATCTGCCTGCTAATGCAGGGGACATGGGTTCGAGCCCTGGTCTAGGAAGATCCCACATTCCACGGAGCAACTGGGCCCGTGAGCCACAACTACTGAGCCTGCGCATCTGGAGCCTGTGCTCTGCAACAACAGAGGCCGCGACAGTGAGAGGCCCGTGCATCGCGATGAAGAGTGGCCCCCACTCGCCGCAACTAGAGAAAGCCCTCGCACAGAAACGAAGATCCAACGTAGCCAAAAATAAACAAATTAAAAAAAAAAAAAACCTACCCAGTTAGCAGCCTCCACCCTATCTCCTCGGTTTTTATACCCTTAGAAACTAACACACAAATAGATGACTTTCCCTCAAAGGAACTCCCAGGCACAGTAATGTCAAATAAGGCTGTATACTCTTAATATAGAAAGGAAGAGGAAGTTTAAAAAGTTTTAGGTAAAGACGACTTTCTTCCGTCCTATAAAAAGTATATATATACCATTTTATCCCCTCTAGACCAGCAAAAATTTAAGTGTAACAATACCAAATATTGAAGAGTAAGTGGAATTCTTATAAACTGTGGGAATAGTAGAAAACTGTTTGGCATTAATTATCTCACAAAGATGAATATTTGCATACTCTACAACCAGCAACTCTACTCCTAGGCATATGACCAAGAGAAACCCTTGCATGTGTGTCCAGGAGGAATGCATAAAAAATTTTATAGCAACAATGTTTATAATTATTTGAAAGGCTAGAAACAAGCCAACTATGTATCAACAGAAGAATAAATTGTTATATATTCACACACTAGAATGTTATATGGTACTGAAAATCAATAATCATTATACACAACAACATGAATGAATCTTGGAAACATAATACTGAGTTAAAAGAGTAAATCCCAGAAAACTATGTATTGAGTGAAAGCATTTTTTATAAAGCTCAGAAACATACAAATTAAACAATATATTATTTTAGCACATACACATTTGTGATAAAACTAAATTTTAAAAAAACAGCACAAAATTTAGGATACTGTTACCTCCGAGGGCAGGAGGAAGAGATAGAGGAGAAACACGATTGTAGATGCAATTTACTGATAAATATTCTAGTTCTTGGGTTGGGTAGTTCATTACATGATTAAGCTTTATACCCAATATATGTGTTCCATATATCTTTTGCATGTATTAAAAAGAAAAAATATTAAGAGATTGATCTAATTTATCCTCATCTTCTCCAAGTGAGAGCTGATTCTTATTCTGCATGTAAAGAAACCGAGGGTAATGATATCACTTGCATGTAGAATCTAAAAAAGTTAAACCTGTAAAAAAAAAAAAAAAGTTAAAATAGTGGTTACCAGGGGTGGGGGTAGGGGAATAAGGGTGATGGTGTTTAAGGGTACAAACTTGAATGAGTAGTAAATAAGCCATAGAGTCTAATGCATAATATAATGAATATAGACAGTACTATTGTATTACGATTATGTAATGAGATAAATACTGCTACATTGGCAATCATATTACAATATACAAATGTATCAAAGTAACACACTGCACACCTTAAACTTACACAATGTTACATGTCAAATTTATTCAAAAAAAAAAAAGAAAAAGAAAGAAAATTAGGGTGGTATAACCCTATCTTCAAATAAGGAATAAGACAAAGAGTTCTGCAAAATAGAATCCCTCTCAAAGCTACTGATAGATTTTTTAAAAGAGAATGGTCTGTCTAGCTGGAGCCAAGAAAATACAAATGAAATTAAATCCAAGTGAATTAAATGGGAATTTTTTTTCTAACATGTGAATGGATTGTGTGATAAACTGAACCTCTTACCTGCCAGGAAATAGTGATGATCCAAGATGGGATCTCAGCATCACTAGGTGAAGTTAAAACTTCCAGAGATAAAAGGAGCAAGAAAAATTTCAGGAAAACTGGAGGTTCGGAACAGAATACCCAGGATAAAATGAGCAAAAAATACAAAGGCTAAATCGATTAATTCTTTTTTTCACTTTTCTTTAACTTAGACTGTGCAGCAGGGAGAGGGAAGGGACAGAGGTAATAGAGATAATTAAGACACAGTCCCAGCTCTCAAGGAACTCATATTCTAGTAATCAGAGAAAAACCTTTCAATGTGTAAATGGAAGAGTTACTTCTCTACAGAACCCATAAACAGTTTTTCAGATGGAGTAAAGTGGCCCAAAACCTATAAAAGGGAAGAATACTTGGAGGTTTTCAAGAACAATGCAGGTGGCGAATCTAGTAGTGAGGAAGAGGACAGTTTTAATCTCAGGCCATCGCGGGTGAGCCTGAAATTGGAAGGGAAAAAAAAAGAGAACTTGGCTTGGGCCTTGAGTGAAAGGCAGGAAAAGTTGGTGCCACAGTGGGTGGGAGTTCACATTTATGGAATACTTACTGTGTGCCAGATCCGCTTCTAAATGCTTTTTATGAATTAACTAATTTAACCCTTATAGTATACCTATGAGGCAGTTGGTATTATTACCCCCATTTGATAAATGAGGAAACTGGGGCCTATAGATGTTAAGTAATTTGCCAAAGTCACAAAGTTAGGAATTTGAAAGCAGAGTTTTGAACCTAGGAGATTTGATTACCCAGCCCACATTCTTGACCACCACACTGAACAGAGGATGTTTCGCCTAAATAAAAATTAGGGAAAACAGAAGAGCTGAAAAAGTATTTCATCATATGAATTCATTAAAGTTTATATACAGTTGAGGTACACTGTAAATATTAAGATTTTTACCCTGAGACATTATTACATCTTGGTAAATATTAATGGTGTGCCTCAAAACATTTTTTTTTCCAGGTGAGTGAATCCATCTTTATTTATTTATTTATTTTTAGCATCTTTATTGGAGTATAATTGCTTTACAATGCTGTGTTAGTGTCTGCTTTATAACAAAGTGAATCAGTTATACATACACATATGTCCCCATATCTCTTCCCTCTTGCATCTCCCTCCCTCCCACCCTCCCCATCCCACCCCTCTAGGTGGTCACAAAGCACCAAGCTGATCCCCCTGTGCTATGCGGCTGCTTCCCACTAACTATCTATTTTACGTTTGCCTCAAAATTTTTGTACTGGGCACTAGGAACATGGAATATTGCAGAACTAGTAGAGAAAAGCTGTGTCTCCAGGGCATGGTCTTAGGAGAAGAATCTCATCTTTTGGATCCCTCAGGAGACAGAAAGTTACTCAAGGTAAGCTGTGGCAAAGACCTCAATTTCTCATGTAATAAACTGATGTACTTTATAGCCAATCTCAACCCACAACATACATATTTATTCAGTCTCTCTTTGCTTTCTCAGCAATTTAATAACTGACTTGTTGGTTCATTTGCTTCAGCACTATGCTAATGAGGTAAAATTGATGGGTTTAATTCCTTTTTAGCTCTAGTGGCCATGAACTGCACCCCTAAACTTAGCATACATGAGCTGTCGAGTGACCCCAGAGAAATTGTTTGGCTCAGAACAAGTCTATCAATGTTCCACAAAAGATAATGCTTTACTGAGTATGTGTCAGAACCTTCATGTTTGTATTCAAGGACAACACATTAATTTTCACAGAGAACAAATAAAGTGATTTGTTTAATGTCTCACAATGGATCTCTGGGACAATCAAGAATAGATTCTTGGAAAGTTCAACGTAATACACTTACTCAAATTGACCCTACCTATGTTATACAGTCATAATAAAGTCTTTGCACAACCTCATGACATATACTCAATCAATCTTGATTTTAGGTAGCCAATAAATAACGTTAATAAATAAAAGCAGAAACTATCTCAGTTTGTAATTACTTATGGAAGAACTCTTACCTGAGGACAAACTAATGAAAACATAATCAATTCCAACTCAATAACACAAATTTAATATGCCTAGAATAAAGTGATCTGAAGTAAGCTATGTAATTCATTGAGAGAAACTTACAAAGCAGTGACAGAGGTTTATTTGGCAGATGCTACTGCTCAATAAACTAGATCTAAACTTTTAATATGATCTGACATTTGACAGGACCACAATAATAAGGGAGGTGTCTCATAATTATCCAAAAATATCAAATGAAAAGGATGGTGAAAGATGAAGTTAAACTGGAAACTTGTTAGACTGAGAATGAGAATAAGTAATGTCAGTTTGAAATAGAAATGGCTGAAATTATAGCAGGAGCAAATAAAATGAAAAAAATTGACAGATATTTGTTTGTAAATAAAATGTAAAGTTTTGATGTCTGATACTTCAGAGTAGAAGGAAAAAAACCATGCTCTTGGAAAGGGCTTATATTCAAAACATCTCCAAAGAAGAAGGGAGGGTGAAAGGGATGGGGAGAGGGAGAGTTAGTTTAGTGGCAAAGAGTGCAAACTATGAAGGAAAATTGTCTAGGTTTAATTCTTGACTTTGTCACTTAGTAACTGTGTGATTTTTAGCAGGTTTCTTAATCTCTCTGTGGCTCAGTTTTCTCATCTGTAAAACGAGTATAATAGAACTTACTCATAAGGTTGCTGTGAGGATTTTATGAGGTAATAGAGAGTATTTACACAGTGCCAGGTACATAATATGAGCATTATATAAACATTATACTTTTGAATAAAATATCTAAAGATTAACATCACTGATGATATTTAATCAGAGAACCAAGAAGAAATCTGATACAGGTCTGCAATCTTTTATCCCAAATCCTTAGGGCCAGATGTGTTTCTGAATTAAAATTCATTTCATATTTTAGGAATGTAAGATATTATGCTACCTATGTTTTACTTAACTTGTGCTGTCTGGGGCAGCATACCTTAATCAAACACATATTTCCACAATGAAATGCATCAATAGTCACACCAAATGGACCAAATGAAGACTTTAAGCAGAGTCAAGTCAGTTCAGATCCATTTTTGCCACAAAATGAATTAAGAAAAAAGTTTTTGGATTTTGTAATTGCAGATAAGGGACTGTGAAGCTTTGTCTGTAGAGCCATAAATCTTATTGTATTAAATAATGGAATAATAATCATGGGAAATATAGAGCAATGCTGATATTAAATGAAAAACTTTTCTGAAAACCTAATGAATTTCTTTTTTCTCTTAAGAAAAAAATGTATACATAGGGCGATGTATATCTAGATTATACATGGGACGTTATCTGGATTGTACTTGAGTGACTGAATTTATGTGGCATATATAAACACCTGGAACATCTCCCCAGATCTTCCCATGACTATTTGAGTCTCTGACCAAATGCTACCTCTTCAGAGAGGCTTCTTTGATCACTCTATTTAAAATATCAGGTGGGAGACATGCACATACACATTCACACACAATCACACAGAAAACCTTTTCCCCCTTACCTGCTATTTTTTTCTTTTTAACACTTATCACTATACAGCACTATATTATATACGTGTTTATTATATTATCTGTCCTCCTAGACTGGAAACTCTGTGAGAGCAAGGACTTTGTTTTGTTCAAGCACCTAAGACAATGTCTGGCATTGTCAGATAGATACTGTTAGAACAGATAGATACTGTTTAGTAAATGACTCAAGAAAATAAGGCTGATTGACAAACAGTGGTGGGTTCCAAGGACTAGTTCTAAAATAGCAGGTAATATTTACTTTCCAAAAGGAAGTTCAAGGGGAAAAAAGAGAAAAAAAAGCCATCTAAACTAAGCATCAGTTGTAATATGTTTATGAAATATGTATATTGTGGGATTCCAAAATAGTAATTAAAAAACATTTCTTCTTTATACACATACTTATCAAGTAAATATTGATTTACTATCTAGAAAGTAAAAACTAATCATTACATTATATTTACATTTAATAATTAATTTTGAGTATTTAAATAGACAAGAAGAAAAATTATACTTGAAAGACAAAAATTTTATAGCACAAAATATTAAAGAACTCCCTTTGTATTTTTCCCATGGTATATTTTGATTCTTCCCTTCACACATTTTACTCACAACAGGAAGAAATGCAATTGATCTTCTTCTAATTTCCAAGTGCTACTGCACTGGGTTGTAAAAAATGGCCTAAATTAGCCTCAGAGGGCAGTGGTATCTGGTTGCATGTACATACCTACTCATGAATGTATTTAGTCTTGCTCCAGGTAGTAAAATGGCAACACACTGATATCCTATAGTATGCAAGCAAAGGGTTTGGGGGTCACCATAAAATGTGCAACAAAGTTCAATGGTACTTTCCAGTACAGATAGATCCACTCTTTGGAAAAGCCCAACTTTCCTCTCCATCTCTAACATTCATATGTTAGTTCTGACTTGGGAATTACTTTTAAAGAGAAGGAAAGAGAAGGGAAAGGTGAAAATAAGGATTTAGGCCACAGTCCCTTGGCAAAAGTATCAAAAGTAACTACCTTTTTCAAATGACCATACTTGTAGCCTACAAATTGACATTCCATTGATCATGGTTAAAGGTAAGATTATAGTTTCATTTCAACATGTTACTTTTACTTTTGTCTTTTCCCCCCATTACTCTTAAATCAGGAAGGGGAAAAAAAAATGTTCCAGCAGCACTCTAATGGCTTTCAAATTGTGTTACCCCAGATTATGAAAGGATTTTCTATTACAATTGCTTGAAAAAAATAATGGAAACAGACTGTTTATATATATTTCCAACAGGACAAGGGACCTCTGAAATACGACAAATTAGCACACATATCTGGACCAGGTATTGTTAACCAATGACTCCAGGATGGGAAGAGGTAGGTAAAAAAGTTGAAGTCAGACAATTGATACAAAAGAAGATCAGAAGCTCATAGTTATATATTATTGGACAATGAGATTGAGTTTAAATAATTACTGGCCCCTTTGCTCTCAAGTTGCATATTATTACTTAGTGAGTTTCATCTGGATAAACACATTTTGCTGGTATTATGGGTAAGAGGATGAGGAGTGATTTTTCCACAGCTCTATTCCCTCAACAGAGAGGATCCTGCTTACCTGCTTCTGAGAACTGGTTGAATATCATGTGAGTACTTAAGGAGTAAACTGAAGGGTCCACTTCAATAATTCAGACACCAACAAAGAAAAAGTTATCCTTGTTTAAGTGAAAATTCAAGATCACTAGCATAGTCTGTTTCAGGGCACATATGAACTATCAAGCCTCATGCTTCTGACCCTTGTCTTCAAGTCCCTAAACTGGAATAAAACCAATAAATGCCTGAGGAGCCACTTCACACCCCAAACACGTGCAAACTTTGTTCAACAGAACACTTTACTGCCAAAACGGAGCTGGCAGAAGTTTGGAGCTAAGGCCCACAGGCTGCATGATTTGCTGGCGCAAGAGAGCTTAAAAATCTTAACATAATACTGCTGAGTTTGAGTTCTACCAATTTGCTTAAGACTCCTTCCCCAAGTTTGACTTAAGAAAAATGGAAGCTGCCATTAAGAAAGACTTTACTAACACTTCAGCATCTTCTCAGAAATGATTTAATTTCCCACTCCTGATCGTCATACCTCTATATTCCTTGGTGGTTGTATTTATATTGTAAATCTAAAGCAGTCTATTTTGAAATGCATGTAAATTCAGTTTTGCTTGGTTGCTTGGATATAGAAGTACAGGAAGAATGACTGTAAATATACAAGATTAATTACAACAAAGTTCTGTTTAGAAAACACTTGATCCAAATAACCCCCATATATCCCAATTCATTACCCTTGAAAAATGGGGCAAAATTAATATATAGAATATCTGTAAATTTTTATCACTTTACATTTGTTTTAGTTCATCTTCTCACATCTCTGAGTTTGAGTAATGGTGTTTTATTTTTTCATGAAAAATGTAGGAAGCCAGGAAAGGAGCCAAGATGAGTTCTTCTCTATTGTTGACTCTTCCACAAGGGTCAACAATAAGGTCCTATTTGGAATCTTCATAAGTTTGATGGAGTTTAATGAGGAAAACTGAACCTGAATTTAAAAATTGTAGTGAATACTTGCAACTATACAACTAACAACTTTAAATTTGTAAACACTTGAAAAACACGCAGTATTGAGAAACTATGGTTTGCTTGGGAAGGTTATCTTGTGCTTTTTCAATAAGAGATCTTTAAAGATGCTACTTGCTCCTCATATAGCTAAAAAGTAAAGATAAATTAAAAAGCTTAAAAAAAAACCCTTTCTAATCTTTTCCCTCAGTAGCTCCATGTATCTTATTCATTCCTCTGAAAGCCTGTTTTTCCACCTTTAGAACCTCCTAAGTATTCTAATTCTCAGCTATGATTTCATATTTTCACCAGCTTCTAATCTCCACAATATAGTTGGAAGCATTTAGGACAAAACACTCTTTAGGATATCAAGTTGCAGAAGACTGTAGTTTTAAAGATATTTATATAGTAGTGCTGCCACCTAAAGATGAGGCGAATAAAGAAGCAATTCAAAGGAAATGACCCATCATTCTTTTTTTTAAATATCTTTATTGGAGTATAACTGTTTTACAATAGTGTTAGTTTTTCCTTTACAACAAAGTGGATCAGTTATACATATACATATGTTCCCATATCTCTTCCCTCTTGCGTTACTCTCTCCCACCCTCCCTATCCCACCCCTCTAGGTGGTCACAAAGCACAGAGGTGATCTCCCTGTGACCCATCATTCTTAAGGCTGTCTCAAAAATTTTCTCATTTCTAACTAGGAATTAATAAACATTTTGCTGTTTTGTTAATATGGAAGTTTGTTTCACAATAAATAATTGCTGAGGTGTAATTTTCTATGGTAGAAATTTTCAAATTCAAACTTTTTAGAGTAATTTGTGATTTGGGGTCTCCAGGAAACTCCCCAGATTTGTTTCTCTCAGACATTAGGCACTGCCTACAATACACAAGTGTGGGGTTGGGGGAGGGGGAAATCAAAAGATACCCGGAAGTAAACTATTGAGGAATCTGGTTTAGTGGATAAAGCAGGTAATAATAGACCTATGGTGTTTCCCTCTATCGGTGACAGACTGCTTGCAACTCTCAACAACTGACATATTTTTGTAACTCAATTTTCTCGTCTATAAAACGGGGTTAATTTCACCTCTCTCCTACTTGCCTCTAAGGCTTAGCTAGGTAAGCTTCTTGGAAAAGGTCCTATAATAAGTGAGTTGAAAAGTCTACTATTAAAAATAAAACATAAAAAAGTCTACTATTGCCTAATAAAAGAGTATGTCACAGTGTATTGCAAAGTTACCTCAAAATAAAATATACTCAGTTAAATAAGTTAAAACATTGACTTAAGTTTTCTTAAATCACAGATTGACTTCTCTGAGAGCTATTTAAATAATGATAAAGATGGAAGGCTGTTTTTTGCTTATTTTGAAGCCGATATTTTTAACTGATCCATCTTCTATGTATGCAGTGTTGCAGGATGGAGATGTGACAGCATACATAATGAGGGAAAAAGTTAACGTGTACCAAAAATCTTGTCAAACCTGGTCAAAGATTTCAAGAAAACTCTTAAAGGACATTTTATAGTTCTGCATTTCGCCCTAGCACAGCAATTTATGAAAATTAACTCGTCCCTTTTACTCTCTCCCTCTCGGCCCAAGGACGCATAAATAATATTTATCAGGGTTTTGTCCTTAGTCACAGTCCCTCAAAGGGGCCCAGTTTCACCTACACTGCGTGGGAGGCTGGGCAGCAACCCCACGCTTCCTGTCAAGGATTTCTGGGGCTACAGCCTGAACGTGGTCTAGCCCGTTTCTTCTTTATGATAATTCTGCCCTTCTAGCCCCTCTCGGTGGGCGTCTGAAGGCCAAGGTGAGACCCTCCCGGGAGATGAAAGGCCTATCGCCTCCTAAGAGATGCGGGCGAACGGGAGCGCGGGGCAGGGTGACAGGGTGGTAGCGACACTGACAACGACGCTGAGGGCCCTAAGTTGGAGCTGACGCAGGCCCTACAGGGTTCCCTCCCCGCCTGAGCCTGGCTTCCGCCCTCTGAGCCCAACAAGGGAGAAGTCCTCCCGGGGGCGCTACCGGCGGTGAGTGGAGGAAGGGCGGGCAAAGAGGCCGCAGGCAGCCCCCTCCTCAGACGCGCCTCAAGGCCTGGGCCGTGGGCTGTTGACGCGCCAACGGCGGGGAGGGCGCGCGCACGCGCGAGATGAGGGGCGGAGGGAGCGCGCTCGGCGGCCGCCGCCGCGGTAACTGAAACGGAGGAACGCGAGGGCGGAGGGCGCGAGCCACGGGAGGAGTGTGGGGGGGAGATGGTGGGTAGCGGGGAGCGCGCGCTGACGTCGCCCGGAGTCACGCACGGAGCGCCGGGTTACGCGCCGACGTCTGGCTGCCACGACTTGCCGTCTGCGGCGGCGGCGGCAGCGAGCGGATCCCGCAGGGGAAGGAGGAGGAGGGAGAGCCGAGGGGGCTGTGAGTGAGCGGGAGAAGCAGGGTGTGAGCCGGACTTGCCAGCGGGAGGGAGAACGAGTGAGAGCCGAGCCAGCCATCCGAGCCGCCTCCTCCTCCTCCCCTCGGCGTCCCGCCCCCGCCTGCCAGCCCGCCCTTCTCCCTCCTCAGCCGGCAGAGCCCGAGTGAGGCGCAGCTCGGCTTGCGCCGCTGTCCAGGACAGGTGTGCGCGCGCGCGCTCTCCTCCCCTCCCCCTTTCCTCGCGCCCGCCTAGCGCCTGCCTCGCGCGCGCCCTCCCTCCCTCCAGCCCGCGCCCTCCCTCACCTGCGGCAGGACAGCGCCCGCCCGCCCGCCCGGGTAAGCCCCTCGCGACCTTCTCTGCTGCCACTGCCACAGCTTGAGGTGCCGCCCACCTTGTCCCCTCTAATTGCCCTCTTATGCCCCAGGAATAATTACTGTAGCATTGTAGACATCCCCGCACCCTTCCTCCGGGGACCCTGGTAGTGCAGCAACGCGCCTCCCTCCCTCCGGAGCGCACGAACGAACGAACTCCTTCCCACCTCCAAAAAAGAAGAAAATCACACGCCCCTTAAAAAAAAAAAAAAAAAGCAATCCTACCTCCTCAGGCGCTGGAGACCACCAGTGGTGCCGTTTGCTTAGCAATGCCTGAGCCCCATTCCCCGTAACCACCTTTGCCTGGGGCCTGGGACAGTTCGCCAAACCTGGCCGACACTCCCTGCACAGCAACCCTGGCAGGAGAGGAGAGGAAGGAGGCTTCTAGGCTCCACTACCAACCCCTCCTTTCCTCTGTTCAACCCCCGCCCCACCCCCGCAATGCATACACCCTCCCAGTATGCGTTGTAAAAATAAAAAAGAATACACTGGTGCTGACAGCGCAGACGAAGCCAGGCCCAAAGATGGGTGGCCCGAACAAGGCATTTTTGCTGCCCCACAGGGCTAGGTCAGCTCCATAGTCTCCTCTGCCTTTGTCCGAGGGCAAAACGGACGGATGTGAAGTTAGAGGGTCTTCCCTTTGAGCGACGGTAGGCCCCGGCTGCGGCTATGTCAATAGGGGAAGGGACCCCAACAAATATATTTGTCTTGAGCCTGAACTTGGATAGAGAAAGGCCCAAGAGTCCGGCTGGGAAAACTTTCTTTGGTTCGTTGCTGTCTACCCCTGAATAAATGCTACTTTAATTTCCGTTGTCTCTGCGGGACCCTCTTGAGGCTTCTAATTCGTTCTTATCTGGGCCCCTTTACGTTTCTGTCGGGCCAGGCGCTTTTGGACAGCTTTTTGCAGCGGTGTCTCTGCTGGTGTCCCGTGTCCTTGGAAGGAAGCCCCAGTGCTTTATAATAGGCTGAATTTGGTTTGACATCTTTTGGTAGATTGTCAGAGGAGAAAAGGAATTTTTTGATTACTTCAAGACCCTCACTGTTCCCCGCCCAAACTGACGTTTTCGAATTGCGGCTTTGAAAATTGGAGTGTTGACTAGAGTGTGGAGAGAGTTGCTGATTTCATTCCTTTGGGTACTAGTAAAACCATTTAAGAATCAGCCGAAAGAGAGAGAGCTGTTGACATTTGCATCGGTTCTGTTTGGACCTTTTGGGTACATAAAATGTCGGGTTCTCTGAATCTTTTATCGAATTTAGAATGTGTGCTACATTTATTTAATTCTTCTGCAAATGCTTAAAATAACATTTGGGGAAATGTGAGGATTCTATCACATGGATTGTTCTCTTCAGATTTTAAATGTTTAATTCCTATCTTTAACCCTAAACATTGAAATAGCATTGGAGAGGCATAATTTTAAAGATTAGATGAACAATAGAAAGGGAATAGACTTTTAAAAAATGGTTGGTGAAATACTATTAGTCGTTGTTGTTAAATGTTAAGATTTACTTGAGAGTTTCCCTTAATTTTCCTGGTAGCTAGCCGTGAGAAGAAATGGGTAATTCCTCCACTTTGAACAGTTACAGTTCAACATTCCAGTTAGTTTTAATGATTTGGGTATTGAAGATAATTGTGTGGTTTAAGACAGGCATTTAACCTAAGTAGCACTTGAAAACACAAGTTCTAATGTTTTTGCTTCTCTTTTATTTGGGAAATCTGTGATTCTGTGAAATATTAATGAGTGTATTGTTTCTGTTGGGAACTCCGTAATCAAAAGGGTTTATTACCCAGAGGTAGATCCCCTCTCTCCAAGTTTATTTTGTAAATGTGTGTGTTAATTTTTACTTTTAGAATTAGATTATTTCAGACTCACCCGTATTTCAGGCTGAGGAAAATGAGGATTTTTCCTTCTTGTTCAGCCTAGTATCTGTTTCTCTTGTGAACAGTTTTTTGTTGGTAAGAGTTTGTTAAAGATGTAAAGATAGAGGGATTAAAAATAAAGCAATCTCTATTCTTGAAATGTGTGTGTAGTATTAATAAGAGAGCACACTAAATCTAGAGACGTTTATTAGGTTTTAAAAATACAAGCAAACTTTGAGGAGGAAGGAAATATTTTTTGATAGTTCTTTCATTAACACAGATATTTTGTGCATATTAATATATTTCGTTTTCCCTTTGTCTTTCCTACATTGTATTGAAATTATAATTTTAATTTTACAACTATTTGGTTTAAAATGACAATGCAAACATCTAGACACTAGAACTGGCTTTTCATTTACCAAGTTAGCATATTGTTTTGGTAATTAACAAATAGCTAGGTGTGTTTTTAAATCCACAACTTTGCTAATGGATTTTCAATGTTAGGATGCAAATTTAACTTTGAAGTTCTGTTTAAGGTTAAATTCTTTGTTTTAAGACTTTTCTCTCAGACTGCCTTTTAAGGGTACTATATTCTGTAGCCTACGGAAAGCCGCCTTTCGCCACCCCCTCCATTCTGACCAAAAGCCCACACTTACAGGCTTATCCTGAAATAAACTCTCTTGTTTGAGTAGTGAAAATGTGTTAAATATCCTATTTATCATTGTATTATTTTGGGAAAGGCATTATTAACCTTGTTTGCTTTTAGATACATTTATAAAGTAGGCAAGAAGCTAATAAAGGCAAAATTTTATACATATATAATAAAAAGCATGAAATAAGTAAGAACATATTTACGTGGAGAGCTCCAGGTCTCAGTTGTTTACTGATTTGAGTTTAAAATTCCCAGTTTATGCGTGCAAATGATATTTAACTTGTGTTTTGTCTAGAAACTTCAATTGCCTCTGCGCTGGGGAACTAAGAACTCAGTTCCTGGTGACAGTCACTTTTTCAGAAAATCAGGGCATTCCCAAACTCAAACCAATTCAGAGCCCCTGGACATAAACGTTTGGGTCAGAGGGCAAGAAATTTAGACTCCAAAGTTGGTTCAAGAAGGCGGGCAGTTTCGAGCCCTACTTTTTTGTCCTGGGGGAAGCGATCATTAGCATGGAAGAGTGACAGGGACCGGCAGGCGCGTGCCCCCTTATCGCAGCCCCACTGGCCTTGCTGCTTTGAGTTCTCCTGAGGGGTCAAGGGCTTGGTTCAGCGCGAAGTAAACCCTTGAGGAAGAATAGCGGCTCTTCTAGAGCGGTCTTAACCAGGTCGTAGTAGTCTCATTTTACAGGTGGAAGCGTAATGCCCCGCCCAGTTCTGTGCGGAGACCCTGCCACTCAGCCTTTGAGACCCTGTTTGGGGCCGGGGTCTATCCAGGGTCCTGATCGCTACCGTGCAAACCTAGAGGAGCCGCCGCTTCTTACACATGTATTTCTGTGTGGTGGGAAGTGCACCAACAGTTCTATATCTCCTTCCCGACAGACTTGGGGACAGGGGAGGGAGTGCAGAAAAATCAGCACTGAAAGGGTACTACGCGGTGCTAGAGGATGACCCTAAACTAAGGGGAAGTTCTTTATGGGGCCCAAAATCTGGATTTCTGTCTCTCACAGTGGGCCTCCTCTTCAGGGAGCCATTTCAGGGACAGCTGGACAGGTGGGTGGTTCTGAGGCTGGTTCACAGGACTATCCCAGTTTTCTTCTTGGGAGCCAGGGTGCTCTGCCGTTTCTTCCTCCTTAGCGGGAGGGAGCGAACGTCAGCCCAGAGCTGAAGTAGCTAATGCTGGATTGAATGGGGCCCTTGCTAAGAGAAAAAGGTAGCTGTGAATACTTAGCAGGCGGGTTTGCCCAGGAGATGAAGGGATATATCAGGGGGCTTTAAGGTCTCAAGCATTGACAAAGCTTATGCCCTGAGCTGGTCTGGGTTTCTTTAGCATTAGTCCTCTCGTTACCCCTCTCTTTTCCAGGAAGCTTGGGCAGCCAGGTACTTAGATGTCTTGGGAGCTAAGAGTGAGGGAGGCAAGTCTCCTTACTTTTGGGGGCAGGGGTTGGGGGGTGTTAAATGGGAATGGAGCCTACAGATGAGATAGGTATATGCTTCTCAGGATGGAGGCAACAGTCCATGCTTGAGAAAGCCAGGAATGGGGCTGTGAGGTCTGTATCCCCTAAGCCCCTTGCAGAAGGTGATGGGGAGCATGTAGGGGCATAGGCAGGAGGTGCCCTGGAGACAGGCCTTAGCTTTCCCACAGCTGCTAGGACTGCAGACTGCAGTGAGGGAGTATGAGCATTTGCTATCTGGAAGAAGGAAAATAGGCCCTAGTTTATGCCTCAGATCTAGGAAGAGAGAAATCTATTATTTCTGAGCCCCTTCCTGAGACCAGAGAAGACCCCCTTTAGCTGTCACTGGTTTAGCTGTCATTGGTAATGGTCGGTAACCTAGCTGTCTGACTAAAAACCAGGGATCATTTAATGTTTTACTTTTTGAGAGATGGGGGCTCTCCTTGACACTTAGGAGTTTCTGGGAGGAGGAGTAAAAGGGGCGAGCGAACCTGCGTTAATGAATCCCGTAAGGAACTGCGTTTCCCAGGAAATTCCTGACATTTTTAGCTCGTGAATTTCCTAAAGCCTGCTTGGTTTTCTCTTCCATCTGGGTCCTTCCAGAGAGGAAGAGTGGGCTAGGGGCTGAAGGCTCGGCAGGGCCTGGTTTATCCGCAGAGCTGGCCGGCAACCCAGGCTGGGCTCAGCCCTGAACAGGGTGCCCCCCTTCCCCAAATCTCAGAAGGAGGAGGGGGAGGCAGGCGGCCAAGTCGTTGTCCCAAAGGGGGCTAGTTGAAGGTTTTGGGGTGAGTGTGGGGTTTCTTTTTGATTGTTGCTTGGGGAGAAGGGCAGAGACAACGGGAAAAGGCACTGCGGGCACCCCGGCCCTGGTGCGGCTGCCGTCCTCTGCTCGGCTCCCCCCTGTCGGTGAGTGCGCCCGCCCGCCTGCCCGACTGTGCGGGGCTGCGGTTGGGGGGAGGGGGGAGCGGGATCATCTGAGGCCAGAGCCGCTGCCGTGCGCGGGGAGGGGGAGCGGCGGGAGCGAGGGGAGGGAAGGGCTAGGTGTCTGGTGCTCCGCCGCTGCTGCCGGCGCCCCATCCTCATCCCTGGCAGCCCCTTCTGCAGCTAAGGTTTACTGCTGCACCACCTCTCCTCTTCCTCGCCCGCCTCTGCGGCCAGGGCTCTGCGGTAGGAGACAGTCCAGTCAAGTGACGGGTGGGCCTGTCTGGGTTTGGATCTGGGTCTGGATGGGGCCCGCTGGGGAGGGGGTGGCTGTGACTCGGTATCCCCTCTCTGCAGCGGGCTCAACTGCGCTGCGCGGGCCCCTCCCCCCACATCTTCTTTGGGGTCACTGGAAAGCAGAGCTCAGGCCCACTCCCTGTGCTTAGTATGGCAGTCCCCTTCTCACGCCAGTCCCCCAACTCTCCGGGCCGAGGCCACTCAGGGTCTGGCCAACAGCGACAGCCACAGTGGTGGCGGCAGTGGCGGCAGCAGCTGCGACGCGGCGCGTTCTGGTCCCCCCCCACCCCAACCAGGGGTGCGGGGTGAGGGCCGGTGGGTGGGCGCCGCCTGGCGGGCGGGCGGATGGGGGACTGGCAACGGGGAGGGGGTGCGGGTCACGTGCTGGCGGTCGGGTGGGCGCGTACAGTAGGGCGCCCGGCTACTGTACTGGGGAGTCAGTGCCCTGTTACCGGGTCTCGTCTGTCTCGTCTCTCCCGCAGATCTCGCGAGAGTGGCTGACTGGCTGTGGGGGTTGCGGCGGCAGCAGGCGGAGCCGGGGAGGGAAAGCAGCGGCGGCTGAGGCGACTGAGGCGGCGGCGGGCGGAGCGGCAGGCGGCGGCAGCGCGGCGGCGGAGCGCAGCATCATGGCGGACCGAGACAGCGGCAGCGAGCAGGGTGGTGCGGCGCTGGGCTCGGGCGGCTCCCTGGGGCACCCGGGCTCGGGCTCGGGCTCCGGCGGGGGCGGTGGTGGCGGCGGGGGCGGCGGCGGCGGCAGTGGCGGCGGCGGCGGCGGGGCCCCGGGGGGGCTGCAGCACGAGACGCAGGAGCTGGCCTCCAAGCGGGTGGACATCCAGAACAAGCGCTTTTACCTGGACGTGAAGCAGAACGCCAAGGGCCGCTTCCTGAAGATCGCTGAGGTGGGCGCGGGCGGCAACAAGAGCCGCCTCACTCTCTCCATGTCAGTGGCCGTGGAGTTCCGCGACTACCTGGGCGACTTCATCGAGCACTACGCGCAGCTGGGCCCCAGCCAGCCGCCCGACCTGGCCCAGGCGCAGGACGAGCCGCGCCGGGCGCTCAAGAGCGAGTTCCTGGTGCGCGAGAACCGCAAGTACTACATGGATCTCAAGGAGAACCAGCGCGGCCGCTTCCTGCGCATCCGCCAGACGGTCAACCGGGGGCCCGGCCTGGGCTCCACGCAGGGCCAGACCATTGCACTGCCCGCACAGGGGCTCATCGAGTTCCGCGACGCTCTGGCCAAGCTCATCGACGACTACGGAGTGGAGGAGGAGCCGGCCGAGCTGCCCGAGGGCACCTCCTTGACTGTGGACAACAAGCGCTTCTTCTTCGATGTGGGCTCCAACAAGTACGGCGTGTTTATGCGAGTGAGCGAGGTGAAGCCCACCTACCGCAACTCCATCACCGTGCCCTACAAGGTGTGGGCCAAGTTCGGACACACCTTCTGCAAGTACTCGGAGGAGATGAAGAAGATTCAAGAGAAGCAGAGGGAGAAGCGAGCTGCCTGTGAGCAGCTCCACCAGCAGCAGCAGCAGCAGCAGGAGGAGACCGCCGCTGCCACCCTGCTACTGCAGGGTGAGGAAGAAGGGGAAGAAGATTGATCAAACTGAATGGAACCCCCCCCCCACATGCATACATACACACACACACACACACACACACACACACACACACACAGCCACACACAGAGAAAATATACTGTAAAGAAAGAGAGAAAATAAAAAGTTAAAAAGTTAAAAAAAAAAAAAAAAGAACTGTTAACTCCAAGGGAGCACCACCCACAGAACCTCCACCAACTGACAGTTTCTCTTCTTGACTTGCCACCCATCGCTGGATGTTGTCCACTTTATCCACCATATAAAACAGTAAGCAGCTGCTAAAAACAAAAAACAAAAAAAAATACAAAAAGTAATAACATTATATGAACTGTGTTTCCTACTTGATTAAAAAATATAAAGAACTGAGTGTTTATTTCCCTAATTAACCAAGAACTTTTGTACACGTTTAAGCTATTATTATTAAAAGTGTTTGCAAAATGGTCAAGATTATAATATTGCTGAATTCTATAAAAGTCCTTTTCATGTTGAGCTAACATTTGACTTTAGCACAAAAAAGAGATATTTTAGAACACGTAAAATAATATTTTTAGTTTTTTCTCATTTTGTTACCAAATTTCAAACCTTACATGGAGGTTATTATAGTATATTTGACACCCTATATACCTGTGATTAGAGATGTGTATATATATGAGGGCTAGGCATGCTGTGTGTCTGAGCTTTGTCTAAATGTTATGCAGAAGTTTGTAGAGTTAAAGGTACGTAGGTTAATTCATGCAAGGTAAACAATAAGTGCTCTCTTTTATACAATATGCATTGCATCTGGACCTTAAACATTTAAAAATGGTCAGTGAAACTTCTGTGAACATGAAGAAATTATTAAAAAAGGCATTTAAATGAAATTTGCTAAGTTGTGATTTTTACGGTTGGAACCAAAGTTATTCAAGTAGTAAAAGAAAAAAGAGAAAGAAAGAAAAGGAAATCTCCCATAATATTTTTCTGCATCTGTTTGCTTTGACTGAGTAGGCGTTTTGTCATTATTGTGTATATGAGATGTACTTGTATCGTTCATAATATATTTTTTTTATTATGTGTAGAGAGATTTTAAAAACTTAACTAACGTGCAGCAATTTCCAGTGAACCTGTACTTGGACATCAGGTAGTGAGTCTATTTGTGGTCACTAGCACTGTCTCCTAAACTTATAATAAGAGGTCTGAAGCTATCCTTTGATTTTTGCCAGTGCTATTAACTTATGTAGACCCGTTAAAAAGCAGAGCAACACAATTATAGTTATCCTACTGAGCCATGGATTCTGAGCTTCATTTTAAAAGTGAAAGCCAAGTTGGTGTATGTAAAGGATTTCCATGTAGCTGTGGTGCTAGTTATTACTGGCTACATTATACGCTAAGTGTATTTGTGTTCCCCAAGTGTACAAGCCTTCTATCAAAAGTATGTTCTATAACTCATATATTCAAGGTGTAGGGTATGAAAATGCAAAGCTTAGGAGAGCACTTTACTAAGCTGGTGTCCTCCCAACTGAAATTGTTTGTAACGATAGTCTTTTACAGGTTTTCATTTAAAGATGTTCGTGTGCTTTTAATTGACAACTAACTTCTTGCTGCTGTATAGTAAAATATTAATATATTTTTATCATTAAACTGCTGCATGACTATCATCTTTGAGTGAAGAGAAAATGTTATAAAAAAAGATGCCTTAAACAGTACATTTTGGTTTGGAATTCTGTAGAAAGTATTTTGGTTTTAAAAAAATGGATCTTGTCTGACATAAAGAGTTCTGGGGATGGAATTGTTTTCTTGGCAAATCCAGCCATATAGATCTAACTGCTGTATGTAGAAGACACCACCTGTAGGAGCTGGAAGGTATCAGTGCTTCTCACATTGTAAAGCATTGGCCTAGGAAGGTGAAACAGTTGTCTTTGAAGGATTTTTTTTTTTTCTGCTGGTTCTTTGGGTTTTGATTTGGTATTTTTAAGCTCCCTGGTTGAGTGTGTTGTCTTTGAGATCTACTGTATGTGTTGAATAACAAGCTATTTCCATTGTACTGTGCATTTTCCCATTAAATTGTTTGCTTTTAATATTCATACAATGTTTAATATGAGGTGACCGTACAATAGTTAGGAGTTTCTTTACTTACAAAATCACTGGAAATGATTAAATTGCTTTTCCCCTTCCCCCAAGGTGCATTTTTCTTATTTCCATATAGTAAAGTTGAGCTTTTACAGTGCATAATGTGACATTTGGAATGCTTATCAACTGCATGTAAACATTAATAACCTGCACTTTTTTGTCTTAAGGTTTGTTGAGCTGTTTTGTTCACTGTACTTTAACTGTGATATGGAAAAGACTGCATTCTCTGTGCTGTTACTAGTTAGGAAAGAGAATTGCTTTGATTTTGTCTCTTGTTTACTATAGCTTCTTAAAGTTAAGCCTTGTACTACAGGTTGTTGGAGTACTCCTAGATCAGTGTTTCATAGTAGCCAGCAATAAGTAGTGCAAGTCAACACAAAACACAGCAAACTTAGGCAAAGTGTCCTTTCTTTGAGATGCGAGTTCTTTCATGAGGTTTTCTTTAGGGTCCGAGTTACCTAAAGTGAAGCCTTTCTTAGCTATAGACTTCAGATTCTGCTTGGAATCCTACCGGATCAAGAAGCACATGTATTGTGCAATTGTCTTTACACTATAACAGTTAAACACAATCTTACTCAGATTTTGAAACCAGTGTCTGAATTATGGTCAGTGGGTTTAAAAAGAAATCCACATGCAGATCTTTTAAGACTTCTTAAGACGTGATCATAGAAAAGACAAATGACTGTAAAGATGCTCTTTTTTTGCATCTCACCTTACCTCCC
Source organism: Kogia breviceps (assembly GCF_026419965.1). Taxonomy (NCBI): domain Eukaryota; kingdom Metazoa; phylum Chordata; class Mammalia; order Artiodactyla; family Physeteridae; genus Kogia; species Kogia breviceps. The sequence goes on from NC_081313.1 coordinate 117,143,580, forward strand.
CAAGTCCCCTCCCAACCTTTCCTTCTCCCCTCTCCTGTTTCATCCTTTTCCCACCCTTCCCCCCAGGTGCTCGGTACTTTACCAAGGTTCTATATCTCAGTGTTTTATGTTGGAGTTTTTCCTTGATTTTATTTTACTAGTTGGTAAACCCTGTTTATGCTGAAACAAAAAAGGAAATGGTATATTTGACCATATGTTTTATTCATAGAAGACAGTATGATCAAATGTGCCAAAAACAAGTAAACAAAACTTAATTCATGACAAGTATGCCTTATTTTTAATGATCTGCTTTGTCTTGCAATTAAGGTCCAAGAGCTTGGTTAAACTATATTATTTGCCTAAGTATAAAAGAACACTTGAAATGCATTGCGTTCTTTAAAATGAGAGACATTGTCAAGTAATTTAATCCAGAGATCAGCCACCAGATTTGAAATGCCCATGTAAGTGTGTGTGCTTAGTGTTGTTCGTTTTTTTGTTTTTTCTTTTAAGTCACCAAATCTTTTTTTAAGCTACTTTTTATTTGTGCCTCCTATTTATCATGCTGATGTTGGAAACAGCAGTCATCCAGCCACAGAGGGAGCTAAAGTTAACTAACCAGAACTGTAGAAATCATTATACATGCCTTTGACAAACAAAGGAAGTTCATAAGAAAAGCCATGTTGGCTTTTCCTCCACTAGATACAGATTGGAGGTAGATGAATATTTGCCAAATGGAAAAAAAGACAATGTGAGTCAGGAAAGACAAACTTTTCCAGCTTCTCAAAAGCCATGGAGAGTAGAAACCAAAACCAACAGGGAAATAAAAACCTTGAAAGTCTCACTTTCTAGTTGTCCCATTCAGGGGTTGAAATTTGACTCAAAGTGAAAAATGTATCAATGTGTTTTTTAGGTCTTCACATCTAGAGATGGGTAACTATTCCAGTTTGATTTTTCAGGTAATGGAGAAAGCTGCTAGTAATTTTAACCCCTGCCTAAAGAAGATAATTTCATTTGGGAGCAAATACTTGTTGCCTTGAAAAATAGCACTGTAATAGCCTATGATAATTAGTTATAGAATAACCTTTATCCCTTTTAAACTATGCAAATTATTAAATAAGTGTAAATTAGGACTCAAAGATAGTTGATTATATTGCAATCAGATGGCATTCACAAACTTAACTGGAGCATATACAAATAAAATCTATTAGTCTAAGAGTTTTGTATGCTAACAGAAAAATATAATTTAGCTACCTATTCTAAAAATGGTGAATATTATTAATATTGTACAATAGGACTGGGAAGACTGCCTCCTTTTTTGAAGAGAGAGATTAAGGATTTTTATAATTGTTTTTCATCAAATTTTAATATTTTTGTCAAATTTTTAGGTATTTAATTTGTAAAACAGTTTGCTTTGTACTGGCATACAGAAAATAGGGTATTGATTTTAAACTTTTTGAAGCCAAGTGATCAAGTACATTTGTAATAAAAGTCAATGGATCTATATCAGTTGTACTCACTGTTTTCATTTCTTATACTTATTAATATAGGAATGCTGTGCTTTTTCTGCAGGAAAACAACTAAATTTGGGTGGAAGGGAGGGGAAAAGATAAGTCTGTTGATAATGAGAATCTGGGTGGGTACCATGGCCCAAGTACTTTATATAATCTTTAAGTCAGTTAAGATTTGGTATATTGAAAAAGATGTATAGGTCACTTTCTTCTACTTTTTTTTCTTATGAAATGATGTTTGTGGGGGTTGTCTCATTCATTTTTTCTGTGCTTTAACATTTTGCATTTGGCAATGTTGAAACTTTCTAAACTAATACATTTTTCTTTTATGATATTTTGGATTATCTGCCAGCCATGGTTGACCCCACCATGGGCATGATTATTTTTATCTCCCACACATGGTTCACCCTCTCTTCAATATTCCCATTCATTTTTTTCATGTTACACATACACACATTTCCATATGATTTCAGAACGGGGATTTCTGAAATTGTTGTTCTGGTGGCTTTCATAGCTCCACGATTTGTTTTGTTATACATGTGAACATACTTTTAAGATTTTTTTCCCCCATAAAAAATGAGATACCAAATCTGATGACTTTTTTCATTTTCAATATCAGAATGAGATCCGGCTTTCTATGTAAAAGGATGCTAAAACGAGAATCTGTAGCAACTTAGGTTTGGAAAAATTGGTGATAACTCTGAGTATAACATTTATAGTTGATGATCCCTAAATCTGGATATCTTAATGATATATATATATATATATACACACTTCCCCATGAGAGTGGAATGAATAGGAAAGAATTTATTAGAATTCCTTAAGTGAATAAATTCACTAAAGTTATTCGTGCAAAGTTGTCGAAGTTTATCCACTTTTAAATCATATAATATTTCTGTTTATTTTCATTGAGAATTAACCAAATTTAGGCCATTCATAGTGAAATTATGTAAAGCTTAAGCGTTCACCTATATTAAAATTACTGTTTTCACTCAGCAACATAATTACTATGAAGAATTTGCAATAAATTTTTAAGAAAAGCTGATTTTAATATTTGAAGAGTTATTTGATCCTAAAACAAAACCTGAATTTAAGGCCTAGGCCATTTGATAGACTCTCTTTGAGCAGAAATTTCATTATTACGGGCTGAATGGAGATCATCTAAACTAGCATTAGCATGGGTCAGGTAGAATTTCATAATGCAAGACAACCAGGTGAAAAGTGAAATACATGATTGGTTTCAAGCCAACAGTTTGTCATCTTTCGGCTGCTAAACAGACTACCAAGTTTTGATGTTGAATGGTCCTAGGCAATATATGCCTTTAGGAAAGTTGAGTATGGCAAGCGTCACTTGTTAGAAACATTTTTCTTGAAAAGAATTTCATAGCTGTTCATTTATTTTTATTTTGTCCCCATATTGTGTTTGGCATTTCCTTCCTCCCTACCTTCCTCCTTCCCTCCCTCCCTCCCTCCCTTCCTTCCTCCCTTTCTTTTTTTTTTCCTGATGTGCTTTGCTTTTGTGGAAAATTGTCTTGTTTGATAGGTAGAAACATGGTGGTGAGCCTCTGTGTAAAATAAGGTTACTTCTTATGGACCAGAAATATTTTACTCATTTTGGAATTAAGATTTTTGCATTTTCATGAATACATACTTTGTTTTGGTGATCATTAGTAATTTGCTTATTAATTAAATTTTTGTAGTATTTCCTGGAAAAAACTTAAGCTAAAGAGTCTAATTTTCTTGATTTAGGGTGCACTTTAATACGTCTAGAAGCCTCCAAGTTCAAGGACCAAACCTTTATATTCTAGAATTTTGAGAAACGTGGAAATACTCTTGTTAGCATGTGTTTTGCTCTAAACTGGATTAACGCAGAAGGATCCTAGGAGGACTTAAGATGTTCTTATTATGACGTGACAGTCAAATTTATGGGACAGGTGACTTATGTAGTCACATTGACCAGCTCAGTGATGGCCATCCACTGATGAATTGATAGACATATGTTGGGGAATGGGTCAAACTCCCTTTGAGCTGGAGTGGGTGGGCAGTTTCCAGTGCAGGTAGTTGTTGGTGACATTTGACCTACCTCCCTACCATAAACACTGGAATTTTTTTTTTCCCATTCTCCTTTTCCCTTGTTTTTGTCTCCTTTATCCTCCTTGCCATAGGCCTACCAGTGGCACTCCAGTTTACCTCCTTAGGAAGGAAGTAAAGAAATTGCTGACTCCTGCCTTAGAAAAGAACATAGCTAACTGATCCCAGAAAGATTTCTGTATTATGAGGTAATTGGGCAGTTTTCTCTGACTGCTGTTTTCCCCATAGTCTTAAATTGGCAGTTTGAAGAGCATCGAAATTGTTAAGAAATTTGTGAATTTAAGAAAGTAAGAAGTATGTGTGTTTTGGGTAAGTTCCTGGAAGCTGAGACTTACTGGTTTGGAAATTGGAGAGCAGAAAGGGGAGAGCTGTTTAATGTGTTTATGAATGGAGTGTGAGAGGTATACAAGGGAATGATTTCAAGGTAAAGTGGGAGAAATTTTTACTGGAGGTAGGAAAAGACACTGAGATGGAGTCTTAAATGAGAGTTTGTTTGCTAAGGACAATGAAGTTGATGTTCACTAAGGAAGTTTCAGTAAAATCAGAAAATGGGTCCCTTGTTTGTTATGGGAAAGCTATTGGTCTGTAACTAGATGTTATAGTGATGATGCAATATACAAATCTGTTTTCAGGTGTAGGATGTTTGCTTTTCTGGACAAATTAAATAGCACAATTGTGGAATGGCAACTTTTCTGGTCAAGGCAAGTTGCTGCTGGAGACTTATTTTGAGGGGAAGAAATAAGAAAGTTTCAAACTTTTTCACCGTTACCATTTTTAAACTATCAGAAATATGTATCTTACATTCTCCTGGGCTCATGTTACAATGTAGTTTACCTTTGCTTTTTAAAATGTTCTTTAGATCAAATTATTTGATTTTATAGTCCACAAAGATCCATGTTATGCCTTGCATTATAGAACCTTGAGCCTTTGTTCCACATGAATTTCTAGAAGAGGACAATAAACCGGGTAAAAACACTGAATTGCAATTTTAGGTATCCTTTCTATTTCTTTTATATTTACAATCTTCGCAACCATTTACCATTTAGACCTTATGAGATCCTCAATAATACTATATTTCTGAAATTAGACAACATACACCCCTCCCCCCAACCCCCAAACTCAAGTTTCTGTTTGTTCTCCCACTTTCTGTGTTACTTTAAAATTGTAGAATTCTCAAGAGTTTGTTGGTGGCAAATGTTAATAATATAGTTTAGTACATCTTGGAAGTTTTTACGTCCTTTGTAGGGTGAAGTGATTGTGTTTAGATTTCTGTTCCCAGTATCCCAGGAGCATTTTAAATTATTTAAGATAAAGAGTTGCTATCATACTTGTTTTTAAAGTTATATAATTCAAGTATATTTGGATTAACTCTGTTTTCTAGTTTAGTATGGACTTATTCTCAGTGATTTTGACAGATTACTTTCAAGTTTCATTTTACCCAAATCTGTATGTTAGTGATAAAACCTCTTTAAAGATAACTAAAAAAAAAGAGGTTCTGATTTTGTATTTGGAATGTAGTAGGGTTTTTTTTACAAATGTCAAATACATTAATAATAGAAGAATTATTTTTATTTTAACTTATTTGTAGAGTTGGCACTTAGTATGGTTTTCACATAGTATTGTGTGTCAGATTTTAAATTATTATAGTTACATACTATAACTTAAGTCAGTGTAGAGCCTTCTTAAATAACCCGTCCCTTAGGAATTGTTTAAAAAGAAGTGAATTCCCAAACCTGTGTCAAGAACCAGTGATTTAAATGACTGTGAGACAAGTCTTTGAAAGGCTTCCTTGAGTCTAGTCAATGGAGATAAATGATAGCCCATTTCCATGCTGCATACAGTTGTTAGGGTTTATAAAGTTGTCAATATGTAAAAGTGCAAAAGCAGGAAAGACTGTAAAGTTGCCTATAAAATTTCTAGTTTTCATTATTTGCACTATTTATCTTTGCACTTGATTTTTTGAAAGTTAAGACTAGTCACTTTCACTTTTGTTTCTAGTCTTTTCTAATTTCTTACAGAATTATGTTTTCAATATCCCTCCCAAAGCAAAACTTATATGCAATTAAATGTTCTTTATAAGTCCAAGAAAATATTTCTTAGTGTTAGCTATGTAGAACAAAAATTTGTTTTGATAAAATTTTTAATATGGGCCTTTATTTGCCAATAAAATCCTTTGTAACTGTGAGTTTTATTAGACTATTTGAATAGACAAAGTGAAAGCTTAGGATAGAAAAAAAATTATATATACATACACACACACACACACACACACACACACACACACACACACACACACACGAAGTGGTGTCTTTGAGATCCAGTTTCCAGCCTGAAATGGCCTGATTTTGGAGTGTTGATTTGTTTTCACTGAAGTCAATGAGATTTGAGTCTAGCTGGGTATTGGCTTTAAAAGCTGGAAGTGAAGTGGGTGGCAAGTGGCAGCTCCCTCTTTCATGTAGTTTTCCATAATACTCATGGAGTTTCCTCATGGTCTATGTGATATAACTGGTATCGAAATAATTATATTAAATGAATATTCCTTTTTGGAATTCAAGGTTGACTCACTTTTTGAGGAGGGGAGGGTGGCAGGGGATAAGAGACTTTATTTTAACTAGAGGCATTATTATAACCTCAAGATGTGCTCTAGAAAGAATAGGAGAACAAAAAGTGTACCTGTGAACATATTTTTTGTCTTAGTGAGATTGCGTGACACAGTTAGTGTTCGGAATTGCAAAAAAAAAATTGACAGTTTTGTCAATAGAACAGAAAAGTGTTTTGGCTAAAATTATATTTTGTAAGTTATTTAATTACTTCGTTTTATATTCCCTTTCCCATAGCCTTTTAGGCACTTCATACTTAAAACCAACAAGTGAGAGGCCTCTTTTCAGATCTGGTTTATTTTTGGAATGCCTGAGTGTGTTTCTGGATGGGGGGGTGCGGTGCAGCGGGGCTGGTGTTTTAATTCTTGACATGCTCGTCTCAGCATGTTTTGCTATTCATTCTGGATCTTAAGTTTGCAAATTCTGCTGAAAATTCAGTGATGTATTTGAAATGAGAAACTTCTCTGTGACATAGTGTGAATGTTTGTGGCTGGACTCGATTGTGGAAACTTGTGGCTTTGTTTTTAATTGAGGTAGAAAGTTAAACTTCCGTTGTTCAGATTTTAGGTTTATCTAGTGGAATTGTGCCCGGTAGTTATCTAAATATGGACCAATTTTGGGAAATGAAGGTTGACAAATGTGTATTTGACTCTAGATAATCCTTTATTCAAAATCATAAAGGCTTACATCATTAGAGTTGTCTTAGGTTTTATGTTGTCTTGGGTTAAATGTGGATGATGATCAGCATTATATCTATGAACTTCCTTTGAGAAAAGAGAAAAATTCAGTCTCCAAACCTTTTCTTGGAGACTAAATTTACCATATATGGATAATGAAAAAATTTTAGAAAGTGGCTTTGATTATTTTTAAATGGAGTTTAATCCGTTTAATTATTTTTCCTAGTTTGAAGCACTTATTTCCCAAATGTGAATAAAGGGAAAAGATCAACAATTTGGCCCACCCCTTTTTTTAGGCCATTTTTAGTTTTCTGCCCCCATTTCCCAATCCTGTTATAAAATGAATTACGGGTATCCCTCTAAGTCCCTATAACCCCTTTTGGGGGTCACAGATACCTTTGATAATCTGATGAAAGTAATGGACCCTCTCCCCAGAAAGAAAATACAACATATACAGATAATTTTGCATATAACCTCAGGGGCATCACACATCTTCTGAAACCCAAGTTAAGGATCTCTACTCTAAGTAAACTCTGTAGAGAAAATTTTAATGCAATCAATTGATAAAATGAAGAACTAAGTATTGGCATAAAACATTTCAGATTGAAATTATCATTAGATGATGGCCCCTACTAGCAAAATGTGACATTCCAACCAGCTTTGTTAGACATTATAACATCCAGATAGGAGGAAAAAGGAAGCAAAGTTCTGAGAGCTATTTTTAAGGAGTCAGGGCATCTCTAGACATGGGAGCCACTCCTGGTTCAAGGCAGGGGTCAGGGTGCCTGACAGCTTCTAGCAGGGTAGAGTTTGATAAACCACAATGCTCAGGATGCCAAGGGGTTAGCCATTATCTTAACCCCTTTCTCACCAAAAGATTTTAGTTTTGTGTATTGGGAAATAAGACGTCACTAGGGAAGAAAAAGATTTGCCTTACAACTTTGCTGGAACACATCAGTTTGGTGACGTATGGGACACCGGTATCATTTTTGAGAAGGTGCATAAAACCAAAGTAAATTATTCTCTATGTAGAACATTATTTACTAGTAACATTTGTTTGGATGTATTAGCTTTGACAATTTTTACCAGTAAATATTGGTTTTATTTAAAACTGGGAATCCAGTTTATAACTAGGATAGTTGATATATCTGTCCTTTCCCCCATGTAAAGAATAGTTTAAAGGTTTATGCTTACTTTTTATTTTTCTCTCTTGATGCCATGGAGTGGGGTGGGGGTGGGGGAGATCTTTGAGTCAACAACCGACAAAATATCTTCTTCAAATTTAAAAATTGAGAAAGCAGCACCTTATTTAAGTCTAACTGTATACCATTTTAGTGCATGTATTAGTTTTAATAATGATTTTTTGGTGCATGCCTTTGGGCTTATTCAAAAGTGTACAATAGGAAAGTATACGTATTTCCTTTCTTAGAAAGGAGATGTTTTTCTACTTTGCAACATGTGATTACAAAAATCTTCCTCTGTGGGAAGATTAACCATGTATTGAACTACTGAAAAGTATATATTTTTAGATATACAGAAAGCATCTACATGGAGCAGCATTCAGACCTATATAGAAGTCATAGCATTCTATATAGGACCAAAAAGGAAATAACATTAAACACTTAAACAGACTTTGTTGGGTAGAAATACCTTTAGATCTTGCATTGACTTCCAAAAAGAAAATGCCACAGAAGTTTGCTGAAAACTTTTGTTGTTTGAATTTTCTCTGTCAGTGTATTTAGCCCAAATAGAACAGCTTTGGGTTAACACATATGTAAGAATCAAAAAAACAAAGCCAACTAAATAAATCAGTCTGGTTTGCCAATCCAACCTGACTGAAATAAGTAAACTAATCACTTGCAACATGAAAAACTGTTCAACTGCTCTAAGGTTTTGACAAAATAACCTTGGCTGATGTGGGAAGACTCCCACTTTGATTTCTGACCTGACAGTGAAGATTCATGCTTGACATGATTTCATACCTGACAGTGTCTGTTTAAGGAGCTGTGGTACAGTCTGCTAATTCAATCCCAGATACCTGTTGATTACCTGTGAGATCTAGAGTCCAAAGTAGCCAGCAGCTGTATCCCTGAGTGCTCTGTGCCCATCAGATCTCTTAAAGTAAGCAGGGTTGGGACAGGTCACAGCTCTGATGAGTGACCTCAGGTGCTGTGGACAGCCCCAGATTTAAGACTTGTATCTGCTTTCTTGGGAGTCATCACTGAACTAATGTCCCACATGGTGTTACTTACTGTAGATGCTCTCTCTTGGAGGAGGCCCAGAGCACACATCTTAATTGCTTGTGGTACTCAGAGAGGGGGTGCTAACTCTGATGCCCTGGCCAAATTCCAGTTTAGGGATGTGGGTCTTCTTGCTATTCTAATCGGAAACATGCATCGCTTCCCATTTTCCCTTTTGATCTCAGTGCAAACTGCACTAGTATATTTCTTTGCCCTGACCCCAAGTCTCTAAGATGCTGGTGTGTATTATATGGGCCAAGTTCATGCCTTATCCTAATGCTGGAAAGTTGAGGAATGAGTGAGCTTAGTGTCACAGTGCCCTGTAGTTGGAGGGTAAACTCTTGTGGTGTTTTAGGGATGAAGTTGGCCCTCTTCTTAGCATAAGTTGGGGAATGTGCACTGGCCGGAGGCTTCCAGCCATGAGGTGTGAACTGAAACCTATTTTCCCTCTTTTCTTATAGCATGTTGAGAATATCTGTTGGGTTTTTAGCAGTCAGGGAAGGCCGGAGTTCTGCAGCTTTAATCTGGGTAACTGAGGCTAGTTTGAGCAAGTCTTTGGTTAATTAACTAGGTTCTCAGATGCCACAGACTCCGTGAAAAGTCACCATTATTTTCAATGGTTGTGATAGAATTTCCCCCAGTAGCCATTATTTTAAGATTATATTGCAGAGTTGCTTTATTTGAGCTTTTCGTGTATACACAATCCCAAACTGGAAGAAATAATAATTAAAAAAAGGAATCCTGCTGTGAAAGGTATATATTACTCTAGATTTTTCTTACTGTAAATATTGTAAGATTGTAATACTGTCGATATTTTATTAACCAACAAATGTTAATCTATGTGAATTCAGACTTATTTTAAATGTGCTTCTTATTTACTGTGTGTGGTCCCTGTTGCTGACAGTATTAAGTTATATTCTGATGTAAGATTAACTTTATTAAAGAATGTAAACATTGTTTCCTTATGGGAAAACAAATAAAGTATAAAGAAGACAATTCTTTTCATTAAAATATACTGTGTATTTACACTTGCTAGACCCAGCACCACTTATAAATTTAGTACACTGTTCAAAATTTTAGTTAACACAGCTGACATGGTTGTGCTCTGTTTGAAAGTCTAAGAGTAGGTATTGTTGGAATATAAACAGTTTGTATTTGTCTGCTGTGAATCATAATCTTGAAATTTCTAATCGAGTTTGTAAAATTTTTATAGTAAAACATTTTAATGACAATTTAAAAATTTATCTTCTCTAAAGAATGGTCAAAACAATATCCTTTCAGAAATAGAATTGTTCTTTAATATCTTTCCAAAATGACTTTGGTTAAATGGACCAGATATATGTTAGTTAAAATTTAGGACAAAGTTGTAATATTCTCTGAGTTTACAAGTTAATCCTTATTGGAGATGTGCCAATTATACAGTAGAATATCATTAATTTGCACTGTTTGGGGACCCCATTAAGAATGCTGAATTTTTCCAACTAAGAGTAAGCAAATGCAATTTAAAAAGTAAATTTGAGCATTCTGTATTAAATATGTGCAGTTATTATCACATGAAGAAGCTCAGTGTGTCGGGCTGTAATATAACCATACTTGCTGTCATATTCTCCCATCTCAGTGCTGGGAACTCACCATGTGGAAACCAAGCAAATGTGTTGTGCATCAGCCGGCTTGAGTTTGTTCAATATCAAAGCTGAAACTAGCGAGGTCTGCTGTACTGCTTATTGAAGTATTGTGATTCTTTTAGGCATTGATTCTTACAAAATATATACTGTAACAGTATACTTTGTACAGATTTAAATTTTATTTGAAAAAAATGAAATAAAGTAGGCAAAAAAATAAAGATGTTTATTTTTCATGTGACTATATAAACAGATCAGTCTTTTGTTTCAGTGCCTTTGGTGGGGGTGGTTATGGTTGCTCTTGGAATTTTTTTGGGGGGTGGGGTGGGATAGAAACCATTTTAAGGATTCAGCAGCAGGTATACTTGCCTAATTATTAATTTGCTGTAAGGATTAAGTGTGCTGTCTCACACTGGAAAACTGTTTTCTATTTTATTTTAAAACAAATTTATGTAATTTTAGAGATTTTTTGTGAATGGCTTCCCTATCTTGCTTCTTGAGTCAGTTTTTTAAATTCTCTCGTGGTGTGACGGTTAACCGAGCCATCACAATTGAAGAGAAAGAGAAACTTTTCCCATAGATCATGTCCCTTTTCCATAGAAGGCTTTTTGTTTTCTGTCGTTTTAAATTTGAAGTTGGTTTGGGTTACAAAAGAGTCATGACAAAAGATGAAGAGAATCCTCTGCAGAAAATAGCAGTTGTGCTTGAAAATAAGATCCTTTCAAAACTGCTTTTCTAGTGAGTGGAGTGGTAGGCAGTGAATGAAGTTACCAATAAAAATGTGGCACAGGAGTGATCCTTCAGAATAGTTTTAATCGGACCTTCTCAGAGAAGATTCGATTATCTGACCAAAAAGAACCATCCCAGTTTTGGCCTCTGACTCAAAAAGCAGCAGTGGCTTCAGGTGTATGATATTTTCCTCAACCTTTAGAAATGGAGTTGGACGTTTTATTAGTGCTTTCTCCTCATTTTATCTTTTCTGATGCTTTCACTTACTTTTAGGCTGGATATGAGAAGGCTTGGAACAAGCAGTTGCAGGAACAAGGTTCCTGCAAAAGTCACACTATAGAAAATTTTTTCATTGTTATTTAAATGTGTATGACAGTAGTTATACTCTAAAAACTGATGCATGGCCATAGAAATATCTCAAGTTCACAGTAGCACAGTTTCAGGCTTCCCTGGGTAAATTCCAAGAAAGTTTTGTTGTTGTCATTGTTGTTGTTTTGGTTTTTTCCTGCTGAAATGGCCCTCCTTTGTAGAGAACAGCAGACTAGCTGTTGGACCACAGCTAGCTAGCTTTGGACCAGCTTCCACATCTGACAATCACCAACTCCAGTAAATAATACAGACATTTTGCTGCATGAAAACTTAAAGCTGAGGGTTTTGAGTAAGTAGGGCAGGTACTAAGAAACTCATTTTCCCTAAGTTCAGCAGTGCCTTTGATTTGGGTGGCACACAGAGAACAGGTGGGTACTTCCTGAAGATTCCCCTCTCTCCTCAAGGTGGAATCAGACAAACTCCTGGGTCCCTGTCCCAGAGGAGGGCTCTCTAGTACAGGACATTGTGGTAGAAACTCTAGCCACAATTTGTAGTAAGTATAAGGGAGTGAAAAGCCAGAAGCCAGGCCCCTTCCTAACTGTCCTGTGCCCTTAATCTTTAAAAGATTACAAATGGGACTATGATTAAATATGCCCTGTGGTTATTTTGGAGGACTGGAGGTGAGTTCTATTGCAGGGCTACAGGGGGAACATCCCAGACTTGGGATGGGTCTGAACTATATAGGGCAAGGCTTACAGGCCCATGGGAGCCTCTCAAGAAAGGGGCCCAGCATGGTCAACAGAACTATTAGTCATTTTTATTCAGCACTTTCTTTTCTAAAGTGATATAATTGGCAATTGCTTCCCACCCCCCACCCCCAATGGATGTTAACTTTTATTTAACCATGTGGTATGTCATTTACTTGGGCCCTTTTGCATGGTTTTTAGAACTCTCTTTGTTACTAATGCCAGTAACAATTTCTAAGCGGATTGGACTTTTTGACTTGGGGTACTGGGTTGTGGAAGAGGTTCTGCTCATTCAGGATTAGAGGAAAGAGATCCGTTTTTCCATGTTTGGCTGCCCAGTAACCTCAGGGCCAGCACAGTCACTACTGCTTTCACTTCAGCACCATCCCCCACGCTTCTGGAACTTAAGGAGGAGGAGCCACTTTTTTTCTCTGAAAATGGGGATTCTGCCTTAATTTTGCTAATCTCTGGAGTGTTTCCAATAATGTCATTCCAGTTTTCCTACCAACATTGATTTTCATTCATTTTGATCAAATCAGGCCATTTGGCACTTAGGCTGGCAGTGAGAAAATGTCACAAACAGACTCACTGAATGTTGCAATGTTTAAAAAAGCAGGATATCCCCACCTCACAGCCAGCAGGGTTGTCCAGTTAACCCCACCATCCTAGGAATCCTGACTCTCCCTGCATGCTCAGTTTACAACTCAGACCTTCCCCAGGGATCAGGAGTTTCTTTGTCAGCCTCCTAGGGAGATTGGCAGCCGCTCTGACCTAGCTCGGCCTTCTCTTTCTGTCTCTGGCAGTGACACTAAGGGTGGGTCTATACTGCCACTACCCTAAATTTTTCCAAGCCCCCCCCCCAGTTTTTTTTAAAGCTAATATTGAGTGCTTAAAATATGCAAGCTAAGTGTTTTATCTAGGTTATTTCATTAAATCTTACTACAACCCTATGAAATAGGCACTATTATTATCCCCATTTTACAGAAGAGGAAACTAAGACAAAAAGAGATTAAGTAGTATGCCCAGGGTCACACAGTCAGAATTCAAGTCATGAGTCCTGGCAAGCTGAGACCCTTAGTCTCAGACACTCTAGTGCCACCTCTTCCCCTAACTTGCAGGGTCTTCCTGACTTTGACAGTGCCTTACCTCAGGATGTATTTAGCTGGATGGCAAAGCTAGTGTTCCCTGCGGCAAAGGAAGATTTCTCTGTATAGCTCGAAAGCCACATTTCCTGTTCTGAAGGTTGATTCATGAATGAATCCACATTTTCATTTCCCCTGCCCCTTTCATGGGGGAATGACTTACTTGGAGCAGGTCTGAGGAAAGCTGGCAAATGGCCCTTCCAGGCCTCTCTCCACTGCTCTTGCTTAAAGTAAGTACAGCGCTGAGTACTATTCGTGCCTCTTCCCATCCTTACTGCAATGACCTGATCAAAAAGCTCTGTGAATGAGCTCTTCAATTCTGTCTAGCGGAGCTGTCGATTTCTTTCTTGTTCCCAGATTATACCCCCCAGCAGACACCCTATCTTCCTTATGGCTGACCTCCTATCTGGGTTCATTTGGCTCCAGATATAGGCTCAAAAAGGAATAGGAGGCAGTCTCCAGGAGAGGATCTGGGTCTGCTCAGATTCCCCAAACCTCACTATTTGCCAATAATTGGCCAAGTAATTGGATCAGTCAGGGCCAGCCCTGTAGTTTCCAGCTCAAAGTTTTGCTTGGGCTTTTACGTTTCTGAAGGCACTTTCCTGCATCCTCTAAAATGCTACTTCTCAGATTCTTCCTGACCTCTAAGGGAAGGTCCAGAGTGTCACTCTCCAGGGGCTTCTTCCAAAAATAAAATATGAAATTCCTTGGGACTTAGGGGTGGTTTAGAGGGCTGTGGTATCTGTTAGAACTCTTGTCTGAAAAGGGAAGATCATAATCTCTCATGTTTCTTGTATCCTCTAAAGCAGTGATTCTCAAGGTGTGGCCCCTGGACCAAGAGGATTAGCATCCCCTTGGAAATTGTTAGAAATAGAAATTTTTTTTTCCAATTTTTTGGCTGTGCCACACAGCATGTGGGATCCTAGTTCCCCAACCAAGGATTGAACCCACGACCCTTGCATTGGAAGCACGGAGTCTTAACCACTGGACCACCAGGGAAGTCCCCAGAAATAGAAATTCTTGGTCCACACTCCAGACGGAACTGAATCAGAACCTGCAGGAACCCAGCAATCCCTGTTGTAACAAGCTCTCCACGTGACTCTGAGGCACAGTGAAGTGTGAGAACCACTGCTCTCTAAAGCAAAGCTTCTTTATCTCTTTTGGAGTTTTAGGTTTGAGAATCTGATGAAAGCTTGGGACCCTCTCGCCTGCTTCACAGACCTCCTCAAGTCTGTGTTAAGAATCCCTGCTCTGGAACTTAGAGCTTGTCCATGCCTCTCCGGCTTCCACCCTCTCCACACCACCTTGAGAAGGGGTGGCCACATGCTCCCTGTTTGTTCTTTCATTCATGTCCTGTTGGTTGTCGCTGAGAGTGGGCAGCCCCCATGCCAGAGAACACAGGGGAAACGGCTTCCTGCTCCATTTATGCTGCAAATGTAGCCTGTGGCCTCTAAACAAAAACCAAATGCTTGGGCATGGGGCACCAGGCCAGAGCCTGGGCAAACAGAAAAGCGATTCCTTCTCCTGGAGCCGGGAGCTGTGTGTCAGAGCAGAACTGCTAAAAACTGCGGAACTTCCTGTGACAGTCCTGGCTGGGGCATACTGACTGCAGCTAGAGCTTTGTCGGTGGCAAGTTCTGGTTATGCCTGTTGTCCCTGTTTAATTGTTTGTGGCACACCTGTTCAGTTACACAGGTATCCTGGTTTGGGTAACACATTATATGGTCCCCCATTTACTCACCTAATGGCCTCCTCACAGGTCTCCTTATGGCCATTCTTGCCTCCTGCAGTCCATTCTCCACACAGCAGCTTGCCCATAAATATGGTTACAAGACCCTTAGGATCTGGCCCCATCTAACTCCTCAGTTTTCTCTCCTTCCTTTCACCTCCTTGTTCATCTCTCTTAAGCCATACTGGTCATCTTCCCGTGTCTTGAATGCATGGAGCCCATTGCCACCTAAGTGTCTTTGGTTTTGCTCTTTCTTCTGCCTGGAACGTGCTTCCCTACAGATCCTCACACAGTGGCCCTTTTTCATAAACAAGCCTCAACTTTCATGTTCTCCTTTCAAGGAGGCCCCCTTCCAATCACTCTCCCTCACAGCACTGTTTCCGTTTTCTTCCTAGTGCTTATCACTGTCCAAAACTGTCTTTTCTTTTTCTGTTGATGGTCTAACACTGTGAGGGCAGGACTGAGGCATCCCCAGTGCCTAGACAAGCCTGGCACACAGCAGATACTCAGTCAACATCTCTTAGCTAGGCGGTTGGACTTCATCCACTCCCAGAGTGCCCCTGGGGGCTGACTTCCTCATCCATGTTGAATGCAAGTACTATCATCCTGTTTTATCTCACCTCCTGCCCACAGGTGGCATAGGACAGGGACCCTGAATATGAGATTATTCTTCTCTGCCCACTGCCAATTCTCCTTAGCTTCCTGCACCTCCCACCTCTGTACGGGCCTCAGCGTCTCCTCTCCCTAGGTATTTCATCTCCAGATGAAGTTCTGGGGAAAGGGCAATAACCCTGGCCTCAACAGATAGCTTAATGCCCACTCTGCCCACAACTGCCCCCCAAAGCACTGTGGGTTGGGGCTCCAGCCATTCAGCATGCACTTAGGGGGCCCCTTGGCCACTGAGCATTTGATGGGCAGCATTCTTCTGGGCTTCTTGATGAGCTGGGAACTCACTCTCCCTGGAATCCACTAGTTGAGGGAAGGGAGGAGACTAGCTATCCAAGAGGTTATATGCCCTGTTTCCAAATGCCACAGGGTAGGAGGTGTCCAGAGAAGTATGGCTTCCATAGAGCACCAACATCACTGGTGACGTTTCACCAAATCCTGGCTCTTCTACTCTCTGTTACTTGGCCCTCCCCGGAGTCTTTAAAATGAGAGTGGTGACAACTAAACCCCTTCCCTCCAATAATATTCCAGGGCAGCAGTGAAAAAGAACCTCCCTCCTTCATTCTAAACCTGAGGAGGAAATGAGGCTCCTGAGCTCAGCTGACTTTAAAATAAATTTAGGCTCCAAGATAAATTTAGGGCTATGGAATATGGACTCAAATAGCAAAGTCATACAGAGATAGGAGATAGAGTTTGAGAGTTTCCAAACAACTTGCCATAAAGTGAGACCCTGAGGAGAGCCAGACTGCTGCATGGTGGGCAGAGGATAAGGAAGGGGAAGCAAGGACTTGGAGACCAGACCCATCACTCTGGAGGATTTCCAAGGCCTTTGTCCGAGTTCTGGCCTTTGGGGAAGGAGCATGGAGGTGGAGGTTAAAAATATTAGGTTTGAAATCAGATCGATGCAGATCCAGACTCTGTCACTCACTAGCTTTGTGGCCTTCAGCAACTCTACCTAACCTCCCCTGGTCTCAATTTCCTCATCTATAAATGGGATAAGAGTGCTGACTTCATTTGATTGTTGGGAAGATTAAATGAAATAATTCCTGTGAAGAACTTACAGCACAGAGTAGTGTTTAATAAATGCTTTCATCATCATTATCCTTGCTGTTGTTGCAGTTGTCAGTCAGAAGGGAGACAAATGTGGAACTTGTGTAGCTGATACGAGCCCTGCTTCTAGTAGCCTCTGCATTCCCGGGTAGAGGAGCCGTGAAAAGAGCAGTTGCCTCTTGAGAGTGACCAGCTAGACTGCATTTGGCTGAAGGGAGGGGAACCCATTCTGACCCCTTCCCATTTCAGCTTTGGTCCTACCTACATACCTTTCTCCTGCCAGCCCAAGGAGGATCCAGTCTGTGGTGCTCTCTTCACAGGCCCAGTTGTGTACTGGACCAGATTTATTTTTGGTTTGTTGCTTACTATCTCTGTTCCAGGCCTGGAATGTCTGAGGTTTTCTAGTGATGGTGGAGGAGAGCGCTCTTTTGAAAAACAAAATGAGGTCTCAGTCTAGGGGCTCTGCTTCCTTCTGGCTACAGGCGACAACAGAGAATCTGCCATCTGCCAAGGGTGCAGGATGACTAGAGGTCAATGCTGAATATTAATTCACCTGTTGGACATCTAAGATAGCAGTTAATCAACCCTGGGGAACAGCTCTTGCATAAGAAAAGGAGAGATTTGCCTTTGGCAGAAATTTTTATTTATTTATTTATTTATTTATTTTTGGCTGCGTTGGGTCTTCCTTGCTGTGCACGGTCTTTTCTCTAGTTGTGGCGAGCGGGGGCTACTCTTCATTGTGGTGAGTGGGCTTCTCATTGCGGTGGCTTCTCTTGTTGCGGAGCATGGGCTCTAGGCGCGCGGGCTTCAGTAGTTGTGGCACACAGGCTCAGTAGTTGTGGCACGTGGGCTGTAGAGTACAGTAGCTGTGGCGCACAGGCTTAGTTGCTCCGTGGCATGTGGGATCTTCCTGGACCAGGGCTCGAAGCCCTGTCCCCTGCATTGGCAGGCGAATTCTTAGCCACTGCGCCACCAGGGAAGTCCCAGCAGAAATTCTTAAGCTGTGGCTTTTGGGAGTCTGTAAAGCTCCTGAAATTGTATACAAGATTATACCTGTATGTGCAAGGTACATTTTTCTGAGAAGAGGATCCATAGTTTTCTTCAAAACTCTCAAGGGAAGTTACAGCCCAAATACCTTTTAACCTTATAATAGTTCCTTGGGTTATACAGAGGATTTTTATTTTGATCAAATGTGTCTATCCTCTCCTTCGTGGCTTTGTATTTTATGGTTTTTAAAGAAGGTTTCCCTATGCCCAGATAATAAACATATTCTCCCATATTTTCTTATATTTCTTTTATATTGGGTTGGCCAAAACTTCATTAGGGTTTTTCTAAGATGCCACGGAAAAACCCAAACGAACTTTTTGGCCAACCCAATAGTTGTATTTCTATGTTAGTTCTTTAATTCCTCTGGAATTTATGTTCATATATGGTGTGAGCTAGGGATCTAACCTTTTTTTTTTTTTTTTTGGCAGAGGGTCACATGCTTCCCAGAATTATTTATCCTATAGGCCATCCTCTCCCCAGTGACTTGAAATACTACTCTTCTCATATTCAAAAGTCCCATAAATATATGTGACTGTCTGGATTCTCTATTCTGTTGCATTGAACTTCTTTATATTCCTTGTACAGTACACCATTTTAATAGTTGTAGCTTTTGAGTGTGTGTCGATACAGTGTATTTTGCTCTTTCATTCTTTTCCCCAAAATTGTTTTGTTATTCTTACATATTTTTTCTTTCCAGATGTACTTCCCAGTCAGCTTGTCAAATTTCATTTAACAAGTCCTATTGGGATTTGGGTTGGGATTTATTTATCATGTAAATTAAGTTGAGAGAGAGTTGATATCGTTACAATATTGAGTCTTCTCATCCAGAAATAGAATGTCTCAGCTATGTTCTTAAGGGCCTCCAGGGGAGACATTCTCTCTTCTCCTGACCCCTGCAGTCTCCCAGTGTCCATTGGCTGGTGTCCTGAGCTACCAGAGCCTGGTGTTGCAGTGTCCTGTGATTCTAGCTTTCCCACTCAGAGATGGATGAAACAGTTGAGTATTTGCTTTTGCTCAGGAATTCTAAGCTTTATCTTTTTCCAAGACCCAAAAGTACTCAGGGGAATTGTCCCATCTCTTCTTATATGCTCTGCTTTTATATCCCATTCCTAGAATCCCCCTTCTCGTCTTGCTCTCTCAGGAGTTCCAATATTTCAAATCTAGAGTAGTATGGCTTAATATTATCTTCAGTCAGGATTTCCCTGAGAATTTGGTTGTCCTGAAACACAGTCTCTCATTCTGACCTTCTCTCTTTTCACATTGTTCCATGTAATTTCTAAGCTTCATTCAGACAAGATGATAGCTTGGAAGGAGAGCTCACAGGTATTCGAGAGAATAGCAGTGTTAGTGATTCTATGCCCGATGCCTACACTAAAAGGAAGAGCTTATTGCCCCAGATTTGCCAACAGATACCAGCCTATGACTCTGCTCACCACCCTCAACTTTACAGAGTGTCTAGGAATTCCCAGGCATTTTTGATTCCTGATTTCTGTGCACCAGCCTCAAGAGGCAGGTTGTTAGATCCAGCTGACTGCCAATGGCCAAGAGGTCCTAGCCCTTCTGCTCGAAACTCTTCCAGGGATAGCTGTATCCAGCTGTTTTGTTGCCAATATGAAAGCCAAAAAAGCCAGAGCTAAAGTTTTGTGGGCTCTCAGAGCAGGTGTGGCAGCCAGGAAGTAGGAAGACAGGAGCCTGACCAGGGTCCGGGTCCTCACCTCATCCCCCAGAATAGCTGAATGTGCTTTAAGGCCAGGTACGATGGCAACACAAAGATATAGGCAGTTTGCCAAAAGTGTTTGCATACACACCTGGGTACCAAGAAAGGCCATGGAGTCCAGACACCCAGACATGCTTTGCCCAGCCATGTTCCTCTCCTGTTTCTGCATCCGCTTGGCTGTCTCTGCCTCACCTCCTCCTGTTTCCAGGTACCTTTGGGCAAGGTCAGCACCAGTTACCACTAAAATATCCCCTTGATAAATCTTCACCTGCTGCTTATCCAGTGAATAAGATTTCAGGGTAAGGACTGCAGAATTTGTCATAGTGATTGGAAAGTTACTCCAACATAAGATTTACATAAAATGATTCCCAGGCATTTGTGTTTCAAAGGACAGAATGAGCCACTCCCGCATAGTGAACCAATTTCAAGTCCAGGAAATCTGCCACAGGGGCTGAAAAGTTCTATAACACAAACAGAGCTACAGCGTCTGATTCCTCGAGGTCTCGCTTCCAAACACAATATGCTGCAAAGAATTTTCCCTAGCCATCTCCCACCACACCCCCCAAGTTGCTCAAGGCCCAGCCAGCCACCCAGTTTTACATGTCTAAATCTGAAATCAAAGTCCCAGGCAGAGAGAGGGATTGTCACAAGTAATTGCAACATCCCACAAGAATTTGTTTGGGAGTTAAAAGGAGCCAAACCTGGGCCTTCTCCAAAGCTTGCAAGTATGAGTTTTTTGAGAACCACATTTGATCTGTTCCAATAGGTTGAATGTAAACGTTTGTCTTTTGCCTGCTTGGCAGTTCTAGGGGACTCTGCAGGGCTCCTGTGGCCCACCATGGTGACCCGTGTGACTTGCCCTAGGAGAGGACAGTGTGGGGGACTGCCTGCTATGAGCCACAGGCCCCCAGAGTCGGCCTTAATTTTCTGAGCCCTGCTCGAAACACTATCCCAGGGGAAAAGGAGTGAGGGCTCTGAGGGGCAAAGGCTCACAAGTGGCTGCAGGAAGAGACTTGGATGGGAGGGGAAAGGACATAGGCATCCTGCCACACTGCCACATCCTTTCTCAGCAACTTCTACACTCACTCTTCCCTTGCCCTCATCCTTACCTTATCTCCTTTTATTCTTACATGTTAACTTCATGACATTATTTAGAGATGATGTTCTTTCTTTTTCCATATAGAAAATAACCACCTTCAAAGTGACAGCTTAGGGCTCAAACACAGTAGCTACTCCAGCTACATCTGAAGACAGACCAGCATTATTAGGGATACAATTGGTTGTTATGAACCAGACACAGTGTCGTCGTCGTCATGATCATCATCATCATCAAACAGTTACTACTTACTGAGCCCTTACTTTATGCACAGGCCCCTTGTGAGGCTGACATTATTATTTCCCTATTTAATGGAGTAGGGCCAGGCCTGGTGAGGTTAAATGGCCTGCCCCAGGTCTCCCAGTTGGTCAGAGGGGGAACTGGGCCTCCAGAGGGCCTGAGCCATTGCCATGGCTCATTTTCTTCTGGAAGAAGCAGAAGGAAGCAGAGCCCAGCAAAGCGCTTTCCAGCCCCAACAATCTAACACTGCCAGCAACGGTGGGAAGGGGCTTTCACAGCATGTCTTACCTGGTTCCCAGGTCACCTACAGCTGACCCAGGACCACAGGGACGTGATGACTCAAGGATGAGGATGGAGTGGGAGGGGAGGGTGAGGGCCAGCCAGTTCTGTCTTGTTCCTTAGAGAACTCTCATGTCGTTGTGGGCAACGGGGGGGCCCAGTGTGCATGTGAGCCCTGCCTACCTCCTCCCAGTTCTCCAGGACTTCACAGGGGAGGCTTTCCCCAAGAGGGGTTATTCCTCATCCGCACTACTCTGGCCCTAGCTTCAAAGAATGCAAAGAGAGCCAGAGCAGGCCAAGATCAATTTCTACTTGAAGGCCAGCAGTCCTACTGTCCTTCAGCCCAGTTTCTTTTCAGTATAGCCTAATGTCTCTCTGTCCCCTCTGCTGATTTACATGGCAGGTTTATTTAATTAGCCAGAGGGGAGTCAAAGTGCAGCTTGTCCTCAGAGTTAATTAATACTTACTGAGCCACCACACTGTGAGTGATGCCAAGATTGGACTGTGTCCTCTATATCAGCTTAGGGAACAGACTTCAACCCCTTGTGTCTGGCTGGGATTGGGAACTGGAACCAGTTAAAGAGTAGGGATGATGGGGCCCTGAGCTATTGTGAGGAGCAACTGAGGCCATGAACCTAACATGTGTGCCACAGTGCCTGGCACATAGTAGGGACTTAGATATTGATACTGTGTTTGTAAATTTTAAAAACAAGTGGCAGGGAAAGGTGGCCGAGAGACCATGTTCCCCTCTGGGGCATGTTCCAAGGGAGAGAAGGGTAATGGTAGAAAATACCACAGGGAACACAGACCCTCAGGCACACTCCCACAAGCATTGTCCATGAAGAAACACAGCATGCTTCTCCCTATTTTCACCAGGCTCCTTTAGAAGATGGGGAAGGACTTCCCTGGTGGCACAGGGGTTAAGAATCCACCTGCCAATGCAGGGGACACAGGAAGATCCCACATGCCGCGGAGCAACTAAGCCCGTGCGCCGCAACTACTGAGCCTGCACTCTAGAGCCCACGAGCCACAACTACTGAAGCCCACGTGCCTAGAGCCCGTGCTCTGCAACAAGAGAAGCCACCGCAATGAGAAGCCCACACACCGCAACAAAGACCCAATGCAGCCAAAAATTAAAAATGAATTAAAAAGAAAAAAGACACAAAAAAGTTGAACATGAAAGGATTGAAAAAAAAGAAGATGGGGAAAGTGTTGGTGGTTGACCCTGGAGGAATTCAAGCAGAGCATGACTAAGTGGAGGCTCTCCTTTAATTGTGATCTGATTGCAAAGGGAAGGAAATCTGGCCTGGGCAAAGGAGTGCTGCTGGTCTATGTGATTACTGCCAGGCCAGGGCCCTTCCCCTCCTTCCATCACCCCATCTCTGCACACACCGGAACCCCACTCCACTCTTATCTCAAAAGACTTTTGACCCTGGCTTTTCTTTCAAATGGTGCTTCCTTGGGCCCTCTCCTGTGGAGTGCCCTCACAGAGCCATCACTAGGGCAGGATTTGGTGACAGTGCTTGCCCTCTCCCTCTGCCTCCTCCAGGGCTGCCATGCCTGACGAGCATCTCATAGTCTGCCCTGTCTGACTGCTTGGCTGCAGGGGAGTCCCGTTGCCCAAAGCCCTCTTTGCGGTTGGTGGCTTGGGACAGCCTGCCCTAACTCTCCCAGCTCAGTATCTGGGCAGCTTCAGTCCTTCTCGTGGGAGTGCTGGCACAGCCAGTGCTTGGGTGTGTGGGCTCTTCACTCTTTGTCTGCCAGGCTTGACCCCATGATCCTATTCAGAGCCTGCCCCAGAGTCTGGATGAGAGGTTACCATGAAGCAGCCCAACCCCAGGCATGGATAGTCCTTGCTGGATGCTAAGGCCAAGTAGGAAGACACACTACTGAGGCAAGACCCAGTGGCTGTCTCCACTGCCAGAAAGATAGCTTTTCTAAGCCAAACACTGAGGCAAGATACCCACAGCCCTAAGACCTAGACAGATTTGGACAGGAGGACACAGTGAGGCTTATAAGTTTCATCCTGGGTTTGCCACATCTTCTGTACAAAGCCAGATGCTGGGTGGGAAGCATTCCTCCCAATTACCTGAGATGACTTTGGTAAGGAAAACGGACTGTGAAATGGGGCACAGAGACTGACACAGCCAGACTTGTCAGCCAGCTCTGGCGGGCCTGAGGTTCTGGGGCCCCTGCGCCCCCTGCTGGCCCCTCAGACAGGCTCCTGCCCTCCGGCTTCCTCCTCCCCAGGAAGCAGCCTGGTGCTTCCTTCTCATCCCAGTGCTACTTCATCTGCTCCCTCCCGCCTCACTCTTTTAATCTTTTCACCTTTGGACCTAGCCTACAGCTGCTTCCTCTTCCTTCCATAACCTGGGCTTCCTCCTTCTGGACAAAAACCTCCGAGTGTGACCCAAGGTTATTTTTGTTTGGGGAGGGGAGGGGGGTTGTTTTGGTTTTTGTAGTGTATGACCCAGCCTCTTGAAGAAGACCCTCACAACCATGCAAGTGGCAGCCTGCCTCAGCCAGCACCTCAGAGCAGGCTCTTCTGCTGCTTCCCAGAGGGCATCCAGCCTCCAGCTCTTCCTTCTCCCTCTGTCTCTCCCACTGCAGAAGCCCACCCTTACAGAGACTCTAGGGGTGGCCCCTCTAGCTCTCCCAGACCAGCCCTCAACATCACTCCAGACTGGACCAGGAATATCTTCTCTCTCTTTCCCTCCCTGCCTCTCCCTCTCCGTCTCCCCTTCCAAATCCTGTCCACTTAGCAAGTTCTAATGGCTCCAGTGTTCACACTCCAGCCCATCTCCACTATGTCCTCTCCTGAAGCTCCTGCTGCCAGGCTACTTGCTGTGACAACAGTCTCTTAGGTGTGTTTGTCTTCTGAGATTGGAAGCACCCAGAGGGCAAGGACTTTTAACCTCCCACAAAGCCAAGGGCAGTGCTAGGCTCCCAATGGGCACTCAGGACCCCGTGGAACGCTGATCCTCTCCTACTAACCACCCAGCACTGCCTCAGGGCTCTCTGCGTGCGCAAGGTCCGGGGAGTGGCAGGTCGGTGCGGCTGTGCCTTCAAGGCTACCATTGTCAGGTCCTGCAGAAGGAGGGAAGATGGGGGCCATTTCCCAGAATGGGTGATAATGACAGGGAGGTTTTTATTTCCAGGGCGAAGGGAGGGAGGACCAGTCGGGAGTGAGGTCCCTGGGTGTCAGTTATCACGCTGGTGAAGAAGCCCACGCGCGATATAGAGGACGTGGATCCCAGGAAAACCCCCAAACCTCATAGTTGCCTCGTCCTACCACCCCTCCACTCCTCCCAAGGGCGATCTGCCTCCCGGTTCGCAGCCCTAGGACAGATCCTTGCGTGACCTCGGGCGGCGCCCAGTGCTGCTGTGGACAGCTCATCCCGCGGCGGTGGCGGCGGCGGCGCCCGGCCTGTCCCCAGAGCCGCCAGGGGGCGAATAGGGTGCCCGCCGGCTCTTGGGACGCCCGGGGCGCCGGCGCTGAGCTCCGGAGAGTCCCGGCCTGGGAAGACGCGCCCGCCAGAACCTCTCCTTGGCTTCCCGCCGCCGCAGCCGCGCCGGGCCGCTACTTCCAGCCCCGCCTTTGGGCCGTCTCGGTCGCTCTGGGCGCCCCAGGCCTGGGCGCGGGCGGGGGCGCAGCCGCTGCGCGCCCGTACAGGTGACGGGCCGCCAGCGCGCCCAGCTCCACGCGCACAGGGCACTGCCCGGCGGACTCGCCTCGCTCGCATCCCGCCCCTCCTTCGCCTCTTGGCAGCCCCGGCTCTGCTCTCGCAGCCGCCCCGATTTGGGGACCGGCGATTGAATAGGCCGCACCCCGGGCTCAGCAAATGGAGGACGCTGGAATTTAAGGAGGGGGCGAGGGAGGACGCATCTCAGTCCCCTGCCTTCTCCCCACCACTGCGAAGCGGCCGCGGGCGACGCGCAGGCCGGTCTCTGCGCCCTGGGGCTCTGGTCTGGCCCGGCGCCGGTGCCGGTACGGGTGCCAGGGAGAGACCCCGCGCGAGGTTGGCCGGGCGCAACCGCGCTGCACCTGTTGGAGCGGGCCTCTATGCTCTCGGACCCGAGCCGGCCTCCACGGTACACGCTACCCGGGCGTGTACTGAAGGGCCACAGTTGACTTTAGGAAAACAAAACGAAATATTTATCTAGAATGGATGTATGCGTATGTCGGCCCCTCTCTGGGTCAGCTGGTTAGGACCATATTTCGTTAAGTCTCAGCCTGCAGCCTGAGACCCCTACGGCTTAGGACCTGCCCCCTGGCCTTGGCACTGCTGAGCATCTTTTGATGAGATGCTGTGTCCGCTGAAAAACAGTCTGTTCTTTGGAATTCAAATCAGCTTTTATCAAAACATGTCGGGCCTGACAGAGTTGGTGATAAACGTGTGTGTGTGTGTGTTTAAATCCTTTCTGTGCCCACACACTAGCCTGTATCCATTCTAGGTAAATATTTCTACCATTGAACAAAAAGAAGTCAAGTTTGTTTCGTTTCAAAGGGAGTCTTAGAAACAGTATCTCTCTACTTATGGCTAATCAATTACCCACGCTTTATTTTGCTTTGATTTGGTTAGGTTTAGGGGGTTTTGCGACACTGGAAGCAAGAATTTAGGTTAAATTATGTCTCAAGCTGCGCATGAGCTCTGGTTTCAAATCCTAACATTTAGCACAGGCTTTCACAGCGGGAGTGCCAGGGTTGACATCTGTGTCCGGCCGTATTCTGGTTCATGCTGGTCAGATAGATGCTCAGACAAACCCCTGGGGGAGGGGATCCTGAACGAGTGCACTCCTCTGCCCACCAGGAGGGAGTCAGAAATCTACAAGACACGACGAGTTTGTCGGCTAAGGCGGCCAGCGCTATATGTCTTAAGTTGCTTTCAGGCTCTGGGATGTGGGATTGGGCTGCAAACTCTGGACTCTAAATCTGTTTAGCATCCAGGACCTGGGTCCCAGGAGACTCTCTACCTTCTCCTCAGTTCATCTGGACATGAAAGGTGGGCTCAGAAATCAACAAATCAACCGACGGTCAGGGAGCCTGGGCGATTCTGCAGCCCTGAGGGAGCCTCCCCCATTACGCGCCCCCCCCCCATACACCACTAAGGCTCTGCTGACAGGGCAGGGACCCACCCCAAGCCCAAGGCAAGGTCCCACCCCTGCTCCTTCTGTCCTTCCGTTCCCCGCGTGTCTGAGACTTCCTGGCTCTGTGAAGGCAAGGAGTAGCCTAAAGTCCAGAGCCTCACATCTAAAGAGTGGCACTTGTGGGAGACGGGGCCCCAGTCCCCAACCTCAGGAGGCTCTGGAGATGGATGGGGTCAGGTGAACAGCCTGCAGGACTGCAGCCTCTGACCTTG
Source organism: Kogia breviceps (assembly GCF_026419965.1). Taxonomy (NCBI): domain Eukaryota; kingdom Metazoa; phylum Chordata; class Mammalia; order Artiodactyla; family Physeteridae; genus Kogia; species Kogia breviceps. The sequence goes on from NC_081313.1 coordinate 117,170,406, forward strand.
GCCCAGACACCAACCCTGCTGCCACCCTGTCTTCTTTGAGCTTTCCCAGAGTTGAGCGCTCACCAGGTATGGCTCCTACAGAGTTTCCCCATTCACCGGAATGCAGCCACGTGCCTGGAAGAGCACTCTTAGTTCAGCCCACCCAAGACCTCAACTCCCATCCTCTTCTTGAGTCAGCACTACACTTTCCCCTTCTCACCTCCGCTGGGGAGCCCTCTATTCATTCCCAGGAGAGCTACCCGGAGGAGAAGGCCATGTCCTCACTGCCTCACAGGTGGGAAGGGATAGACATGAGCACATCTGCAAAGGCTCTTCTTGCCCCCCCCCCCTTAAATCCCAGTGAGTCTTCCATCCCACACTATTTATTGGTTACCGACTTTGTGCCAGGCACGGTGGCAGAGGTCGGGGAATACAAAAATAAATGAAGCCGTTCCTGCCCTTAGAGAGCCCATGGTGTCTGATGGAGGAGTTTATTCTTTAACTCATTCTTTCACTCGAATGAGTCCCTTTGCCAACTGCTAGGGAGACAGCGAAGAAGACAAGCACAGCCCCAGCCATCCTAATAGTACCACCTTGTAGACCCACAGTCGGTAGGGGAGACAGACATTAATCAAGCCATCTGGCAAATAGAGAATTATGAGCCATGATAAAGAGAATCACAGGATGCTTGTGAGCACGTGTAAAGGGCCGGGGCGGGGTGTGTGTGCATGCGTGAGTGCGTGTGTGTGTGTGTGTGTGTGTGTGTGTGTGTGAGGACGGGGGTGGGGGGGAGACCAGCTGAGGGGGTCCGGCAGTAGTAGGGGACTGACGGGGACCCAGACCTGGCAGAACCTGGTATGGTGCTTACCTTCCTCCTGAAACATGACCCCAGAGCTTCGCGAAGGCCCCTCCCTGTACCCTATCCCTCACCCCCACACTCAGGAATTCTGCCAGCCTCTCTCTCTGAGGATGCCAGTCGCTTTTCCTTGCCGCCCGTTGGTGGCAGGAGGCCACAGTGCCCCTTGTGGCCACTGACTGAAGTTTCCAGGACCGTGGAGGGGTGGGGTTTCAGGCTGTGGAGCCGCTGTGTCCCAGCCTCCTGAGCTTCACCAACTAGCCTCAGTCCTTGGGCAGAGCCTCTCTCTCGTGCCTCTTGCTGTCACCAAAAGGGACCGCCAGGGTGGCCCGCCTGGAAATAATGCCAGGCTCCCTCAGCTGACACACAAGTGCCTATGCAGCTGCCACGAGTTAGCCAGCAGCAGCCTATGGCGGATAGGGTGGCCTAGACCCACAGGCAGCTGTGCCTCTGCATTTGCTTCCTTTTGTCTTTACAGATGTGGTGGATGTTACCTCCTGTGTGCTCCACATAGTGAGGCCAGAGCCTGGGATCCAGGGGAGTGCCTTACACACCTGCTTCCCTCTGTGGCTCAGGCCTTCGGGGATGTGGGTCTCTTGGCTTCTCCCTCTCCCCTCTGCCAGCCACTCCACCACATTCACTGTGGCTACAAAGCTTTGTGGCTGGATTTGGTTGCCCCTGAGACCCAAGCACAGAGAAAGAGGCCGCTTGCCCTGCTGTTATCATCGTCTCTGTGGAGAGGAAAGTTTGAAAATCCTCATTGGAAAGCCAGAAGCAAGCTCTGAGCAAAGGCATGATCCTTGTTAGCACTTTCTGGCCAGGCACATATCCCAGCCAGGGCACTTGGGCCTCAAATGGCAGGGCTGCCCACCTGCCTGAGTTTCTCGCAGGAGGAAGGTGAAGCAAGACCTCCTTGAGGTTTTAGATGTGGAAGAGCTAAGGCTAGCAGCAGGACCACCTGGGGCTCCAGGTGGGGGTAGGGGCAGAAAAGGAGAGCATTCCATGCCTTAGAACCTGGTGGGCACCTTTCTCCTTTCATTAGGTTGACTGAGCTCCTCTTTAAGGTATTATAAATGTTCAATGAATTCTGACTCTGTTAGGTTGGACAGCATTAAGGTATCCTGGGTAGATGCTGGGAACACAGCAAGGGACAGGTAATAATAACAGTAACACTACCATGTATTGTTCACTTAATATGTGCACTCTGAGCTCCACACACTGCATGAATTTTATTATTTAATCCGTACGACTTTCTCAGAGAGAACTGCCGTTGTCATCCCCATTTTACAGCTTAGGAAAATGAGGCTCAGAGAAATGAAATCATTTGGCCAAATTCACACACAGCTAATTAGGATTAAAACTGAGATCTGTGTGCCTCCAGGGTTCACACCTTCCTTCCCTCCTACAGACCATCCCTCAGAGCCCAGAGCTGGGAGAGGGAAGATCCCTGGAGAGAAGGAGTGGGTGCCATGCTGGCCTCCACCCTTGGTCAAGTTCATCCTGCCTCCACACAGACAGTCTTCCTGTGGCCTTGGGGACGGTGGCCTGAGGATGGGCAGTGAGGCCTCCTGATGCCAGGGCAGGGAGGTGGCTGCTCACCCATGTCTCTGAGGGCTGAGCTCCCCAGATACCTGGGCTTCCTGATCTGCTCCCCACCTTGGGCCTAGGTGGTGACTTCCCAGAGCCTGGCACCTGGCAGGCAGGCGGTCCTAGGATCGAGGACACACCCTTGGAGCCAGAGGCGCCTTCTGAGCTCAAAGCCAAACACGAACACATGGGTGGAGAACCTGCCGCTGAAGCCACTCATTTATCCCGTGTGCCCAGAGCTTCCCCTGGAAGCTCTACCACATCACTTCGTCCCAGAGCAGCCCTGGCTTCTGTGTTATGGAAAGGTGTGGACCTAGGGAGGGAATGGGGCAGGGGCGAGGGGTGCAGAACTTCTGCAGACAGGATGTGGTGCCAGAACCCAGAGCTGCCCTCCCCTCTCCAGAGGAAACCACAGACCTTCAGGAAAGAGAGTCGCAGCTTGCCCAGAGTAGCCAGGGGGAGGAGGGAAGGGGTTCATTATGGGGATTATTACATTCAGTCCTTAAACCACCCTAAGAAGGTACTATAAATCATTCATTTTACAGAAGAGGAAACCAGGGTCAAGGTCTTTCCCAGCTGGGAAAGCTGGGTCCCTCATCTGCCAGGTAGCCCCCTGTTAACTCCTCTGCTATACCATCTCCATGGCCTTTATCAGGTGATGGGAGTGGGGGGCAGGGGTGGGGGTAAGCAGAAGAGAAAGGGGCCCTAAACTCCAGGACTTGGAGAGGGGAAAGGCAGCTGCAGGTGTACATAAGGTGTTTGACCTAAAGCCCGAAGGTGACTGCCACTCATTGGTTGAGTCCAGTTGAGCCCCTTCCACATGCAGGTCCAGTGATGGCAGCATCCCTGTCCTCTGGCAGGTGAAAGGGGACAGATGCTTTACCAGGCGAGTACCCTGGAGACAGCGTGTGGAGGTGTGGAGGGACAGCCAGCCCAGCCTGAGACTGGGAGGGATCAGCAAGGCTTCCTGGAGGGGAGTCCTAAGGAAAGAGTAAAAATTAGATTAGGGAGAGGAAGGGATGACTGGAGGTAGGGGCAGAGGGGACCACAAGAGCAAGGCCCAGGGAAGCCTAAGCCCTTTGAGGGCTGCTGAGAAATGCGGGATGAGGTGTGCAGAGGCGAGAGGAGAGGGTGGATGTGCAGGCCAGAAGTCACAGGGTTTCCAAGGCCAAGGAACCTGGGACAACCAGACACCCTCCCACAGTCTCCCTGCGGACATCGAACCGGACCGGGAACATTCCAGCCTAATCAAGCTCAGATCGGGAGCTCCGGAGGCTCCACACGCCGGGGGCCGGCCTCCCCCCCCCGGGGAGCTTGCCCGCTCCCTCAGGCCAGGCCCCATTGGGGGTTAAGGGGTCCTCAAGGGCTCAGACCCTAAGAAGGCTGGAAGTTTTCCCTCTCCAGAATCTGGGGTGAACTGGGTAGGGATGGAGCGCAGGGGAATGGAAATGGAGCCGGAGGGAGGGCCCACCTGCCAGACAGAAAGGTCCTGCCTGAGGAACAGGACTTCAGAGCCGTCCCGGTTCTCAAGGGGCCCCTGCTCAGGCCGGTATTTCGGAAAAGGGCTGAAGGGCAGGATTTCAGTCCCAGCCTGAGCCCGAGCCTGTGCTGCCCTCTACCAGGCCCAACCTCGTGTGCTGTCGGCTTAAGGGGTGACACAGGCTAGGATATGGGAGCAACAGCCCCCCAGCCCTGGAAATGGCGTGTCAGGTGGCCAACTAGACTGCAGATTCTGTTGTCCGTTAGTCATTTTTATTTCTTCATTAAAGCTTCCATTCATTTACTATGAAAACAGCATCATGCTTAGGAAAAGAGCTAAGAGGGTGGAAGGGTATGGGGACAGAAGTCTTAATTAAGTACATTACCTAATGTCACCAATTTCAGCCTAAGAGAGAAGTGACCCCTATCCTCTATACACTGGAGAACTTCCTGCCCCCGATCTCCCAGTTCCCTTGGTCTTCTCTCCATCCTGACCCCCCCACCCCGCCCCCTCACAGAGAAGCAGGTCTCTGGCATTGGCAACAGTTACAGACAAAGAAGCAGTGAGAGGAAAGGAAGAGAAACCAGGCTGCCTCAGGGTAAGGGGACCCTGTCCCACCTCACAGGCTGGCAGGACACCACTTGCTGGGAGTGGGAGAGGGGTGGGGGAGGGCGACTCTCTCTTCCAGGACCTCTGAGCTTCCTAGTTCAGGTCCAAGGACCTGGTGTCATTATCAGGGGGACCAGGCCAGGAGGAAACCTCCCCCAGCTGACCTGGTTGACCTTCTTCCAGAAGCTGGCCAAATTCTTTGCATGGCCTTGTCCCCGAGGTGTCATCAATAACAGTAACAGTGGCCACAGCAGCAGCAGAAGCAGCAGCAAAGGAGATTATGTGTGGAGGGTTAGCTAGGTGTCTGCACTGAGCTCCCACATTTTTCATTATCTTTTGAAGTCCCCACAAACCTCAGGAGAGTTTAATAACCCCATTTTACAGATGAGACAACTGAGGCTCAGAGAAGTTAAGGGACTTCCCTAAGTCATATAGTTACTAAGTGACAGTGTCAGGACTCAAACGTGGTCTCACTGACTCCAGAAGGTGAACGAAGCTGGACTGCCTCTTCCCTTCCCCCACTACGCCCGCTCACTCCCAAACCCAAAGCCTCACAGGGCAGCATCTTCTATGCTCTGCAACCCTTCTGACCTCTTCTTTCTCAAGCTCAGTTCTGCCCCAGCTCCTGGCCCAACTTTGCAGAGCTGGGGAGGGAGCAGGATGGTTCTACTGCTGGGGAGGAAGGGCCTGTGCACCCTGGTGCATGGGAAGGGGCCTGAGCTCAGCTTGGCACACTGACTGGCTTGGCCTGGCCAGCAGGCATCACTCACACGTCAGAGTAGCCATGGTCACTTTTTTTAGTCTAGATGACTGCATTCAAGAGGGAAGAGGAGAGAACAAGAGGGAAGAGGAGAGAAGAAGGGGCCCAAGCCCAAGAGGACAGAGTGGGTGATCAGGGACCATAACCTCCTGGGGGCACAGGTGAGCAGAGATTTGTGGCTCAGGCTGACACACCAGGCTCTGTAGGTGCCCTCAGCACCCACCTGCCCTGGGGGGTTCTCTCCCCGCCTCTCCACTGCTGCCTGCTCTGACCCCACCATGCCTGGGGCACCAGGGACCACTTCCTTCACCTCCCAGGAGCCCAGGCTCTGGAATCAAAGGAACCTGGGTTTGAATCCTGGGACCCTAAGCAACTAATTTATCTCTTTGGGTCTCAGGTCCCTTAACTCCAAACTGACAGAACCTTGTGATAAAGGAGCTAAAGAAAGAATGTTTAATAGTAGTAACATTAATGTTTGTTCAGCACCCACTGTGTGCCAGGATGTTTCATGTATTATCTCACTAAATCCTCAAAACCGCCCTAGGAGTTCAGTGCTATTATCATTGCCCCTATTTTATAGGCAAGGAGGCTGAGGCTTAGGCGAAATAATTTGCCAAAGCTGGCAAGCCACAGAGCTGGGATAGGCCTCCAGAGTCTGTGCTCTCAGCTACCTCGATGTGTGATGTGCAGCTGGCTTGAGTGTTTGGGCCCTCAGATCCTCTGGCTTGCTTCCCATTCCACTTTGCAGAGGGGCTGCAAGAGTCCCTGGTAGCAATGGGGAATGCTGACCTCAGGAGTTGGCACGCTGCCCAGGATCCCCTTCCTAGGCCTTTTTGAGCCAGTGACAGACTTCTCCTGGTCACCTCCCTGAAAGGCTCTTCTTCCTTCCCCAGGGCTGAGGCTGGGGATCTGCTATGTTATGGGCACGTCCCTGGGTGACACAAGTGAGGACAGCAGATGTCAGGAGGATCCTGTGTACTGGGGTGCATTTGTTTTGAATCTTCTCGCATCTGACCACTTACTTGATCCAGGAAGGGCCTGAGGTTCCACTGGGTCAACAGATGAGGAAACTGAAACTCAGAAATATTAAGTGATATGTGCAAAGTTGCCCATCATGTGCAGGGTGGAGGGAAGATTGTGGAGCCAGGTTGCCAGAGCCCAGAATCAGAAGTCAACCCCAAGCTCTTCCCTGTCAGGGGCAGGCTCTCTGATATGATAGTTTGGGGCAGGTGCAGCCTGTTAATGAGCCCAGGCACTGCCTGTATTCACACATGCTGAACTGTCAGGACCCTGAAGCCCTGTTCCTACTCCTATTACTCAATAGGGCCCTCATTCATTTATTAGGTTGACAATTATTTATTGAATACCTACTGTGTGCCAGATCCTATACTAGGCACCAAGGATGCATTGTTGAACAAAAGCGGACCCGGTGCCTGCTCTCATGGAGCATATATACCAGTGGAAAAGAATCAAACAAATATGTGTCAGGTTACAAATTGTGATACACGCCAAGAAGGAAAACCACAGCCGATTCTAAGGCAGAACAACAGCGGGGGCATAACTTAGACTGGGGGTGTGGGGGAGAGGAGCAGCGGGCGGGAAGGCCTTTTGGAGATGACTTTTATATACGAACATAACCAATCAATCAATCAGCCAGTTGATTAACCCAGACCAGAGAGGTGGTCAAGTTCCACATGCTATGATTTCCAGAGTAAAGAGGTTTCCATTCGGCTTTCCTCTCCATCAAGGAAAAGTGCTGTTGTCTACGGCCGTTTTACCATTTGCCTTGAGATTCCAGGTCCCGGTGACCTCAGAGTACAAGTGAGGGAAAATATAATCTGACTTGGTTTTTTGGATAAAACAAGAAGTGCTGGGTCCCCCCTCGCCCAGATCGGCGCCGGCCCCTGCCTCCCCACCCGCCCTCAGAAGTGCGGTGCTCTATCGCCACCTGGTGGATTTAACAGACCACGCACGGGGACGCCCGGCCTCCTGGGTCTGGGGTAGGATACGGAAAGCAGCTTCCTTCGGGCGGAGGCTGAAAAGGAGGTAGTGGGTTTGGATGACTTCCTGGCAGGGGGCGGGGATGGGGAGAAGGAACGAGGGTGGATAGAGAACTGCTGCTTGAAAGTCAACTGACTGGAGACCGACAATGGCCCCATTGTGTCCGGAGCCTTGACCTTGATTTCCTGCCACTGTCGTCTCCCGGAGTGGCATCACCCGGGGCTGATTGGCCCGGAGTCCGTTCCGTGACCGTGGGCGGGCCCCGGGCTTGGATGGTGAGCACTGGGCTCCCCCAGGGGCTGAGACACGCGACTGGCCCTGTCCCCCCAGGAATCCCAGGGAAGGCGGGTGGGGCAACCGGCCGACGCCTCTCAGAAGGCATTTCTTCCTTGCTGCTCACAGTCAGGAGTTTGGCGGCAAGAACTCGGGACTTTTCTTTGAAAAACAGTGCTACCTTATGGTTAGGGACTGGGATTTGCAGTCTGAGAGACCCAGCTCCAAATTAGGGGATCCCTGGACACAGCCTTTAACACCACCCACCCTTTTCTTTTCTTCTTTCTTTCTCTCTTTCTCTTTCTTTCTTCCTTCCTTCCTTCCTTCATCTCTTTCTTTCTTTTTCTTTCTTTCTTTCCTTCTTTCTTTCTTTCCTTTCTTTCCTTCCTTCTTTCTTTCTTTCTCTCTTTTTCTTCCTTCCTTCCTCTCTTTCTTTTTCTTTCTTTCTTTTTTCCATTCTCTTCCCTTCCTTCCTTCCTTCCTCTTTCTTTCTTTCTCGTTCCTTCTTTCTTTCTTCTTTCTTTCTTTCTTTCTTTTTCCATTCTCTTCCCTTCCTTCCTTCCTTCCTTCCTTCCTTCTTAGCACATACTGGGATACACATTCCCTTTGTAAAAAAAATTACACAATACGATAAAAAGTTACAGCTCCCCACCTTTGTCACACTCACACACACCTCCCCCTCAGGTAATTGCTACTGTTAGATTGATGTGTGTCCTTCCTGACCTCATTCAATGAATTTACATGAGTCTGTACATATGAAAATATATGATTCCTTGTATGCACTCTCCGGGCCTCAGTTTCCTAATCTGAAAAATGGGAATGAAAATAATAGTAGTTAATTCTGAAAAGTTACTGAGAATGTTACCTGAGATAATTCATGTGGAGCACTTGGCTCGGCACCTGGCACACAGCATCTGTGACTATTGTTGTCATCATTCACCGTCATTATTATCATTATCATTGGGACCCAGACCCAATTCTAAGGTCTGGATAAAAGCCCTGTCTTCCTCCACAGCCTGCTCTTCCCCCTCCCCCTTCTCCCTCCTAACAGCCTGTGATAAAAATCTGTGTTCCCTAATGCCTATGTTTTTTTTAAACTAGAAAGAGCATCTGGTGTTTTCTGTATGTTCTCTCCTCCCCTTCCCTTCCTTTACTCCACCCGCCCCTTCCCTTCCATATTTGACCTAGATGTGACTGCTCACCCCACTGCAGAGAGAACATTCCATTCTGTGTCAGAAGAAGAGAGTTTCATGGCCCATACGATGCTGTTGGACCCACAGTGTTTGTACATAAAGGCTGTCTGCTGGGTAGGGGTAGGGCTAGTGGCTGAAAGGGGGCAGGGTGGGGGGCGGCACGCTCTGTGAAAGAGCACATAGTAAAGCAGGTAAGTAAGCAGTAGGGTTGGTTTTCAGAGCAGCGCAGGGTGTGGCCAAGGGCAAGTCATTTCACCTGTCTGAGCCTCAGTTATCTCACCTGTGCAATGGGGCTGCTAACAATAGCCACCACATTCAAGTGCTATGAGGATAACACGGTACCTGTGAATGGACTTGGTACTGAGAAAGCCAAATAGTAGTTATTATATTGGAAAACTAAGTGTCATGTTTGTTTAGCATTTTATATTTGCAAAGAGAATTTCTAACTTCTTTTTTTCTTTTTAACATGAACTAGTTTTTGCTGCATGGAGAAAGAAGTTTGGTTTGGATTTACAAGTCTCAGGAGAAAGGTAAATGCCTTTTCCTGGGCCTCTGTTGAAGCAGCCAGGTGCCACTTCCTGGAGCTGTTTGCTGGTCCGTAACATAGCCACAGAGAGCATCAGGATACAGGACACAGAAGGACCTCACTGTTCCAGAGGATGCAGCAGGAAATACGTCAAACCCATGTGAGTAAGACAAGGCCAAATCACCCATTCCACAAACACTCATGGAGCAGCTGCTTCGTGCCCAGCCTGTACTACAGAGCCCTGCACAGCTGAGGGTCCCTGGAATACAGGGGTGGTTTTTTTTGGGGGGGGATCTTACCGCACATACGAGCTAATATTTATTTAGTGCTTATTAGATGCCAAGTATGTTATAAGGACAACAAAAAAGTCTTAGATAAGATCTTTGTCCCCCTATAGCTTGTGTTTTATTGTAATTTAAAAAAATTTTTTTGAAGTATAGTTAGTTACAGTGTCATGTTAATTTTTTCTGTACAGCAAAGTGACTCAGTTATACATACATACATATATATATTCTTTTTCATGTTCTTTTCCATTATGGTTTGTCACAGGATATTGAATATAGTTCCCTGTGCTATACAGTAGGACCTTGCTGTTTATCCATCCTATATATAATAGTTTGCCTCTGGTAATCCCAAACTCCCCATCCTTCCAGCCCCTACCCTGCCTCCCCCTTGGCAACCACAAATCTGTTCTCTATATCTGTGAGTCTGTTTTTATTTCATAAATATATTGATTTGTGTCATATTTTAGATTCCACATATAAGTGATATTATAAGGGATTTGTCTTTCTCTTTCTTTTTTTTTTTTTTTTTTTTTTTTTTGTGGTATGCGGGCCTCTCACTGTTGTGGCCTCTCCCGTAGCGGAGCACAGGCGCCGGATGCACCGGCTCAGCGGCCATGGCTCACGGGCCCAGCCGCTCCGCGGCATGTGGGATCTTCCCGGACCGGGGCACAAACCCGTGTCCCCTGCATCGGCAGGCGGATTCTCAACCACTGCGCCACCAGGGAAGCCCTGTCTTTCTCTTTCTGACTTACTTTGCTTAGTATGATAATCTCTGGGTCCAACCATGTTGCTGCAAATGGCATTAATTCATTCTTTTTGATGGCTGAATAGTACTCCATTGTATATATGTACCACATCTTCATTATCCATTCATCTGTCGATGGACATTTAGGTTGTTTCCATGTATTGGCTATTGTAAAGAGTGCTGCTTTGAACATAGGGATGCATGTGTCTTTTTTTTTTTTTTTTTTTTCGGTATGCGGGCCTCTCACTGCTGTGGCCTCTCCCATTGCGGAGCACAGGCTCCGGACGCACAGGCTCAGCGGCCATGGCTCACGGGCTTAGTTGCTCCGCGGCATGTGGGATCCTCCCGGACCAGGGCACGAACCCGTGTCTCCTGCATCGGCAGGCGGACTCTCAACCACTGCACCACCAGGGAAGCCCTGCATGTGTCTTTTTGAATTAGAGTTTTGTCTGGGTATATGCCCAGGAGTGGGATTGCTGGATCATATGGCATCTCTACTTTTAGTTTTTTTGAGGAACCTCCATACTGTTTTCCGTAGTGGCTGCACCAATTTACTTTCCCACCAACAGTGTAAGAGGGTTCCCTTTTCTCCACACCCTCTCCAGCATTTGTTATTTGTTATTTGTTATTACTCTTTAATGATGGCCATTCTCGCTGGTGTGAGGTAGTTCCTCATTGTAGTTTTGATTTATATTTCTCAAATAATTAGTGATGTTGAGCATCTTTTCATGTGCCTATTGGCCATCTGTATGTCTTCTTTGGAGAAATGTTTATTTAGGTCCTCTGCCCATTTTTTGATTGGGTTGTTTGTCTTCTTTTGTTGTTGTTGAGTTGTATGAGCTGTTTGCATATTTTGGAAATTAAGCCCTTGTTGATTGCAACATTTGCAAATATTTTCCCCCACTCTGTAGGTTGTCTTTTCAGTTTTTTTTAATGGTTTCCTTTGCTGTACAAAAGCTTATAAGTTTGATTAGGTCCCGTTTGTTTATTTTTGCTTTTATTTCTATTGCCTTGGGAGACTGACCTAAGAAAACACTGGTATGATTTATGTCAGAGAATGTTTTGCCTATGTTCTCTTCTAGGAGTTTTAAGGTGTCTGGTCTTATATTTAGGTCTTTAGTAGCTTGTGGTTTTTTTTGGTTTTGGTTTTGGTTTTTTTTGGCCATACGCAGGCCTCTCACTGTTGTGGTCTCTCCCATTGCGGAGCACAGGCTCAGGATGCGCAGACTCAGCAGCCATGGCTCACGGGCCCAGCCGCTCCGCGGCATGTGGGATCTTCCTGGACCGGGGCACGAACACGTGTCTCCTGCATCGGCAGGTGGACTCTCAACCACTGTGCCACCAGGGAAGCCGAGTAGCTTGTGTTTTAATGGTTCTTCTATACATGTTACTTTCCTCTGCTTTTTTAGGGGGTGTTATACGCACATTAAAATTTATCTTTTTGAAACTCACAGTTCTGTGAGTTTCAACAAACACAGACATGTAACCACCATCACAATAAAAATATAGAATGTGTCCACACCCCCAAATTTTCCTCTTGCCCTTTAGTGATAAATAAGACCTCTCCTCCAACCCCAGCCACTGAAAACCACTGATCTGATTTTGTCCTTATAGTTTTGCCTTTTCCAAAATGGAATCTTATAGTATGTAGCCTTGAGTCTGCTTCTTTCTTTTACCTTAATGCTTTTGAGATTCACCCACATTGTTGTACATATCAGCAATTTGTCCCTTTTCTCTTTAACTTTTCATTCTAAAATGTTTCAAATATAAATTTAAAAGAATAATAGAGTGGGAATTCCCTGGCGGTCCAGTGGTTAGGACTCAATGCTTTCACTACTGTGGCCTGGGTTCAATCCCTGGTCAGGGAACTAAGATCCCACAAGCCACATGGCCATAATAATAATAATAATAATAATAATAATAGAGTGAATACCTTTAAATCTACCACCTAGATTCAATAATTGTTTGCATTTTGCTATATTTTAAAATAACATCTATAACAGGCATATATTTGCTGAACCATTGGAAAGTAAGTTGTAGATACTGACACTTCACCTCCAAAACTTCAATACATATCACCTAAGAATGAGTGATGACCATATGTTATCACACCTAAGAAAGATGACAATAAATTCCCAAGTGTCATCTACTATTCATCCATTTGCAAATTTCCCCAATTTCAAAAAAGACTTTTATAGTTTTTATCCACTTGCTAGAGGGTGGTTTTTTTTTTTTTTGGTGAGCCCCACAGCTTATAGGGTCTTAGCTCCCCAACCAGGGATGGATCCCTGGGGCCCCAGCAGAGAGAGTGCCAAGTCTAATCACTGGGCCAGTGAATTCCCAACTAGAGTTTTATTTCTAAACTTTTAGTTTTGAAATAGTTATAGACTCATAGGATGTTGCAAAAATAATAGAGTCTCATGTACCCTTTAACCATCTTCCCATAAAAATGACATCTTACATTGAACTGTAGTAAAATATCAAAACCAGGACACTTGCAGTGGTACATTACTGTTAACTAGACAACAGAACTTATTCAGTTTACACCAATTTTTAACCTGCATTCATTTGTGTGTGTGTGGGGGGTGTATGTTTAGTTCTATGCACTTAAATCCCAAGTAGAGATTCTTGTAACTACCAACACAGTCAAGATTGTTATTGTTGAGCAGAAGCAAGAAGAACTACAATCCTGCAGCCTGTGGAACAAACACCACATTCACAGAAAGACAGACAAAATGAAAAGGCAGAGGACAATGTACCAGATGAAGGAACAAGATAAAACCCCAGAGAAACAACTAAATGAAGTGGAGATAGACAACATTCCAGAAAAAGAATTCAGAATAATGATAGTGAAGATCCAGAACCTCAGAAAAAGAATGGAGGCAAAGATCGAGAAGATGCAAGAAATGTTTAACAGGGTTTCCCTGGTGGCACAGTGGTTAAGAATCTGCCTGCCAATGCAGGAGACATGGGTTTGTGCCCCTGTCCGGGAAGATCCCACATGCCGCAGAGCAACTAAGCCTGTGTGCCACAACTACTAAGCCTGCGCCCTACAGCCTGCAAGCCACAACTACTGAGCCCACATGCCACAACTGCTGAAGCCCATGTGCCTAGAGCCCATGCTCCACAACAAGAGAAACCACTGCAATAAGAAGCCTGTGCACCACAACGAAGAGTAGCCCCTGCTCACCACAACTAGAGAAAAGCCCGCATGCAGCAACAAAGACCCAATGCAGCCATAAATAAATACATAAATACATAAATAAATTTATTGATTTTAAAAAAAGGGAAATGTTGAACAAAGACCTAGAAGAATTAAAGAACAAACACCTAGAAGAATTAAAGAATGAACAAACAGAGATGAACAATACAATAACTGAAATGAAAAATACACTAGAAGGAATCAATAGCAGAATAACTGAGGCAGAAGAACGGATAAGTGACCTGGAAGACAGAATGGTGGAATTCACTGCTGCAGGACAGAATAAAGAAAAAAGAATTAAGAGTGAAGACAGCCTAAGAGACCTATGGTTCAACATTAAACGCACCAACATTCGCATTATAGGGGTCCCAGAAGGAGAAGAGAGAGAGAAAGGACCCAAGAAAATATATGAAGAGATTATGGTCAAAAACTTGCTAACCTGGGAAAAGAGATAGCCACCCAAGTCCAGGAAGCACAGAGAGTCCCAGGCAGGATAAATCCAAGGAGAAACATGCTGAGACACATAGTAATCAAACTGACAAAAATGAAAGATAGAAAAAGTATTAAAAGCAACAAAACGAAATGACAAATAACATACAAGGGAACTCCCATATGGTTAACAACTGATTTCTCAGCAGAAACTCTACAAGCCAGAAGGGAGTGGCATGATATATTTAAAGTGATGAAAGGGAAGAGCCTACAACCAAGATTACTCTACACGGCAAGGATCTCATTCAGATTTGACAGAGAAATCTAAAGCTTTACAGACAAGAAAAAGCTAAGAGAATTCAGCACCACCAAACCAGCTCTACAACAAATGCTAAAGGAACTTTTCTAAGTGGGAAACACAAGAGAAGAAAAGGACCTACAAAAACAAACCCCAAACAATTAAGAAAATGGTAACAGGAACATACATATCAATAATTACCTTAAATGTGAATGGATTAAATGCTCCAACCAAAAGATACAGCCTCACTGAATGGATACAAAAAACAAGACCCATATATCTGCTGTCTACAAGAGACCCACTTCAGACCTAGGGACACATACAGACTGAAAGTGAGGGGATGGAAAAAGGTATTCCATGCAAATGGAAATCAAAAGAAAGCTGGAGTAGCAATGCTCATATCAGATAAAATGGGCTTTAAAATAAAGAATGTTACAAGAGACAAGGAAGAACACTACATAATAATCAAGGGATCAATCCAAGAAGAAGATATAACAATTATAAATATATATGCACCCAACATAGGAGCACCTCAATACATAAGGCAAATGCTAACAGCTATAAAAGAGGAAATTGACAGTAACACAATAATAGTTGGGGACTTTAACACCTCATTTACACCAATGGACAGATCATCCAGACAGAAAATTAATAAGGAAAGACAAGCTTAAAATGGCACAATAGACCAGATGGATTTAATTGATATTTATAGGACATTCCATCTGAAAACAGCAGAATACACTTTCTTCTCAAATACACACGGAACATTCTCCAGTATAGATCACATCTTGGGTCACAAATCAAGCCTTGGTAAATTTAAGAAAATTGAAATCATATCAAGCATCTTTTCCGACCACAACGCTATGAGATTAGAAATCAATTACAGGGAAATAATGTAAAAAACACAAACACATGGAGGCTAAGCAATACGTTACTAAATAACCAAGAGATCACTGAAGAAATCAAAGAGGAAATCAAAAAATACCTAAAGACAAATTACAATGAAAACACGATGATCCAAAACCTGTGGGATGCAGAAAAAGCAGTTCTAAGAGGGAAGTTTATAGCAATACAAGCCTACCTCAAGAAAAAAGAAAAATCTCAAATAAACAATCTAACGTTACACCTAAAGGAACTAGAGAAAGAAGAACAAACAAAACCCAAAGTTAGTAGAAGGAAAGAAATCATAAAGATCAGAGGAGAAATAAATGAAATAGAAACAAAACAGTAGCAAAGATCCATAAATCTAAAAGCTGGTTCTTTGAGAAGATAAACAAAATTGATAAACCTTTAGCCAGGTTCATCAAGAAAAAGAGGGAGAGGACTCAAATCAATAAAATTAGAAATGAAAAAGGACAAATTACAATGGATATGGCAGAAATACAAAGCAACCTAAGAGACTACTACAAGCAACTCTATGCCGATAAAATGGACAACCTGGTAGAAATGGACAAATTCTTAGAAAGGTATAACCTTCCAAGACTGAACCAGGAAGAAATAGAAAATATAAACAGACCAATCACAAGTAATGAAATTGAAACTGTGATTAAAAATCTTCCAACAAACAAAAGTCCAGGACCAGATTGCTTCATGGGTGAATTCTATCAAACATTTAGAGAAGAGCTAACACCCATCCTTCTCAAACTCTTCCAAAGTGTTGCAGAGGAAGGAACACTCCCAAACTCATTCTACGAGGCCACCATCACCCGACACCAAAACCAGACAAAGATAGTACAAAAAAAGAAAATTACAGACCAATATCACTGATGAATATAGATGCAAAAATCCTCAACAAAATACTAGCAAACAGAATCCAACAACACATTAAAAGGATCATACACCATGATCAAGTGGGATTCATCCCAGGAATGCAAGGATTCTTCAATATACACAAATCAATCAACGTGATACACCGTATTAACAAACTGAAGAATAAAAAACATATGATCATCTCAATAGATGCAGAAAAAGCTTTTGACAAAATTTAACACCCATTTGTGATAAAAACTCTCCAGAAAGTGGGCATAGAGGGAACCTACCTCAACATAATAAAGGCCATATACAACAAATCCACAGCAAACATCATTCTCAATGGTGAAAAACTGAAAGGATTTCCTCTAAGATCAGGAACAAGACAAGGATGTCTACTCTCACCACTATTATTCAACATAGTTTTGGAAGTCCTAGCTACAGCAATCAGAGAAGAAAAAGAAATAAAATGAATACAAATTGGAAAAGAAGAAGTAAAACTGTCACTGTTTGCAGATCACATGATACTATACATAGAGAATCCTAAAGATGCCACCAGAAAACTGCTAGAGCTAATCAGTGAATTTGGTAAAGTTGCAGGATACAAAATTAATACACAGAAATCTCTTGCATTCCTATACACTAACAACGACAGATTAGAAACAGAAATTAAGGAAGCAATCCCATTCACCATTGCAACAAAAAGAATAAAATACCTAGGAATAAACCTACCTAAGGAGACAAAAGTCCTGTATGCAGAAAACTATAAGATGCTGATGAAAGAAATTGAAGATGACACAAACAGATGGAGAGATATACCATGTTCTTGGATTGGAAGAATCAATATTGTGAAAATGACTATACCACCCAAAGCAATCTACAGATTCAATGCAATTCCTATCAAATTACCAGTGGCATTTTTTATGGAACTAGAATAAAAAATCTTTAAAAAATTTGTATGGAGACACAAAAGCCCCCGAATAGCCAAAGCAGTCTTGAGGAAAAAAACAGAGCTGGAGGAATCAGACTGCCTGCCTTCAGACTACACTACAAAGCTACAGTAATCAAGACAATATGGTACTGGCACAAAAACAGAAATATAGATCAATGGAAAATAATAGAAAGCCCAGAGATAAACCCACACACCTATGGTCAACTAATCTATGACAAAGGAGGCAAGGATATACAATGAAGAAAAGACAGTCTCTTCAATAAATGGTCCTGGGAAAACTGGACAGCTACATGTAAAAGAATGAAATTAGAACATTCCCTAACACCATACACAAAAATAAACTCAAAATGGATTAAAGACCTAAATGTAAGACCGGACACTATAAAACTCTTAGAGGAAAACATAGTAAGAACATTCTTTGACATAAATCACAGCAAGATCTTTTTTGACCCACCTCCTAGAGTAATGGAAATAAAACAAAAATAAACAAATGGGACCCAATGAAACTTAAAAGCTTTTGCACAGCAAAGGAAACTATAAACAAGATGAAAAGACAACCCTCAGAATGGGAGAAAATATTTGCAAATGAATCAACAGACAAAGGATTAATTTCCAAAATATATAAACAGCTCATGCAGCTCAATATTAAAGAAACAAACAACCCAATCAAAAAATGGGCAGAAGACCTAAATAGACATTTCTCCAAAGAAGACATACAGATGGCCAAGAGGCACATGAAAAGCTGCTCAACATCACTAATTATTAGAGAAATACAAATCAAAACTGCAATGAGATATCACCTTACAGCGGTTAGAATGGGCATCATCAGAAAATCTACAAACAACAAATGCTGGAGAGGGTGTGGAGAAAAGGGAACCCTCTTGCACTGTTGGTGGGAATGTAAATTGATACAGCTACTATGGAGAACAGCATGGAGGTTCCTTAAAAAACTAAAAATAGAATTACCATATGACCCAGCAATCCCACTACTGGGCATATACCCAGAGAAAACCATAATTCAAAAGGACACATACACCACAATGTTCATTGCAGCACTATTTACAATAGCCAGGACATGGAAGCAACCTAAATGCCCATTGACAGATGAATGGATAAAGAAGATGTGGTACATACATACAATGGAATATTACTCAGCCACAAAAAGGAATGAAATTGGGTCATTTGTAGAGACATGGATGGACCTAGAGACTGTCATACAGAGTGAAGTAAGTCAGAAAGAGGAAAACAAATATATATTAATGCATATATGTGGAATCTAGAAAAATGGTACATATGAACCAGTTTGCAGGGCAGAAATAGAGACAGAGATGTAGAGAACAAATGTATGGACACCAAGGGAGGAAAGCAGGTTGGGGTGGTGGTGGTGGTGGGATGAATTGAGAGATTGGGATTGACATGTATACACTAATATGTATAAAATAGATAACTAATAAGAACCTGCTGTATAAAAATAAATAAATTAAATTTTTAAAAAAGATTGGTAACTGTTACATCACAACTGTTAACATCACTAGGAAGAACTCTCTAGTGCTACCTCTTTGTAGTGACACCCACTCCTACTTCATGCCTCCCTGGTCCTCCTGCCTGAGCCCTGGAAACCACTATTCTGTTCTCCATCTCCATAGTTTTGTCATTTTGAGAATGTTGTATAAATGACATCATACAGTATGCAACCTTTTGAGATTGAATTTTTTCACTAAGTGTAAGGCTCTTGAGCTTCCTCCAGGTTGTTGCATGTATGATCAGTAGTTTGTTCTTTTCTGTTGCTAAGTAGTATTCTTACATGGATGTGCCACTGTTTACCCATTCATCAGTTGAAGGATATTTGAATTGTTTCCAGTGTTTGGTGATTATAAATCAAGTTATTGTGAACATCTGTGCAACAGGTTTATGTGAGAACATAAGCTTCACTTCACTTGGGTAAATACCTAAGAGTGGGATTGTTGGGTTGCATGGTAAGTGTAAATTTATGTGAAATGGCTAAACTGTTTTGCCAGCTGTCTCTACCATTTTGCATTCGCACCAGCATTGTATGAGAGTTACGGTTGCTCTGCATTCCTGCCAGCAGGAAAAAGTATTATCACTTTTTAATAAAAATGTCAGCCATTCTAATACATGTGTAATACTACCCTACATAACTCTTAAACCTTAAGTAAGACCATGTCACGACCCTTCTTAAAATACGCTTCACATCACACTCAGAATAAAATTCAAGCTCATTTCTGAGGCCTTCCAGACCCTCTCTCCTGACCTCTGGGTCTCACTCGGCTCAAGCTGCAGCAACCTCCCTGTTGTTTCCCTGACATCCTAAGCTTGTTCCACTGGAATGTTCTTACCCTCGGTATCCAGGTGACTCAGTTTCTCGCTCCATTTACTCTCTGTCTAATATCAGCTTCTCAGAGGCCTACCCTGATGGTCCAAATGAGCCCCATCCCTCCACTCAGCTCACAATTCTCCTACCCTGTTTTATTTTTCTTCAAGGCACTTATCTCTTCTTGATATACTATATCAATTACTGAACTATTTACTGTCTGTGTCCCCCATAAGGACAGGGATTGGCTTTTTGATGACTGTTTCCAGTGCTTAACACAGTGCCTGGCACATAGGAGACACTCAATAAATATTTGTTGAATGAATGTGTATCGGAGACCTCTTGTGACCCTCCTCCCATCCTGGCCCACCTTTTACTCAGCCATCGCCGTGGCAACCAGTTTTGGGACAGGTAAAAGCCCCCTGGGTTAGCTGCTCCCCACAGGTCTTGCCTTCTGCCCAGGCGTGTGTCTGGACTCAAGCACTGTGGCCTGGAAATGTGAGGAACTTAACCCTACTGGGGCAACCCTGGACCCACAGATATACGCTCGCTTCTCTGATGCTCAGCGGACAGTTTTGAGGTGCCCTACATGTTGCTCCTCAGCAGGTCCTCCCTGCCGGATTGAGCCCCACTTGCCCACATGGTGACCAACTCCGCAACACACCATTGTCCTGCTTTCCTTCTTTCCAGTCCTCCTCTCCCCACGCCCCCACTCCTGTTCCCAGGGGCCTGGTACATAATAAATATTTATTAAGTGAATAAGGTAATTACTAGCAACACACACACACACACACACACACACACACACACACACATATACACACACAAAAGAAAAGAAAAAAGAAAATGTATGTCCACACAAAGGTTTGTCATGAATTGTCGTAGCAGGTTTATTTATTGATTTATTTTATTTTAGATTTTTTAAATTGAAGTATAGTTGATTTACAGTGTCATCTTAGTTTCTGGTATATAACAAAGTGATTCATAGATAGATAGATAGAGATATTCTTTTTCAGATTCTTTTCCATTATAGTTTATTACAAGGTATTGAATATAGTTCTCTGTGCTATATAGTAGGACCTTTTTGTTTATCTCTTTTGTATATAGTAGTTTGTATCTGCTAATCCCAAACTCCTTATTTATTCCTCTGCCACCCCTTTCCCCTTTGGTACCATAAGTTTGTTTTCTTATTTATTTATTTAATTTATTTATTTTTGGCTGTGTTGGGTCTTCCTTGTTGTGTGCATGCTTTCTCTAGCTGCTGAGAGCGGGGTCTACTTTTCGTTGCAGTGCGTGGGCTTCTCAATGCGTTGGCTTCTCTTATGGTGGAGCACGGGCTCTAGGCATGCGGGCTTCCATAGTTGTGGCACGCAGGCTTCCGTAGTTGTGGCTCGCAGGCTCTAGAGCGCAGGCTCAGTAGCTGTGGTGCACGGGCTTCGTTGCTCCTCAGCATGTGGGAACTTCCCGGACCAGGGCTTGAACCCTTATCCCCTGCATTGGCAGGCTGATTCGTAACCACTGCGCCACCAGGGAAGCCCATAAGTTTGTTTTCTATGTCTGTAAGTCAAAGCAGCATTATTCATAATAGCCCAAAACTGGAAATGGCCCAGGTGTCCATCAACAAGCAAATAGATAAATTGTGGTACATTCATACAATAGTTTACTACTCAGTAATAAAAAGAAACAAATGCTGATAAATGCTACAACATGAATAGACCTCCAGAACATTATGCTGAGTGAAAGAGGCCAGACAGGAGAGTACATACTGGATGATTATATTTACACTGGTTTTTTTTTGTTTGTTTTTGGCTGCACTGCATGGCTTGTGGGATCTCAGTTCCCTGGCCAGAGATTGAACCCAGGCCACAGCAGTGAAAGCGCCAGATTCTAACCACTAGATCACCAGGGAAATCCCTGGATGATTACATTTAAATGAAGTTCTAGAACAAGCAAAATGAAGCTATGGGAACAGAAAACTGAGCTGAGATAGACGGGGGCTGGCCATGGGGAGGGAGGATATTGACTGGAAAGAGGACTCAGGAAAATTGTACAGATTATGGAAATAGTCTATATCTTTTGTAGAGTGGTGGATACTTGGGTATTTGTCAAAACTCACATAACTGTACACCTTAAACATGTGCATTCTATTGTATGCAAATTATACCTCAATAAGGCTGATTCCCCCCCCCCCCCCCCCCCCGGTACGCGGACCTCTCACTGTTGTGGCCTCTCCGATTGCGGAGCACAGGCTCTGGACATGCAGGCCCAGCGGCCATGGCTCACGGGCGCAGCCGCTCCGCGGCATGTGGGATCTTCCCGGACCAGGGCACAAACCTGTGTTCCCTGCATCGGCAGGCGGCTTCTCAACCACTGCGCCACCAGGGAAGCCCGGCCAAGTGATTCTTGAGGAGGTAACATTTGAGCAGAGATTTGAATGTCAAGAGGGAGACAGCCATGCAAAGATCTAGGGGAGGCCATTCCAGAAAAAAGGTCAATGTGGGAACAAAGACCAGAACAGGAAGGAGTTTGATAATCTTGGGACCAGTCTGAAGGCCAGTGTGACGAGGTGAAGTGGGTAGGGCAGAGAGTGGTATGAGACAGGGTGGAGAGTTGGGTGGAAGCCAGATCACATATGACCTTATCAGCCCCAATAAAGGTGTGGAATTTGAAATGAATAAAATGCAAATCCCTCATGGGTCTAGTGGAGCAGAAACACATAAGCAAATAAAGGCAAATACAGGGTCATGGGTGATATTTTGGGGCCGTGTACAGGGAAAGAGGAGGGAGTAGTCAGCGCTACCTGGGAACATCTGGGAAGGCTTCCCAGAGGAGGTGACATTTCAGCCAAGACTTGAAGGAAGAGTAGCAGAGGAGAAAGGGTGTTCCAGTGGAGGGTGCTGTGTCTATAGTAGCCCAGAGGTGAGCAGCTCCAAGGAACATTCAAAGACCTGAGCATAACATAGGTCTAGCTGGAGTTTTGCCTCTAGGGGAGTGGCAGGAGATCTGAGGTTGAAGAGAAAGGCTTTTAAATGCCTCATCAAGGACTTCCCTGCCGGTCCATTGGTTAAGACTCTGAATTTCCACTGCAGGGGGCAAGGTTTCATATGCATTATCTTAGTTAATCCTCAAAATAACACTATAGATACACTGGGGGTGGGGATGAGGGTGGGAAATAAAAACACTGTAAAGTAGATAACAATGTTATCCCTATTTTTTTCCAGATAAGGAAGCTAAGGCACAGAGAGGTTAAATAACTTACTCAAGGTCATGTGGCCAATAAGTGATGGAGTTCGACCCTGTCACTCCATCCAGACCTGGAGAAGTGCTCTGTGCAAAGAGAGCAGCTTTTGTGTGCATCAATTTACCCTTGCGACATCTCTGTGTGCCTGGGCCTATTATTATTTCCACTTAACAGATGAGAAAACTGAGGCCCAAAAACATTTAGTAAAATGTACTGGGATCCAAGATGAGGATGTAAGGGAACTGGGGCTGGAATGCAGGTCTCTGGACACTCCTAATCATAGCATTACCCTGCCTCCCTGAGTGGGAGAAGTCACTTCACCTCTTAAATCAGGGGTTCCCAAACCCAGGGCCATGGATGGGTTTCAGTCCGTGGCCTGTTAGGAACCGGGCCACACAACAGGAGGTGAGTGGTAGATGAGCAAGCGAAGCTTCATCTGTATTTACAGCTGCTCCCCATGGCTCACATTACCACCTGAGCTCCGCCTCCTGTCAGCATTATGGCGAGTTGTATAATTATTTCATTATATATTACAATGTAATAATAATAGAAATAAAGTGCACAATAAATGTAATGTACTTGAATCATCCCAAAACCATCCCCCCCCCGCCCCACCCCCGGTCCATGGAAAAATTGTCTTCCATGAAACCAGTCCCTGGTGCCAAAAAGGTTGGGGACCACTGTCTTAAATGATCGTCCAAGCAAGGGATGGGCGAGAGTACACGTTTTCCTTGTCCTGTCCCTTTCAGAAAGTGTCTATAGTCCTTACCATGTGTGTTTTCCAAAGAAAAGGCTCCCAGGGCCCGAGGAGCTAGGATTTAGAGCCTCATGGTACAAACCAACTTGTAGGGTCCCAGCCAGGAACAAGTGCCCATCTTCTAAGAATCTCACAGCAGTGCCACATGCCTCAGCTTTATCCAAGCAACAGAAGGAGGTGGTGGAGGCGGCGGTGGCAGCAGCAGCCTCAGCAGCAGCAGCAAATCTGTCCCCAGTGCACGACAGCATTGTTTTGCTGTGATGGAATACACATGGCATATGTCTGCAAAGTTACTATCTTGAGAGCGGGTAGAAAGGGGATTTTTCATGTGCCAGACTTCACTTTCCCTTCTGAAACAATTCTTGTAGTAAACGGAGGTTTTCTGATCTTGCTAAGATCCAGAAGATGGGAATTCCTTTATGCATTTTAAGTAAAACTACTGTCTTGTAGAGTTTGTCTATTGATGGTGCAAATGTTTTTTAAACGTGGAAGCTCTCCTGTGCTCCCTCCCTCCCTCCAAAGGCCAGGACAGGAAGAGGCACTGCCATCTATAGGCAACCAACTCTGTTCCAGTCTCAGACCACCCCAGTGATGAGACCACTGTCTGTCCTGTGGCTGCCATCCCCTGGCAAATGGGGTGGGTAAGAGGAAAGGCTTGCTGAGCGCGGGAGGCCTGGGGCGGAAGGGGAGAGGCAAGGAAGGGCCAGGAAGCAAGCAGAATGTGACTTTTAGGAGGAGAATTATTTTGAACTACATCTTGTGTGCTGACAGCATAATAATCATCATTAGGACCTCAGATACAACATGAAGCCCGCCCTGAAGTTAAATTTTCCCTTTCCGATAAGTGTGGCCTGTCAACCCAGCCTAAGATGGCTCAATGCAACCTCCTCCATGGTAGGGGATTGACATGCTTCAGCTGCTCCCTCAGTTACCTTTCATTAAGGACTTTGCTTTATTGGTAAACAGGGGCACCTGTTTGCCTTAGCCTTATCAAATCAACCTGACAGCTACTTTGTGCAAGAACCAGAGTTGTATTTGCATTTTCTACCCACATTTAGTTTTGGGGGGTGCTGTTTCATGGAGGGGCAGACCTGTGGCCTGAATGATGCTCAGACAGATTTTGATTGGCTTTCACAGTGTTTTTAAAATTGGTTTTCACATCAAAATCCTGTTTGCCAGCTTCTCTTGAAAAAATCAGAAAACTTGGCTGCACTGGGCCACATTCCCCTAGGCCAGGTGGCCAGATAGTGGCTCCCTTTGCACAGAGTTTGCTCTCCAGTTTGCCACAACCCCACCACTCCCCATCATCCCCCTTCCACACCCTAAGAAAGGGTACAAGTTAAAAGGCAGATATGGAGAAACGAGTTTCAGTCTTGGCCCACCCCTTACCTCCTAGAGCCCCTTGAACCGGTGTCTACATCTCTCTGAAGACTGTTTTTAATCCCTAGGAAGAAGAGAATAATGAGACAATGCATGCAGAACACTGGCCAGAAGCCTCGCCTTAGAGGAAGCACTCAATGAGAATTTGCCCTGTATGTTTATTGGTGATTATGACTAATTCCTGTCAATGACGCAGGGGAGACCCAACACTGTATACAAATGGACACACCTACTGAAATGTAAGTTTGATATAAGCAAGGATTTTGAAAATCTGTTTTGCTTATTCCTACATCTCTAGAGCTTAGTACAGTCCCTGGCACATGGTTGGTGGTTGGTACTTAGTAAATGTGCTGACTGAATATGTGGATTTAATGTTTCCCTGAGTTCTTATTCTTCATATGTCATGTGCTAAATCATCATTAGTCCATTGTATAAATATAAATGCAAATGGACATATGGGCTGAGTATTTCAAATTTATATGTGCTGATTTTTTTTCCCTTACTTTCAAAATATCAAAAAGTAGGGAGATTTTTAAGAGTTGATGGGAAGTTCATACTCAGTTGAGTCACAGCCTAGGAGAAAAATGTGTTTTCCTCCAGGGCTGGGTTTCTAAGATCATTATATGAATGCCAGGCCACTTCAGGAATCAGTGCTTCAAAAAGTCACAATTAAAATTGCATGGCTTTATGTGATGCCTCTTGAGAACTCAAGGTGCTGTACAAACACATTTAAAGCGTGAAGTGCTCCCTGAAGCACTTTCTTCAGAAGTAATACTTCCAGAGAGGAGAGTGCACTTAGGTAAAACCAATGGTGGGTTCTATGCCATGATCTCAGCAAGACAACCTCTGAGTGCTGGAGTTTGCACCCCAGTGGATGCAACTTTCCTGGAAATACGGAAGGTGAGTTGGCTCCCAAGTGGATTCAAAGCTATCCTACTGGAATAATATTGGAATATTATGTTACATGTGCCTACAGGACTCTTCAATAAGCTTGTGGTTTTGGTATTGGTGGCCTGTAGGGGTCAGCTGTGTTTTTTGTTTGCTAGGCATCCGTTCTTCCTAGTGCTTCTATTTTCCTGGGGAAGCTGTTCCTTCCAAATTTTAAACTGTGTGGTTTGGGAGGAGCTAACCTTACTCCCAGGCTCCAGAGGACAGCATGGAACTAGCCAAGATGTCACATCCCCTGGCTGCAAACACACATTCAGAGGAAAGCAAGTTACCCAAAGCCGATGCAAACAGTCAGACTCCAGTCTGGAACTTTTCTAAGTACTGTTGGGAAAGAGAAAGCCTTTTGTCTGCTGGGAACTTTTTGCTATGAGAATGTAATTCTGACACTCTCAGAGGGACTGCCTGAGAATGCAGAGAAAAGAGAGCTGAGAGAGCAAGAGAGGAGACTCCTGGTGATACTGTTTGAGTGCCTGGATCCAGCTATGCCTGAAGTTCAGATTTGCCTCTGGACTCCTGGTTTCAAGAGCCAATAAATTCTCTCTCCCTCTTTCTTAAACTGATTTGGACAGCATTTTAGTCACTTGCAATGGAGACACTCCTGACTAGCAAATTGGAATTTGAAAATGTAAATCAGAAAAAGAGGCATAAAACTGTGAGACTCATTGCTCAGGTGAAACCCAAAACCTTG
The DNA here is from genome assembly GCF_026419965.1 of Kogia breviceps. NCBI lineage: Eukaryota > Metazoa > Chordata > Mammalia > Artiodactyla > Physeteridae > Kogia > Kogia breviceps. The sequence continues at coordinate 117,196,675 of NC_081313.1, forward strand.
AACCATGACCAGAAGCAAACTCATGCCTCTTTCTCCTTCACATGAACCTCAAATTCCATTAAAACCAGGCAGAGCAGTGAGCTAGTGAACAGTAGAAGTGAAATTTTTTTCTCCTTTCTTCAATATCCTCACACAAAAAAAGAATCTGGTCATTCTTTTCTGGGTTTTTTGTGCATGTGCTGGCCACACTCACTGGCTTTCCTTTCACATGTGTTCATTTGTCTGCTTCCATGGGGGGAAGACATTGAAATAAGCTAGAGGCCAAGTCTTAGTGGATTTCTCCAGTGCTTTAAAACTCTGTTCTTAGGGGAATTCCACAGTGTTTGCCATAGAGCCTGAGAGCTCCAGAAAGTCATTGTTTGACTTGTGCAGCATGTAGGGATGTTCATTTAACAGGGTTACTGAGCACCTCTGCCTGCCAGGCTCTGACCACCACACACGTGTGAGCAAGGGGGCGCAGTCTTTCTCTTTTTCAGGAGGGGTGGTTTCTAGTCCTTGGTCAGCCCTTCCTTACCCTTTGGGGCTGCACCTTTGCCCCTACTCTCCCTTCTGACCAGGTTGAATTCTGCTGCTAAATGATTCTTTACAAAACACTGCATCCCATTCCCATTTCCCATTCTGAGGAGCTTCAGTGGTTTCCTATACTTTTTGTATTAAATCTATACTCTTCTCAGGCCTTAATAAAACTAATACTAATAATAAAGAAAAGTGAATAGTTTGCAGCACTTACTATGTGCCAAACACCACATTTAGGTTTCAAATGCATTATCTTAGTTAATCCTCAAAATAACACTATAGATACACTGGGGGTGGGGATGAGGGTGGGAAATAAAAACACTGTAAAGTAAATAACAATGTTATCCCTATTTTTTTCCAGATAAGGAAGCTAATGCACAGAGAGGTTAAATAACTTACTCAAGGTCATGTGGCCAGTAAGTGATGAAGTTCGACCCTGTCACTCCATCCAGACCCCATGTTCCTACCAGAAGATTTTGCTGTCTCGAAAGCTCCTCTACAATCTGCTGTGTCTCTACCTTATTTCTCACAACTGTCCAATTTCTGCAGTCCACTTAGGCTGATCTTATGGCTATGCCCACCATTCTCGAGTGTTATTGCCTTTGCTTATTTGTTCAATCATTCATTCATTCATTTATTCATTCAGTAAATATTTACTGAGCCCCTGCCCCAGGTGCTCATGTCATCCGGATGATATAACGAAGAATGCTCTCTTCTCTCACCACTTCTCCAAATCCTCCAAATTTCAGGCTTTGTTCCAGACCCTTTATTTTATTTATTTATTTATTTATTTATTTATTTTTTGCGCTACGCTGGCCTCTCACTGCTGTGGCCTCTCCCGTTGCGGAGCGCAGGCTCCGGACGCGCAGGCCCAGCGGCCATGGCTCACGGGCCCAGCCGCTCCGCGGCATGTGGGATCCTCCCGGACCGGGGCACGAACCCGCGTCCCCTGCATCGGCAGGCGGGCTCCCAACCACTGCCCCACCAGGGAAGCCCCCAGACCCTTTCTTTTATACATCCCACTTCAGCCAATGCAGCTGGCATGGCATCCCTCTCTATGAATGCTGAGGGCAGAGAAGGGCATGACATTGTTTAGCACTCTATTTCACAGGGGCTTTGTGAGCTCTCATGCTGTCTCACTGTCCTATCAGGAGTGTGATGTCTGGAGGACCGAGTCAGAGAACTTGCTCCTTTCATATCTATCACAGTGTGGAGTGTACATTAGGCATCCAGGAAACATTCTTTCACCCAGTTGGTGACTGAACAAATGGGGTCCAATGAAAATACAACGATTTTTTAAAAAATTATTTATATTTTTGGCTGCATTGGGTCTTCGTTGCTGCGCTCAGGCTTTCTCTAGTTGCAGTCAGCTGGGGCTCCTCTTTGTTGCGGTGCGCGGGCTTCTCCTTGAAGTGGCTTCTCTTGTTGTGGAGCATGGGCTCTAGGTTCACGGGCTTCAGTAGTGTGGCACTTGGGCTCAGTAGCTGTGGCTTGTGGGCTCTAGAGCACAGGCTCAGTAGTTATGGCACACTGGATTAGCTGCTCTGCGGCATGTGGGATCTTCCTGGACCAGGGCTCGAACCCATGTTCCCTGCATTGGCAGGCGGATTCTTAAGCACTGTGCCACCAGGGAAGCCCTACAATGATTTTTTAAATGGCCTTCTGAAAAACCGTGAATCTGGGTTCTTCCTTTGACCTAGAATTCACCTCAAGTTGATGACAGTCTCCTGAGGTAGGTATTATACCCATTTTACAGATAAGACTGAGGCTCAAGGAAGGTGGGTAACTTGTCTGATTTCACAAAATGAATAAACCTCAGAGCACAAATTCCCAACCCCTGCATCATGCTGCCTCCACAATCCTTGGATGGTTCTTCTGAGTTCACAAATGTTGAAAATCCATTGCAGTTCCAGTGGCTAATGGACTTTCACAAAAAATATGCTTTGTCAGGACCTTCCACACAGACATTTTTCTTTATTTCTGGGAATGGAAACTTGTGAAGAAACTCCAGTGACTTCTACATCTGGCTGGCTGCTTACTCCTGGGACTTAAGGTCAAATCCTAGAAAAGAGTCATGTGGGATGTGCTCCCTGGCCATGTCTCCCTTGAGTTTGTACTCATATGATAGCACTCCTTCCTCAAGGGGGTGGTGGGGATGGAGGTGGGGAACATTCTATTTTTCCTTTGGTGGTTATGCCCTGTCATACCCAAGCAGCTGAGTAAAAGGGGAGTGGCCAAGGACCTTACTGAAAACACTGTTCTTTCATCTCTTCTCCCCCAGCATGACCCCATATGTCCCAGCTGCCCTCTCTAGCCTTGCTTCCTTGCCGGGGCAGTTATCTCCGCCTTCGCCCTCACCCTTACCTTGCCCTGCCCACAGTAAAGCCTCAGAGGCCCTGTGCTTTCCCCTGGGGCCTACATCAGGTTCTTCTCACCTGCTCCTCTTTCTCTGCAGTCCTCACTTTTGTAGCCTCTCAGCCTCCCTTCCCTTAATGCTATTAGTACACGTTTCCTTTCAGCAGCCTCTCCCCAAACCACTGCTCCTTCTCTTTTCTCTAGATCCCTTCTCCATTCTCTCTGCTCCTAGCACTTCTCCCCTCCACTGCCTCCCTCAAACCTCATTCTAGCCCAACTCTTCCCCAACCTGTCCCTAACCTGCAGTTGGAGTTCCCCTCCTCAGATCTGCCACCCCAGGTGTGGCTGCCTCTGCCCTGCTCCCACCATCTTCCTGCCTCTGAATCTCTGCCCTTTGGGACCTGGGCTCATGTTTTAAATCTCTTCTCTCCTATTAGTACAACTCTGACTGGAGTCATGACACTATCTTTCACAACTGTCTTTTATTCCCGTTTGTATGCTAGTTTCTTTTTTTTTTAAGATTTTGTTTTGATGTGGACCATTTTTAAAGTCTTTATTGAATTTGTTACAATATTGTTTCTGTTTTATGTTTTGGTTTTTTGGCCACGAGGCCTGTGGGATCATTGCTCCCCAGCTGGGGCTCAAACCTATATCCCCTGCATTGGAAGGTGAAGTCTCAACCACTGGACTACCAGAGAAGTCCCGCTAGTTTCTTTTTTAAGTAAATGCATAAAAATAAAGAAGAGTCACTTAAAATGAAACTATTAAGTAAACAGTACAGGTGGTACTTGGATATGAGGTGCACCACCGATAAACTCCTGATCTTCAAGGATCATGCCTCAAGCAGCCTGGCATTGCTCATTGCCAGGCACCAAAATGTGCTCACTACAAGTTATTTATAAAATAACTTTTTGGTTTAAAATCCCACAGGCTGAGAGGGAAGGACGACATACATGAAACCTCCATAGTGGTGCAGGGACTAGAAGAGTAAAACTTAAATGGAACTCAGAAAGTGAAGGGATGAAATATGCAGTGGCTTTCAAACCAGGACCTCCACGGAGAGTTAGATTTTCATTTTGAAGCTGATGGTCTATGTCTGGCAACTGGAAAGTCATAGAGGTGCAGGCATACGATTATAGTGAGAAAGGGGAGGAAATTGAAGAGAAAATCGATACCTAATCTGAAAAACAAAAAAGCTTTTCAAGTAGGAATTCCAGGCTTGTTCTAGGCTTTGCTCTGGGAGTGTTTCAGTGCTTTCTCTTTCTGTTGGAATAGGAGGCCTTCAGGACAGGAGGTCTGGGCCTGGGCTACAGCCCGTCTCCTCCCCTCTCCTGAATGAATGAAGTCTTATTACTTTCTCCAGCAAAGGCTGCACTACTTGTTGAGAGGCTTATGGGGAAAGTTGCCAGGGAGCAATCCAGTTATCAGCCTCAGCCCCAATCCTCTCAGGTACAGTTCGCGGAGCAAACCCTCGAACCTAGTTGGGTCTAAACCCAGAAGACACGGAGAGGAGCAGCCCACAAGCGAACCCTGCGGGCCACACACTGAACCGGGTACGGTGGGGACACAGGCCTTGCCAGCCAGGCACTTGCACTGGCGGCGAGGGGACAACGTCTGGAGTCTCGGAGCACTGATCTAACTTGAGGGGAGTGCCTGTTGGAGTCTCAGGTATCCATCCCAACTCGGAGGCCTGAGCAGCCAGGCCAGAAACGGACCTCGAGTCTCCGCGTCGCCAACAGCCCGGGAGCGCTCCAGGAGGCGCTTCCAGGCCCAGCCGCAGGGAACTGGGCTCTTGCTGTAACACCGCCCAGCGCCTCGCCCCGCCCCGCCCCGTGCGGGTTGCCAAGGTGATCAGGTGACTCTGAGCTCGCGGCGCTCGGGCCGGTTGTGACGTCAGGCGCGCCCAGGCTCCTCACTCGCTCCTTGGCAGGTGCGGCGCGACTTGTGCGGTCTCGTCTGATCCCAGCGGGTCCGGGCCGAACCAGTGCCTAGCAGGTTCGAAGAGAAGAGAGGTAAGGTGCGGCGGAGCCGGACCCGGCCAAGCTGAGACCAGGGAGGGGGTGAGGCGCGGGCAGGGCCCTTCCGGGGTTTTGCGCACCCCCGAGCTCCCCAGAGGGCCCCGGAAGAGCGAAGGGCCCCGGGGCGGGATGGGCCGGCTCCGGCCGAGGAGCGCACACGGGCTGGGAGAGAGGCCGGGAGCTGGGGAGCGGTTGCAGCCGGCCCGATGCCCACCCCGGCTCATCGCGGCTGCTCCTCCGGGTCCCGTCGCAGCGCCGCTGGCGGAGGCTGGGAAGATCCAGCTCCGCCCGCCCGGCCTCTGGGCAGTGGACTAAGGGGCTCCGAGTTGCGAGGAGTCGGCTTACTGAGAGCTGGGCTCGCCACACCCGGTCTCGGGGGACATCTGCGGGAGGCTTTTGCATCTCTTCGCCTTGGGCTGCGATTTCTAGGGCGCTGCCGGGGATCCACTCCGTGCTCTGAGCCGGGCCTGCTGGGGGCGGGAGAGCGCTTGGGAGCCCCGCGGGTGGGAGCAGGGGCCGGGGGTGTTCAGGAAAGGTGTTGCGGGGGGAAAGGAACCCTGACTGTTGAGAACGGTGTTTAAGGATCTGAATAGACCTGTTGGAGGAAGTGAAATCTGAGCGGAGCCCTGCGGGGGGGGGGGGGGCTAATCTCCGGCAGCTGTGGGCGTTGGACGAGTAGAGGGAGGGAAAGGGGACCTCTGGAGAAGGAGACCTTGAGCCTCGCGCTGGAGGTAAGGGAAAGACGATTCGGTGACTTATTGGACCGAGTGCTAGGGCGGTTTGGGGGGCGGAGGGGAAGTTTGGAGATTTAGGTTAGGGCAGGTTGGGAAGAACTCCTTGAGCGCTCAGCTGAGGGTTTGTGTACTGTGGGGAGCCATTGAAGCGTCGGCTGGGTTAGGGTAGGGGAACACTGGGATGGGAAGACACCGAGGAGGCTGTTGTTACAGCCTGGAAAAGAGGTGACAACGCCTAGAACTCTGGTCCGTTGGGATTCTGTGAACCCTGCTTCTGAAATCTTTGTAGCAGACGATAATGTGGGAGCAGGCAGCCAAGTGCCAATTACCCCGGCCATTGTTAACAGATTTTTTTAAAATTCCTTCTTATGCGGGAAAGGAAGCACGCAGCTGCGGCTCATTTTCTCTTCTCATTTGGCCGGGTGAGTTAATGACTCTCTGAGGGCTTTGCTCCCCTTGATATGCACTGAGGTTGTGTTGTCCACAGCACTTACCCTTTAGAAATTTCGGAGTGTTCTACAAACACCTCTTATCCCCAGGGTGAAACCCAACCCTGAGGGAGTGGTAGGAGATTTAATGGCAGGGAAGTTATTGAAAGATAATTAATCAGTGCCCCAAACATGAATGGGGGCATTGGGGGAAGCTGAAAGGAGTCCCCTGCTCTTTGTTAATTGTAGAACAGAGTTCCTCTTTCCTACCTGCTACCCTCAGTTTGTGGGCTTCTTAGGTAAGGCTGCTTAAGTGTTAATTGGCCATCTTGTCTTAAATTTTTGAGAAGTAGGAAGAAGATATTTTGATTTTTGAAGCGGAATGATTTGGTGATATATGCGGTTTTTTCCAGCTCTGAAATTTACTGATACTGTGACAAAAAAAAAAAACAAAACAAACACCTTTCACAAAGTTCTGTTTTCTGGGAGGAAGTGAAATAGCTGAAACTTCTCACCAATTTGTTTTGTATTTGTTTGACTCCAGAAAACAGAATTGGACTCCAGGAATCCTGTACAGTAAAAGGCAGTTGAGGGAATTGCTGAGAACTTGGCAAGGTGGCTGCAGCTGGTTTGTGCATTAAACGGAGAAACCAGCACAGCACTCAAGGGAGGACAAATCCAGAGTGCTGGCAGCTGGGGAGCGCGAGCTTCCAGTCAGATCAGCAACATCATTCTCTGTAAAAGATGTCTTAAGACAGGTCATTTGAGCGTTGAGCAATGTGTGTTTACCACATATTTCTACTTAGCCGAAGAGTTCCCCCCCCTCCCCGTGTACCTATTCATTGGCTGGGCTTGTTATGATAGAGTTTTTTACGGGGTTCTCCAGGAGCCCCATAATATTAAGAATCGCTGGAAATTAGATTTCTGGGCCACATTTTTAAAAAACTGTTAACCATTTTCTAAATGGTCTTTGGAATTATTTGGAACAGCCAACTAATCATGCTTCCTTTGGAAACAGTCTGCTCCCCCTCCCCCAGACACTAACTATGTGCTGTCAGGGCAGTTAAGTAGGCCGAGAGTTTTCGGAAATTTTCTGCTTTCATTCACCCCGGCTGCCCCCACAAATGTTCCCATTGGTAGAGAATTTAAGACTTCAATGTTAGGAAAAAAAGATAGTGTTTCCCTCAACACAAGCGATGATAAACACCAGGCCTGGATGTTCTGTTGAAGAACAGAAATACCCTCCCTTAAGGGGAACTGGGCCCAGGTGAGAGGCAGGGCTAGGGTATGAGCCAGAGACCCCCATGGAGCGTTCTAGGGCTGCACCTTTGTCACCCAAGGGCAGGCCCTCCTTTCTTGGATGGAAACAGTCCTCAACCTTGAAACGGGGTAATGGGCAGTGCCCCCTTCACAGAGGTTCTTTTTTTTTTTTTTTCCATTTTCTTTAAAAAGATTTTATTAAAGGTCTTTATAGAGCAACATCCAGACTGCAGATCCAGCAGCCAAGGAGACCCTATTATGCTGTGGGTACTGGCCGGGGCATGGCAGGTGGCTCTGGTTTCCCACCCTTCTACTCGGAGATGGGGGTGGTGGGCAGTATTTCATCTTTGGGTTCCACAATGCTCACGTGATCAGGCAGGGGCTTCTTAGGGCCAATCTTACCAGGTGGGTCCCAAGGCAGCATGATCTTTACCTTGATGCCCAATACACCCTGTGTGAGCAGCATGTGGCGTGTGGTGGTATCAACGTAGTAGTTAACAGGGTTCCCACTGTGGATCATTAGGCCATCCACAAACTTCATGGATTTAGCCCTCTGTCCTCGGAGTTTCCCATGCACCACGACCTCGCAGCCTTCGGCCCCACTCTCCACGATGAACCGCAGCACACCATAGCAGGTCCTCCGCGCAACAAGGCCTCCTAGGGGTTTGTAATGCAGAGACTCTGCCTGGGCAATGGCTCACAGACCGCTTATGGCCAACTTTTCAGCATAAAGCTCTTCACTGCCCTCAGGGAAGCCAAATCTCTTCTGAAGCACAGCAGTCAATTCCTTGATCTGTCAGCCCTTCTGCACCAAGAACATTCTGTGTCCTGGTGGCCAAGATAATGATTTCTGTCCTGGTTGGTGTAACTCGGACCTCAACTCCAGAGTACCCATCTTCAGCCAGCTCCCGAGTGAGAAACTCATTCAGTTCAGCTTTGAATATGCCATCAGTGACAAACTTCCTCTTCTTGGAAATCTGCGTGGCCATCTTGCCACCGCACTCCGCCGAAAGGAAAGTCTTCACAGAGGTTTTTTTTTTTTTTTTTTCATAAATTTATTTATTTATTTATTTTTGGCTCTGTTGGGTCTTCGTTGCTGCGCGTGGGCTTGCTCTAGTTGTGGAGAGCAGGGTGTGGGGGGGCTTACTCTTTGTTGTGGTGTGCAGGCTTCTCATAGTGGTGGCTTCTCTTGTTGCAGAGCACGGGCTCTAGGCACGCAGGCTTCAGTAATTGTGGCTCACAGGCTCTAGAGCGTAGGCTCACTAGTTGTGGCACACGGGCTTAGTTGCTCCGCGGCATGTGGGATTTTCCCAGCCCAGGGCTCGAACCCTTGTCCCCTGCATTGGCAGGAGGATTCTTAACCACTGTACCACCAGGGAAGTCTTTCACAGAGGTTCTGAAGGAATATTGATGGGAGGCTTTTATGAAATTTGAGCTCCTCCAAAGCAGAATATTTTAATTTTTGGATGATTGGTATTTTTTTGAGGTGCAGTGAAATAAAAAAAGAGGTGGACATTCCAAATTTTTTTTGTAAAAGCCTCATTCAGCATCCTAAGGCTTTTTTGTTTTTGTTTCCGGGTGTATTTGGGCTTGGTTACCAATAAGCTAATAATCAGATCTGGAGGCCTGAGGGTAAGTGCATGTTTGCATTTCATATGTAAATAAGTTCAGACTGTTTCACACTTTATCCAGCTGGTTTAGAGTGCCTGGAGTAAACCTTGCAGCTTCTTGGGCTTTGGACCCAACATCCTTTCAACCCAGCATCCTTTCAACCCTAAAGGAGTTATTTACTAAGCACTTCAGAGACTGAAGTGGGCAATAATGCTCACTAAATTGAATGAGGAGTGAAATAGTCATCTTTTAAATTTCCATTCTCCTGAGCCACTATGCCAGTCCTCCATCAGATAGTGATTCAAGTGCTTGCTGACATGCCCAGGGAACTACAGAACTACAACATCCATCTCTCGGACTTGTGACATTTGCTGTCTAGGCATAGTTCTCACAGGGAAGTTCTGACAGGAGAGGCTTCCTGTTTTTCTCAGGCTGAATTGAGTGTTGTGTTCTAGACCTCCAAGCTGGACCAGCCCTACTAACTGGCTTGGCTGTAAAATGGGAGTCAGCAGTTAAAACACAGCAGTTGAGAAGCAAGGGGATTGGGCATGAGTTGACCCTCCAGGCTCTGGCCAAAAAGGTTCACACCATTTGGGGCACTATATACAAAGGGCTCTTCAAAAGGCAGTGAGCTTAGAATGACTTCTTTTGTAGTTTTTAGGAGACATATATGGAATATTAGTACTGGTTTAGGCCTCAAAACCAGAGCTAGGAAACTGGATGGGCCCTCACTTGTAAAGCAAGGGAGGGAGTTCCTTGGTGGCGCGGTGGTGAAGAATCTGCCTGCCGATGCAGGGGACATGAGTCCGATCCCTGGGCCGGGAAGATCCCACATGCTGCGGAACAACTAAGCCCATGCACCACAACTACTGAGCCTGCGCTCTAGAGCCCGCGAGCCTAGTCTTGTGCTCAGCAACAAGAGAAGCAACCACAATGAGAAGCCTGTGCACCACAACGAAGAGTAGCCCCCCAGTCTCTGTAACTAGAGGAAGCCTGCACGCAGCAATGAAGACCCAATGCAGCCAAAACAAAACAAAACAAAAATAAATAAAAATAAATAAAAAAAAAAACAAGGGAGATAAATAGTTTGAATCCAGTTTCTGTGGGTAGCAAGTCTGGAATGGCTTTGCCAAAAACAAAGGATGGTTTATATTTTTCTGAACCTTTTGATTAAAGGTATACCTCATTTTATTGTACTTTGATCTATTGGGCCTTGCAGATACTGCGATTTTTACAGATGGAAGGTTTGTGGTAACCCTGTGTCTATCGGCACCATTTTTCCAACAGCATTTGTTCACTTTGTTTCTCTGTGTCACATTTTGGTAATTCTCACAATACTTCAAACCTCCACCAGCAAAAAAGATTACAACTCGCTGAAGGCTCAGAAGTTTGTTAGCATTTTTCAGCGATAAAGTATTTTTTTAAATATTTATTTCATTTATTTATTTGGCTGTGCCTGTTCTTAGCTACAGCATGCATGTGGGATCTAGTTCCCTGACCAGGGATCCAACCTGCACCCCCTGCGATGGGAGCGCGGATTCTTAACCACTGGACCACCAGGGAAGTCCCACAGTGGTGAAGTATTTTTAAATTACGGTGTGTACATTATTTTTTTAGACATAATGCTATTGTACCCTCAATAGAGTATGGTATAGTGAAAACATAACTTTCATCTGCACTGAGAAACCAAAAAATTTGTGTGACTCTCTTTATCCGAATATTCAGCTTATTGTTGTGATGCGTGTGAATGATTTAAGGGAGTCTTGGTAATCATGGTGAGAGGAGGGTTTGATCTACCTGAATTTACTTATTGGAGGGTAATGCCTTATTCACAGATGGCTTTCATCAGTTCTCTGATTTGTGTTAAAGAATCATTAGTTAGTCTCAAGAGAATTGGCCCAGAAAATAAATCACTACTGAAATCTATCTGGCCTCATGGCCAGTGTTCAAAGAAAGGTAGGGGTGGGGAACAATTGAATTGCAAAGGTATTTGGGAAGAGGAGGACCTGGGAAGTGGTGCTAGACTTCTGCTCTCAGTACTTCACCGGTCAGCTTTCAGTATTGGGACCTCGGGCAGGATCATTTGGGGACAGTATGTGTGAAGAGGGAGACTTCTGTAGGAACGTGCCTATCTCATGAGTCCTTGTCGTTAAGCCTATACTTACTGCTTTTCTGCTGCCCGCTAGCTTCCCAGAGACCCCAGACCCCATGTCCCCCCCCTTCCCCCACCCCGAGTCTTTCTTCGGCAACACCCTCTCTAAAGACTGGTGTGATTCGTCAATCTCTGATCCAATTTCTGCGTCCTCTGGTTCTGCTGACTTTGCTGAACTAAATCTTGGTGATATTCCATGTGTGATGGTGGCAGAACTCCAGCGAGGGGTAGTTGCATTCTAAGGGCTTGGAGCTGGATGCTTTATCTGTTTCTCACACTTAATATGTGTTCCACCTGCATGATTTTTGTCTTATCTTTTTGCCATCAGTACTATTATTTAACATTTTTCTTTAAATTATGCCATTTTTTAAAAACTCTAAAAGTTATTTGAAAGGGAGACTATGATTGGCTTAAATTGGAAACTACTATCACCTGCCACAAATAGAAAGCAAATATTAAAATGCATAGCTATTAAAATTAAGTTGTCTGTCCACATTCCCCAAATTGTTCCACATACTCCAGTTGGAAAAATACTGCCTTAATCCAAAGATGTGACTGACTCAGTTAATTTTTTCAGGTGGCAGTAAACAGGTGGTAGGAATGGTTTGGGGGTAGGCAGGACTTCAGAGAGGGCCCATTGAATCCCATCTCCTGAAACTGCATGGCTATATGACACCAGGAAAACAGCAGAGTGAAAAATCTAGGAACTAAAAAGAAATATATGCAGTCAGTTGAAACCACTGGTGTTTTGATAGGTTTGCCAAAAGGAGGCCCAAGTGGTGGTGAGCCTGTATACTACATTAAATTCTAGGCCCTCCACCAGGGATGTGACTTTATTGATGCTGTGTTCTGTTGTTCTTTCTGTGCAGGTACGCTCTTGGAAAACTCAGGTTTTTGTTCAGGGTGGATGCAGTTTGTTTTCTTGTTTTTGTTTTTAATTCATCAGTACTCCATACTACTTTGGGCCCCTTGTCTTCCATATATACAGTTGCTCTTGGTGGATGTTACTAATGACAGAACTCTGAAGTTATCATCTAGCATGTGTTTTTTCTAACCTTTTTGTCCATAATGTCTATTCCTTTAAAAAATTCTGTGAAAATGAAAGTGGGGGCAGTGAGCTGCCCTGGGATGTCTGGTCCTTAGGGTGCTTACATGGCAGGTGTGACTGGTACTTGCTGGTGTTCAGTGAAATTCACTCTTGTCCTTTAAAGCCGCCCTGCAGTGCTGACTGAGCTGCTGCTGCCGCAGAGGGTCAGGAGAGCGTGTTTTAATGGTGGAGCAAAGCCAGGGCTGGTCTGGTAGATGGCGGGAACCAGGAGTGCTTAGTTAAATTGCCAGCATATGAAGCTGTAGGGACCTTTTTCTAAGCCGTCAAGATTTCAATTTTCCCACAAAGCCTAGTCTAATGCTCTGGGAGTAGGCAGGCAGAGCCTGTCTTTCAGGGGCTGTGCTGATGAGGGACCTGGCCTGGGAAGTGGCCTTGTCAGGCTTGTTGGGAGGGATAGACTGTCCCTTTCTAGTGTGTCCTGTCAAGTTGGCAGGGGGCAGAGTTCCTCCCTTTTCTCTCTCTCCCTGCTCTAACCTATTCTTTAATCTCCCCAACTCACTTTCTCTGTTAACAGCTTTCTTCCCTTTTTCTTTCCCTTCTGTTCACTGCTGCTTTTGCTTCCTACCCTCCCTCTTGCTGGGCTCATTTTCCCTCCATTGTCACTTTGAGGGCTGGCTGTTTGAAGTTCCAGAGTTACAATGCTCTCCTGTACATCCCATGACTAGATGTAATTCAGAGGTCCTCAGCCTTTTTTTCTGAGCAGGAGCCAGCCTTCACTTCCCCATGGCTTTAAGATAGCAGCATCAGTGGGGTGCTGACCAGAGTTCCCGAGCTGAGGGGTGGGATGCAGCTGGTGGTTGGGGTTCCCAAGTGGGGAGTGGGCAGTGGGGGGGGGTGGGCTTGCTGGCATTATGGGAGCTGTCAGACGAGGGGCTGAGTGAGGTCCACCTTTGGGGAGTCCTTCCAGAAGCTGAAGGCAGAAGGCTGTCCTACGTTCAGGTAGTCCTCTGGCTTCTGCAGAGGACCATCCATGACTAATAAAGGCTGGAGAAGGGGCCCTTGGTGAGGTTGGCCTGGAACCCATGGGTCTATTCACAGCTGCGGATCCTGCCCTGGAGCTAGAACAAAACGTTCTCAGTGGTAGCTGGATGGTTGTTGGAAGCATCTAGAAGTGTGGCTTTCCTGCTCAATGAGTTAAGAAATAGGTTATTTTCTCCTAAAAGCCGTGGGGCAGACATCACCCAAAGATAACTTTCATTTTTTACTGTGTGTAGTCATCTCTCAGTAGTTCCAGGACCTCCTCATACCAAAATAATGTGGATGCTCAAGTCCCTTAGATAAAATGGCATAGTATTTGCATATAACCTACGCACATCCTCTGAATACTTTAAATCATCTCTAGATTACTTATTTTTTAAAATAAATTTATTTATTGTATTTATTTTTGGCTGTGTTGGGTCTTCATTGCTTCATGTGTGCTTTCTCTAGTTGTGGAGAGCGGGGGCTACTCTTCATTGTGGTGCATGGGCTTCTCATTGCTGTAGCTTCTCTTGTGGCGGAGCATGGGCTCTAGGTGCACGGGCTTCAGTAGTTGTGGCACACGGCCTCAGTAGTTGTGGCTCACGAGCTCTAGAGCACAGGCTCAGTAGTTGTGGTGCACGTAGATTACTTATAGTACCTAACACATTGTAAATGCTGTGTAAATGGTTGCCATTCAAGCTTTGCTTTTTGGAACTCTTTGGAATTTTTTTTTCCAAATATTTTCGATTTGCTGTTGGTTGAATACAAGGTTGTGGAACCCGCAGATACAGAGGGCCAACTGTGTAAAAAGTGTGTATAACAAAAAAGTACAGTTTAATGAATAATTATACTCATTAATACAACTGTAATCTATTCAGGTCTAGAAATAGAACTTTATTTTATTTTTATTTTTATTTATTTTTTGCGGTACGTGGGCCTCTCACTGTTGTGACCTCTCCTGTTGCGGAGCACAGGCTCCAGATGCACATGCCCAGCCGCTCCACGGCATGCGGGATCCTCCCAAACTGGGGCAGGAACCCGTGTCCCCTGCATCAGCAGGCGGACTCCCAACCACTGCGCCACCAGGGAAGCCCGTGTATGTATTTTATATATAATATATGTTATATAGTTATTATAAGCAAATGTTATAATAAATATTTGTGTTTGTGGTATAAAATTGTGTATATAATTGGCTTCTTGGTGTACTGGCACTAGTATATATCTGTAGGATAAATTCCTAAAGGTGGAATTACTGGTTCAAGGAATAAGGTGTTTTTTATTATTTGAGGTTTCACTTAAAAATGAGTCTTTATTGAAGAATTTATAAGAAAACATAATGGACCCACTGTAAAACAAAAAGGGTGTTTCCTCCAAACATTAGGGAGGAATAGGATACCGATGATACCTGGGTGGTTCAGGATAGGGTATCTTAGTTGTTGGTAGATATTTTCAGATAGCGATTTTTGTTGTTTTGCATTTCTCTCTTTTTAAAAAAATTTTTATTGAAGTATAGTTGACTTACAATGTTAGCAAAGTGACTCAGTCATACATATATATTCTGTTTCATATTCTTTTCCATCATGGTTTGTTGCAGGATATTGAATATAGTTCTCTGTGCTATACAATAGGACTGTTGTTTATCCATGGCATACATAAAAGTTTGCCTCTGGTAATCCCAAACTCCCAATCCTTCTCTCCCCCACTTCCCCTTGGCAATCACAAGTCTGTTTTCTATTTCTGTGAGTCTGTGTTTCATAGATATGTTGATTTGTGTTGTATTTTATTTATTATTTATTTATTTATTTTTGGCTGTGTTGGGTCTTTGTTTCTGTGCGTGGGCTTTCTCTAGTTGTGGCAAGTGGGGGCCACTCTTCATCGCGGTTCGCGGGCCTCTCACTGTCGCGGCCTCTCTTGTTGCGGAGCACAAGCTCCAGACGCGCAGGCTCAGTAGCTGTGGCTCACGGGCCCAGTTGCTCCACGGCATGTGGGATCTTCCCAGACCAGGGCTCGAACCCGTGTCCCCTGCATTGGCAGGCAGATTCTCAACCACTGTGCCACCAGGGAAGCCCTTGTGTTGTATTTTAGATTCCACATATAAGTGATATCATATGGTATTTGTCTTTCCCTTTCTTATTTACTTCGCTTAGGATGATAATCTCTAGGTCCATCCATGTTGCTGCAAATGGAATTATTTAATTCTTTTTTTTTTTTTTTTTTTTTTTTTTTTGCGTTACGCGAGCCTCTTACTGTTTGGCCTCTCTCGTTGCGGAGTATGGGCTCCGGACGCGAGGCTCAGCGGCCATGGCTCACGGGCCCAGCCGCTCCGCGGCATGTGGGATCCTCCCGGACCGGGGCACGAACCCGTGTCCCCCGCATCGGCAGGCGGACTCTCAACCACTGCGCCACCAGGGAAGCCCTATTTCATTCTTTTTGATGGTTGAGTAATTCAGGTAGTGATTTTTTTTTTAAAAGGCTGTTTAATAAATGTTATAGGTCTTATCCCCTAGAGAGCAATAGGCCAGGATCCAGGATCCAGCCAGAGATTCCGTACAGAAAGCTTTATGCAACAAGATTTTAGCAGATGATGTGTTTTCCTCTGTTGGGGGAACTTCTCTGGATTCCCTCAAACTCTCCAAGGCTGGAACATACTAAAATGTACATACCAAGTTTATTGTTGAAGGGAGATGAGATTGGCTATAGCCATATTTTCAAATAATGTTGAACTACTGTGGATTATTAGTGTGGGTATGACTTTTCAGACTTTACTGTTCTTCATCTAATATATCAGGACAAATGGAGAATACTTACATCTTTGTGTTAGCTTAATGTTGGGGACAGTGGCTTAAAGCAATTACCTGAATGGCTTTAGCAAACCAAATAGTTTGTAGATTTTTTTCGTTTCGTGTGTAACTCAGTTATACAAGCAATATGTAGTTTTTATAGCCTGTGTGAGAAAGGAAAATAAGACAGTGAACCTCCTCATTACTCTAGGACAGGGCCTCCAGAGGTGGATGATCCACTATCATTTTTTGCCTCCTATGTGCATTTTGATGCTCTTGTTCAGTGAAGGGTCCCATTTCTGAGCTCTGTGTCAATATGCATTCCACTGAGAGGCTCTTCTAAAGCCACAAGCCAAAATGCTGATACAGAAGACCTGCTCTGGTTTATTCATTCGGTGATTATATGAGGACAGCTCTGGGCCTGGTTAACTCTCTGGCAAACAAAAGATCATGGATGAGGTAGGGGATGGCTAATAATATTTGGGAGGTTGACACCAGAATCAGTATTTAGACTATAATGAAGTAAAACAGCAGGTTGTCTCCTTCCAGCCTGTCCCCCAAAGAAAAGCAGCTTAGGAAATGGTAACACAGCCAAATGTGTTAGAAATAGTGAGCAAGTCATAAAAACAACGATCTTGTCCATGTGAGGATAACTGTCAACTATCAGAGGTCTCCTGGTGTTGCTCTATTATTGGGAATATCAGTACCACCTTGTAGAAGTGAATCCCAGGACTTCCCTGGCCATCCAGTTGTTAAGACTCCATGCTTTCACTGTGGAGGACGCAGGTTCAATCCCTGGTCGGGGAACTAAGATCCTGCATGCCGTGCGGCCAAGAAAAGATCAGTAGAAGTGAATCCCTGCTGTTACTATTCCCCAGGGCCCCACTGTAGAGCTGTACATGTCAGGAGTAGGTTCTTCCTAGGTGAAGGCCTGTAGTTGTGGAATGCCTGTTCTTGTGGCTTTGGCTCTGGGGTTCAGATTTGATGCCGTTGCTTCTTTTCTCGGCTCACCGCAGGCTCACACTATGTGTGGACCCACTTCCCCTGTTGGCGGTGTCACTCAGGCTCCACTTATACCTGAGTTTCGTTAAAATTGCATAGCTCTTTGAGGTGACCGCCCTCTGAACCAGCCAAAGTGTCTAGTCTGTATAGCCAAACCCCCCTCACCATACCCTTGAAATTTGGAGAACTTCTAGCATTTTCCATCTGATGTAATAACAGGGGAATGGGAAAGATAATTTAATTTTAATTTTATTAATTTATTTTAAAGGACTCCAGTAGTTGATTTGGAAGCTACAACCTTTTTTCTAATTACTTTTTAAAATAAATTTATTTATTTATGGCTGTGTTAGGTCTTCGTTGCTGCCCACGGGCTTTTCTCTAGTTGTGGTCTGTAGGGGCTACTCTTCGTTGTGGTGGGCAGGCTCCTCATTGCAGTGGCTTCTCTTGTTGCGGAGCACGGGCTGTAGGCATGTGGGCTTCAGTAATTGTGGCTCGCAGGCTCTAGAGCACAGGCTCAGTAGTTGTGGAGCACGGGCTTAGTTGCTCTGTGGCATGTGGGCTCTTCCCAGACCAAGGATCAAACCCTTGTCTCCTGCATTGGCAGGTGGATTCTTATCCACTGTGCCACCAGTGAAGTCCCAATAATTTTATTTTTATTATCAGTGATACTGAAAGGAAAGAGGAAGGCAGCTAGAGTTCTTTCTCTCATATCCTTAGTGCTGGGCTTGTCATGTAGTAAGTACTTAATAATGTTGAATAAACAAATGATTAGGTTGGCAATAGTATCTGACAAGCAAACGAATAAAATTACATGACTCCTATTAAAAGAGATAAAGGATAACTATAGAAAAAGAAGCTGCAGTGATCCTGAAAGTCTACTCTTAGCAAGGCTATTTGTGAGTGTTATCTCTGGCCGGAGTGTGAAGGTTGAGTAATCCTCATTTTCCTTTCTGCCTAACTCTCAGTGTGATCATTGCTTCCCATTAGAAGCCTTCTCTGACTTCCCTGACCTACTGTCTCTACTTTTTATAGAAGGAACAAATGACTGTGTGAATGGAATAAACGAACACATCAGTGCCAAAATTTAACAAAAACTGTAAACCTGAGATGATAGAGCAGCACAAAACCAGTAATTCTAAAGCTTTTTTTAGCCCAACAAACCATACCCAAAATTATGGGTATGAGAATCAAGAAAAACTGAGGGACCTAGAATATAAAATAATCTATTTATGAAGATCCTATTAAAAGGCCAGCTAATTAGGGAGTTCAGAAAAGACACAGAGGCGGTCTTTTGAGTAAAATCAGCCCTTTAAAAAAAAAACTTTACAGGGCTTCTCTGATGGCGCAGTGGTTGAGGGTCTGCCTGCCGATGCAGGGGACACAGGTTCGTGGCCTGGTCCAGGAAGATCCCACATGGCGGCTGGGCCCGTGAGCCATGGCCGCTGAGCCTGCGTGTCCGGAGCCTGTGCTCCGCAACGGGAGAGGCCACAGCAATGAGAGGCCCGCGTAACGCAAAAAAAAAAAAGAAAAAAACTTTACAATTTTATAAATTCCCAAGAAGGATATGTAAAGATGGAGGGATAAGCATGACATCTGGCTTTGAAGATAAGAATAGTTCCAAGGTAGGGGAAGTCTGCATGTAACCAAGAGAATTTTTTTTTAACCCCATGTTTGGTACTTAGTCAAGTGACTTCTCAGTTTGAAGCAGAGAAAAAGCATTTAAAGAACTTAAGAAGCTGAAGTGTCTTGTGAAAAAAAGGATCATGGGACTTCCCTGGCAGTCCAGTGATTAAGACTTTGCACGTCCACTGCAGGGGTCATGGGTTCGATTCCTGGTCGGGGAACTAAGATCCCACATGCCACATGGCGTGCCCCCCCCCCAAAAAAAAAAAGAATCACAATTACAAAAACCACTGTAAAAAGCAGTGAAGAGCAGATATCCACAAGGGAAAATTAATAATAGGAAGGGAAATTGGGGCACTAGAAGGGGACAGGAGGTCTACAGAAGCATTCTAGCCATTAAAAAAAAAAAAAAGAAGAGTTGGGTAACATGAAAATACCAAAAAGCACTAAGAAAACTTAATTTTTTTCTGACTATATAGGTTCCTTATTGAAATTTTCAAACATACAGAATAAATAACAATTGCCAATAATTCCAGCACCCAGGGAAAACCACTATAAATGTTTTTTTCCTTCTAGCCAAATTTTGTCTGTCTACTGTTACTGTACACTTAAAGCATGAAAATCTTTTTTTTTCTTTTTTTCCCATTTTAATCAAGGCTCCTCAGGACTGTCCCCTCAGCCCTTCCCAGGCTTGTCTGCCAAAGCATGAAAATCTTAATGCACAACTCCAAAACTGTTCCATGTAATCATGACTCAGCTCAAGATGTGGAACATCTCCATCGTCCCAGAAGTCTCCTCTTGTGCCTCTTCCAGTCAATATCCGTAGATTCATTTTGGCTGTTCTTGAACCTCATATAAATGGAATCTTACGGTGTGAAGTCTGTTGAGTCTGGCTTCTTTTGTTCATCATTGTCTGTGGGACTCATCCACATTGCTGCATGTAGTAATTGTTCTTTCCTTATCGCTGGGCAGTGTCTATTGTATAACTGTACCGTAATCTTTCTGTTCTGCTGTTGATGAACATTTGGATAGTTTCCGGTTTGGTGCTATAATAAATCAAGCTGCTTTGACCATTCCTTTTTTTTTTTTTTGGCCATGCCGCGCTGCATGTGGGAATGTGGGATCTTAGTTCCCTGACCAGATATCGAACCCGCGCCCTCTGCACTGGAAGCACGGAGTCTTAACCGGTGGACCACCAGGGAAATCACTGACTATTCTTCCATATGTCTTTGGTGGACTTACGCACTCATTTTACTTCAGTATATATCTAAGAGTAGAGTTGCTGGGTCGTAAGGTAAATATTTCCGAAGTCATGAATATATTATAAACTTTGTTCTAAAAGTGTGATTGTGTCCAGGGTATAGTGTGAATTATTCTTGGTTTATAAGGATGGAGATAAAGGTTCATTTTTTTATTTCCTCCCATTAGAATAACCAGCACTATTTATTGGAAAGATTAATTTTTACTTTCTGAGTTGCAGTGGTGCCTTTCTATTAAATTAGGTGACTACTGTGTGGGTCTCTTGTAGAATTCTTCATTCTGTAACACTGATCCATTTATTAATATTTATTTTAAAGAAAATGGGATCATGCTTTTACATTTTTTATACTTACTATTATATCATGCTTCAAATTAAGAATAATTGCAAAGGAACTATTATATAAATGTACCGTAATTTTTTCTTTTCTCTTTTTTTTGGACGTTTGGGTTGTTTTTTCTTTTTTCTGTTTTGTTTTGTTCTTTTATGCTGCAGGCTTTCCTCAAATGTCTTGATAATCCTTGTTCATTCATTTATTTATGAGGCAATAAAAAGCTGATTAGAAGTTCTGCGTGCATGGGCTTTTCTGTGGAGTGACTGGGTGAGTCATTGGAGTCTCCTAGAGTATTTTTTCCCCCTGGGGCTGCTCAGTTTTTCCAGAGGAACATTCTCCACCCTACTGCTTGCAGGGTCAGTGCCATACTACCAGGTGTCTTATCATTTAAAAAATAACTTTGAAAACTATTATTCTTTCCTTCATCTCTACTTTGATGAGGTCTTTTATTGTGATCTTACCTCCATGAGCCACTTTCCGAAAGAATAGTTTCTGCTCTTCTCATTGTATGGTTGAATGACTGAAAATCCCATGACTCTGAGCATGTCTTGAGTGGGATCATCAGATAAGAGTGTTCAGTGCAGCCTTTTTGAAAAAAAATTTTTGTTTTATATTGGAGTGTAGTTGATTTACAATGTTGTGTTAGTTTCAGGTGTACAACAAAGTGATTCAGTTGTACATATACATGTATCTATTTTTTTTCAGGTTCTTTTCCCATTTAGGTTATTACAGAATATTGAGTAGAGATCCCTGTGCTGTACAGTAGGCCCTTGCTGGTTATCTGTTTTAAATATAGAGTGTGTACACGTCAGTCTCAAACTCCCAACTTATCTCCCCACCCCCACGTTTCCTCTTTGGTAACCATAAGTTTGTTCTCTAAGTCTGTAAGTCTGTTTCTGTTTTGTAAATAAATTTGTTTGTATCATTTTTTTTAGACTCTGCATATAAGCAGTATCATATGATATTTGTCTTTCTCTGTCTGACTTACTTCACTTAGTATGATAGTCTCCACGTCCATGTTGTTGCAAATGGCATTATTTCATTCTTTTTTATGGCTGAGTAATATGCCATTGTATATATGTACCACATCTTCTTTATCCATTCATCTGTGGATGGACATTTAGGTTGCTTCTATGTCTTGGCTATTGTAAACAGTGCTGCAGTGAACACTGGGGTGCATGTATCCTTTCAAACCATGGTTTTCTCTGGATATATGCCCAGGAGTGGGATTGCTGGATCATACAGTAGCTCTATTTTTAGTTTTTTAAGGAACCTCCATACTGTTCTCCATAGTGGCTGTACCAATTTACATTCCCACCAACAGTGTAGGAGGGTTCCCTTTTTTCTCCACACCCTCTCCAGTGTCTGTTGTTCATAGACTTTTTGATGATGGCCATTCTGATTGGGGTGAGGTGATTTCTCATTATAGTTTTGATTTGCATTTCTCTAACAATTAGCATTGTTGAGCATCTTTTTATGTGCCTGTTGGCCATCTGTATGTCGTCTTTGGAGAAATGTCTATTTAGGTCTTCTGCCCATTTTTGGATTGGGTTGGAGTTTTTTTGTTTTTGTTTTTTGTTTTGTTTTTTGTTTTTTTATATTGAGCTGCATGAGCTGTTTGCATATTTTGGAGATTAATCCCTTGTTGGTCGCATCATTTGCAAATATTTTCTCCCATTCTGTGGGTTGTCTTTCACTTTGTTTATGGTTTCCTTTGCTGTGCAAAAGCTTTTGATTTTAGTTAGGTCCCATTTATTTATTTTTGCTTTTATTTCCATTACTCTAGGAGACAAATCGAAAAAGATATTGCTGTGTTTTATGTCATAGAGCATTCTGCCTGTTTTTCTCTAAGAGTTTTACAGTATCTGGTCTTACATTTAGGTCTTTAATCCATTTTGAGTTTACTTTTGTGCATGGTGTTAAAAAATATTCTATTTCATTCTTTTACATGTTAGCTGTCCAGTCTTCCCAGCACCATTTTTGAAGAGACTGTCTTTTCTGTATAGTCTTGCCTCCTTTCTTGTAGATTAATTGACCATAGGTACTTGGATTTATTCCTGGGCTTTCTGTCCTGTTCCATTGATCTATATTTCTGTTTTTGTGCCAGTACCATACTGTTTTGATGACTGTAGCTTTGTGGTATAGCCTGAAGTCAGGGAGCCTGATTCCTCCAGCTCCATTTTTCTTTCTCAAGATTGCTTTGGCTGTTCAGGGTCTTTCGTGTCTCCATAAAAATTAAAAAAAAATTTAGCCATGCACATGGTTCATGAGAAAAAAAAATTTTTTTGTTCTAGGTCTGTGAAACATGCCATTGGTAATTTGATAGGGATTGCATTGAATCTGTAGATTGCCTTAGGTAGTATAGTCATTTTGACAATATTGATTCTTCCAATCCAAGAACATGGTATATCTCTCCATCTGTTTGTGTTATCTTCAATTTCTTTCATCAGCGTCTGATAGTTTTCAGAGTACAGGTCTTTTGTCTCCCTAGGTAGGTTTATTCCTAGGTATTTTATTCTTTTTGATGTGATGGCAAATGGGATTGTTTCTTTCTCTTTTGTTGTTAGTGTATAACAATGCAACAGATTTCTGTGTATTAATTTTGTATCCTGCAACTTTACCAAATTCATTGATTAGCTCTAGTGGTTTTCTAGTGGCATCTTTAGGATTATCTATGTATAGTATCATGTCATCTGCAAACAATGACAGCTTTACTTTTTCTTTTCCAATTTGTATTCCTTTTATTTGTTTTTCTTCTCTAATTGCCATGGCTAGGACTTCCAAAACTATGTTGAATAAAAGTGGCAAGAGTGGACATCCTTGTCTTGTTCCTGATCTCAGAGAAAATGCTTTCAGCTTTTCACCATTGAGTATGATGTTAGCTGTGGGTTTGTCATATATGGCCTTTATTATGTTGAGGTATGTTTCCTCTGTGCCCACTTTCTGGAGAGTTTTTATCATAAATGGGTGTTGAATTTTGTCAAAAGCTTTTTATGCATCTATTGAGATGATCATATGATCATATGGTCACTGTTGTGGCCTCTCCCGTTGCGGAGCACAGGCTCCGGATGCGCAGGCTCAGTGGCCATGGTTCACTGGCCTAGCTGCTCCGCGGCATGTGGGATCTTCCCGTACCGGGGCACAAACCCGTGTCCCCTGCATTGGCAGGCGGATTCTCAACCACTGCACCACCAGGGAAGCCCGATCATATGGTTTTTATTCTTCAATTTGTTAATGTGGTGTATCACACTGATTGCTTTGCAGATACTGAAAAATCCTTGCATTCCTGGGATGAATCCCACTTGATCATGGTGTATGATCCTTTTAATGTATTGTTGGATTCGATTTGCTAGTATTTTGTTTAGTCTTTCTGCGTGTATGTTCATCAGTGATATTGGTCTATAATTTTCTTTTTTTTGTGGTATCTTTGTCTGGTTTTGGTATCACGGGGATGGTGGCCTCATAGAATGAGTTACAGGGTGTTTTTTTTTCTTTGCAATTTTTTGGAATAGTTTCACAAGGATAGATGTAAACTTTTCTCTAAATGTTTGATAGAATTCACGTGTGAAACCATCTGGTCCTGGACTTTTGTTTGTTGGGAATTTTTAAATCACAGTATCAATTTCATTACTTGTGATTGGGCTGTTCATATTTTCTATTTCTTCCTGATTCAGTCTTGGAAGGTTGTACCTTTCTAAGAATTTGTCCATTTCTTCTAGGTTGTCAATTTTTTTGGCATATAGCCGTTTGTAGTAGTCTATTATGATCCTTTGTATTTTTGTGGTGTCAGTTGTAATATCTCCTTTTTCATTTCTAATTTTATTGATTTGAGCCTTCTCCCTTTTTTTCCTGATGAGTCTGGCTAAAGATTTATCAATTTTGTTTATCTTTTCAGAGAACCAGCTTTTAGTTTCATTGATCTTTTCTATTGTTTTCTTTGTCTCTATTTCATTTATTTCTGCTCTGATCTTTATTACTTACCTTCTACTAACTTTGGGTTTTGTTTGTTCTTTCTCTAGTTGCTTTAGGTGTAAGGTTAGGTTGTTTGAGATTTTTCTTGTTTCCTGAGGTAAGATTGTATTGCTATAAACTTCCCTCTTAGAACTGCTTTTGTTGTGTCCCATAGGTTTTGGGTCATTGTGTTTTCATTGTCGTTTGTCTGTAGGTATTTTTTGATTTTCCCTTTGATTTCTTTGGTGATGTATTGGTTGTTTAGTAATATATTGTTTAGCCTCCATGTTTGTGGTTTTTTTAGTTTTTTTTTTTTCTGGTAATTGATTTCTAATCTCAGTGTTGTGGTTGAAAAGATGTTTCACGTGATTTCAGTTTTCTTAAATTTACCGAAGCTTGCTTTGTGGCCCAGCGTGTGATCAATCCTGGAGTATGTTCCATGTGCACCTGAAAAGAATGTATTTTGCTGTTTTTGGATGGAGTGCTCTATACATATAAATTAAGTCCATGTAGTCTAATGTGTCATTTAAGGCCTGTGTTTCTTTATTGATTTTCTGTCTGGATGATCTGTCTATTGATCAAAGTGGGGTGTTAAAGTCCCTCACTATTATTGTGTTACTGTCGATTCCTCCTTTTATGGCTTAGTACTTGCCTTATATATTGAGGTGCTCCTATGTTGGGTGCATATATATTTACAATTGTTATATCTTCTTCTTGGATTCATCCCTTGATCATTATGTAGTGTCCTCTTTGTCTCTTGTAACAGTCTTTAAAGTCTACTTTGTCTGATATGAGTATTGGCACTCCAGCTTTCTTTTGATTTCTATTTGCATGGAATACCTTTTTCCATCCCCTCACTTTCAGTCTGTATGTGTCCCTAGATTTGAATTGGGTCTCTTGTAGACAGCATATATACAGGTCTTGTTTTTGTATCCATTCATCCACTCTGTATCTTTTGGTTGGAGCATTTAATCCATTTACATTTAAGGTAATTATGGGTACATATGTTTCTATTGCCATTTTGTTAATTATTTTGGATTTGTTTTTGTAGGTCTTTTTTCTCCTCTTCCTGTTTCATTCTCTTCTCTTGTGATTTGATGACTAACTTTAGTGTTGTGTTTGGATTGCTTTTTCTTTTTTGTGCATTTTTTATCTATTGTAGATCTTCAGTTTGCTGTTCCCATGAAGTTTTTTTGTCCCCCCCCGATGGAATCTTACTTTATCATTATTTTTTAATGTTTTTACATCTTTATTGAAGTATAATTGTTTTACAATGGTGTAGTTTCTGCTTTATAACAAAGTGAATCAGTTATACATATATCCCCATATCTCTTCCCTCTTGTGTCTCCCTCCCTCCCACCCTCCCTATCCCACCCCTCTAGGGATCACAAAGCACTGAGCTGATCTCCCTGTGCCATGCGGCTGCTTCCCACTAGCTATATAAACATGATTGTCTTAAGTTGCTGGTCTTTAAATTTCAAATTCATTTCTAATATCCTACATTTGTGCTCTCCTCTTCTCATGATTGCTGGTTTTCATATCATATTTGTGTGTGGATGATTTCCTACCTTTACTGTATATTTGCCTTTACTGGTGAGCTTTTCCATTTATAATTTTCTTATTTCTAGTTGTGGCCTTTTCTTTTCCATGTAGAGAAGTTCCTTTAGCATTTGTTGCAAAGCTGGTCTTGTGGTGCTGGATTCTCTTAGCTTTTGCTTGTCTGTAAAGCTTTTGATTTCTCCATCAAATCTGAATGAGAGCCTTGCTGGGTAGAGTATTCTTGGTTGTAGGTTCTTCCCTTTCATCACTTTAAATACATCATGCCACTCCCCTCTGGCCTGCAGTTTCTGTTGAAAAAATCAGCTTATAACTTTATGGGAATTCCCATGTATGTTTTTTTGTTTTTGTTTTTCCACCAAGCAGCTTGTGGGATGTTAGTTTCCCAACAGGGATTGAACCCAGGGCTTTCACCCAGCAGTGAAAGTGCCGAGTCCTAACCACTGGACTGCCAGGGAACTCCCCCATTGTGTGTTTTTTTTAAAATTATTTTAAATTTTATTTATTTATTTTTGCCTGCGTTGGGTCTTCGTTGCTGTGCACAGGCTTTCTCTAGTTGTGGCAAGCGGGGGCTACTCTTCGTTGCGGTGCATGGGCTTCTCATTGCAGCGGCTTCTCTTTGTTGTGGAGCAGGGCTCTGGGCACATGGGCTTCAGTAGTTGTGGCTCGCGGGCTCTAGAGCGCAGGCTCAGTAGTTGTGGCGCACAGGCTTAGTTTCTCTGCAGCATGTGGAATCTTCCCGGACCAGGGCTTGAACACATGTCCCCTGCATTGGCAGGTGGATTCTTAACCACTGTGCCACCAGGGAAGTCCCACCCCCTTGTATGTTATTTGTTGCTTTTCCCTTGTTGCTTTTTAAATTATTTTATTTTATTTATTTATTTTGGTTATGCTGGGTCTTAGTTGCAGCAGGTGGACTCCTTAGTTGCGGCTCACTGGCTGCTTAATTGCGGCTCACTGGCTCCTTAGTTGCAGCCTATGTGCTCCTTAATTGCTGCCAGCAGGCTCCTTAGTTGTGGCATGCATGTGGGACCTCGTTCCCTGACCAGGGATTGAACCCACATCCCCTGCACTGGGAGGCAGATTCTTAACCACTGTGCCACTAGGGAAGTCCCTTCCCTTGTTGCTTTTAATATTTTGTCTTCAATTTTTTGTCAATTTGACTATGTGTCTCAGCGTGTTCCTCCTTGGGTTTATCCTGCATGGGACTCTCTGTGCTTCCTGGACTTGGGTGACTGTTTCCTTTCCCATGCTGGGAAGTTTTCAGCTATTACCTCTTCAAATATTTTCTCAGGTCCTTTTTCTCTCTTCTCCTTCTGGGATCCCTATAATGCAAATGCTAGTGTGTTTCGTGTTGTCCCAGAGGTCTCTGAGACTGTCTTCATTTCTTTTCATTCTTTTTTCTTTATTCTATTCCATGGCAGTGTTTTTCACCATTTTGTCTTCCAGCTCACCTGTTCTTCTGCTTCATTTATTCTGCTATTGATTTCTTCTAGTGTATTTTTCACTTCAGTTACTGTATTGTTCATCTCCATTTGTTTGTTCTTTAGATCTTCTAGCTCTTTGTTAAACATTTCTTGTATCTTTTCCGTCTGCGCCTCCATTCTTTTCCTGAGATCTTGGATCATCTTTACTATCATTACTCTGAATTCTTTTGTAAATAGATTCAATGCAGTGGTTTTTTAAAAAATTTATTTCATTATTATTTTATTTTATTTATTTATTGTTTCTGGCTGTGTTGTGTCTTCGTCACTGCGCGTGGGCTTTTCTCTGGTTGTGGCAAGTGGGGGCTACTCTTTGTTGTAATTCGTGTGCTTCTCATTGTGGTGGCTTCTCTTGTTGCAGAGCACGGACTCCAGGCACACAGGCTTCAGTAGTTGTGGCATGTGGGCTCAGTAGTTGTGGCTCGTGGTCTCTAGAGTGCAGGCTCAGTAGTTGTGGTGCATGGGCCCAGCTGCTCCTTGGCATGCAGGATCTTCCCAGACCAGGGATCGAACCTGTGTCCCCTGCACTGGCAGGTGGATTCTCAACCACTGCACCACCGGAAGCCCAGATTCAATGCAGTTTTAATGGATCTTGGCTGCTGCTTGATTTGAGCTGTCTCTTTTGGAGCTGTGATTTGTCTTTAATGCTACAATTTCCACTGTTTACATTTGATCCTCAGTGTAGCACACTCTACTATAGTAGAGCTTACATTTCACCCGACCAAATTTATAAGGGAAAACATTCATGTTTTAAAGTTTTGTATCATACCTTAAATTTAAAGCTCATTTATATTTTGGTTAAGTGGTTTGTACTAGACTGTGTCAACGTGAGGGAATCTTTCTTTACTTGGGTTTGCTTCTGTACAAGCATGGGAACAATTGATTCCCACTGGGTAAACTCCTGCTTTTCAGATGCCAGCTCTGGAATCTTTGATCTTGACACAGATGCTATTTCTATGACTTTTGCTGTTCTCTTACTGGGATTTTTTTCCTGCTTAGAGGAAACTGAAAATAGTTCCAGATTTTATTCCTCTAAGGTGACTGTGTTCTGGGAACACAGGACAGAGTGTGGGGTAGGGGTTGGTCATGACAGTAGAGCATCTGTATGGCTTATGCTCTTTATAAGTGCCTCTGAGTAGTACATGGGGTTCCCCTGACCCCAGACATTAAGCAATTTCTCAGGCAGTGGGAGAAAGTTACATACTAAAAATGAGGGGGAAACATGATTGAGGGAGAAGGGGGAGGACACATACATTTGGGAGAGTTTTGAGGGTCCCAGGAATAATGAGGAATAGATAACACATAGATCGATCAAGAAAAGTTATGAAACATTGAGGTGTGAGGTTGTGATAGTTCTAAACACTTTGTTCTCTGTTCCTTCTCACTGCTCATTGCTCTTAGAAGGGCAGTGTCTTCAAAGAAATACAGGTGTAGACTTTGCTAGGGAGAATGATCATTATTACAGGGTCTTGTTGGATTAATGAAGTTAAAGTACAGTTTTGATGGAATTAGGTCAGTACAGAGGACACACACACACACTGAACTTCAGGAAAGAGTAGTTATGATGGCTGTGTTCTACTTCTGTGACTTAAAAAATAACTAATGGAATAGCTGTAGGGGGGGGTTAATGAGACTGATTTCGGTGTTAACCAGGGCTCACTAGGTTTACCACAGCCTTCCAGGTAGGAGAGAGGAAATGCAGAAGTAGTCAGCAGTTAGGTGCCCAGGTTCACATCATGATTGCAGTGTTTGTCACCGTGAGCCTTTGGTTTAGGGTAAAGGGAAAGGCCATTTCCAGGTCAGAGTGTGATGCCACGTTGGCATAGACCAGAGAGCAAAGAAGGGAAAGAACTCTAGTTCTTTTCTGAATCCCTGCCAGGCCCCTGAAGAAAGAAGAATGAGAGACAGAATGCAGATGAGGTCAAAAGAGAGATCTTCCAGCCATTCCGATTTCATCTTACAAAGTTTCAGTTTATTATCCCCTCCTTCAAGTGACGCTCTCCTCACTCCCACACCTCCTCTCACTGGGTTTAAGCCCCTACTGCTACCCAGCAGTCTGTTTACCACCTTTTCTAAAAACCACCATCCTTATGTTTGTCTTTTTAACCTCTTGTCCAGGGGAAGGATTTGAAACATATCCATTTCTGTACCCCACTACTTAGCACAGTGCCAGGCACAGTCAGCACTGCATAAATGTCTGCTTGCTTGAACATCAAGCTTACCTTACTATTGGTTCCTAGTAGTGGAAATTCTACAGAGGTAGCTTGGGTTTTAATCTGATTTATGAACTATTATAAAGTCATCTGGAATCCCATTTCTTTCTTTTTAAAAAAAAATTATTTAGTTATATATTTATGTATGTATGTATGT
The DNA here is from genome assembly GCF_026419965.1 of Kogia breviceps. NCBI lineage: Eukaryota > Metazoa > Chordata > Mammalia > Artiodactyla > Physeteridae > Kogia > Kogia breviceps. Next base: position 117,226,176 of record NC_081313.1, read on the forward strand.
GGCTGCGTTGGGTCTTAGTTGCTGCACACGGAATATTTGTTGCCACATGTGGGATCTTCATTGCAGCATCTTTTTTTTTTTTCTTTTTTTTAGTTGCAGCATGCGGGATCTAGTTCCCTGACTAGGGATCGAACCCAGGCCCCCTGCATTGGGAGTGCAGAGTCTTAACCACTGGGCCACCAGGGAAGTCTCTGGAATCCCATTTCTTTCCTTCTTTCTGCTTTACCTTTCTGAAGTATCTACTTCATCTTAAGGCTGGTGGCTCCCTCACGGCTGCAGATTGGCTGTCAGCAATTTTGTAGGCCATGTCCTTGCTAGACTGTGTATTTGACTGTGTTAAGGGGAAGGGAAGGTTGGGAGTGTGTTAGGAGAGCCCCAAGATTTTTGTTGTTATTGTTGTTAAATTTATTTATTTTATTTAGTTGACTGTGTTGGCTCTTCCTTGCTGCGTGCGTGCTTTCTCTAGTTGCGGCGAGCGGGGGCTACTCTTTGTTGCGGTGCGTGGGCTTCTCATTGCGTTGGCTTCTCTTGTTGCAGAGCATGGGCTCTAGGAACGCGGGCTTCCGTAGTTGTGGCTCGCGGGCTTCATTGCTCCGCGGCATGTGGGAACTTCCCGGACCAGGGCTTGAACCCTTGTCCCCTGCATTGGCAGGCGGATTCTTAACCACTGCACCACCAGGGAAGCCCAAGCCCCAAGATTTTAACTGATCAAACCACTTTTGAACTAATCTGAGTGGCCAAGGGATGCCATTTGTGATTGGCTTAGTCCTGGAGTCCTTGAATCAGTCTTGATGGAAAAGAGGAAAGGGTGACCTGATTGGCTTAGGTTAGATTGGGCTCACCCTGGAACTGGTAAGGAAGGAGCTTCCCCAAAGCACATGAACTACAGGAAGAAAGAATGGATACTTAACTGGAAATCGGACTTATTATGAAGGGGGATGTTGTTGTTGTGTGGGCAGCCAGCAAAGTCCACTATTTTAATGCAGATTTTCTAGGGAACGTTACTTTATGGCTACTCTCTTCTTCTTATAGAGTCATTTATGAATTTATTGATTGCATATTATGAAAAAGAATTAATGGTGAAATTATTAAATTTTGAGTATGAGACTCTTCCCTCTATTAACTTACTCCGATAGGTAAAATGTTAAATATCAGTCAGTACAGGAGAGGGGTGACAGTACAAGGCAGCAAGATGACATCAATCATGTTCATCCAGAATATATGTACTTTGCATTTCCCAGTAATGCTTTTAATCAGGAAGTCATTGTGTCAGGCACTTCGGGGGCTACAGAGATGATAGAAAGGAGATGCTGGCCCCCTCCAGACTTCAGGCCCAATCAAGAGAATGGATAAAAGGCTTTGGGGACTGGGAAGAAATGGCCTCCGTCACAGAAGCCACCCAGAACAGGAACCTGTAAAACAAAGTGGGGGCTCCTGGGGAGTGCTCCAGAGTCCTGGGAGCCTGGAAGGTCGGAGGAGATGCTTGGCATGCTCTGTGCACAGCTCTGCCCTTTGTGTAATGACAACCAAGCATACTGCTCAACTGCTTAGAGCTGTGGGTCTCAGGAGAGCAACCATATCACCCAGTGCCCGGGGTGGGGGCAACCCTTACACTCACTGGTCACTCACTGCCGGCATTGCTGCTTGTTAGAAAACCCCATTGTGGCCCAGCCCTGTCTGTTGGAGGATTTCCGTCACCGGGTCAGCCTCTGCTGATCTGATCTGATTCATAATTAATGCTGTTAACTTTCCGCCTTCTTCTTAGAGCTATCCAATCACATTTATGGACATTTTAGAGAATTAAAAAACAAAATAATAATCTGTTCTTCCTTCAGCACGTTTACTGGGGCCTGCCTTGTGCAAGTCACTATGCTAAGCTCCAGGGTCATGGTGATGACCCCAAACTGACGTGTTTCCTGCTGTCACAGCCTGTAGTCTAGTGGGGGAGGCAGACAAAAGGCGAACAGATACATATTTGCCAATTGTGATGGTGAGAAGGAAACAAAATGGGCAGAGCTTAAGATGTGCAAAAGGTTTAAGATATCTTTAAGACAATTTGTAAATGATCTCATGATTACAGTTTTTATCCTAACGATTTCCCCAGATTAAATGCAAATAACTTTCATTGTCTGTCTCTTAGGTGTACTCGGCAGGTCCCTGATGAACCAAGAGAACCCTCCACCGTATCCAGGCCCCGGCCCGACGGCTCCGTACCCACCTTATCCACAGCAACCGATGGGGCCTGAGGTCTACCCTCCAGGACCCGTGGGGGGACCCTACCCACCTCCTCAGGGGTACCCCTACCAAGGATACCCACAGTATGGCTGGCAAGGCGGACCTCAGGAGCCTCCTAAAACCACAGGTACTGTGATGTGAATGGGGCATGTATACAGTTGGTCCTCCATATCTGCAGGTTCCGCACCCACTGATTCAACCAACCACCAGATTGAAAATATTTGGGGGAAAAAAATTCCAGAAAGTCCTAAAAAGCAAAACTTGAACTTACTGTGCTCCAGAAACTACTTACATAACATTCATGTTGTATTTACAACTATTTAAATGACATTTACATTGTGTTACGTATTATAAATAATCTAGAAATGATTTAAAGTATATAGGAGAATGTGCGTAGGTTATATGCAAATACCTTTCATATAAGGTATTTATATATAAGGGACTTGCGCCACCGCAGATTTTGGTATCATGTGGGTCCTGAAACCAGTCCTCCGTGGATACCGAGGGACGACTGTATGTGTATTACATGGGTGTGCATTGTGTGTAGTCCAACGTCACCAACGGAAATGTTTGCATGTTTTCTTTGGCAGAGAAGAAACTCTGGCCTTTGTTTGCCATGGTTGACATTTCCAAAGCTTGGTGACTGCTTAGGGTGGCTTCTAACTCCTGAGAAGGACTTCTTTCTTGGGAGGGCTGAATCAATTCTGCCTCCTTTCTCTTGTCTCCTGTGGGGCTGATGACTTCCTGGCCGACATGTTTTCTGAAGGCATCTCCTCGAGCACTGAGAGGGGGCAAAGTACCAGTTGGATTCTTGCTCTGGCAGCCAGTTTTGCTTTTCAGGTTTAGCCTGTTGGGGTTGTTTTATCTCTCAACTTGTTGACCCTCAAGTCATCCTCTTGCCCCTGCTATTGGGGTTGGTTTGCTTTACTAATATGTTTTCATAATTCTGTTTAACCTGCTAGCTGAGTTGTCAGCAGGCTTATGAGTCCTTCTTGTGTGCTGGAACAGTGCTACTCAAAGTTTACTGTGCAGACAAGTGCCAGTCCATGAGCAGCTATCAGGCTGCAATGAGATAAATACAGAAAGTGAGAATAAAAATTTTAAAACTTTGAGAGCAATTTGACATTGCTGTGACATTCGAGCATGGAATCTTGCATTTTACAAAAAGTAGCAGTCTGTGAAGGGTTAGGAAGGAAACATCTTGAGAAGCACTGTGCTACATGTCTTGGTGACTGTTATGACTATTTTATAACCTTTTGGTTTGCAGAATAGTTGCTCTCTTAGAGCTTTCAGCTTTTGAATATAGCTCATTCTTACGGACTGCTTATTATGTGCCAGGTGCTCTCCTAAGAGCTTTATATACATTCACATTTAATCCTTGCAACAGTCTTATGAGGTTATTCCCATTTTACAGTGAAGTAATTGAGACACAGAGTGGAGTAACGACTTGCCCAAGGCCACCCAGCTAGAAATGGCAGACCCCAGATTTGAATCCTGAAAGTTTGACTGTGGAATCTGTACCTGTATCTTATTGCTGTACTGTTGTCCCTTTCCTGTCTTTCTGACCTGACACATTTGTCTGAATTTAGGGCCTTAGGCTGCCTCAGAGATTTTCCTATAGTTTAACCCCTTACTAATCAAAAGTAGTAACGGAAGTGACAGTTCATTTTATTTCAGAATTTGAGGGTTCTTTACAATGGGTGGATGCCAAGGAAGAAAAATAGGTTTAAGAGGAATTTTGCGCTCAATACGGGAAAGATTTTACTTTTATGGTGTCAAGTCAGGGGCTGTACTGAGATTGAATAGATTTGAATACCTTTAAAAGATTTAGTTTATCTTGAAAGAAAACTTTTACAGTCCAAGGTTCTGTTTTGTTGTAAATTGTTATAACATGCTTGGAGGACTGCAGGAAATACAACCAGTATAAATCAGAGCAGTTGGCATACAGATCTATGACATCAGAGGGGGATTTCCTGAAAATAAATCTCAGTTTCTGGGGTTTCTGCTTCAAAACAAGGTAACCCTGTGATGAATGAAAGAAGGCCGACTGAAAAGACCACGTGATATATGATTCCGTTTATGTGCATTTCAAGATTAAGCCAAACTAATCTATGGTGATGGAGATCAAAATAGTGCTTACTCCTGGCTGTGGTGTCGGAGGCTAGGGTAGGGTTTGTTATTGACTAGGAAGGACACAGGGAAACTTCCGGGGTATTAGGAGGTTTTTTTGTTTTTTGTTTTTGGCTGCGTTGGGTCTTCATTACTGTGTGCGGGTTTTCGCTAGTTGTGGCGAGTGGTGGCTACTCTTCATTGCAGTGTGCGGGCTTCTCACTGCAGTGGCTTCTCTTGTTGAGCGCAGGCTCTAGATGCGCGGGCTTCAGTAGTTGTGGCTCGTGGGCTCTAGAGGCACAGGCTCAGTAGTTGTGGTGCACGGGCTTAGTTGCTCTGCGGCATGAGGGATCTTCCTGGACCAGGGCTCAAACCCGTGTCCCCTACATTGGCAGGCGGATTCTTAACCACTGTGCCACCAGGAAAGTCCTAGGAGTATTCTTTTATCTTAATCTAGGTATTCTTTTATCTTAATCTGGGTATAAACATTTTCAAGCCACACACTTAATATTTGTGCACTTTAGTATATGTTATATGTCAATGAAAAAAAAAGCCCAGCATTTGTATTAAACAATAGATTCAGCCCAGTGCCTCCCTAGGTTGTGTCTTTCACCCATAGCCCTCCTGGTGTATGGTTTGTAGGCCATTTCTGGGCCTGTATTGTTTATACTGACTGTAACTACCGTTCATTGGATTTGGAACATTATAGAGCTTGTCTAGAATAAGTGCTTCCTGGGCTCGGTGGACCTTGTCCCCTCATGCAGAAAATACTCACAGGTTTGGCCCTCTTTCTTACCTTTGGTGTAATTTAAGTATCACATCGGCATTTTTGAGAAAAAAAAAAATCTTAATTCTTCTTAGGATTAAAAGGCTTTTTTATTTCAGTGTTATCAATTTATCAGTGATTTCATAAATGCAGTTGAAAGCTGTTTAACATCCTTTTCTACAGGATTTCTCTCTCTGTCTTCAGCCTGTGCATTGTTAATTTCCCAGACCTGTTCTATACCAGGTATGGCAAGGGATGCCAGGTGGTCAAGTTCTCTCAACCTGGGGTCCAGGTTCTGTGAGTGCGACCCTCTGACCCCCCCCTCACTAAAGGATGTGCTTTTTAGGGACCCCTTTCATTTCTTTCTCTTTGTATTATTGCTCCTGGGATCCCCAGTCAGACTCATTCTTGAGGCCCGTATTCCAAGCATGTGTGTTTGAGCTCTCTGCAGAAATTGAAGGGTTTTTTTTCTCTAGCAGGATGATTTTAGATGTATCTACTACTGCATATGCCATCTCTCAGCTGAAGTTCATGTGTGTAGTCCCTTCTGTTAATAGCTACCTAGGTGGAAATTATTTGTTTTAGGGTCTTAGCTACTCTTAATTGTTGTCTGGTAATTAGTAAGGGTTTAATAAAGTGTTGAATGGACAGGTCGGTGGGTAGATGGCTAATCTAAGCAGAACCTTCTTTGGTAGTCTATTTTTTAGTTCAAATTTCATTTTTTCAGATATTGTATTTTTAAAATTTTATTTATTTATTTTTCGTGGCATTGGGTCTTCATTGCTGTGCGTGGGCTTTCTCTCGTTGTGGCGAGCAGGGGCTACTCTTCATTGTGGTGCGCAGGCTTCTCATTGCGGTGGCTTCTCCCACTGCGGAGCACAGGCTCCAGTAGCACGGGCCTCAGTAGTTGTGGCACGCAGGCTCAGCACTTGTGGCTCGTGGGCTCCAGAGCGCAGGCTCAGCAGCTGTGGCGCATGGGCTCAGTTGCTTCGCGGCCCATGGGATCCTCCTGGACCAGGGCTCGAACCCATGTCCCCTGCATTGGCAGGCGGACTCTCAACTGCTACCCCACCAGGGAAGCCCCTGTATTTTTTTTTAAGCCTTTGTTTTTCTCAGGAAACCAGCTTTCTGGAAACCATGTGATTGGAAGCAGCAGGTGCTTGTGGGAATGATGCTTCCCAGGGAGCACACCTGCAATATGTCAAGGGTCTCCTGGGGAGATTTTTAATAATAATAACAACTATACCAACTAGTATTTCTTGCACTAGCATTAGCTTCAGGTAATCTTCATAATGACTCTGAAGCATTAGTCCCATGTTATAGAGGTGGAATCTGAGGCTCAGAGAGGTTGTGATTTAATTATTTATTGTATAACATACCACCCTGAAACTCAGTGGCCTAAAACAACAGTGATTTATTATTTCTCATGATTCCGTGAGTTGGATCTCTCCTGGGGTCACTTGTGTGACTTAATCCAGCTGTCAGCTCGGCTGGAGCTGAAATGTCCAAGACTGCCTCACTCATGTGACGAAGGCCTGGGTTTAGCTCCATGAGGCCTCTCTCTACACATCTCCCTTTCCACGGCAACTAGCTTCCAAGAGTGTGATAGTAGCAGCTGCCAGGCTTTTAATGGCTAGGCCCAGAGCTGGCACCACCTCACGTACCCTGTATTCTGTTGCTCAAAGGCTGGCCAGATTCAGCAGGAGGGGAAATAGATGCCATCTCCCCCGACTCCTGCTTTTTTGGCAACAGGTTTATTGAGATACAATTCACATACCATACAATTCTCCCATTTAAAGTGTCCAATCCAGTGGGTTTTGGTGTATTCAGAGTTGTATGACCATCAGCACTGTCTAATTCCAGAAGATTTTCATCACCCTGAAAAGAAAACCCTTTGTCAATCACTCCTGATTTCCTTAACTCTCCTCCTACATGAATCTACCTTCTGTCTCTATTGATTTGCCTGTGTTGAACTTTTCTTATAAATGGAATCATGTAGTATGCGCTCTTTTATGACTGGCTTCTTTCACTTAGTGTAATGTTTTCAAGGTTCATCCATGTTGTAGCAACTATCAGTGTTCCATTCCTTTGCTAAATATTTTATTGTATGGATATACCATATTTTATTTATCTGTTCATATTTTATTCATCTGTTCATTAGTTGATGGACATTTGGGTATCTGATTTTGAGCTATTTTGAATAATAAATAATGGCTGTTATAAACATTGGTGTAAAATAGATTCCATCTCACTAAGAGGAACAGCATGTGAATACAGAGTGAGAAGAATCATTGGTGGCCATCTTGGCAGACAGTCCACCACGCTCCAATCTTTCCTTTTAACAATTCACCTCTCTCCCATGTGCAAATTATACCCATCCCCTTCTAAGACCACCAGATGTCTCATCCAGTAACTACCTCGGCTTGAAGTTAAGGATGTCACCATCGAGGATGGCCTCTAACCAGCCATGCTGCTCCCTTCACTCCCTACTCCTCCTTCCCACTCTACCCAACTGTACAGAGAGATCAAACAGAATATCAGCACTTCTGTGAAGCTTTCCCTCCTGTATCCCACACCTCCCATAGAATTTACCACTCCTAGGTGCTTCAGCTGCACCCCATACAGACTTCCCTCAAAGCATCTCCTCTCTCCAAATTCAGTTAGGTTTCATGTTCTCTCTAATTTACCTCTTTAATGTCTGACTCCAGTCAACCTTGCTCATACTATTTTAGTTTAAGCTTCCACCATTTGTGTTGGTCAAGACTCTTGAGATTGCAAGTGTCAGAATCTCAGCCTTAAATATTAGCCAACAACAGAGGATCGTCAGAGACCTGAGTAAAGGCCCCAGATGATAGATGGTCACCAAAACAGACAGAAAAAAGGAACACTGAGGGAACAGAGGTAACACAAGGAGCAAAAACCCTACTACAAAAAAAGGGGGGAAATCTTCTAATATTCTTAGATATGTGGGGAGATTTCTTACTGAAATAAGAGTAGGGATGCTGTATAAAAAGCAGCTCGGGATACAAAAGCACTTAGACAAGGAGCATGTGTCAGCCCAAGGATTGGGTTCAAAGACCCATTTGGATAGCCAGGTCTTGCCAAACCAGAACTTAAGGCTTTTTGCCACAGGTGGAAGCTTGACGTATGTTTTGGTTATCTATTGCTATGTAGTAAATCACCCCAAATCTTGGCATTAGAGATTCTATAATTTGGGCAGGACTTGGCAGGAAAGATTCATCTCTGCTCCCTGGGCCTGGAACATAGGAGATAACCAGTGTGCTGTGTTGAGTATGTGTACTTTCTACCCTTGAATGGGATTTACAAACTTTCCTTCTTGGCTTTCATATTTATAGCTGTCTAAAGGGGCACTATTGGGTTGGCTTACACCAATAATACAGAGGAAGAAGCTGTTTGGTTTGGCAGATGCTTTGGAAGGGAGACAGGGATGGGAGCATGACTGCTGGCTGTCTCACTGCTGGGAGGGGTCACATGATGCCCATGCTGAGAAGCTACTATGCTTATGTGTGTCCCGTCCAGGCTTGGGCTTTTCCACTCTTACTGGCTTGGTTTGACCCTCTTGTTTCCCATGAAGTTAATTTAAGTTCAGTCGTATTCTGTCAACTGTTTCAGTTTCAGTGAAATCTTGTACTTCTGGTTCATCATAACAAGAAATTGTTCTTTTGAATGCAAAAAAAAAAAAAAAAATCCAGTATCCCTTTTCACCCTCTCCCTCCTTCCACGTGGCCTCTCAGTGTGGCTGACTTGGGCCTCACAGTGTGACAGCCTCAGGAGGTCTGGGCTCCTTAGGCATTAGAGTGCAAAAGTGGCAGCTGCCAGGCCTTCCTTTAAAAAACAAACGAACAAAACTTTTCAATTAACTTCTAATTTTGAAAAAATTCCAGACTTACAAAAGCTTTGCAGAAATAGTACAAACAATTCTGTATACCTTTCACCCAGATTTCCCCAAATCTTCTGCAACTACAAGGTAATGATCTCCCTGGCTTTTTTACTGCCCAGGCTCAGAAGTCTCAGCACATCACTTCCACCACACTCTCTGTCAAAGCAGCCACAGGTCTAGCTAGCAGAGATTCAAGGGGAGGGGAAATGGACTTTACTCTTGATGGGTGGGTGACAAAGCCACAGTGCAAAATGGCACATGGGTGGGGAGATCTTCAGAAACTCTACCCCCAAGTCCCAGTGGTGATGGGTGAGCTCATGTTCAGTGAAGCATTCTAAATAACAAAACTCTAGGTTCTTATGAATATGCCATACATAGTAAAAAAACTGTTTAAAGTGAAAATTAAACACAACAGTATCTCCAGTCTTAGGTCAGAAGATAGGCCATCTGTCTTTTTAAGGAAAATTCTGTGAATTGGTTAGAAAGTCAGGAAGTCCGAGGTTTTTAAATTCTCTCACCAAGTGGTATGGACTTATATACACTACCAAATGTAAAATAGATAGCTAGTGGGAAGCAGCCACATAGCACAGGGAGATCAGCTCGGTGCTTTGTGACCACCTAGAGGGGTGGGATAGGGAGGGTGGGAGGGAGGGAGATGCAAGAGGGAAGAGATATGGTGATATATGTATATGTATAGATGATTCACTTTGTTATAAAGCAGAAACTAACACCCCATTGTAAAGCAATTATACTCCAATAAAGATGTTTAGAAAAAAAAAGAAAGAAATTCTCTCAGCAAAATTGAAATGGCTCCCACTCAGATACCTCAAATCATTGGAAATCTTAGAGTTCTCAGATGATTACCCTTCTGAGCTCATGGAAGACATCACTCATCGATTCTGGCTCTAGCTGCTCAGCCCCAAATTTGGCTTCAGAATCCTCCTTACCGAAGGATCCTAGGCAGCCACTATGAGTGAGGCTTGAATTGTTAGGTAAGATGAGGCCATTTTACCATTCCTTGCTAGGCCGAATCCCTCTTTTTAGAGATACTAAAACTGAAGTACAGTGAGGTTTAGTGACTTGCCCAGGGTCCACGAGTTTTGACTAGGATGTAAGTCCTGATTCCAAGCTAAATGCATGTCTTCTTTATGGCCTGCTGCTGCGATCCAGCACTGATTCCACAGCAATTCCCAGACACCTTCCCTCCGCCTCCTCCCTCCGCCTTGCACCCCAGCCACCGAAACAAACACAAAAACCTGGTAGTTATAAGAGGGTGCCACTTGCCTAGTAGACAGGTGAAGTGGAGTGTGATAAAATCTGGGTTCAAATCCCCTTATTAACACGAGGACCTGGGCAGATTGTTTAACCTCCCTGATCTCTGAGTGTGCCTGCCTCCCCTTGTAAGCTTCCTGAAGGTGATTTTTTTCTCTCCTTCATCTCTGCTTCCACAGAACCTAGAACAGTGCTGACATGTGGTATATGCTCAGTAAATATTTGCTGGATGGATGGAGATATCACCAGTTCGAAAGGTGGTTGTGAATTCATGCTCCGCGTCTGGTCCCCTTTCCCTTTGAGCCCCTTCCCTTGCTATTTAACGCTTGTGAGTCCATATACTGCGGTTTTATTCATATTCTTCTGGGTTAGGACCGATATCTGACAATGTATCGATGTAAAATAAAATGAATTCTGCTTCAGCAGAGTCCTTGGGATGCCCCCATGGAGTTCAGAAGCCTGATTGGCCTTTGAACCGGATTTCTCAGCCTGTAAAAAAGTGCCCCTGTTCTTGCTGTTTGTAATTTGAAGAAGCAAAAGGGGAGCACCTGTTACAGGAGAGCCCTGCCGGGTCACTGGCCAACCAGCAAGAAGCTGTGAGCGGCCTTTCCTCAGTCCACAGTCAGAGTGCCGGCTGGTAATATGGCATGGTGCCCCTGCACACTCCCTTTGGTGTCTGACACCTGCTCTCATCCCTCAGCACAGGGATAAACGAGAAAGGAGTTTAATGGTCTGGCATCTCTGGTTAACTGGCTTGAGGTCTGGAATTACAGCTTGGCTTGTTTGAGCCTTTTATGCTTTTTTTTCATCAGAAACTCCGATCAGGCATCGTCATTGCCCTGAGAAGACTTTTCAGCATGGATAAAGTCCAGCTCAGTACCTTCTTTCTCTGCCAGGCATCAGATGACAGAATGTCTCAGCAAGGACACTGCCTGGTGCCACCTAAAGCCGCATTGGCTTAGGAATCTAGGTGGAGTTTCTCCAGTTCCCTGAGCTTCTGTTTCCTTATCTGTAAAACTGGTATTGTAGGACTGTGGCGAAGCGTAAACAAAGTCATATACCATGTAGAGTGTATGGGCAACGAGGGACTTAGCACCCTCCCTTGGCCCACACCACTTTTCTGAATTTTTGCTTGTGGTTGGGTGGGGGTGGTGAAGACAGGAAGCCCTCAGGGGAAAGGTGGGGAAGCCAGTTGCTGAGGGTCATTCCTGATCTGCCCTGAGAATCCCCACCCGCCTGCGGCAACTGTGGGACGGACAAAGTCATGTCATCTGCAGTTTGTAGCCTTATAACTGGTCTCCCTCCTCCTGCTCTTGCCCCCTGCTGTCTGTTTTCTCCCCAGACCCTCTAGAAGCTTCCCTTATCACTCAGAGTAAAGGCCAGTCCCTTAGGGTGACCAGCCTGGCCCTCCGTGAGCGGGCTGCCCCCATGCACTGCTCCACCTTCACAGGCCGCCCCATTCCCACCCCGACCTTGGTATTTGACACTCCCTTTCCCTCTCCTCCAAAATCGACTTGGCTTGTGTCCTCGTGGTTCTTGCTCAGCTGTCACCTAGTCAGAGAGGCCTTCCATCCACTTTCCCTCTCCCTCTTCCCCATTTAGCCAAGCACCCCAGCCTGGCACACTCTCCCTGCTATGCCCACCTCTTTTCTCTTCCCAACACATTGTTCACATGTCCCTTGGCTGCCTTTCTCCTCCTGCTGGAAAGTAAGCTCCTTGAAGGCAGGGACTTCTGTATGTCATGTTCACTACTCAGTTCCAAGTATGTGCTGACTGACTGAGTGTCCGCTCCCCCAATGTCCTCTGCCTGCACAGGTGTCTTTGCAGCATTCTACTTCCAGCCTTACCTTGGGTTCCTGTTCCTCCTCATCTCCTCTGTACAGAATCCTGGGAGTGGCTCTAAGGAGCTGCTACTGACTGAGTTTTTGCTGTGTCACGCCTGGTGCTGAACACTGTATATCCATCAGCATTTAATTAGCGTGACAGCTCTATGAGGTTGGTCGTAGTAAAGAAGAGTTTGCCCAAGGTCAGAGCTAGTAAATGGTGAGCAAACATTCTAACACCATGTGTGACCTGAGAGCCTGTTCTCTATGACGGTGCCCCAGAGGCTCCACCACCAGGAGAGGTGCCAGCGCCCGAGGGCTCTGCCCTGTTGCTGCCTTCCAGTCTGGCCGAGGTCCGAGCTTGGCCTACCTTGTGCTGCTTCCTTCTTGGTCTCCTGGTTTATCCTGATCTCTGCCTTCTTCATGGCAAGAGTTGACTGTCTTGCGAAATATTTCTTTATATCTTATCCTCACTTTATCTTTGTTCAGTTAATTCATTTAACCTTCGTCCTTCCTCTTGCATCTCTTAGCACACTTTCTGGGACGTTCAGTTGAATCTTCTAGTGCCCAAAGGGCATTTTCATGGAACTCCTTGGAAAAGTGCCCTTAGGTCTCACATGGGCTTGGGCCAGCATCTTTAAAACTTCAGCCAGCCCTGTAAGAATCAGGAAACCTGTGGTTTCTGACTCAGCAAGTAGGTCTGGTCACATAGACTCTTTGCTATGAGAAGAGAGACAGACCCAGTGGCCACAAGGAGAGAGGTCTCTAGAAAGGGAGGAAGAAGAGGAAGATGAGCAAGGAAGGGATATGAGAGGGAGACAGTATGGTTCCCAGACCTAGCACAGTAGCTGGTAGTTAGTAGTGCTTCCAGAAAGATCTACAGAAAGCATGAAACCTCAGGGCCTATCTAGATGAAGGTGCAGAAACTGGGGGCAAATGGGATGGTTGCCAGTGGTCTGATCCAGCCTGAACTTGGCCCCTCAACTAGGAGAAGGCAGGCTGCTTATAGGGTCCCTCTGGGATGTGTGGCTCTTGATAAGGGCTCTGACCCCAGCTGTTTCTCTCAGCACTGCAGGGCCCCCCTTTCGCTATCTCAGGGAAGGCAGGGACCTTCCTGGCCCATCAGACTTAGAGCTTGCTGATTCTTGCTTTGGAGGGGAAACTGCTCCTTCTTACTTTTTGTCGTGGTCTACTGGCTTCCATTTAGTGGAGGCTTTGCTACCAGCCTGGGTTTCTATGTGATAGGCAAGAGGTTTTGATTTACCTGAGGATAAAAAAGTTTTGGTGGAAGCAGTTCCTCACCTAATGCTTGGGCGTGCCAGAGTAGAACCTATACAAGTTAAGGGCTCAAACGTTTCTTTTGCCCTCCTTAATGGTTTTCTATTATTTTTAGAATAAAGACCAACATTCCAAAAGGTCTTGAGAGGTCCTTCATGATCTAGCCTTGCCAGCAGATTCTGTTTCAATTCCTCAGCCTCACCGGGCCTCTCCTCCCGTATGGCTTTTGCAAACGGTATTTCCTCTGTATGGCTTGGAAAATTCATACCTCTCTTGACTCAGTACAAGTAACCTATTAATCCTTCCCATTTCACTCCTGTGTCACTTCAGCGATGCTGAGTGATACCTTACCCCCACCCCGGTCTGGGTCAGCTTCTGTCCTTCATAGTACTCTCTGGGTTTGTAATTTTACAGCCTTGGCTCTAGTTAGAGAATTGTGGTCTCCACTACTGTCTGAGAGCGTCCTGATAGTAGAGACCTTGTCTAATTTCACTGGCCACTTGATTCCCCAGTAACTACTTGTCGAGTGATTGAAGATGAGAAGTTTAAGAATAACACAGGGAACTGCTCAATATTTTATAACAACCTGGTTGGGGAAAAAATTTGCAAAAGAAGAGATATATGTATAACTGAATCACTTTGTTGTACACCTGAAACTAACACAACATTGTTAACTAACTATACTCCAGTATAAAATAAAAAGTTTAAAAAAATAAAGATATGCAGGAGAAAAGACAGGGTGAGTTTCTGGAATAAGCTTTTTCAAGTGTTAAACTCTGGGTTTGAGTTTTCAGAAAAGACTGCTTTGCACTACTTTTCACTCCCTCACATTATTCATTTTTTGGTCTGGGTTCTGAGCAGAATATTCACTGTGGAGCACTGTTGCAATACTGGCAGTCACAGGTATGTGAATTATCAGAACTGAGAGATGCAGCTTTGGGTCATTTTTGCCTCCACTGAGTGTTCTGGTCCCTAAACATAGTAACAACTCTCACAGAAAAAAAAAAAGTTTTCCCATTCATAGTCCAGATACCCCATCATCTCAAATCTTTTTTGTGTTATTTCCTAGGCAGTTCTTGCTTAAGTGCACGTGTCATTTGCACCTGGCTGCCATTGTAGTGTAGATTCCATTGTGAATTCTGTTTTCCCCCCAACTTACTTTGTCATAAGCAAATTTCCTATAAGGCAGGGTTTCTCAACCTCAGCACATTGACATTTGGACCGGATAATTTTGGCCGGGGGGAGTGGGGTGCTGTCCTGTGCATTGTACAATGCTTAGCAGCATCTCTGGCCTCTTCCCACTAAATGCCAGTGGTATCTGCTCAGTTATGACAACCAAAAATGTTGTCCAGACATTACCAGATTTTCCCTAGGGGCCCAGAACCTGCCTTTGAGAATCATTGTGATAGAGTCTTCATAATGAAAACTGTACGTTGGGCTTTTGAGCCCAGTGGAGGAAGAGTCCTTCCTAATCAGCTTCATCAGAAGCTGAAAAATGCATGACTTTTTCTGGTGGCCTGCCCAGGACGAAGGCTCCGGGAACTTGGAGCTATAAAGAATTCCCTCTTGACCTCTTACTGGACAGACAGGCTTTGTTTCTGAGCCTCTCTGCAGGTGGGACGGGAGAATCTGGGTGTTTGATACCAATTCCTAGATTAAAACCAGGAGAGCAAGAAGAGTTTAAAGCCAGTGGTCTAAGTTTTTGAACATATTAATTATTAATTGTTGAATAGTTAATAAATAATAGTTAAGTAAAAGAGCTAATAATTATCAAGTGGTTACGGTGTGTGAGGCACTTTTATGTGTTAACTCATTTAGTCCTGAGAACAACCCTCTGAGGTAGATCTTTTCTCCTCCCCGTCATGTAGATAGATGAAGGAACTGAAGCAGAGAAAGCGTGAAACTTGTTCGTGGTCTTACAGCTAGGAGGTGGTAGAGCTGAGATTCAAACCCACCAATCTAACCACAAAGCCTGTGCTCCTCAGTGACTACCATTTATTGAGCACCTAGTGAGGTGCCCAGCTCTGGGCTGAGAGCTTTATGGACATGGCTTCAATTCTTGCAATAGTCCTTCCAGGTAAGTGGTGTTATCCCAGATCTTACACATGTGGAACCTGAGTCTTAGAGAGGCTGTAATGTCTTGCCCATGGTTCCCCAGGTGTCTGACCCAGAGCCTGACATGCTTCCATGTGTCATGGGACCTCCCATGAATGAGTAGAAGGTTTTTTGTTTGTTTGTTTGTTTTTTAACTTTGCCTTCCTTTCTTCCTTGGAATCTCACCACTCACTCCTTCAACAATTGTGAAATGCCTTGTGTAATTTAGTGCCAAGCACTAAATAAATGTTACTGTTTCTAATTAGATCTTGTTCAGATGCTTTATGTACATTATTTTTAATCCATACAGTGGTCTTGGTGGTTTCCTATCAGAGATGAGGACACAGGTTCAGAGAGGTGAATTAACTGGCCTAAAGTCAAAGAGTAACTCACTGAGCCATGAATTGAACCGAGGTCTGTCTGGTTCAAATTGTATTCTTAACTTTCATGCTCATTTGCATTCCATTAGGAAATACCCTTGAAATACTTCAAAATATTAATAATATTTACATATAATATTTTATATTATATATACAATATTAATAACGTGCATTGTTAACAGCAGTGAAGAGGTGGACTCTCTGAGTATGATGTGTGCTCTCTGGGACACTCAGTTGCAACTCTTTTCCTTTCTTTTCACCAAAGCAGATGCGATTGGCCTTTAGTGAGTGAACTGGGCTCTTGGCACCAGTTTTGATTCTCATTCCCCGTATTTGTGACCTCAGGCTTTAACTTGATGGATCTGCTTAGCTAGGCCCGCGCTTAGATGAAGTCCCATTCGCCTGTCCCCTGGGCCCCGCCCTGTGACTGCACTAGGTCTGGGAACTGGCGTCACATGAAGACAGTCTGGTCCCGAGGACACTGGGGGACCGTAGTCTCCTAAAGATGGGTTTTTCCATCTTCTTGGATATAGAGACACAATTTGTTTTGGTCAAATGCTTCATGTAAAACACTCTCTTTTGCCTTTTCAAAAGCCTTGGCCTGCCCAGCGCTCAGGGGTAATGGAGTATGAAAGGGCAGCTGCTCTTTGCAGATCCAGTTTACTCAGCTGGCCAGGGAAGTGTGCTCAGTTGGCTGGACCGGGCTGGCCCAGGAAACAGGGGTGTTTGAAGTCCTACCCTACTCCCAGACCACTTGCCCCCAGGTGCAGCCAGGGTTTTCTGCTCTAGTACTGCATTTACCCAGACTTGAAACTTGACGTATGCCTTTCGTTCACATCTCGCATAAGCTTTTAAAAGTTAGGTTGATGTAAACAATGAGGAAATTGGTTTGGTGGGCAAGGAAAGGAAGGCTGCTTGGGGTAAAAGGCATCCAGGGAAACTGGAAGGTGCAGGTGGGATGTCAGGTCTCTAGGATTAGAGCCAGGACTGTGGTGTTGGGACCACCCTGTGAGTGAGGTCACCTAGGGTGGCGGGGGCCTTTCCCTAGGATGCATCCTTCCAAATAGCAGTGAGGCATTAGCTGTGCTGAGAGGCTGGCCCGGGGCCTGAGCACAGTCCGTGTGGCTCTGCCTGCAACCCCGTTGTGGCCCAGCGCCCAGGGGCACCTGCTTCCCGGTGGTCAGTATGGTTAGCCGCAGGGGAAAAATCTATATTCTGCTTACATTGTGGCTCCCCAGAGCTGAGACGCTCCAAAAAGCGGGACGCAACACAGGACAATCATAACTAAAATGCTGACAATGAAGATGGCGAGGGCTGGCGTCTGTAGATGAGGCCTTAGCCCAGCGTTCACTGACACTAGTCTGGGGACCACGCCCAGCATGGTCAGGGGCCAGAAGAGTGGCTTTATCCAAACCCTGATTTAGTGCAGCTCTGCTGTATCCCAGGCCACTACTCCTGGGGTGCAACCGGCTTCTCACACAGAAAAACATGGCTTCATTCTAAATTACAGGAGTTACTTTTTAAATTACAGGAATATCTCTTCTTTATCGAAAGTAAATAATCCCCATTCTTTTGCTATCCAGAGACGGTAGTTAACATTTTTGTATAAATCTTTTGGTCTGTGTTTAGTTTTTTATGATGCAGCCCTTTTTGAAATTTGAGTAGTACGTTCATCTCTGTCCAGGAGATATATTTGCAGCTAATATAAATGCTACGTAAAAGTGTTGTTGGGTGTTTTGGGTTTTTTTCTTCATCTTAAATTCATCAATCCGTGTACCCTCAGCTGCATCTTTGTCCTGTAGAATGTGAGTCTTGCGAGTGGCAATCAGTGGTTTCCGGTGAAGTCTCCATTGCAGCTGTCAGTCTCACGCTGCTGACTTCATGCTGGGCGCCTCCAGCACCCCCCTGCCCTTTCCCCCCTCCCCCCCACTCTACAATACACAGTGCTTTTCCTTCTAGCCATTTTTTTGTTTTACAGCAGCAATAATACTTATAATGTATTATGTTTACTTTGTGCCTGGCACTGTGCTGCTTTTCAAGGTATTAATCATGTAATCTTTAGAACAATCCCAAGAGGTCAGTGGTGTTACTGTCTCCGTATTTCAGGTGAGGAAGCCGAGCCACAGACAGCTTAAGGGAAATGCATTTTACCGAAGTGGACTATGCCAGGTGTAGTGAGCTCGGCCCCTGAGCCCAGTGAACCTGCATCTGCAGTGGCTGGACCTTGGGGGCTACAGGGATGAAGAGGACCCAGCTCCTGCCCTGAGAGCTGGTCTGGCGGGGGCTGAGAGACCCACTGGCACTGGCCAGTGAGTGGACCATGACAGTATTTGTAGCCTGCCCTGCCCTTCTGCTGTTGGACACTTGCCTTGGCTCCCTGAGGGAGTGACTTCCTCCTCCAGGAAATATTGACTTTCCTATCCATTCTTCTGGAAAACCTTATCAGCTCGCAGCCAGGAAGCTTGCTGCTGTGTGCCGTCAGGGCTGTAACTCTTTTAGTTTTGAGAGGCCAGTACTGCTTCCCTCCTTGTTCCCCTGCTGGCCTCAGTGGTTTTTTTTTCTCATTATATCAGTGGTGTGCTGCGTGTCCAAGCTAGGATCCTGGTTGGAAAAGGTGGCTCACTCCCTAGGGTGTCCTTACGCATCCTCAGCCTCCTAGACCTTAGAGGCTTTCTGAAGCTAGAGAAGGGCATCCCCACCACCGCCCCACACACGCGCAAGTACATGCACACGCGCACACATTTCCCTTAGAGCTTGCACCTTGGTGTGTGCGGTGATGTGGAGAGCTTTGTTCTTGGTGTCCCAGGCATCAGAACCTTTTCCCAGGGACACAACCTGCTTAAAGACCATAAATTGAGAAGAGCCTAGGAAAGATTTCAGTGCTTTTCAATTGCATTTTCCTTAGGGGAAAAAAACCATTTCCATTAGCCTTACTTTTTGGTAGTGTCTTGGTTCCCTCTGAACTTTTCCATTTAACCCTGAAATGAGTCCATTTGGTAGCCTGGGATACCTTGTCAGCCTGGAGGATTTTGGAGTGTGCAAGATTCTTTTCGAGTTGTTCTTAATGGGTAAAAATGGACTTTTGCTTCTGAGAGTAGGTGTATCATGGGTAGTTCATAAAGGATCAGTATTCTCCGGCCCCGTCCCCTCCCCCCAAAAAAGCCCTGTCCAAGTACCCTCGGACAGCCATGGGTAACCATGAATTCCTCAAGGCTGTGGGCACATACCCTAGGCCTACAGATATGAAGGAAAGGCTCTCAGGAGGTTGCTCTGGAGAAAGTGTCTTCTGGGGCTGTGGGGCCGACTCTCCCTGGCCCAGCCAGGCTCGGGCCCCTGAGCTCCTTTTGCTTGCTTCACTCTTTCCCAAGATGATCTCCTAGTCACATGGTTCCCTTCTGGGATAGAGTGATGGCCCTGATACCAGGGACTGCCCTCAACCATTTCAGGAAAGTTCAGGATGAGCCAAGATCTCTTGAAGGACTTAAACTGACAGAAGTGGGAGTGACACCCTTCCTTAAGAACTTAAGACTGACAGGGTCTTCATATTTTTTCTTTTTCTTCTTTTTTTTTTTCCTCAGTATGAGGGCCTCTCACTGTTGTGGCCCCTCCCGTTGCGGAGCAGCACAGGCTCCGGATGCGCAGGCTCAGCGGCCATGGCTCACGGGCCCAGCTGCTCCGCGGCATGTGGGATCTTCCCGGACCGGGGCACGAACCCGTGTCCCCTGCATCGGCAGGCGGACTCCCAACCACTGCGCCACCAGGGAAGCCCCCCATATTTTTTCTTAATAGTGCTTTGCCATTGCTTCAGAGAATAGCCAGCTAAGCCTGTATCTGCAGCTTGCTCACAAGGTAGGCTGGAAACAGCTTTTCTAACTGAGGTAAAAGGTGCCAGACAAATCGTTCATTCACTCATTCATTCGTTCACTCATTCATTCCATGTCCCCTATATGCCAGGCCTACCGAGCGCCCTGTGCCAGACTAGGGGCATGGCGTGGTGAGTGACGCTGGCGTGCTCAGCATTTTTATCCAGGTAGAATCAGGAGCTAAGGGTCACCAGCATTCGTCTTGGAGAGCAAAAGGAATTCCTAAGCAAGACCTTTCCCCTGTGCAGGCCTGGGAGAAGGGCAGGGAGGGTGAGGGTTTGGCAGGAGGATTCTTGGTGGTCGCCAGCTCCAGCTGCTGTCGTGGTGGGGCAGGCCACTGGGACGGCTGTGAGGTTGTGCCTCGTTAGGAGGCAGTGCCCCTGGCCCTCCTGGGTCATCTCCCAGCAGCCTGGCATCCACAGGAGGTGGCCCGGCAGTACCTAAGGGAAACAGACACCTCTTTTACCCTATTTCCTGTCACTTGTTGGTTCTTCAAAATGACCTCAGTTCATTGTGTAGAAGGAAAAACTGTCTACAGACTCTGCTAGCAGCCTTACATAATGCCCATGTTGCTTCCAGGTGTCTCAGCAGTTAGGAAGTCCTGCCTTCTGTCCTTCAGGTCTCTGTCTTGGGAGTAACAACAGCAGCTAACAAAAACCAAGGGCCTGCTGTATACTGGGCACTGGCCTATGTGGCTTAACTCATTAAGTCCCCAAAAACCCAATGACGGAAGAGGTGCTATTACTATTCCCATCTTACAAGTGAGGAAACTGAAGCTAGGAGAGGTTGTCACCCTTCAAAGTGGCACTGAGAGCGGACCCCGGGGGATACGACTCTACAGCCACCTCTCCTCATCTCCACGGTGTTGCTTGGCGAGCTGCTAGGAGGCTGAAGTCTGTTTGTGCTGTGATCTCAGGGGCGCTCGTTCTCCAAACTGGCGGGGCTGTAAATCCACCGCTTTGGGCAGCTGAACCCTGCTCAGTGGATGGGGAGCAGTCAGCTGCCTTCCGTCCTTCCTGACATGTTGGAGGCTCCCTGCGTACCCTCGCCACCTCCAAGGTTACTCTCACCTAGTTTCCCACCTCAGCCTTTCATAGCAAGGATTAGCCTGTCTCTTCCTGTTTCACTGGAAAGGTGGTTGGTCATGCTGTTGGAGACTTGTTTTTGAATTCAGCTTCAGTGACAAGCTGGCTAGAACTAGTAGAGTTGACCATGGAAGGAAGTTGTCTTCCTGAACCCCAGCCCTGCCTGCCTAGCAGAGTTCTAGTCACAGCCCTGCAGGCCAGGCCCTCGCCTCCCCTTCTCCCCTGGGGAAGTCTCTGGCCTCACGTGTGCCAAATGGCCCATCTCAGTGGATGTGGTGGTGGTTTTCAGGACCCTTGGTGGTTGACTTTTGGGTGGCTTGTGGCGGTGTTACACAGAACAGCAGGGACTGCTGGGGACTGCTTGGCAGAGCCCAGGCACCCCCCACCCCCACACACACAGAGTTCTTTCCAGATCTATAAGGATGACCTTTGGTGCTGTGAAGTGGTGGGAGGTGTGCTTTAGGGGGCAGAGGGTGGGGGGGGGGCACTCGTTACAGGTGTGCCTTGCTTGAATCACCTGCTCACCACGCTCACTGAGAGTGGCTCTCCTGTCTCGTCCCTCCCTCAGAGCTCACCGTGTACCAGGGCTCTAAACTGGGGTGCCTTCAGGTGAAAATACAGCTGTTTTTACTGTCTGCCAAATTAAGCTTGACCAAGGAGGAAGAAAACAACCTTGGGTGTTTTACATAAATGTGTCTCCTGCTAGGGCTGTTAATCAGTAACTCAGGAACCTGGTACGTGCAGAAGCCAGTTGTCGTCTGTATACCTAAGATAAAGACACGTTTTGTGTTCAATAAAAGCGATATGGTGGTGTTTGCCTTGTTAGAAAATGCAGCAAGACCTATCTGGATGAGGCTTCTGAGGCCGGCACTCAATGTGAGTCAGGCTTATATTGCCGATGGCAGAGCAGCCTGTGCCTGTCTCTGCCGGGGCACTAATTGTAAGAACCCGCAGCCACTTCCGCGGTGATCTCTGCCCATCTGGGCCCATTCCAAAGAGCCAGCTCCCTTCAAAGGAGCCTCTCCACTTTTTTTCTGTAACCCAGTGCCTGAAACCAGAAAAATAATTTTCCTGGTTTCTGTTTAGCATCCAAAATCATGGCAGTTGTTGTCTTATATTCAGGGGCCGCTGACAGTGGGAGTTTGAGGCTTCTGAGTCTATTTCTGTTCTACTCCTACCTTTTCTCTCCTTGCTTTGTTTCTGTGATTCCCTGGTTCCAAGCGTCTTTCCTGCTGCTTAGCAGGGTATGAAATAATAGATCGTGCAGTTCATCACCATCACCACCACTCCCTCCTTGGGGCAGGGGGTGTCAGGCCATGATGACTCTATCAGTCAGGAGAAGCCAGGGCTGTAGCACAGCCTGGGCCAACCTAAAATGATGCCTGTTTCTGGGTGAGCTGCTCACTAGCCAGCATTTCTTTAAATTTTCTTGTAAAGGAAGGAAAACAAGGACAGGGCAGTAGTAGGATTGACATTCCTCTCCCCTTAGTTCATTCTGAAAGGCCCTGTCCTGATTCTGGATTCTAGTTGTTGAATATTGGTCCCCCCGCCCCCCAGTATGGTATGTCACCATGCACTTCCTCAGATAGGTCGTTGGCTCTTCTTTCCAAGGTGTCTGTGAGCTGCCTGAGTCAGGGACCGTGTCTTTCATCCCGGACTCCCCTGCAGGGTTGGCTGTGTCAGGGAAATGAGGAGTGAGCATGTGGGGTGGGAGGGAGCCTGAGCAGAGTACCCGCCACCACAGCAGCTTCTGTCTCCTGCAGCATGTCCTCTGCGAGGTCTGGCTGGAGCGGTCTGGAGGGGTCTTCGGGCTGGAGGGCAGGTGGGCACCTGGCAGACAGAGCGGACCTCCTTTTTTTTTTTTTGGTGGTGGTATGCAGGCCTCTCACCGCTGCGGCCTCTCCCGTTGCGGAGCACAGGCTCCGGACGCACAGGCCCAGCGGCCATGGCCCACGGGCCCAGCCGCTCTGCGGCATGTGGGATCCTCTCGGACCGGGGCACGAACCCGCGTCCCCTGCATCGGCAGGCGGATTCTCAACCACTGTGCCACCAGGGAAGCCCAAGACCTCCTTTTTTTGATGGCTGTGATGGGCGTCTAGCTGTCTGGCCTCAAGGGCAGCCCGGGGGACAGCAAGATCAATCACACCACCAACCCAGGAGAACTGAAACAGCTGCTGGGACAGAATGTCCCTGAGCCACCAGCCTATAGAGCTTTGCCTCCTGCAAATGCAGCTTCCATATCTCTTTCCCCGCAGGGTGTTGAGATGCCTGGAATCCTCATGAATAAGCGGAGGATGAAAGAATGTAGGGTTTACCATTTGAACCACTTTTAAGTGTACAGTTTGGTGGCATTAAGTCCATTCACGTTGTGCAACCATCACCACCGTCCATCTCCACAACGTTGTTCATCAGCCCAAACTAGAACTCCTTACCCACTAAAAAATAAATCCACTCTCCAGTCCCTGGCAACCACCTTTCTACTTTCTGTCTCTATGAATTTGGCAGCTCTAGGTACCTCATGTAACAGGAGTCATACGGTATTTGTCCTTGTGTGACTGGCTTACTTCACTTAGCGAAAAGTCTTTAAGGTACACCCATGTAGCAAATGTCAAAATTTCTTTCCTTTCTTAGACTGAAGAATATTCCATCATATGTATAAACATGTTTTATTTATCCTTTCATCCATCGGTGGACACTTGGGTGGCTTCCACCTTTTGGCTGTTGTGAACACAGGTGTGCAAATACCTGTTCAAGCACCTACTTTCAATTCTTTTGGGTACAAGTTGTAAAGCACAGGAGCAGGATGTCTTTTGAAGGTCAGTTTCTGATGACTCACCCTTCTCCACTGAGGGCTCGACAAGGTAGCTTTACTCACTGCCTAATTTTAGACTTCAACATAACCACCACTGGTCACTTGTAACATCAGGCTTCATTTTGATATTTGATAGGCTTTCACAGCATGTTAAAATTCCAGTTTTACATATTACCTGTCACTGACTACACTTAGCTGGCCACTTCCTTGTGACTGTGGAGGCACCCTTGTCACTCGGTGGTGGGCGTTGACACTAGGCAGTGCGCCTCATTACACCCGGCTTGCTCGCGGGGGTGCAGGCTCTTGATGACTTTGCCCCTCCTAACCCGAGTTGGGCTGGTCTTTTGGTCTCGTCCCCAGACCTGGCTTCATCCTGGGACCCGAAACCCTGAGCCCGTTGACAACTGAGGATGTTGAGGTCACTTGTCTTCTACTCGCAGCAGCTTTGGTCAGGCGTGGTGTTACCCCCAAGGTCTGCTGGTTCTTGTCATCTGTTTTCGTTTCATCCAGTTCTTACACAACATTTAATGTTATTAGAATTATGCATAATTTCTCTCCTAGGAAAGTAAAATACTTTTCTGAAATACCTTGGCATTTGGAGTTGCTGCAAGAACTGGTGTTCCCTGCATCAGCTTAGAACCAGCCCTAGGTCCCCCATCTGGGGGATGATGGGCTTTTGATGGATTCACCTGTCCTGTCATGCATGGCTCTCTCTACCTCTGGACGAGACTTCCTTTGGCCAGCGCCTGTCTGTATTTGTCAGACAGGTTAGGAAGTAGAGATGGGAGCACAGGGAGAAGACCTGCACCCTGCACTTGAGGACCTCATAGTCTAGTTACAGCACTTAGAAACCCTGAGGATAAACTAGCCATTTCTGAGGCAGTCCTGTTTTCTTATCTTTTCCAGTGCCGCAAGTAAAAGAAAGCATTGCCGGCCTACAGAGGGAAAGGCTCCGGCTCTTACCCCCAGGCTCTGTTCTGGGCCCTGTACCACATGTACTGTACACGTAGCCTCCCCTTTTCATCTAAGGACTTCCCTTGGGCCCGTCTCTGTCTCGGTGCTGCATTCTTCTTAAGGACTGCTTGGTATTTCTAAGACTAAGGTTTTTGGATGATTGTAATGATAGTGTGATAGCAGCAATTCAGAGTCAGAAAGATCCTTGATGGGCTGGGCCAGGTCAGGAAGGCTTCTCGGAGGAGATGCACTGAGCCCCAGGTGGTGGGTCCTGTCCTGTCAGCGATGCAGAGGAGGAGGAAGGCGGCCTCTGTTACTTTTCTGCTGCTCCCGGGGCTGACTGTTGCTTTCTCCTGCTCTGGCACATGGCATTAGTACACGCTTAGTACTGTGCCACCGTTTTAGTGCCCTGATGGTCGCCTTATTGGGCTTGGTTTTAGATGCTGGAGGATGAAGGGAGGAGTTTGCCAGACAGCGGATTAGATGCTTCTCAGAGGATCTGAAAGATCTGTGTGAGGTGTGGAAGAAGAGCCTTTCACATAGTAACCCAACCTGGAGCAAGATCTCTGGCCTAAACCCTGGGAGCTAATGAATCAGGCAGCTATTTCTGGAGCTGACCTGTAGGAGAGGCAGGTGAACCATTTCTCTGGCAGGGAGAGAAGGAAGAGGCTGTTAAGGGTGCACCGCCGGATCCGGGAGGCAGGCAGGCATCTCTGCTCAGGTGTCACATTCTGTCCGGGAAGGCTGAGGACAAGCAAGTGGTCTGGGAGGGACTGCGGGGTCAGTGCCACAGAGCCTTCAGGTCTTCAGCCGGTGGGTGGGTTGTCACTAGGCATGGGCCTGGCAGTCAGGATGCAGGTGTGTCTCTGGTCCTTGGGTTATAGCCCTTGTGCTCTTGTCCTGTTTGTTCCCATGCTAACCGGGTCCCTCTTCTGTCCCAGGCTCAGTATATCAGCTCCCGTCCACTGTCCTGGGCTCTCCCTGAGGTTTCCAGAGTCACACTTCCCAAAGATGTAACCATGTCTCCCCAACCCTGAACCTGGGCTCTGATACCATGTGGTTGGTTGAGGGCAAAGGAAAATTGACGGGGGGAGAGAGAGAGAGAGAGCGGGAGAGAGCGAGAGAGAGAGCGAGAGAGAGAGCGAGAGAGCGAGCGAGAGCGAGCGAGAGAGCGAGCGAGAGAGAGCGAGCGAGAGAGAGAGAGAGAGAGAGCGAGAGAGAGAGAGAGAGAGAGCGAGCGAGAGCGAGCGAGAGAGACAGAGAGAGCGAGCGAGAGAGAGAGCGAGAGAGAGAGCGAGCGAGAGCGAGAGAGAGAGACAGAGAGAGCGAGCGAGAGAGAGAGCGAGAGCGAGAGAGAGCGAGAGAGAGCGAGAGAGAGAGAGAGAGCGAGAGCGAGAGAGAGAGAGAGAGAGAGAGAGAGAGAGCGAGCGAGAGAGAGAGAGAGCGAGAGAGAGAGCGAGAGAGAGAGAGAGAGAGAGAGAGAGAGAGAGAGCGCGAGAGAGAGCAAGAGCGAGCGAGAGCGAGAAAGAGCGAGAGCGAGAGCGCGGGCAGTTGGGCTGAGAGCAGGGCCCGGAGTTGCTGGCAGTTCTCCCTCCAGCAGTCGTCCGTCCTCCTGCTGTGGCGTTACTGGAGGTGGCCTGGCTCTCTTCATCTGCCCCCTCCCCTCATAGCGGCTTTGGGCACACCCCTCCCTTGCACTGGACCTGTTAGCCTCTGCCCAGTGAAGGGCTAGCTGACCTTGCAGGCCCTTTGCTTCCAGAACAGCCTGTGACTCTGCCTCCTGGCCTCTTGCTTATTTCTGAGGCTTCTCCCCTGAGTCCGGGTGAGCCCCCCAACCCTTCTCTCTGCCAGTTTAGGCCAGCTCTTTAGTCGGTCCTGGGAGGGGTCTGCCTGAGAGTCACTCATTTGAATAACAGTAATAACAACAGTGAGCATTTATTGAACGCTTGACGTGCCAGGCACTGTGCTGTTAGCGTTTTGCATGCCTGATCTCTTCATTTTCCCAGCAAGCCTGTGGGGTACAGATTACTGACATTACTCCTATTTTACAGCACAGGAAGCTAAGGCTAAGAGAGGTTGTTACCTGCCCACGGTTACATGGCCAGTGAGTTAGATGAGCCTATATTTAAATCCAGTTTGATAATGGCTTTTAAAAATCTCTGTTCCTAAATTCTAATTGTGGGGCCTCCCACTAGAATGGAGCAGTGTGTCTTTGGGAACTGTGACCTGGATTGGGGCCGCAGTATCAGGTAGGGAAGGGTTTCTTCCCTGCTTCTCTCCAAACTTCCCACCTCCAGACTCTGCTGACAACCCACTGCCTACACATCCCACCACCCCTCCTGCTGAATCTCGGGTTCCTGCGAAGAGTTGTTGGAGCCTCTGGGGCCGCTTTAGCAAGGAGGAGGGAGGGCTGGGGAGATGGGGACAAGCTTTTCTGAGAACACAGCCAGTGCCCCCTGCACTGGGTTGTCTTTTTGTGTGCTGTCGGGTAGGGCGCAGAGCGCGGGCTGGGTCTGTGCTAGGCGGTCTCTGCCTGCGGGAGGGATGTGCTGATGCACACCTTGTCCGCTGCAGCCGTCAGCATCACTGGGGTTCAAGGCGGTTGTCTCTGCTCCGTGAATACGGCCCTAAGTGGGCTCCTGCCTCCTCATGGCAAAGCTCTCCTCACCCTGCTTTCCACAGAGACCAGAGTTCTGCGGCCACCAAATACAGGCCTCCGTGTTTGAAGCCCAAAGGAATTTCAGCCCATAGAATGAATACTTTTCTTTGGATTATTAGTTAGCCAAGTACCAGCCTTCACACCGTGCACGCACCTGGAATTGGGTTTCCTGACGCATGAAGGGGAGTCATTGGCCCCACTCCCTTTCAGGAGACCTTCCGGTGCTCTAGTGTGGTATGACACTCGCTGAGCCAGGGCTGGGCTGTGCCTGCTGACAAGCAGCCTCCCTCGTGGGGGCAGGTAGATCCGATCTGAGTCTTGCAAAAGCAAGGGAATTTGGCTGTGAGGTGCCCAAGACCCTTATAGGTAGGGCTCAGTAGCGGGGTTGCTGAACGTGGCCGGATACAGACCCATGGGATCCATGCAGCGTGACTGAACAGTCTTAAGTGGCCACGGAGGAAGCGCTGTAGGAAGGAGGAACCTGGATGTCTTTGAGCAAAGGAGTGACTCGATGGACATGTAGGTGTAGAACAGTGGGAGTGTGCCGCATGAGGAGCCAGGAAACTGGCATGTCAGTGCTACCTTCTAGTTGACTCTGGACGGACCACATAGCCTTCCCTCATGCCGTTGCCTCCTCTATGAAATGGGAGCACAGTGTGTTCTCTGCCTGTGAATGTGTAGGGATCTACAGACTTCAGTCCAGTGATGGTGAAGAAAAGGGTGATGAGGGCTGAATCTGGGAGCAGCAGGCAGGTGCCTTGGTGAGAAGGCATGTATCCCACGTCCCAGCACTCTGGGGTGCTGCTGGAGGGCCCCAGAGGCAGAGCAGAAATGGAGAGGGGATACTTCCGGGACGAAGGAGTGGAGGATGAGCCCAGTGACTGTTGCTGGGGTCAAGAGAAAGCCAAGGGCTGGGGCACACGCTGCTTTCAGGGTCAGGTGCGAAGGCACTGACGTTGCCGACAGCGCTGCTGAGGGAACAGGCTGGTAGGGCGGAGAGCAGCAGCGTGGGGCTCTGCTGAGGAAGTGGGAGGAGAAAGAAGGGCAGGATGCTGGCGCTCACATGGAGAGGGAGAGAGGGGAGCCGGGGTGGGGGGTGGTGAGGGACCCGAAGGTGGCCCCTGGCGGACCATGGATTCCCCAGGGGTTTGCAAAGGCTAGACTCACTGTACCTGCTCCTCGGTGCCCTCTTTCTGCAGGACCAGGCTCCGGTGGGCTTCTGACTACCTGCACAAACCCAAAGGGGAGTAAGAGAAGAGGCTGGGGTTGGTTTGGGAAATGCCACCAGCTCGTGTTGCTGGAGAGGGAAGGAGTGGCAAGTGGGGCTGTTGGGGACCTGGCGTGGGAGTGTTTCTGGCTCATGGGGCTCGGTCTTAGGAATTGCACCAGCGCGAGGACCCTCTGGTCTCTGAGCTCCTTGTGGGGAGGAGTGGTGATTTGATACAGCTGCTGCTTGCCAGGTTTGCCCAGTAGGAACCCCAGCGTGTGCCCAGGGCTGAGTCAGCAAGGCCTGAGGGGAGTCAGAACTGCATTGAAGGCAAATCTGATGGGTGAAACTGAAGGTCACGGGGCCAGGCCGGGCCGTGAAGGGAGCAACATAACTGGGAGCACAGGTTAGGGGAGCTGGGCCGAGGGGGGTCAGTAGGTAACTGTGACACTGGGGAAGGCATCCAGGACTGAGGCCAGGGCCACCAGGGAGCCCAGATCAGTGGTTGCCAGCTGCCCTCAAAGAAAGCCCCTGGAGCTAGCCTAGCACTGTGGCAGAGGCTAGAAGAGGTCCGAGCTCTGCTGAAACTGGACAGCCCTCCCTCCTGCCTACAGGACCCTGGCAGTGACAGTGGAGGAGCGGCTTTGAGTGTGGCTTTGGAACCCGGCAAGCCTGGATTTGAGAAAAATATAAAATGCAGAGCAGAGGAAAAGCCCCCACCCCTCCCACACTCTGACCTTTGTTTCTTGCATTCTTTCATAAATCTGTATGTGTATGTGTGTGTGTATATATCCTTTTAATTGTACAAAAATAACAATGCACTGCTATATACCTTTTATCCCTTGCTTAATTTACTGGCAACATGGAAGAACCATCTCGTTCTTTTTAATGGCCACTTAATATTCTATTCTATGGTATGCATTAGCTTACCTAATCAGTCTCCAGGTGACAGACATCAAGGTTGTGGCTAGTTTGGGGTTATTTTGATACAGCAGCAGTCACAATGTACACATATTTTTGAACAACGGGACAATTATTTCTGTAGAAGAACCCTAGATACAGATTTTCTGCGTCAAAGTTCTATGCACCGCCCCTCCCCGCCCCCCCACAAAGGGGTTTCTACCAATTCATACTCCTGCAAACAGAGTTTGAGAGTTACAAATGATAGTAACAGAGCTGTTGTGAGGATTAAATGAGATAATGTGTAAAGCTTTCAGCCAGTCCCTGCCGCATCAGGCTGTAGGGCAGGCCTCACTGCAAACTGGATCACTTTGATGAGTTAAGTGCTGGGTTGGGTTTCATGGTCAGCTTGGGGAAGGGGAGGTGGCAGGAAACAGTGGTCTGACAGCTGCTGAGCAGATGTCACCTTCATTCACACATCCAGGAAACTACCTGATGTGGGCCAGCCACTGGAGCGGGCATGGAGCAGGGAACCAGAGAGCGTGGCTCCGCCTTCACGGAGCTGACAGTCTGGAGAGAGAGGGAGACCTCGAACAGGTCTTCACAGATTGTGCTAAGTGCTGCTCACAGTCCCCTCTGACTGGGTCTCTCTCTTCCTGCCCCCGCCCCTCCCCTGCGCCCCAGTGTACACGTTGGAGCAGGAAAGGAAGACGGACGACACCGGGTGTCTGGCGGCCCTGGCCGCGTGCTGGGCTGCTCTCTGCTGCTGCTGCCTCCTGGACAACTTGGAATGAGCAGCCAAGACCCAAGTGCTCCCTGCAGGCCTGCTACCTTCTGTTACTGGAATAAACAACTAGTGCTGCACAGTTTACATTTTTTCTTTCTTTAAAAATTACCTAGTCTACAGACTTCAAAATTTTAGCATCTGTGATAGGTGTGAAATGGTATCTCACTATTATAACTTACCTTCCTGCTTACTAGTGACCTTGAACATAAATAGATGTTTTTGATTTGCCTTTACAAATCTTGTGAATTGCTTGTTACATATCCTTAGCCCGTTTTTTTCTATTCGTTTGTCTTCTCTTACTGATTTGTAGGGAATCTTTAAATATTCCACACACTAATATTTGTCACTTTTATAGGCTTGGAAATACCTTCTTCTTGTCTGTCTCTTAACCTTTTTTTTTTTTTATTTATTTTTGGCTGCGTTGGGTCTTCGTTTCTGTGCGAGGGCTTTCTCTAGTTGTGGCAAGCGGGGGCCACTCTTCATCGCAATGTGCGGGCCTCTCTTGTTGTGGAGCACAGGCTCCAGACGCGCAGGCTCAGTAGTTGTGGCCCATGGGCCCAGTTGCTCTGTGGCATGTGGGATCCTCCCAGACCAGGGCCCGAACCCGCATCCCTGCATTAGCGGGCAGATTCTCAACAACTGCGCCACCAGGGAAGCCCCTGTCTCTTAACCTTTTTATAGTGTATTTTCTAGTTATGAAAGTTTTGTTTATTTTCTATTTTATTATTTTTCGCTGTGTTGGGTCCTCGTTGTGTCTTTGTTGCTGCACATGGGCTTTCTCTAGTTGTGGCGAGCAGGGTCTACTCTTCGTTGCAGTGTGCAGGCTTCTCATTGCAGTGGCTTCTCTTGTGGTGCATGGGCTTCAGTAGTTGCAGCACGTGGACTCAATAGTTGCAGCGCGTGGGCTTCAGTAATTGCTATGTGCGGGTTCTAGTGTGCACGGGCTCTAGAGCACAGGCTCAGTAGTTGTGGTGCACAGGTTTAGCTGCTCCATGGCATGTGGGATCTTCCCGGACCAGGGATCAAACTCGTGTCCCCTACATTGGCAGGCGGATCTTAACCACTGTGTCACCAGGGAAGTCCCGCAAGTTTCTAAATGTCATGTTTATCAATCTCCCTGACGCTTTGTGTGTTTTTGTTTGTTTGTTTGTTTCCGGTACGCGGGCCTCTCACTGTTGTGGCCTCTCCCTTTGCAGAGCGCAGGCTCCAGATGCACAGGCTCAGTGGCCATGGCTCACGGGCCCAGCCGCTCCGTGGTATGTGGGATCTTCCCAGACCGGGGCACGAACCCGTGTCCCCTGCATCGGCAGGGGGATTCTCAACCACTGCGCCACCAGGGAAGCCCGCTTTGTGTGTTTTAATCTTTGAAAAATCATTTTCTATTCCAAGATTGCAAAAATAAGCCTATATTTTCTTCTAAAACTTTTTCACAGTCTTTTTTTTTTTTTGGCTGCACTTGGTCTCCATTGCTGCATGCGGGTTTTCTCTAGTTGTGGCGAGCAGGGGCTACTCTTCATTGCAGTGCGTGGGCTTCTCAGTGCGGTGGCTTCTCTTGTTGCAGAGCACAGGCTCTAGGCACGTGGGCTTCAGTAGTTGTGGCTCGTGGGCTCTAGAGCGCAGGCTTAGTTGCTCTGCAGCATGTGGGATCTTCCCGGACCAGGACTCGAACCCGTGTCCCCTGCGTTGGCAGGTGGATTCTTAACCACTGTGCCACCAGGGAAGCCCTTTCACATAGTCTTTAGTCCACTTAAATTTGTGTTTGATCATGGTGTAGGATAGGGTTCTGGTTTTCTTTTTCCATTTTGATAGTTCCAGCACCATTTATTGATTAGGTTAGGTCATCCTTTCCCCACTGATTTGAAATGAGATTTGTCATATAACAAGTTCCTACATATAAATGGGCTAGAATCAGAAGTCTGTTGTGACAAGCATCTTCCCTGCCCCCAGGACATGCATACACACATACTCCTTTTTCTTCTTTAGAATTTTCTTGAATATTCTTGGCCTTTTACTCTTTTACTGTAATCTGGATTTTAGGATGAGTCTGTCAGTTTCTATGGAAAACTACCATGTTTGGCTTTAATCGGAACAGCATGTAGTTTATAGAGTAATTAGGGGGAAGAGTTGATGTATTTAAGAATGTTTTCTTCCTATCTGGAACATGGTATCCCTTCATTTTTTTGGACTTCTTTTATGTCCTTAGATAAAATCTTATAATTGCTTCACGTAGCTTTCGCATATCCTTTGTTGGTCTTTAAAACTGGCTGTCACACACACAAAAAAAAAACTGGCTGTCTTCTCAGGTACCTTGCAGTCTTAATGCTATTGTAAATGGACTCCTTTAACCCAGTTTTATCACAACATTGCCTTGGGACACTTTAAACTGTGGGAGGAGCAGTTCTTCAATCTGCCCCAAGTGTACTCCCGGGAATCACCCTCCGACTGACACTCAGTAGATGCTGAATATCTCCAGTGTGTTACGTGATGGACCACAGAGAACAGACCCCATCCCTGCCTCCATGGGGCTTACACTCTAGGGAGGGAACCAGACATTAAATAGTCCCACAGGTGTTATTGACATTCTGCTTTCCTATGAAAAGAAGATATGTATTGCTATGAAAACATGAAAAGGGGACAGTCTGCACAGTCTGGAAGGGTGCTGAAAGATGAACAGCTGTTAATAGGCAAAACAATTGTAGGAAAAGCAGGTGCATAGGCCCAGTGGCAGGAGAGAACATGCCTCATTTGAGAAACTAGAAGAGGAAACTGGTGTGGCAAAGAACAATGGGATGTTGGGAACAGATGAAGAACAGGCAGGAGCGAGACAGGGGCCTCACAGCCCCACTTAGGGATTTTGGTTTTTGTCCTGTGAGCAGTGGGAAGCCATTGAAGGATTTTTAAGCAAAGGGATGACATGATTAAATTTGCATTTTTAAGAGCCCCCTTTGGCTTCCATGTAGAGAATGGTTTGAGGCACAAGTTCACATGGTGATGATGGAAAGACATGAACGTACTTGAGAAATTTGGAAGTAAAATCACAGGACTTGTAGATGGATTAGATACGCGGATTGAAGAACCGGGGAGTGGGGATGATTCCTGAGATTCTGACTGGAACTAGATGCCTAGTGATGGTGTTTGTGGAGGTTGGAAACAAAGGAAAGGAGTATATTTGCTCAGGAGGAAGAAAATCATGTTGGGCTCTGAATGTGTTGGGTTAGGTTGAGGTGTTTATGAGACATTCAAGTAGAGATGTCAGGTAAGCAGTTGTATATATACCTGGAGCTTGGAGGAGAGGTTGGGCTAGAGATTTAAATGTGGAAGGCACTGGCATATTGGTAGTAACTAGAACTGTGCGAGTGAATGAGATCACATCAGGTAGAAATGTGGAGGGAAAAGAGAAGGTGGCAGTGTAGGGCTGAGCTTTAAGGAAAACTGACTTGGACCTGTAGATGATGAACCTGCAAAGGAGTCAAAGATGGAAAACCAGGAGAATGGGATGTCCTGAAAGTAGAAGAATTTGTATTAAGGGAGTGATCAGTAGCATCAAATATTGCTGGGAGGTCAGGTTAGAATTGGACTTAGCCACACTATTGTCACTGAGGGGGGGACTTCCCTCCAGTTCCTATTCTGTGAAGGACACCAACAGAGGGAAAGACAAGAGTGCTAGGACCAGAATACAGGATTGGAGGAAGGCAGGCATTTGTGTAGGCATGGAAGAGACAAGCTCAGAGTGCAAAGAACCAGCTGGGCACCATAAAGGCTCAAAGCCTCTGCTAAGCTGGAGAGAACCATGCAAAAAACAAGGGTCAGACACCAAGTAAGGGAGTCAGGTTATTGTCACTCAGCTTTTAGCCTTGACAGAGAAGACACTGCTCCTCAAGCAGACTGTGTCCCCCTGGGGTGGCTGTTGGAGGGTCCAGCACATAGATTATCAAGCATATGACTATCCTTGCTGGGGAGGCCCTTCTGAACAGCAGCAAGTATAGATCCATCATGACCCCCTATTTCAGCCTTTCTGATAGTTTTCAGATTTTTCTAATATAAATTGTTTTATAAGAAACCCTCGGGGCTTCCCTGGTGGCGCAGTGGTTGAGAATCCGCCTGCCGATGCAGGAGACGCGGGTTCGTGCCCTGGTCCGGGAAGATCCCACATGCCGCGGAGCAACTAAGCCCGTGAGCCATGGCCGCTAGGCCTGCGCGTCCGGAGCCTGTGCTCCGCAATGGGAGAGGCCACAACAGTGAGAGGCCCGCATACCGAAAAAAAAAAAAAAAAAAAAAAAAAAAAAAAAAAAAAAAGAAACCCTCCATGCAACTCCAGTGTGGAATAGATACTACGGAATTGCAGTTGAGGCAAGGACAGGCCATCCCCTACCTTTTTATAGAATCCCAGGGACCTGAGGAATGCATCTGAAAGCCTTAGGTCATTCTGGATTTTCCAGTACATTTGGCCAAGGGAGATTTAGGCTGGATGGGTTTTGCCTCTGGGATACCGCCTTATAAGCAGAATTATCAGAGTGTAACTGCTGGTGTATTTTCTGAAGATCTGGGGGGTACTTTATTGCTGAGTAGTACTCCATTGTCTGGAGGTTAACAGTTTATACATTCACCTGTTGAAGGACATTTGGGTTGTTTTCACTTTTTGGTGATTATAAATTTATGTACAGGTTTTTGAACGTAAGTTTTCATTTGTCTAAGGAGTGAAATTTCTGGCTTAAATGATTAAGTGTATATTTAAGAAACTGCTACTGTTTTTCACAGTGGCTGCACCATTATGCATCCCCATCAGCAATGAATGAGGGTTCCAGTTGCTCTGTATCCTTGTCAGCACGTATTGTCACTGATTTTAATTTTAGCCATTCTGATAGGTGTGTAGTGGTATCTCCTTGTAGGTTTTTTTCCCTTAATTAAACAAGGATTGTATTTATTTTAAAATTACATATCATACTCAAGCTGCCCTCAAATGTAATTTAATTTTCCATTATCTACATTTTAATCCTTGTACTTTTAATTTGCATTTTTAAAATGGCTAACAATGTTGTCGTGTACATATTCGCCCTTCTTATACTATCCTATTTGGTGAAGTGGCTGTTCGAGTCTTTTACCCACTTATAAGTTGAGTTGTTTCCTTATTGCGGAGTTTTGAGAGTTTTTATATGTTCTAGATAAAGGCCTGTGTTGGATATTATTTGCATATATTGTCTCCCAGTCTGTAGCTTGTCTTTTCATCCCCTTAACAGATTCTTCTATGGAGCAAAAGTTTTAAATTTTGATTAAGTCCAAATTATCATGCTTTTGTTGTCAGGTCTCAGAACTCTTTGCCTAATTCCAGGTCATGAAGATTCTCTTCCATGGCTTCTTCTGAAAGCTTCACAGTTTTGTGTTTTACATTTAGATCTATGATCCATTTTGGGTTACTTTTTACATAAAATGTGAGGCTTAAAATGGTTTAGGTTTTTGGGTTTTTGTGTGCCAATTTTTTCAACAATTTGTTTGAAGACTATCATTTCTCCATAGAATTGCTTTTACATGTTTGTGAAACGTCAGTTGGCCGTGTTTATTACCGTCCTCTCTATTCTGCTCCTTTGATCTGTCAGTCCCTTCACCGATACCATAACCATCTTGACTATTGTACCTTTATATTAACCTTAAAATAAGGTAGTATGAGTTCTCTAACTTTAGTTTTTCAAAATTATTTTAGTTATTCTAGTTCTCTTACCTTTCCATAAATTTCAGAATCAGCTTATCTACAAAAAATACTGCTGGGATTATGATTAGAAGGCCAGGTGGGTATTTAAATGGCATGACTTGCTCCCTCTTATGTGCCATAACCTCTAAAGAAGCAAGGCAGCCTGCTCCTTCATTAGATATGTTGTGATTATTCCAGCTTATGATTATATTGGTGTCTTTTGAAGTTTGGTGGTAATGAGGTACGTATACATCGAATTGGGCAGGAACAGCTATGAAAAGATGACCAGTATGTTGAGGGGCTTGTGGGCCAGGTCATGCTCTAGGGCAGGTCAGTCACCATCATTCACAACCTTGGTCTCCATCTGTCTCCCTCCTGAGCAGGTAGAGCAAGACTTGCCGGTCATTAGAGTAATCTCCCTGCCTCGGGCTCTTTACACCTCTGCCATAGGGTCATAGAACTGTCCTGTACTGGGCATGATCCGATTTTTTCTCTAGATTTTCCTTAATTTCTTCTGCCTGGGATAACAGCCTCACTCATATTTATTTCTCAAACAAACAGCCACATTAGAAGTATATTCATGATATGCCATGAGATAATGAACTGCTTCCTCCTTTCTGCTGTAGTAACATTACCCATGACATCAGGGCTTCCCATGCTCATCTGTTTGACCTTCCCCAGCTCACATCCATGGTTCCTGGTCTGAGGCACAGGCAGACTTGGAGAGGAAGAGCGTCCTCCCATCATTGTTCTTCAGTCCCCTCCCCAGTCTCTTGGCTGACTTAAGGATAAAAGAAAAACTGCTTTCTATTCTTCAAACACTGGCTGTTCTGTCTCTTCGCCTCAGGGCATATGAGATTACTTGCTGAAGTCTTCTGTCACCCTAGCCAACCATTTGAATTTCCATTTTGGTCACTTACTTTCTTCTCTCCTCAGATTTACCCCCCAAAAAAGAAAAAAAAAACCTAAAATTATCTAAGTTTTTCGTTCTATAAGCTCATCTGGATAGAGCACCCCACCCCCAAGCTGCTGGGCCCTCGTGTCAGCCTGTGGCATTTCTGTGGATGTGCCGGCCCTGCCCGCTCCTGGGCCTGGGCTGCTCCCTGTGGCTGTGTGGTCAAGACCAAGCTCTGTGCGTGCTGCTGGGCCAGCAAACACGGTTGTAGAGGCTGCACTGGAATGCCTGGCACCTCTTAGGTCTTTAGCTCTATGAACATTAACCGTGGAATGTCTATCAAATTATGAAAGATAATGTTTGAAATGTACTATGTGATCTCACCCCATGGTGAAACTTGGCTGTTTGTAAATTGAGATTTTTTTTTTTTTGTCCCATCTTAATAATGATATTCACCTTTGTCCTCATCCCATTTTCCCATGTCATCTAAGGCAGTAGCTTCCAAAACTGTCTTTCCTTCCTATGGAGGAGGATGCAGGGGCTCTAAGAAGTCAAGTGACTTAACTCGAAGTCACCCAGCTATGGCAGAATAGAGCCAGGACTTCTGAGCTCAGGTCTGCAGGCTCTGGTCTTGACCTCTTCTGTCAGTACAGGGTAAAAAAGCAAGCCTTTATTTTTTCTGTTATGTTAAGTGGGGTGAGCGAGTTCCAGTCTCCTGCTTGTAGAACAGCATGGCCTTTACTGGCAAGTACCAAGCACTGCTGGATCTCCAGCAATGCGCACCCAAACTGGCAACTTCCAGCATCGCATTGAGTTCTGCATGATAGAAAGGCGGCACTCGTGCACTGTCACACGCCCTGTTCAAGCTCCTCAGCAACCTTCTTGCTTTCTGCGGCATCTCCATTTGGGAGGTGGGAGGAGGATGGTCCTTTCACTTTAATGTCTTGTGACAGTGGACAGAAAACGCTATCAGCTCCTTTACCCCATTTCTGCACATTTCCTAGACTGAAAAACAGATTGGAGGGAACTGTTTCTCAAAAGACAGTCTCTTATCCCCAGAGAATTTAGTCCTTTTCCTGAGATTTCAATGAGCAAGGCCACCCGTCCTGCTGGAATTTTCAAGGTTTTGAGTTGTGAACTGATCACATTTGACTGGCTTTAAGGTGTAAGGAGAAACACCATACTCTTTCAGTTTTAAGTCTTTTTAATGTGTTGTCCCTTGTTGACTGTTCTCTTTCATATTATGTTCTCCTACTGGCCTTAGTGTCTGCATCGTCTTAATGCTAGCCATAGACTCATCACATCCAAGCAAATACTCACATGTGTATGTATGAAGGTTTCTTTACTCCCTTTACCTAAGGAAATGGGATGTTTCCAAATGTTTACCCTATTCTCTTGAGGGGCCTCAACAGCTAAAGTTGTTTGTATTCCGCCTTCCTAGCCCCCAACACCCCCACACACACCCACCCCCCCACACACACCCTTGCTTCTCTCCCTGGGTTTCTCCTTTCCCATATCTGAGCAGCTGTGCGTCATGTGGATGCCAGTTCCTCTGCTTTTGTCATCCTGTGATGATTTGATGCCACACATACGAATACCAATCCGAATATGGATTGGTTGGAGGAGCCCCTCCCCACACACAGACTCAGAATAAGAAAACAGATTTCTGGTGATTTTTTTTCTGTAGGACGTCATCACATTGTGGTTCCCATTAAGACCTCCCTCCTTCACTCCATGCCAGGCCCTGGGCCAAGCACTTTACATTCTTATGTTTTTGTCACAAAACATAGGCTGTTAGGCACTACTTCCACCCACCACTTCACAAGTGTGAAGGCTGGGGCATGGGGAAGCTGTGACCCTCACTTGGGCAGTGTCCCTCCAGAGCCCATGTACATAGCTCTCGTCCTTAGAGAATAAAGCAATTCAAGTAGTGGGGTGCCCAAGGAAAGTCTGAAGTAGATTTCTTGAGGGGGACGGTCCAGCTACACCCCACCCCCAGGAGGTGCCTTGTTCTGGGCCAACACACCCACCGAGTGGTCGCCGGGAGGGACCCTGAAATTCACTCCATCTCCCAGTTGACTGCTGGACCAGGTCCATTCTGCCCTCCCTTTCGGACACACTGGAGTAGGGTGAGGGCTGGATCTTGCTCTCCCACAAAGACTGGATTTCAAGGGAGAACCAGGCAACAGAGGCGAGGCCTTTCACCTCTCCACACACATCCATGTTTCAGGTCACTTGCACCCAGGCTGCTGATTTGAAGTGAGCCTAATCTTTCTTAACATCTTTACTGGAGTATAATTTTACAATGGTGTGTTAGTTTCTGCTGTATAACAAAGTGAATCAGCTATACCTATACACATATCCCCATATCCCCTCCCTCTTGCATCTCCCTCCCTATCCCATCCCTCTAGGTGGTCACACGGAGCTGATCTCCCTGTGCGATGCAGCTGGCTTCCCACTATCTATCTATTTTACATTTGGTAGTGTACATATGTCAGTGCATCTCTCTCACTTTGTCCCGTCTTACCCCCTTCCCCCTCCCCGTGTCCTCAAGTCCACTCTCTACATCTGCGTCTTTATTCCTGTCCTGCCCCTAGGTTCTTCAGAACCTTTTTTTTTTAGATTCCATATATATGTGTTAGCCTACAGTATTTGTTTTTCTCTTTCTGACTTACTAGTGAGCCTAATCTTGATGTGCAGAGAGCACTGGGCCAGGAGGCAAGAGGGTTGGGTGATAGGCCAGGACATACCTTTAATTCACTATGCGACCTCAGTTACCACCTCCCTTCTTTGGGCTCAGCATTCTTTTCTTACCAAAAAATGACTGGCCATGTGATCTCCAAGGCAGTATCATTTGCAGTTCTAGCATCTAGGATGTTCTCAATTGTCCCAGCATCTACAACCACCTCTGTCCCAGTGGCCCCAGCAGGTCTAGCCCAAGGATAGGGCCACAGGAGGTGGTGGCAGTCCAGTCATACTTTCCAGACTGGTAGGACATGTCCAAATGCACTCAACTTAGTTGGGTTGGAGAGGGCTAAGGTACAAGCTGGCCTGTGACTGAGCCTGGGAAGGAAGAGGCTTGGGCCCACCCTCCTCTGGATGCTCTGGGTTCGATAGCCGGGGTTCCCTAGCCCTCAACAACCCCTCAAAAGGCTGGGCTTTGGCCAAGATGGCCGCTTGGTTTTGTCCAGCAGCTGCCTCCTCAGAGGATGGCGGTAGCTGTACTTCTGGAGATCTCAAAAGAGTGACCCACACAGAGGTCAGCAAACTCTCACCCTTTCGAGACCAATCCACAACAACACTTGGCATTGTGTCTGGACGGTGACGGTGGGCTGAATGATTGCTCAGTCGGGTGGCAGGCAGTAGATACATGGATGGGTGAATGAATTGGCTGGCCAGCTCCCTGACTGTTCTGCCTTACAGTGGGTATCTTGGGACACTGAAGCAGGGAGAGGGACAGAGACTTGGGAGACATGGCTGAAGCTGCAGGTGGTGGTGGTAGTGAGGGCAGTGAGGCCCAGGTGGCCTGGGGAAGGTCCCAAACTGAACAGGCAAAGGCAGCTGCTGTTGCAGAGCCTGGGCCAAGGCTGTGCCAGTGCTGCCAGCCCCATATCCCTCCTCTGCCTGTGGAGGAACAGGGAAGTGGAAGATATTCCTCACCTCTCCTGCTCTTAACCTCTAGACCCCAGTGAAAACTACATGCCCTTGATTGCCTCTACTATTCCCGGCCAACCTTCACCCCCTCACTGTTCCCCCTCTATATATTTACCTGGTGCTCATGGCCTTCAGAGCAGGTGGCACAGTAGCACTGCTTTTAGGGCACCTTTTCTCACCAGTGCAACCCCCTTGTGCTTGAATAATAAATGATCCCACTGCACATGCACACCCAAGGAAAGGTGAAGTGCATCCTCAGCGAGCTGTGTTCTCTCCTCTCTGCCCCTGCATGGAAGGGGCAGGAACCATCCTATGGCTGTCCTGAGATTTTACTTATTCCTAAGATATGGAAAGATTTTTCCCTCTCTTCTACCTCTGGTCTGAGCAGTAGGAGGGCTGTTCGGCATCCTCTGATACCTCCTGGAAGGCTGGCCTTCTTCTGTTGGTTTGGATGCTGGCTTAGAAGATGGGGTGACTACAGGCCTCCTGCCTCTGGCAAAGCTGTGGTCTCCACTGGGGGCACTTCCGGGGAGGTGCTCTGGCTGTGGTGGTCTTAGTAGAGAAGCAGCTTGGGTGCCCATCACTGGTCTTGGTCACAAGAGGCCAAGGTGTGTAGCTTCCTTAATTAGCTCCTGGAGCAAGAAGGCCCCAGACGTCAGAACTCTCTGGTAAGCCCCAGTCTTTTTGTTTGCTTCTCCTTACTAGCTCTCTGGGTTGGGACTGTGCACAGATGCAGAGACAAGAACAGCCTAATAAGGCTCAATTACCACTTCAAACCCCTTGATTAATCATTTAAAATGTCTGAGCTGAGCAAGAAAAGGTTTCAGATTCCAGGATGGGGCTGACTGAGGAACTGGAACCTTTAGCAGAGTAAGCCTCTGCTCACATTCCTGCCCAGGTCCCTGTGTGGTCTGGAGCCCCACTTGCCCACTGCCTGCCAGAACCAGTGGCCCATGTGAATGGCCCCCCTGGGGTTGTACAATATGGTTGTCTTAGAATTTGGGACTGCTGGTTGGTATGGCTGGTGGCCCTGCAGAAGACCCCAGGGCTTGGTGGGCAGCTGGGCACAGGGGATGCATGCCTCCAAGCGTCTTGCATCTGTCTTCTCTGCTTCCGGCAGAGAGGCAAGAAGGCAGATGGGGAGCCTCTTCCAGAATCTGCTCAGCTCCCCACAGGTTCTGCACCCAAGACTTACCCGGGTCGTTATGACCTAGTCTGGGCATCTGAGTCACATCTATATACTCATACACGCCTCGCTGCACATCCCCCCAACCCCCTTCACCACCACCACCACCACCTTTGCACTTGCATTCACATGGCAAAGCTCTGAGTACCTGGCCCTCTGCAGGCCCCACCCCTGGGCTGGGGCTGAGGACATTGAAGGTTGGCACCAAAGGGCTGTGTGAGGCAAGAAAGACACGCTGGTGAAGGAACCCCTGGACCTGATCTCCAACGCAACCAGTTTTCTGGAAATGGAGAGTCCCTTCAGTCCCTTGCCTGGGACCAGGGCACAGGCTCCCGGCACTGGTTGAATAGGGTGGTCTTGGCTCCTGAGACACTGGATAGGAAATGGAATGGTTAGCCTTTTGGCTGTTAGTGTGTGTGAGCCAATCTGTAAAGCCCTGCCTGCGTCAGAAGGAGCTGGAGCCCAGTCTGTCCCCAGGCTGGCCACAAGGGGGCACTTAATCCCTAAGTAGGCACTCAATGTGAGTAGCCTCTGCAGACACCAGACCCTCTCTGTACCCCACTGGGCACTGACTGCTCCCAACTCACCCACTGCACTTTTGATCCCTCTTGACTTTTTCCTCCTTTAAAAATATTTTTTTTTATTTTGGAGTAATTCTAGATTTACAGAAAAGTCAGATAGTACCATTTCTGTATACTCTTGATCCAGCTTCCCTTAATTATTAACATCTTACATAACCATGGTCCTGCCCCCCGCTTTTATGCCCAACTTGCCAGTATAGGCCAGTTGCCAGGAAGGCCCATGTGGCCTGGGTGTGGAAACACCTGTATTAGAATCATCTCTGCCCCAGCTCCTGCTGGGTAACCAGTACCACCAGAAAAGCTGTGGTGTACACAGTCCCCTGGCTTCAAGTACCCAGGGGAGGCTGTCATGGCCCAGGACTCAGGTAGCATGGGCTGCATCCTAACGGCTCAGCCAGGGCAGTTATGGGAGCTCTCAGGCAGATTCACTCACTGGGTGGCAGGGCTGGGGACAGGAGGCAGATTAGAAGGTGTGAGGAGAAGCCCCAGGGTGGGGTGGTGTCCTGGGGCAGACTAGGCCTGCAGCTCAGTGCAGCGGACAACCTCTAAAGGTGCAGTACCTCAGACTCTGCAGGTAAGC
The DNA here is from genome assembly GCF_026419965.1 of Kogia breviceps. NCBI lineage: Eukaryota > Metazoa > Chordata > Mammalia > Artiodactyla > Physeteridae > Kogia > Kogia breviceps. The sequence continues at coordinate 117,268,883 of NC_081313.1, forward strand.
AGGGCATCTAGGCAGATACAGTTGTAAAACATGCAATTTCTGGGTCCCACAGCGGGGTGCTGTAAGGAACTGTGAGGCCTTCCTCAGAGCGTTCTCCTGGGCCAATCATCCCTGCTTTTGGTGATGGAAAGAAAAGCAAGGAAAATACAAGTCACTCCTACCTCCACACCTACCCTCCCACACACGCTCTCTTCCACCCCCATCTTCTCAACAGTCTGGAAGCCTAGGTTCTGTCCTCAGCTAATGCAAGGAAAAAAGTCATAAGGGCTTTGGAAGACTCGGTGCTCCAGGAAATAAGTGACTCGGGTTTCTAAGGTATGTACAGCACTAACCCCTATCAAGGTTGATGCAGCCCTCTGGCTTGAAGTCCTCTGTTTTGTAGCCAGGCTGATTATTTCTAACCTCTGTAAGCACTGTCTGGGAATAATCAGCTCAGTCTCTACTGCCCCAGGTTGTGGAGTATGGCAGGTGAAATAAGCCCTGGCAAGGACAAACTTGACTAATGGAGAAAGGTGATAAAGGAAGCAAGACTGGGACATTTTTGTTTCCCTGACTAAGCTACCTGAGGTTCAGTGGTTTGGAGAGGAAGAAGGGCTAGGAGCAGGGGAAGCAGTGAGGAGACAGGTGTCCCGCGGGGCTGTGAAGATTAAGTGGTGCTGAAAGGCCCTCAGCACAGGTCCAGGCACATCGTGAGCACCTCTGTAAACGCCAGTTTAAGAGAGACTGCAGGACCTGGCACATAGCAACCCAACCTCGGGCTGGGTCTCAGGCCTGGGCTAAACTGGCTGTTTCCAGAGCTGGCAGAGGAGGGGGACTTTATGTCCCAGGGGCAGCAGAGTGGCAAGGAGAATACAGCAAGAGATTATTCAACGGGGTCCACAGCCAATTGTGTTCTCAGCTTCCCTGTCCAACACTACCCATGCAGGATCAGGGGAGGCTGGGAACTTGGGCAGGTGACAGGTGACACCCTGCTGTGGTGACCCCAGAGTTTGGAGTGCCCAGGCCTTCAATGGGTGGGGTGGGCTCTGGCTGGAGTGAGAGAAGACTGTCCTGGAGCCCATTCACTCCTGTGCTCCTTCTGGTCCCTATGCTATCCCAGTTGGGGCCTGAATTCACATCCTGCCTCTGGCTGGTCCTGTGCTGAACAAGAGACTTACCTCTCTTAAGTCTTGAGTTCCTTACCTGTGAAATGGGAATGACGGTAACATCTATCTCAAAGTTACTCTTAAGACTAAATCCGGTAATGTGCCTTACCAGACCTCAGAAAAATAAATGGGTTGTCGCCTCCTCTTTGACTAGGCTTGCCTGGTGGTGGGTCTTGTCTCCAAGACCCTCAACCACTTTGTCTGTGTTGAGAGGGGCCAAATGAAAACAGGCTGAGATTAGACCTGTGCCGTGAAAGAAGGGAAAGGGATGTCTCTGTGGAGGGCGGCTGATACAACAGAACCTGGACAAGCTCACACTAACCCAGTGTGTTCTAGCTACTTACTATACCAGGCTCCAGAGAGAAGAGTTGCCAAGAGAGGAGGTATAAAAATAGATACACAAAAATAGAACTAAAAGATGATTGCCAAAGGACTGGTTTAATTTATAAGATTCATGTATTCATGAACTTTCAAAAAGTTTAAGATCCTTACTGCTTATTACTGAGTTTGATGATGGTTGTTTTGAGATTTTCTTAAAAGTGGCTGCGGATCCTCCGAGGCCAAGGTCAACAACCATCAGACATTCTAATGGGAAGCAAGGCTGATGTGAACCACAGCTCACGAGTAAAGGGTGGTTGGGGGGTCCTTCTTGATCTGGGGATTTGTTTGGCACTCAGATCTCTTAATACAGCGCTTAGCCCTGACAGGGCTCAGATTTCCTACTCCATTCTGAGGAAACGCAAGAGTACCAGGCTCCAGCCATAGCCTCCCACTTGCCTAGGTTTTCATCCTGCCTACCGTTGCTTTATGCAAAAGTTTAGAGGCTGGAGCACATTCTGCCAGGTATGGAAACCAAGATTCTTGGTTAATCTTTTAAAGCCTAAAGCCCCTTTTTAGGAGATTTTACTTACTCTTTTTGCTGTTGGGAGATGGCTTAGCTGTGTTTGAAGAAGTGCCCCCAGTTCCCCAGCAGGATTCGGGACAGAGTGCTGCCGGGTTTATAAACCAAGTAGGGTTAGCCAACTCTGGCCAGAGAGCCATGGACATTTCTTACTTAACTGGCTGCCTTGGTGTGAGGCCACTGGGTAGGTTCCCTAGTGCTTGCCCTTCTGCAGGGATGAATGTCCCTAGGAGGAGGAGGGAAAGTAGTTGAGCCACCCTTCCTCCATTCATCACCCAAGACTGCATAAGGGGAAAGGCTGCATAAAGTCTGCTTAGTGGCTTTCAGCTGCTGTACGTAGCTCTCCCTTGGTCTGGGAGGTGTTGGCCCTGTAGAGCCTCGGGTTTGTGCCAGTTCATTCTCACCCTCTCTCCCCTTCCCCATCCAGTGTATGTGGTGGAAGACCAAAGAAGGGATGACCTGGGCCCATCTACCTGCCTCACAGCCTGCTGGACTGCCCTCTGTTGCTGCTGTCTCTGGGATATGCTCACCTGACCACTCTGGCTCTCCTGTCCTGCCAGCTCCGCTGCCACCGCCAACAAGTGTGCCTGCCCCCATCTCTTCTGATTGCTGAAATCAATGACTAGCTCTGCACAGACACTTCTACCCTCAACGCAGTGGGATTCTAGATTAGCAGGGGTTGCTGCTGTTTAATTCAGTGACTTGATCTTTTTAATGTTCAAATCCATTTCTTATTGGTCTTTCACAAACGTGCTAAATGACTTCCATTTTTTTGGCCAAAGGCTTAGTGACATAATATATATTTATAATTTTTAAATTATACATTCAAGGTAGTGGCATGATGTAACATACCACTGAATGATTTCTCTGCTAACACCCTGTATGTTTCAATAAATTTGTCTAAACCTCAACTGTCTCAGTTACTCCAGATACAATCTAAACCCTGGGTTTCACAGCCACTGTCCAGTATGACGAGGAGCCGATCTACCTTTTCATTCTGGCTGCTACTAGGAAGGCAGGGTCCAAGGCCAGGTGTCCTTCAGCCAGGTCAAGGAGTCCTCACCGAGCTAGCATTCTCTCCCTAGTCCCACTGAGATATGGACTCACCAAGGAGCCACACTGGCTTTTACCCAGAGCCTAGGAAAGGGCATCCTGGTAACTGTGGCTGCCCCAGGGCCTGTTCTGGAAGGAGAAGCCACAGTTGGGGCTCAGGGCCAGACCTGAGGCTTTCTCTTCCTGCTATCCCCTCCCATAACCCAACCCCCGTCCACTGACACAGAAAGAAGAGAGCTGTCATAATACAAACTAGTCAGCCAGGCCATCCATCTCAGTTTTGGCCGCAGGGTGGCGCTGAGCCACCATAGCAGCAAATCTAATTTTCCTTCTTCAGCTGGCCAGCCCTGAGAGGCATAGTTGACAGCTCCTTGCCTAACCTCGCCTGCCCACTTTCCCTCTGAATCAGCCAGATGCTGATAAATAACTACCAGCTCTCTCTCTTTAAAAACAAAAAAAAAAGCCAAGATTTTGTAGCATCACCTGATTTCTGTGGAGTAAATGGTAGGTCCCACCGTAGCTGATTTCAAGCTACCAACGTGATATCCTGAACATGGAGTTGGGAAGACAAGGGCAGGAGTGCACTGCTATGCAATATTTCCACCATCCAGATACAATAGACTGTTCACCTCAAAAACACAGATAATGGCCAAATTTAGTGAAGTAATTCAGAAGGGGTAAGTTCTAAATACTTATTAACCTTATTTTTAATATAATGGTAAATTTACAAACTTAATTTTTAATAATGGCTACTGTTTAACAACTGGCTTACAACAAAGTTCCTGAAAATTAAAAAACTGGCTCTCCCGAGCCAGTACAAGCCAGCGCCAGCACACCGCTGCCCCCAAGCCTCCAGGAGGCCTCAGATGTCCACCCTATGAACTGACCAAAGGGAGACCATCTTGGAGTGCTGCTGGTTTATTACCAGATTTTCTTTTACAATGTTTGGGAGGAAGTGGGAAAGGAATCTTTAGGCAGACTGCCACTGAGGCCCCACTGTTGTGTCCACTTACATTCAGCTGTGCCCTGCTCTCCTTTTCCTTATCTGCATATGCATACTACATGGAGGCTCAGAAGTTGAGGGGTTTACCTAAAGGAACAGAAAAAAGAAGGCAAGTCTTCAATGCAGAAGGAGCAGGCCCATGGCCCTGGAGAACAGGGAGGAGCTGAGGTGATCACCTCTGCCTCTCTGATCCTCTGTTCTCATCCATCAGCTCAAGAAAGGCAGACTTAGCAGAGTGGGACAGATGTCTTTTATTGGTCTGACCAGCATGACTAGTTGTAGGCCCAGGAAGAGCTCTCCTATCTGTCCCACCTCCCATCTTCCCTCTCCTGGGGGTTCATGACTCACCCCCAGGGAAGAAGGGTGACAGGCAGAGCCAGGATAAAAAATACAGGGATGGGATCTGAAAGGGGCTCCAGGTGATGCATAAAACATAGGGTTACCAGACCATCCAGATAAAATGTCCATCAGGCAGAGCAGAAGCAGTTTCCCAATACAGGCCCCTGGCCAGGGGTCAGGAGGAAGAGCTTCCCTAGAGGCTTCCTACTGTGCCCTTCGTGCCATCAGCATCTCCCGGATATTGTCCTCAGCTTCCTTCACACTCCGCTCCAGGTAGGATTTTTTCTGCTATAATATGAGAAGGAAATAAGGGTTAGGACCAGGGGGAATGTGCCAAGTTGGCAGATGCAGCTTCTATGCCCAATGGTTATGGCTTCTCTGTGACCAGTGACTTCTAGGAGCCTATTGTCTATGGGGAGCCAAGTATACACACCTGCCCAGAGTGTTCCCCCACCTCGACCCCTGGGCACAGGGAGAGGGTTGCTTGGTACAGGAAGCAGGAGTGCTCTCTGGATGGCAATAGCACTCTTCCCCCAGAAGGAAGTAGACTCTAAAAACAGGCGTCTTGGTACATGAAGTTATACCAGACAGACAAAGGCCAGGAAATTCCAGGACAAAGCTCTGGCCCCATAACAGATTGTCTCTCAAGGTTTTCCATGGCCTAGGCCAGGCGCCTGTAGCTGACATTGCTGCAAAATGGACAGCATACCCTCTGCTCTGTCCAGCAAGATGATAGATAGGCTGCATCACACATCTCACCAAGGCAGATGAGTCAAGATGAAATCTGCTTTTCTAATGAAACTGCTACCTGCCAGGACGGTGACACACTGAGTAAAACAAACCGTTTGGAAGTGTACCTCCTACCCCATCTGGGTCCTAAATTTAAAATCTCAACTTAAGACAAAGAACTTTACTTTCAGGAGCCACATCTGTACCAGGATTAACAAAAGATTAGTCAAAGGAAATGACGTCTGTACATTATTTGCCCTGTGGTCACCCCACATATATGGTGGCTTCACCACTGGTCCCTGCCCTGAGGACACTGTTGTGGCTGCATTCCCACTTAACAGACATGAAATGAAGTCTCCCTTTTTGGGGGAGTACTCAAAATGATCCCCTCCCAGGGTGCATGTGACTGAGCCACATTAGAGCCAGAAATGCAGAGTCCTAGCCCAGATGCACCCAGTGCCCTTCCCTCACCCCTCCTCCCTTCACCCAAGCAGCTGGGGGTTCACTTTGACTACTGAAGTGCCCAGATGACCTGGAGAAGCCAGGGAAAGGCTGGGGCAGAGGGCAGGTAAGCAGCCTGGTCTCAGGCCTTGCTTGGGAACTGATCCCCAACCTCTGAGACAGGAAAATGGAATGGAGTGCTTCTATTACCTGAGGCCTTCACCAATAAACCTCTCAGGTGACCCTTCTACATATCCCTGCCTCTAACTTCTCCCACTCTCTGTCCAGATATTTTTTAAATGATACATTTAGAGACTTTATAGTTTCCTTTAGGTGCCAAATGCTGAGGCATCCACAATATTTTTTAGTAAAATTTTATTGAAGTATAGTTGATTCACAATGCTGTGCCAATTTCCGCTGCACAGCAAAGTGACCCAGCTACACACATATATATTCTTTCATGTTCCCCTCCACCATGGTCCATCATAGGACACTGAACATATTTCCCTGTGCTACATAGCAGGACCCCACCGTTTATCCATCCTATATATAATAGTTTGCATCTGCTAATCCCACAAATTTTTATCATAGTTCTTATGTGAACCTCTGGTTCCTATTTGTCTTCTAACTTCAAATTTCTTGAAGGCTAGAAAAAGCCCGATCTCCTTACTCATCTCCCATCTGTCCAACCTGCACACAATTCCTTACAAAAGAACAGGAGCTCCACAAAAACTCATAGTGACCATGATAATTCTATGGCTGAGGAAATTTGTTTAATTACACTGCTAAACCTGATATAGTCCTATCACTGTGATATCAGAGTGGGAACTTAAACTTCCTTTGATAAACAACTGTGGTGAGTTTTTTAAAAAGAGGCAAATACTAGTAACTTCTGATATACAACTGAAGAATGTACATGTACTAGGTGTTGTGCAGCAGCTAGACAGCAAGTGCCATGCACCATTCTGGGCACTTTTTGGGTCCCAGCCCTGTAGGAATCTAAGGAAAAGGCTAGTGGAGCAAGTGGGGTTCTATCCCGGCAGTAGTCAGCCAGTGCTCAGGAGCCCAGGTCTGTTGCATTCCATCTCTGCCAACTTGCTGCCCCAGCTAGTAAAACTATAAACTTGGAGCGCCAGCAAGAGCTTTTCTCCCTACTGCCCAGGCCTCTGGCCAATCAAATTCAGGTTGTAATTGTCAGCTTTAAAATTCTTCATTCTGTCACATCTTTCCTGCTATCTTCCACTTCCAGTTTCATTACTTTTTCATGATTTTTACTACTGCATATCCTAAAGTCTTCAAGTTTCAAAAATAATGTAAAATGAACCTGCCTTTAAATCTTTAGTTTAAATAGACTTACTGGACATTAAAAAAATTTTTTTTCATCCCAACAGATGGGGCATCTCTAGCACAGACCTGCTTTCTAACTGTATTTCAATAGTTCCTGTCTCATCCTCAAACATACCTAAGCCCAGAAGACCCTCATAGTCAAACCTGGACCAAAGCACATGATGTGGGTTGAACTGTGTCTCACAAAAAGACATGATGGGGCTTCCCTGGTGGCGCTGTGGTTGAGAGTCCACCTGCCGATGCAGGGGACACGGGTTCGTGCCCTGGTCTGGGAAGATTCCACACGCCACAGAGCGGCTAGGCCCATGAGCCATGGCCGCTGAGCCTGCGCGTTCGGAGCCTGTGCTCTGCAGCGGGAGAGGCCACAGCAGTGAGAGGCCTGAGTACCGCAAAAAAAAAAAAAAAAAAAAAAAGAGACATGATGAAGTCCTAACCCCCGGTACCTGGGAATGTGACCTTATTTGGAAATAGGGTCTTTGCAGATGTAACCAAGTTAAGATGAGGTCATATGAGATTAGGGCAGGCCCTAAATCCAATGATTAGTGTCCTTATAAGAAGGCCACGTAAAAACAAAGGGATACACAGGGGAAATGCCATGCGTTGATAGAGGCAGAGAGAGTGGAGGGATGCATCTGCAAGATTAGGAAGGTGCCAAGGATGGCCCACAACTACCATAAGCTAGAAAGAAGAAAGGAAGGAATCTTCCCCCTAGACCCTTCAGACAGCATGGCCCTGCAACACCTTGATTTTGGACTTTCAGCCTCCAGAACTGTGAAAAAATAAATTTCTGTTTCAAACCACCCAGTTTCTGGTAACTTGTTATGCAGCCTTTGGACACCAATATAGCACCTGAAATGAAGGATGCTCCCAGAGACAGAGTTTATCCCAAGGTTCTTTTGGACCAACAGCTTCTACCCACACTGAATCACAGAGGCCTAGGTAAGGATCCCTACAAGTTAGAATACTGGGATTGTACTTATCCCAGAAATAACTGTCATAGAATTGACCCAAATACAAATGAGACCATCAGAGAGAATGGAAAAAATTAAGGAACCAATGACTAAGTTAAACTTTTTCTTCCTTGAATCTCCACAGCTTAAAACCACTAGTCAAATCAGAAACTCTGTGGACCCTGCTCTTCCCCATTCCTGTAAATAACAAACTCCACTCCTGCAACTCAAGACAAAAACTTCAGTGTCATCCTTGAATGTTCTTTCTTTCACATCTGACATCCAATCAAACAACAAATCCTGTCAGTGCTATCTCAAAATTCATCCAGAATCTGACCTTAATGAAGAGCCTCCTAAGTGGTCTCCTTTCTTCTGTCCTCGACCCCCTTCAGTTTCTTCTCCACACAGTGGCCAGAGTCATCTTTCAACATTTAAAACCTTCCAATGGCTTTCCATCTCTCTCAAAATAAAAGGCAAAAAGCCTTTTCAAAAAGCCACGTACAGTCCTGCTCTAAGTTGACTCTGACCTCCCATCCCATGACTCCCTCTCTCTCTCATTCAGCTCCAGCCACACTGGCCTCCAAGCTGTTCCTCCAATCCACCAGCTATGCTCCTGCCTGTCCTTTGCCTTTGGGTCTCTTTGTGTAGGAACTCTCTTCCCCAGATATCTACATTACTTGCTCCTTCACGTTCTTCAGGTCTTTCTCAAGTGTCACCTTATGGGAAAGGCCTTCTTGATCATATGCGGCTCCATACTCTCTATTCTCCTCACCTTGATTTTCCTCCTTAGCACCTATCGCCACCTGAAGCGGTATTTGTCTGTCTGTTTTCCCTTATGAGAAGGAAAGTCTTGCCCATGAGGGCAAGACTTTGTTCTACTCACTAATATAGTCCCAGTGCCTAGAAGAATCGCTGGTTCATAATAGGAACTCAATAGTTGTTGAATACAAGTGCATTTATTGTGGGAAATGATGCCTTACTCATTTACTTATACACACACTCCTTTTTAGTTTTCCCTCCCAACCTGAATGAGGAATACCCATCAGAGGAAGCAAAGGCAAAAAATGACCATTCTCCTTCAAGGTGGTTTTCAGTTTTTGACATTGCCCTCTAACCTCTGCCCCTAGATAAACACAGGTTTAAAACTCAGACCTCACTGATCCTGATGGGGACATGAAAACCTTGCTCCCACAAACAGGCCCTAAGGGTCAAAGCCCTTACGCTTTATTATCAGGTCAACTTGTAAAACCATAAAACAAACCATCCCAATTTCCCACGTCCTAGAGTTGAAAATCCTTGAGAAACTGCTCCATGTGATGTCAGTGTCAGGGCCGCTGTGCACTACAAGGGGATAAGAATTGCTGTGGAAACTCTAGGAGGCGTGTGAAACCCCCACCTTCCACCAGGAATCCTGGGAAGGCATTTGCTGGCCTCACTGCAGCACCTTTCCGTCTTACTAAGCAATCTCCCTCAGAACCCTGTCTGTAGGAAATTCTCTCCTGGCATCAAACCACAGAGCTCTAGATGCGGCAACATTCTTGTGGGGCCTTGTCCTTACGTAAAATTCTGAGATTTCCTGTGGGGCTCAGCACAGCCAGGGAAATGACATTGTTGGACTTATTGCTCATCACCCTGAAGTTCTTCTTTCCGGGAGTCAGACTGAGGGGCTGGTGTTCCATTCTCATCCTCTCACAAAGGAAAGAGGCTCAAGTCCCTAGAACTTTTCTGACATGACACAATCTCTCAGATAGACTCCTGAGGTAATTCATCTTGTGACACTATCTCTATACACTTTTCTTCTTTTCTTAGGAACTTTGTCTCTTTCTCTAAATTAATATTTTTCCTGTCTGTATTATCTTAAGGTATAGAAAAGTCTTTTCCCCTCTCACCTTTTATTTCCCCACTTGTAAAATGAAGATTTGGGTAACACCAAAATTAAAAACTCAAGAGCTTCAATGAATCTCAGGTTCTCTCAGTCTGCAGAACTGTAAAATGGCCAGAGGGGGCCAGCTGCCCATAATGGGAAAGTTTAGCAAGAGGCCAAGAATTCACTGAAGGCTGAGGAGGCATGTCTTGGTGGCCAGGGTAAAATGTGAAGAAGGCAGGGAAACAACAGGAAGAAGAGAAAAACAAAGGCAAGTGCAGGGGCACAATGAGAGAACTCAGAAAGGGAAATGAGACACGGATGGGCAGACCTTTGAAAGTACAAGTGCTACAACAGCCTGAATGGGTGAGGAGCACTCACCAGAGGCAGAAAGGCAGGCCAAACATGACCAGGAATTTGAAGATAAGAGACAAGTGATCCAAGGACACACGTCCACTTGTGAACTCATCTGGGTTTATCCACTCACCATTAAGGACACAACTAGGCTACAAGGTAACTGCTGAACTACATATGGCTGGGAGACAAGCTGAAAGAATGAGAAAGCAATTTTAGTCATGGAGCAGGAGAATAAAGAGAAATCTAAGAAGGGGTTACTGTCTCTGCATCTTTTAGAAACTGCTTTCAAGATCTTTCAGAGGTTCCTCTGCTGAAAGACAGGGACAAAAGACTTGGATCAAGTTGAGCAATGACCTTGGTTTTTCTCCCAGAGGTTCTTTTACTTACCTGCTAAAGAGACTCTGACACTGCTACCGTATGGGGTCAGACTCCCAAATCCCACCTATGATCACATGGCTCAATGTACCCAAGATAAACCTCTGCTCTACTCAAGTACCTTAGAGCAGAGATATACCAGGTGGTGGTGGTGGGGGGGGGGATTCTTATTTCTTCCAATGATAGTGTTTTAGCCTTTTAGTCCACCTAAAGTTTATGTGATCTCTATCTACTATTGCCTTCCCTAACACATAAGCTTCATTTAAGTCCCAGAGAAAGACCAGTACATCAGACAACCTGAGAAAGAAAGAAAACAAGCTCACAGGTAAATGAAGAGCAAGGAGAGGCAACTGTTCCAATGCATATGGCAGAGATCAGGCTTCAGCCAAAGAATCATTATATTTATAGGCACCAATCTTAAAACGATAAGTCAATAATCATGTCAAGTGATCAACAGCTGATGTAGGTAGGGACATTTGGCTCAAAGAATATTAAGGGGAGAAGGAACCCAATCACTAATTTAAATACCTAAAACAATGGCTCTTAAAGCATGGTCCCCAGACCAGCAGCACCAGCAACACTGGGGAACTTGTTAGAAATGCACGTTCTTGGGCCCCAACCCAAACCTACTGAATCAGAAACTATAGGGGTGGAGCTTGGCAATCTGTTTTCACAAGCTCTCCAGGTGATTCTGATGCAAACTGAAGTTTGAGAATCTTCAAAAGTGGAAGTCAGCAAAATTCTTCTATAAAAGGCCAGATAGTAAATATTTTAGGCTTTGTGGGGTTGTCTCTGTCACAACTACTCAATTCTGCCACTATAGTGCAAAAGCAACATAAAAAACGTGCAAACAAATGGGCATAGTTGTGTTCTAAAAAACACAAAAACAAGAGAGCCAGATATGGTCAGCAGGCTACAGTTTGGCAACCTCTCTTCTGAAAACTGAAGGAGCCTTAAAAGGTAGAACTGAAGGGCTTCCCTGGTGGCGCGGTGGTTGAGAATCCGCTTGCCGATGCAGGGGACACGGGTTCATGCCCCGGTCCAGAAGATCCCACGTGCCGCGGAGAGGCTGGGCCCGTGAGCCATGGCCGCTGAGCCTGCGCGTCCGGAGCCTGTGCTCCGCAACAGGAGAGGCCACAACAGTGAGAGGCCTGCGTACCGCAAAAAAAAAAAAAAAAAAAGGTAGAACTGAATCTAGCACATAGGGATTTTAACTTTCCATGAAAGTTGCCTAATGAAAGCATAAATTTCCATCCATGCATCGTTCCATTCATTCATTCAAGCCTACTGCCAAACCATTTCTCCTCCTTTTTTCCTCCAAAAATCCTGGTTCCTGAAGTTTGTAGCATCATGGTGTACCATCCTCTTCTCCCTTCCTTGCTGCTGCAATCTACCAATCTACCAATATCCTGGGTACTGCCTCTCATTCATAGGAGGCTCACTGTCTTCCTCTCCACGACTGCTGCACCACTTGAGGTGACTTCAACAAGAATGGAGATGATCCATCCAATACCATGACCTTCTCTCCCCCCACAATTTTTACCCCACCTGAGCCACCCAAGCCCATGTTCATACCCTAGAGATTTGACAACACCAGTAACTGCACCACCTCCAGAATTCCAATTTTACCGCCACTACTTCCTATTTTTCCAGGTCATTTCGATCTGGTAACTCTCCCTCCAGCACTTCTTCAACCACATCACTCAACAAGTTTTTCATTATTCATTCTGCTTCCATGACCTTCTCCCCTCCCACCCAGCTCAGCTTCCACAGTCCATCATTTATATTTATTCCCCTCTGAACTACCTTTTGCCCCTCTCTCCCTCTGTTGCACTTCCCTGGCAAAATACCAACCCAAGCTAAACCCAACCATCTACCTACTCCATGTTTGTACCCAAATAGCTGAATGTTGCTGGAGAAAAACACTTAAGTGTGCTGCATGGTTTTACTTTAAATTCAGGACTATGAATCTCAAATAGGCACTCACCAGTGCCAAAAATTCTATTAAATTTTCTTAATATATTAAATTCTCTGCTCTCCAGGGCTTCCCTGGTGGCACAGTGGTTAAGAATCCACCTGCCAATGCAGGGGACACAGGTTTGAGCCTTGGTCCAGGAAGATACCACATGCCACGGAGCAACTATGCCCGTGAGCCACAACTACTGAGCCTGCACTCTAGAGCCGGTGCGCTGCAACTACTAAAGCCCGCATGCCTAGAGCCCGTGCCCCGCAACAAAGGAAGCCACCACAACGAGAAGCCCGCATACCACAACAAAGAGTAGCTCCCGCTCGCCACAACTAGAGAAGGCCCACGTGCAGCAACGAAGACCCAAATGCAGCCAAAAATAAATTTTTAAAAATTCTCTGCTCTCCAAAATAACTATTTCATACTCTATCTTGTCTCCTCAAATCTCCTATACTCTCTCCTCCCCTCTCATTCCCAGCTCACTGAGAAAATAGCAGCAATCTGATGAGAATTATCTGTTTCCACTACCAAATCTACCACCTGACCTACACCTATACATATACTCTCTTCTTTCCCTGTGTTAAAATGGATAGAGGGGTTGTGTTTTGATAGAAGCAGAAACACAACCCTTCCACTTGGGTGTTGAATCCATCCCCTTCTCAAAAATTTCACTTCCACAGTTATCCTTTTTTTTTCTTCCTAATCTTCAACGTCTCTTTCTCTGCAAGATCCTTCTTGGTAAGTCAAGTCACACACACACAAAAAAAACCCACCTTTCTTGTCCTCACATTCCCCTGTAGGCACTGCTTCCTTTCTCTCCTCCCCTTCTTGCAAAACCTCTTGAACCAATTGTTTAGTAGTTGCCTCCACTTCCTTACCTCCCCCATTATCTCCTTAAACCTCTCCAATCATGCTTCCCATCTACCCTATTGAACTTACTATAGCCCAGGTCACCAACGATCTCTATGTTGCCCAAAGCAGTGGTTACTCTCTGTTCTCTTCTTACTCAACCCGTTCTTACTCATCAACAGCATTCAACACAATTCTTGAAATACTTTCCTCTCTTAGCTTTCATGATTCCACACTCCTATTTTCTTCCTACATTACTGGCTACCCCTACATTACATTCTCTCTTGCTGACTACTCCTCCCCTCTGCTCAACTTCAAAATGTTGACATTTTCTGGGAAGCTGTCCTTAACTTCTCTCCATCACTCTCTCTTAGAAACCCTCATCTAGTCTCATAGCTTTAAACATCATTATGACTCCCAAATTTATATCTCCAACCTAGACCTCCCCTTAATTCCAGATTTACACAACAAATCGCTTATAAAACATATCTTCCTGGATGTCAAACCCAAACTTAACATGTCTAAAACAAGCATAATTGATTTATAGTCACCCCACACCCTCCCAGTCTTCTCCATCTTAGTGAATGGCAGTCATACAATTGCTCAATTTAAAAACCACAGAGACAAAAAAATACAAAAGCCAACAGAAGCCATCCATGATTCTTCTCTTTTCCTCGAACCCAATATCCCCCCCGCAGCCACCCATCAGTCTTAACTTACTTCCAAATATATCCCGAAACCATCCTCTTCTTTCTATCCAGCTCCACTGCTACCAATCTAGTCCGAGCCTCCATCATCCTCGCCTGGATGTTTGTCATGGATATTTTAACATGTAATTCAGATTACTTTCTGCTCAAAACCCTTGAAAGTCTTCCCATGACACTTAGAATAAAATCCAAACTCCTTAACCTGGGCAATAAGGCCCTGCATGATCTGGTCCCTGCCAACCACTCCAACCTTATTATGACTCTTCCCCCTTTCACTTGCTTAAACAATTCCACCAAACTTTTTCCAACCATAAGACATTTGCATCATCTGTGCCTTCCACCTGGAATGTTCTTCCTTCAGATACTTTTAAGTGGCCAGCTGCTGCTTTTCATTCAGATCTTAGCTGAAATTTCACCTTTTCAGAGAGGCCTCCCCAATAACTCTCTAAAATATCACCTTTACTACATGATATTTTCTTGCTTATATCTTTACTGCCTGTATCTGAATATAAGTTCCATAACAGTAGGGAATCTTCTCTGACTTGATTAAAGCTTCATCCTCAGTACCAAGAACTGACATAATTAATTTAACCAACATTTATTGAGCACTCAATATATGTTAGACCCAAAGAGCACTGGGATTAGAGCAGTGAACAACTCAAACACTTACTCACAGAGATTATGCTGTTGCAGAGCACATAGACGTTTGACTACCATTGCAATAAGGGCTCCAAGGGAAAAGCACAGTGTCTAATAGAGGAAACATCTGGTATAATCAAGGAAATCACAGAAGCACTTTTGAACAAGCTCTGAAGGATGAGTAGGAATTCAAGTGGAGAGGTTAGCATGGGGAAAGAGCAATTCCAGGCAAATGGAGCAGCAAAAGCAAAGGTCAAATGAAGCAAGACATGTTTGGGAACTAAATGACAGCCAGTGAGGCTGAAGTACTGAAGTGCGGGGTGGGGCAAGGAGGGATAGATAATATAGAAGGATGAGGCTGGTAAGATTGAGTCAGATCATACAGGGTCATAAGCCATATTAAAAATTTGGTATTTATCTTAAAGATGATGAAAAGCCACAAGGTCTTAAGCGGGAGAAACAAAAAAAAAATCAAATTTCCATTGAAGATAAAAAATTACTCTGGCTGCAACACAGAGAATGAGTTAGAGCAGCGCTTCCTGCAGAAAGCCCAGTGAGTCATGAATGGGTCATAGATGTGTCCAAGATATTGATCCTTTTAGTCCCTAGAGTGGCCAGGTGCGTTCAGGGCAGCCAAAGCCCCCCTGGGCAGTTGCCTCCACCTTGAGAACCTTTTATCCACTTACCCCAGTGAATCATGCAAATACTCCTCTGGGTGCTGTGATGTAAAAAGGGTTGGGAAGCAATGGGTTAGAGAATACAAGTGTGAATGTTGAGAAACCTACTAGAAAGCCATTGCAATAATCTTGGAGAGAGATGACAGTATCTTAGTGCTGGCAATGGAGCTAGATAATAGATTCAAGAAATATTCAAGAAAAAAATCAACAAGAGGACTTCACCAAGTCCTTCACCATAACCTTCATTATTTATCAGAAGTTGGGGGGGGGCGGGGTGTCAAGAATACCTCCCAAGAGGACCAGGTTTGGAAAAAAAGATTGTAAGTTTAGTCTTAGACACACTGAGTTTAAGGTACCTATGAAACATCCAAGTGAGATGTGAGAAGAGAAACAGATTGGGGCAGAAACTAACACACCATTATAAAGCAACTATACTCCAATAAAGATATTTTTTAAAAAAAAAAACAGATTTGGTCTGAAGTTCACAGAAGAAGTCTGGGCTAGAGACACAATTTTACATATAAGTAGTAATTGAAGCCATGAGAATGAAATTCCTAGAGAAGGAACTCAGAATAAGAGGACTTAGCCTTATAAAAGTCAACATTTAGTAAGAATGAAAGGAAGAGGAGGAACCAGCAAGTAACACTAAAAAGGAAGGACACTGTGTCATAGAAACCAAAAGAAGTGTAGTTCAGGAAAAAGGATGAGATGACTAGAAATCACTGGATGTGTTCAAGTAGGAACCATGACAAAAACATGTCAGAAATGGTTGGGGGCAGGGGAGGGGAGTGCTCCATCAAGTAGCCTCTAGGATATCTTCCCACTTTAAAAAGTCTAGGGAATTCCCTGGAGGTCCAGTGGTTAGGACTCCAAGCTCTCACTGCTGAGGGCCTGGGTTCAATCCCTAGTCAGGGAACTAAGATCCCACAAGTCACGTGGTGCAGCCAAAAAATAAAATAAAAAGTCTATAGCTCTTTGAGACCTGACCCTAAAACGTCATGAAGGAAAACAACCCAATATTTTTATTGTCACAGATGAGCCCTAAGAGTATGTGTACTGTAGTGTCAGGATAAATAATTTCACCTCCTAACTTCAAAGGAGACACTGGGCTTTGTACAGATCCAACACAGGGGTTGTAGAAGTATCAGTATAATTACGCCCAAGGAAATTATGAAAAGGGCTGAAATGCTATAGTCAGGAAATAAAGATGCAAAAAAATGTCCTTCAGAGACCACACAATGCCACAACTGAGAACTGTGTGTTGTATAAATCTATTAACAGTATACTAAACATGACAAGTATTTGACTCAGGATCTGCATAAAAGAGATCAGAAAAAGGATGCACGAAGACCACTACCAATATCACAACCCTGAGGTCTTTGATTCCTCTCTAAAACAAACCAAAAAACCCTAAAAATTATAGCCCTCATAGGACACTATTCTAAGTTCCATCATATATGAGAAATAAATGTACACAGTACATGATAAAGAAGTCTCATGAAAACAAATTTTACAAAAGCAAGACATTTCCTCATGTACACTGTTTTACTTCTGCTTCTCCAGGGTCAGAAAGCCAAGTATCTATCAATAGGACTAATAAAACTCTACAAGTCTTACAAATGAGCAAATAAAACAAGTTTTACTATTCCAGTTGTCTTTAGTTTACTCTAACCTTACAAGAAGAGCAAGAGGATCAAATCAACAGTGTTGACTATGGAGTTTGGCCTGTAGGCATGGTAAAGGGGTAGGTGAATAAAGGTGTGCCTTCTGAGAGCGGAAGTAAGGGCAACACCTTGCATTCTTGGAAGTGGAGGTGTAACTGACTCACCTGTGGCAGCAAGACTAACATGCAAGTACGTGTGGCAAAAGCCTGAAGTCAGTCTGATCCTACTCTCTGCTCCAAGCAAGTCCAAGAATTTCTATTTTCTTATAACTCGACAACAAAAAAATACACAACCCAATTAAATAATGAGCAAAGGACCCTCAAACAGACATTTCTCCAAAGAAGATATATTAATGGCCAATAAGCATATGAAAAGATGTTCAACATCATTACTCACTGGGGAAATGCAAATAAAAAACACAATGAGATACTATTGATACTTTACACCCACTAAGATGGCTATAATCAAAAATGGAAAATACGTGTTAACAAAGACATGGAGAAATCAGAACCCTCACATACTGATGGTGGGAAACGTAAAATGATACAGCTGCTATGGAAAACAGTTTGGCAGTTACTCAAGAAATTAAAAAGACAAAATTATCATATGACCCAGCAATTCCACTCTTAGGTATATACCCAAGTAAGAGAAAGGAAAACAGATGTAGTAACAAAAACTTGTGAATGTTGATAGCATTACTCATAACAGCCCAAAAGTAGAAACAACCCAAATGTCCATCAACTGATGAGTAGATAAACAAAATGTGGTATATCCACATAATTGAATATTATTTAGCCATAAAAGGAATGAAGAATCGATACATGCTACATCATTGATGAACCTTGAAAACACTAAGCTAAGTGAAAAAAGCTAGACACAAAAAGCTACATGCTGTATGATCTATTTATATGAATATCCAGAACAGGCAAATCTATAGAGACAGAAAACAGATGAATGGTTACCAGGAAGTGGAAATGGACAGCAAATGCTTAATGGGTAAGGGGTTTCTCTGGGGGGGGGGGGGGCACGGTTGGTAATGAATATGTTCTAGAATCAGACAGTAATGATGGCTGTGTTTAAAAACAAGCATGACACGGTAAGTTCCTAAAGTATTATTTTCAGAGCAAATTAGTCTTTACTCCACCCAAAGACTGAGAGTAACACATACAATAACCAGCCAGGATAAAATAAACTGATGTACTAATTTCTGAAAATTAACTTTAATATTATCAGCAGAAGCATTAACATTTAATGAGTTAATAAGGTACTCTGGGAGAGCCAATGGACAAACAAAGGCAAGGAAACTTCTATGTGATCACATTACTACTTTCCAATCAAGTAACATATTTATACAACTAAAAAAATAGAGATATGGCAACCGGAAACCCATAAAAGGACCTGGAGACAGTGAAAACAAGTAAAAGCTCAAAGCCACTAAAAGCACAGATGCATGACTCATCGGCACCTCCTCTGCTGATTTGTATAGGTCATCACAGGGTAGAACTGGAGAACTATAAACACACTCTAATAATATCAAAGGGTTATTTTATAAAGCTTTCAAAAAACCTCAGCTTTCTTTTTACTAAGAAAGAAAAAAGGAAAACTCATAGTTATACCTGTCGGTATCACCAAGAAATCACTGTTCTCTAACTCTAGGCTAAACCTCTAGGTCAGACAAGCAGCGCAGGGCCTTTGTTCATGGCTCTGAGTGTTCTGAGGGGCACTGAGAAGTCAGGTCACATTACCCAGTGACACTTCTCCATCCAGGGTGATAAGGGGCTCACAGCATGATGAAATCACTCTATAGACTAGGCGTCACAGCTGCCCCTTGTCCCAACTCCACACCCACCCAGGTTACCATGGAACTGGTACAAACAAATAGTTTAATATGCTATTAGCTCTGATCTAAGTAGCTGACATAACACCAATTAAATTTATAATTACAGTGGAGTAATAAAAGAGCACTTGGCACACTTCTCTTTGCAAACATGATTCAAGGGGTGGTTTTCCTTTTGCCCCTTCTTCAATTTCTAGCTGCTAGGCCACTTAGAAGCCACTTAATCTCTTTACTCAAAGAGTTGGTGTTTAGAGGTTTATCATTTTATAAGAAAAGGAGCACTAATATTAGAACTAGCTACTGGGAGTACCCAACCATGACACAGGAATCCTCATTTCTTTCAGAGTAAAAGTGAATGATAGAGTGGTTGGAATCTAGAATCCTGGGTTCCCACTCAAATCTCCCTCTCTTTCTGACTAATTCTGGTTCTGGCTCTATGAAGGACACATGATCTCCATTTCTAACACATGGGCAGAGGCCACCTAGTTTAAGAGATTAGCTTCACCACAGAATCCATGGCTATGAGGAAATGAGAGCAGCAGATATTATTAAGTGCACCAACCTGCTGGCGCTTGCATTCTTGAGCCCACTGACTAGCCTTACCAATGTCTATATTTATGCTACATATGGAAGGAGTCATCAGGCCTTTTGGCCACTTTTACATGCTATACACTAAAGCTATCAACATGGGTCCTTTGAAGTTACATGTTCTTATGGAATACCCTACAGCAGTTAAACTGAGTAAATTACATATATTTATTAGTGTGGGTAGAGCACACACACACAAAAAAAGCAAGTTACTGAAAGACATGAACAATATGATATCATCTGTTGAAAATGAGATGTTATAAAACATGGATTGGAAAGATATACCTAATACCTGATAGTAGTTTCTTCTGGTGAGTGGGAATGAGAGTAACATGGAGCCAGGAGGCAAGTTACAAAGGAGACTTCAATTTCATTAGCATGGTTTTATTTTTGTAATAAACAAACAAAAATATATATTACAGTATTCTAACATTTGTTAGTTCTGGGTGGTGAGTACACAGGTGTTTGTTAAATTAGCTTTGTACATTTGTGTATCTTTATTTTTTTCCCAGTTAAAAAGAAACCTTTATCTTATAAGTACATGGTGGCAATATGCTCAATCAGTAAGTAGTTACTGAGCATCCATAATATGCAAGTAAAAAATCCTGCATTTACCGAGTATTTTACTGCATGCCAGGCACAGTATCAAGTGATTTACATGTATTATGTTATGAGGTAGGTACTTTTTGTAAGAAGGGGGAAATGCTGATCCTCTTCACCTCCAGTTTTCATCAGCTATCTATCAGTCCTGGCCTCTTCAATCTACTCTCAGGAAGACTACTAGCTTTTCCGATTGGTGTGTTTGGAAAAAGCAACTATGGCTCAACTTCTTCCGCTCTGCCAGGATCTGCCTGCATGCAGAAGGTACACATTTTCCTCATAAGTTTGACAGATATGCTCTGCCTGCCTCTGCAGAGACAGACCTGTGGTTGTCCCACACTTCCAAAGATTTGCTGGGTAGCTACATCTAAATTTGTATGCTTAATTCTGGATCAGTATTAGAAACCATTATTACTGCTGCACACCTAAGCCACATCCCTCAACCTAAGCTTTATCAGTTATAAACGTAAAATAATTTAAATTTTTCATACAGATTTGCCTTTCAGTTGATTCCATACTTAAGGAGGAAATAAAAGGGTTATTTATTGTCCCTATCCATCAACCCTGCTGTTGTTGCTGTTTTACAGAAGAGTATATTTAGGCTTGGAGACACTAAGTAATTTACCCAAGGTGGTAGTATGTGGCAGAGTCAGAGTTCAAATTCATTTGATTCCAGAGTTCATATTTTTAATAATTATGCCAAGGCATTATGCTATGCATATCAGAGCAAAGAAAATCAGTACCAATTACTTGCTAAGAATTTGTAAGATGAACTCAAAAAATATTCTAAAGGTTGAAGCTTTTCTTAGTATATACTGAAAGAGGGTAGGAAAGTATATGTTTGTATATGCATATGTGTGAGTGTATACAAGGAACCATGAAAGTACTAGTTATTATAAAATTCTTTTAGGGAACTTTTATCCTTCAACTCTAGTAGGCATGTCTGCTTCCACCAAGTACCCCCTCCCTCAAATTTTACTCAAGAAACCACAAATACACAGCAGGGTTTCTAATCTCCTGTGCTTTAAATGAGCTGTTGAACTACTCCCTGCAGTGTAGTTCCCCCAGACAGCATGCTCAGCTCTGAGATTAACTTGATGTCAGTCTCTACATTCTGCAATCCCTCCTCAGGGAAAGCAAACCTTCCCTCAGCAGACCAGGCCTGCCTAGCTCCAGGTCAGTGCTAATAAGACAAAGCCACAAAGCACTTGAAACTTAGGTCTAACTGAGCTGACAGCCCCTGCTGTCAACACAAAACCAAGGGCCTGCACAGCCCCCTAATCATGGAGGAAGTTGGTCCCATCCCTTCGGCTTGGCCCCTTCACAGCAGAGGCTTGCCCATGTGGGTGTTCACTCAGTTCTCTGGACTCACACTGCACACTATCCACACCTCTGTAAAGAGCCTTTACATCCTGCTGCAGTGCCCCTGGCTCAGTCTGTGAACCTTGTTTATACCTCCGGTACCTACCTTTTCTCCTTAGTTGATCTAATCCAGTCCTATGACTTTAAATGCCACCTATAAACTGACAATTTATAGACAATTCTCAATCTTATTTCATTAGCCTGGAGTTCCAGATTCATATTTCCAACTGTCTATTCAACACCTCTACTTGGGTATCTAATAGCACCTCAAAGATAACAAGGCCCAAACCAAACTTTCAACTTGCATTTAAAATTACTTCTGAAACTTGAAAACTGATTAGGAAACACTGATCTATGAATTATCAATAGTACATATGTTCCCATAAACATTTGGCATCTCTGTGGAGCCCATCACACATGGAATGCTATGTGGAAACCACAGTGAATGAACAGCATTGCACTGGGAATAACTACCTGCCCAGAACAAGGAGTACTTATACAAAGTGAGTAGAAACAATGCTGATTTCATTCATTTTACCCTTAACTTGTTTCCCTTAGGCCTTTCCAGCCTCATTTCTCACTTTAACCTTTCATTCCACCACTCTACTTCCAGACTTCTGTCCATAGTATTTCTTTGATTTGAAATGCTCTCTCCTCTGCCCCAACCCTATGTAGCAAAATTCTAACTGATCTTCAAGGCCCAGATAAAATGCCTCCTCTCTCATGAACCCATTCCAAATCTCTTCAACAGCTGAATGAATGATATATGTGGGAGGAAGGAGGTATGATTCCTTCATAACAGGTTCAAAACTTTGAGTCCTCTCTTTCATCCCTACACCCAATTGTCTTAGCTCTACCTTAGAATATATCCAGATTCTGATCACCTCCATTGCCACCACCCTGGTGCAAGCCAACATCAATCTCTCGCCTAGATATAATGCAACATCCTCCTAACAAGTCTGCTTCCTTCCACCCTTGCCCTCCATAATCTATTCTCACCAAAGGAGCCAGAATGGTCCTTTTAAAATGTAAATCAGGGCTTCCCTGGTGGCGCAGTGGTTGAAAGCCCGCCTGCCGATGCAGGGCACACGAGTTCGTGCCCCGGTCCAGGAAGATCCCACATGCCGCAGAGCGGCTGGGCCCATGAGCCATGGCCGCTGAGCCTACACGTCCGGAGCCTGTGCTCCGCAACAGGAGAGGCCACGACAGTAGAGGCCCGTGTACCGCAAAAAAAAAAAAAAAAAAATGTAAATCAGATCATGTCATTCCTCTGCTCAAAACCCTCCCCAAACTCCCAAATTCACACCATAATCCAAAATCTTTAATATGGCCTACAAAGCCCTATATAATCTATTCCCTGATACCTGTCTGATTTCACCTCCTACTATTCTTGATCACTCAGCTCCAGCTAAACTGGCCTCCTTGCTATTCTCCCAACTCATCAATTATGCCCTCACCCCCAGGTTTTTATACTTGCTGTTCCCTCTGCTTGGAACCCTCTTCTCCCAGATGTACACATAGCTTGCTCACTCCCTTCAGGTCTCTCTTCTCAAACATCACCTTATCAGAGAAACCTTCCCTGTCAACACTATATAAGACAGCTTATACACTCGCACCATTCTGTCTCTTTACCCTGTGTTGTTTTTCTTTTTAGCATTTATCAATTATATTATTTGTTTATTATCTGTCTCCACATCCCATTCTCCAGAATATAAGCTCCAGGCCATCAGGGCCTTTGCTAATTATGTCTTTGCCTATTAACAGTGCATGGCACATAGTAAATACAATAGACTCTAGGTTCCTTAATGTATAAGATTGAAAGTAAGAACAGTGCATGGCACATAGTAAATACAATAGACTCTAGGTTCCTTAATGTATAAGATTGAAAGTAAGAACAGAAAGCCTCCATAGTTAGTCAAAACCCCAAAGTACTCTGTAAAATCAAGACACCCAGCAAACATTTAATGATTTTTTTTTTACATGCATACACTTCTTCTGGCCAATTATTATTGGCCAGAGCCTCACATCATGAACCTTAGAATTGTTTAGTCTCCTCAAAGGAAGGAAAAATCAGTTTTAAGTGGAAAGTTCAGCCTATGATATTGAAAGTATCAACACTTAAAAATTAAGGCAAATGATATTTTACAATTCTGTTCAAAACTTGATCCATTTTAAGGCTTCAACTATAGTACCAGAAGCTCCTTCTTCCTCTTATGTTTTCCATCACCACCTATAGCTTGTTTCCCTCTCATACCTTCTCAAAGAGAGAAAGACACTGAGCTTGCATTAATGAAGGCTCTGAGTTTGAACCCCAAAAGTCCAGAAACGGAAAGTGATTTTTTTTTTTTACAAATTTCTAGAGCCGATTAAACTCAACCACAAATGATATCAATCTTGAGCTACTTGTAAAGATTTTAAGTGCTGCCATGTATGTCATTGCACATGAATCACAAGACTTCATCATCTATATAGCATAGATATTGTTGAAGACTGTGCTCTAAATTATAATTTGAGACACTTTAGTTCAGTTAAAATGATTATGTATTTCATTAAATTAGGGAGTAAAGCAGGTTGGTGACTTAAAAAATGCCTAAAAGTAATAAGCATTCCCAAAGCCTGCAGTGTCCAATTGCTCAATTTCCAAAGCTTTAGGTAAATACCAGGATCTTCATTAATACAGGCTTTCCCAAGATACTCCTTACCAAGAATCTCTAATAAAAGCAATCCATTTTTTTCTTTGGTGCTATAGTGGCCAGGCTCAGACCAAAAAAAAAAAAAAACACACACCAAAAGAATTACACAAAGGGATTTTTGGATAGGACTTCAGACACAAAAATCAATAAGCAACTTCAGAATATAAAAATCAGTAAACCTTCAGGTGAGTTGACACAGAATGTAGAACACCAGAAATATAACTGAAAATTTGCTCCCAGTTTTCACACACTCCACCGCTGGTAAATACACAGCAGAGGAAAGGAAAGACATTTAAATCATCCCTTCAGTGATCTTCAACAGCTTTACAAACAAGTACTAGACCACTATCTCCATTTTACAGAAAGTTGTTTCTATTATTAGGAAGAAGTTAAGGTGCAGGGAAGTCAAGAGCCAAATCCACATAGAGGTTTATGCTGGTAATGGGGGTTAAAATTACATGCAGGTATATTGAAGTCACATGTGTGGTTAATTTTATCAAACAACCTGACTCTCTGGGAACACTGAGTTAGGGCAGAAGAGAGTACTAAATAGATGTCTTTATTCCCACAATAACTCCTCCATTTTAACTACCATCTTCTCTGTCTCACCCTCTCTCACAAACTAACTGCACATTTCCACTGTCAAAATCCACATTAAATTCAAGCAAAAGACCACAATCACCTGGTTAATCTCTAGTACAACCACTGATTAGAGGATGCTCTTTGAGACCCCCAGCTCTGGCTCTCCACTATAAGTGGATGTGGGTACATGAGCCCTATGGGGTTTGGAAAAAGAGAGAGCTCAAACAATGTACTTGTCAGCACTTTAAACAAAAAACCCATTCAATTAGAATGGCACCATATTCCTTTTGCCCTTTCTCCTTAGGAACTAAATTAAACAGATTACAGACAGTGGCAAGAGCTGGCCTTAGAACAGCCTCCCCCTTATTTGTTATTTTTAGCAATTTAGTCTGACAACGCCTGACAACTAAACATGCCTAGAATAGCTAAAGGGAGGGGGGATTATCAGATACTACCAGCAAAAAAACACTAGTCATCACTTCCTCCAACCCTAAGAAAGAATCATTTTCCATGTCTTTATAGCATCACAGAGTTTGAACTTTTAGAGTCTCATATAAAAACACAGCACATATAAAACATCAGTGGAAACTGATAATGCTTCCTGACCTGGAGTATTGCTCCACCCTCGTGTTTTCTTAAAAACAAAAGCAGAATAAAGTGAACTAAATTGTTTTACACAAAAGTTAGGAGTACAATGCATGTGTGTCCATTTTGGAAAAATTCCAGCACAAGATAATTATGTACCCAAAAGAACGGCCTCATGAATAGTGATGGAATTCAAATATTTTTATTATACTGGTGGCAGGTGAGAGATTTGTTTGAAAACAAGACAAAGTGAGGTGGGAGAAAATCATAATTAGCAAGACAGCATCAAACATAGACACTATTTTAAAATGAAATAATGTAGTAAAAATTCTTTGAAAAATGAATAAAATGGTAAAATAAAAATGGTAAAGTCCTAAGCAGTATAACTATCTGCATCAGCAGACTAACTAAAATTCATTAAAACCCATTTTATAAAATTTACCACTTATAATAATAAATGTCCATGTACACTCAAGGAATTTAATAATTTTTCAACATTTTCTGAATTTTTTTTGCCACTATTCTAAGTATCATGTATTTTATATGACACTATAGGATAAAGCACTACAAATGATAAAATGATGTCTCCCTGAGTATGTTACTTTATGCATGTGGAGTTAATAAGCTATTACACAGCTCTGTCCAAAAGTATCTCTAAAACAGGTGATACCTAATATAAGCTACCTTTAAGCCATCACACAAACATCTCTGTGATTTCAGTTATTTAAGCAACTACTACAAAGATATCAAACAAGATGCTGTCACCTCGTATTACATTTTAGCTGGCAAAGCTGTAGGCAGACAACTAGTTTTATTTTACCTGCAAAAATAGGATTATAATTAATAAATTAAGGTAATGATCTAAACAGAAAGGAAATGGGTTTTTTTGTTTTGGTTTGCCTCCCTCCATCTTTTCATTTTAAGGGACATTTTTGCTCCTAAAGTGGCAATTCAGAAAAAGACCAAGGTTTTAATGATAAACTTAATAGAAGTGACCCTAGATATCTTCTAATCCAACCCTCTTGTTTTACAGATGAGGACACTGAGGCTTAGAGTACAGCAAGGGCTAGAAACCAGAACTCTTAACTCAACAGAAGGTATTTAAATTAGGAATTTAGTACTTAAATTAGGAATTTAGGGTAATGAATGTTCTTCTATAAGTCTAATAGACTTTGAGATCTCTATTCATGGTTCAAATATCAGCTTGGATCTTGTTCTTTTGACCTGATTAATTACAGTGTGCTCATTAATACAGGTGTGACCACACTGAGTATTGAACAACTCATTTCTTCTGGCCAGCATCTATTACTTCAGATTAAAAGAACCTGTCACATAAAGACTGATCAGAGTAAGAATCTAGGGTAAAGAAAAGTATACTGATCAACTTCACCTTACCATCTAGTTACAAGAGCAGGGAGGCATGCAATAACACGAAATAAATTTCAAATTCTAACTCATCAAAAGAAATAATTCACTAAGCAGCCTGAAAATGAATGGAGGAACTCTCAGGCATGGGAGGGCAGAGGCTAAGGACAAATATTTATGGTTAGACAAAGAAAAGTACAGACCATATAAAGCATACAGCAGCGAAGGCTGAGGTCAACAACCCTCTGAAGCATTCAAAGGGATAGTCTGGTGTGGTTATAGACAAGTGTTCCAAGGAGGGGAATCAGGCCACCCCCGGAGTGTATCATAGAAGAAAAGAATAACTGAATCAAGATGCAAAAGGCTGAATTCTGGACTAATTGGAATGCAAATCCTTTTGTAAATCTTAATCACAAAACAAAGACACACAGCAGTGAACAGATCAAATCAAAGGAGTGTGTGTGTGTAAAATATCTGTAATATGCATTTCACAGACAAATAAGAAAGGCTGTCTATAAAGGGCAAGTCTATCTGGACTGTTTACATATAAGTTCTTATCAGACCTGAAATATTTCTACTGAGGAAATGAAATATATCATAGATAGTTTACATTTGGGCAAATATTAGCACTTGAATCGTAACACATATATACTGACCAAGATATTGATAATAACCAATAAAGAATACTCAACCAGAAAAAGAGCATATATGGACTTACTCAGACTCATTCTTCTCTGAAAGTCACAGAGGAGGATCACACAACTACATTAAGCCCTAAAACACCAGGACGTGGAGAATATATATAGTTCACTATAACTCTAGGCTTCCAACCATCAGTCTCTTTTAGGCAAGTCTTAAATAACTAAAAACTATTTTAAAACAAACATCTTTTTTTATAAATGTTGAGAATACAAATGAACTCTATAAAGAGATAAGTATTCGGCTTCCCTGGTGGCGCAGTGGTTGAGAGACTGCCTGCCAATACAGGAGACACGGGTTCGTGCCCCGGTCCGGGAGGATCCCACATGCCGCGGAGCAGCTAGGCCCATGAGCCATGGCCGCTGAGTCTGCGCGTCTGGAGCCTGTGCTCCGCAACGGGAGAGGCCACAACAGTGAGAGGCCTGTGTTAACTCAAAAAAAAAAAAAAAAAAAAAAAAGAAAGAGGTAAGTCTTCATATGTGAAATCCCAACATATGGAACAATAAGAGAAACTTCACCCAAGACTCCCAAAGTCAAAACAACATAGAAAAGAGATTTACTAATCTTGTAATTATTAAAAAAAATTTTTTAAAACACTCAGAGGTGCGTAGCTATCTAGTTACTACTGAAGGTGGGAAATCAAGCTAATTTTTAGAGTAGAGACATTTTATTTTTTTATTTTTTTTATTTTTTTTTTTTTTTTGCGGTATGCGGGCCTCGCACTGTTGTGGCCTCTCCCGTTGTGGAGCACAGGCTCCGGACGCGCAGGCCTAGCGGCCATGGCTCACGGGCTTAGTTGCTCCGCGGCATGTGGGATCTTCCCGGACCAGGGCACGAACCCGTGTCTCCTGCATCGGCAGGCGGATTCTCAACCACTGCGCCACCAGGGAAGCCCGAGACATTTTATATTTTACTGCTCTCTAGTACTCAAACTCTCCTGGGTTGGAGTAGGAGATGTCTCTGAAAAATAGCTCTCCTCAGCAAGAGGCTGAGATAAACTGTGCAAATGCTCCATGAGAACATCTTGACTTCTTAAGGGTAAAAATGAGCTGTCTGGAAAGATAAATTGTGGTACAACTATATAATGGAATACATATAGCAATGAAAATGAACAAATCACAATCTCAACATGAATGTACTTCACAAACACAATGTTGAGGAAGAAGTGAAGCAAAGCAAAAAATATGGAGACAGACTTTGTTCATATAAAGTTCAAAAACTGTCTTGAGGAATATATACATAGGTAGTAAAACTATATTTTTTACGAAAGGAAATAATTAACCAAAAGTTAGGGTTACCTGAGGGAGGGGGAGAGCAGGAAGGAATGGAAGGGAGAAACAAAAGTAGGGGGCGGTGTTCTGGTGTCCTGCCAACTTTTGATTTCTTGGTTTGGATGATTGTAACAAGTGTTTGCTTTATAATTATTGATTAAACTACATGTATTTTAACACATATTTTTGTAAATACTTTATTTCACTACAAAATAAATAAATGACTAATTTTTTCTGATGGATTCTAAACTTTGAGCGATGCAAGCAGATGAACCATTGAGTGTAATTCTTGTTTAATATATAAAAAACATTCTGCCACTGGCTTTGCTCTCACCTGCCCTTCTCTCTTCATTGAAAACACAAGTAAGAATCAGTGCTTATCATATAGTAGTGTCCACTTGACATCACGTCCAAAGAGGGTGTCCTATCATACACACAAAGGTACTAGCCCAGGGCTTCCCTGGTGGTGCAGTGGTTAAGAATCCGCCTGCCAATGCAAGGGACACGGGTTTGAGCCCTGGTCCAGGAAGATCCCACATGCCGTGCAGCAACTAAGCCCATGTGCCACAACTACTGAGCCTGTGCTCTAGAGCCCGTGAGCCACAACTACTGAGCCCTCATGCCACATCTACTGAAGCCTGTGTGCCTAGAGCCCGTGCTCTGCAACAAGAGAAGCCACCACAATGAGAAGCCCGTGTACTGCAACGAAGAGTAGTCCCCGCTCGCTGCAACCAGAGAAAGCCCTCATGCAGCAACGAAGACCCAATGCAGCCAAAATAGATAAATTAATTAAAAAAAAAAAAAAGGTACCAGCCCAAAAGTGAGGTACTTAGGGCAAAAACTGGACATCCATCCAAGTGCCTACCAGTGCCTACTACCCATGCTATGGAAAAAATGATCCTCATTAGGCAGAGTAAAATCTCCTCAATCACGGAAACTCCAAGACATTTTCTCATCAGAGTCTCAGAACTCAGCCAAATGCAGAGTGTCACAGGCACCTCCTATCCAGTTTTCTTGCCACTAGTCTTTCTACTTGTTTCAGGAACTACCATTTGACCATAATAGCCATTTCTGTGCAAGAGTCAGGACTTTCACAGTTTCTTAGATTTTACTTATAGCATGGGCTGGAGGGCTATTTCACAACCCTGGGATTGTAACATTCTGCGTCAGAAGTGGCATTATGTAGACCAGAATGTCCTGGTTTCCTTATTCTTATTTTTATTGTGTCATTGCTGAGCTAACCAGGGTGGTGGAAGGGGTGGTAACCACGTCACAGAAAGAAGGGAAGGAAAGTGGTCAACCAGTATTTGCATGTGCCTAAAATATAATGGGGATTTTAAACGGAAGGCAGATGAGCCTGAAGCAGTAATTCAATGAGACAGAACATAGGAGAATAGTGGTCAAAATGTGTTCAAATATACCACTGAAAGCTTATCTCAAGGATTCCAAATACTTGAGATTCAAAAGGCAAGACATCAAAAATTTAGCTCTAGCTCATCTGAATGCTGAATCTAAGTTTTTGCAACTGCAAAAAAGTTGCAAAAGTAATTATTTTCTTTTTACCTCTAAAAAAGTGAGCAAAAATACAGGACGTATTTTTCACTCTTCATAAGATACATATCTCTTCAATCTATCAATAAGGTTTTAACTCAACTTTACCTAAAGTTGAATTTTCTTAAAAAAAAACCCTATACTTTTTGTAGCAATGCTGTACATTTCAAAAAGAAAATTATTTTTACAAAGACAGATGAGACTCATGAAGTCCTAATTCCAAATCCCAATTATACTCATGTCAATTTTAAAAAGTACGATTTTGCATTTTCTAACAACATATACTGTATTATATATTATATACTCAGCCATCTTCTTTAAAGTTATTCATTATCGGTATTTTTTTAATAGATAATTCCCTCAATGACATAAATAACATGGTTACTCTATCATACTAAAGCCGTCATTTTATTTTTTCTCTTCAATTGGATTAGCATCATTGGTCTGCTAATCACCATTAGGAAAAATGGTAACATTCCCTCCCAGAACCACATCAACCATCTTTATAAAGGGAAGATAAAAATCTATATAACACTACCACATTATGAGTCTGTTATGAAAACACTTCCTAATCAAACCCAGGAAAGTGATTACAGCCTGAAGAACCCAACATAGGGGTATTAAAATGTAAAATATGGAATTTTAAGAAGAAAAAGACAGACAATCTTCCCAAGGTTAAGATGGTACTTGTCTGTACCCTTCTAGTATGTAATATAACTCCCTATCAAGAAGACATGAGGTCAGGGACTTCCCTGGCGGTCCAGGGGCTAAGACTCCATTCTTCCACTGCAAGAGGAGCAGGTTTGATCCCTCATCGGGGAAATAAGACCCCACATGATGCGCCAGTTGGCCCCAAAAAAAGAGGACATGACAGCAGCATTACAGTACCCCCACCTCTGCACCATAAGAAGAAAAGGGCCAGCAAGTGAGACACCAGGCTGGTTGGCAATGTAGACACAGCATACTATAGTTATCAAAAGCTAAACAAATTCTAGGTTAAATAGGACTGGGGAAAAAAATCTGGAGAGGGCAAACATAAACAGTAAGAATGGAGGTAGATAAAAGAGAGTCTAGAAAATACTAATGAAGATGGGCTCTCAGATCAGACTAGCCACCTATGTTATGTCATGGAAAAGACTGATCCACAGTGTCATTTATATAGACTGTTGGTGGTGGTGGGGGTGGGATAGGCACACACAGTGGGGCCAAGTTAATAGCTCTGGTCAAAAACTAGAACTTTGGACCCAAACCAAAAAGCTTACTTCGTCAGAGATGAAAATGTGCTAAATTAAACAGCCTGGCCTTTGTCTGCAGTTATGTATAAATTATGCCTCCTCAATTTAATTGTAAGGTATCTGAGGGTAGAAATTAATCATGATAATGATAATTAAATAAGATGAAATAGGCTGGACTGACAAGAAATACTAGGGCCCAGAAGAAGAGACTGTATATTTGAAAGGCACAGTAATAACTGGGAGGCCTTGGGGAAAACTATTTAGAGCTCTGAATCTGCATCAAGCTTCCCAAGTAATAGGAAACCATATTTGTAATTACTTCAACTGATGATAGTTTATATGCCCAAATTCTCACACTGCTATGAAACTAGTAGAATAATTAGAGAGAACAAGGGAAAAGCACTTAATTTAACACTGAAGAATCAGAAAATGCTTCTCAGAAGTAGCCCTAAACTAAGATCTTAAGGATTAACAGAGCTGGTTAAGAGCAGAAGGAGGAAGTCCCCAGGCGGAGAGAATTACTTTTGCAAAGACCTAGTAGAAACAAAGAAAACACAGCAAGTTCTAAAAACAAAATATTTCTGCATGTCTGGAGCATACAGTGTAAGAGAAGGAAGAGGATATGAGGGACATGAGAGAAAGAAACAGGAGTCATTTCATAAACAGCCTTGAAGTTATGTTAAAAAGCTTGAATGTTGCACAGAGGAACAATACGACAGATTTAACATTTTAGAAGGTCATTCTAGCTTCAATATGTTAAAAGGATTAGAAGAGAGAAAGGTGGAGGTGGAAAAACCAGTTAAGATGCTACTGCAGAAGATGGAAGCAGCTGGTTTAAAGGTGAGAAAAAAATTCCAGAGGGAAATACCATTTAATAGAGAAAACAGTGAAGAAGTAATATTCAGAGATAGAAGTTTCCAGAATTGATGAGTCACTAATCCTCAAACTCAGAAAACCCAACTTAACCCAGATAGGATTAAGAAAAAAAGCAAAAAGACTAAATCCCCACCTAAACATATACCAGAGAAACTACAAATCATGAAAGATGATAAAACAATATTAAAAGTAGCCACAGAGAAAAGACAAAGGAACAAAAATTAGACTGATAACTTCTCAACAGCAACAATGGAAGCCAGAAGTCAATGGAATGCAATCTTTAAAAGAGCTGAGAAATTCCTAAACATATAAAACAAAATGAAACATATCATCTCAACTATGCATACAGTAATAATGAGTATTTACAGCACCCAGATAGTAGTTTCTAAATACCACTGCCCACTAAACTGAAAGACTAAGGAGAAATTAATAAATATCATCACAGAGGGAGATATGACACATCTCTCTCGTAACTAACTGAATAAGGAGGAAAAAAAATCAGTAAGAAACAGAAAATCTGAACACTGTAACTAACAATGTATGTGTGCATGCATGCACATGTGGGTCTGTGCATATGTGTATACATTTCAGGCTGAAGTAACAAAATTATAAAGGTATGGCAGTCAAAAAGTATAGGATTGCTTCAGGGAAGAGAAGTGTGTGTGTAGTGGGTGATACCATTAAAAATACAGGTTAGGGCTTCCCTGGTGGCGCAGTGGTTGAGAATCCGCCTGCCGATGCAGGGATCACGGGTTCGTGCCCCAGTCCGGGAAGATCCCACATGCCGCGGAGCAGCTGGGCCCGTGAGCCATGGTCACTGAGCCTGCGCGTCGGGAGCCTATGCTCCGCAAAGGGAGAGGCCACAACAGTGAGAGGCCCGCGTGCCACAAAAAAAAAAATTTAAAAATTTTTTTTAAAAATAAAAAAATATAAATAAAAATAGAGGTTAGGGCAGTATTGGAGAGACACTAAATGACACTAAATGCAGAGGCAGGGATCATGCAATAATTGAATGTTGAGGTAATAAGGAAACCACGCTGGTAGGATAAATGGAAAACAAGAAACTGAATATAAACTAGATTTACATTACTAAAATGGAAAGATAAATTGTCAAATGATGAAAAACAGTATATACAGCGTAATTTCTCTTTACTTAAAAAAAGTGTGTATATGTGTGTATGAACTTGTTTACAAAATAAAGTTTTATAAAGTGTAGTGATACACATCAAACTGTAAAAGTGACATTTTGAGGGTATGCAGAAAGAGGGGAAAGTCATCATTTTTGTTTAATCATGTTTTATTTTTTGACTGTTTTTCTCTTTTATAGTATACTTACATCATTTTTATAATATAAATAGTTTATAAGATGAAAGATTAAAAACAAAAAACACAAAATAACTTCCTAGGGTAGAGGCTATAGTTTAACTCTGCTAGTTTTTTGTAGCTGTTAATTAGCATTTCAAATACCAACAAGCTAGCTAATCTACTTCTATTACCTGACAGATATCAGGATACTCTTACCAGTATCTGAGAGACTCCATGAAAGGAAACTTTTGGAAAATGAATTTCCTAATATTCATCAGAAATGAATAGTATGCTAAACTCATCATCTGGCAATTTTACCTTGATGATTTTTTTTAATTATAAAAGTTAACACAGGGAGATGCAAGAGGGAAGAGATATGGGGATATATGTATATGTATAGCTGATTCACTTTACAGCAGAAACACACCACTGTAAAGCAATTATACTCCAATAAAGATGTTTAAAAAAAAAGTTAACACATATTTGTTACAATTTATCCAATACAGAGGTTATAAGAAAAAAACAATTTCATCCCCATGGCCCATCTAATTTCTTTAGGGTAAACAGTGTTAATTTAATATATATACCTACAAATCATTTTCAATGTTCATATACAGATCTTGGTTTTTGTTTGTTTCCATAAAAAGAATTATTTACATGTTACTTTGCATCTTGCTACTTATTCATCAGAACAATTTTTAGATATATTTACCAACAAGTGCAAAAACACACTTTTTTTTGGTAATCTACATGAAATAGTTTCGTTCAGTTTTTCTAAGATACTTTTGTTTGGAAAACTCAATCTAGAAGGGTTGGGCTGACAAAAATGATAAAATAGGATATAATAACAACCTGGTTTCTACAGGATAAGTTTTCTTCTTTTTTTTTGTTTGCTTATTTGTTTCGTTTTACAATACATTTTCTGAGCTACAAAGCCACTATCAAGTTTGTTTTAATTCTCATTGGTAGTCAAACAAAAATAAGCCTAAGTAACCTAAGATACTACTTGCTTGCCCCAGTCATGCCAAGTCAGTGTCCCTGAGAAATCCCCTGAAGGCTACAGGGGGTGTCTCACCAATTCAGCAGAAGGCTGAGTCAGATTCTGAACCACTGCCTCAAATAGTATTCAAAGAAATTAGATAAAGTGACCTATGAAGTCACTGTATCCACCCCCATCTCAGGAAATCTTGGTCCCCCAAAAAAATAATAACCAGTTTTTTGTCCTGTCCAACTTTTACTATATACAGGATAGACCATTCACCAAAACCCAAGAAGACTATTTCATCTGAGGTTTTAATGTATAAGGAAATGGTAATAATAAACTCCAATTTTCCAAAGATTTACTAAATTATTACTCTTACCTATCATCTTTTTCCCTAGCTTAAAAAAAAATTATTTTCCTCACTGGAGCACTATCCTTCAGATATTTAATTAGTTATAGCTTACTACTCAGTCCTTGTCTAGAATTACAATGTGTGAAAGAGTCATATAACTAGATTCTTTGACTACTATTATCATTGCCTACTCTCATGCCCATCCACCACAACATATGGTGTTTAAATATACACTGTGCTTTTATTTTATTATATTTTTTAAGAATAGACATGTTCACTTAAAGGCAATGGAAGAAATACATTCAGGTTAACAGTATCCTATCTTCTCCAAAATTCCCTAAGGTTTCAAGAGATTAGTCTTTTTTCTGGTCTTATACACTGTTGGAAAAAGACTGCTTCATAGCTCTAGCATAATTAGAAAAAATGAAAACAATGTGACATGACCTTGGCAGGCATACATTTTCATTTAATATGACACGATAATTACTTTTTTCCTAAAAGTCGAGTACGACTATCAGTATTCAGTCAAAACTTACTTACTTCCAATTCTTTAATTTTTTCTTCCGCTATCTTCTGTTTCTCTAACAGCTGATTATGAATTGCCTCCTTGGATTGAAGAATAAACCTACAAAGCACAAAAAAGTTGAAGATTAAGTCACCTGACTACTATGTTCATCAAAATCAACAACTATATGCCACAAATATTAAACTAAGAAAACGAGAAGGATGATCTCCAATTGAGAACAAATAAAATGTATTACTATGTTATGACAAACTCAGGAAACCTCCACAGATTTAAGCCTTCTTAGCTGAGAAGGAATAAAAGCTTAAAAGTAAATTGTGCCTTCTGGTCTTAAGAAGGGAATTGGGCTTCAAGTATATTCATAGACAAAAGAAAATAAAAGCATAGGGGCTTCCCTGGTGGCGCAGTGGTTGAGAGTCCGCCTGCTGATGCAGGGGACACAGGTTCGTGCCCTGGTCCGGGAAGATCCCACATGCCGCGGAGCGGCTGGGCCCGTGAGCCATGGCCGCTGAGCCTGCGCGTCCGGAGCCTGTGCTCCGCAACGGGAGAGGCCACAACAGTGAGAGGCCCGCGTACCACAAGAAAAAAAAAAAAAAGAAAGAAAAAAGAAAACAAAACATAAAGGGATAAAAATCTACTGTAGGCTAAAAGAAAAGTTAACAAACAATAAAAATCCCCCATAACTTTAATTTTTCAGTTTCCTGTATCAACTTTTATCTAGATATCTTTCAAACAATATTTGTAAATTACAGCTCCTCCTCCAACCTTTAAAAAAAATTTTTGTAACAGCAGTAACTCATGACCTTTTAAAGTCACAATCAAGTACTGTGTAAGGATCAATGCATTAGTGTTTATATGAGTTCCTCACACAAAAAGCGCTGTATAAGGCCCAGTATCTTTTATTATTATATCCAGAGTGTATAATACCTCTAAAAAGCTCAAAATGCACAAGTGGAAATTTTCAACATTTTCCATTTTACATTCAGGCACATTATTTACAGTTGATGAGGGTGGAAATATGGGGAAACTTTAAAAGTTAATACTGAATCTGTTTTGTGATTTTAGGTTCATAATTCTTGCTGTGGGAAAGGAAGAACAAACTATTTTATAGCCTAAAGCAAGTAAATTGAAATATTTCCCTTCCACTGGAAGCAAGGGAAAATCTCCATTACTCAAGTCTCTTTCAGGACTGTCCAACTGGGTTATAACAGGTTCCAAAAAAGAACAACAACAAAAAATACAATTAATTAAGCAGACTGTTTCTTCTCTTTGAACATAACTTAAGAGTTTAGCAAAAAACTAAACATCATCTCTTAACAAAAAAGCCAAACGAGAAACATATAAAGTTAGCGATATGTGGTTTTCTCTACCAACTTCACAAAAACAACACTGTGTCCAGGTAGGTTCTTACCGTTAGTATGTTATAGATAAAAACAACAAAAAGGGCAACTAGCTTTGCCCAGAGACCTGGGAGGAAACTATTTTTCTCTCCTCTTCATGAATACACCTTGGCATACATATAATACAGTCTGGTGAACCTCTCTCTCTCTTTTTTTCCCCTTAATTTATTTATTTTATTTATTTATTTTTGGCTGTGTTGAGTCTTCGTTGCTGTATGCGGGCTTTCCTCTAGTTTCTCAGCAGGCGGGGGCCACTCTTCGTTGCAGTGCGTGGGCCTCTCACTGCAGTGGCTTCTCTTGTTGCAGAGCATGGGCTCTAGGCATGCGTGCTTCAGTAGTTGTGGCTCACAGGATCTAGAACACAGGCTCAGTAGTTGTGGCTTAGTTGCTTTGCAGCATGTGGGATCTTCCCAGACCAGAGCTCAAACCCATGTCCCCTGTACTGGCAGGTGGATTCTTAACCACTGCACCATGAGGGAAGCCCCTGATGAACTTCTCTTTCACTCCACAAATTATTAAGCATGTGTCCTGACATGGACAGTCCAGATAATTTAATAGATGATCCCAGTCTTCAGTACTAACTTGATCCTTTGCAAAAACCTTACTCATACAATTAATGCTAAGATACACCACAGTCATGCAAAGTAAGGATTACTACATAACCTTTTGTGTCCAAAATATTCTTATTATTAGTCCAAAAGATAGGTGTTATTTCTGATAAGACTACGGTTTACAGAATATTTTTCTCAGAACTAATAATTTAGTGGAGTATTTAAGGAGAAGAGTTGTTTTGAACTGTAATAAGTCTCAGTGACATCATATAAAAAGTATTATAAATCTAGGCCCACCAAACTATGTCATTACATGCACGATTTTACTAACAAAGACTTTTGGGCATGGAAATAATTTTCAGAGTAAAATATACATTTTTAAATAGCACTGACTGTTGGCCAGTGAATAGTATTCTCAAATAATAGGTCATCAGACATTATCTTTATTAGTGTCTGGGAAATTTTCAAAGCTAAGATTAGAGGTCAAGTCATTACTTATGTGGTCTTTTAAAATAAAGTATCTGAACAGATACTAAATCCCTTGAGCAGAAAATAAAATTACTAGAAAGCAAGAACACTCAACAACAAAAACATGTTTTTCCATGGCCACACACCCCTGAGGTATCTATATTGAACTGTGCCAACTTCAAAGGCCAGAGAGATGTCATCGAAGCTGGCCAATCTACAAGCCTGAGGACATCTTAGCCATGAGAGTTTTAAACAAGGATGAGTATGGAGTAAATTCAAATGTCTATCTCAAATAATAATTACACAGAAAAAATTCAAACCAAACAAAATTTACAGAAAATTTAGTCCTCAATTTTTAAAATGCCAAAGATACATTGTATGAGGATTGGGAAGAGCCCCCAGAAACATTTAGATTTCTGGAAAAAGTCTTTACAAAACACCTTTTTCTAGTGTTAAAAGACAATGACTTCTCAGACGTTATTTTGAAGATAAAGGATATATCATGATAATGTAATTATGAGTGGTACATGAAAAATAAGTATTATGTACACTACTTCTCAAAGTAGAGACTCTCACAGACATCCTGCCTGATAGTTCATGGAAAGACAAATGGTAGACAAAGGATTCCACAGTTCAGAATGTGCCACAAAGGAAAAATAAAGCATGAAATGTAAAATTATTTTCATATAACAAATGATATGCACAAAACATGCTTATTAATACTCAGCATCATATAATCTACAACAGTCACTGCTTTGTATTGATAAAAGGTCTCTATATTGAAAATCAATGCCATGTGACTCCGCACCGTAAACTATCAAGGATATGTAGCCTGCTGTTTCATTTCCTCATTTATTTGTAATTATGCCATCTGAAAAACATAATTTATGATGGCTTTTGGTTTTCTTTATTTGAGAAACATCAGAAGCTGTGTTCTGAACTGTCCTGCAGGTTGATACATAACTTCTATTTTCTAATGATTCAGCATATAACAAAAGTGTTGTTCACCTGCAAAAACACAATCTAGGATCAGTGGCAATGCTGTTTTGGGGTACACTTCCAAAGCACGGTAACCTGAACATAGATTATTCAGAAACAACAATGTGCTTATGATAATGTATTTTGTTTGGGTGGGAAATTTTTAGAAAATGAAACCATATTCTAGTGGCATGTAAAGAATCCACAAATTAAGTAGCACACAAAAGGCTAGAGAAAAATGATCATATCTTGCTCCTTTGCCTCATTCCGCTGGTGATGAAAACTACTTGCATGTGTGCACAAAGATCCACATGCAAAAAAATTTTTTACCTCATAATTTTTTAGCAAAACAAAAACAAACAAAAACCTAAATCCCTTAGTAAAGAAGCAATTAAAATTTATGCTACATCCATACTGTGAAAGGTTGAGTAAGATTGGCATTATGCAGAGTAGACATCCAGAACAATGCAAAAAAAAATTTTTTTCTTTAACATTTTGCTGGGCAACCACAAATTAAAGATTTCACAGTGTGGAGAAAAGGGAACCCTCGTGCACTGTTGGTGGGGATGCAAATTGGTGCAGCCACTATGGAAAACAGTACAGAAATTCCTCAAAAAATTAAAAATAGAACTACCAT
This sequence comes from Kogia breviceps, assembly GCF_026419965.1. Taxonomy (NCBI): domain Eukaryota; kingdom Metazoa; phylum Chordata; class Mammalia; order Artiodactyla; family Physeteridae; genus Kogia; species Kogia breviceps. The sequence goes on from NC_081313.1 coordinate 117,308,329, forward strand.
ATGAACCAGCAATTCCACTCCTGGGTATTTATCCGAAGAAAACGAAAACACAAATTAGAAAAGATATATTCACCCATATGTTCACTGCACCATTATTTATAATAGCCAGGATATGGAAGCAACCTAAGTGCCCATCAACAGATGAACAGATAAAGAAGATGTAAGATATATACACATATATAAATACACACACACATATACATATATAAGATGAAATATTACTCAACTATAAAAAGAATGAAATCTTCCCATATGTGACAACATGAATGGAACCAGAGGGTGTTATGCTAAGTGAAATTAGTCAAAGAAAGACAAATACTGTATGATTTCACTTATATGTAGAATCTAAAAAATAAATTAGGGACTTCCCTGGTGGCACAGTGGTTAAGAATCCACTTGCCAATGCAGGAGACACAGGTTTGATCCCTGGTCCAGGAAGATCCCACATGCCATGGAGCAACTAAGCCCGTGCGCCACAACAACTGAGCCTGCGCTCTAGAGCTCATGCTCCACAACAAGAGAAGCCACCACAAAGAGAAGCCCACGCATTGCAATGAAGAGTAGCCCCCATTCGTCACAACTAGAGAAAGCCCACCAGCAGCAACAAAGACCCAACGCAGCTAAAAGTATATTTAAAAATAAAAAAAAAAACAAATTAACAAACGCAGCAAAAATTTAACAGTTATAGATACAGAGAGCAAACAGATGGTTGCCAGAGTGGAGGTAGGTAAGGAGAAGAAAGAAAAAGGTGAGGGAGATTAAGAGGTACAAACTTCCAGTTGCAAAATAAATGAGTCAAGGGTATAAAATGTATAGTGTGGGGGATATATTCAATAACTATGTAATATCTTCGTATGGTGACAAATCGTAACTAGACTTACATGGTGATAATTTTGAAATACATTTTGAAATACACTTCTATACATTTTGAAATGTACCAAAATACTGAATCACTATGCTATATAACAGGAAGTAACATAGCATTGTAGGTCAATTACACTTCAAACACAAACACACAAACCAACTCACAGAAAAAGAGATCAGATTTGTGGTTACCATAGGCAGTGGGTGAGGGAAGGGGAACTGGATAAAGGCAGTCAAAAGGTACAAACTTCCACTAAGACAAATAAGTACTAGGGATGTAATATAAAACATGGTAAATAAAATTGCCACTGCTGTATGTTACATATGAAGTTGTAGAGTAAGTTCTAAGACTTCTCATCACAAGGAAAAATATTTTTTTTTCTATTCTTTAACTGTGTATCTATGAGATGATGAACATTCACTAAACTTATGTGACAAACATTTCATAATGTATGCAAGTCAAATCATTATGCTTGTGCTTGTGCACCTTAAACTTACACAATGCTGTTTGTCAATTACATCTCAATAAAACTGGAAGAAAAAAAAAAGATTCTACAGGGGCCAAAATGAAGTGAAATCAGAAATTGTGGAAGGTATGAAAGCAATAAATTGGTTTTCACCATGAGAGATTCTGCTGAATCCTAGAGACCTTCAGTATCCAAACTGGCACAGACACAGGAGATAAAACCTAGGCACCATCCAAAGTGAGGATGGTCCTGTCCAGAAAGATGGCGGAAGAGTAAGACGCGGAGATCTCCTTCCTCCTCACAGAGACATCAGAAATACACCTACACGTGGAGCTTCTCCTGTAGAGCACCCACCGAACGCTGGCAGAGGACCTCGGACCTCCAAAAAGGCAAGAAACTCCCCACATATCTGGGTACGGCAAAAGAAAAAAGAATAAACAGGGACAAAAGAATAGGGACGGGACCTACGCCAGTGGGAGGGAGCCGTGAAGGAGGAAAGACTCCCACACACTAGAGGCCCCTTCGCGGGCGGAGACTGCGGGCGCCGGAGGGGGAAGCTCCGGAGCCGCGGAGGACAGCTCAGCCATAGGGGTGCGGAGGGCAAAGCGGAGAGATTCCCGCAGAGGATCGGTGCCGACCGGCACTCACCAGCCCGAGAGGCTTGTCTGCTCGCCCGCCGGGGCGGGCGGGGCCGGGAGCTGAGGCTCGGGCTTCAGTCGGATCCCGGGGAAAGGTCTGGAGTTGGCAGAGTGAAGACAGCTTGAAGGGGGCTAGTGCGCCACGGCTGGCCGGGAGGGAGTTCGGGAGAAGTCTGGAGCTGCCGAAGAGGCAAGAGACCTTTTCCTCCCTCTTTGCTGCCTGGGCGCGAGGAGAGGGGATTAAGTGCGCCGCTTAAAGGAGCCCTAGAAGCGGGCGCGGAGCTGCCGAAGAGACAAGAGACTTTTTCTTGCCTCTTTGCTTCCTCGGGTGTGAGGTGAGGGGACTAAGAGCACCGCGTAGAGGAGCTCCAGAAACGGGCGCGAGCCGCGGCTGTCGGCACGGACAGTAGAGACAGGTGTCGGACGCTAAGGTTGCTGCTGCCACCACCAAGAGGCCTGTGTGTGAGCACAGGTCACTCTCCACACCGGCCCTCCCGGGAGCCCGTGCAGTCCGCCACTGCCGGGGTCCCGGGATCCAGGGACAGCTCCCCCGGGAGAACGCACGGCGCGCCTTGGGCCTGTGCAGTGTCACGTCGGCCTCTGACGTCGCGGACTCGCCCCGCCCCCGTGCCACTTCCTCCCCCCAGCCTGAGTGAGCTGGAGCCCCCGAATCAACTGCTCCTTTAACATCGTCCTGTCTGAGCAAAGGGCAGTCACCCTCGGACAACCTACACGCAGAGGCGGGACCAAGTCCAAAGCTGAACCCCAGAAGCTGTGCGAACAGAGAGGAGAGGGGGAGGTCTCTCCCAGCAGCCTCAGAAGCGGCGGATTAAAGCTCCACAATCAACTTGAAGTGCCCTGCATCTGTTGAAAACCTGAATAGACAACGAATCATCCCAAGTTGAGGAGGTGGACTTTGGGAGCAAGATATACTATTATTTTCCCCTTTTTTTTCTTTTTATGGGTGTGTATGTGTGTGCTGCTGTGTGAGATTTTGTCTGTATAGCTTTGCTTGCACCATTTGTCCTAGGGTTAGACTGACCCATTTTTCTGTTTTTTTGTTTGTTTGTTTGTTTGTTTGTTTGTTTTTTGTCTTTTTTGTTTTTTTTGTTTTTAAGGAAATTTTCTTTTTAATAATTATTTTTTATTTTAATAACTATACTTTATACTACTCTGTCTTCTCCCTTTCTTTCTTCCTTTCTTCTTTCCTTTCTTCCCTCCTTCCCTCTTTTCTTCCTTCCTTCCCCCCTTCTTTCCTCCCTTCCTCTCTTCCTTCCTCCCTTTCTTCCTCTGCACCTTCCTTCCTTGCTTTCTTGCTTCCTTCCTTCATTTCTTCCTTCCTTTCTTCCTTCCTTCCCTCCCTCCCTCCTTCCTTCCTTTTCTTTCCTCTCTATTTATTGTACCTTTTATTTTGAGCCGTGTGGATTAAAGGTTCTTGGCGCCCCAGCCAGGCACCAGGGCGGTGTCCCTGAGGTGGGAGAACCAACCTCAAGACACTAGTCCACAAGAGACCTCCGAGCTCCACGTAATATCAGACGGCGAAAATCTCCCAGAGACCTCCATCTCAACACCAAGACCCAGCTTCACTCAAGGACCAGCAAAGAACAGTGCTGGACACCCTATCCCCAACAAAGAGTAAGACAGGTCTACAGCCCCATCCATTAGCAGAGAGGCTGCCTAAAATCATAATAAGGTTACCAACATCCCCAAACACACCACCAGACGAGGACCTGCCCACCAGAAAGACAAGATCCAGCCTCATCCACCAGAACAGAGGCACTAGTCCCCCCAACCAGGGAATCTACTCAACCCACTGAACCAACCTTAGCCACTGGGGACAGCCACCAAAAACAACAGGAACTACGAACCTGCAGCGTGCAAAAAGGAGACCTCAAACACAGTAAGATAAGCGAAATGAGAAGACAGAAAAACACACAACAGATGAAGGAGCAAGATAAAAACACACCAGACCTGACAGATGAAGAGGTAATAGCCAATCTACCTGAAAGAGAATTTAGAATAATGATGGTGAAGATGATGCAAAATCTTGGAAATAGAATAGACAATTTGCAAGAAACAGTTAACAGGGACCTAGAAGAAATAAAGAGGAAGCAAGCAACGATGAGCAACACAATAAATGAAATTAAAAATACTCTAGATGGGATCAATAGCAGAATAACGGAGGCAGAAGGACGGATAAGTGACCTGGAAGATAAAATAGTGGAAATAACTACTGCAGAGCAGAAGAAAGAAAAAAGAATGAAAAGAACTGAGGACAGTCTCAGAGACCTCTGGGACAACATTAAACGCACCAACATTCGAATTATAGGGGTCCCAGAAGAAGAAGAGAAAAAGAAAGGGACTGAGAAAATATTTGAAGAGATTATAGTTGAAAACTTCCCTAATATAGGAAAGGAAATAGTCAATCAAGTCCAGGAAGCACAGAGAGTTCCATACAGGATAAACCCAAAGAGAAACACGCCAAGACACATAATAATCAAACTGTCAAAAATTAAATACAAAGAAAACATATTAAGAGCAGCAAGGGAAAAACAACAAATAACACACAAGGGAATCCCCATAAGATTAACATCTGATCTTTCAGCAGAAACTCTACAAGCCAGAAGGGAGTGGCAGGACATATTTAAAGTGATGAAGGAAAAAAACCTACAACCAAGATTACTCTACCCAGCAAGGATCTCATTCAGATTTGATGGAGAAATTAAAACCTTTACAGACAAGCAAAAGCTGAGCGAGTTCAGCACCACCAAACCAGCTCTACAACAAGTCCTAAAGGAACTTCTCTAGGCAAGAAACACAAGAGAAGGAAAAGACCTACAAGAACAACCCGAAACAATTAAGTAAATGGTAATAGGAACATACATATCGATAATTACCTTAAATGTAAATGAATTAAATGCTCCCACCAAAAGACACAGACTGGCTGAATGGATACAAAAACAAGACCCATATATATGCTGTCTACAAGAGACCCACTTCAGACCTAGGGACACATACAGACTGAAAGTAAGGGGATGGAAAAAGATATTCCATGCAAATGGAAATCAGAAGAAAGCTGGAGTAGCAATTCTCATATCAGACAAAATAGACTTTAAAATAAAGACTATTACAAGAGACAAAGAAGGACACTACATAATGATCAAGGGATCGATCCATGAAGAAGATATAACAATTGTAAATATTTATGCACCCAACATAGGAGCACCTCAATACATAAGGCAAATACTAACAGCCTTAAAAGGGGAAATCAACAGTAACACAATTATAATGGGGGACTTTAACACCCCACTTTCACCAATGGACAGATCATCCAAAATGAAAATAAATAAGGAAACACAAGCTTTAAATGATACATTACACAAGATGGACTTAATTGATATTTATAGGACATTCCATCCAAAAACAACAGAATACACATTTTTCTCAAGTGCTCATGGAACATTCTCCAGGATTGATCATATATTGGGTCACAAATCTAGCCTTGGCAAATTTAAGAAAATTGAAATCGTATCAAGTATCTTTTCCGACCACAACGCTATGAGACTAGATATCAATTATAGGAAAAGATCTGTATAAAATACAAACACATGGAGGCTAAACAATACTTAATAACGAAGTGATCACTGAAGAAATCAAAGAGCAAATCAAAAAATACTTAGAAACAAATGACAATGGAGACACAACGACCCAAAACCTATGGGATACAGCAAAAGCAGTTCTAAGAGGCAAGTTTATAGCAATACAATCATACCTTAAGAAACAGGAAACATCTCGAATAAACAACCTAACTTTGCACTTAAAGCAATTAGAGAAAGAAGAACAAAAAACCCCCAAATTTAGCAGAAGGAAAGAAATCATAAAGATCAGATCAGAAATAAATGAAAAAGAAGTGAAGGAAACAATAGCAAAGATCAATAAAACTAAAAGCTGGTTCTTTGAGAAGATAAATAAAATTGATAAACCATTAGCCAGACTCATCAAGAATAAAAGGGAGAAGACTCAAATCAATAGAATTAGAAATGAAAAAGGAGATATAACAACTGACACTGCAGAAATACAAAAGATTATTAGAGATTACTACAAGCAACTGTATGCCAATAAAATGGACAACCTGGAAGAAATGGACAAATTCTTAGAAATGCACAACCTGCCGAGACTGAACCAGGAAGAAATAGAAAATATGAACAGACCAATCACAAGCACTGAAATTGAAACTGTGATTTAAAATCTTCCAGCAAACAAAAGCCCAGGACCAGATGGCTTCACAGGAGAATTCTATCAAACATTTAGAGAAGAGCTAACACCTATCCTTCTCAAACTCTTCCAACAGATAGCAGAGGGAGGAACACTCCCAAACTCATTCTATGAGGCCAACATCACCCTGATACCAAAACCAGACAAAGACGTCACAAAGAAAGAAAACTACAGGCCAATATCACTGATGAACATAGATGCAAAAATCCTCAACAAAATATTAGCAAACAGAATCCAACAGCACATTAAAAGGATCATACACCATGATCAAGTGGGGTTTATCCCAGGAATGCAAGGATTCTTCAATATACGCAAATCAATCAATGTGATACACCATATCAACAAACTGAAGGAGAAAAACCATATGATCATCTCAATAGATGCAGAGAAAGCTTTTGACAAAATTCAACACTCATTTATGATAAAAACCTTGCAGAAAGTAGGCATACAGGGAACTTTCCTCAACATAATAAAGGCCATATATGACAAACCCACAGCTAGCATCGTTCTCAATGGTGAAAAACTGAAACCATTTCCACTAAGATCAGGAACAAGACAAGGTTGCCCACTCTCACCACTCTTATTCAACATAGTTTTGGAAGTTCTAGCCACAGCAATCAGAGAAGAAAAAGAAATAAAAGGAATCCAAATCGGAAAAGAAGAAGTAAAGCTGTCACTGTTTGCAGATGACATGATACTATACATAGAGAATCCTAAGGATGCTACCAGAAAACTACTAGAGCTAATCAATGAATTTGGTAAAGTTGCAGGATACAAAATTAATACACAGAAATCTCTGGCATTCTTATACACTAATGATGAAAAATCTGAGAGTGAAATTAAGAAAACACTCCCATTTACCATTGCAACAAAAAGAATAAAATATCTAGGAATAAACCTACCTAAGGAGACAAAAGACTTGTATGCAGAAAACTATAAGACACTGATGAAAGAAATTAAAGATGATACAAATAGGTGGAGAAATATACCATGTTCTTGGATTGGAAGAATCAACATTGTGAAAATGACTATACTACCCAAAGCAATCTACCGATTCAATGCAATCCCTATCAAATTACCACTGGCATTTTTTACAGAACTAGAACAAAAAATTTCACAATTTGTATGGAAACACAAAAGACCCCGAATAGCCAAGGCAATCTTGAGAACGAGAAATGGAGCTGGAGGAATTAGGCTCCCTGACTTCAGACTCTACTACAAGGCTACAGTAATCAAGACAATATGGTACTGGCACAAAAACAGAAATATAGATCAATGGAACAGGATAGAGAGCCCAGAGATAAACCCACACACATATGGTCACCTTATCTTTGATAAAGGAGGGAAGGATATACAGTGGAGAAAAGACAGCCTCTTCAATAAGTGGTGCTGGGAAAACTGGACAGCTACATGTAAAAGTATGAAATTAGAACAATCCCTAACACCACACACAAAAATAAACTCAAAATGGGTTAAAGACCTAAATGTAAGGCCAGACACTATCAAACTCTTAGAGGAAAACATAGGCAGAACACTATACGACATAAATCACAGCAAGATCCTTTTTGACCCATCTCCTAGAGAAATGGAAATAAAAACACAAATAAACAAATGGGACCTAATGAAACTTAAAAGCTTTTGCACAGCAAAGGATACCATAAACAAGACCAAAAGACAACCCTCAGAATGGGAGAAAATATTTGCAAATGAAGCAACTGACAAAGGATTAATTTCCAAAATTTATAAGCAACTCATGCAGCTCAATAACAAAAAAACAAACAACCCAATCCAAAAGTGGGCAGAAGAACTAAATAGACATTTCTCCAAAGAAGATATACAGATTGCTAACAAACACATGAAAGAATGCTCAACCTCATTAATCATTAGAGAAATGCAAATCAAAACTACAATGAGATATCATCTCACACCGGTCAGATTGGCCATCATCAAAAACTCTAGAAACAATAAATGCTGGAGAGGGTGTGGAGAAAAGGGAACCCTCTTGCACTGCTGGTGGGAATGTAAATTGATACAGCCGCTATGGAGAACAGTATGGAGGTTCCTTAAAAAACTACAAATAGAACTACCATACGACCCAGCAATCCCACTACTGGGAATATACCCTGAGAAAACCATAATTCAGAAAGACTCATGTACCAAAATGTTCATTGCAGCTCTATTTACAATAGCCAGGACATGGAAGCAACCTAAGTGTCCATCAACAGATGAATGGATAAAGAAGATGTGGCACATATATACAATGGAATATTACTCAGCCATAAAAAGAAATGAAACTGAGTTATTTATAATGAGGTGGATGGACCTGGAGTCTGTCATACAGAGTGAAGTAAGTCAGAAGGAGAAAAACAAATACCGTATGCTAACACATATATATGGACTCTAAGGGAAAAAAATGTCATGAAGAGATTAGTGGTAGGACGGGAATAAAACACAGACTTACTCGAGCATGGACTTGAGGATATGGGGAGGGGGAGGGGTGGGCTGTGACGAAGTGGGGGAGTGGCAGGGACATATATACACTATCAAATGTAAATTAGATAGCTGGTGGGAAGCTGCTGCATAGCACAGGGAGATCACCTCTGTGCTTTGTGACCACCTGGGGGGGTGGGATAGGGAGGGTGGGAGAGAGGGTGATGCAAGAGGGAGGAGATGTGGGAGCATGTGTGTATGTATAACTGATTCAGTTTGTTGTAGAGGGAAAACTAACACACTATTGTAAAACAATTATACTCCAATAAAGATGTTTAAAAATAAATTAAAAAAAAAAAAAAAAAAAAAAAAAACAAAGTGAGGATGTTATTAAGAGAATCCTCAATTAAAGGGTTCCACCAAGATTGAAAAAAACAACAACTTGTCTCTCAGTACGGTAAAATAAACTTGTCTATCTATACCTTGGTAGTAAGTAAAATGAAAAAACAAAAATGTTCCCTAAGAATTTGTAACCATAAGGTGACTTCCTCATAGGTTGTGGTCCAAATTCAACCTATTAGGGAATTCCCCGGCAGGGACGGCGGGTGTCACTGATTAGGACTCCACACTTTCACTTCCAATGGCATGAGTTCAATCCCTGGTTGGGGAACTAAGATACTGCAAGCACACAGCACAGCCAAAAAAACATAAAAATAATTTTTAAAATAAAAAAATAAAAATTCAACCTATTTTATGGTCTAGAAAATCTCAAGCACAGAATTTCATTTACAGTGTTCCTAATTACATACATGGCAAAGGTCAAATAAACCTGAAGATGGGTTAATAAAAATTAATCAAACTAAAACACAAGGAGAAAAAAAGGTGTAAAAACCAATAAAACAAACAAAACAAAAACAGGATACAGCAGGCAAGACATAAGAGACAATATTAAGTTGTCTAACATATGTGTAATTAGAGATCCAGAACAAGAAGAAAGAAATTGGAGAAACATTTGAAGAGACAATAGACAAGAATTTTCTAAAACAAATGAAAAAAAAAAGCCAAATCACAGTTCCAAGACACTCAGAGAAACCCAGACAAAAAGCTTCCCTGGTGGCGCAGTGGTTGAGAGTCCGCCTGCTGATGCAGGGGACACGGGTTCATGCCCTGATCTGGGAAGATCCCACATGCCGCGGAGTGGCTAGGCCCGTGAGCCATGGCCGCCGAGCCTGCGCATCCGGAGCCTGTGCTCTGCAACGGGAGAGACCACAACAGTGGAAGGCCCGCATACCGTAAAAAACAAACAAACAAAACAAAACAAACAAAAACATACAGAACTGTACAACTAAAATGGGTAAGTTTTACTCTATATAAATTACATGTGAAAAACAAACAGGAAATGACATTACTTTCAACAAACTGGAAATAATAGACTAATCCTGAAACACAGAAGAAATCCACCCTCACACAGATCCCAGCTAGCTGCCTGCTTTGGAGAGCATCAGGTGGACCATGTGGACCCCACTTGCCTCCAAAATTTGGGGTGTGGGGGAGCCGAGGCACATGGGGTGTGGCTATGGCTCAGCCAGGGATTCCAGAGCAGCCTTGGTAAGATGCCGCAGGAGCTGAACTGTGCATGAAACAGCACAGAAGCCCCATTCGTTACCATCAGTCTCTCCAAACCCTATGCCAGATATTCTCAGTATTATAGTGATAAATACATTAGAATGTTTTGAGATGCTGAATTAAAATATTAAATAAATTCAAATAATAAACCTAAGATGGCAGACTAGAAGGATGTGAGCTCACCTCTTCTTACAAAAACACCAAAATCACAACTTCTGACTCACTGACAAAAAAAAGTGCTGGAACCTACCAAAAAAGATTTTCTACATCCAAAGATAAAGAAGAAGCCATAACGAGACAGTAGGACGGGCACACTGTGATAAAATCAAATCCCATACCTGCCGGGTGGGCAACCCACAAACTGGAAAATAATTATATCACAGAAGTTCTCCCACAGAGGTGAAACTTCTGAAACACACGTCAGGCTCCCCAGCCTGGGGGTCTGGCAACAAGAGAAGGAGTTCCCAGAGAATCTGGCTTTGAAGGCCAGTGGGGTTTGACCACAGGAATTCCACAGGCCTGGGGGAAACAGAAATTCCACTCTTGGAGGGCGCACACAAGGATTCAAGTGCACCAGGACCCAAGGAAAAAAGCAATGACCTCGTAAGAGCCTGGGCCAGACCTACCTGCTGGAACTGGAGGGTCTCCTGTGGAGGCGGGGAGTGGCTGTGGCTCACTGTGGGGAAAAAGACACTGGTGGGACTTCCCTGGTGGCGCAATGGTTAAGAATCTGCCTGCCAATGCATGGGACACGGGTTCAATCCCCTGTCCAAGAAGATCACTCATGCCACAAAGCAACTAAGCCTGTGTGCCACAACTACAGAGCCTGTATCCTGGAGCCCACAAGCCACAACTACTGAGCCTGCGTGCCACAACTACTGAAGCCCACACGCCTAGAGCCCGTGCTCCACAACAAGAGAAGCCATTGCAATGAGAAGCCCGCGCACCGCAATGAAGAGGCAGCCCCACTCACTAAAACTAAAGAAAGCCCGTGCATAGCAACAAAGACCCAACACAACCAAAAATTAATTAATTTTTTTTAAAAAGAAAGAAATATGGTCAAGAAGGTTTAAAAAAAAAGAGAGAGACACTGGTGGCAGTAGTTCTGGGGAGTACTCATTGTCGTGAGCCCTCCTGGAGGCTACCGTTCTCTCACCAAGACCTGGCCCCACCCAACAACCTGGAGACTCCAGTGCTGGGATGCTTCAGGCCAAAAAACCAACATGGTGGAAACACAGCCCCATTCATCAGCAGAAAGGGAGCTTAAAGTCTCCCTAAGCATACAGCTGCCCAATAAACACACCCCCTGACACGGCCCTGCCCACCAAAGGGACAATATCCAGCTCCACCACCCAGTGGGCAGGAACAAGTACCTCCGACCAGGAAGACTGCTCAAGACTCTTAGACAGCCTGATCCACCAGGGAGCAGATAGCAGAAGCAAGAACTACAACCCTGCAGCCTATTAAACAAACCACAATCACAGATAATTAAACAAAATGAGAGAGCAGAAGAATAGGTCCCAGATCAAGGAATAAGATAAAACCCCAGAAGAAAAACTAAGAATGGGAGATAGGCAATTTAACCAGAAAAGAATTCAGAGTAATGATAGTAAAGATGATCAAGGATCTCAGAAGAAAAAATGGTGGCACATAGAGAAGACACAAGATTTAACAAAGACCCATAAGAATTAAAAATGAACAAACAGATGAACAATATAATAACTGAAATGAAAAATACACTAGAAGAAATCAATAGCAAAATAACTGAGGCTGAAGAACGGATAAGTGAGCTGGAAGACAGAATGGTGGAAATCACTGCCACAAAACATAAAAAAGAAAAAAAATGAGGACAGTGGGACTTCTCTGGTGGCGCAGTGGTTAAGAATCCGTCTGCCAATGCAGGGGACACGGGTTCAAGCCCTGGTCTGGGGAAGATTCCACATACCAAGGAGCAACTAAGCCCATGCACTACAACTACTGAAACTGCACTCTAGAGCCCGTGAGCCACAACTACTGAGCCCACGTGCCACAACTACTGAAGCCCACGTGCCTAGAGCCCATGCTCCACAACAAGAGAAGCTGCCGCAATGAGAAGCCCGCACACTGCAACGAAGAGTAGCCCCCACTCGCCACAAGTAGAGAAAGCCCGTGTGCAGCAATGAAGACCCAACACAGCCATAAATAAATAAATAAATAAATTTATTTTTTAAAAAATGAGGACAGTCTCAGAGACCTCTGGGACAACATTAAATGCATCAACATTTGCATTATAGTGGTCCCGGAAGGAGAAGAGAGAGAGAAAGGACCTGAGAAAATGTTTGAAAAGGTAATAGCTGAAAACTTCCCTAACATGGGAAAGGAAACAGTCACCCAAGTCCAGGAAGCACAGAGAGTCCCAGGCAGGATAAACCCAAGCAAGAACGTGCCGAGAGACATAGCGATCAAATTGACAAAAATTAAAGACAAAGAAAAAAATATTAAAAGCAAAAAGGGAAAAGCAACAAATAACATACAAGGAAACTCCCATCACATTATCAGCTGATTTCTCAGCAGATACTCTGCAAGCCAGAAGGGAGTGGCACAATATATTTAAAGTGATGAAAGGGAAGAACCTACAACCAAGAATATTCTACCCAGCAAGGCTCTCATTCATATGTGATGGAGAAATCAAGTTTTCCAGACAAGCAAAAGCTAATACAATTCAGCACCACCAGACCAGCTTTGCAACAAATGCTAAAGGAACTTCTCTAAGCAGAAAAGGCCACTACTAGACACAAGAAAACTGAGAATAAAAAAGCCACCGGTACAGGCAAACATTAAGCAAAGCCAGGAAATCATCCACACACAAATATGACATCAAAACCAGCAATCATGAGGACAGCACAAATGCAGAATATTGGAAATACATTTGAAATTAAAAGACCAGTAACTAAAAACAATCTTGTTCATATATAGACTGTTATATCAAAACCTCATGGTAACCACAAACCAAAAACCTATAATAGATATACACATAAAAAAGAAAAAGTAATCCAAACACAACATGAAAGACAGACATCAAACCACAAAAGAACAGCAAAGGAAGGGAAGAAAAAAGACCTACAGGGCTTCCCTGGTGACACAGTGGTTAAGAATCCTCCTGCCAATGCAGAGGACACTGGTTCAAGCCCTGGTCCAGGAAGATCCCACATGCCATGGAGCAACTAAGCCCAAGCGCCACAACTACTGAGCCTGCGTTCTAGAGCCCACAAGCCACAACTGCTGAAGCCCAGGTGCCTAGAGCCCATGCTCTGCAACAAGAGAAGCCACCCAATGAGAAGCCTGCGCACTGCAATGAAGAGTAGCCCCCGCTCGCCACAACTAGAGAAAAGCCCGCACGTGGCAACAAAGACCCAACACAGCCAAAAATAAAAATAAATTTTTTTAAAAAAGACCTACAAAAAAATCCGAAACAATTAACAAATGGCAATAGAAACATACATATTGATAATTACCTTAAATGTAAATGCATTAAATATTCCAACCAAAAGACACAGACTGGCTGAATGGATACAAAAACAAGACCTGTATATATGCTGTCTACAAGAGACCTGCTTCAGATCTAGGGACACATACAGACTGAAATTGAGGGGATGGAAAAAGGTACTCCATGCAAATGGAAATCAAAAGAAAGCTGGAGTAGCAATACTCATAGCAGACAATATAGACGTTACGATAGACTGTTACAAGAGACAAAGAAGGACACTACATAATGATCAAGGGATCAATCCAAGACGAAGATATATCAATTATAAAATATATATGCTCCCAACACAGGAGCACCCCAATATATAAGGCAAATGCTAACAGCCATAAAAGGAGAAATCAACAGTAACACAATAATAGTGGGGGATTTTAACACTCCACTCTCATCAATGGACAGATCATCCAGACAGAAAATCAATAAGGAAACACAGGCCTTAAATGACACATCAGACATTCCATCCGAGAGCAGCAGGACAGATTCTCCAGGATAGATCACATCTTAGGCCACAAATCAAGCCTCAGTAAATTTACAAAAATTGAAATCATATCAAGCATCTTTTCCGACCACAACACTATGAGATTAGAAATCAATTACAGGAAAAAAAAACTGTAAAAAACACAAACACATGGAGGCTAAACAATATGTTACTAAATAATCAATAGATCACTGAAGAAATCAAAGAGGAAATAAAAAAATACCTAGAGATAAATGACAATGAAAACAGGATGATCCAAAACCTATGGGATGCAGCAAAAGCAGGGCTAAGAGGGAAATGTACAGCAATACAATCTTAACCTCAGGAAACAAGAAAAATCTCAAACAAACAAGCTAACCTTACATCTAAAGCAACCAGAGAAAGAACAACAAACAAAACCCAAAGTTAATAGGTAAGAAATCATAAAGATCAGAGCAGAAATAAATGAAATAGGAATGAAGAAAACATAGAAAAGATCAATCAAACTAAAATCTGGTTCTTTGAAAAGGTAAACAAAATTGATAATCACAAAAAAAAAAAAAAAAAAAAAAAAATTGATAATCCCTTAGCCAGACTCATCAATAAAAAAAGGGAGAGGGCTCAAATCAATAAAATTAGAAATGGTAAAGGAGAAGTTACCACCACAGGAATACAAAAGATCATAAAAGACTACTACAATTATTGAATATATGTCTAAAAATAGACAACTTGGAAGAAATAACAAAATTGATAATCCCTTAGCCAGACTCATCAATAAAAAAAGGGAGAGGGCTCAAATCAATAAAATTAGAAATGGTAAAGGAGAAGTTACCACCACAGGAATACAAAAGATCATAAAAGACTACTACAATTATTGAATATATGTCTAAAAATAGACAACTTGGAAGAAATGGACAAATTTTTAGAAAAGTACAACCTCCCAAGACTGAACCAGGAAGAAATAGAAAATATGAACAGACCAATCACAAGCACTGAAATAGAAACTGTGATTTAAAAACTCCCAACAAACAAAAGTCCAGGACCAGATGGCTTCACGGGGGAATTCTATCAAACATTTAGAGAAGAATTAACACCTATCCTTCTGAAACTATACCAAAAAACTGCAGAGGAAGGAACACTCCTAAGAATCTGAAAAAAATGAATATATGTATATGTATAACTGAATGACTTTGCTGTACACCTGAAACTAACATAATATTTTAAATCAACTACACTTCAATAAGTAAACTCAAAGATATAGCAATAGAACTACCAAGACAAAGCACTGCGAGAGGGAAAAAAAACAGGAAATAAAAAAGAAATGGGGACTTCCCTGGTGGCGCAGTGGTTAAAAATCCGCCTGCCAATGCAGGTGACACGGGTTTGAGCCCTGGTCCAGGAAGATCCCACATGCCACGGAGCAACTAAGCCTGTGTGCCACAACTGCTGAGCCTGCGCTCTAGAGCCCGCAAGACACAACTACTGAAGCCCACATGCCTAGAGCCTGTGCTCCACAACAAGAGAGGCCACTGCAATGAGAAGCCCACGCACCGCAACAAAGAGTGGCCCCTACTCACTGCAACTAGAGAAAGCCCACACACAGCAACGAAGACCCAATGCAGCCAATAAATTAATTAATTAATTTAAAATTTTTTTAAAAAGAAATGAGCTGGGACTTCCCTGGTGGTCCAGTGGTTAAGACTCTGTGCTTCCAATGCAGGGGACTTGGTTTAGATCTCTGGTTGGGGAACTAAGACCCACAGGACGTGCAGCTTGGCCAAAAAATTCATTTTAAAAGGGACTTGCCTGGTGGCTCAGTGGTTAAGAATCCGCCTGTCAATGCAGGAGACACAGGATCGAACCCATGTCCAGGAAGATCCCACATGCCACAAAGCAACTAAGCCCGCACATGACAACTACTGAACCCCAGAGCCCACATGCCACAACCACTGGGCCCATGTGCTGCCACTACTGAAGCCCCCACGCCTAGAGCTCGTGCTCTGCACCAAGAGAAGCCACCACAATGAGAAGCCCATGCACTGCAACGAAGAGTAGCCCCTGCTCGCTGCAACCAGAGAAAGCCCATGCACAGCAACAAAGACCCAATGCAGCCAAAAAAAAAAAAAAGAAATGAACTATCAAGCCATGAAAGGACATGAAAAGACATGGAGGAAACGTGAATGCATATTGTTAAGTGAAAGAAGCAAGTAATGAAAAATGTTTTTTTCTCTGTTATGATTTCAAACATATGACATTCTAGAAAAGGCTGAACTATAGAGAAATAAAAAGATGAGGGGTTTGGGGAGGGAAGGATGAATATGTGGAGCATAAAGGACTTGGGAGACAGTGAAACTGTTCTGTATGATAAAGTAATGGCAGATACAAAGCATTATACATTTGTCAAAACCCATAGAACTGTACAAAAAGTGAATCCTAATATAAACTATGGCCCTTAGTTAATCATAATGTATCAACATTCCTTCAACAGTAACAAATATACTACACAAATTCAAGATATAAAAAGAGGAAGAAACTGGGGAGGGGGAATGTGAGAGCTCTCTGTACTTTCTGATCAATTTTCTTGTAAACCTAAAACTTATGCTCTAAAAAAGAAAGTCTATTAATTAAAGCAAACAAACAGGTTGGGGACATATTAAAAGGGTACAGGAGACAACCTGAAACAAATCTATAGAACACAGCATGCTCAAATATAAACTCTGAGTGATGCTGCTTCATCTTAGTACAGTACTATTCATGTTCCCCTCATCAACTCCTATATTCATAAACCCCTCCCCTTCCTCTTCTCTTCCAGTACCCATACTACAAGCATTATGAAGGCTCTGGGCTAAGCTATTTGTACCCAAAGTCCCTCTGAGAACTCAATTATTTTCAAGGCTTCAACCTGGCTAATGACTCTCAAACTATTATCCACCCCTATCACTTACACTATCATCCAATGGTCATTTCTACTTGTATGTTCCACATCTCCTCAAATTCAACATGTCCCAAATTAAACTCATTTTATCTACCCATACCAACATTCCCTTCAGTTTCCCCATTTCAATTTCAGTCTCTATCAGTGATATCACCACTTTCCCACTCACCTAAGTCCCAAACCTGCAGCTATTCTCTGTGTCCCCATATTCCCAATTTATCTCTAAGGCTCATTACTTTCTTTCATACTCACCCTCTTTCCTCTCCATCCCACTTCTGCCACCTTACTTTCTGCCCTTATTACTATACTCCTGAATAAGAGCTTCCTACCTGTACTCCCTGCTTAAACTCTAATTCATCTTAAATATTTTACCCAGTTTTCATGTAGCTAGCCCTGAACTATTTGTCACTCCAATGATTCTTTTTGATGATTTTAGCAGCTGCTATTGGTTGGCTACCCAGTATCTGTTCCTCTTACTTTGTTGATAGAGCCCCAATTTTGTTTGGGTAGCCTGCACTGTCAAGAGACTCAGGGAGGTGAATCCTGTGGTAAATCTTGATTGGTCTTACCCAATCATGGCAGTTCCATCCTCCAAGATTTAAGCCAAGCATTTAGCTCAGTTCTTGTCATGAAATGTGAGAGGTGGTCCTTTTGAAGATTTGTTTGCTCCCACAAAAGTAACACAAAACACATGATACTTTCTAACTGTGGATGTTGTCACATTTGAATGAAATTCTTGGAACTCCTGCAACCAATCTGAGGATGAAGCTGGCAAACACAGGGAGGAGGGCAGAGGCAAGAGTACTTAAAGAGTGGAATTAAAGCCCAATATACAGTCCCTGAGGAGGACTGATATGCACAACATGGATAAATCTTGGAAGTACTATGCTTAATGAAAAAAGCCACAAAAGGAGTACATATGATAATGATTCTATTTATATATTCCATATAAAGTTCTAAAATAGACAAAATTAATCTACAGTGACAGAAATCAGATTATCAGATGCCTAGAGCAGGATCTGGGGGAGTGGAGGACTGACTTGGAAAAAGCAATAAGGAACATTTTACAGTGATGAAAATGTTCATATCATGATTGGAGAGGTGGCTACATTTGTCAAAACTCATCCAACTCTACTCTTAGAATGAATGCATGTTACTATATATAAATTATAGCTCAATAAAGCTGACTTAAGAAAGATACATAATTAGTACTATAGTAGGCCAGATGGTTATATGTGCCAGGGGAAAAATAAAGCCAAAAAACAGAGCATACAAGAGGCAAGTAGATGGTAAGTGGAAGTATGTATATACTACTTTTAAATAGGATGGTCATACCCAGCAATCCCATTACTGGGCATATAGCCAGAGAAAACCATAATTCAAAAAGACACATGCACCCCAATGTTCACTGCAGCACTATTTACAATAGCCAGGTCATGGAAGCAACCTAAACGCCCATCAACAGACAAATGAAGAAAGAAGATGTGGTACATACATACAATGGAATATTACTCAGCCATAAAAAGGAACAAAATTGGGTCATTTGTAGAGACGTGGATGGATCTAGAGACTGGACAGAATGAAGTAAGTCAAAAAGAGACAAATATCATATATTAATGCATGTATGTGGAACGTAGAAAAATGGTACAGGTGAACCAGTTTGCAGGGCAGAAATAGAGACACAGATGTAGAAAACAAACATACGGACACCAAAGGGGGAAAGTGGCAGGGGGATGGTGGTAGTGAGATGAATTGGAAGATTGGGATTGACATATATACACTAATATGTATAAGATAGATAACTAATAAGAACATGCTGTATTAAAAAATAAATAAAATTTAAATGATAAAAAAATAAACAGGGCTTCCCCGGTGGCACAGTGGTTAAGAATCCGCCTGCTAATGCAGGGGACAAAGGTTCGAGCCCTGGTCCGGGAAGATCCCACATGCCGTGGAGCAACTAAGCCTGTGTGCCACAACTACTGAGCCTGTGCTCTAGAGCCTGCAAGCCACAACTACTGAACCCGCGTGCCACAACTACTGAAGCCCGCGTACCTAGAGCCCGTGCTCTGCAACGAGAAGCCACTGCAATGAAAAGCCTGCACACTGCAAAGAAGAGTAGCCCCCACTCACCACAACTAGAAAAAGAACCCACGTGCAACAATGAAGACCCAACACAGACAAAAATAAATAAATAAATAAATTTAAAATAAATAAAATGAATAAATAAATAAGGTGGTCATAAAAGAGTAGATATATTGTATAACTGATTCACTTTTCTGTACAACAGAAAGTAACACAACATTGTAAATCAACTATACTCCAATAAAAAAAGATTTTAATATATTAGTAAATAAATAAATAGGGTGGTCCTGAAAGGCCTCACTGCCTATTTAGTAAAGACCAGAAGGAAGAGAAGGTATAAGCCATACAGACATCTGGAAGAAGGTGGCTTCATTCAGAAAAACCAGAAAATACAAAAGCCCTTGTCTTTTTCACTGATAAAACTTAAAAGTCATCTGAAGATTTTGACTAGAGTGATCTGAATTTTGTTTTAAAGGAGTCACTCTGGCTGCTCAGTTGAGAACAGCTATAAAGTGTAAGGATAGAAGCAGGGAGCCCAGTTAGGAGGCAACTGCAATCCAATGATAGTTTAGACCAGGGTGGTAACAAGTTAATGTTCAGATTCTGGGCAAAATTTAAAGACAGAGTCTGCTAATGGACTGAACATAAGACTGAAAGAGAGGAGTCAAGGATGACTCCAAGGGACTTCCCCAGTGGTCCAGTGGTAAAGAATCCGCCTTCCAACGCAGGAGACATGGGTTCGATCCCTGGTCAGGGAACTAAGATTCCCACAGGCCATGGGGCAACTAAGTCCACGCGCTGCAACTACCGAGCCCTCACACCTCAACTAGAGAACCTGCATGCTGCAAACTACAGAGCCCATGCACTCTGGAGCCCACGAGCCACAAGTGGAGAGAAGCCCATGCACTGCAATGAAGATCCCACGTGCCGCAACTAATACCCAAGGCAGCCAAAAAAAAAAAAGGATGACTCCAAGATTTGAAAGAGCTGGAAGGATAGAAAAGCCATTTGCAGGACTTCCCTAGTGGTCCAGTGGGTAAGACTCCGTGCTCCAATGCTGGGGGCCCGGGTTCAATCCCTGGTCAAGGAACTGGATCCCGTATAAATGCCTCAATTAAGAATTTCGCATGTCACAACTAAAGATCCCTCATGCCACAACTAAAGATCCCACATACCACAACAAAGATCCCACATGCCGCATCGAAGATCCCACATGCCGCAACTAAGAACCAGCATAGCCAAAATAAATAAATAAATATTAAATAAATAAATATTAAAATCGTCCCCCTCCCTCTAACCATCATTCCAACTGCCTTTAAAAAAAAAAAAAACAAGAAAGAAAGAAAAGCTATTTGCTGAAATGAGAAAGACTGAAGGAGGAACTGGTTAATTTGTAACTAATGAGGGACTTCCCTGGTGGCGCAGTGGTTGGGAATCCATCTGCCAATGCAGGGGACACAGGTTCGTGCCCCGGTCCGGGAAGATCGCACATGCCGCCGAGCGGCTGGGCCCGTGAGCCATGGCCACTGAGCCTGCGCGTCCAGAGCCTGTGCTCCTCAACGGGAGAGGCCATAACAGTAAGAGGCCTGCATACCACAAAAAAAAAAAAAAAAATTGTAACTAATGAGAATTTTATTTTGGTCAAGTCAGTTTTGAGATGCCTATTACACCATCAAATGTAAATGTAAAGGAGGCAGGTGGATATACGCAACTTGGAGTTCAGGAAGGGTTCTAACCTAAGATAAAACTATGGGAGTTGTCAGTATATAAAAAAGCATTTAAAGAGATAAGTCTGGATGAGATCACTAAGAAACTGAGTATATACAAGAAAAGAGAAAAAAAAAATCCAAAGGTTGAGCTGAGCCCAAGATCAATCTAATATTTGGAAACGGGGAAAAAAAGGAAACAGTAAAGGAGACTGAGAAGGAATGGCCAGTGAAATAGGAGGAAAACCAAGAGGTGGTATCCTGGAAGCCACAGGAAGAAAGTGCATCAAGGAAAGAAAGATAAACTGGACTAAATGCTACTGATAAGTCAAATAAGATGAGGACTGGGAATTCACTATAATTATTTAAAAAATCGTGGTCCCTTCAGGAACCCAATTCCATGTAAACATTCCTTGTTCTAGATGAGTACCTCACATACTGATAGGTTCAATCTGTACTAATTAAAAATCACTGTGTATTTTTAAATCAAACTATTACTCCTGAAATAGAAACAGTAGTATGTTAATCTATTTTAAACATGACATTTATTTTTGGTCACTACTTGGTATTCTAAGCATTCTGGTAAATAATCACCTCTGATGTTTACCACTTTTACTCTGGCCTCATCAAACCCCAAACATTTCCACACATAAGCATCAAGCTATGCTACAACTTTTTCCAAGATGTGATCTTTATTTTCCTAGTAGGTTAAAATATAACACTGGATAAATGAGAACCAATGGATAATAAAAAATTACTATCCAATGAGTACTGAAGGACACAAACAGAATACTCTAGGTACAAAAGCAGCAAGTCACAGAGAAATATAAATATATTTTGGCACAAGTGCAAAAGACTCAGACACACACATACAGGATGCATATTGTGGTCCAAATCTTTTTACCCTGAGCCAAACAATGTAAAAGGCTTGGCTTAGGGCAGTCATGCTCTTATCTATTTAGAGATACATTTTCAATATTGGGCTCCTGCTGCTGTGCAAATTTTGATATAAGAATATTCTAGTCCTCTTCAAAGCCAAAGGGAGAGTGTCTTCCAAGTAATCTGGTCCATTTCACGGTAATGAGTTGATAATAAGAGTTTCTGGCCAGAACAATGAGATAACATTCTCCCAGACATGTCCATTCAAACCTGAAGTCTAAAATTAAAGTGGGTATACATTCTTCACAAAACCACAGGCACTAATGGTACATGCAACACACTGCAATCCTAATTATCCATCTGGGCAAAGGATATTTGCAATTCACAGCAATTCCTGATAGAAGTAATAAGAAAGAAAAGAATACCAATAAGTCATTACCAAGTGTGTATTCATGTATATGGACTGACTCTTACCTTTTAAGTCAATAGTTTTTCTGAGTTCCTTTTGGGTGTTTCATTAAGCAGACTATGTTCCTTTTTTTTTTTTTTTTTTTTTTTTTAAATTTTTGGCCGTGTTGAGTCTTTATTGCTGCTCACAGGCTTTCTCTAGTTGCGGCGAGCAGGGGCTACCCTTCACTGCGGTGTGCGGGCTTCTCATCGCGGTGGCTTCTTTTGTTGTGGAGCACGGGCTCTATGCATGTGGGCTCAGTAGTTGCGGCTCACGGACTCTAGAGCGTAGGCTCAGTAGTTGTGGCACATGGGCTCAGCTGCTCCGTGGCATATGGGATCTTCCGGGACCAGGGCTCGAACCTGTGTCCTCTGCATTGGCAGGTGGATTCTTAACCACTGCACCACCATGGAAGTCCCAGACTATGTTCCTTGACATGAACATGTCTGTCCTCTCTCAAACAGATTAGATAGCAAGTTGTTCCTAAATTTGCCACTATAAGATAAGTGGCAGCTAAAATCACAAAATTCTTGGTACAGCTTAAAATTGTTTGTTTTTCACTTCAGAGGAATTCAGCCAGAGTTAAGTCAGTTATGGCACCCAAATCCCAATGACAAAGTAACAAAGTTCAAGGGCTTCCCTGGTGGTGCAGTGGTTGAGAGTCCGCCTGCTGATGCAGGGGACACGGGTTCGTGCCCCGGTCCAGCAAGATCCCACATGCCACGGAGCGGCTGGGCCCATGAGCCATGGCCGCTGAGCCTGCACATCCGGAGCCTGTGCTCCACAACGGGAGAGGCCACAACAGTAATAGGCCCGCGTACCGCAAAAAAAAAAAAGGAACAAAGTTCAAGATTACTGCTACCTTTATTTTTATTTAAATAGGAACAACTAATTTTTTTCACCCTTCCCTCAGTTCACTATATTAATTCTTGCTTATCACCAAATGGAATACACTGCACTATCCTCTTGTGTTGTTGATTAACTGCTACTTTCATGCAACAAAAGCAGATCAAAAAAAAAAAAAGTCAGGCCTTTTGATGTCAGGAAATGAACAAGGAAACTCCTCCAAGTAATGGTAACAAAATCAATCAATTACATTTAAACAAGTTCTAGCCTAAACTAAGTAACCCTACAACAAAGACACATTAAATAAAAATTTTATTTCAGCATGTTTGTACATCCCAAGGTAAGTGTAACAGACTTTTTTCTTTTCTTACAATAAACTCCTAATTGACACATTTTTGAAATTAATTTCCTGTGTTTCAGTGAGATTGTTTGGATTCTGGAGAACATGAGAGGGCAAGAAGGGAAAGAATTATTAAAAGTATTCTTCTGCATAAGAAAAATAGCTATGTAATTCCTACGCAAATGTTTGTTAACTTCCCCTGCCATAAAACCAGTGATGTCATACTACACAGCAGTAAGCACAGTTATAACTAACACTGAGTTTTTAAATCACTGACAGCTTACGGAATTAAGAATATTACTCAAAAATCTCCTCTCCCTAGAGTACCACATCTGTGGAACAGGAGACTATGCCCAGCTGGGGTTATACACATACTCAGCATCAACAAAACTGAAGTCATTTTTCCCTGCACAACAGGAAAAGTTGTTTTCTTCCCCCTTAGGACTCTGAGCAATGAAAGCCATGACTTTATGTATTTATTTTGCGGTACGCGGGCCTTTCACTGTTGTGGCCTCTCCCGTTGTGGAGCACAGGCTCCGGACGCGCAGGCTCAGCGGCCATGCCTCACGGGCCCAGCCGCTCCGCGGCATGTGGGATCTTCCCGGACCGGGGCAGGAACCCGTATCCCCTGCATTGGCAGGCGGACTCTCCAACCACTGCGCCACCAGGGAAGCCCGAAAGCCATGACTTTATATGGCTCTGTATAAAAACACAAGAAGGCTGGATCACATTCTATTAGGAAAAGCAGCTCAACATCAAAACTCCTCTTCCTTTAAAATAAAATCTAAAGAACATGACTAAAAAAATGTCTTCCTACCTTTGAAAATTATTTTATCTTTGCTTCATTTTCTCTACTGTAAACTACAGATTAATACTTTCAAAGAGAGTATAAGGAGCTTATAAATTAGAACTTGCTGGGGCTTCCCTGGTGGCGCAGTGGTTGAGAGTCCGCCTGCCGAAGCAGGGGACACCGGTTCGTGTCCCGATGCGGGAAGATCCCACATGCCGCGGAGCAGCTAGGCCCGTGAGCCATGGCCGCTGAGCCTGCGCGTCCAAAAGAAAAATTAGAATTTGCTGTGTGGCTCTCACACCAAAAGTAGTATGCATTTTTTTTCTCCTACAGTAAGCATTAAATAAAATATCTAAACTTGGTTCTAGTGAGAACAACAATATAAACCATTATTACTGTAATATTAATAATACTATTTACTACACCAAGATTTGTTATTTATTAGGAATGAGATATAGTACAACTATATCTTCAGCTTTAAAATTACCTCGAGGGGCTTCCCTGGTGGCGCAGTGGTTAGGAATCTGCCTGCCAATGCAAGGGACAAGGGTTTGAACCCTGGTCTGGGAAGATCCCACATGCCGCAGAGCAAATAAGCCCGTGTGCCACAACTACTGAGCCTGCACTCTAGAGCTCGCGAGCCACAACTGAAGCCCGCACGCCCGTGCTCTGCAACAAGAAGCCACAGCAATGAGAAGCCACAGCAATGAGAAGCCACCACAATGAGAAGCCCAAGCACCGCAATGAAGAGTAGCCCCCGCTCGCCGCATCTAGAGACAGCCCACGTGCAGCAACGAAGACCCAACACAGCCCAAAATAAATAAAATAAAAATTTTTTTAATGTAAATAAATAAGTAAAATTAAAATGATCTTGAATTGACTGGAATACCAACTCTACATCAATATGAAATTGTAAAATGGTTGCAAAACCTGAGGTAGCATGATTATACCCCCTTTTGATTAATATTTAACATAACTAAACCTAGAGCAACTGCAAATGTTTCATTTTGGCTTTTCTAAATGTCACAACTCAAATTACAAGTCAACATTCAAACTAACAATTAAAATCACAACAAAACCAACATGACATTTTAAACAAAGGGCAGTTCAACCAAACTGTTACAAAGAGTTCAGATTTCTACATCCTAATTAGCTGAAAAGTTGCTCCATTATTTAGATTTTTTAAAAAATTTTGTTACCTATCAGAAATATACCTTGTTTTCATTTTCTACCTGTGCCACATTTATCTTAAGTTTTATACTTCTGGATCTTTCAACCATTAGAGATCAACCATCAAATTACTTCAACAAGTAGAAATAGCAACACCGCTCCCAAACAGCAATTTCTGCATTGCTAGACACTTATCTAGTCGGTAGATTTATACCATTGTTCATTCTTAGTTCCTTAAATGTAAAAAAATATCCACAGAATGGTGGCATACCTCTAAATTAGTTTAAATATGGTACAAAGTTATTTTTAGTTAGGTTCAAGTTTTAAAAAGGCACTAATCATTCTTCTCAAAGGCTAATCTACTCAAGTTCCTCCCATATTAAAAAAATTAAAAGCCTAATTTATCTCTTTCGGAAAGAAGAAATGTTATTTATGTAATGTTCAAGCACAAGGATATTAGAATAATGGACCTAATATCAAATCAGGATCTGGATCATACCTATTGTTAATAAAAATAAATTTGACCTTTATTCTGATGATGGGCCTTTCAAACTCCAGCATGACTAAATGTCATTTATGTGTTCTTTCAAATGCAATTCTAATTTTTAAAAATACCCTTATCTTCTACTATGCAAAGGAAAAAGGAAGAAAACTCCCATAAATGATTACAAGCTGGCTCTTATTCATGAAAAAAAAAATACAAGAAACATTCATGTAATATTTATTTGAGATCTGTTCCCTCCTTGCATGCTAGAAAGATGAAGACAAACACTTCCAACTATTCAGACAGATCATTCCACAGTTGCAACTTTCATCATAGTTCTTAAAGCGGTATGGTGAGGTCAGCTCACAAACAGCTTAAGTAGCAAAACTAGAAATTGGTGGTAGTAGTATCAGGCTACATAACAGCCCCTCCAAAGAATATGAAGTAAGAGAACTAAAATGCGCTGGCAACATGCCAAGAGACTGGATAGAATATAGTTTTGAGCAATGAATATGCAGAGCTTACAGTATATAGCAATTCAACATCCCTTACCCTGTAAACTGATTTTCCTTGTTTTAAACCAAAAATAGCCATATATAAGGGGTATTTAACAGTACCAGTTTTCTCCATGCTTATGACTGGGAAAGGCATCTGGGCTTGAAATGACTTGGTAACCTAAATACACACCCTAAAATGAAAAATTTGACTTCCATCCTATGTGAGGATGAGTAAGGTAAAATATACAATTGTATTGATATTATTCTGCACAGAATAGCTTTTATTCTCCAAAAATTATACTGCCCTCTGCATAATCCTAAAGGCTTGGGTTTTTCTATATTGTCAGTTCTGACTATCTCTGCAACTGGTTGACATGTAGAATTTGTCAACCTTCTCAATAGATTTAATAAAGAATTAATTCTGTCAGATCAAAGGACATAATTTTGGTCAGAAACAATTCCTTTGACCTTAGTCAAAATATATATTACTCTTTAAATTTCACCTTTATTGAAGCATATATTTTAAAAGCATAATAAACTCCAATTCTTAAGTCTCTGACACTTCCTAAACATTTTCTTTCTAAAGAACCAAAAGAAAATGCGGTTATTTTAGGTGAGAGAATCATATTCAAATCCACACGCATTTAACACCTATTTTGTGCCAGCCATTATACTGAGAACTGAGGAAACAAAGATAAATATGTATATGGTCTCACAGAACTGACAATCTAGTTGGGAAAACCAGACCATTTCAAACTCAATCAAGTTCTGCCCCCTACCCTCATACTGCCACCCACGTGCTCTACTAGCTAGAGGAATAAAAGCTCTGGTATCCTCCAGGAAAGTGTAAGTAAATCTGCCAGGCAAGATGGAAAAATCTTCAGAGAAGATAAGCTACGTCTTGAAAGATGAGAATTTCACAAGGGAAAGTGGGATACTACAGGCCAAGAAGGACAGAAGGAACAAAATCAAGAAAGCACAAAAACATGGCATGCATGAGGAAACCCATGTGGCAAGGGTAGGGATAACAATTTTGGGTACATGTGCTACTACTCTTCTACCCTCAGCCCATGACAGACCTCACTGATCAATTAAAGCATGTTTAAGTCCACATGAAACTCAAATTCCTTCTCAACAGATAACTCAAAACCAATGGAAGGAGGCAAGTCCATGAGATGAAATTTATGTGCTATCCTCAGCCTGGGAAGAGAAAGTAGTGGGATTTGAGGCTAGAAGGGTAAATTAAGAACAGATTATGAATGACTGTGAATGCTAGGCTAACAAGTTTAGATTTCATTCCATGGGTAACCAAGGGTGAACAGAGGATTTTATGAGAAATAATGACATGATCAACTCTGGCAGATGTCTGGCAGATGTGTGAAGAAAGCTTTTGGACCAACAGAATACAGGCAGAAAGAACAGTTTAAGAAGCTATACCTTCGGGACTTCCGTGGTGGTGCAGTGGTTAAGACTCCATACTCCCAATGCAGGGGGCCCAGGTTCAATCCCTGGTCAGGGAACTAGATCCCACATGCAAGCTGCAACTGAGAGTTTGCATACCATAACTAAGGAGCCCACTGGCTGCAACTAAGGTGCACACGTGCTCACAACTAAAGGAGCCCTTGAGCCACAACTAAGGAGCCTGCCTGCCGCAACTAAGACCCAGTACAACCAAATAAATAAATAAATATTTTTTTAAAAAAAGAAGCTATAGCTTCTCAGTCCAGGCAAGACACAATGAAGCTTGCCTTCTTAGTCCAGGCAAGACGCAATGAGGCCTGAATTTTGGCAATGGCAAAAACCTATTGCAGGTTCTAAAACAAAAATGTAATGTTATAGATTTCATAATTCTTGGTGCCTTTTTTTTTTTTTTAAATAACTTTATTTATTTATTTTTGGCTGCATTGCGTCTTCGTTGCTGCGCGCCAGTTTTTCTCTAGTTGCGTGAGCAGGGGTTACTCTTTTTTTTTTTTTTTTTTTTTTTTTTTTGTGGTACGCGGGCCTCTCACTGTTGTGGCCTCTCCCATTGCGGAGCGCAGGCTCCGGATGCACAGGCTCAGCGGCCATGGCTCACAGGCCCAGCCGCTCTGCGGCATGTGGGATCTTCCCGGACCGGGGCACGAACCCGCGTCCCCTGCATTGGCAGGCGGATTCTCAACCACTGCGCCACCAGGGAAGCCCAGGGGTTACTCTTCATTGCAGTGCACGGGCTTCTCACTGCGGTGGCTTCTCTTGTTGCAGAGTATAGGCTCTAGAGCGCAGGTTCAGTAGTTGTGGCACACGGGTTTAGTTGCTCCACAGCATATGGGATCTTCCCAGACCGTGCTCGAACCTGTAACCCGTGCATTGGCAGATGGATTCTTAACCACTGAGCCACCAGGGAAGCCCCTAATTCTTGGTTTTAAAACAAGTTTGAGAAGAATTAGTATTCTAATTAGAATTCCCTAATAATACTCAAACAGGAAAAGAAAAGACAAATTAAGGTAAACACTAGAATTAAAGAAGTGAATCACAATTCAAAATTACTCAAGACTATAAATTCAGAAATAGATATTTCAGGTTTAGCATCAAGAAAGAGAACATCCTCATAACCAGACTAATACTCAGCAAATCTTTTCTTCCTGAGGGCAGTAATACTCTAGCAAACAACAAACACTACTTACCTTACATGCCCCTACAAATCCCAGTGAGATGCAGAAAGCACAAAAGTCAAATTTAAAACCATATATCAGGGCTTCCCTGGTGGCGCAGTGGTTGAGAGTACGCCTGACAATGCAGGGGATGTGGGTTCGTGCCTTGGTCCGGGAGGATCCCACGTGCCACAGAGCGGCTGGGCCCGTGAGCCATGGCCGTTGAGCCTGCACATCCGGAGCCTGTGCTCCGCAGTGGGAGAGGCCACAACAGTGAGAGGCCCGTGTACCACAAAAAAAAAAAAAAACCAAACATATCTCAGCCTTTAAACTCTAAAATTCTTTGTGAATATAACCCATATGTAGCACTTTGGGCAGTATGCAAAAAAAGCAACTTCCTATCATTTCTGCAGAATGTTTAATAAATGAAAGTATTCTAATTAAAAACTAAAACTTCACTGTAGATCAAAAGGCCAAAGAGAAAGTTTTTCTGTTCTGGAAAAAGAGATTCTTTAGCTGTTGCAAACAAAGGCTAATGTAATGATGTGAAATCCAGGTGCAACATATCAAGAAGCATGCTAGAAAAGCTAGCATTACTGTTTTAAGACCTAACGATATTCAAACTAAAGATAAAATTATCCTGTAGTGAATGCCAACAATGCACTTCATACTACATAGACACATACTCAAGGGTTCTACTTTGTTCTCATCCCAATTCTTTTGTGTCCCAGTAACAAACTCTCAAATTGGGATTATCTTCCTTTTAAAACAAACTAAAATGAAAAACATGAACACCAGCAAAAAAATTTACTTGTGGTATATTGTTTATTCTGAGAAAGCAAATCAGAAGAACAGTTTATCATAATCAATCTCTTTTCCAGAAAGATATGGATTAGCTAGTCATGAGCAGGGTCTATTTCTCATGATGTCATTCTAAAGTCATTACTAAATGTTACACATGCCATGCTTCCTTCAAATCAATCACAAAACAAGTCATCCTAGACTGAGGTCAAATTCCTTTCCAACTAAAAGAGCTCCAAACTTAAGTAATGGTCCACTTACTAAGTAATACTCAGAGACCAAATTCCAGAAAAACCCTCCTCCTGTACCTCCCCCACCAAAAAAAAAAAAAAAAAAAAAAAAAAATAGCCTCCTTTTAGCTCAGTGTAATGGAATGTGACCTGTAGTTAAGGGGTTTTCCATTCCTATTTACTGCTTAGAGAACATGAAGTAGATCTATTCTCGCTCAGAAGGGTAATGTATTTTTTTAAAAGAAAAAAAGTGAAGTGTAGGAGTTTAATCATATATAATAATTAGAACAAACAAAAGGTAGTTGATTTACTAGATTTCTCATGTTCGACAGAATGAGTATATTTAAATCACAACTGAATGTTTATTTTTATTTTACAACCTGATCAGACATCTAAAAGATTTATGATTTGTGTGACTACTAATAACTAGGTACGAAAGGGGAGGTTAAAACTACAACTACTGGGCTTTCCTGGTGGCGCAGTGGTTGAGAGTCCGCCTGACAATGCAGGGGACGCGGGTTCGTGCTCCGGTCCGGGAAGATCCCACATCCCACATGCCGCAGAGCAGCTGGGCCCGTGAGCCATGGCCGCTGAGCCTGCGCTCCGCAACCGGAGAGGCCACAACAGTGAGAGGCCCGCGTACCGCAAAAAAAGAAACAAAACAAAACAAAACAAAACTTTATCATTGAAGTTACACACTTAAATATCTAAGCATGGAGAGAAGAACAGGGAATAAATATTTTTAAAATGTACTTCACAGTTTAAAATTAAACACATATATGTGGAGTTCAGTTTCTCATTTTTAAAAAAAAGAAGATATTTGACTAGATGATCTTTAAAGCTACTACGATACTTTAACACAAGTTGTAAAGTGAACAAATTCTATGATTTAATTCAGACAAACCTCTTTCAAGATAACCCCCTTAAAAAAAAAAAAAAGAAAAAAGATAAGCCCCTTAAGGATATACTTTACTTACATTCTTCCTACACCTTCATACATGTTAGTCTCATCTACCAAAGTCATAATCTCCGTATCTGTAAGATGTGCATGCTTTTTCGTTCTGTTTAGCTGTTCAATCTGTATGTCTGCAAGCTTCACCTTCTGTTGAGTGTCAATAACTTTGGCTTGAAGCTCTGTGAAGGCCTAAAAAATAAGTCCGTGATTTAGTAGGTGCAACATTTTACAGAAAACATTTAAGTCAAATCTAAATATATTAAAATAAAGCCTGCTAACCAGAGACAAAGCTGTGAAATTTACCACAGCAAGCATCAATAAAAATCAATATAATTGTAAACAATCAAGCCACTATGCTAAATACATTTGACTCTTGAACAATTCGGTGATTAGGGGCACTGACCCTCCGTGCAGTTGAAAATCCAAGTATAATTTATAGGTGGCAGTTCCTATACAGCAGTTTCTCTGTATCCTTGGTTCTACACCTGTGGATTCAACCAACTACACATCGTGTAGTACTCTAGTATTTTCTATTTTTAAAAATCTGCATATAACTGGATCCCCGCAGTTCAAACCAGTGTTGTTCAAGGGTCAACTGTACTGAATTTACTCAGTCCTCAGAAGATGCAACCTATTTGAAGCAGAACAAAGGTAAATAATAACTATATCAAGTAGCAGGTATCCGAGGAGTAATAAAAGCACTAAATGCAACAGTCAGAGGATGAAACCCAGAGATCCAAAACAAGAAACATAAATGTTACAACTCACTACATCTGTATTACACAACTAGGTGTAAAGTACTTTCCCACATTTGTTTGAAATATTAACATGTGAATATTAATATGAGAATACTGACAGATATAATAAATGTCTCATTTACTCTTTTCAATAATCCTGAGTTAGGATCAAATGTAAATTAGATAGCTGGTGGGAAGCTGCTGCATAGCACAGGGAGATCACCTCTGTGCTGTGTGACCGCCTGGGGGGGTGGGATAGGGAGGGTGGGAGAGAGGGTGATGCAAGAGGGAGGAGATGTGGGAGCATGTGTGTATGTATAGCTGATTTAGTTTGTTGTAGAGGGAAAACTAACACACTATTGTAAAACAATTATACTCCAATAAAGATGTTAAAAAAAAATAATAATAATAATAATCCTGAGTTAGGGATGGCAGTTTCACCACCACAGTTTACAAATTAACTAAATGTTTTAAAGAGATATAGGGCTTCCCTGGTGGCGCAGTGGTTGAGAGTTCGCCTGCCGATGCAGGGGACGCGGGTTCCTGCCCCAGTCCGGGAGGATTCCCACGTGCCGTGGAGCGGCTGGGCACGTAAGCCATGGCCGCTGAGCCTGCGCGTCCGGAGCCTGTGCTCCGCAACGGGAGAGGCCCGCGTACCACAAAAAAATAAATAAATAAAAAATAAAGAGATATAAATGACTTGCACAGGGCTGAACAACTACTAGGTGGAAGAGCAAGTACTTAAATCCATTTCTTCTGACCTCTAGTTCAGGAATCTTTCTATTCTACTATCTACAGTAATATTCAGAAAATGAATATTTTAAGAGAAAGACAAGAATTTCAAAGCATTGGTAGAAGAATTGCATCATGATCTTCACACGCACATACCAAGCCAAATTTGACACTTGAGTACCCTTCCTCAAAGATAAAAGGTTCTTGGATACTCAAGAAGTGCCTAGAATGACTTTCACATGCTCTCAAATTTATGCCTTAATAATAACATTCGCGGCTACAATACACAGCAAAAGCTAGTACTTAATTTTCATTCTCACTTTGTTCTCACCGACTGGTAAGGTTTCAAAAGATTCATTTTGGGGGAGAGGAAGTGCCTAAAGTTTCCTACTAGTCTCCACGTGCCGCCCCTCCCCCCCGGCCCCCGCCAAAAAAAACCCTTATAAAGATATTAGAAGACCTTTAAACAAGTTTTTTTTTTTAAGTTAATTTCATTGGTTGTCAAAACTACCCAATTTAAGTCTGTAATCATTTTCTTAGTTTGCATTCACTCTCCACAGGTTTCCTAGCAACAAATTCAAATAATACTGAGCTCTAAGTCCATTCACAGCTGTACTCTATTGTTAGCTCTTTCACTAAACCCAACTTAAATCTGAACTTTTAACAGAAAAAAAAGGTAAACTTTTATAACACTTTAAGACAGTTTGCTAAGGAAGCTAGTATATTGTTAATGCTAAGATATTACAGCACCAGAGACCGCATAAGGACTAAACGTACAAGTTTCAAACAAGAAGCAAGACACACTCAACATATAAATCCTCAGAGCAATAATAAACAGCTTCATTTATTAGGTGGAAAAGCTATTTCAGCTGTCCTATTTCTTATGCAGAGGTTGACCAGGAGACAGCCTTGAGTAAAATTTGCTCTTCTAAAGAACCTAAACTAATGGTCAAAAGGTAGGAAGTAACGCAGAGAATACTGGATTCTAGTCCCAACCTTGGTCTGAGTCTTTTCTGAAACTGTTTCCTTTTCTAGAAAAGTATAGGTTTAAAGTAGGTGAAGTCTAGGAATCCCGACAACTCTTAAGCTGCGAAAACGTTCCTGAGTAACAACACATTTATAGGCAATTGTTTGAAGAGAAACCCAATTCCTTCTGATACTGATTTTATCTGGAAAACTTGTTTCTTTTTTTACAAGTCTTTAAAAACGGGGCCGGGGTGGGGGGAGCTGAGACCAAAGCCCTAAGATGAACACTGCTATGAGAACACCTAACTGAACTGTATGTAGCGACCTTACAAGATATGGGATTGAAGAAGTGGCCTAAAAACACAGGTTGGACTTGGATTTTTTCAAAGCAAATTAGAATGCAGAATTAGATGCCTCAGCTCGGGCAGCCGTCTCAAAGGGCTCCAGCTGGAAACGCTCACTTCAGGCCTCACTACGGAATTGAAAACTCCAAGCTCAACGAAAGGTCTCTGGAACTCGGAACAAGGGAACAGAACAGCTATCGGCCCGTCAGACTTGACCAGGCCCAGCGCAACCGGCTCTTACCCAGCAAAGAGCGGCTCGCCCCCGACTCCAGCCTAAAGAGACCCTGTCCCGCCTTAGGACTCTGGGAAACCATTCCCCATTTCCCTGAAGCCTTCCGCAGGACTCGAGTCTCACTCGATATTATTGTCAACAGTCCCCTTAGCTTCCAAAGAAAAAGCCTCTGCCTGCTCAAGACCCTTTTACCTT
This sequence comes from Kogia breviceps, assembly GCF_026419965.1. Taxonomy (NCBI): domain Eukaryota; kingdom Metazoa; phylum Chordata; class Mammalia; order Artiodactyla; family Physeteridae; genus Kogia; species Kogia breviceps. Next base: position 117,342,611 of record NC_081313.1, read on the forward strand.
CTTCAACTCCAAATCCACGGGGGCCGCCATCTTGCTTCACGCCTGCGCCTGCGCAGTGGGAGAAAGCCGGAAAGAGGATGGGGGAAGGGCTCTCCTTGAAGGTTTGATTGTCCCCCTTCCTTCTGCGCCTGCGCATGAGTCTAGCTGATTGGTTTTCCAACCTTCTCCAGCGCTGGCAACCCCTGCAACATCCAGGATTGCGATTCAGAGTACATCTTCCCCACGTGACCTATAGGCCTTCCCTGTTTCTCCACATCCTTCCAAACACATCACAACGCGCAGATTTCGTGTATGGTTTTAAGCATTTTGACAAATAGCTTAATTTGTGCTGCTAAATTGAGATGTATGTAGATCAGGCCAAAACCTCTTAAGTCATTCATGCCTTCGGCGAGTCCCTGTGCTGTCAGGCATGAGAGAATCGGCTTGAGAGAGTCAGCCTGAGAGAATCAGCCTGAGCTTCAGGCATGGCAGTGTGGAGAAGACCAGAAGGCTTAGTTGTTCTCCCAAAGAACTTATTTCTACTGAACGCTCCTGGAAGACCTTCTAGACATAGTGGTTCTCACGAGAGGCCGCATTAGTTTGTTTAAAAAAGAAAACAAAACAGATTCTCTGATCCTCATCCCAAACTTAATTACTTAGAATCTTTGCTATGGGGCCCAGAAATTTGCACTTTTGCAAACTCCCCTTATGACCTGGTGCAAGTGATCTGCAAACCACATTTTGAGAATCTGCTATAAAGTACCTGGTGTTTGAACCAGAAGAGTGACTAGTAATTGGACTTCTGGACATGAAAGAAATATATGTCTTACCTACTCTAAAAAATCTGTGGGGGAGAAGAAAGGGCAGGGAATTTGGAACTAGACCGATCTGTATTCAAAGTTTGGTCTACCTTGAGCCTACGTATGTCTGGTTCCATATACTAGTTGTATAGCAATAGAGTTTGTCTCCTCATTTAATATGAGAATAACCCTAACAGAGTTATTCTGAGGAATAAATAAGATCAGGATGAAAAGCTCCGAGCATAACACAATGCACACAGTAGGTACACGATAAATAGTTGTAGTTAAGTTCATGTAGTTAGCATTGTTGTGTTTGTCTTTCAAGGTCCAGCAAACTGGCCACATCCTCCTTTATGTATTTTTTTATTTTTTACATCACTCATCACACAGACCATAAATAATCTCTCCTCAGACTCTCAAGACTACGTCTATTCCTTTTTCAAGGCACTTTCTATCTTAAACAAATTTTTTTTCATATTAGACTTACTAGCAATCCAAGTGTCCATCAGTGAATGAATATACAAACAAAATGTGGTATATACCAGGGATCCCCAGCCCCTGGGCCGAGGACCAAGCAAAGCTTCATCTGCCTCTCCCCATCGCTCACATGACTGCCTGAACCATTCCCCCACCCCACCCCACCCAGTCCGTGGAAATATTGTCTTCCGTGAAACCGGTCCCTGGTGCCAAAAATGTTGGGGACCGCTGGTATATACGTAAAATGGAATAGCATTCAGGCTTTAAAAGGAATGAAATCCTAATTCTACTTAGAATTCTAATGCTACAACACGGATGAACCTAGAGGACGTTATGTTAAGTGAAATAAACCAGTCACAAAAAGACAAATACCGTATGATACCATTTATATGAGGCACTTAGAGTAGTCAAAATCATAAAGACAGAAAGTAGAATGGTGTTGCCAGGGGCCAGGGGGAAGGGACAGAAAGGGGAATTCTTGTTTAATAGGTATAGAGTTTCAGTTTTACAAGATGAAGAGTTCTGGAGATGGAAAGTGGTGATGGTAACACAACATTATGAATGTTTTTAATACCACTTAACTGTACACTTAAAAATGATTACAATAGTAAATGTTATGTATATTTTACCACATTAAAAAAATGAAAAAAAGTATTTGTTCTTCTTTCAAATCTACATGTTCTTTTCTTTTTCATAATGATAGGCAGTGATATGTTCTTGCCTAATAGTGAAAATAATTAGAACAATGAACATAATTATTTTTATATTTCTTTACAATGTTTTATCACCTGAAGTTTTTTGGGTGTGAATTCTTCCACTAGGGGCATCTGCTGGTCTTTCTTATGAGACTTGATTTTCTCATTTGACTCATAAGTTTTTGATTAAGTTCCTATCTTCAGTGTCTAGCATGTCCTGGACGATGGAAATATCTCACATTCACTTCCTTTTTTGTTTTGGCTGCGCAGCACGCCTTGTGGGATTTTAGTTCCCTGACCAGGGATTGAACCCAAGCCCTCAGCAGTGAAAGCACCAAGTTCTAACCACTGGACCACCAGGGAATTCTTCCACATTCACTTCTACCAGAGCCCTGTGAGAGACATGAGTTCCAGACCAATTTTTAGGGTGATTCTTGACACCACATGAGTGAAGCAAATTTAGGGAAAAATAAACTTTGCCCTGAGCATAAAGTTGGCAGAATATGTTATACATTTATGGACTGGCAGCCACTGTAATATGTTTCCTTTTTTTAAAAAAAAATTATTTATTTATTTATTTGGTTGTGCCGGGTCCTAGTCGTGGCAGGCAGGCTCCTTAGTTGCAGCACGTGGGCTCCTTAGTTGCAGCATGCATGTGGAATCTAGTTCCCTGGCCAGGGATCAAACCTGGGCCCCCTGCATTGGGAGCATGGAATCTTAACCACTGTGCCACCAGGGAAGTCCCTATAATATGTTTCTATATCTCCTTTTTATTTGGGCCTTCAAAATAAATATTTCCTTTCTCTCTCCAGAGCTTCTAAAATGGCAGGAAAAGACTGTCTATGAAAGCCCTAAAGAGTCTGCAGTCCTTGGACACTTACCTGGAGAATAACCATGCTGTGCTTGCTTCTATTATTTTTATTTAAAAAGAAAAAAAGCAAAAACAGACTTCACACTGAAAGCTTCACTACTACAGGGATATACTCCTTCTGAGGTTCAAACAGTCCACGGAGGGCTTCCCTGGTGGCGCAGTGGTTGAGAATCCGCCTGCCGATGCAGGAGACACGGGTTCGTGCCCTGGTCCGGGAAGATCCCACATGCCGCGGAGCAACTAAGCCCGTGAGCCATGGCCGCTAGGCCTGCGCGTCTGGAGCCTGTGCTCCTCAACGGGAGAGGCCACAACAGTGAGAGGCCCGCGTACCGCAAAAAAATAAAAAAATAAATAAATAAAATAAAAAATAAATAAAAACAGTCCACGGTGGTGGAATTTAAAAGGTAATCCTCTATTACCCTTTGACTCTGCTAATCCATGCACAATACACTTACTTATTCATTCAACAAATGTTTATTGAACATCTGTTAGGCACTAATCTAGGGCCTTGGGATATAACAATTAACAAGAGACAAATTCCCTGACCTCATGGAGCACACATTCCAGTGGGGAAAAACAAACAATAAACATGCAGGGACTTCCCTGGTGGTCCAGTGGCTAAGACTCTACTTTCCCAATACAGGGGACCCAGGTTCAATCCCTGCTCAGGGAACTAGATCCCACATGCCACAACTAAAGACAAAGATCTCGCACGTGGCAACAAAGATCCTGTGTGCTACAACTAAGACCCGGCGCAGCCAAATAAGTAAATAAATATTTTTTTTAAAAAAGATTGTATGTTCCAATAACTAGAATAAACAAATTTATTTTTTTAAAACATGCAAACAAATAACTTCATATATTAAAATAAGTATTATTAAGAAGTAAATAGCAATGTGGTTAGAGACTGACTGGGTGGAGGCCACTTTGGTGTGGGAAGCTCTCTGGAAGGCCATAACATTTGAGATGAGACCTGAAAAATGAGAAGTAGACAGCTATACAAAGAGCTGGGGAAAGAGCATTCCAGACAGAAGGAACAGCAAGAGCAAAAGGTTTAGGATGGGAGCAGGCTTGGCATATTAGAAGAACAAAAGTAAGACATCAGTGTGGCTGGATGGGGAGAATGGTAGAAGGAGGTGACATCAGAGAGTTGGACGGGTGCAAGACCATGAAAGACCTTGGAAGCTACAGTCAGGGATCAGAATGTTATTCTTTTTTTTTTTTTTTTTGGCTGCATTGGGTCTTCGTTGCTGCACTCAGGCTTTCTCTAGTTGTGTCGAGTGGGGGCTGCTCTTCATTGCAGTGCGTGGGCTTCTCATTACAGTGGCTTCTCTCATTTCGAGCACAGGCTCTAGGCACACGGGCTTCTGTAGTTGTGGCTCATGGGCTCAGTAGTTGTGGCTCACAGGCTCTAGAGCGCAGGCTCAGTAGTCATGGCGCATGGGCTTAGTTGCTCTGCGGCATGTGGGATCTTCCCAGACCAGGGCTTGAACCCATGTCCCCTGCATTGGCAGGCAGATTCTTAACCACTATGCCATCTGGGAAGTCCCAGAATGTTGTTCTGAGTGTTATTGGAAGCCACTGAATAATTTCAAGCAGGGGATTGATATGATCTGAAGAGATTGATATGATTCTATTTTAAGGAGACCATTGTGGGTTCTAGGTGGAGAATAGATTGGAAGGAGCAAGTGCTGAAGCAAAGAGACCAGTTAGGGGACTACTCCAGTAGTACCAGAGACAGATGCTGATGGTCTGGGCGAGGATGATGACGATGGAGGTAAACAGAGTAGATGGATTCAGGTAGAGGTTACTGAACTCAATGAAGGAATGGATTGGGGGTAGGGGGTTGGCCATGAAATAAAGAGAGGACTCAAAGATGATTTGTAGGGACTTCCCTGGTTGTCCAGTGGGTAAGCCTCTGTGCTCCCAATGCAGAGAGCCTGGGTTCAATCCCTGGTCTGGAAACTAGATCCCACATGCATGCCACAACTAAAGATCCTGTGTGCCGCAACTAAATAAGATCCTGTGTGCGCAGCTTAAATAAATAAATATTTTTTAAAGATGATTTGTAATCTCCAAATAAGTATGCTGAGTGAAAGAAACCAGACGAGAAAGAGTAACATGCTGTATGATTCCATGTCTAAAGTTCTAGAATATGCAAATAAATCTAAAGTGACAGAAAGAAGATCAGTGGTTGCCAGGTGGATTGGGGGTGGTGGAAACTAAGGAGGTGGCAGAAAGAAGGGGTTACAGAGGAGCATTAGATAACTTTTGTGGTGATGAATATATTTATTATCTTAATTATTAAGATGGTTTCCTAGGTGGGAACTTATCAAAGTGTACACTTAAATATTGAGCTTATCATATGCAATTATACCTCAATAAAGTTGTTTTAGAAGAAAAATAAAGACTCCTAGGTTTTTGACCTGAGCAAAATTGTTATGTGATATGTCTTTTACTGAGAAGAGAAAGTTAGTTCTTATGATATAGCCTACATGCAGTCTCAAAGCCACTCTCCAGGAATAATAAGAATAATCTTTCCTCCTGTGACTAGACTATATTAGTTAGAGTATAGGTTCAGCTGCTGTAACAGAGTTCCAAAATAGCAGTGGCTGAAACAAGATAGAAGCTCATTTCTCTCCGTCACAATCATACAGACATAAGCAACACAGGGTAAGTATGTGAGTTCTACAATGCCAGAGTTCCCAGGCTCCATCTATCTTATCCATGTGATCCAAGATGACTCATCACCACCATGTCCATAGCATAGCTAGAAGGAGGGGGGAAAGGACAGGAGAGGCTCACTCTGTCCCTTTAAAGGCATATCCCATAAGTTGTAAATATGGCTCTGTTTGCATCATATTGGCCCAGAGAGAATCACGTGGCCATTCCTGGTGACAAGAAAAACTGAGAAATGTAGTTATTATTGTGGGCAACTATGTGACTAGCTAAACAACAGGAATTATATTATTATGAAAGGGAAATAAAAGAGAGATACTGGGGAAAAATTAGCTGTTTCTGACACGGGAGCTTTTCAGCTTACAAAGCCATTTCTCATTCATCAAGTTATTTGATCTTAACAACTTTCTACCTACGATGGATACTCTGAAGGGTTCATTTCATTTGAGAGAAAGTTTAGCAGAGTGGTTAAGAGTACAGACTTTGGAATCTGACCACCTAGTTTCAAATCCTGTTTCTACTGTTTACTTGCTGTGAGATCCAAGGAAAATTATTTAACCTCTGAGGGCTTCTGTCTCTTCAACTGTAAAATAGAGATAATAACAGTACCCATCTCATAGGTTGTTATCAGGGTTAAATGAGATAATGCATGCAAAGTTCCTGATATACAGTTATACCTAATCTACATTAACTATTATTATGTGTCAAGTATTGCAAACCTACAGATAAATAAAAGAGCATTTCACAGTACAGAGGGGGTCACAGATAAACAGAGTTAGAAAAGAATATGAAAATTCTACTGTAGAGGAAGTAACCCCAGGAGTTGGAAGAACACAGAGGAGGGGCTCCTAACCCAGGAGTCTTGTAGGAAAAATAAGAGTTTGTGGCAAAGAAAAGAGAAACAATATTCCTAGAAGAGACTAAGACACCAAGGCAAGAGCCTAGTGTCTTTGGAGAAATACAAATTGTTTGGTATGCCTGAAGCACGGAAGCATGTCAACCACTGAGAGAAAGGGACAGAGAGATGAGGGCCAATGGTGGGGGGGCCTCCCAAGTCAAGCTCATTGAATGCAATGCAATGGTCATTAAATACAATGGAGTGCTGTAAGCAAGGGAGTGACTGGTCACATTTACACTCCAGAAAATTGTGGTGGCTGCTTTAGGTGGAGTGAGAAGAAGATGAGAAACCAGATCAGAAATAGAGCAGCCATTCAGACAGCAAGGGGCCAAAACTAAGGCAGTGGAAGAGAGGAGAGCCCCAGCGTTCATCTGCTTTCCAAAATTCCTTTCCTGTCTTTAGCAAGTTCTCTCTTAACCTTGCCTTATCTCAGCTGCTTTTACATCACTTAATTTACTACAGAAATATCCTCTTTGATAACATTTCTATATACAGGTGATCAACCATCATGGTTTGTCCAAGACTATACCAGTTTTTGCACTGAAAGCCCTGTGATCTCAGAAACCCCTCAGTCCTGGGCAGGCCAGGACAGCTGGTCAGCCAACCTATAGAGCTTTATGGAGAGGCTGTAATAGTTAAAAGAAAAATTCTGGACCCACATTGCCTGGATTCACATCCCAGCCCGATCATGTATCAGGTACAGGACCTTGAGCAAGTTACTTTACCTCTCTGTAGTTCAATTTCCCCACATGAAAAATGGGGATGCTGCAATGTAGTAACTACCTCACAGGGTCATTGTGAGGATTAAATGGGTGAATATATAGAGGTGGCCCTCTGTATCCATGGATGTAAAATTCAAGGTAAGGGCTGACTGTAAGGGACTTGAAAATCCCAAGATTTTGATATCTGCAGGAGCGGAGGAACCAATCCCTGGTGCATACCAAGGGACAACTCTACTGAGTATGTACAATTTAGATTGGTATCTGGAACATTGTATTTTTCGTGACTATTTTGAAATTGTAGCTGGAATAAACCTACTATCTTCTGGTTTATTTCACTTCTGTCCCACACATCCCCTTGCTCTGTCATCCTTTCTTGGATGTCTCCAGATCCTTCACTTTAAGCTCTCAGTCACCTTCACCCAAAGATGGTAAGAAAAAGTAGTTCTGAGGCTCAGATCTGTGGGCAGCCTCTGAGAGCATTAAATTGAATTAAAGAGAATTTAAGGTTTTTAAGACTCTCTCCCAAGTGGGCTACATCCTGATATCCTCAGGAAGGGGGAATTTGCAACTGTTTCTTTTGACAATGAATTATGCACAATGGTCTGCCTAGTAGTAGGGTGGGATGGGGTGGGGCATTTGTACGGCTTATATGGTTCTGTGAGGGCTTTAGGGACAGGGATAGGGAGTGATCCTTCCCAGCCACACATTTGCCAAGAAACTGAAGTAGCTCTTCTAGCTGGCTAAATTAGGTTTGGGGCTGGGACATTCCTAGGAGGGAAAGGGGAGCCTTAGCTGTGCCTACCAAACAAAATAGTCACTGTAAACTACAAGGAGAGGAAGTGACTTGTCCTAAGGGGGAATTGTCAGCGTCTTTTTCCAGGCACCTTGCCACATTTGATTCAATCTGTTTATGAAAAGTCCAAAGAAAATGAGTATTTTCATCAGTCTGATGATTTAACCTTGCCTAAGAGATGAAGCTGGGTAACAGAGCATAACAAAGACTGGGATATTTATCCCATTGGTCACCAGAGAAAGTGAGGGGGTGGGGCCTGACAGAGGTAAGAGTCAAGGATAGGAGACTCAAGAATCGGGAAGCAATAAAGTCAGGGAAATCAAAAGCCTAGTGGGGAATCCATGTCTCTATCGCCCCAGCTCACCCCAAATGGAAAAAGTTCATTGTCCTTTAAAACAGGAAGAAGAATACAATGGGGTTGGGTTGAGATCTGGACAAAACTCCACATGCAGTTTTTAAATAGGCACCAAAAAGCATCAACACAGAAGAATGTTTTTCTACCCTCAGAGCTGTACCTAGGATGTGGTGACTACAGCTTTTCCCCAGAGCACTCACATTTAGCAGCTCCAAATTTTAAAAATATTTTTAAATTGTAAGAAGCTTAAATTTTTAATATTTTTCCTTTTATAAATTAGAAGAACATGAGTGAGAGTAGCACCTAGTAAGCAGGAAACTTAGTTGAAACAGGAAACCACACATCATTCACCTGTTACTAACTCGCATACGTAGCCACAAGCAATTCCAGACTTACATTTGACCAGTTTAGTCTCCAAGTGGAAAGAGACAAGGCTTCTTTCCTTTACGGTTCCAGAAAGAGTCCCAGAATTGGATTTTCCAGGCCTAAGTTGATCATATGCCCATCTTTGAAATAATCACAATAGCCAGAAACATGGAATGCTCTGATTGTCCAGGTGCAGGTCATACAGCCATTCCTGGAAGGTTAGGGGTATCAGCCCCACCCAAAAAGCACATGGACTGAGGGAAAAGTGTCTTCTTTACCAAAGAATAAAGTCTAAGTATCAAAGGAAGAGGTGATGGATATCACAAATAGGAAAAAAAAAATAGGTATACACTACACCTTAGTTGCCAAAATTTCAACTTTTTCAATCCTCTCTCCTAATGAATAGGCCAATTACATTTCAATAGGTACATGAACTTCATGATAGTGAATCTCTATTCTTCCTGAGATAGTGGAGGTCAGGGACTTCAAGGAAACAGTCTTGTTTTGCAATGGAGTCCTTGGATCATTGGATGTGGAGGGTTGCATCCAAGGGGACTGAATCTAAGACTTAGTGTTGTTTGGCTTTTCTAGCTCATGACACTAGGGATGTGGAAGTTACCACTTCCTTTTGTCCCCTCAGCTAAAGTCAAATGCTAAGGTCAGCTTGGGCTTGGGAAGATGGCAAAGGGTAGCTGGCTGTGGGTGAGTAGCCTCCGTGACCTCATAGGTCTTTGTCTTTCTAACCATAGGTATTAGTAGAATACATAAGAAGTCACAGCAGGTATATTATCCTGAAACATCAGCATCTGAGGACAGAAAGCATATAGAATTAGGCGATAAACTTTGCAACGGATCCTAATTAGTCCATCCATTTTGTCACATACTTATTTCCATTGTGTTCTGCCATCTGAAGTTTAGTATAAAATTTCCAGGAAAATATCCTAGACTCAGAGAGCTGGAAGGGATCTTTGAGTTCTTCTAGCCTACCCCCTTACTTTATAGTTGAAAATATAGAAAATATACAGAAATATGTAGAAAAATATAATATAGAAATACAGAAAATGAGGCTCACAAAGGAGAAGTGGCTTGCCAAGAGCATAGCAAATTGGTATTCAAGCTAAGACTAGAGCCCAGGAGTCTTGGATTCCCTTCCAGAGTTCCTTCCATTCCACCCTGTGGTCTTTCTTGGGTGGATCCTGGCAAGACTATAACTGAGTCTCAAAAAGAAGAATTTAGAATCAAAAGGCTCCATTTGTCTGGGGAATATGGGACTCCTTTTTGTACCCAGTTACCCTCGACTGCACTTAAACATACAGATCTTGGAAAAGGGCTTCAATCCCAGGGCACAAAGAGAAGTTGAGATAGAAAAAGCTCTAGGCCTCTGCTCCCTAGAAGCAAGATTAACCTGGTGTTCTTTTAGATTTGGACTATGCATTGGGAATTCTGGGTACTCCAAAAACACAGTCTTGCTGCGTGGCTTATGGGATCTTAGTTCTCCCACTAGGGATCAAACCCACACCCTCACAGTGAAAGTATGGAGTCCTAACCACTGGACCACCAGGGAATACCCCAGCAATCTTTGAAAGCACTGATATCTGGGCCCCTCCTCCTGGAGAGGTGGATTCAGTAGATCTGTGCTGGAGCCCAGAGAATCTGCATCTTTTAGAAGCTCACCAGGCTTAGAAGCTGCAGCTCTAGAAGAAAATGTTAATGGAAATGCTTTTCTGGAAGGGAGAAAAAAAGTTACGTCAAAACTTGGCACTTTGGGCTTCCCTGGTGGTGCAGTGGCTGGGAGTCTGCCTGCCGATGCAGGGGACACGGGTTCGTACCCCAGTCCGGGAGGATCCCGCATGCCGCGGAGCGGCTGGGCCCGTGAGCCATGGCCGCTGAGCCTGCGCGTCCGGAGCCTGTGCTCCGCGCAACGGGAGACGCCACAACAGTGAGAGGCCCGCGTATCGCAAAAAAAACCACCACCAACAATAAAAAGCTTGGCACTTTAAAGCCACTCTGATGTAAACGCTTCAGGTGTTTATGACAAAGAGAAAACGAGAATTCCTGGAAAGGGGAGGAAGTTGAAACCCAAGAAGCCATAGAGGGAACAATGGAAATAAGAAGGTTGCTGAGTTTCTGTTTTACTACATTGTGACCACAACTTACACTCAGACAAATGAGCTCTTAGCCCAGACTTTGTTTCCCTGACTCTACCCTCCAGTGACAGATTCTGAGTCCCCAATCCTCAGGGCAGAAGAGCAGTAGTGCAAATCAACCACTTCTTGGCATTTTTATAGTTTCTGAACAAAAAACGAATCATACATTGGCTTTGTCCATGTATAAATGAAACAAATATTTAAGTAACTACAGGATGCTAAGTGCTGCTCTAGCAGTGAACAAAATAAACACCTTCCCAGTCCTCATGATCCTTAGAGTCTGCCATAGGCGCTGGATGCATTTCATAGAACTTACTGAGAATTGGGGCTGTAAAGAGATCTTTCCCTTTATTTTAGTGGCTTCATCACACTAGTTTCTCTTCTATTCCTAGACTACATCAAGCGTTTTCTTTCCTTCAGGCTTTATAGTGCTGGTTCTTCTCTATAACACTCTTACCTGCACTCTGGCCATCACCTACAACTAAACTTACAGGTGTCAGCTTCAAAGCCCTTTCCATAAAGAGGCATTTAACTGACTCCACAATTTATGTATACGTTCTTTTTTATATTCTTTTCCATTATGGTTTATCACAGGATGTTTAATATAGCTCCCTGTGCTATACAGTAGGGCCTTGTTGTTTATCCATTCTATATATAATAGTTTGCATCTGCTAACCCCAAACTCCCAAACCATCCCTCTCCCATTCTCCCCCTTGGCAACCATAAGTCTGTTCTGTCTGTGCTGACTCCACAATTTAAAGTAGCTGCCCTGGGGCTTCCCTGGTGGCACAGTGGTTAAGAATCCGCCTGCCAATGCAGAGGACATGGGTTCAAGCCCTGGTCCGGGAAGATCCTACATGCTGTGGAGCAACTAGGCCCGTGTGCCACAACTACTGAGCCTGCGCTCTAGAGCCCGCAATCCACAACTACTGAGCCCATGTGCCACAACAACTGAGCCCGTGCTCCACAGCAAGAGAAGCCACTGCAATGAGAAGCCTGTGCACCGCAACAAAAAGTAGCCCCCTGATCTCCGCAACTAGAGAAAGCCCACACACAGCAATGAAGACCCAATGCAGGCAAACATAAAATAAATAAATTTTTAAAAATAAATAAATAAAGTAGCTGCCCCTGTTATTCTCTCTCAGAGCACGTTATACTTTTTCTTCATGGCATTTTTCACAGTTTTTTAAAGTTTATTTATGTTATTTATTTATTTTTGGCTGCATTGGGTCTTTGTTGCTGTGTGCAGGCTTTCTCTAGTTGCTGCGAGCAGGGGCTACTCTTCATTGTGGTGCTCTGGCTTCTCATTGCGGTGGCTTCTCTTGTTGTAGAGCTCAGGCTCTAGGCACGCGGGCTTCAGCAGTTGTGGCACATGGGCTCAGTAGTTGTGGCTCGCGGGCTCTAGAGCACAGGCTCAGTAGCTATGGTGCACGGGCTTAGTTGCTCCACAGCATGTGGGATCTTCCCGGACCAGGGCTTAAACCTGTGACCCCTGCATTGGCAGGAGGATTCTTAATCACTGAGCCACCAGGGAAGCCCTAGCACAGTTTTTAACAGTATATTTATTTGCATGATTATTTTTAAACTCCACCTTAAAAATAATTAATTCACACAATAACCACATATTAAATGAAAACTGTAAAAGGAAAAGAAAATTAGCTTCTTGCTCCTGACACCCTGGTTCTCAGCTCTTCTTCCCACAGGCAGAGTTATTATATTCTATATAGTTCTGTGGGTCCATGTAATTATTTGTTAAGTGGCTATCTACTAGTTTGAGAGTAGGTACTGTGTCTATTTGTTCATTGCCTTAGCCTTAGTATTTGGCACATAATTAGCACTTCATCAGTATTTGTGGGGTAAATGAAAGGATGTTAAAAGAACAGAGAAATTGGGTCAAAATCTGAACTGCCAGCTTTTATGCATCTTCCCTGCCCCACTCAGCTCTGAGCACACAGTAAACTTTATCGATGCTCCTGCGCTCTCCCAACTCTCCGTTTACACCTCCTTGAGAGCAACTTCTCACACGGTGCTGAAACTATAGTTCCCTTGCCTATCTGTCTCTCCCAGCAGTCAGTGAGCTCCTTGAGGGCTGGGACCATGTTTAATTCTTCTGGAACGCCATTCCCAGACGTTAATGAACACTTACTGACTGGCTGCTTGTCTAACCTGATGCACCAGACTGTTGGCTCCTTTGCAATTCTGTTCTCAGCCTGTCAGAGCAGCTCAGAGTTGTTATTTTTCTGATAAAGACTAATGTTTGCTTCAACATCTCTAGTTTAGAGAGGTGCACTTTATTTGAGCCTTCCTGCAGATTCTCATTTCTTTTAGGACTCAGTTTCCTCATCTGTAAAACGGGAATAATCATGCCAAACTTCCAGTGTTGTTGTGATAATTAAATGAGGTCTTATGTAAAAGCACCGAGCACATCGAGGCAGTTGTTCAATTCCCAACACCCTTTCAGCAGGAAGAGTCTAGGTGTCTGTTTTACTGAAAAGGAGAGAAGCTCTCTCTGCGTGGGAAGTAGGGTCAGACAGACAGGAACTTTAATTCCAATCCCAGTTCAAACATTATTGAAACAGTGAGGTGTGAATCACTAATAAAGTAAAAAGTTTGCCCTTGTTGGACAATGACTTGAAATATAATGGTTACATGTTAAAGAAGCTGCTGAGTAATGCATCCTCAGGACAGAATACAGAGACTTAGAAGGTCCCTCAAGGCCATATGCAGTCTGGTCCCTGCCTGCCCCTCTGTCTCATCCTGCAACACTCCCTCCCTCCTCCCTTCTAGGTTCTAGCCACACTGAACTTCCTTTGTTCCTCCATCCTTTTTTTAAAAAAATTTTTTTTGTGGTATTCGGGCCTCTCACTGTTGTGGCCTCTCCTGTTGCGGAGCACAGGCTCCAGACACACAGGCTCAGCAACCATGGTTCACGGGCCCAGCCTCTCCATGGCATGCAGGATCTTCCTGGACCAGGGCACGAACCCATGTCCCCTGCATTGGCAGGCAGACTCTCAACCACTGCGCCACCAGGGAAGCCCCATGCATCCTTTTGAGGCCAGGCCTTTGCATATGCTCTTCTATCTGCCTGTCACTCGCTTATCCTAAGCTTAAAATTTCTTCCCCAGGAAGACTTCTCTTGACCTCCTGAACCAAAATAGGCCACTGTGTTGTCGGCCAACCTATAAAACCCTGTTCTTCCCCTTTCCCAGCACTCATTACAGATGTACATTCCCAAAGGGCCTTATTCAACCATCTATGTATTCAACAATCATTTCTAGAATTCCTACTATGTGCTAGGTGTTGTTCTGGAGGCTGAGGATACAGTGGGAGGCAAGATAAGCCACAGACCCTACTAATGGACACTTACTTTCTAGTGAGAGAGGCAGACAATAATCAAATTAATATAGGGACCTCTGCCCTGTTCATTTCCGCATTTCTAGAACTGGACATTGTATACCCAACGCATAGCAGGTACTCAAAAAATGCTTGTTGAGGTGAAGGAACATGAAGTGAGTGTGAGTGGCAGCCAGCCTCAGGAAAGAGGCAAGGGTGGCCAGTGTCAGAGCCAACATGACTAACTACTGCAGGGATCATTTCACCCTGAAGATCTGTCCAGCTTTCAGGAGGGACCAAAATGGGTTGGAGCCTACCCTCTCCTGTTAGTCTCCTAGAACATGAGACTGGGGTGGGGAGAAGTGGCTTAGCTTCACTTCTGTCTGCCCTGTGCCTATGTAGGCATGTAAAAATGGGGATAAGTGAGTGGGTGCAAGCCCCAGACTTGCCAAATGATCTTATCCACTCCTGTGCCTTCCTGTGCCAGACACTGGCTAGCTGGTGGCCAAACCCATTTCCTCTTTCTCATGGACACCCACCCATACTACATTTTCCCACCTCTCTTATAGTTAGATGTGACCACATGATGAGCTTTTGTCAGTGGACTATGGACAGAAGTGATAGAAATTCCCATGCACAGTCCTTCATGCTCTTTCCACATCACATCAAAGTGACCTCAGAAACCATGTATTAAAGGTGGCAGAGACCCAAGATGGAAGGACTTAGGTCCCTGAACTACTATTTGGAGAAGAGCCTCCCATTTATTAGGACAGCCATTATTTTATTTATTTTTAAAAATATTTATTTATTTATTTATTTTGGCTGTGCCGGGTCTTAGTTGTGGCATATGGGATCCTCGTTGCAGCATGCGGACTTCTTAGTTGCGGCATGCGAACTCTTAGTTGTGGCATGCATGTGGGATCTAGTTCCCTGACCAGGGATTGAACCCAGGTCCCCTGCATTGGGAGCATGGAGACTTGCCTGCTGGACTACCAGAGAAGTCCCAGGAACACCCATTTTAGATTTGATCTGAGTGAGAAATAAACTACTGTGATGGGCCACTGAGACTGGGCAAATGTTAGAACTACTAGCATTATCTTAACTATATACTTCCTTACTCTCTCCGGGACAATGATACTTCTCCAGCCCAGAGCCTCCCCTGGGCTCCAAACTCAGCTCTACAGCTATGCACCAGACATTCCTATTGACATGGTCGGATATATATATAAAACCTTATATATATATATATATATATATATATATATATATATATATATATATATATATATATAAAACCTTTTTCAGATTCTTTTCCATTATAGGTAGTTACAAGATATTGAATATAATTCCCTGTGCTATACAATAGGTCCTTGTTGTTCATCTATTTTATGTATAGTAGTGTGTATCTGTTCATCCCAAACTTCTAATTTATCCCTCCCCCACCTCCTTTCCCCTTTGGTAGGAATATGTTTTCTGTGTCTGTGAATATTCTTCATCCATTCATCTGTTGATGGACATTTAGGTTGTTTCCATGTCTTGGTTACTGTGAATAGTGCTGCTCTGAACATTGGGGTGCCACACTTACTTTAAAACCCTAGGCTGGGGCTTCCCTGGTGGCGCAGTGGTTGAGAGTCCGCCTGCCGATGCAGGGGACATGGGTTCGTGCCCCAGTCCGGGAAGATCCCACATGCCGCGGAGCGGCTGGGCCCGTGAGCCATGGCCGCTGAGCCTGCGCATCCGGAGTCTGTGCTCCACAACAGGAGAGGCCACAACAGTAAGAGGCCCGTGTACCACAAAAAAAACAAAAACAAAAACAAAAAAACCCTAGGCTGGCTCCCATCACCCTGAGGATCCAGTCCAAACTCCTTGGCACTGTCTTGAAGGCCCTGCATGATCTGACCCGGCCTCCCTCTACCTCTTCACCCGCTTCTGCTGACCCCAACCCAGCTGTCTACACTCCAGTCACACCAAATTCATTTCAGTTCCTCATTCACATCATCCTCCTTCCCTGAGCTGACTGTTCCCTCTGCCAAAGAATACTCTTAACCCCTCTCTTCCCTTGGGCTACATCTGCTCATCCCTTAGGCCTCAGCTTGAATTTCACTTCCTCAAGGACGTGGCCTCTCTGACCCCTGGGGCAGGCTCAGCCACTAGCACCTCCTATTGCCTGCCATAGCTCTCTCTCGACACTTGATTGGCATGACTTGTTTAATTGTCTATCTTTCCTGTTAGAGTGAAAGTTTCTAGAGGGCAGAGCCTGGGTCCTGTTCACTCTTGCGTTCTTAGCTTCTAGGACAAAATAAGAATCACTGTATGAATGCTAAATGAACACATGCTATCAGTGAACTAGCTCAATAATCGTCAACTTAAAGTTGCCATATGGCATCTCTCGGCAGCCTCTTAGGAATATCAGTGCTCTTTCATGGTAACAAACAGTTAATTCTCAGAGTTTCTCTGTGATCTGAGTCAGCGATGATTCGCCCCGACTTCTTCAGGAGAAAACAGAACCCCAAGGGAGCAGGTGATCTGCCCTAGGGAAGCAGAGAGGAGAAGCAGTCACAGGGCTCTAGCTATGACCATACTACCTCTACCTCCGCCCTCCCCCCTTCCCAACACCCCCACCCCCCAACCCCGGCCACCAACTTTTCTTGTTTCTGAGCACCAGGCGGAAATGTAATGTCATGACACATTGGGGCATTTCTTTCTTCCACTGCATTTTTCTGATGTGACTCCAGCCTGCGGGTTGGGAGAGCACAGGCCACAGGGGGAGGGAAGCGAGTGGTGGGGAGGTTAGCTGCCCCGGCATTCCTCAGCGGCCCCCGTTTGCATAGTTCTGAGGGAGAAGAAAGCAGTTAGCAAGCTTTGGCAGATGCACTGGTCATTCAGCTCCTGTTCTGGCAGCTGCAGTGGTTAGGACCAAACACACGCTCTGCCAAGGCCAGGGAGGCAGGCCCTCTCCTGGCCCAGGCTGCCAAGATGCGGTGGAGGAGGTCAGCACCTCTGCCTAAGATGGGGAATCACAGAAAGAGCCCCCTTCTTTCTGCTTAGTCTGGCAGCCAGTTGACCATGAGCCAGTAAGTGTGCGTATATGGGGTGGGGGTGGGAGAATAATGTCAGGGCCTCAGGGCAAATCCTTCCAGGTTGGATGGCTGGCGTGGACATCAGAGGGTCTGGGGGTGCTATCTTAGCCCTTGCACACCCTGGAGATACTGGAGGGGAAGCCCCTGGGCAGATGTCCCCACCCAGCCGCTGGGGCCACTGACATCACATTCCAGAGAGGGCTGCAAGTCACAGACCGTGTCTTGAGAAAGAGCGTGCAGCCTCGCTCACCATGGAAACCAGGCTTCCTAGTAAAAGGTCACATATTTGATGTGGCTGTCATCCGGACACCTTAAAAGAGGCCCTGTTCCTGTTTTCTTGAGGATACCCTCTAGCAGAGAAGGCCTGAGACAATGGGGGTAGCAGCTGACCAGTTTGCCCGGCTCTAGGCAGGCCCCTGTCACAGTTTCCCCTTCTCAGCAAAGCCCAGCGTGCACACGCTTCCACAGCCTGACTCCAACTCATACCCATTGGGTCAACGCTGCAGACACAGCCATGAGCCTGGCAAGGAGATTGGCTGTTCCAAGAATCTGGAGAAGGAGGTGCCAACAAGATCTATGAAGGTAAAAACTAGCAGAGGGCTAGAAGTCAGAGCTTGTCAATAACTACTATGTGCTGAGTACTTACTTCACACCAGGTACCATGATAAATGCTTTACATGCACCATAGTCCTCACAAAAACCAGAATAAGAAAAGTGAAGCTTTATGCAACTAGAGATTATCATACTAAGTGAAGTAAGTCAGAAAGAGGAAGACAGATACCATATGATATCACTTATATGTGGAATCTAAACTATGACACAAATGAACCTATCTATGAAACAGAAACAGAATCACAGACATAGGGAAGAGACTGGTGGTTGCCAAGGGGGAGGGGCTTGGGGGAGAGATGGAGTGGGAGGTGGGGGTTAGCAGATGTAAACTTTTATACATAGAATGGATAAACAATAAGGTCCTACTGTATAGCACAGAGAACTATATTCAGTATCCTATGATAAACTATAATGGAAATGAATGAAAAGAAAAGTGAAGCTTTGAGAGGTTAAATAACTTGTCCAAGATTATTATACAACCAGAAAATGGCCTGGTCAGGGTTTGAACCCAGCTTTGCCTGATGCAGAGCCTGAACTCTTAACCTCTATCCTATTTTCACTCACTCCTTTATTCATGCATTCATTCATTTATTCAACTGTCCATTCATTCATGCATGCACCAAACATTTAGTGGGAGCCTCTGATGTGCTGGGAACTGTATTGGGTACAGGCAGAGAGAGCTGCAAAAGGACACGCTGCATGACCTCCATGAGCTCACAGTGAGAAAAACTGAGCAAACAATGACAATACACAGTGTGAGGGACGCCATGGGAGAGGAACACCAAAGGTGCTATGGGAAGAGGACCAATTTTCCTTGCATTGTCCAGGCCCAGTTCTGTGGAAGCACAGAGGAAGAGTGACTAACCCAATTGGGACTGGCTGACTTTCTCCAGAAGGTATCCAAACTGGAAAAGGATATTTGTACCTGCAGGTTTGAACTTGGGTCAGGCTCCTCAGGCCTCAAGTCTCAGGGTCTGGACTTGTATCCACTAAGCAGCAGAGCACACTTACCCCCAAATGGGCCTGATCAGGCCCTCCTTACCAAGCACAGGGCTTCCCAGGGCCACCAATCCACTCAGTACCATCAAAGAACAGAAAGAAGTCAGGCCTTCCTAGAGAGCCTTCGGTGAGGGCATGGTGTACATAACCAGGCTTAACACAGACACAAATGGCATAAAGGAAGAACAAGTGGTAGCTTCTTCCTTCTTTCACACTCCCAGTGAAGCATGCCTGCTGTCAAAAGCTGGGGGACAGCAAAAATAAAACTAGTCTCTCAGGGACTTCCCTGGCACTCCGGTGGTTAAGACTTCTCCTTCCAATTTCGGGAGTGCAGGTTGGATCCCTGGTCAGAGAGCTAAGATCTCACATGCCTCGTGGTCAAAAAGCAAAACATAAAACAGAAGCAATATTGTAAAAAATTCAGTAAAGACTTTAAAAATGGTCCACATCACACACACACAAAAAAACACTAGTCTCTCATCCTAGGGAAACCAACCCAATGACTTCTAGGTTACAAGGAAATGAGGGTTGGGGAAAAGGGTGACTTAATTCCTCCCATCTGTCTGGTTGCTACACCCACACCATACATCTTTGGGGAAGCCTCCCACGCAGGCTCTGATCCACTAACCACAGCACTCCAGCCCTGAAAGGGGCCCTTTTCCTTAGACACCCTGTTGGTTAGTAATGGCCAAGATGCTGGGAGGGAAGAATGGAGGGAGGGAGGGATGTTCTCTGAAGAGCAAGAGGGCAGCTGGCTTCCTGCACAGCTGTGTGGGTGGCAGTGAGCTAAGAGGTCCTGTTCTCTTCTCCATCAATCAAGAAAAAATGTGCAATTTTAAAAGTTCAAAAACAAAATCCAAACCCAAACAACCTCCAAATTATATTAACATGGTGGCGGCCTGACACTCCGGAAACCAACCATGGAAGGGGCAATTCTAACATCTTCCTCCTGCTCTCAGGCAAGGGTAGCCTTTTTCTTTTTCCACAGTTGGTCTCCGTGGAGCAACACTGCCTCGTGTCCTGTTCCCGGAGGCCTGGACCAGCTTGGGCACCTCACCACAGCAAGGAGGAAAACACAGAGGCTTCTCCTCTCTTCTCTCTTCGGAGAATGGTGGTCAAGATAGAAGCTCGTGGCCGGTGAGAATTGCATTAGGTAGTAATAGCCTTGTGGAAGGTTCTTCATTCCTCCGAGTTTCAGGGCCCTCTTCCATTAAACTGGAGATAATAATACTACCGACCTTCCCAGGGCACTATAAGGGTTCAATAAGATCCTCTCAGAGAAGAGCTGTGAAACAACATATAAATGGCAGGTGTCCTTATTTTTCTTTTTTCTTTTTCTGTCTTCAGGTCCTTCTTATTTATCCCTTTTGCTTCCTTTTTTCCTCCTCCTTGCCTCCTTCTCCCTCCCATCACCCTCACTGTAGTGCCCTCCTTCACCCCATTTGGCCTTAATATGTCCACAGAAGAATTCTTTTTCTAAATATAAATTTATTTATTTATTTATTTTTGGCTGCGTTGGGTCTTCGCTGCTGTGCACAGGCTTTCTCTAGTTGTGTCGAGAGGGGGCTACTCTTCGTTGTGGTGCACGGACTTCTCATTGCAGTGGCTTCACTTGTTGCGGAGCACAGGCTCTAGGCGCAGGGATTCAGTAGTTGTGGTGCACGGGCTTAGTTGTTCTGTGGCATGCGGGATCTTCCTGGACCAGGGCTCGAACCCGCGTCCCCTGCCTTGGCAGGCGGATTCTTAGCCACTGTGCCACCAGGGAAGTCCCCACAAAAGAATTCTTGATTTCTGTGGCCCCTGTGAACTTGCTCCCCCATTCATCCCCATCTTGATGAACAGAACCATTATTTGGCCAGTTTCTCAGGCTAAAATCCAAGAAATCATCCTTGATTCTTCTCTTTCCCATAGTGTCCACATTTGATCCATCAGCCTGTCTTATAGGTGGTTCCTCCGATACGTATCCTGTATCTGACCATTTCTTACCACCTCCTCTGCTACCACGCTTCTCCTGGCCACCACCATGTCTTGCCTGGATGAATGCAAAGGTCTCCTAACTTTTGCCCCCTAGGACCCCTTTTCTGTATCTCAAAGTCATACTTGTAAAACATAAATCAAATCATATCACTCCTCTGCTCAAAACACTCCACTGGCTTCCAAATTATTTACCATCCGGTCCTTACCTCCCTCTTCAACCTCCAATGACTATGCTACAACTCAGGGGTTCCTTTCTGTCACTCACACATACTAAACTTATTCTTTGCATGCCTGATCCTGGCTTGTCCCAGTTCAGATGTTACCTCCTCAGAGAGGCCTTTTTTGAGCCACCTATGTAAATTAATTTTGTCCCTACTGACTCTTTAGTAGATCACTCTTGTGTGTGTGTTATTTCTGAAATTATCCCATTTCTTTATTTACACATGTATTGTTGGTCCATGTGTCAGTCTTGTCCACTGTTCTCCAGTGACAAGAATAGTACTTGGCACATTATAAGTGCCTGTCAATTTTTTTTAATGAATAAATGAACGTACTTGCTCCAAAATTACTTCTTCTCCCCCCCCCCACCTTACTCCATCAAAATGCCCTCCCTCTTCTTCAGAGCATGGATTTCATTTGAAAGTTGATAGAGAGCCCTCCACAAATATTCGCTGAATGGATGAAGCTAAAACGAATTATGGGGCTTCCCTGGTGGCGCAGTGGTTAAGAATCCATCTGCCAAGGAAGGGAACACGGGTTCGAGCCCTGGTCCGGGAAGATCCCACATGCTGCAGAGCAGCTAAGCCCATGCGTCACAACTACTGAGCCTGTGCTCTAGAGCCTGCAAGCCACAACTACTGAGCCCACGTGCCACAACTACTGAAGCCCGCATGCCTAGAGCCCATGCTCCACAACAAGAGAAGCCACCGTAAGGAGAAGCCCACACACCTGAACAAAGAATAACCCCCACTCGCCGCAACTAGAGAAAGCCCACACGCAGCTATGAAGACCCAATGCAGCCAAAAATAATAAATAAATAAAATAAATAAGTTTATTAAAAAAATTAAATGAATTACATCAACTAAGAATGCCAGCCTCTTAATGTATAGCTATTCCCAGTAGTATTAGCATTCTCAAACAGGAAGCTTGAATTTTCAGGCATAGTTGACAAAGGGAAAAATTTCAGGCCAGCCTAGTTGAAGTGATATGTTTGGACTGAGTTTCTGTTCCATGTCTTCTTAAATCCACATATATTTGTTTAGACCCTTTAGGGCTCCTTTGAAACCAAAGCTGCCAGTAAAATGTAAAACAATAATTGAAAAGCATTTCTTGTTTCTAAGAAAAGAATTGTGAATTGAGAATCAGAGGCCTGGGTTTCAATCTTGGATGTGCCACTAATTAGCTTCTTGGACAGGTTGCTGATGATAACTATCATTTACTGAGCATCTAACATGTGGCTGACCCTGAGCTAGGCACTTTACTCACATATATCATTTCTGCAACTCTTCCAGGTGGATATTTTTAGTATGTCTATTTTATAGATAGGGAAGAAGGTTCAGAGAAGTCAGGTATCATGCATGAGGCCACGTGCTAATAAACAGTGAAACCTAGACTCAGACTCAAGTTTGTGTCAGTCTGTATTCCTGTTCCTTCCCCAGCACCCTGATAAGGCACCTTGGGGCAGGAGAAGAAACTCTAAGGAGTTGCTCCCTAAGATCTTTTTCGTGTAATTTATTCACTATATGTTTTCTGGATTTGAGAAGAAAAGAATTCAAGTGCGGCCCTGAGAACTCATTTGAGAATGTAGCTTAGTGGTTAGAGTACAGCCTTGGATGTCAGACTTCCCGAGTTAACCGCCTGACTTTACCGCTCACCTTAAGCATCTACATCATGCGTGGAGTCAGAGTACCTACCTCCTGGCCCGGTGGGCCCTACTTAGTGAGTACTCCATGAATGTTAAATATTTATTAACCTAATAATGATTACTATGTACATCATAAAAGAAAGTCTCTCAAAGGATACTGAAAGGAAAGGAAAGTTCACAGAGAAGAGGTAGATGTTTCTCAGTACTCACAAGGGCCGGATCTCTTCTGCTGGCCAATCTTGAGAAGTGGCTGCTGGTTCAGAGGCTCCCAGAGTCACTGTATCAGCCAAGTAGATGCCCAGGGGAGCTCCAGTGAAGCTAAGGAGAGCTTTTATCAGCAGCAGGGGCAGGAGGAGAGAGCAGCTGAAAAGCAGGAAGCCCAGAACCCACAGGAAACATTAGCTGTAGAAACAGTGTGCTCGGAAAAGCCCAGCCCTGAGTGAGGACTGGAGGCTTGAAGCTTAGAGGCAGGAAAGGGAGCCCCACGAAGAGTTCAAAGTAACTCATTGCTCCAGAGTTATTTCTGTACCATTTTCTCTGACTACCGAAGTAATACATTGGTACTTTACAGAACTTTATATAATGCAAACAGCAAAAGTGTCCCCTACCAAAGTTTTTAAGAATCTTTTTATTGAAGTTTAATACCTGTAGAAAAATGCACAAATCATGCTCAATGAATTTTCTAAAAGTGAGGTGCATGTGGGAAGCCGCTACCTAAATCTTAGACTATATTATCAGAACACCAGAAGTTCCCCTATCTTCCCCTTTCCAGTCATTATCAATCCCGATAGTAATCCCTTTCCTAATTTCTTTCCCCATAGATGAGTTTTGCCTGTTTTAAAATTTTAAATAAATGGGATCACACGGAACATATCCTTTTGTGTCTGGCTTGACTCAGCAGTATGTTGTGAGATTCATCCATATTGCTATTTAATATTTCATTGTATACCACAATGTATTTATTCATTTCATCATCAAATACTGATGAGTATTGGGGTAGTTTCCAGTTTTCAGCTATTGTAAATAATGCTAAGATCACTCTTGTACATATCTTTTGGTGAGCATATGTACTCATTTCTCTTGTATATATCACTGGAAGTGGAATTGCTGGGTTATAGGGTATGCATATGTTCAGCTTTGGACAGTCAAAGTACATGTAAGATCTCTCTGTGGGCTCCCGGAGAAACTTCACAATGTCACAACTCTCAAAGACAAGAGGATGAGGAGAGGGCATCCAGTAGCACTTGTCTAATGGCCTCCCAGTGGAGGCCTCTGCTTCCACTCTATCCAGGACAACACAACCCGTCCCAAATTCCATTCATCCTGTCATCCCCATCCATCCTCCCCAGCAAATGCCCTTCTTTAAACCCAATCACACTTGCAGGGCAAGACTACATCACATATCTGTCCACTTGCTGGCCTTGGATTGGATTTTAGTCATTTCTTGTATTCATTCATCCAAATAACAAATATTGTGTGCCTACAACTCAATTGCACTCTTTTACAATCTGAGATTGGAGCAATGTACACACCCCTATCTTCATGGAGCTATCATTCTAGTAGGAAGAGCTAAACAAAAACAAATAAGAATATGTTAGTTGTGATGAGGGCAATGAAGAAAAATAAAGCAGAATAATAAGGAGAGTAAGAGGAGTGGGGTGGGAGAGGAATGTGCTATCGTATAATAGGGTAGTCAGAGAAGGCCTGCAAGATCTGGATTATGTTTTAAATGATCACTGGCTATTATGTTGGAAATGGGCTCTATGGGAGTAAGGTGGAAGAAAGGAGACAGGAGGCCACAAGAGTCTGGGTAACAGGGAATTCTCTGGTGGTCCTGTGGTTAGGACTCTGCGCTTTCACAGCTAAGGGTGCAGTTTCAATCCCTGGCTGGGGAACTAAGATCCCACAAGCCACGCAGCGTGGCCGAAAGTTAAAAAAAAAAAAAAAAAAAGTCTGGGTAAGACATGATGGTGAATTGGACTGGGGTGATGATAGTGACAGTGATGAGAAGTGGCTGCGTTCAGCATATATCCAAAGGTAGGTCTGACGAGATTTGCTGATAGATGATAGATGGAATGTAGAGCATGAGAGGGGTGTCAAAGGTGACTTGTTTCCTCCAGAAGCAATGTCTGCTTGCACAGACAGCATAGGCCCTGACTCCAGGGTCTGCCCACTGAATGGGCAGATGTCCTTCCCGGTTACAGCCAGCCCAACTTCCTATGTGAAAGATCTATTCTCTCCTGTCTCAGAGATGGTATGATATAAGTACTAAGACACATGATTAGAATCAGATTACCAGTTGCAGCTCTCTCACTTACCAACTGTGTATCCTCGGGTAAGTTACCTAACCTCTCCAAGCCTCAGTTTCCAATTCTGGAAAAATGGGACAATAGTACCTCCTACAAAGGGTTGTTGGGGATACTGAGATAGTATACATAAATAGGCCTGGGCTATTTATGGGCTTAGAAAATACCTACGTTAAACTAGCTCCCAGTTAAAACAAGCAGACAGAAGGCTATGGAGTAAGGGTTATCTTTATTTGAATTGCAAAGTATAAATATAAACCAGGTTTGGAAATTCAGGTTTGTAACAGTTCAGTAATGGCACCAGAAACTTCCAGAAGGGACCACGACAGCATACCTTTGTAGTTTTGGTGAGGTGGGTGGGTTTACACAAAAGCCCTCCTCACCTCCAACCTTCTCTGTAGCAATTGGTAGGTTATCAATTACTAAGAACAGTTAGCTCCAATGTTTCCTGTTCCTCCTCAGCCTTTCTCTTTGCTAATACCTTTTCTGGATTATCCTCTGCTGCATTGACCCCTGCATGGAGTAGCACCAGAAGAATGGCAGGATAAGAGAAATGTCTTGACACAAGGGACAGTGAGTTCCCACTCTGTGGACCTGGGCCCATGGAGGGTGAGGGGCCAGGAAAGCTGCAGGCATGGAAGTCCAACTTCTTCTGAGACTGGGCAGGGAGAGGACACAGGGGAATACCGATATCTGTTACATCTTGACATCAGCACCTTGGGCTTTCAAAACACAAACGGTAGACACAATCGCCTAGGCAAGACTGCCGTCCAACTCATAGAGTGGATCTGACAAAGTTAATTCCTACATCCTGACCATACAGAACTCCCCCTGTGGCACTCAGATCATGGAAGATCTTCCGAAATGTGGACAGACAATAGATTACTATAGATGGATCACAGAGCCCTCTCACATTTGCAGCAGAGGAGAGTAATGCTGAGCCAGATGGTAGGGGATGCAGGGTGGAGGGCCAGGAAATTGCCAAAGTAACAGTCTAGGCACTTGAAATATTATTGTTAGATTGTTAAAAACTAAATAAATTAACATACATAGAATAAAATAAATATATAATTTAAGAGGCATTTTACAAACAAACAAACAAACAAAAATAGTTGTTATTTTTCCATCTGGGTAGAAGTCCCAAAATTCAGAGTTCTCAGGTTTATGGTATTTCACAGTTAACTCATCAAATCCAGCACTGAAGGGTCCAAATGGCAGATCCCTTGGTGGCTTCTTGAGTACATGGCTTCTCAATCTTTGCTACTTTCTTCCAGTCCCCGAATCTTTCTTTCTTCCTCTCCTTCCTTTTTTTCAGGCAAAGATCCTGGAGCATATGGAATTTAACTGGCATTTTAATCCAGAAGATAAGTGTTTAAACAAATTTATGGGGGTAAGTAGGGCTTGGTGGAGGAGAATCAGAAGGGCACGAAGGTCCCTCACTTTTGCTTTCTTCTGACCCAGATCCCACTGGACATATTCTGTTTGGCACTTGAAGGCTCTGGTATTTTGGCAAAGCAGTTATGGGAGGCCCAATTTAGATGGCAACTGGGGATGAAGGAATCTTCATGGCTAGTTGTGAAGTCCTTCCCCTCTGCAGAGTTTGTGATCAACTTGTATCTTCTCACAGGCAGCAGTCCCCAGCTGATTCCTAAAGCACAGGAAGAAGGCATTTAAAGCTGGATCCAGCTTAAGAGGTCTTAAGAGTCTCCTTAAGATCTTCTGGGAAGGGGTGGGAAGAAGAAGAGACAAGGACGAGAGAAGCTGTCTTCTCAGGCATTGGTCTTGAGTATCTCTCTAGCAACTTCCACCCTAAGTGGAGATGCAGCACCAAGAACCTTTTTGAAAACAATTCTGCAGTGGGACCGTGACTCCATAGCAGCCTGCCCCCTAACTCCTAGGTCAAGAGAAGAATTCAGCATGCCTAGAAACAGATCCAGGAAAGCTGGTGATGGTACCATGGGGCAAAGGATGGACCATTACCTTGAGCACAGGTTTCTCTCAGTGGGACGTAGTCATGCCCAATTTCACTTTCTCTTCATTTTCCACGTCATAACCTCCTCTCCTGTGGTACCTGAGGAAAGTAAGTTTTGTGAGCAAGCTCTGCCTGCTACAGCAGGGTGAAGGTCCCAGAGCTGGTCCTTCCAAAAGATTCTGGCCCAGTGATTCTCTCCATACTTGGAAAAGCCCAGAGGATATGGCAGCTCAACAGACCTCTGGCCAAAGGTCCAACTGCCCCAAGGATGCCTGTCTCTAATGGCAGGCTACAATTTGCTAAGAACTTTCACCTCAATTATACAATCCTCACAACATCTTTATGAGGTAGGGGAACAGAGATTAGAATCACTGAAAGATTACAACCCTTAGAAAGACAGGTAACTTGATCCAGGTCTCACAACACATGAGTTGCACTGCTTGTAAATGGGCACAGAGTGCTTAGTAGGTCTCCTCAGTCTAGAATATAAGCTGGATTGAAAGCATAGCCTGGGGACTAGATGCCTCAGATTTGGAAGGATACACCAATAGTACCACCCATTCCCTGACTACCAAACCACACCCTAACGCCATCAGAGAGCAGAGTCAGGAAAAAGAACTGTGTGAAGATGTGGCTCCATGGGTGGGTTGCTGAGCCTGCTGTGAGAAGCAGGACCTCCTAAGGCCTGGCAATTTTTGCCCTGGGTTCTAGACACTGGACATATGTCATACCAGAGAAGCCAGGTTCTTGGAGAGCCTGTACCCAGGAATGTTAGTCAGGCTCCTAGCCCAGAATTTGGGAGGTTAGAGGCCTCATGTGACCATCAGGTAGAAGACCCTGGAGGAGGAGGAATAGAAGTGATTTGCAAAAGCAGCCTGTAACACTCACCAAAACATGAGAAGCCCCACGATGACCAGCAGACAGACGGATGACAGCACCACGACCACCACAACCAGGATGGTCGTGTGATCATAGGTATATAAACGATTTTTCACTGGGAGGCTCAGCCCATGGCACCTCTCTCCATGGTAACCCGGGTGGCAGCTGGTCCAAAACAGAACAAAGCAGAGATGAAGTTAGTGGTTTGGCTTCACTCTTGGCAATGGGCCACCTACATAAGCCAGAGCCCACTCCTCACAGCTTCATCCTGTCAGTCCCTAACTGTGATTCCTGTCCTTCCTCTAGCCTTCTCTAGTACAAGACTCTTTAGAAGCCCCTCTAAAGGCTCTGTGGACTTCCTCCTTCACTCCACACCCTCCCCTTCTTCATTCCCTTTGGTCCTCTGGCACAAAATTCCTGCTCCAGGCAGGGAAAAAGCAAAGGAGGACTTCAGGTCTTGGCTAGATTGTTCCACGTGTGGATGATTAATTACATGTGTGTTAAAATGTTCAGAGGACTTGGGCACAAGAGCTGGTGGGTTGGACTGAGGGGATTCAGTATCACTCCCTCTAGTGAGGCCCCTCAACACTCTGACCCAGAAATAAACCCAGCCCTCCCCACCGATGCTTCCAGCGTTCAGTCCCTCTGCCACTGCCCAGCCTATTAATAGGCCCTGTTCCTTTGCCAGAAGTCATTTTCCTCAAGTTTCCTTCATTTAACTCCCAGCTCCCCCTGGGTGCAAGGCCCAACTTGTAAGCTGAATTTTGGCCTTTGGCCTCTGAACGCTGGGCTATCAGGCCTACTTCATCCCAGGACAAAGCAAACAAACAAAGAAAACATCTCCTTGCCTACCTGTCCTGCCAGTACATTTTAGAATGTCAGAAAAAAAACCTTGGCTTTTCTTACTCAAGAAATAAATCAGATGGCAACTGACTTTTCTAACACAGAACTTTTCCTGGAAGCCCTTGGGAAGACTGAGAAGTGCCTACAGTTGAACAAGCACATTCACGTCCCTTTCTTTTTTTGCAGGGGAGCTGCGTGGTGTGGCTTGTGGGATCTTAGGTCCCCGACCAGGGATTGAACCCAGGCCCTCAGCAGTGAAAGCGTGGTCCTAACCACTCGACTGCCAGGGAATTCCCTCACATCCCTTTCTTTACCTGAGCATCCCAGAGATCCTTTGATGTAGGTAGGAGCCCATGTTACAGAAAGGCAGAGCTATTTTCCCCACAGTCACACAGCAGGGCAGAGACATAGACACAGATTGTCTAACAGTGAGCTCAGTGTGCTGCCCACACACATCCATAAATGCCCAGTCAGGGATGCAGTGGCACTGTCTGCCTGGGGACTTTAGGCCACTAACTGCTGAAGGAAGCACCAAGAACCCGGTGGCCCTCTATTCTGAACTGCACATCCTCTGGGGAAAAGGTTAGGCACCTGGTTCCTCAGAGCAAGGAATCCCTTCTTCCTGCCAAGAGGTACCAGTAAAGTTCCAAGGAGCAGACGTATCAGACCCAGGGACTGGGCTGCCCCTGCCTTCCTACCCAGCACCTCTTCCCTTCCCAGCTCCTCCTGGGTGTTTTGGGGAACCACCTCACTGCAGGATAAATGTAGGTCAGGCCCACAGCAGAGCACACAGCTCCTTGCCCAGCCTCTCCATGCATCTGTCCCATCAGCCCAGGTGGACAAAACAATGACCCCGATCCTGCCAGGACATAGAGGATGCTCTTAGGAGCACCCCTGGAAAATCACTTGTTCAAAGAACTTTACAGTTTATAAGACACTGTCCTTATCGACTAGCTTAACTGAGACTCATAACACCCTGGTAGGCAGGTATAACTTCTTTTACATATTGAAAGACTAAGATTAGGGTCAGAGAGAGTAAATGATTTGTGAAATGTTTCACCAACTAGGGAGCAGAAGGGCCAAATTCATAATTCTTTCCATTTGAACAGTGTAGGTTACCCCAAAGAAACACATATCTGATGGGCCTGATGGGTTTCTGAAGCAGAAACAGAGAGTGGTCTGACTCTGCTCTCTCAGTTATTATTACTGTTATCTTGAATGATAAATAACAATTAATAGCACACATTACAGGCTTACTATGAGCCAAGTACTCTGTGCTCATTGCTTTACAAGGATCATCTCATGTAATCTTAAAAACATCTCTATGAAGTAGGAGTTACTATCCCCATTTTAAAGATGAAGAGACTAAGGCTAAACTTCTGTTAGATAACCTGCCCAAGATTACACAGCTAGTGAGTGGTAGAACCAGGATTTGACTCAGCACTCTGGCTGACTTCAGAGACTGTGTTTTCCTGCAGGGAGGGAAGGTGAAGTTGAGTCTGTTTTTCACTTCCAGCCCATCATTCAAACCCCACAGGTACTTACTCAGATGATAGAAATAAAGCTTGGCCTCAGAGCCCCGCAATTCAGTTACATAATCCCTCCACCCCCACCCTGAGTCAAAAGGATAATAATGTAAACATCCTAATATTACCCATGTCCCCCTCCCTTTGCAGACAACTCCTGGCTCCCCCAGGGAAGGAGCATTCCAAGCATCCCAGGGTGAGGGCAAGATCGTGTGTCTTGCCCAGAGCCAGTGACCCGTCAAACCAGGATGTGTTCCTCCTACCCACGCCTGTGGCCCATTTCAGAACTTGTATTACAACAGAAGCAAGGACCCTCTAGAGTACAGAGACATCTTCCAAATTGGATTTCTCCACCCCTACCCCAGGAGGTGGAGGGGGCACCATTTGGCAGAGGGGACTCAGAATACATGAGTTCCAGACTGGTCCTGCTGCTATTTCTAGCCAGGTGATCTGGAGCAAGTTACGGTCGTGTTTCCAAGCTTCAGTTTTCTCATGTGAAAGGCAGGAATAATAAATACCTACCTCACTAGAGCTTTGTGAAGCTCAAATGAGATAATACAAATAAAAGCACTTAATAAAAGGCCAAGTCCCACATGTGTGGGAGTTACTATATAATCAGATGCCGGAGGATACTGCCCATATCCTGAGGAAGGGAGCACCAAAGTCATATGGAGCCAAAGAGAAGGGGGCTCGCCATTCCTTCTTGGCATCTGGGCAGTGAGGCCAAGTAGAGCCTTCAGGCCTGTCTCTCTTCCAGCTGTGAGTCCTTGTCAGGCTAACAGTCCCCAGGTTTCCTCCAGCCACAGGAAACTTTGCAGCCAGTTTCTGGGTCAGCAGCTCATCAGGAGCCCCAGGAAACTGCTCTTTGAGGGCAACTGTTGGCTGGTGACACAAAAGGGTTTTCCTGTGGGTGATGGCTGCAGAGGGCTGGTTTAGGAAGCCGGCCAGCCTCAAGCTCACCACAGCAGCCTGACACACCCCAGCTGGTGGTTGCTGGGTCTGGAGGCAAGAAGGAGCCACAAAGCGTCCCAGATGTAGGTGCCCAGATGTCACATTCTCCCAAACCAGGAGCTCTGTGTCTTCTTGCTGCCTGCTGCCCTGAGTACCAAAGGCTGGAGGCAGGAGGCAGCCAAGCCAGACACAGAATTCAGCCCCTTGAAAATCTGCCTAGGAAGCAGACACAGAGTCTTCACATCAGATTCCATGCTCTTCAATTAGAAAAAGCCTTAGGAGACCTCTATAATAGCTGCCCTCTGTAAAATCATGCTCCAACTTTGTAAGAACAGACAGGGAAGAAGGATGCAATCCAATACCCAGTGCAGCCTGGGGGCATGAAAAGCATGTTGGACTGGAAGTCAGGCACCTGAGTGCCTGTCCTGTTTCCACACACTTTATTTAGCTGTTGATCTCAGACAAATCACTTCCTACTTCCGGGCTCCAGTTTCCTCATCTTTCAAGTACAGACAGCAAGCCCTACCTACCCAGCAGAGGGCTTTTGAAAATACAGGGCTGTATTTTCCCGTCCCCTAGAATAGCTGGCACCAAGTAGGTGCTCAACAGAGACATGTTGGGCTCAACTCATATTAAATGTAAACTGTAAAGCTCCAGGGCAAAGGAAGGAAAGCACTGTCACAGTTACCATCACCATCCCTAGGGCCACCTTGACCCTGGACACCATTATCTAGGTTCTCTGGGCTTAGGTGGTCAGTCAAGCTCAGCTCTCCAGGAGAGAAGCCTTAAAAGGGTTCTCAGCTGAGCAGTGGAAGTCCATCCACCAACGCCCTGGACCAGTTCGGCCAGATTTGGTCAGACAGATTTCTGGCCTCAATCCATCTTGACTACGCTCAGAGTCACTGCCTCCACCCTGTGCTAATGAGGCCAGTTTACAAATTTAGGATAAACATTCCCTGCCCTGTCTCAAGACTTCTGGAAGAATGATTTGGGGACTGTGTAGGTCACTCTTTTTTTTTTTTTTTTAACATCTTTATTGGAGTGTAATTGCTTTACAATATTGTGTTAGTTTCTGCTGTATAACAAAGGGAATCAGCTATATGTATACATATATCCCCATACTTCCTCCCTCTTGCATCTCCCTCCCACTGTCTAGGTCACTCTTAAGCAACCCCCTCCAATACCAAGTTCTTGACAATGATATGAAAGGAGAGGACGCACAAGTGACTGTAGACATGGAGGGGGGTGATGGGTCTGTCTGACAATTGCCAAATACAGGGCAACTCTGCTATAGGAGATCAGATGGGACAAGGAAGCTTTAAAAAAAACCCAAAGGATCCGTACCAATCACAGCAGAAGAGATGCGAGGCAGCCAGCCTTCCTGACAGGCTGGGAAGCGGTGTGCACACAGCAATCTCCTGACTCTGTCCAGAGCCTCCCAGGTCACAGAGGCTGCCACTCCACAGAAACTCAGGCCCAGCAGAAGAGAGTGCATGTTTACAGCCTGATGTGGGTGTTGGTCTCAGGCACAGTGGCGACATTATGCCTGCCACAGAGCATGGCAGTGTCGTCATCCCTGAGGGGTTGCCAAGGCAGCCATTTGCTGGGCTTGGCCTAGCAGAGTGGCTGGGGAACCCATGGCCTCTCCACCCACACCCCTGCCTAGGGAAGGGGTGGCACTGCCTGACCGGGGGCTGATGCCTACTGAGTTGGGTTCCATTTTCCGTTAATCTTACACAAAGGAAGTGTTCTCCCACCCCCATAGCCAAAGGTCAATACCCACCATGTCCCCCACCTCCTGGCCCTCGCCAGGGTGAGGAAGAAGGGAGGAGGGGCTTCTCCCTGCTCCCACAATGATTGCTTTCTCTACAGTCCTGCCATGCCTTAGAATCAACCCACATTTGCTCACTCACATGCACATATGTCTGAGTACACATATCTGCATAGCACATATCCAAATGTACCTCATACCTACCTGCAGGACTTGGGAAAGAAGGCCACGGGAGCTCCACTCCACCCAGGAGCCCCACTCTGCCATGTTTCCTACTGGCTTCTCCCATCTGGAGTAGGGCATGAGGCAGAAATGAAGAACCTGCCTTCAGGTGTCAGCTCTCCTAGTGTGTGCTCATTTCTGAGCAAGCAGGAAATGCCCCCAAAGATGAAAGACCGTCACAAACCCACGCCACAGGAAATTGCATCCTATGCTGGGGGGAGCCCCTTCCGCTGACTAAAAATATTTCCCCTCCTCCCAACTTCCTCCAAGAGGTTGAGAAGAAACTGGGTGGATTTATGAATTCAAGGAACAGTGACAACCAGGAACAGCTACCAGGCTGACAAAGAGTGAGCTGTTAACAGTCAGCCCCGGGGAAGGGACACTTACATGCAGGATGGAGCCCGGAGCTCCTTCACGTATTTGCATTCTCCGTGGATGCAGAAGTCCTTGTATTTCCGAAGACAAGGGTCTCTCTTCTTCCCTAACCCCTTGCCTTTCTTCTTTCTTTTCCCACGCTCCTCCTTGCTTGGTGTGGCCAGAGCTTGTGGCTTGGAAGAGAAAGCAGCTGCAGTAGAAAAGTACCCTGTTAAGTCTTTGACTTCCTCAGGGGAAAAAAATCAGAACAGCACAGTGTCTGGAAGGATGTTTCGATCATACCTGAAGTCAGAGGCCTGGGAAGGCCTCTCGGCTCAGTGCCTCCCAAGATCTGAAGGAAGACTGACTGGGCAGACCTCCCCAAAGTGGTGGAGGAAGTAGAGGCTGGGGGTCCCAAGGAAGGCATTTCATAAACTCAGTTTTAAGAATCTCATTCTATGGACTTGAGGACATGGGGAGGGGGATGGGTAAGCTGGGACGAAGTGAGAGAGGGGCATGGACATATATACACTACCAAACGTAAAATAGATAGCTAGTGGGAAGCAGCCGCATAGCACAGGGAGATCAGCTCGGTGCTTTGTGACCACCTAGAGGGGTGGGAGAGGGAGGGTGGGAGGGAGGCGCAAGAGGGAGGGGATAAGGGGATGTATGTATATGTATAGCTGATTTATTTTGTTATACAGCAGAAACTAACACACCATTGTAAAGCAATTATACTCCAATAAAGATGTTAAAAAAAAAAAAGACTACTAGGTCCAAGTGACACTTAAAAAAAAAAAAAAGGACCTCATTCTAAGAATGCTAGCTTCTGTTGAGTAACTGAAGCTGATTGGGCAATTCTACTGACCTCACTCCCACCCCACTGTCCATCCTCATCTCCTACTCCCCCCCACACACTTGCTTCTATTTTGGCCTTAAATCAGCCTCATTTCCTGATGCTGCACTCAGCGACCCATTTGCAGGAAGACAGCGTCAGAGATAAAAATTGCTTCTGGAGAAGGTACTTGGAGGGTATTTTAGAGGGAAGAGGCTCCTAAAATAAGAACAGTGCCCATGTCCAGGTGGTCCCCTCTGGGGTACCCATTAGCAGCAGCAGACCATGAGCCGAGAGCAGAACCAGGATCAGGGACAGCAAGCAGGCCACCCCTGGTCAGAGATTTACTGTCTTAACTTTTTTTAAATTTAAAAAATATTTTTATTGATCTATAGTTGATTTACAATAGTGTGCTAATTTCAAAGAGCCTTGTTTCTTTGACATCAAGCAAAATATTTACCCTGCTCTGTGTGCTATTTGCAGCTCACCACTTCTCTCAAAGGTCCATTTACATTTATCCCCAGATGTCCTGTTTATAGCTCCCTAGGATGGGGAGTACAGTGCACAAGAAGCAGAAACGTGGAAAGTAAAGAACTATCAGAAGGAACTAGAACAATGATAACTCTCCCCCTTCTTTCCACACTTAAAAGGGAAAAACCTCACACAGACATCCAGCTGGGACTGATCATGGGCTATGCCCTTCAGCCCAGGGGTCTGACACAAGTCTCCCCTCCCCTGTCCCAGCAGAAAAAAGATGCCTGCTGTCTATGGCTATAGCACATGTCTGGCAGAAGGATGAGCATCATACATTAGACTGGAGTCCTAGGATCCTCAAGGTGGTATTGACTTAAAAAAATATGGCTTTTCATTTTCAGTTGAAAAACTTGAGGTCCCGAAAGGCAGTGACTTGCCCAAGGTCCTACAGGTTTGGGATCTGAAATGTGGTCTCTGGACTCCATATCCAGTGCTCCTTCCCAACACACCAAGCTGCCTCACACAACCCAGTCCCCTCTTCCAGACAAGCCCAGAGCACCAGGGATGCTGAGCCAGGAATGAGACAATGAATGGGCTCTGAAGTCAACAGACCCATGCTCGAATTTCAGCCATGTGATCTTGGGCAAGTCACTTAATCTCTCTGAACCCTGGAGCTCTCGGTAAAAAGTGGAGAACAGGTGTTCCTATCTCAGAGGGTTGCAGCAAGGATTAATTAACCCACAATAACATGTTAAGTGCCTAGAATACAGGAGGCACTTAATAAATGGTAACAGTTATTTATTTTAGGGGATAGAATCCCTAGACCTGAAAAATAGTCTTTGCCCAGAAAACCCAAGAAAAAAGAAGGGGCAGATGCCAGTAGTCCCATAGACTCTTGTTTCCTCTGGTGCAGACCCAGGCCCTTTCAGAACTCAGAAGGTGAGGCAGATGCTCAGAGGAAACCAATGACCATGGCTGTGGTGAAATTGAGGTAGGAGGGCCCAGCCGATCAGAAAAAGGAGGGAGAGGGACTTCCCTGGTGGCACAGTGGTTAAGAGTCCGCCTGCCAATGCAGGGGACATGGGTTTGAGCCCTGGTCCGGGAAGATCCCACATGCCGTGGAGCAATTAAGCCCGTGTGCCACTACTGAGCCTGCACTCTAGAGCCCACGAGCCACAACTACTGAAGCCCACACACCTATAGC
Organism: Kogia breviceps; assembly: GCF_026419965.1. Taxonomy (NCBI): domain Eukaryota; kingdom Metazoa; phylum Chordata; class Mammalia; order Artiodactyla; family Physeteridae; genus Kogia; species Kogia breviceps. The sequence goes on from NC_081313.1 coordinate 117,378,595, forward strand.
CCGTGCTCTGCAACAAGAGAAGCCACCGCAATGAGAAGCCTGTGCACCACAATGAAGAGTAGCCCCCGCTCTCTGCAACTAGAGAAAGCCTGCACGCAGCAACGAAGACCCAGCACAGCCAAAAATAAATAAATAAATAAATTTATTTATTTAAAAAAAAAAAAAAAGAAAAGGGAGGGAGAGAGTGACAGGGTGACAGCCAAGCTCCTGCCGGGGAGAGGGAGCAGTGACTCAGGTCTGCAGAGCTAGGAGGAGCAGCTGTGTGGGTGGACGGTGAGTCACAGCCCAGCTCTGCCCTGCCTATGAGGAGAGGGCCAGGAGAATCCAGGTTGTTCAGGCCAGGAGTGACCCCCAGAGGGCCACTGTGAGAGGATGGCAGGTGGGAACCTGGCCTCAGCTTTGGAGCAGACCCTTGATGTATACTAAATAGAGACAGCACCTAAGGGAAGCTCTGGGTAAGGAAGAAGGGTGGCAGAGGAGCAGACGGAGCTAGAACAGGTGGGTATCTTTCCAGCCAAATATAGTCATTCCGGGGCTCCAAGGCTCAGTCCCTGCTCCACCCTTAAGAATCTCTGCAGGTGACTGGGGGCAAGGAAGCAGGCAATACTGGAGGCTCTGGACTCTGCCCTGTGCTTGTACTTACTTAGCCACAGCACCTCTGCTGGTTGAAGGATCCCATTTGGCCCTTCCTCCCTTGGAGTCTCTCTCAGGGACTCAAGGCGGTCAGGAAGTATCCAGGCTTGTGTAGGATTTGTAGACAGCCAGCATATCAATACAGCTCTCTAGGGACCCAGTGCTCACCATTCACAGCCTCCCGAGGAGGTGCTGGCCTAACCTGAGGGGGGACCAAGTGTTCCTCGTTCCCCTGTTTCCTCAACCTGGAGACAGGTGGATGGAGGAGACTAACACTGCACACCTTGTATGTGCCTAGCATCTCCACATCTGTTACCTTATTTTATACATAATAGTCAGTTGATGTGGGAATTAGGACTTGTGCACATTTTTTCATAGAAACTCTAAGGAAAGCATCTCAACCACTCCTTGTTCCTATCACCCAGCTTACCTCAGAGGAATGTACCAACCCCACACACCTTGCCTGTTTCAATTTGCCTCAGAGTATCCAGAAAGGCAGCAACGTGGCATGTGAGACCACGTTGGGCAAGAAAAACAACAGGGGCTTCGAAAGACAACAGGGGCTTCCCTGGTGGCGCAGTGGTTGAAAATCTGCCTGCTAATGCAGGGGACACGGGTTCGAGCCCTGGTCTGGGAGGATCCCACATGCCGCGGAGCAACTAGGCCCGTGAGCCACAACTACTGAGCCTGCGCGACTGGAGCCTGTGCTTTGCAACAAGAGAGGCTGCGATAGTGAGAGGCCCACAACCTGTGATGAAGAGTGGCCCCCGCTTGCCACAACTAGAGAAAGCCCTCGCACAGGAACGAAGACCCAACACAGCAAAAATAAATACATTAATTAATAAACTCCTACCCCCAACATCTTCTTTAAAAAATAAAAAAAGAAAAAGAAAAAAAAAAGAAAGACAGACAACAGGATCTACATTCTAGGACCTCCCATTGAGTTTGTCAGGCCAAGCGGCTTTTCCTTGAGGTCCTCCATGAAAACCTCCAAACCATAGGTGTGCCCAGTCGGCATAAATGCCAGATCCACTTATTCTTAAACTGTCCACCGGGGTCCGAGGATGGGCATTCCTCACACCCACCTCTGAAAAGGTCCAGGTCTGTCTCTTCCAAGTCCATGACTTCCCGGCCTCGGCCACCTCCCGGGGGCAGCAGCTGGTCCGTAGATTGAGTAGGGGAGTCCAGATTGCTGGTTCCAGCCGCCAGCCCTCTCCGAAGCCGCTCCAGGCTGTCGCCGGTCACCAACGCCGAGAGCACTGCGGGTGAAGGGCGAGGCCGCTTCAGACGCCCCCGCCCAGACCCCCGTCGCCACGTACCGCTGACGGCGCCCGCCTGCCAGGGAGCACGGGCCCCACCAAGTGGCCCGCGCCGGGGGCGCTGCAGAGATCTTCCTCCGTGTCCCCTGCAGAGCGTCCCCATCCCCCCCGACCCCCGGCAGCCCTCTTACCTGCAGCCAGAAAGAGCTTCAGCACCACCGACGGCAGCAGCTTCATGGTCCCGGACTCGGCGGAGGCGGCGAGGCAGCAATCACTTAGGAGGCGGCGGCCACCAGGCGCTGGCACGGGAGCCGGGCGGGAGGAGCGCAGGAGATCCTGCCGGGCACGTTCTGCTGCCGGCCTCTGGGTGTAAGCCTGGCTGGGATCTGCGCGGAGCTCGCGGCCGCTGGGCGTCTCTGTATTCACTCCGTCTGTCCGTCCTCCCGAGCCCTTCAGCCTCAGTCTGGATGGCCAGCTACCTTCCGCGCGCAGCTCTCTCGGTAGACTGAGCGCTCCCGGGCTTGCGGCCGGGAATAAGGCTCCTGGAGGCGCCGAGGCTCCGCCCCGCCCCCTGCCGCCCCGCCCCCCCACTCCCGCGCTGAGAACTCCCGCCCGGCTCCAGGCGCCTGCCGCCCAGCCCCGGCCCCCGTGGGCGCGGCTGGGAAAAGGGGCGGGAGAGGGGGGCGGCACTCACATATTTTGGGACTAGGCCAGGGTAGCCGCGGCCTGACTGTGAGTAGGGCTGCTCACCGGCAGGTGGCGGGGACCAGCTCCTACCTTTACCCAGATGCTTGTCACGCTACAGCCTTGGGACTGCTGAGCTGCGCTTCGCCCTTGGACACCCCTCATTCCTTCCTCTCTTCCAGGCCTGGTACCTCCGGTCATCCCTGCTCTAAACCAGAGATCTCCACCCATGTCATCTTCTGAGCTTCAGAAACCCTCTTCTTTGCCTACCGATAAATCAAGTAGTAAATAATAATTAATTCATTTATCATTAAAAATTAGACACATGAATGCCAGGAGGTCTCGTGAGCCCAAGGTTACCAGAGTTGCAGGTGCAGGCACCTGGTATCAACCCAGCAAAAGCAAAGGAAGTTAGTAGTATTCTTCCAGCCACTGGAGTGGCTTCTCCCCATCTTTGTCCCAGAGGACATTGTCTCCATTAGGATTTTTGAACTATTGAGTATAATTCCCAGGCTTCTGGGATTGGAGAGACACAGGTTGTGAAACAAGCCTCCTACTTTTCCTTGCCTTTGAACACCACCTTCTTCTCCAACATAAAAGCTGAGCCCCCTCCCACAGGATCCAGCTGGCTAGCCTAGGTTGCCACGTTCAAGGTGCCAGGAGATTGATGTGTTTTTCTTCCAACTTATGAATTTTTACAGGGGTCTTCTGGAGTCAATGTCCTGACCCAAAGAAATGACTCTCTCAGTAGGCATTTCAGCTCCCAGGGACACACTGGGACGGGAGTTGTATGACACAAGGCTGGGTTGGCATTCAGAGCCCTCAAATTGTGCCAGATAGAGCTGCTTGCCTGATTCAGCCCACGTGTAGGGATAAAAACGGGCCTGCTATTTATACATAGTCTATCCCACTCTCCCTCCCCATCCCCACTTCTGCAGGGGTCAATGGGGCTCTTCCCTCTTAACTTGTCACTAGCAACTCTCCCCAGGTTTAGGTTTCCATAATGCCCTGGAATCACTACAGATCTAAGCTGGAATCCTAACTTTGCTTCTTACTGTGTGACCTTGGACAAGATATTTAATCTCACTGAGTCTCAGTTTCCACATCTCTCAAATGGGAATAACAATAGTAATAATGCCTACTTTGTAGAGAGCTTCGTGAAGATTGAACGAGGGAACACATATAGAGCAGTTAGTACAGGGCCAGACATATTGTCATAAATGTGACCCATTATTATCATTACTATTACTAATCATTCTATACTGACTGTTCCATTTCCTCTTTTCTCTTCCTTCCCCACAGGTCTGAGGCTCCGTGTGTGGTTGGGCTGGTTTTTAGGAGGAAGCTCACCTGTCACCTATTTGGCCAAGTGCCACTGTGGGATTGTTCCTTTTGGTGATCAGTATTGGGCCTAGGACCTCAGTAGATTGTTACCACCCAGGCCACAACTTTATTCTCCCTCAGCAGCTGCCTGACAACCTGCTTCCCCAAAACAAAGCCACCTTGGGGTCAGGGCTCTCCCCAGGGGAGGGTGGAGGGAAACACTTCCTGACACACAGCCAAGTCACCCCCTTCCCCTCACCACTGCCAGTTTCACACCCTGCTCTCCTGTCCCAGCATGCTTCTCCCTTCACACACTCTGACCTTCCGCCTTCTCACCCTCACATCAGTCTTAGCCCATTCATGGGGCAACTCCAAGCTTTCATCACACCTGTGAGCCTCACCCCAGCTAGGTTTGTGTGTCAGCCAGGTTTTATGGGAAGGACCTGGAAAAAGAATATAAAGGGCCTGGAATGGTTTGGGGACAGTCACTTCTCTCAGAACTTTGGGTGTCCTCTAATCAGAAAAAGGAATCATGATTCACGCTGGGGCAAAGTCATTAACTCATTTATTCCACAATCACTGAACACTTTTCAGGCACTAGGGACACAGCAATAAACAAGACAGCCAAGGATATGCTTTTATAGAGCTTGCATTCTACCAGAGGGGGAGACAGGCAACACATTAAGTAAATTAAAAAGGAAACTAGATCCTATGATGACAAGCGCTAAGATGAAAGTTAAAATTCAATGACATACTATAGGATGCTGTGTCCCTGTGTTTGGGACAACACGTTAGACTTGCTGACTGATTAGCAAAGGTCTCTCTGAGCCTGTGACCTGTAAGCTGATGCTTGAATACGCAGAAGGAACCAGACTTGTGATGATCCATTGCCAAAGTATTCTAAGCCGTGCAAATAGGGCAAAAACTCTGAGATGGGAACAAGCTTGGAGCACTCAGGGAACAGCAAGAAGGCCAGAAAGGAGGGAGGGTTATGAGATAACATTGAAGCAAAGGCTAGTGACAGATAACAGAGAATGTTATAGGCCCAAGGTAGATGCTGGATTTTATTCCCTATCACTGTGAGGATCAAAGGAGAGACGTCAGTGGGAAAGCACAGTTATGCAGGATTCTTTCACCTCTTCCCCTTTCTCTATCCAGGCCTCTCTACCCCACTTGACTGCTCTCTGGCAGTCAAGTGCCAGGGACACACTCCTGAGGAAGCAGACAGGCCACTCTTCTTTCCCTGACTATCTGGGCCATGGGCAACTGAGGCTTAGAAACCTACTGGCCCTGGGCCACCAGTGAGTCACAAGGGGACAAATCCACAGCAGAAACCTTGGCATCCTGCTTCCCAGCTCTGTGCTGGGTTCCCAGGCCTCTGGAAAGACAGGCTCCTTGGGACACTGTCACTGACTGTGCTAGGCCATACAGACCTTCATTTAGGGAGAGCACTTGCAAGCCAGTGGAGAGGAGGTGCTGGTAGGGACAAGAATGGGGAGAAGGGGACTTGGAGAGGGGACCCACCTGAGTCCCTTCCCCACTGTGGCTGAGATGTCTATGCTAATAGATTGGTTCTCCCACACCTGGCTGTGCATCAGAATTACCTGGGAATTTATTTAAGACAAAGAGGTTCTCCTAATTCAAAACTTCTGGGGTGGGTCCCAAGAATTTACACTTTCGGCAGGTAATTCTGACATCAGCCAGTTTATGAAGCACTGGTCTGCATAATTAGGATAACAAGTTAAGAATCTGAGCAAAATCTGAACCTCTGAAGCAGAGGCAGAAGAACTTTAAGTAATGACACTTCCCATGTGCTCATGATCTTGAGTGATCCTCACAACTGCCCTAAGACTAGATACTCCTCCCTATTTTAAAGGGGTGAGGCTAAAAACAGGTGAGTAACAGCCCAAAGCCACCCAGTTAGTAAGAATCTCAGCCTCAATTAGAATTCCTCTCTTTTTCCTGGACCTGTGCTCGTAAGCTCAACACTGCTCTGAACGAATGCATGAGACGACGGCCGCCGTCTCTCTGCCTCTACCGACAATAACATCCTCAGCTTTACTGAGGCTCAGTGCTCCATCTGTCTTGTGGGGAGGTGCTAAGAATCTCTGCCTCACAGACTGGAGGGAGGCCTAGGTAAGGGCATTAAGGCAGCTAGTGAAATGGGTACAATCTTGGGAGCCAGACTGTCACGGGTTCAGATTTAGGTTCTGCTATTTTTCTAGCTTTCTAACTTTGGACATGTTAGTCAATTTCTCTGATCTACAGTTTGCTTATCTGTAAAATGGGGATAATAATAGTAGCAGAATATGATGCCTGGCCCATAGTAGGTGCTTACTTGGTGACAGCTGCAGTTAGGAACAAATGCTTCCTTCTTTCTTTCTTCCTTTCCCCCTTCCTTCCTTTCTTCCTTCATTTCTCCCTCCCATTCTTTGTTCCTTCCTTCCTTTCTTCCTCCCTCCCTTCCTTCCAGTGGGAATTTAGTACGGTGCTGCTTTCACCTGGGCCAGTCCTCAGTTGAAGTGGTCCCTCTCTGCTGCGAGATGGCCATTCTTACCAATGAGTTGGTGGATCTGCAAGGGCACTCAAAGTTTTAGAAACCTCTACCCAAGAAAGCAGCCCTCATCGCTCAGAGAGAAGCATGTGCCCCCTGGGGGATGGGATTCAGCTGCCTTCTCCTTCCATTCTGACCAGAGAAGTGAGTCCCAAGTAGACCCAGAACTCGGCTGGCTGGGGATAATGGAGGGACTCCTCCACTGAGGGTACTTCTATCACCAGGTGGCCATGAGCCCAGCTCCCCAAACTTGGAAGCTCAGGGTAAGGGGTCATTTCTCCTACCCTAGGCTGATTTCCCTCATCTGTGTCTCTATCCCCATCAGAGCCAGTTGATCAGGCAATTTAGGGGGGCGGTGCAGCAGAATTTGAAGTCAGGCCTGACCTTTGGAGTCCCCTTGCACCTCCTATGCTGACTGGAACCCCTGGAGGAAGTGCCAGATAATACTTCCTGTGCACCTGGGGGTAGAGAGGCTCTTATGTCTCATGGCCTGGGGTCAAGATCCATTTGAATAGGATGATAGATAGGAATGGATGAGGTGTGTGTGGGGGAGTTAATGGGAAGTCTGAAATCCCTGTCATCCCCAGAAGATGTTGAGGAAAGGATATTTATGATGTGCTTGGTGAACGCCTGGATCCCAAGCCATCCTCCTCCATTTCTGGGCCCATTTCTGTGGCTTCAAGAGATTTAAATCTCCAGTCCCAGGACTTTACCCCTTCCGTCATCCCTTAGCACAGATGGCTTACTGGAGGGACAGGCAAGTGATTCTCATCCATCGTACAACCCGCCTCCTTCCTCAAGCCTCAGGTTCCACCATATAAAATGAAGGTTTGAAACAATTGTTCTGTATTCAGGCACTGGCCAGTGATGTCCATAGTGAATTGTTGGCAGTCGTGCTGCTGTGAAAAGTCTTGCTGAGACAATTCTATGACGATCAACAGTGCCTGATCTACAGGGTGTGATAATTTTCTCTCTGTGCCTCAGCTTCTTCATCTTCAGATGGGGGGAGAATAACAATCTACTTAGGGGGTTCTTGTGACAATTGAAGGAGATATCATCTCTGAAAGTGCTTTGCAAAAGGGAAAGCCCTATATAAATAGGTCAATACTATTATTAACGTCTCCAGAGCTCAGCCTTGGAACGAGGTCACATCACATCCTGTACCAGGAATGTATAAGTTTGGTTCCTCTTAGAAATGTGGTCACAGAGCTGCAATTTAACAATATCCATTTGCTCTTTTTAAAATTTATTTTATTTTATTATTATTATTATTTTTGGCCACGCCACGTGGCTTGCGGGATCTTAGTTCTCCGACCAGGAATCGGGATGTGCTCCCTGCAGTGGAAGCGTGGAGTCCTAACCACTGAACCGCCAGGGAATTCCCACTTGCTCTTTTTGATAACTTAAGGTTGATTGATCTAAGACAATGGTTCACAAAGGAAGAGATATTACCTCCTAGGGGATATTTTAGGAATCTGTGGGAGAGTTTTTGGTTGTCACCAGATTAGGGAGCCTCAGGCATTTGTGGGGGAAAGACGTCAGGCACACACAATTAAGAATTGCCCCAACTTCCACTGCTTTTGAGTGTCCCGCCAGATACTCATATGGGTGAAACTCTTGATTATAATTACTTGAGTCTAGACACATCTCTAATTCACCGAAAAATACAAAAAGAGTTTTTGCACTGACTTTTCCAGGAATGAAAGTAGCATGAGTTTTCATTTTGGCATTATCTGAGTTGCCAAACGACAAACCTGTGTCAGTATTTGTAGTTGTCACATTCAAGGTAAGTCTGTGTAGGTGCAACTTCACTGAGATTTCTAGAGTAGTCTGACCAAGCATTTGCCTATTCAAATAATATTATTTTATTTAAAATCACCTGTTTTATATTAATTAGGGTATTCACTTTCTTTAAATAGTAAATGTGCAGTTAGGATATTATCTGTGAACTTCATTTCAGAATAGTAAAGGGACGTTAATGTATTTGTTATAAAAAGGAAATATCGATTCTGAAAGAGTTGAGAACCACTAACATAAGAGATGTTCACATGGAATATGAATATCTGTATCCTTTGTAAAAGTGCTATTCTAGATATTATTACATACAAGGTCCCTGGCCAGTGCCTGAATGAGGTGTAATAAACTCCTCCTGTAGTTCAGTGTTAGGAAGTTTGGCTCATCTGGTATCTGGTATAGGTACTTCCTTTTATGAGATAATGCAGGTGTGGAATTCATATGTTCCCTTTTTGCATCCACTGCAAAGAAGCTCACAGTTAAGTTTTGGTGCTCAGTTGCAGTGATTATCCCCAGTCCAGCATTTTGAAGACAATTATTTCTTACTTCTCCAATTTGATTTTATTATGGGGCTCTTTAATCATTCTTTAAATATTTACTTGTTTCTATGTCTCTTGTTGTCTAAGTCTTTTCTGGTAGTAAGGGGAGCATAAGTAATTAGTTTGAAACTCAATAATCACATACCTGCAGTTGCCTTCCCAACACTTCCTCAGTCTGGCAGTCTAGGTCAGAGGCACCCGGAAAGCCTGAGGTAAAGCGGTTTACTGTGGGCTCGGGTGGTTTTGCTCTGCAGACTCGATCTCTCTTTTTCCTCTGCCTCCTCCTTTCAAAGGCTCTCACCCCTTCACTCCAGATGGAGTGTCGGCATTGTGACAAGTGGAAGCAGGCTCCAGCTGTCAGGGTCCACTCCAAATCTTGGCTGGATCTTGGTGTCTGGGGTCAAGCTGGGGTCAGAGAAGGGCACCCCAGTTCCAGGATGAGAGATGCACAAAGCTCCAGCTGGAGAGATTCTTCCTCCCCATATACTCTCCTAGCATCTTGTCTGAATCCCTCAGAGAGGAGGCTTTAAGCTGGGCTGAGGCATGTTACTGACACCTTTCTGCTCCCTGGGTCCACCAGCCCGTAACTCTGACCTTGAGCAAGGTATCTCTCTGAGCCTCAGTTTCCTCATCCAGAAATGGGAACATTAGCTACCTCAAAGGGCTACTGTGAAGACTCACTGAGATAACCTGCAAGGTGCTCAGGCAGTGCTTGGAACATAGCAAGTACTCAGAAACCAGCAGTGGCTGTTCATTCCACTCTGCCCTGGATTGGTATGACTCATAGGCCTGTCTGCTGGCCCCAGCTGTGAGCTCCTGGAGGCAAGAGCATGCATTCAATCTCAGCTCCTCATTCATAAGTTCAGTGACTGTGGCAAATTGCTCAACCTTTCTGAGCCTCAGTGTTCTTATGATAAAGTAAGAATAATGAAATATACCTCAAATTTGTGGTGTGAGTAAAATTAACAGTGGTTATTTTGGGGTAAAAGGGCATTTGAAAATTTATTTTATGTTATTTTTACTCTTATGAGCATTTTCTGTTTTCTCTAGAACAAATGCAAATTACTTATGTATTGTAAGTCATTTTTCAAAAATGTTCTTTTTTTCTGAAAAAAAACCTTTAAATTTATTGAGCACTCACTACATTTTAGGTATTGTTCTACGAGCTTTACATACATAATTTTATTTAATTCTCACAACAGCTGTCTGAGGAAAATAGTATCTTCACCCCCATTTAAATTAATTTATTTATTTGGTTGTGCTGGGTCTTAGTTGCGGCAGGCGTGCTCCTTAGTTGAGGCATGTGAACTCTTAGTTGTGGCACGCATGTGGGATCTAGTTCCCTGACCAGGGATCTGGTCCCCTGCATTGGGAGCACCAAGTCTTAACTGCTACCACCAGGGAAGTCCCCACCCCCATTTTATAGATGGGAAAACCAAGGCTTAACGAGGCTGAGCAATTTGCTCAGCTGGTTGTAAGTGAATCTATACATGTGATAAAATTTCATAAAACTATACACCCAAACACACACAAATGAGTGCATATGGAAACAAGTGAAATCTGAATAAGGCCTGCAGTCTAGTTAACAGTGTTGATCTTATATGTCATCGTCCTGGTTTTGAATATTATACTATTGTTATGTAAGATATTACCATTGGGGGAAGCTGGATGAAAGGTACCAGCCAGAGACCTGCTTTTTTTTTTACAACTTCTACTATAGTTCTTCTTCTATGATTAGACTCACATAGTTTTTTAAAAAATAAGTTAAATTAAAAGTTTTTTAAAACTGTGAGTTTTTTAAAAGCTTGTCATAAGGATTACATGAGATAATGTGCCTAGCACAGTGGTTGGATGCAACTGACATTTCACTATATGATATTTTCTTTCTTCCCCACTCTGGAAGTGACTATTTTCATAGCTTTTAATTATAACAGCCTCCCTCTATTGTGTTTACTATGTACCAGGCCTATTTTACATGCATTGTTTTAATAAAGCCTATGAAGTGGGCACTTTTATCATTCCCCTTCTGCTGTTAGGAAAACTCAGGTTCTGCAAAGGTAAATCTCTTCTCCACTTGCTACAAAGTGACCAAGCCGGGATTTACACCCAGGCAGCCAGTTGGTGACACTGCTTCCTCCCCCTCAGGGCCAATTCAGTGTACTGCTAAAGGTCTACTTTGAACCTTGGAAATCATCTACTCCAACTGTCTCAGTTTCGGTGGAAGAAAACAGGCTCAGAGCAGGGAGGGGCTTTGCCCAAGGACACCCAACAAGTCTGTGTTTGAGCTAGGATGAGAACCAGGTCTTTGAATTCCTGGGCCAGGGTATTTTCCAGAGCTCATGCCCAGGGCTGCTCTCCCAGACAGCACACCTTCACTGGCCCTGTCTGGGAGACCACTGATGCCCACAGACAGACCCTCCCTCACCTCCCTCACCAACCTGTGCAGCTCAGGGCACTTGAGACCCAAGAGGGAGAAGGGCCCAGGGAGGGTGGAGACATGGTGGCCCTCTATTTCAGGCAGCCTGGGGAGCCAGAGTAGTTGGGGCCACAGAGAGGGCAAGGGCAGACCCTCTGAGCTTTAGCTGGAATGGGGGAGGGAAGGGAGGCTGTGCTTGTGAGGGGGTATTCATGCCAAATCCGGCGCCTGTCCCCCTCAGGCTCTCTTGAGTCACTTGCCCCTGGGGTTGGGACACATTCTTGGAGGGGTGGAGTCACAGGGATTCCCCATCCTCTCAAGCCCTAGGCCAGTTTCTATTCTTCCTGGGACTGAAACCAACTTCTCTATCAGACTCAGCACCCAATTCCCAACTGGTAATATAGTGACTCGCTCCTCTAATTCCTGCCCTGGGAACTCCTTGGACTTGAGATATTTGCCCCAAGTCCACACCCGGGGTTGGTGAGGAGGCCCAGCCTGAGTTCCATTTTTCAGAGAGGAAATGGGTCCCAGGTATCTAGTGGGGAGGTTGACCCGCATTCAGTTGAGCCTGATGGGTCTCTGTCCCCATCGCTGTTGCGCTCCCCCGTACCCCATCCCGCCAGGCCAGTCTGCAGTGGCTCAGGGCAAGGCGGAGGATCAAGGACCCCTTCCTGCCATCCCCACCATCTCTGCGCCCTAGTGGGTCCGCTCTGGGAAGCAAACCCTGCCGCTTGGCCCAAGGGAGCGGCCCTAGCGATCGTTTCTGCGGGGAGCAGCGCCCTCATGTGGCCTTAATGAGAAGCTCAGCTCATTTCCCAGCCCCTCCCTTCCTATGACCTCATTGAACAAGTATTTATTGAGTGCCACCAGGTGCTCTAGGGGCAGTGGTGAAGAAGATAGATAAAATACCTGTTCCGTGGACGGTACATTCCAGTGTGTGTGTGTGTGTGTGTGTGTGTGTGTGTGTGTGTGTGCGCGCGCGCGCGTGCGTGCGTGCGTGCGTGTGGAGGGGTAGGCAATAAACGATTGAAAAAATAAACAAGGCAGTTACTAGTAGTGATAATTGCGAGGAAGAAAATAAAACAGAGAAATGTGATGGAGAAACTTAGGACTCCATGAGTAGGTAATATCTAAAATGAGACGTAGGTGACAGGGATCCAGTCCTGTGAAGATCCGGGGTAAAAGCCTTCCCTACAGAGAGAAGAGCCACTGCAAAGACCCTCAGGCAGGAACAGGCTTCACAAAACAGAGGGAGGCCAGTGTGGCTGGAAAGGAGTGAGCAAGGACAGAACGGTATGAGAGTCCATCAGGGAGGCAGGAGGGCTGGAGCCAGACTATAGATCAGATCTTATAGACCATGACAGAGTTTGATTATTCTTCTAAGAGTAAAGAGAATGTATTGGGTGGGTTTTGAGCAGAAGAGTTATATGTCTTGATTGCCTTTTAAAAGAACCTCTATGTTTGAGTGAAATGGAAATGTATTTTAAAAAATAAAAATAAAAATAATAAAATGAAGGCCCCTATGGCTGCTGTGTGGAGAATGGAAGAGTGGAAGCAGAGAGATCACCGTAAAAGGTTAGAAAACTATTGAAATAATTCAGGTGAGACATGATGGCAGCTTGGAACATGGTGACCATGTTGAAGTGGGGAGATGTGGTGGAATTCCGGAACTACTTTGAAGGTAGAGCCAACAGGACTTGCTAATAGACCACGTTCTCCCTTGCTCATCTAGTGCCAGGAACTCCTCCACAAGCACACCCTAACTGGCTCCTCCATCCTCACTGTGGGGCTGAGTTAGAGAGGCGGACCCCAGGCACACAGCTAAATTAGGAAGTTTCCAGGTGTTGTTGGACAAAGGAACTTAAGACTCAGGCATCTGTTCTTCATGAACTGCCTCCACTTTCCATCATCAGCCCATTTAGTGGGCAGGGCCTCTGCCAGCTATCTCCCTTCTCCCTTAGCTTGCTTGATTTCTATAGACCCAGTTATTTATTAGGTCTCTGTTTGTCCAAATGGGTGCCCTCAGTGTGTGTTGGTGACACTCAAAACAGTCCACGGTATCTGGTGTTTGTATTTGATACAGAGTAGTGGGTAGTATAATCTGGGGGTCAGTCCTCAGACCCAAGCAAGCGATGTATTCCTGTTAATTTACACAAAATGCAGTGGGGTCAGACCAGATCCCACAGGAAATGCGCACCGCCTTTTGCCCCAGGTTGGGCATTTCTGGAGAGCCTGGGAAAGGTCAATCTAGCCTCACACTCTTAGGCTAGCAGGGAATGGGGAAAACAAGCAGGGGAGGAGGTGACTGGTTGGCTCTGGAGTCAGTTGGCCTTGCTGTTTGTGTTGTGCTGCATGCGGAGTGCATTATAAATGTAGCCAGCCATCAGGCCCCTGGCCTCAGAACCTAGGACCACACCAGTCCCTGAGAGTCTGTGCAAGCCTCACCGAGATGAAGCTGCCAGGCCAGGAGGAGTTTGAAGTCTCCAGTGCTTGTGAAAATATACCTACAGGAGAGCTGGACAGTGGCCCTGGCTGTGGCCCCAGTCCTGATGGCCCCTTAGACACAGACAGCAGGGAACAGGGGGTGCCCAAGGACCCTCTGCCTTTCATTCAGCTGAATGAGCTGCTGGACTGGCCCTAGGTCCTGGAGTGGAGAGAGACAGGCGGGTGAGTGGGACCCAGGCCAGTTTTATGGGGCCCTTCCCCCTCCCCCACTGGAGCCTCCTCCATGACTCCCAGCTCTTCCTGTGTATGGCGTGGTAATCTCACCCTCAATCAGGAGTTCCTTCCTGTGTTCCTCATTTCAAGACCCTCACCCTCTATGGTGCTCAGACTTCTCTGCAGTCTGGTTTTGAGTTCCACAAGACCCAAGATGAGGGCTGACTGCCCAGGAGGGGCATACTCTGTAACACTGGGCCCACAACTTCCCCACTGTCTCATTTTCCCTGGCTCTCCTGTGTCCCCACTCCTGAACCTGGGAGAGATGCCCTCAGTAACACTGTCTGCCCCTCTTCACCACAGGTGGGTGCTGTTTGAGGAGAAGCTGGAAGTGGGTGCAGGCAGGTGGAGCACCCCCCCCCCCCCCCGTGGCACTGCCCAACCTCCAGAAGCTCCACTTCCTGATGGCCAAGGGCCTTGTCCTGCTGGACTGTCCAGCTCAGAGTCTCCTGGGGCTCGCGGGTATGCTGGGACCCTTTGCTGGGAGGGCCTGGGCATCCATGCCATTTCTCTAAGATTTCCCCCACAAAGTTTTGGAATTTTCCAGAGCCCACCCCACCCCACCCTGGGGGATTACCCATCCCCGTCACAGGGGAGGGATAGAAATGCAGAGTGAAGAGAAAGTTCACTGGCCCCTGCGTTCCCTAGACTCTCAGAAGGGAAAGGGACCTGAGCAGAGGGCAAAGGGGAGAGTTCAGGGGCAGGGAGTTCGCAGGAAAGGGTGGGAGCCCCACCTCTGTTCTCCAGAGCAGGTGACCAGAGTGGAGTCGCTGAGCCCAGAGCTGAGAGGGCAGCTGAGAGACCCCCACGCCTCATCCAGACCACAAGCACCAGCCCCTGCTGAGGTGAGAGGCCCCTGCCTGGGCCCAAGACCAAAAACCCTGGAGTGGGAGGGTCCCAGATCTCCCCTGCACCTTCCTGGACCAAGAGTGGCCTAGTCTCAGCTGGGACCTCAACCCAGGACTCATGAGTGAGAAGAAGCAGGGGTAGTAGTGAGGGGAGAAGAATGGAGGGGCTAGAATCACAACAGCCAGAGCTCTGTGAAGGGATGTTCTTGGTAGGCACTGTGCCAGAGGTCCATGCACAGTATCTTATTTAATCTTCACAACCACCCTGGGAGGTAATACCACAATTAACCCCATTTTAGTGATGAGAAAACTGAGGAGCAGAGGTTGAAGTTGTGCTCCAGTTTTCACAACTTGGCAAAGCTGGTCAGGGAGCCCTGGTGGATCCACCCCAAAAGCCTGTGCTCTTAATCACCGCATAATCCTGTTTTGTAGGATCTGCTCATCCAAGAGGGGCTTCTCACGAGGAGGAAGCCCCCCTGAAGGAACAGGTTTGTGGCACTTCCTTGGGCAGGGCTGGGAGAGGAGTTAGGGGTTAACAGAGGTCCACCCTCCACTGGACTCCTCCTCAGTCAAGATCCTGCCAACATCCCCTCCCCTGAATAACCATTCATCCTCTGTGTCTCCTTGAACCCCAACCCAGCATCAGAACCCTCTGAGACAGAAGCTCCCACCAGGCGCTGAAGCAGGGGCTGTGCTGCCAGGAGAGCTGGGCTTCCTGGAACAGCCAGTGGGGGTCTCTTTGCGACTGTGGGATCCAGTGGTGCTGGGGCCCCTTACTGAGGTGCCCCTCCCCAGCAGGTGAGGCTGCTGAGTGGGGGTTGGTTATCCTGGAGCCCAGAGAAGGCCTTTACTGGCGAGGGGATTAGGAGGTCTTTGGGTCCAGTTCTCTGGGGGTGGGGATGGGGACTGGTACTCAGGGAGGGGTGGCAGTCAGTGCTGCAAAGAAGGTGTGCACAGGAGCGTGTATATGGGGTTGGTAGTGAGGTCAGAAGC
The DNA here is from genome assembly GCF_026419965.1 of Kogia breviceps. Lineage (NCBI taxonomy): Eukaryota > Metazoa > Chordata > Mammalia > Artiodactyla > Physeteridae > Kogia > Kogia breviceps. The sequence continues at coordinate 117,394,356 of NC_081313.1, forward strand.
CAGGACCTCCCTGTGAGATAGCAGCCTCTGACTCTCTCTGGGACCTGGTTCCTTCCTCAGGTTTTTCTGCCTTCTCCTTGGCCCTCCCACACAGGGAAGGGGCTACCATGAGATGGGCCGGGCAGTGGCCATCCTCCTCAGTGACCCGTTGAGCAGGGCAGGCACGTGTGTGTCTCTGTGTGTGTATACGTGTGTGCACACTTGTGTCAGTGAGTATATGGACTCTCCACGTGTAATCAGTACAGCAGTGAAGCAGAGTGTGGCTTCATGTCTGTGAGCGTAAGGACTGAATTCCCCTTGGCTACCACCGCACCTCCATCCCTTACCTAGCACAGGGCTGGCACACAGGAGGCACTCACGGATGCTCAGTGCATGCATGCGTGAATAAATGCTTGAATGACTCGTCTGCCTATGTGACTTGTGTCTAGTTTTGAAACTGTGAAAATGCATGTAAGGGTGCAGATCTGTATTTAGTGCCCCTCTGTGCCCCTATCCCCAGCAATTCCAGTGGTCAGTTTGGTGGGCCACCAACTTTCATGACCTTCTGGCAGCCCTGAATGCTTTCCTAGAGGAGGTGACAGTGCTCCCTCTAGGTCGATGGGACCCAGCAGCTCAGATTACCCCGCCTAAATGTCTGCCTTCTGAGCACAAAAGGTATCTGGGGGTCATCATGCCATAGAGATCCTTCCCTAAAGGCCTTGGGTCCAGTTCCACTGTTGAGGAGGGGCAGTGGGGTAGGGGAGGGGACAGGAAAGGGGCAGACCTAAGTTCTGCTGGACCACTCTGTCGCTGTGAGACCTTGAACCTTCCCCTGCCGGAGCCTGGCTTTCACTCCTGTTAGAAGGTCAGAATGTGACCTGGACCTTGTTGAAGTGAGGCCCAGGTCTCCGCGGTCAGAGCCGCGCCCCCAGCCAGCAGAGACACGAGCCGCCGCCAGGGGGCAGGGTGCCGCGAACTTCGGCGCCAAGTTGCGGTCTGATCGGGGATCCTCAGCCAACTCGGGTTCCCCTTGTCCTCAGGCTCCCCTCGCAACTGTGGGAGCCCAGGGGCCCCTCTGCCCGGCGAAGGACCCCGGCTGAGGACAGGCACGGCCGCGGGCCGCACGCGGCCAGCCCGGAGTTGCGGCGGACTGGCAGGTGAGGCGAGCTGGGGTGGGAGCGAGGGTAGCTGTCCTGGGCGGGGGGAGGCGTCACACGGGCCCAGAGGTGTGCGCTTACTGTGCGGGGGGGTGGGGGGGGCGGGAGAGGCTCACCTGGCCCCAGGGACGTGGGATGCGGGAACCTGGATCACTGATGACCCACGGGCTGGAGGCTCCTTGTCCAGGACGTGCGCCGGAAGGCCTCGTGGTACCCCAGCGACTTCTTGGACGCCCTGCACCCCCAGTGCTTCTCGGCCGTGCTCTACATTTACCTGGCCACCATCACTAACGCCATCACTTTTGGAGGTCTGCTGGGAGAAGCCACCGACGGTGCTCAGGTGGGGGGCGGGGGTGTGTGGGGGGGAGTAGGCGTAGCTTTGGTGTTCCACCAGCCATGCCCTTCCCCCTCCTCTGGGTCTATGGTTGGGCTGAGGAGACTCCTCGGAAGCTCGGGTTCCTGGGCTGAGGAATCCAGGGTCCTGTGCTGACAGGGCTCACTGTTGGCTTCTAGGGGGCGCTGGAAAGCTTCCTGGGCCCGGCAGTGGCTGGAGCTGCCTTGTGCCTGATGGCCGGCCAGCCCCTCACCATCCTCAGCAGCACCGGGCCAGTGCTAATCTTTGAACACCTACTCTTCTCCTTCAGCAGGTAGGAGAACTCCCCCACCTCACCTGACCCTCACTAGCACACCCTCGGCCTGGTCTTAGTTGGGTCAATAGGGGAGGGTGGAAACTGGCTCCAGGGGCACCTGACCTGGATTAGGTTGGGAGCAGAATGGGCACTTCCAAGCCCTGCCTGTCTCCCATCCCCCCGAGATCACAGCCTGGACTACCTGCCCTTCCGCCTGTGGGTGGGCATCTGGGTGGCCACCTTCTGCCTGGTGCTGGTGGCCACGGAGGCCAGCGTGCTGGTGCGCTACTTTACCCGCTTCACCGAGGAAGGCTTCTGTGCTCTTATTAGCCTCATCTTCATTTATGATGCCGTGGGCAAAATGCTGACCTTGACCCGTGCCTATCCCATCCAGAGACCTGGCTCTCCTGCCTGTGGCTGCCAGTACACAGACCCAGGAGGTGGGCGAGGGAAATAGGGAGCTTGGTGAAATAGGGAGGATGCAGGAAGGGTGGTCCCCATACTGTCCCCCTTAGTTAAGTTCAGCAAAATGCTGAGTACTTACCCAGTAACCAGCAGCACTTTTCCCTATTCTGGTTCTGAGTCAGATGAAAAATAAGTCAACAGAGAAGACCCAATATCTTTATTTCTGCTGAGAGAAGAACATTGTTGTATCTATGGGTGTATGGGCTTCCTAATGATGAAACCAAAATTGGATCAACTTACCCACTCAGTCATGGGTGCACTGGACAGGGACTGTCTCACCCTAGAGGAGCAGAGCTAAATGCATCCAGGGTGCAGGCAGCTTACTCCCTAGAGAGGGAGAGGAAGGGGCAGGGCCAGGCGTGCCCAGCTTCTTCTCCCAAACTCACCAATCAAATAAATCACTGCTCTTCTCCTGGGCTGAGTTACTGACTGGGTGGAGAGGAGCTTGGAGTATTACACTTGCACATGGTCCCTCCACATGGACCTGGACTGAGGAAGAGGTGTCCTCTCAAGAGTTCCAGACTCTGTATTAGGCATGAAGAAGACTAATTCTGGCCCCGGTGGAAACACACAGATTTGTGTGCTCATCCATTTGTTGGGTGTCTGCTTTGGCCAGTCCTGTGCCAGGCACCTGGGTTACAGATAAGTAGGGAATTTGAAGGGACAAGGGTATGAGGCAATGTCCTGAGGACAGACTTGGTAGTGATCGGAGTCAGCAGACAGATGAGTCAGAACTAAGAACTCTCTGGTTCAGCTGGACCTGTGAAATTAGGCTCCTGATTTGGGCTGGAGAAGGTTCCCAGGGGAGAAAACTCACCTGAATTCTTTTAAAAATAAATCTATTTATTTTTTATTTATTTAATTTTGGCTGCGTTGGGTCTTCGTTGCTGTGCGCAGGCTTTCTCTAGGTGTGGCGAGTGGGGGCTACTCTTTGTTGCAGTGTGCAGGCTTCTCATTGCCGTGGCTTCTCTTGTGGAGCATGGGCTCTAGGTGCACAGGCTTCAGTAGTTGTGGCTCGCGGGCTCTAGAGCGCAGTTTCAGTAGTTGTGGCTCATGGGCTTAGTTGCTCCATGGCATGTGGGATCTTCCCAGACCAGGGATCAAACCTGGGTCCCCTGCAGTGGCAGGCAAATTGTTAACCATTGTGCCACCAGGGAAGTCCCCACCTGAATTCTTCTCTCCTTCCAGGAAATGAGTCTCAGTGGATGAGCACAAAGCCAAAAGACAGAGATGACATCTTCAGCGTGGTGAGGGCTTGTTCCTGGGAGGGCCTGGGAAAGAAAGGGTAGAGACCAAAGAAGTCAGTAGTTCCAGGCTCTTCCCACCCCTCATAGGTCACTGAGGCCCAGCCATCTGCTATGGTTGCAGATCTCCTATCTTGTGTACTCAGTCTCAGTGGACATCAGTGGACATTTATTTCACTGCCCATAACCCCATCCTGGACCACCTCTCCACACAAGACCTAGGCCTGGTCAATGCATCCTTGCTGCCCCCACCTGAGTGTGCCCGGCAGGGAGGCCATCCTTGTGGGCCTGGCTGTCATACAGTCCCAGACATTGCCTTCTTCTCCATTCTCCTCTTTGTTACTTCCTTCCTCTTTGCCATGGCCCTCAAGCACGTAAAGACCAGCCGCTTCTTCCCCTCCATGGTGAGTGTCACCTCTCTTTCTGTGGGAGACTGGCTCTTGGCCTCGGGCCCTGTCTGCAAATGGGAAAGGGGCAGAGAAGGAAGGGGATGGTGGCCTGAACCTGACTGAGTGTCTGCTGGGTGGCCAGGTGTGCAAGATGCTGGGTGACTTCTTCTCAGTCCTGGCCATCCTGCCAGGCTGTGGCCTCGATGCCTTCCTGGGCCTAGCCACGCCGAAGCTCAAGGTGCCCAGAGAGTTCAAGGTGAGAGCTGCGAGTGCAGGGCAGAGGGCAAAGCAGGGCCAACAGAAAGGACCCTAGAGGAGGAAGAGGAATAGATCCCATACTTCTTCCCTAGTCTTCTGTTTTCTCACTCATAACATAGAAATAGTATAATAATGGTCTCACAGAGTTGTTGTGAGGACACATCGTGTGCCAGACACATAGCAAGCACAGAATAGGTAGCTACCATTATAGGTAAGGGGTTAAAAGAGTGGGTTCTGGTCAGCCAGCCCTAGGTCTGAGTTCCACTTCTGTCACTTCCTAGCTGTGTGACTTAGGGAAGTTAACCCGCATTCTGAGCCTCGATTTCTTCATCTATAAAATGGAAATAATAAATTACCATAGTTTTTACCTCACAGGTTGTTTTGAGGTTCACAGAAGATCATAGTGCAAAGCACTATCACATTTATGGGACTGGTACATACCAAGACCTCCATAAATGCTAGCTATTGTTGTTATATGTTCTCCCTACTTTTTTTTTTTTTTTTTTTTTTTTGCAGTACGCGGGCCTCTCACTGTTGTGGCCTCTCCCGTTGCGGAGCACAGGCTCCGGGCGCGCAGGCCCAGAGGCCATGGCTCACGGGCTCAGCCGCTCCGCGGCACGTGGGATCCTCCCAGACCGGGGCACGAACCCATGTCCCCTGCATCGGCAGGCGGACTCGCAACCACTGCGCCACCAGGGAAGCCCTGTTCTCCCTACTTTTGGCATGGCCCTACCCACTACACTACTCCCCAAACTCTTCTTGGCACCAACGATTGCCTGCTCTGATCCAGTAAAGCTGGAGCTCCCTGCCCAGGGCATGACAGTGCACAGGACAAGGCTCAGCACTGACTTAGCACCTAAACTTTGCCTGTGCATTTGGAGACCTCCCCTCCAGCTTCCCTCGGGGTAGGAGAGCACAGGGGCTCCAACTGAGGCAGCCTCAGGGGCTCAGAACCCAAGGCAGCAACTGGGGCCCTCCCCACCACCAGACGCTTGTAATCAGAGCAGACGCAGACACACCCAGCCCTGCCTCTGCCCCAGATCAAGGCAGGTGTGAACCTGAGTTGCCCAGCGCTGGATGGGGGTGCGGGGTACCTAGGGAGAAGCTCTCTGTACATCAAGAAGTGTGGGCGGGCCTCATCCACCACCTCCTCCTCTTGCAGGGAGGGAAGGACCCTGAGAACCAAAGTCCAGAGCCCTTAGCTCCAGCCCAACCCCCAGGCTAGTCCCCCTCCTTCTGCTCTCTGCCGTCCTTGCACTGGGATGCTTTGAACCAGCTATGCACATACAGACTGCTCCCACCTAGCATTCAGTGTCTTAGAGCATGCGGCGGGGGGAGGATGAGGGGGAGAGTTGTGGAAGAGTGCCAAGGCTGGAGTGTGCAGGTGAGGTGCTCCTGAGATACCCTCTCCAGCCTGTCCACGGACTGCCCTTCCCTAGCCCACACTCCGTGGACGTGGCTGGCTGGTGTCACCTTTTGGAGCCAACCCCTGGTGGCTGACCGTGGCAGCTGCCCTGCCTGCCCTGCTATTGTCTATCCTCATCTTCATGGACCAGCAGATCACAGGGGTCATCCTCAACCGCACCAAATATAGACTGCAGGTAAGGCCTGCTGGGTAAGACCCTAGGTCCCTAGCCCAAGGGACAGGAGCTCCAGGGTGGGGTCCAGGCTCCCCCTTTCGCACCCCAGAGGACAGAGGGCCCAGATCTGGGCTAGCTTCATCCTCATTGCCCCGCTGCTATCTGCAGAAGGGAGCTGGCTTTCACCTGGACCTCCTCTGTGTGTCCCTGCCGATGCTGCTCACATCAGCTCTTGGGCTGCCCTGGTATGTCTCAGCCAATGTCACCTCCTTGCCCCACATGGACAGTCTTCAGAGAGAGAGCAGAGCCTGTGCCCCAGGGGAGGCTCCCAGCTACCTGGGCATCAGGTGAGGCCAGTATTCAGGAGGCTGGAATGAGACGTGGGCAGCAAGGTGGGGTATTGGGTACAGGGCAGAGTTATTTGGGCAGCTTAAATTGTAAGCTGGCGACTCCAGAGGGCTCTCTCACTGCCCCATGAGTGTTGCTGTGGGGTGAATGGGTGGGTTCTGGGCTCTGAGGTGGGTGAGTCAGGTCTTCCCCTCTCATCCTTCAGCCATGAGACTGAGAGGGGCCTCCAGAGGAGTGTCATGGATATGAGTGTGGAGGCAGCCAGGGCTGAGCAAGGATGAGGTGCTACCTAATAATCCCCACTCAGTGTAGAAGCACCTCATTGATATTACAAAGTAACCATCACAAAAACAATTTTGTTGGAAACACAGTCTAACTGTCGAAAGTATGTAAAATCAACTTTGCAAATTATGAAGTAGAAGTTTTTATGTTAGTATAAAAATTGCTAATTTTCCATCAAAATAAAAGATAAAAACAAAGAGCAGCTCTGAGCTTGACCTGCTGAAGAGGACTGGGACCCCCGTATTGAAGTGACCTATCCCTTCCTCTCTGCCAATTTTTCACACCAAGCTAAGGTCCCCTCCCTGCCAGGTAACTATTGGGGGACGCCTCCGCTTCCCTCCTGCCAGGGTCTGTTGTGATGTTTGGCCAGCGTGCCCAGCCTGGGCACCCCAGGGGCTCTCCCAGACCCTAGCTAACTCCTCCTTTCCCCACAGAGAGCAGAGGTCGACGGGCCTGGCAGTGTTCATCCTCACAGGAATCTCCATCTTCCTGGCACCTATACTCAAGGCACCTTAGTCACACAAGCCAGCATCAGGGGCAGGGCAGTAATAATAATAAATATAGGAAGAACCGACATTGGCTGAACATTTACCACATGCTGGGCACTGTGTTAAGTTTTCTCCATACATAGTCTCATTTAATCCTCACATTACCGCTGAGAGGCATATGTACTTTAAAAATGAGGAACCTGAAGGTTAAAGAGGTTAAGGAGCTTACAAGACACCACCAAGAGACCTAGTTTCTCAGATCTACCTGAGAACCCAAACTCTGACCCAGTAGGCTTTCTACCCAGTGCAGCAGGGTGCAGACATGCCACCATCCCCAGAGCCCAAGCACTACCCTTGCTCCAGACTCTCAATGAGCCTTAGACTAAGAGTGTGATCATCACAACCCAGAAAAACTTTGAGGCAAAAGCCCTTCACTTCTCCCTCACTGGATATTTATAAACACCTACTGTGTGCAAGGCTCTGCGAGGCACCTGGGAGAAGGGGGTGGGGAGGGGAGTAATATTGAAGAAGAATATGGAACCAAGCCCCTGTCAGCAACACATACAGATGAATTAAAATTAAGCAACAAGGGCTTCCCTGGTGGCGCAGTGGTTGAGAGTCCACCTGCCAATGTAGGGGACACGAGTTCGTGCCCTGGTCCGGGAGGATCCCACTGGGTCTGTGAGCCATGGCCGCTGAGCCTGCGCATCTGGAGCCTGTGCTCCGCAACGGGAGAGGCCACAACAGTGAGAGGCCCGCGTACCACACACACACACACACAAAATTAAGCAACAAGTAACATCAGAAAGGTTCAACAAGCCAAGACAGCAAAGCAGTCAAGGAGGATGTGGAGAATGGTACACAAATTCACAGGCAGGACGACAATAGGTTAGTGGAGGGAAAGGTCATGGAGGCTGGGTGAGAGTAGAGTAGTTGAAAGAGCCAGATGGGCTGGATCAGCCGCTGACTAACTAGGTGACTCTCATTCAGCAGATTTTTACCGAGCATAAGCCATGTGCCAAGCACTCTTCCAGGGACTGGGGATATAGTGGTGATCAAAACAGATCATCCACATCTTGCATTCTGGTGAGAGGAGACAGATAAAAACAATTAAAACAATAAACTAGGATAATTTCAGATAGTGATAAATTCTACGAAACATAAAAGAGGGTAAGGTGATTTAGAGCACCAGGGGTCTACTTTATTTATTTATTTATAAATTTATTTATTTATTTTTGGCTGCATTGGGTCTTCGTTGCTGCGTGCAGGCTTTCTCTAGTTGCGGCGAGCGGAGGCTATTCTTCATTGCCGTATGTGGGCTTCTCATTGCGGTGGCTTCTCTTTTTGTGGAGCACGGGCTCTAGGCACACGGGCTTCAGTAGTTGTGGCACATGGGCTCCGTAGTTGTGGCTCGCGGGCTCTAGAGTGCAGGCTCAGTAGTTGTGGCGTACAGGCTTAGTTGCTCTGTGGCATGTGGGATCTTCCCGGACCAGGGCTTGAACCCATGTCCCCTGCATTGGCAGGCAGATTCTTAACCACTCAGCCACCAGAGAAGTCCCCAGGGGTCTACTTTAGATTGGCTGGTTTCTGGGGTGTCATGACATGAGTAGTGAGAAGTGTGAGTAGTGAGAGGGATGTCAGGGAAGAGCATTTTAGGTGGAGGGAATAGGGACTTCTCTGGCAGTCCAGGTTTAATCCCTGGTCGGGGGGAAAAAAAGAGAAACATAAGTGGAGGGAATAGCAAAGCAAAAGGACTTGCAAGGGGTAGAAGTAAACTTGGACATAGTGAGGAAAGGAAAGGGGCCCAGTATAGCAGGAACAGAGAGAGCAGAGAGGAATGTGAGAGAGAAGAGTGGTAAGAGAGGTGATGGGCAATTTACTTAGCCTCTCTGAAATCCAATTGCTCGATCTGTAAAATGGAGAAAATTATAGAATTTACTGAAGCTGATTGACGTGAAGCTTCAATGAAAGCAGGCAATACAAAGTGGGTATGCTTACATGCTGGAGGCTGGAGGCTGGGGTTGGAGCCTTGGGGGGGGGTATCTGGGCAGCTGGCAGAGGTGAACTACTTTGCCAGCTCTCCATTTCTCTCTACCAGTTCATCCCAATGCCTCTGCTCTATGGCATCTTCCTATACATGGGGGTGACAGCAGTTAGCAGCATCCAGGTGAGTCAATTAAAATCACCAAGTAACCCCACTCTTCTTTTCTTTCCCGCTGGTACCTCCTGCCTGCATTTGCCAATTCCCCTCCTCTCCTCTTTTCCTGCCTCTCCTGGCCACAGGGACTCTGCTGCCACGCTGTGGTTGGGGAGGGGACCAAGGGAGCCTTCTGACCATTCCCAACGCTGGGCTTGGATAGCTAACAGTGACACCCTCCAGGCTACCTGAGTACCCTGCTTTCCTCCTCCTCTTGTTCCCCCAGTTCACAAAGAGGGTGCAGCTATTATTGATGCCAGCAAAGCACCAGCCGGACCTTCTGCTCTTGCGGCATGTGCCTCTGAGGAAGGTCCACTTCTTCACAGCCATCCAACTTGCCTGCCTGGGTCTGCTTTGGATAATCAAGTCTACCCCTGCAGCCATCATCTTCTCCCTCATGGTGACTCGGGGCAGAGTTGGGTGGTGTCCTGATGGCTCCCAGGAGACTCATCCTGGGAGGGTGGCCAAGGCCTGAACAAGAGGAAGAATCTACCCTCTGTCATTTGTCTTGGCTCTGCCTGGTTGGGAATCCTAGGACAAAGAAAGATGGCCAAGGGATTACTACAGATGGGCTAGACCTGGGATACCTGGTTCAATTCCTTTCCCAATCTCTTTGGGCTGATCAGCCACAGGTAGGGATATAAAGCCCAGAAGAAAACTGAAGACCTGGGAGAGGCAAGGCTGGCACTTTTGTTACTCAGTAAGGTGATAATGTAAGTGGCTTCCGGCTTTGTTTTTACTCACTGAGGAAGTTAAGAGCCGTGGGCTTTGCACTGGAACCAATCTGGTTACTACATCCCAGCTCTGTGACCTCTGAGAAGTTACTAAACTCTCAGGGCCTCAGTTTCATTCTCTGTACAGTAGGAATAATTATGTCTACCTCATATGAATGTGTTAGCATTCAGTGAAACTACACACAATGCCTTGCACATAGGTAGTGCTCAATAAATGTTACTGTTGTTAATGTTCCTGCTGCTATTGCTGACAGCTCTTGGCTTTGTTTCTATCCCTGCAGTTGCTAGACCTGGTGGAGGTCCAAAAAGCATTGGAGTGGGTCTTCTCACCACAGGAACTCCTCTGGCTGGATGAGCCGATGCCAGAGAAGGAGAGAAGCATCACTGAGAAGGGGTTGGAGCCAGGGTACTCATTCAGTGGAAGTGACAATGAAGATGTGAGCTCCAGGATGGGCCCTCTCAGGAGAACAGGGCAGGGGTGGGGGAGAGAGGTCTTCTCCAGGAGTTGCCCCTAAAGTGTAATATCTCTGTTAAGTCTGAAGATCTGATCAACACAATCATTCCTCTTTGTTCTGTATTAACATAGGCACACTGAAGGAGCGAGGGAAATTTTTTTCTTCATATGAGCCCATGGTGGGTGGAAAGACCTGGAGACAAAGTGCTGATCTTTGTCTTAATGTGGGTTTATATCCTTTCACTCTCTGGGTTCCTTTCTCTCTTCTGTCTGTCTCAGTCTTTTGTCTTTCTGTTCCCAACTCATCTTGGGATCTCTGTTCCATAGTCAGAGCTGATGTATCAGCCATAGGCTCCGGAAATCAACATCTCTGTGAATTAGCTGGTATGGAGTTGGGGCTCCAGGAAACTAAGCGTGAGGTAAAGGTGTGAGGAAAATGCTCCTGGTGTTGAGGATGGGGAGGTGCAGGCTCAGACCTTGGAAAGCTCCAATGTACTGAACAGCCCTGTTTTCTCTACATGCTCCAGTCCCTCCTGAACCCCGTAGTAGGGGAGGGGGTAGCAGAGTCTCTCCAGAGGAAACAAGCGAGGGTTCCTGGGCTTGGCTCCCTGTGGCACTGAAGTCTGGCCAGTAGAGGGAGCTCAAGCTCACACCAAACTGGAAGGGATGGGAGGTGGGGAAGGGAAGGGCACAATGATAAAAGAATGGGAAGGAGCAGGGAGGAGACGAAGGAAGGATAAAGCCTCCTGCAGCTTTCCTTGCCTTGGAGTCTCCTCCCATAGGCTGCTTCAAACCACACTCCAGACAAGTGGAAGGATTCTTTGTCACTTGCCCTCTCTGCCTTTCCTTCATTTTATTCATCCATTTATCAAAACATTTTCTGAGTACTTTTGGAGTATCCAGGTACTAGAGATACACAGTGGTAAGATAGTCATGGTCCCTGACCTCAGGAAGTTAAAATTCCAGTGGGAAAGACAACTGTTAGAGTGGGATAGTGCTGGCTAAGGGAGGGAGAGGCAGTGGCAGCAGAGGCCTCCGATCTCTTCTTGGAGGGTGGTGAAGGTACAGTGGTGGGAGTTGGGTAGGGCTTCCAAGAGGAAGTAGTCCATAATTTGAAATCTGAAGAATGAACAGAAGCTAGCCAGGATAAGATGGAGGGAAAACGTTCTAGACAAAGGGTACAGTACATGCAAAAGCCTGGAATTTATTCCCCCTTGATGAAATGAACTCTTTGGAGCTCCACCTCGCCATGGCTCTCCAAGCCCAAGTGCCCGAGACCCCACCAGTTGCAATGGAAAATTCTGGGGGCTGGAGGGAGACAGGGAAAATCACGGGATGGCCCAGAACAAGATCTCCTGAGCTCTCCTTATCCCCTATCACTGCTTGGCTCTGTTCTTTGCCTTGTTGTGTAGTCCTTGCTCTGACCCCACTATGTCTTCTCTCTGTTCACAGGTATTTACTCAGGAAGTCAGGACATTGTTGGCCTTTGGCTTAACTGCCAGATGCTCAGTCGGCTGGGAACCTGGAACATTGGGGCAGGACTGGAAGGCAGCTGGCCAAGACCTCATTCACCCGCCTGAGCCAGGGGTGGAGAATGGCAGGGGACAAGCAGGTTTGCTTTGTGGTTGGGAAAGTCTGGTAAGCCAGAGGGACAGACCAGACCCCATTCACTCTCTACCCCATTGAAGGAACCTAAGTCTAGAAGCCCTTCCCATTTTGAAACTTCTGTCCTCACAAATTCTCTTTTGTACAGTCAGGGGGTTGTCAGGGAACTCTTTTCAGTTTGCAAAAGGGAAGAAAAGTCCCTCTTTCCAGAAAAGTATTTCTCTATTTTAAACAGTTTTTTTACACATATAAAAATAAACTTTAGGGCTTCCCTGGTGGCGCAGTGGTTGAGAATCCGCCTGCCGATGCAGGGGACAAGGGTTCGTGCCCTGGTCCGGGAAGATCCCACATGCCGCGGAGCGGCTGGGCCCGTGAGCCATGGCCGCTGAGCCTGCATGTCCGGAGCCTGTGCTCCTCCACGGGAGAGGCCACAAAAGTGAGAGGCCCGCGTACCGCAAAAAAAAAAAAAAATAAAAAATAAACTTTAGTTTTTTGACCACAAAAGTGAATGAGATTATTGCAAAACATTGGAACACTCCAGAATGTGTAATTTTGAAATGGAAATCATCCCAGAGATAACCAGTGTTCACATTTTAGTGTATATTGTTCAGATTTATTGAGTTCTATAACATGCTTGATACTTAAATGTGTTGGATGTTTTCCCCATGTCGGTACTACATACATAGCCAACATTCCTCTTGCATAAAATAAATAACTTTATAAATTGAAAAAGATATCATATATACAAAAGAGTATATAAAATGTCTTCTGCAAGTGCAAGAATTTCTCCAGAGTATATACCTAGGAATGAAATTAAAGAGTAACAATAAAAAGAGCACCTGGTGGCGCAGTGGTTGAGAATCCGCCTGCCGATGCAGGGGATATGGGTTCGTGCCCCGGTCTGGGAAGATCCCACATGCCGCGGAGCGGCTGGGCCCGTGAGCCATGGCCGCTGAGCCTGCGCGTCCGGAGCCTGTGCTCCGCAACAGGAGAGGCCACAACAGTGAGAGGCCCGCGTACCACAAAAAAAAAAAAAAAAAAAAAAAAGAGCACCTGAGTATCCAACACTCAGTTTAAGAGGTATCCTAGTACCTCAGAAATCCTTCTGTATGTTCCTTGCATACTGCACCCCTAACTCCCCATAAACACATCAGAATTTCATGGTAATTATTTTCTTGCTTTTCTTTATAGTTTTAACATCTATTTATGTATACTTGTGTATTTATTATTTTGCCTATTTTTGAATGTTATATAAGTGGAATCACAGTATATGAGTTCTCTGCTTCTTTCACTCAGCATTGTTTTGAGAATTATTCATATGGACCTATGCAGCTGTAGTTTGCTTATTTTCACTGCTGTTTAGCACTCCACTGTATGACAATACACAATTCAATTATCCATTTTACTGTTGACTGAAAAGAATTCACTGCTGAAGCCATCTGGACCTGGTGCTTGCTTTGAGGAAAGTTAAGTTCATTCAAATTTGTTAATGGTTATAAGATTTTTTTAAAAAATTATAGACTATATATTTTTAGGATGGGAAAAATCAAGGTTAAGTTTAATTTAGAATTAACGAAGGTAAAATGAAGTTTTGTTTTTGTTTTCATTTTTCTCTTTTTTGGCCGCTTGGCTTGCAGGATCTCAGTTCCCTGACCAGGGATTGAAACCGGGCTCCCAGCAGTGGAAGTGCCAAGTGCTAACCACTGCACTGCCATGGAATTCCCAAAATGAAGGTTTTTATTGAATTATTTAACAGCCTAAAGTTTTTTCCCAAAAACATGAAGATCCAAAACATCCCATAAACAATAAATTTATTCCAAAGCACACAGCCTTTCCATTACTGAAAATGCTATCTTTATCTTATCTCAGTTGGTCCAGGGTAGGTTTTAGCAGCATTATTTTGGTAATTTTGGCTTCATGTTGGCTGGGGAGAATTTACAGGTGGTGACTAATAGGCAAATAATTTGAGAAGTTCCTCCCTTAAATGTTTTATAGGGACTTCGTGGTGGTCCAGTGATTAAGACTCCGTGCTTCCACTGAAGGGGACACGGGTTCCATCCCTGGTTGGGGAACTAAGATCCTGCATGCCACACAGTGTGGCCAAAAATTTTAAAAAAAATTGTTTTATAGACTTGAGCCTCTTCTTTCTATAATATTATGGCTATTTCAGCCCCTGGCAAAAAAGCATTTGCTCAATAAATGTTTTGAGAGTGTTTGAATAAATGATGCAGAAATGTTATGAATGCAACAGATGATTGTTAAATATTCAGTGAACATCAGTGAGAAGAGAAAATCATACTTTCTACCCTAAAAAATGAAAAGTGCTGTCTCTTTTGCCACGCTTTCCCAAAATGATTTAAGAAATCTGCTTCACAGTTTGCAGCACTAGTTGAGAGTAACTTTTGGGGAAAGTACATAATGAAAAAGACAGTACATAGTCTATTAATATAAATTAATGATCCCAAATAAGGATTTAAATAATGGGAGCCGAAATCAGTTGTGTGTTTTTTAATGGTGATGGAATATACTAAAACAGTGATATCTATATCAGTAAGAGAAAGGAAATATGAAGTATCAAGTTCTTAAATGTAATTTAAAATTTTTATTTATTTATTTTTCTGGCTGTGTCGTGCGGCATGCAAAATCTTAGTTTCCCAACCAGGGATTGAACCCATGCCCCCTGCATTGGAAGTGCAGAGTCTTAACCACTGGACTGCCAGGGAAGTCCCCCTTAAATGTAATTTTTTTTAAATTGAAGAGTCGTAGTCTTCCTCTTCATCACATAGGCAGCGCCTTTGAAGTAAACAAATCTGTAACTTGACCAATTTTTTTGGAATGCGGGTCACAGTATGACCCGACCCAGCCTCTGATGGTTAACTTCATCATAAGCTCCATGGCCTCAGCTCTGGGAAAGACTGTATTTTTTTAGCACCATTTTAGGTTCAGGATATAGGATTTTTAGGCTCTTTATTTCTTCTTTAGACAGTTTTGGTGAGTTGTATTTTTCTAGGAATCTATTCATCTTATCTAAGTTTTCATATTTATTGGCATAAAGTTATTAAAACCTTTATCTGTTTAATCTACATAGCACATTTAGCTATAGTCCCTTATCATTTTTAATATTATTTGCACTCTCTTTTTTTGTTCTGGTTACTCTTGCCAGAAATTAGTCTATTTTATTAGTCTTTTTAAAAAAATAAATTTATTTATTTTTGTTTATGATTTTTGGCTGTGTTGGGTCTTCGTTGCTGTGCATAGGCTTTCTCTAGTTGCAGCGAGCAGGGGCTACTCTTCGTTTGCTGTGCGTGGGCTTCTCATTGCGGTGGCTTCTCTTGTTGTGGAGCACAGGCTCTAGAGTGCGCGGGCTTCAGTAGATGCAGTGCGTGGGCTCAGTAGTTGTGGCTCGTGGGCTCAAGAGCGCAGGCTCAGTAGTTGTGGCGCACGGGCTTAGTTGCTCAGCAGCATGTGGGATCTTCCCGGACCAGGGCTCGAACCTGTGTCCCCTGCATTGGCAGGAGGATTCTTAACCACTGCACCACCAGGGAAGCCCTATTAATCTTTTTAAATAATTAACTTCTGGCTTTGTTGATCTTCTCTATTAAATATTTTTTTACTTCATTAATTTCTACTCTTCATTATTTCCTTCCATTTTCTTTAGGTTTATTCTGTTAATTTTCTAAGTTCTTAGCTCATTATTTTGAGCCTTAGTTATTTCCTGATGTAAGCACTACTGCTATAGATTTCCTTCATAGTACCACTTTAGCTGCATCCCACAGTTCTGATATAGTATTCTCATTACCATTTATTTCTAAGTATTTTCTAATTTCTTCTATGAATTCCTCTTTGACCCACAAGTTGTTGAGAAGTACATTTAAATATTTTCCATACTTATGGGTTTTTTTCCCCTTAATTAATTATCTTTTTATAATGGATTTCTAACTTAACTGCATTTAGACATTTGTGAGGCTAACTTTATGGCCTGGCATGTGGTCAGTTTTTATAAATGTTCCATGTGTGCTTGAAAAGAATGTTTACTCTCCAATTTTGGGGAGCATTTTCCTACCTATTTCTATTAAGACAGCCTGCTAGTTGTGCTGTTCAAAATATTCTATATATTTCATAAGTTCTTTTTGGGTCTGTTTGAACTATCAAGTACTAGAGGAGGTGTGTTAATATACCTACTATGATAATGATTTTGTCAATATCTCCTTGTGGATATGTCAAATTTTGCTTATATTTGTGTGTGTGTGGTACGCAGGCCTCTCACTGTTGTGGCCTCTCCCGTTGCGGAGCACAGGCTCCGGAAATGCAGGCCCAGAGGCCATGACTCACGGGCCCAGCCGCTCCGCGGCATGTGGGATCCTCCCGGACCAGGGCACGAACCCGTGTCCCCTGCATCGGCAGGTGGACTCTCAACCACTGCGCCACCAGGGAAGCCCCTGGTATCATTCTTGAAGTAAGAAAATGTTTCACAGAGAAGTGTTTCTGGTTAAAATTTGTTTTAGGATCATGCTAACTCATTGCTTTTGTGCCAGTCCGTCTATGAATTTTAAAGTTAAAAATTATATCTAACCTAGCATTTTAGTTGTTTAACCTAGCATTTATTTATTTAGGTTGTTTAGAAATTTTAATACATACAATGCCAGAAATGGAAATTCTGATGACTCTTTTTTGTGTGTGTGGTACGTGGGCCTCTCACTGTTGTGGCCTCTCCCTTTGCGGAGCACAGGCTCCGGACGCGCAGGCTCAGCGGTCATGGCTCACGGGCCCAGGCGCTCCGCGGCATGTGGGATCCTCCCAGACCGGGGCACGAACCCACGTCCCCTGCATCGGCTGGCGGACTCCCAACCACTGCGCCATCATCAGGGAAGCCCCAGATGACTCTTTTCAATGTTATAAAGAATGATCCTAACATTATAGTCTAAGTATCTATTGATTGAGAGAAATATATATCAAAAGTATCATTTAAACTTAGATAATTGTATACTTTGTTCATTTTAACAGTATCTACATATTGTTGAAAACGTCTTCATTTAGACTTATTTAAATATTCAGCAAATACTTACTATACATCGACAGTATCCTGTCAGATGAGGTTTCTGATTTCATAGAGTTTACATTATAGTGAAGGATAGAAGTAACAAACAATGAATAAGATCATCTCAGATAATGGTAAATACTCTGAAGAAAATCAAACAGGGTAATATAAGGACTGGGAGAAGACATTACTTAAGATGGATGTTCAGGAAAGGTTTCTGAGAGGAGGTGACCTTAAGGTAACACCTGAGTGACAAGGAAGCAGCCAAATTATCAGCTGCCTGCAGTCAAGGAGTGGTAAACATACACATGAATTTTTTTTAAAAGATTTATTATTTATTTATTTAATTTATTTTTGGCTGCATAGGGTCTTAGTTGCTGCATGTGGGATCTTCATTGAGGTATGCAGGACCTTTTGTTGCGGCGCACGGGCTTCTCTCTAGTTGTGCATGCAGATTTTCTCTTCTCTAGTTGTGGCGCATGGTTTCTGTAGTTGTGGCGCGTGGGTTCCAGAGTGCGTGGACTCTAGTTTGCGGCACATGGGCTCTCCAGTTGAGGTGCATGAGCTCAGTAGTTGTGGCGTGTGGGCTTAGTTGCCCTGCGGCATGTGGGATCTTAGTTCCCTGACCAGGGATCAAACCTGTGTCCCCTGCATTGTAAGGCAGATTCTTTACCATTGGACCACCAGGGAAGACCCCCATACACATGAATTTAAGAGCTCTATAGTCTTTTTTTTTTTTTGGCTGCTCCAGGGCGACATGTGAGATCTTAGTTCCTCGACCAAGGATTGAACCCGTGTCCCCTGCAGTGGAAGCACAGAGTCCTAACCACTGGACTGCCAGGGAATTCCCAAGAGCTCTATACTCTTTAGATTGGGAACCACTGTCATATGGGAAAGATTTTGAAGTACTGGCTTTAGACTTAACCCTTAGCTTGGTCAATCCAGACCATATGGGCCTGAGATATTCCTTTCCAGGCTCTAACCCATAGACTTCAGTTTTCTGTCAGTAAAATGGGGACAAGAGCCTGGATTCTGCGAGGGTTAATTAATGCCTATAACATTCTTTAAGATCTTTAGTATATGTGCTGCCGAAGTGAGCACTCTTTAAGATCTTTAGATGAAACACCTAGTGCTACATAAACAGTTATTAGAGCCTCCCAAGCCCCAGGGAAAATCTCTTCATATCAGTAACCTAGATTCTCTCCTCTTCAGTCTGTAGCTGTGGAACAATGGTTCTCAAACTTTCATGGGAATTGGACTCAAATGTTGTTATAATGTGAATTTCTGGGTTCTCTACTTGAAGTTCTTGTTTGTTTTTGTTATTGTTGTTGTTTGTCTACTTGAAGTTCTGATTCTCCCTAAGGTTCTGGGTTCTCATCTTCCGAGTTCTGTGTTCTTCTGTCCTTTTGTCCAGTGCCTCATGCTTCCCAACACTCTAGATTTTTGTCTTTGCAAATGGACCTGAGTGTGCATTTGTCCATATATACTAAGGTCAGAGACATCTTTGGTCATTTTTCCTGAGAGCAATTCACAGCAGATATTAGGGGAGGCAGGAATGTGTCTGTATCTACTTCTCAAATTAGACACATGTTAGAAGGAGGATTTTGGAGAAACTTTCGAATAAAAGGAGGGAGAAATTGCTGACTGGTACAAAATGGGAGATGAATACATGGAAAGTAATTAATCCTGGTTTGAGGACCAGTTCACTGCTTCTTACCTCTCTTCTTGGTGCTGAATACCAGTATAGGGGCTGTCCAGGGCTTGATGGATCACTTCATTCATTTATTCATTCATTCAACAAATATGTATGTATTAAATATCTATCATGTGTCAGGCAGTGTTTATATGTTGGAATTCAGTGTTAAATAAGACAAGATCTCTATTCTCCTGGAGTATCCATTCTAGTAGGGGGAAATAGAAAATAAATAAATATATAAAGATATATACATAAGACTGTTTCAGACACTGATAAGTACAATACACAAGCTAATGTGATAAAGAAGGTGGGTGACTGCCTTAGATTAACATTTGAGCAGAGACCTGAATGACAAAAAGAAGTCAGCCTTGAGAATAGGGAGGAGGGGATGGAGGGGAAGCATTTCTGGCAAAGGGAATATCAGTGCAAAGGCCTTCAGGCAGGAAGGACTTCAGAATCTTTGAGAAAACAAGAAAAGGCCCACATAACTAGAGTGGAGGAGTGAGGGAGAGAAAATTTCAGGATGAGGCTGGAGAGTTTGAGGATTAGGGTTGTAGGCGACCATAATGTATACCTTGGAAGAAGCGGTGTGGGTGAGGCCTTGTCCCTTGGGGTAAGAATAGTAGAGGCCAACTCAGAATTGCCAGAACAATCTTGAAAATGAAGAACTGTGTTGGAGGACTCACATTTCCCAATTTCAAAGCTTAATTCAAAGGTATAGTAATCAAGACAATGTAGTACTGGCATAAGGAAAGACATATAGAATTGACAGTCCGGAAACAAACCCTCACACTTATGGTCAATTAATTTTTGATGAGGGTGCCAAGATAATTTAACGGTGAAAGAATAGTCTTTTCAACAAGTGGTGCTGAGAAAACTGGATATCTGTATGCAAAAGAATAAAGTTGGACCCCTACCTCATACCATATGCAAAAATTAACTCAAAATGGATCAAAAACCTAAATGTAAGAGCTAAACCACCTCTTAGAAGAAAACATAAGTATAAATCTTCATGACCTTGGATTTGGCAATGGTTTCTTAGATATGACACCAAAAGCACAAATAACAAAATAAAAAAATAAACTGGGCACCATCAAAATTTAAAACTTCTGTGCTCCAGATGATACTATCTAGAAAGTGAAAAGACAACCCACAGAATGGGAGAAATATTTGCAATCATATATCTTATAAGGGACTTTTATCTAGTTTACAACTCAATAATAAAAGGGACAAATAACCCAATTTAAAAATGGACAAGGCATCTAAATAAACATTTATTTAGATATATAAATGTCCAATAAGCACATGAAAAGATGCTCAACATCATGAGCCAGCAGAGAAACACAATTCAAAACCACAATGAAATACCATTGATACCCACTAGGATGGCTATAAATAACAAGTATTGGTAAGGATGTGGAGAAACTAGAACCCTCACACATCGTTGGTGGGAATGTAAAATGGTACAGCAGCCCTGGAAAACAGTCTGTGTTCCTCAAAAAGTTAAACACAGGACTTCTCTGGTGGCGCAGTGGTTAAGAATCCGCCTGCCATTGCAGGGGACACGGATTTCAGCCCTGGTCCAGGAAGATCCCACATGCTAAGCAGCTAAGCCCGTGCGCCACAACTACTGAGCCTGCACTCTAGAGCCCACTGGCCACAACTACTGAGCAGTGTGCCACAGCTACTGAAGCCCGCACGCCTAGAGCCCATGCTCTGCAACAAGAGAAGCCACCGCAATGAGAAGCCCGTGCACCACAACAAAGAGTAGCCCCTGCTCACTGCAACTAGAGGAAGCCCGCATGCAGAAACGAAGACCCAACGCAGCCAAAAATAAATAAATAATTTTTTTAAAAAAAGTTAAACAGAGAATTAATATATGACCTAGCAATTATACTCCTAGGTATACACCCAAAAGAATTGAAACCAAGCGCTCAGACACTTGTACACCAATGTTCATAACAGTATTATTCACAACTCAAAAGGTGGAAACAAACCAAAATGACCCAACAACCCAAACTCATGAATAGATAAACAAAGTGTTTTATACCCATACAGTGCAATGTTATTCAGCAATAAAATGGAGCAAAGCACTGATACATGCTACAACACTGATGAACCTTGAAAACATCATTCTAAGTAAAAGAAGCTAGTCACAAAGGACCACATGTTGTATGATTCCATTTATATGAACTATCTAGAATAGGTAAATCTATAAAGACAAAAGGTATACAAGTTGTTGCCTAGGGCTGGGGACCTGGGGTGTTGAGAGAATGGCTAATGGGTTTAGGATTTCTTTTTAAGGGTGATGAAAATGTTCTAAAATAGATATGATGGTTGTACAACTCTGTGAATATAAAAGTCACTGAAATATACACTTTGGAAGAACTGTGTGGCATGTGAATTATATTTCAGTAAAGGTGTTAAAAAAATAAAAAGAATTGTAGAGGCCAGAGCCTGATATCTAATTAGAAGAGTCACAACAGGGAGGTTGAAAGCCTCTAGGGCCTCCAAGACCAAAGGAATTACCACTGCTGGGCAAGAACTGGGGAATTCTCCAATACCAACTCTAGGAACATACTAGCTAAGTGAACCCAAGGGAAGAATCATGGCCTTGGGAGATTTCTCCAGATTGTTTTCAGATACCTGTGTTTGTTCATCTCCCATGAATATATCCATGTCCAAAGGGGATAATGTGTAATGATGTAAACTAGAGCTTTGTTCCCTCTCTAGATTCTCTGCTCTTTTCAATGACATTTATTTTAGAGTCCTTAGCTCCAGCCTGGACATATCTCCTGTTCATTAATAACTATAGGATCACAGAGCTAGAAGATCATCTCATCTGAAAGATGCAGAAACTGAGGGTCTAGAGAAGGAGAGTGATCTGCATGATCAGACAGCCAGTAAATGGCACAAAGGGGTATCAAATCATGGTGAAATGCCTTATGCCTAAATTCCCCATCCTAGTGACTATATCCCTAATGAATCAGCAATAGCCTAAGGAGAGAAGGGCTCAGGCCAGGGGAGGGGTGGATGGTAGGAGGAAAGTAGAAGCTTAGGTGAATGTGGAGGTGGAACGGGAGGTATATGGGAAAGTAGCAGTTGTTATTATGTCGGTTTACATTTTTTTCTCTGTAAATTTGATTTCATGTTGACCTATTCTAATTAACCAGGTGGTACTGTGGCCTAGAAGAATTGCTGGTTCTCAAAGGCCATTGAAGGGTTTAGGCCATTTTAAGAAATGGGGGGAGGGGGGCTTCCCTGGTGGCGCAGTGGTTGGAGAGTCCGCCTGCCGATGCAGGGGACACAGGTTCGTGCCCCGGTCCGGGAAGATCCCACATGCCGCGGAGCGGCTGTGCCCGTGAGCCATGGCTGCTGAGCCTGTGCGTCCGGAGCCTGTGCTCCACAACGGGAGAGACCACAGCAGTGAGAGGCCTGCGTACCGCGAAAAAAAAAAGAAAAAAAGAAATGGGCCAGACCAGGAGGAAGGGAATCCGGAATCCGAGTACTACTGCTTTAGGGGATGTCCCTGGCTCTTTCCTGTTCATGCTGTTGAGCCCAAGTGGACCGGACGTGGCCCCTGAAAGTTTGTCTTTACCAGCTAACTTCAGAGTTTCTAAACGCCTTAATAGCTGTGCAGGTGCCTCACTGTCATCTTCCCTTTCCTAGCTCTCTCTTTACCCAGCACAACCCATAAGTCTTATCTGGAGACTTAGGGAGAAGGGAAAGAAGTGCCTCTTCCCTTTCATAAACTCACATCAGAGATACCCAGAGCACAGTTCAGAGCTCTTGTTCCCATGCTTTGACTGCTGGGCTAAAGATGAGCGGTGGCTGAGTGGGAAAAGACTGAAAACCCAGCAGAGTCTCCATAGGTCATCTCCTCCATTCTTCTGCCACTGCTGGAACCGCTATACTATAGTACTGCAGCAGCTCTGAAACTTTTTGATCTCAGAACCCCTTTACACTCTGAAAACTTATTACAGACCCAAAGAGCTCTTGTTTATATATGTAGGCTTTGTCTATTGATATTTTGTCTACCAATATTTACTGTTAACAGAAATTTAAACTGAGGAATTTTTAAAAATCCGTAATTTCGGGCTTCCCCGGTGGCGCAGTGGTTGGGAGTCCGCCTGCTGATGCAGGGGACGCGGGTTCGTGCCCCAGTCCGGGAGGATCCCGCATGCAGCGGAGCGGCTGGGCCCATGAGCCATGGCCGCTGGACCTGCGTGTCCGGAGCCTGTGCTCCGCAAAGGGAGAGGCCACAACAGTGAGAGGCCCGCGTACCGCAAAAAAAAAAAAAAAAAAAAAAAAAAAAAAAAAAAAAAAAAAAAAAAATCCGTAATTTCATTGCATAAATGTGAAAACGAGTGACATATTTTTTTAAATTAATTATTTAATTTTTGGCTGTGTTGGGTGTTCGTTGCTGCGGCGAGCGGGGTCTATTCTTCATTGTGGTGCGTGGGTTTCTCATTGCAGTGGCTTCTCTTGTTATGGAGCATGGGCTCTAGGCGTGCTTGCTTCAGTAGTGTGTATCACGGGCTCAGTAGTTGTGGCTTGTGGGCTCAGTAGTTGTGGCTCACAAGCTCTAGAGCGCAGTCTCAGTGGTTGTGGCACATGGGCTTAGTTGCTCCGTGGCATGTGGGATCTTCCCAGGCCAGGGCTCGAACCCATGTCCCTTGCATTGGCAGGAGGATTCTTAACCACTGTGCCACCAGGCAAGTCCATGATCTTTCAAAACAAAAATAATTTAATGAGAAGAGTGGAATTTTAAATGTCTGGCTTAATAAAAGACGGATGGATTCTCCTATCTGCTTCCACATTCAGTCAACTGCAATATAGTATTTTGGTTGAATAACATGAAGCAAATCTGGACTCACACAGATATGTAGTTGGAAAAGGGAAAAATATTTTAATGGCTTTTCCAGATAATTGTGGTTATTCCCTTTAATACCACACCAAAATTAAATGACTGTTAGTTTTGTAAAGGTTGAAAACATAACTATAAACTTTTCATACTCTGTTACATTAAAATTCATTGGTCTATCTTTGGATGGTTGTTTTACTCATATATGGGTTTGTAACATCAGCCATTGGTCATTTGGGAAATATTGGTCCATTGAGTTATGTAGGTCTTGCAAATACTGACACATTTAATTATATAATATTGAAACCCACATTGGTTAATATTATCACTATCTCAGGACTTCCCCGGTGGTCCAGTGGTTAAGACTCCACACTCCCAACGCAGGGGGCCCAAGTTCTATCCCCGGTCAGGGAAATAGATCCTGCATGCCGCAACTAAGAGTTCTCATGCTGCAACTAAAAGATCCCGCACGCGGCAACAAAGGTCCCACATGCGGTAACTAAGACCTAGTGCAGCCAAATAAATAAATAAATATTTTAAAAAGTATTATCACTATCTCTTCAGAAAAGTCTTTTAAGTTTTGGGAAACTGTAAACCAATGGTAGTGGGTACAATTTTGCAAAATCCTCATTTTTGCCCCAAAGCCTGAATTTTATAACTGGAAACAAATACTGTCAGCTGTTTTCCTTCAGATGGCAGGCTCCAGAAAGTGTCTGCCAAATACACAAGTCTGAATTGCCAAAACTTATCTGTCAGTCACACTTTTCATGTAAAAATTGTATTCCATGAAAAAGTGGTTAGTTCAGCTTTGCAACTGGAAAGTTCAGCTTTGCTGCCTAAGTGTTTTTCCTTGAGACAATCATGTACTTGAGACAAGCAATGAATAGCAAAAGTGCTTTATGTATACTTCCCATTTCCTCACATAGAATATTTAAAATATATGTACTCGAGGGTTGAGTTTTGTTTTTTGTTTTTAATATTTATTTATTTATTTGGCTGTGCTGGGTCTTAGTTGCGGCACACGGATCTTCGTTGCTGTGTGCAGGATCTTCGTTGTGGCATGCAGGATCCTTAAGTTGTGGCAAGTGGGATCCTTCAGCTGCGGCACATGGGATCCTTCAGCTGCGTCATGCGGGCTCTTAGTTGTGGCATGCACGTGGGATCTAGTTCTCTGACCAGAGATCGATCCTGGGCCCCCTGGCATTTAGAACGTTGTGTCTTAACCACTGGACCACCACGGAAGTCCCAAGGGTTGAGTTTTAATAAAATTAATTTTACCTGCTCCATTAAGGGTATTTGTATTAAATTTGGCTTTTTTCCCCCTTTGCGTGCTGAGTGGAGAAGACTACATTAACTACTAGTACAGTTTGATACCATTGCCTTGAATCGTGCTGAGGCACCAGAAATTTTTACCCATCATTGCTTTTTTTTTTTTTTTTTTTAATATTTATTTTGCTGCCCTGGGCCTTCGTTGCAGCATGTGGGATCTAGTTCCCTGACTAGGGATCAAACCTGGGCCCCCTGCATTGGGAGCATGGAGTTTTAAGCACTGGACCACCAGGGAAATCTCTACTCACCGTTGCTTTTGTACTATCAAAAAGTCAACACAGTGAAGAGTTGTATCTTAGAATTATAATGAAAACAGTTTTGATTCCACGGCCCTGAAAAGGCCTTGGAGCCTCCAGGAGTCTATAAACCATACTATGAGAACTGTGGCAATATATGTGTGTGTGTGTGTATGTGCGTGTATATTAAAATATATGTAAAATAGTTCTCCCCTAGGTTCACATTTCTCTGAGTTAAATATAATTCTCTATATCTGACCTTAAAAAGTACACTCTAAATTTTAATTAATTTGCTTTTTCCTCCCAATTTTAATTTATTGGACAAGTAACATTACAACAGTAGAGCTATTTTAAAATTAAAAAAAATCATCTACCAACTTCTAGTTTAGTTTAAAGGTAATAATGGGGGGTGCTCTTTGAAATCTATTATTGCAAAAGTGTTATATTCTCATTGTAAACAAATTCAAACAATAAGTGTACAAATAAAATATTTTTACTCAAAAACAGAAATAGTTGCATATACTTTTTTGCTCAGCAGTTTACCATGAACATTTTACTTAGAGTTTTCATTCATTCTTTTTTTTTTTGCGGTACGCGGGCCTCTCACTGTTGTGGCCTCTCCCTTCGCAGAGCACAGGCTCCGGACGCGCAGGCTCAGCGGCCATGGCTCACGCACGGGCCCAGCTGCTCCGCGGCATGTGGGATCCTCCCAGACCAGGGCAACTTAGCCGCTTTCTTACTGATGGAAAAGCAAGGTTTCAATGAATTTCCTTGTACAAATATTTTTGAGCTCATTTGTGAGTGTCTCTGGGCACTATTCCCCCAGAATTGGAAGTGGATTTGCTAATCAAAGGGTATGCACATTTAAAAATTTGAAGGCTGGGCTTCCCTGGTGGCACAGTGGTTAAGAATTTGCCTGCCAATGCAGGGGGCAGGGGTTCAAGCCCTGGTCTGGGAAGAGCCCGCATGCCGCACAACTACTGAAGCCTTGTGCACCTAGAACCTGTGCTCTGCAACAAGAGAAGTCACCACAATGAGAAGCCCGTGCACCACAACAAAGAGTAGCCCCTGCTCACAGCAACCAGAGAAAAAGCCTGTGTGAAGCAACGAAGACCCAACGCAGCCAAAAGTAAATAAATAAATAAAATAGAATAAATTTATTTTTAAAAAAATTTTTTTAAAAATTGAAGGCACCTCCAAACTGATTTCCCTAAAGACTGTATCAATTTTCACTCCTGCTAAAGGTGTATGAGAGAGCAACATGGGACTTGTTTAGTGTAACTGCTGGGCAGGAGATGATCAGGGTCTGAATAGTGATCTCACCATTGCTCTTGTGGGTTTTTTAATGTATCTGAATCCTTTTGTCACTCTCCAGGAGTCCTAGTATTCCTCTAAAATCTCTAGTAGATACAGCAATATTGCTGCTTTCTTAAGACTCTCTATTACAGCTCAGTCTCAGATAAAAACGCTGCCAGCTTATGGGCAGAGGCATTGGGACAGGCTAGGGCTTTAGCCAAACCCCAGAGGCCACTGACAGGCTTGCCCACTTCTCAGACATTTGTCCTACATAATTCTTGTACTGGTGAAGCAATCTTCTTCAACTGACAAACCTTTTGCATCCACTAGATCTCTGCTGGAAAAGTCCAACCCTGGCTGTTTTTTTCTTCCTTGTCACCAGTGGTGCCAATGCCAGGATTTAAGAAGGCCCTCTAGGTGAGAAGTTTCAAGGTAGAGTCCTGACCACAATTTTCCTTACAGCTTCTGTGAACTTGTACCAGATTCATGTCTCAACTAGACTATCTATGGGTATACTTTCGGGGCCATAGTAGACACCATGCCACTTCTTTGGGGCAGAACATCTGGGAGGTGGCACTGTTACCTGCCCTGCAGGTGAATGCCATGCTGTGTCTCCTGATTTATGAGCCTGCCCTGATGAACAAGGGGTGTGGTAAACTGAATTGAATTCAAACACTCCACTAGAGTCTCCAAGATCAGCCTTCAGAATGACTCAGTTCTCAAATATAAGCCAAAATTCCTCCCCAAGCTGGAATCCTGGGCTTGTTCGCTCCTGACTTTGGTAAACAATGATGTACTTCTGATTCTTACAGAAAACATCTGAGGGTTAGATAGACAGGGTCATATAGGAACTTCAGAGATTTTCCAGCAAGGTATTGACCCTAATGCCCATTCCTCCAGTTCCTCCTTTATTAAAAGGAGGGAGTGTTTATTTTTTAATAAATTATTTATTTATTTTTATTTTTGGCTGCACTGGGTCTTTGTTGCTGCGCGCGGGCTTTCTCTAGTTGCGACGAGCAGGGGCTACTCTTCGTTGCGGTGCGCGGGCTTCTCATTGCGGTGTCTTCTCTTGTTGTGGAGCACAGGCTTGAGGCACGTGGGCTTCAGTAGTTGCAGCACACAGGCTCAGTAGTTGTGGCTCAAGGGCTCTAGAGTGCAGGCTCAGTAGCTGTGATGCACAGGCTTAGTTGCTCCGCAGCATGTGGTATCTTCCCAGACCGGGGCTCGAAACCATGTCCTCTGCATTGGCAGGGGGATTCCTAACCACTGTGCCACCAGGGAAACCCCGGGAGTGTTTATTAAAAAGACTAAAGGACTCCTTAAGAGCCCTTCTGATTCAAGTGATTTACTATGTGCCAGACCACCATGACCTGAAATATAAGCTGATTCTTGCTGTGGGGTTTACTATTTAACTGTTCTCCCATCAGTTTCCAAACCATGAGATTCCATGCCAGCTGTGGGACCTTCTAAAGTCTA
The DNA here is from genome assembly GCF_026419965.1 of Kogia breviceps. Classification (NCBI taxonomy): domain Eukaryota; kingdom Metazoa; phylum Chordata; class Mammalia; order Artiodactyla; family Physeteridae; genus Kogia; species Kogia breviceps. Next base: position 117,422,100 of record NC_081313.1, read on the forward strand.
TGGCAGAATGCCGTGGTACCAGTCAAGAAGAGCTTCTACAGAAGATGGGTGTGGCTGCCCAAGTCGTAGGGTGTGCACAAGAGGATGTTTGGAGTGGTTAGCCTCAGGTTTCCCAAGTGTGGAATAGGAGAGGTGGGGGCTTCATTGCGATGCACATGGTAGGGTTCTGTGTTTCTCCAAGGGATCTACTGATTGCAGGCTCTTCGAACCCTCTTCTTATCAAAGTGCTCATACAACTGTGACCAGTGCATCTGGGCCGAACCCTTATATACTTGCTGGTATTTATTCCTCAGTGTGATTCTTGACCTTCCCTTTTAATTAGTACTGAAGGATGGCGGGAAGCTCATAGAATTGCTGCTAGTACTCATATTTTCAGTATGCATCTTTCAGTGGAGGCAATACCCAAAATATATTCACCAAGGACTCACCTGGGGAGAAAGTGACTTCACCTTCATTGCTAATCACATGACATTTCTGCATAGAGATGTTTCTCTTTGTGGAAAGCAAAGCCACTACTTGACATCTTTTAAAAATTTGTTTCCAGTTACAGTAAAAACATTTATGTTTCTTTTTTTAAATTTATTTATTTATGTAATTATTTTTGGCTGTGCTGGCTCCTCCTTGCAGCACTTGGGCTCAGTAGTTGGGGCATGCAGGCGTAGTTGCGGTATGTGGGATCTAAGTTCTGCGACCAGGGATTGAACTCGGGCCCCCTGCATTGGGAGCATGGAGTCCCAACCACTGGACCACCAGGGAAGTCCCCCTGTATCTGTTTCTATTCAGTATGTTTCTCTTGAGGGTTTCTTGCAGACTTACCATGTAATGTTCTATATTGGCTAAGTTCCCCCCATTGCTGTCTGAAACCAAACACATAGGGTGAACTCATCATCATCTTCTTTATCTGAAAAAGAATTGTTCCTGCGTAATTTTTCTAACACTGCCAATAAATATCCCATTTGAAAAAAAGAAAAATTAAAAAAAATCCCATTTGATCAGTTCCCTGATTTTATACATAAAGTGATTTTTTTCTTACAAACTATATTAAATTTATTTTCCTGATCACCAGAGTACTATATTATGTATAGAAAAATTGAAAACATAAATAAATAAAATAAATAAAAACACGCATTATCCCACCATCCACAGATAATCTGTCTGGTGTATGTCATTTTGATGTATGGGAATATTCTATCCATTCTAGTGTATTGGGAATACTATATACCCTTTGTTTTATAATTTTATCTTTTATTTAATATAATGTGAACTTCATTTTTAATGACTATAGAATCAAATTGTATACCAAAATCGAGTTAACATCAATTAATTCCTGTTAGATATTTAGGTTGTATTGATTTTTTTTTTACTATATGATATTTTGTGCCATGTCTGATTAACTCTTAAAGATAAATTCGTAGAAGTCCAAGAAATAAACATTTTTTAAAATGAACTTTTATAACAGTAGATCTTAAAAGTTCTCATCACAAGAAAAAAAACTAACTGAGGTGACATATGTTAACTAAATTTACTATGGTTAATCATTTTGCAATATATACATGTATCAAATCATTATGTTGTATACCTTAAACTAATACAATTAGTGTCAATAATTATATGTCAATTATATCTCAATAAAACTGGAAAAATAAAATAAATAAATGTAAGAATAAAAATAAAATAACTTAATTAAAATAAAAACTTTAAATTTTGGAATAGTTTTAAAGAAAAGTTGCAAAGATAGTACAGAGTTCCTAAATAGCCCATCCCCAGTTTCCTCTGTAACTAACATCTTAACATTAGTATGGTACATTTGTCACAATTAAAGAGCCAACACTGATACATTATTATTAGCTAATTGATACATTATTATTAACTAAGGTCCATACTTTATTCAGATTTCCTTCATGTTTACCTCATGTCCTTTTCCTGTTCCAGAATCCCATTCAGGATATCATATTACATTTAGTCATCCTGTCTCCTTAGGCTCCTCTTGACTATGATAGTTCTCAGACTGCTTGCACATATCAAGGATACATACTATTAACATGATTTATCACTGTTGATGTTAATCTTGACACCTGTCTGAGGTAGTGTTTGTCAGGTTTCTCCACTATAAAGTTACCCTTCCCCCTCCCTTTTCCATACTGTACTCTTTGGAAGGATGTCACCAAGCACAACCTACACTTAAGGAAAAGGGAGTTATGCTTCACCTCCTTGAGGGCAAAGTATCTACATAAATTTGGAATTCTTGTGCATGGAAGACATCTATTCTCTCCATTCATTTATTTATTCAATCATTTACTTATATACATATGAACTCGTGGATATTTATTTTATACTTTGGGTTATAATCCAATACTAATTATTTGCTCAAATTGTCCCAGCTTTGGCCATTGGGAGCTCTTTCAGTTAGCTCCTGTTATCTCTCTGAGATACCCTCATTATTTTGTGTATGTGTGTATGTTTAGTACTTTCTTACTTTCTGGCACTATAAGATTATCCAGGCTCATCTTGTACAATATATTTACTGCCCCAGTCCTAGAATCAGTCATTTCTCTAAGCAGCCATGGTTCCTTTTATTGAAGAATGATATTAAAAACCAGGAGTATAAGGTGTGCATGTTGCTACTGGAATGTCATTTCTAGCTGACAGAGTAAAAAAAAATGTGTGTATACTAACTTGTGTATATATACATACCTATACATATTTCTACATATATCCACTTGTAACTATAGTAAACTAAATATGAGTTCATACTCATGTTCCAGCTCTAACCCATCACCTCACAGATCATTCTAGCCTATTCCCCTTGCTTATCTGTAGTCTCCCACTCTAACAGTGAGGAAGTAGTCTCCCACAATCTGTCATCCATTTACCTAATTGTTCAGTTCCAGTACACATACATAGTGGTTTCAGAACTGTTAATGCATATCTCCATGGGAAACAACTTCATCAAGCATAGTACAGCGCTTATGTGCTGTTCCTTTTGTCTTGAGTCTTAGAGCCACCACTCATTTCCAAAGTTACATAGGTTAGTATATTTTTCCTTCACTCCCTTCAGTGAGGTTGTTTCACACATTTAAAAAAAATAAACTTATTTATTTATTTTTGGCTGAAATGGGTCTTCATTGCTGTGCACGGGCTTTCTCTAGTTGCGGCAAGCGGGGGCTACTCTTCGTTGCGGTGCGTGGGCTTCTCATTGTGGTGGCTTTTGTTGTGAAGCCTGGGCTCTAGGTGCGCAGGCTTCACTAGTTGTGGCACTTGGGCTCAGTAGTTGTGGCCTGCAGGCTCTAGAGCTCAGGCTTAGTAGTTGTGGTGCATGGGCTTAGTTGCTCCACGGCATGTGGGGTCTTCTTGGACCAGGGCTTGAACCTGTGTCCCCTGCATTGGCAGGCAGATTCTTAACCAATACGCCACCAGGGAAGTCCTGTTTTGCACATTTGTGATACAATTAGATTCTTTTGCCGTAGTCTGCATTCCATTCTGGGATCCCCTGGACTACTAAATGATTAAAAAAATTTTTTTCATACGTTAAATTTCACTCTTTATAAAGTTCTATAGGTTTGACGAATGAATAGTGTCATGTATCTACTATTACAGTATCTTACAGAATACAATATCATACAGAACTATATTACCACCCTAAAAAATCCTCTGTGCTTCACCTATTCAACTCTTCCCCCACCTCAACCCCTGGCACATTGATCTGTTTACTATCGCCATAGTTTTGCCTTTTCCAGAATGTCATATAAATAAAATCATACAATACGTGGCCTTTTGAAACTGGCTTCTTTCACTTCACAATATGCATTTAAAATTCATCTTTGTCTTTGCATGGTTTGACAGCTCATTCCTTTTTATAGTATTCCATTGTATGGCTGTACCACACTTTGTTTACCCATTCATTTATTGAAGGACACCATGGTTGCTTCCAGAAGCAATGATTACAAAGAAAGCTGCTATAAACATCCCCATGCAGGATTTTATGTGGATATAAGTTTTCAAATCAATGGGTAAATACTTAGAAGTGCAATTGTGCATTGTATGGTAAGACCATGTTTAGCATTATAAGAACCTTCCAAACTCTTTTCCAGAATGGCTGTATCATTTTGCATTCTCATCAGCAATGAATGAGAGCTGCTGTTGTTTTGCATCCTCACCGGCAATTGGTACTGTCAGTTCGTTGGATTTTAGCCATTCTAATAGGAGGAAATAAAAAATTGAAGAAAGGATCTTGATACATAATGCCACATTTCCCTTCAGAAAGTTTGTATTGATTTCTCTAGAGTAACTTTTGCTCCTAACTCTACTGTTCCCCACATTTCATCAGGCACCAAGTCATGCTGATTCTTATGCTTGCTGACAGTTCCATTCTCTCATTTTGATAGCCACTCCCCTGACTCAGGCTTTCATTACCTCACACCTGGCCTAAGCACAACAGCAAGACTGCTTGTTTCCTAGACTCCGGTGCCTCCTTGTTCCATAACCCAACTCATACAATGCAGTCCAAACAAAACAAAACAAAAAGTTGTAATCTCCCTTTGACAATTTTTATCTTGGTAACTTTGCTTTTCAATAACTATGAACTGAAATTTAAAGCCCTCAGTCCAGAATTCAACATTTCTTTAACCAATTTCTCTTAAATCCTCTTTCTGATTTCTCTGCACTGACCAAGTTATTCTTTTAACCATTCCTTTCCATTTGGAAGGCTTTACCTCTTATATTTCCCTCAGTTAGTTCCTAGTTAAAAATGATAATAATCAAAGCTTTTTCCTAAATAAACTTACTCTATTTTGATTTCTCTTTTACTTTCTACCTACTCAATACTGCAAAATAGTTTATTATACTGTCTTTAATTTGTTTTTCTGTTGTTTAAGACTGTTCTCTAGGGGCTTCCCTGGTGGCGCAGTGGTTGAGAGTCCGCCTGCCGATGCAGGGGACACGGGCTCGCGCCCCAGTCCGGGAAGATCCCACATGCCACAGAGCGGCTAGGCCCGTGAGCCATGGCCGCTGAGCCTGCGCGTCCGGAGCCTGTGCTCAGCAACGGGAGAGGCCACAACAGTGAGAGGCCCGCGTACCACAAAAAAAGAAAAAAAAAAAGACTGTTCTCTATTATCCCCACGTGCATTTTATCTACCTAGTCATCGGTCAATAAATATATGCATCAGTGTAACTGAAAAGAAGTACATTATCTTCTGCTTCTTTTATGTTTTCTCTAAAGACTTGGCAAAGTGCCATGCACACAACAGGAATTAAATAAATGTTGGTTGAATGTACATGTGAAAAAATTGCAACACTAATTTGAAATACTTGAAAAAAATTTTATTACACAAAAAGTATATGTTCACTGTGGAAAAGTAAAAAAGAAAAGCCTGGAAAATATAAATATTCAAAAAAGAAAAAAAGAATTTTATAAATCTCCATACGAATCTATTACCCCAAAGATAATTACTATTAACATCTTGGTTTTACATGTAACCTACCATACTTTTTCCATACATGTATGATATTTGATTTAAAGTGATGACTATGTTTTGTGGTATGGAATGTATCTTAAGTTATGTACCTTTAAAGTGTACCTCAAAAGGTCAACTGGACACACAAACTTTCTTGGTCAAGGAGCACAGCATCATGCACAGAAGTATACTAGTCACTTGAAGTAGATTTGGTATTTCTGATTCTCAACTCAGAGACCATCCCACCAAATCCTACTTCCTCTCAACCCTATTGCATATTCTCCTTGACATGCTGTCCTCTGTTAAACAATTCAAGGATTAAGGAATCCTGACAGAACTCCAAGGAAGAAAATGAATATGTGTATTAATTGTTCTCTCCTCTCTCCATTGTTGAGAACCTGAGTGATTCTACTAGAAGAGGTATTTATATACTTGTTAGTTTTAGAATATATATATATATATATATATATATATATATATATATATATATACACTTTTCCCATTTTCAGGTAGGCTCAGTAAATTTTCTGAATAATTTGGTATAATTTTCTTAGGCTATGTGCTGGGGTAGTCCTCCTTGTTTTTTAAAATATGCCCACTTCCTACATCTTGCAGGTATATTCAAATATAGCTCAAATAAGTGGTAGCCTTCAGCTTGGTTGCAATTTTATGGTTTTTCAATTGAACTAAGTTGTGCCCAGAACTTCCTGGAGGATAGAGAGTAGGTTAGAAAGTTAGACATCTGTAGCACTGTTTGTTTTATTAAAAAAAGGGGGAAACAATCTAAATGTTCAACATTGTAGTACTGGATAAATAAATTATAGTATGGCTGGTTAACAGACTATGAAGCAGTAAACAAGAATTACAGAGCTCTTTATATACTGGCATGGAATATCTCTAGAATATATTAGGTGAAAAAAGCAAGATACAGAAGTGTGTGTAGCATGCTGCCATTTGTGTTAAAAAGGGAAAAAGTAGACAGGTATGAAATTGCTTATATATGTATAAACATTCCTAGAAGGAGACTTAGAAACCTGATAACATGGTTTGCTTATAAGAGGGGATCTGGGTGTTTAGTGGACAAAGTAAAAGGACTACTTTCATCGTATTTTTAAAATTCTTTTTAAAATGTAAACCATGTGAATATATTAACTATTCAGATTTTTTAATGTGAAATGACATGGTCTAAGAAACTAACAATATAGTTGGAGAAACCAGGAGATAAGTTTTAAATTAAATGTTCCCAACTGTTACAAAAGAGAGAGAGATCAAATTTGGTGGCAGTCAGGGATAATTTACCTAGAGTCCTAATTAGCAGGTTTATAAAGATATAATGGTTGAAGTATTATATCAGTTTACCTGATTGATGAAATTCCTCTACCTTTGAGGGTACCATGGAATCAACGTGATACAATGGGAAGACCATGGGTTTTGGGATCAGGCAGAAATAAATTCAAATCCTTGCCTTTTAATATGCTGGCCTTACATGTTTGGGCAAGTTACATAACCTTTTTGGAGTTTCAATTTCCTTATCTGTAAAATGGGTGAAATCTTTTTTTTTTTTTTTTTTTTTTTTTTTTTTTTTTTTTTTTTTTTGCGGTGCGCGGGCCTCACGCTGTTCTGGCCTCTCCTGCTGCGGAGCACAGGCTCCAGACGCGCAGGCTCAGCGGCCATGGCTCACGGGCCCAGCCGCTCCGCGGCATGTGAGATCTTCCCGGACGGGGGCACGAACCCATGTCCCCTGCATTGGCAGGCGGACTCTCAACCACTGCGCCACCAGGGAAGCCCCTGGGTGAAATCTTGATAGGGTTATTATAAAGGTTAAATGACATAATATCCAAGTGCAACAAATTTGTTGGTTTACTTATTCTTCTTTCCTTATATACATGGGCTGAACTGAGATGGACTGACATGCAGAAATTAAATGTCTTGAGAAAATGCAGGTTGCATGTAAAAGAACTACATGTAGCTAAAGTCCCTGCATCTACAATTTAGTTGTCAATCTCATATTTCTTATGAGGAATAAAGCCTTTTATTACCTCAAAGTTTAAAAAATCCTTGGACTATACAGTTTCCCTTTTTCCTTCCCTGTCTGAAAGGTGATCAAAAGGAAGAGAGTGCTTTGAAACATGTTAAATTAGACACTAATAAATATTCCCACTGGTTTTCTGTGGGAAAACATTTTATTCTAATGTTAATTTCCAACAAATATACTTTTAAGAGGGATTTTGTGCTCCACTACTTATTCAGCCTTTGAAAAATCAGTGTATTACTTTTCTTTCAGTAGTAAATACCATCTTAATATATATCAAAACCAAGGTTACCCACTAAATCACTTAGTACTTATTGATATTTTACACTGAATACATTGGGTATGACTTTATATATTCATCAAATGTATTACTTGATATGATTTCTCAATTAGTTTTCACATTTGTAAAACCACATGAATGTGGCATATATTGAAATATTAAATTACATTTAATATACAATCTATATAGCAGTCACCAAAATCTAGGAGATTGCGAGTTCCTGACTCCAATACTGACTGTCAAACTACTGAAAACAAGTGTCTTAGGTAAAGGTCCTGGTGAAACAAAGATCACTGCTTGATCATTATACTCCCAGTTATACTCAGGGTTGGTTGCTAGGGACTGAGTAGAGAGTGTATTTTTCTCTCTCAAATGTACTGGGGGAAATGTATATATCCAGATTTCTTTCTCTCCGTCCTTGAGATTCATGTAATGAATTTAAAGAGTTTGTTCAGGTAGCTGCATCAGAAATTATTTTTGTGATAGTGGTAGAAATGACAAGCAGTTCCTTTGTAATGCTGCACCAGTCAATACCTGTTTTTGCCTAAGGATGTAGCCATACCAATTCTGGATAATCCAGCTCTGAAGTGGGTTGGGCAGTGCTGGGTTTCTTTTGTTGGCGCTATTAGTTTGAGTTGTGACCTAGTCACACATGCCTACTGAAGATATGAGCTAATTAAGTTCCGCAAATTCTAACTAAAGCCAGTGTACATGGCATTTACATCAAAATAGTTTTCTAGAAAAGGTACTTTCCCCGCATTTTCTACAATGTATTATCTAGAAAGAACATTTACCTAAAATGTTCTGCTCATAGAAAACTGTCTCTTTTTGACATGTGAAATGCCAAAATGAGCATTTACCAAGCCAAAGAAATGTTCACAATCTTCGAATTGCTCTTTAAATAAATGTTTGGCAGAATCAATTTTTAAAGTCATTTTAAAAATCATTTTTCTGTAGAATTTTCAGATTCCAATCTAAGAGAGGTGAAATATTAAAAATTACACAATCAAGATATACAAGGCCCTTTGTTAAAGTTGCAAGAGAGTAGACAATGCCAAAGCTTTTGCTTTTAGCCAATCTCTCTTGGCTAAACTCGTATGGACATTCTCAGGGTCAAAGAACATTTGCCACACAAACTTACCCAAATGCCTTTCTTGCGATCTTTGATCATAGGATTAGTTAGAGCATTAGTTCTTTCAAAGCCCTCTTTATTGACAAAGGCGATAGAGAGATGGAGCTAACAGAGGTACAGAGAGCTCCTCTGAGTGGGGGAAGACCCCCTTAGCTAGCCTTGTTTTGCCATCACAGAGACAACAATTAGTGTGGCTGGCAGGAGCCAGGGGCAGGTGGAGGACTCCTGAAGGAAGAGTAACTAAAAAAAGTTAGTCTTTGCTGTAAGTTTGGCACTTTGCTAAGCGCCTGACGTTATTACCAATTTATTCGTAACAACAACTCAATGAGGGAGGTATTAATATTACCCCCATTTTACAGACGGGCGAACGGAAAGTCACAGAGACTAAACAACTAACGCCCGGAGGTCACACAGTAAATAAGTGGCGGCACCAGAACTCGAAATTGCTCCAGAGCACGCACTCTTAACCATTGCATTCAGCCCCGCGGTGTGATTCCGCGCGCTGTCCACGGCCTTCCCACACTCCTTCGTGGGACAGTTCCCGGTACTGAGGCATGGCGCTGTCCAGCCCTCAGGCCCGCCGCCTTCCACAGGCAAGAGAACGCGGCCCCGAGGGGCGACCCCGCCCGCGAATTGTAGAACTGCCGCGCCCAGCCACGTCCTGGCACGCGGGCTGGCCGAATCGCCTCCGGGCGGTCATCCTCAGCAGCTCTCTGGTTCCCTCAGCTCGGGGGGCTAGGCTCATCTCGGAAAGGCGGGAGGCACTCAGCTCGAACGGCCCCGGTCGACCGTCTCTCCCAGCCCCCTACTCCCGCCCAAAGAGCCAGAAGCAGAGCCAGAAGCAGACAGCCTCCCCTGACCCAGAGGCGGTGACCTCTCTAGTGACTGACGCGCCGCTCCTCCAACCAGGGACGGGCAGGAAGGTGGAGCCTAGCTGAGACTGACAGCTTCTTCCCTCCAATCCGCGTGCAGCAACTCTCCGCGCCTGGCAGAGAGCGACAGGTGGGGACTGCTTTACCTCCGCGCCTCTTGCACCATTGACGTAAGAGCCTCACTAAGCGCTGGGTGAATTCACTCCAAATCTCACCAATTCTTGCAGGTCGTCACCTCAGCCGTCATTTTAATCAAGAGTGGAAATTCCCCAACCCTTTCCCGTCACCTCAGATCGGGGCGGGATGAATGGTACACTTACCGGCCAATTGTACCACGCGACGTCCTGTGACAAAGTGACCGACACTTTCTGTCGCCAATGAAGTTTTCCATTGTCGGGGGTCACTATGACTGACCACAAGGCCAACTAATCCACTTTAAGGTCGTGACGCGATAGTCAGAGAGACTGGCCAATAGACATAGAAAAAGACCGGAAGTCGGCACATGGGGAATAGGAGGCGGGTGTTCGCAACCGCCTAGGCCTGCGCGGGTCAACGCAGCTTGGGGGCCGCGAGCCAGGGAGCGGCGCGTGACGAAGAGTCTGAGCGACGGCTGGCCTTGGCCAATGATCTGCAGCCGCTGGGGAGCTGCAGCCAGTGGCGAGTGTGGGGGCGGGAGGCAGCAGGTTAGGCAGTGAGAAGTTAGTGGCGCTGCTGGGACGGGGGAGAAGGAGAAGCTTCTTCCTCCTGCTGGTCCTCTCGTTCCCGGGATTGGCGGCGGCGGTGGCCGCGGCCGCGAGTGACTCGGCAGCGTCTCCGGCTCCGCGTGAGAACCATGCTGACCGATGGCGGAGGCGGCGGCACCTCCTTTGAGGAGGACCTGGACTCAGTGGCTCCGCGATCCGCCCCAGCCGGGGCCTCGGAGCCGCCTCCACCGGGAGGGGTCGGACTGGGAATCCGCACCGTGAGACTCTTTGGGGAGGCCGGGCCGGCTCCGGGAGTCGGTGGCGGCGGCAGCGGTGCGGGCGGAGGGGACGCGGCGCTGGATTTCAAGTTGGCGGCTGCCGTCCTGAGGACCGGGGGTGGAGGTGGTGCCTCTGGTAGCGACGAGGACGAGGTGTCCGAGGTACGGCTCGAGGACCCCCGCCTCCCACACAGCTTGAGGCACGAATTGTCTCTGGGCCGGCGCAGGGCCGGGGCCACCCTCCTGCTGCCCAGGCGGAGTCGTTGTCTGACAGCGATCGGCTCCATGGCGGCAGTGGCAGCGGTGCGGGCCTAGTGCGCCCTCGGCTTACTCTTCAGCCTGCAGCTCAAGCCAGACCGCTTCCCGTCACCATCCATAGACCCACAATAGGGAATCCTTTGGTCTCTGAGCTTCGCGCGGGAACCGGGACTCCTCGGGCACCTCCCGCCCACCCCGCTTTGGAGATGGGGGGGGCGGGGTCTTGCCAGAGTCCCTGCCCTTGGTACTGAGAGAGCGAGGCAGAGGGTCAGGGTGAGAGAGGGAGAGTGAGACAGAGAGACAGAGCTGGCTTGCCTAAAGAGCATTGCCACTGTACTGTGTCTCTCGTCAGAGTTTCAGGGTTGGCCGTTATTTGCCTTATGCCTTGTGTGTTTAAGGAGGGGTCTTAATTCCCCGCTATAGTTTGAGACAGGTGAGTACTAAGGAGCTCTCTGCTTTTGCGCTGAAAAATCACGTGGGTCTTGCGCCTGGAACTTTGTGTGAAGTTAGACAGGAAAAGAAAGTTCCACTGCATCTTTGAGCTTCGCAACAGCTGGATAGCTGAACTCTGGAGATTTTTAGGCTTGGAGAAGATGAGGCCCGTATGGACACCTTTTGCAGTGAGGGAAATTTGTTAGCAGGTCCTTAGTTTCTTTTAGCTCTTATATTGGGCCTTTTTAGGTCTAGGCAACCTAGAATGGTAGGCATCAACCTTTGGGCTCTAGGGCAAAAGGAGATATTTTATATCTGCACTTTTTTTCCTTGACTTTGGCTTGGTTATAGTACTGTCTTGTGATGACTATTGTTCTAAGTGCTCAGAGTATTCTATTTTGGTTCTAAGGTGCCTGGTTCATCCCCTATGACATTTTAACCCCCAGTGTTGGTCTTAAAGTACAGGGATTTCTATATATGTACAACTATCCTGGCTTTTGTATTTGAGAGGAATAAGGGGACACTGCATTTGTGGGTTGTAGAATACATTTAGTGCACAGTCTCACCATTCTTGGTCTGAACAGGAATTCCTTTGGATTTAAAACCTTAGTATATTCTAACCCCAATATTTTGCTTTGGAAAAAACTGTGTGGATTGTAAAGGAGATAGTTCCTTGAATATCTGTATCTTTGAATTTCACTATAAGAGAAATAACTTCTAAGCCAAGGTGGGACAGGATTTTATTTGAGTAGGCAGTTACGGAGAGACTCTCTGGAGCACTTCCACTCCTGGGCTTGTGGAAGGCTTTCATTTAGACTTTGAATGAAAATTGATGAGAAATGAACCTAGAACACATTTACCTTTTACCTAGGAAATAAAGTGGGAATATCTTTAGGCTCTAAAGATTAGAGTCTATTTTTCTTTGAAACTTCTAAGAGAGACTGAAAAGGTTTGCTTTGGTCTGAATGTGATAGAAGGATGATGTTCTTGATTTTCTGGACCATTTCTGCATAATTGTCATTGATGAGATGAAATATCACACTTTTGTTTTTATTTCAGTAGTATTTGTAAATTTCTTCAGAGGTAGAGTGCTAGTGAGCTTCCGAATTTATGAATCTCTAACTCTATGGGCTCATGTGTTATATCTGGGTAAACGAGCTTTTGAAATAACCATTTATGTGAGGCTTGTTCGCGCATCCATATGACATGGAGAAGAAACTCCTGGAATATCTAGTGTCTGTTGTATAGTATGTGTGGTAAGATATAGTTTATACCTTTGTGAGTGAAATGTCCTTTTTTTCCCAAGCAAATTTCTTGGATTTTCTTTTCTCTCTGACAAGATGAGTGTCTTCTCCCATATTATTAACTTTGAATTTACAATGTGAAAAGACCATAAATAATATTCTTCAAAAAACACTCACCCAACTGGCATTTGATGAATAATAATAGAATCTTTATTTTCATCATATCTAGATGTTTTAGAACCAAATATTTAGAATGTAGACATTCAGAGAGATGGGTTGGTTTGTAGTTTGAGAGTGAAGTTTGTCTTGTTCCCCGAATAGGGCAGGACTAGGTGAGAAATGAGTAAGAAATGTGGAGGCCTAGTGCATTTGCTCTAGAGTTAGTTGAAATTCTATACATTTGGTATATAGAAATGTAGATACTTTAAGGACCTCTTTTCTATTCGTTATCAGAGCCTACAGCTGAGAAAAAACAAGGTGCTTTCCCTCGCTGGCTAAGTCGAAACACCTTTTAGTTTGAAGAAGGGACTTGGATCTTTTTGTAAATTTTTTATATTAGAATCATGCTAGCTTAGGGAATGTCAACCATTTGGCATCTTTAGTTCTTGTTGTTTTAAACGTTGGGGTGAATACCTGTTTTGTATTTCTTCAGGCATGCTGAGCATGTTCCTTAGCTGTCCAAGGCGTTGCATAGAAGAGTCAGAACTTGCATTGGATTCTTTTGAAATGTACCCATTTTTCAGAATAGAAGTCAGGTTGAAAATTCTTTAAAAATCTATTTTTAAGTGTTAACTTAGATTTGTAGTCTTTTTTTTTTAAGTAAGGTAAAAGGAAATTAAAATTCCTAAAGAAGGGATTTGGTGAGGTTTATGATCTTTAATTTTTTTTGTCTTAAGAATGTATGCATATACTGTATGTATATGTGTGTGACATCTTTCTTTTAAAATTATAAAAGTAATATAGTCCTATGGTAAAAAAGTTCAACAGTGTAGATAGTAGATATAAGATGAAAAGTAAAAGTTCTCCTCACCCCCTACTGACCCTTCAAATCCCACTCTTCAGAGATAACCACTATTGAAATTTTTCTTTTAGAAAAATTCCCAGGCCTATATAGGCCTATATGTATATGTATACATGTTCATATACACACTTAAAAGATAGATATCCTATCTTGAGACAGGTGCTATATTTACAATTAGGTAAAAGCACATGGAAATTGTGTACAACATTTTATAGCAAATTATAGCAAAAGCTTTGTAAGGATTTTTTTTTTTTCCTGAAGATTATGTTAAAGAGTCAAAAGCACAGGCCATACGGAGGGTCCATTCTGATTTTCTCTAATAGGAGATGGATCATTTCCTTTAGGGTTACTTATGACCTACTATCTAGATAGAGCAAAGTTTCTCAACAGCAACATATTGACATTTGGGGCCAGATAATACTTTGTTGTGAGGGGCTCTCCTGTGCTTTAGCAGCATCCCTGGCATTTACTCACTAGATGCCAGTAAAACCCACCCAGTTGTGATAGCTAAAAATGTCCTTAGACAAAGCCAAATGTCTTGGGGGGACAAAATCACCCGTGGTTGAGAATCACTGGTCTAGAGGCCCACTCTTATCTAGGATGGCAATTTTGTCATGAATACTCTGTATTCAAAGTTCAGGTAAACAAGGTGAGTCACTGCTTTTAATGGCATCTCAGGGCTTATGCTCATAACCTGAACAAGAGAGAAATTGAAAGAGGGTACGGACAAGTGTTCTGTTGTTTTAAAATTTATTTTATTTTATTTTACTTATTTATTTTTGGCTGTGTTGGGTCTTCATTGCTGCAGGGGCTTTCTCTAGTTGTGCTGAGCAGGTCCTACTCTTCGTTGCGGTGTGCGGGCTTCTCATTGTGGTGGCTTCTCTTGTTGCGGAGCACGGGCTCTAGGTGCGCAGGCTTCAGTAGTTGCAGCAGGCGGGCTTAGTTGCTCCGTGGCATGTGGGATCTTCCTGGATCAGAGCTCGAACCCGTGTCCCCTGCATTGGCAGGCGTATTCTTAATCACTGTGCTACCAGGGAAGCCCTGGACAGGTTTAATGTTATAAATTTTCCATGGTAAATTTATAATTTTAGGAAACTTAAAATGCCATATTGTTTTTGAAAAATTCATTTATTGTCCATGAAAATGAATTTCTAAAAATCCTTTATGGGGACTTTGTTCAAGGTAGAAAGGCTTTACTCCATAAATTATCATCAGTAGTGATAAAATAGGAAATATACCTTTGCATTCTAGTGAGCAAGTTTTGGAGACATGAAAATGTTGATTGAAGGAAAAATTACATGTTATTACTCTAACAATTTTTGAAAAAATTTATTTATTTATTTTTGGCTGAGTTGGGTCTTCACTGCAGCGAGCCGGCTCTCTCTTATCGTGGCGAGCAGGAGCCACTCTTTGCTGCAGTGCACAGGCCTTTCATTGCGGTGGCCTCTCCCGTTGCAGAGCTTGGACTCCAGGCACGCAGGCTTCAGTAGTTGTGGTGCATAAGCTCGGTAGTTGTGTCTCACAGGCTCTAGAATGCAGGCTCAGTAGTTGTGGCGCCTGGGCTTAGTTGCTCTGTGGCATGTGGGATCTTCCTGGACCAGGGCTTGAACCCATGTCCCCTGCAGTGGCAGGCTGACTCTCAACCACTGTGCCACCAGGGAAGCCCCTGTAACAATTTTTTATATTGCATGAGCATCAGCTTTGCACAAGTTTCATTCTATAAAGCCTTAAGACTTTACATAAAATGATTCGTTGGTGAGTATGGTTATATGAATGGTGGGTCGAAACAGAGTTGATTAGGTATGGGTAGAGGAAGATCTTTTTGTGTAACTCGAAGTATGTAGAGGTTTTCTTTTGGTTATTATTTAGTACTTTTTTTTTTTTTTTTTTTTTGTGGTACGCGGGCCTCTCAATGTTGCGGCCTCTCCCGCTGCGGAGCGCAGGCTCAGCGGCCATGGCTCACGGGCCCAGCCGCTCCGCAGCATGTGGGATCTTCCCGGACCGGGGCACGAACCCGCGTCCCCTGCATCGGCAGGCGGGCTCTCAACCACTGCGCCACCAGGGAAGCCCTATTTAGTACATTTTCATAGGTGATTTACATTTGTACAGTTCCTAAAATAATATAAAGGCAAATACAGTAAAAAGTCTTGACCTTACTCCTGCTCCCAAGTATCCTGCCCTTTACACTTTTAAATTTTTATTTATTTATTTATTTTCGTTTGCGTTGAGTCTTTGTTGCTGCGCACGGGCTTTCTCTAGTTGCGGCAAGCGGGGTTAACTCTTCGTTGTGGTGCGCTGGCTTCTCATTGCAGTGGCTTCTCTTATTGCAGAGCACAGGTTCTAGGCACGTGAGCTTCAGTAGTTGTGGCTCGCGGGCTCGGTAGCTGTGGCTCCCGGGCTCTAGAGCTCAGGCTCAGTACTTGTGGCGCACGGGCTTAGTTGCTCCGCAGCATGTGGGATCTTCCCGGACCAGGTCTCGGACCCGTGTTCCCTGCATTGGCAAGCGGATTCTTAACCACTGCACCACCAGGGAAGTCCTCTCACTTGTTTCTATTTTGAGATAATGCCCTTCCTACTGTTATGAAATTAATTTTTAAAATATCCGTGTTTGACAAAATATCAAATTGGAAAGTTCATGTTAGGACTCTGGGTAAAGCCTCAACAGTTTGGGAACCATTGATCTGAATGACTTGCTCAGGATCACACAGCTAATTTATAGTAGAAAATAGGTTATGTGACTCTCATTATAGTTATCTTTTACGGAGCACAGGCTCCGGACACGCAGGCTCAGCGGCCGTGGCTCACGGGCCCAGCCACTCCGCGGCATGTGGGATCCTCCCGGACCGGGGCACGAACCTGTGTACCCTGCATCGGCAGGCGGACTCTCAACCACTGCGCCACCAGGGAAGCCCCCCATTATAGCTGTCTTAACTACTGTATTGTCCTGCTGACTGTTTCTCTTCTGATGCATGAATTTAATTAGTTGCTTAGGAAATGCCTTCTCAAACTAGCATTTAATCCGCAGTTGACCTTGTTGGAAAACTTTTATATTATGAAATTGGTGACTGCCATGTAGATCAATCAGTATATTAAGAAGGCAGTCAGGGACTTCCCTGGTGGTGCAGTGGTTAAGAATCCCCCTGCCAGTGCAGGGGACACGGGTCCGATCCCTGGTCCGGGAAGATTCCCACATGCTGCGGAGCAACTAAGCCCGTGCACCACAACTACTGAGCCCGAGTGCAACAACTACTGAAGCCCATGCGCCTAGAGCCCATGCTCTGCAACAAGAGAAGCCACCCAATGAGAAGCCCACGAACCGCAAGGAAGAGTAGCCCCCGCTCGTGGCAACTAGAGAAAAGCCTGCACGCAGCAACAAAGACCCAAGGCAGCCAGAAATAAAAATAACTAAATAAATTTTAAAAAAATTATTTAAAAAAAAAGGCAGTCAAAGATGTGCCATTGAGTATTGGAGAACACTACTTTAAGGTAATTTTGTAATTGCATTTAAACTCAGGAAGTTTAGGTCTTATTATTATTCATTTTAAGTGAATTAAGAATTATTAGAAGTACCAGTAGAGAAAGGCATATACCTAACTTTGCACCTTTGCCACTATGGGAAACATTGGTTTTAATTTGTAAAAATTAAAATCTGTGTGCTATTCTATTGGTAGTTACTTAGAGTGTATGGTTCCTATGAATAAAGATCATTTGCCTTATGATGATTGACTGGTTTACCTTTTTTCTGGTCAACTTTACCTAAACCAGGAGGAAAGTAAAGTTGTATATAAAGCTTTTTTTTATTTGATAAGCTGAAATTTAGCAACAGTTTGTCAAAGAACACATTCTGCTCTTCCTCCCCTATACATCCTTCTGTTCTCACAAAGTTTTTCCCTTAATGGATGCTGTTTTCATTAGTAGAAAGAGTTTGTTTGTTTGTTTGTTTAAAGTAGATATCCCACTGTATCCTAGTGGTTTGATTCACCGTATTAGTTTGCAATTTTGAAAAGAAAAAGGCAAGTACACTCCCAGGGATTAGCCCCAAGAACCAAACAGTTGAACAGGAGAACAGTTTATTAAATTGTCTAGTTTTGATGCTTTGTGATGAGGACAGTTAGGTTGAGAACAATTTTTTTAAATTGTGGTTAAAAAAGGATAACAAAAGTTACCATTTTAACCATTTAAAAAAATTGTATTAAAATATACATAACATAAAATTTACCTGTTTGTTTTGGCCATGCCGTGTGGCATGTGGGATCTTAGTTCCGGGACAAGGGATTGAACCCTTGCCCCCTCCAGTGGAAGTGCGAAGTCTTAACCACTGGACCGCTGGGGAAGTCCAGAATTTACCATTTTAAAGTGGTTTTAAGTACATTCACATTGTTGTGCAGCCATCACCACCAGCCATCTCCAGAACTTTTTCATCTTCCAAAACTGAAACTTTGTACCCATTAAACAGTAATGCCCTGTCCTCCCTTCTCCAGCCCCTTAGCAACCACAATTCTTTCTTTCTCTATGATTTTGACTACTCTAGGTATCTCAAATAAGTGAAATCATACAATTTTTCTACTTTTTGTGACTGGCTTTACTTAGCATAATGCCTTCAAGGTTCATCCATGTTTGCAGCATGTCTGACACTTAGCTGAATACCATTCTATTGTATGTGTATACCATATTTTGTTTATTCATTCATCTGTTGATGAACACTTGGATTGCTTCTCTGCCTTTTGGCTGGTGTGAATATGCTGCTGTGAACATAGGTGTATAAATACCTGTTCAAGTCCCTGCTTTTGCTTCTTTTCTGGTATATACCCAGAAGTGGGATTGCTGGATCATCTGTTAATTCTATTTTTAATTTTTTGAGGAACCACCATACTGTTTACCATAGCAGCTGTACCATTTTACATTCCCACTGGCAAAGCACAAGGATTCTGATTTCTCCATATTCTAGCCAATACTTGTTTTCTGTTTTTGAGAATAGCCATCCTAATGGGTGTGGTTTTGATGTTGAACATCTTTTTCATGTGCTTATTGGCCATTTGTGTATCGTCTTTGGAGAGATGTCTATTCAAACCCTTTGCCTCTTTTTTTTTTTTTTGGCCGCACTGCCCAGCTTGTGGGATCTTAGTTCCCTGATCAGGGATTGAACCTAGGCCCCTGCAGTGAAAGCGCGAAGTCCTAACCACTGGACCACCAGGGAATTCCCCCTTTGCCCATTTTTATTTTTTTTATTTTTTAAGTTTTTTAATTTTTATTTTTTTTTGCGGTACGCGGGCCTCTCACTGTTGTGGGTTCTCCCATTGCGGAGCACAGGCTCCAGACGCACAGGCTCAACGGCCATGGCTCACGGGCCCAGCCGCTCCGCGGCATGTGGGATCTTCCCGAACCGGGGCACAAACCTGTGTCCCCTGCGTCGGCAGGCGGATTCTCAACCACTGCGCCACCAGGGAAGCCCTATTTTTATTTTTTATTTATATATATATATATATATATTTGCAGTACGCGGGCCTCTCACTGTTGTGGCCTCTCCTGTTGCGGAGCACAGGCTCCAGACGCACAGGCTCAGCGGCCATGGCTCACTAGCTGCTCCGTGGCATGTGAGATCTTCCCAGACCGGGGCATGAACCCGTGTCCCCTGCATTGGCAGGCGGACTCTCAACCACTGTGCCACCAGGGAAGCCCTGCCCATTTTTTTTTTTGCGGTATGCGGGCCTCTCACTATTGTGGCCTCTCCCGTTGAGGAGCACAGGCTCCGGACGTGCAAGCTCAGCGGCCATGGCTCACGGGCCCAGCCACTCCGCGGCGTGTGGGATTCTCCCGGACCGGGGCACGAACCCGTGTCCCCTGCATCGGCAGGTGGATTCCCAACCACTGTGCCACCAGGGAAGCCCCCCTGCCCATTTTTAATTGGGTTTTTTTCCATTGTTTAATTGTAGGAGCTCTTTGGATGTTAATCCCTATAATATGTATAATATGTATAATTTGCACATATTTTTTAACATTCCATTGGTTGCATTTTTACTCTGTTGTCCTTTCGTGCTTAAAAGGCTTTACTTTAGATGAAGTTCAGTTTATCTGTTTTTTTCTTTCATTGTCTGTGCTTTTGGTTTCATATCCGTAAAGTTGTTACCAAATCCTATGTCATGAAGATTTTTTCCCAATGTTTTCTAAGAATTTTATCCTTTTAGCTCTTACATTTAGGTCTTTTGAGCCATTTTGAGTTAACTTTTGTTTTTGGTGTAAGGTCAGCGTCTAACTTCATTCTTTAGCGTGTGGATATCCAGTTTTTCCAGCACCACTTGTTGAAAAGACTGTAATTTCTCCATTGAATGGTCTTGGTATCTTGGTTGAAATGAATTGATCATATATGGGAAGGTTTTTTCTGGGCTCTCTGTTCTATTCCATTGGTCTATATGTCTGACTTTATGCTAGTATCTCACTGTTTTTATTACTGTAGCTTTAGTAGTAAGTTTTGAAGTCAGGCAGTATTAATCCTCCAGCTGTGTTCTTTTTCAAGATTGTTTGACTAGCCAGGGTTCCTTGAGATTCCATGTGAATTTTAGGATGGGTCTTTGTATTTCTGTAAAAATGCTTTGGGATTTTGATAGGGATTGCATTGAATCCATAGATGGCTTTATGAGAACAAGTTTGAATACAAATCTTACATAATTGTTTCACCACAGTAGATATTAGCAAATCAAAAAGCTTGAGACTGACAAAACATTTGAAAGCTTCTATGACAGGAAGAGACTGAGCACTCACCGATGTCCTCCCTGAAGCCATTGAACCCAGTTCACATGGAATACTGTGCTCTAAGTAGATGTTTCTTTTTTCTTTTTTTAAAGTCTTTATTGGATTTGTTACCATATTGCTTCTGTTTTATGTTTTGGTTTTTTGGCCACGAGGCACGTGGGATCTTAGCTCCCTGACCAGGGATCAAACCTGCATCCCCTTCATTGGAAGGCGAAGTCTTAACCACTGAACACCAGGGAAGTCCCTAAGTAGATGTTTCTGTAATATAATCATTATTTTTCCCTGTTTGTCCTCATATTGCCTAATTTGTGATTGATCGTGATGCTTCATATGTTGATTAAATGCTAGGAAGAATACTTTTTATCCTTTTTATCACTAGAGATGGGATGAGTTCCATTTTGGAAAAATTGTCTCAATCTGGTATTAAATCTAGATAAATAAACCTGTAGTATTTTCTTTAATGTTGTAGAATTTAAAAGTTTTCACATAGGCATTTTATGAAATCTGAGTCAGAAAGTAAAGATTTGGCCATGTCAGTTGATACCTTGAGTGGTACACTTTGAAAGTACTTCCAGCACTTAATCAGCTTCTAATTGATTTTCTCCTCGTGTTTACCTTTTCTGCTAAATCTCTACATTTCTATTTTGGCCTTTTAAAAATTGTACAGATGATAAATTCAGTAACATGTGACACAGACTGTCATTATCAAAGAGCAAATCCCCAAAGGGGCAGTAGTCCAATTATATTGGATATATTCTCTCTTTTTTTTGCTACATTTTATTTTGATATAATTTCAAACTTACTGGAAAGTTGCAAGAATAGTACAGAGATCTCCTCCCATATATCCTTTATCTAGACAGACCAATTTTGTTCATTTTGTCCCATTCCTCTCTCTCTTGACAGGCAAGTAATTTATTTTCTGAATCATTTGAAAGTAGACTGCATACATCCTGTCTCTTTTACCCTTAAATTCTTTAGTGTATCTTCCCTAACAACAAAGGCATTCTCTTACATAACCACAGTGTAGTTTTTCAAAATAGGAAATTTAATACATTTCCGAAGTACTTTTCAAATTCAAATTCCTAAAGTTAAAAAAATTGAAATAGAATTCACATAATATAGAATTCACTCTTTAAATTGTACCAGTGGTTTTTTAATACATTCACAAAGTTGTGCAACCTTCACTGTTATCTATTTTAAAAAATTTTCATCACCCCCAAACAAAACCTTGTACCCATTAGCAGGCATTTCCCATTCTGCTGTCCCTGCAGCCTTTGTTAATCACTTTCTGTCTCACTGGATTTGCCTAGTCTGGGCATTTCGTATAAATGGAATCATACAATATGTGATCTTTTGTGCCTCACTTCTTTCACTTAGTATATTTTCAAGATTTCTACATGTTGTATCATGTATCAGTACTAAATTGGAATAATACGTTTTGTGGATATACCACATTTTGTTCATTGGTTGATGACATTTGGATTATTTCCACATTTTGACTATTGTAAATAATGATACTATGAACATTTGTGTACAAGTTTTATTTTGTTTAAAAATTTTTTTTTTTTTTGCGGTACGCAGGCCCCTCACTGTTGTTAGCCTCTCCCGTTGCGGAGCACAGGCTCTGGATGCACAGGCTCAGTGGCCATGGCTCATGGGCCCAGCTGCTCTGTGGCATGTGGGATCCTCCCGGACCGGGGCACGAACCCGTGTCCCCTGCATCGGCAGGCGGGCTCTCAACCACTGCGCCACCAGGGAAGCCCTACAAGTTTTTTATGACGTTATCTTTTCAGTTCCCTTGAGTGTATACCTTGGAGTGGAACCTTGATCATATTATAACTCTGTTTTATTTTCTGAGAAACCACCAGGCTGTTTTCTGTAGCAACTGCATGATTTTACATTCCCAGCAGTGTATGAAGGTTCCAATTTTTCCACATCCTTGCTAACATTTTTTTTTAATAGCCATGCTAGTGGGTATGGAGTTTTTGGTTGTTTTTTGTTTCTATTTTTTTTTTTTCAAAATAAATTTATTTATTTATTTTTGGCTGCCTTGGGTCTTTGTTGCTGTGTGTGGGATTTCTCTAGTTGTGGCGAGTGGGGGGCTACTCTTCGTTGCAGTGTGCAGGCTTCTTATTGTGGTGGCTTCTCTTGTTGCAGAGCATGGGCTCTAGGCGTGTGGGCTTCAGTAGTTGTGGCACGTGGGCTCAGTAGTTGTGGATTGTGGGCTCTAGAGCGCAGGCTCAGTAGTTGTGGCTCGTGGGCTCTAGAGCGCAGGCTCAGTAGTTGTGGCTCGTGGGCTTAGCTGCTCCGCAGCATGTGCGCTCTTCCCAGACCAGGGCTCGAACCCGTGTCCCCTGCACTGGCAGGTGTATTCTTAACCACTGCACCACCAGCGAAGCCCCTGGAGTTACCTCATTGTGACTCTGATTTGCATTTCCGCAATGACTAATGAAGTTGAGCATCTTTTCATGTGCTTGTTGTCCATTTGTATGTCTTTGGAGAAATGTTTATTCAGATCTTTCTCCCATTTCTTGGTTGGGTTGTCTTTTGATTGTTGAATCATGTCTGTTGTTTGTTTTTAGGAAAAAACATGTATTCTGGATACCAGTCCCTTATCAGATACATGATTTGGAAATATTTTCTCCCTTTCTGTGGGCCATCTTTTCACTTTCTTGGTTGTGCCATTAAATTTTATTTTTAAAAGTTTTTTAATAAATTATTTATTTATTTTTGGTTGTGTTGGGTCTTCATTGCTGCACACGGGCTTTCTCTAGTTGCAGTGAGCAGGGGCTACTCTTCGTTGCGGTGTGTGGGCTTCTCATTGCAGTGGCTTCTCTTGTTGTGGAGCATGGGCTCTAGGCACATGGGCTTCAGTAGTTGTGGCACACGGGCTCAGTAGTTGTGGCTTGTGGGCTCTGGAGCAGAGGCTCAGTAGTTGTGGTGCACGGGCTTAGTTGCTCCGCGGCATGTGGGATCTTCCCAGACCAGGGCTCAAACTCATGTACCCTGCATTGGCAGGCAGATTCTTAACCACTGCACCACCAGGGAAGTCCTGTGCCATAAATTTTAAATTTTGGTTGGGCCCAATTTTTATATTTAACTATTTTTTCTTTTATTACTTGTGCATTTGGTGTCATGTCTAAGAGACCATTGCATAATCCAAGGTTACGAAGATTTACACCTGTTTTCTTCTTTTCTTCTAAGAGTTTTATACTTTTAGGTCTTTGATCCATTTTGAGATTTTATATAAGATGCGAGGTAGAGATCTAACCTCATTCTTTTGAATATGGATATCCAATTGTCCCAGCATCCTTTGTTGAAAAGATATTTCTTTCTACATTAAATTGTCTTGACACCCTTTTCAAAAATCAGTTGACTTTCAATGTGATGGTTTATTTCTGGCGTGTTTATTTCTATTTTATTTCACTATTCTATATGTCTTCTCATGCCAGTTCCATACTGTCTTGATTACTGTAGTTTTTTGTAGTAAATTTTGAAATTGGGAAGTGTAAGTCTTCCAATTTTTTTTTTTTTTAAGATTCTTTTGGCTATTCTGGGTTACTGGATATGTTTGTGCTCTTCATCTGGTCTTCGGAAGAGGTTTAATAGAGGGTATTTTATATGGTACAGAATTTGTGGTCACACACGAAAACCACCCCTCCTCCATTAATAATATTCCATTTCTTGAAATTTCTGCCCCTCCTGTATACACTGAAGGTGGATGGTTGGGAACTCTTATGATTTAAACCTGTGTTTGCTAAGCTACCAGAAGAGGAAGTTGTTGTAGTGTTTGTTTGTTTGTTTATGCATTCCCTCCCTGACAAAGCCTGGATATATTTTTGAGAGGAGACAAAACTGAAGAGGGAGGAGTTGATTAGTTTGGGTAGTTGTAGTCTAAGTACATCTGATGTGGACTGTATATAGCTTGCAAGAAGAATATGGACAGAATTTCTTTTTCCAGGATAATAAACAAATGGCTAGGTGGAATAAAATATAAAACATAGCAATTAGAGTTTTTGCATTTAGTATCTTCTAACAGTTGCTTAAGAGGTGAGAATTCAATATTTGAGTAACACACAATTAGCTTGACACCCAAGCCAGTGTTATCACCTGTGTGATTAAATTGCAAAAACAAATCTTAGATGTTACTGTTCAAATGGTCCCAATTATTTTAATTTACTAGTTATTCTGACTCTGAATAGTGAGAATCTGTACTATATTTTATACCTGTTTTGCTTGAGACTTGACTGACAAGTTAACAAAGAAAAGCTTATTTTCTTTTAGTTTGAAGAGACCATTATTTAAGGCTATACTTAAATTAGGTGCATGTATTTGACCTATTACCACCCCCCCAACAAAATTTTGAATAGTATGATAACAGTATCAAAAGTACTTACTACTATGTATTATCTCCTTGTTAATATATTGAAAGCATGCTCTCATTCTCTACAGAGGAAAATCAGTGTTTAGTTTGGGGTAGGGCCTCTTTTTCATGAACTGATATCTTGCATAATAAAATTATATCTTTCAGAGATTAGAGTCCTTCGCAGTCTGTTTAAGAATTCTGATTGGTATCGTAGGGTAGATTCCACAATAATTTAACTAGAATCTACTATTTCTTAAGCTTTGTGCTGGGCTTTGGGATTACGAAGATGAAAAAATGTGGTCCCTGACCTTAAAGACATCAGGCTTTTCAGGAACATGAACATTTCAGAGAATGTGAAAACAAGATAAATTATTTATTCAAATTATATTTGCCCTTCTAAACTAGTTTTACATAATAACAAATTATATTTGAGTGTTTGTTCTAGGCATGTGTACCTTAATTGCATCACCTCATTTAATATTTTCCTAGTCTTGTGACAGTCCAATATCCTAAACTCAATATATGGATCATTGCCCTGTGTTAGTTGGATGATCACTATAAAGGTTGATGTTTGGATGTCTTACTTCAGGAGTTTGATGGACTTTAAGTGACAGGTTTAAAGGGGCAATGATTTAAAATGTAAGGAGACAGAGTTCATCAGCATAAGATATTTGAGCAAAACCACAACTGCTTCATTATGTTCTATAAACTCTCCAAGCATGTCCTGCTCCAGAGCCTTTGGCATTTGCAGTTGGCTCTCACAGGAGCATTCTTCTCTTAGATATCCGTGTGGCTTCCCTCTCTCACTTATTTTAGCAGTCTGCTAAGAGCCCTTCCTACTGCCTACTGTATGTATGTTCCATAAACATCTCAGATTCACAATTCTAAAACTGAACTCATCACTTCCCCCTCTACTCCTATCCCTTCCCCACCCCACCTTCGTAAATTGCGTTGCCCTAAAACTAGTCAGTGTAGTCAGAAACCTTGAAGCTTGCATCTGCTATCTCTAACCACACACATCCAAACAGGTACTAAGTCCTGTAGGTTCTTTCTTAGCATCTTGTTTGTCTCTTTCTCTGTATTCTCACTGCTTGTGCTGTAAATCAAGCCATCATCTTTCACCTGAACTTATTGTAGTAATCCCTGGCTCTATCTACCTCTGTGATTATACATCTAATTCTTTGTTTACCCCCTGCTATCACAGTAAATTCTCTAATGCCAGTTCAATCATGTCACTCCTTTGGCAAAAAGGCTTCCCATTCCTTAGATAAAGAATAAATCAAATTCCTTGGTATGGCGTACAAGATTATTTAGGATTTGGCCTCTCTATTTCTATCCTTGCTGTATCCTACTTTATTTGCTTTTTATATTCCAGCCATACCAAATTGCTGTAGTTCTCTGAACATATCAAGCTATTAAACGTCCCAAGTAATTTGCTCTCACTGCTTTGGCTTCTAGAATCATGACAATAACTACTACATACTGAGTGTTTATTGTCCACTGGACTAAATGCTTACCTTTATGTTGTTAAATAAACTTTACAACTACCATATGAAGGAAGTGATATTATTCCCAATTTACAGATGAGGAAACTGAAGCTTAGTGACATTGTATAATATGCACAAAGTTGTACATCTAGTGATGGAGCCAGGATTTGAATCAGGTTTCTTGGAATGTAAAATCCATGCTTATAACTACTGCTCTACACTGCAGCTGTCACTAATGCCCCCGTTCTCCATCCTGTTGGATACCTTCTTGTTCCAGATCATCACCTCTGATTTCCTTCATTACTACCCCAACTGGAATTGACCATTTCTTCCTTCCTCTGTGTTCCCATGTTGTATGTAGATAACTCAGTGTTAAATAACATCTGTAGTACTTGATTGCATTTATTTGATTATCTGTCTTAATGAGCAGGAATCATGTCTTATTTATTTTTGTGTTTCCCATATACAGTAGAATGCCTGGCACTTAGTAGGTGCTTATTAAATGTTGGGTTTAATGAGCCATTGTATGTTAAATATATGTATAGTGTTTAATATGCTCAGATTACTTGTTAGCCTAAGACAACGTAATGGATTTTATATTTTTTGTGCAGTAGAGAGTAAGAGTATAGGAACACAAGGTCCTTAGACAAACTGACCTTAATAATAGTAGTAATGGTAATATTAATAGTAATAATAACTAATATTTGTTGAGTGATTACCATGTATTAAGCACTGTTGGTACAATCTTAGATATAGTATCTTGCTTAATCATCAATAACCCTGTGATGTAGTTACTACTATTATCCTTATCTTATAGCTGAGGAAAATGAGGCTAACAACGATAAAAAGAGTTAGCTAAGATGGCACTGTGAACAGTGGCCTAGTGTTCTAAGAGCCCTTGCTCTTAGTCATTATGCTCTCCTCCCATTATTGGTATGAATTGGAGGTGTTTGAGGCTCTTTTTAACTTATTAAAATTAAGTATTTCTTTGGTGTGTTTGATGCTTATTATTATTATTATTTTTTTTGTGGTACGCGGGCCTCTCATTGTTTTGGCCTCTCCCGTTGCGGAGTGAGGGCTTTGGACGCGCAGGCTCAGCGGCCATGGCTCACGGGCCCAGCCGCTCCGCGGCATGTGGGATCTTCCCGGACCGGGGCATGAACCCGTGTCCCCTGCATCGGCAGGCAGACTCTCAACCACTGCGCCACCAGGGAAACCCGATCTTTATTTTTTTATTTAGGGTAATGAGCAGAAGCCAGGACTTCTTTCTAACTTCAGTCTTACCCATTTATTATGATAGGGCAAATACAGAATAACATTTCAACATTAAGATTTTCTTGGACTTAATTGCCAGGTTCTTCATTCCTTGTGACTTTCCTAATGAGTATGTGAGGAGTCTTCTCTTTTTTAAAATGTATTGTGGCACAAATTTTGTTGTATGTATGTTGGTTAGAAATAATGTAGTTGTACTGCCAGAAATTACTAAATAAAAACATGATTTGTCTGTCTCTCTAAGAACTCTGGCAGAGAGGAGTTTGTGGGCTTGATAATCTATTACATTTAATTTAATTTAAAGGTTTTTCCTGGCATTGCTGTTATTGTTAAATTGAAACATCATGATGCTTGTAGATTCTCTGTTTACTTCATTGGTTAGTACGCATTTGTTTTAGTCATACTCCACTGTTTAGAAGAGTCACTTAATACAGTTTGGTGTGGTGAAAAGGGTGTGAGCTTTGGAGTCTGAAACACATGGCTTCAGATACCTGTGTGGTTATGTGATCTTGGGTAAGTCACTTAACTTTTCTGAGTTTCAGTTAAAATGAAGATGTTAATCTACTTCACTGAGTAGTAAAGATGATGGAGTGGAATAATTTATGGAAAATGCACTTAATGGTAACTATTTTTTAAAAAAAAAACCCTTTCCTTTCTCCCATGTTTAGAAACTTCAAAAAATAATAGATTCTGTATTAAAACTATGGTTTAGAAATGAAGTTTTTGTAGTTGACTAAAGTGGAGTTAATTTTCTCCAGCTTTAACTGAGAATTAGGAAAAGCCTGATGGTTCTCTCTTGAGCTGTTTAAACTAATTAACTTCAGAAATCCCAAGGTAACAGTTATGTTTTTTGAGAAGAGGATTGTGGATCTGAAATTGGGCATACAGTTTCCCTTGTAGAAAGAAACTTGAACACTTTTTACGATGAGGCATATGGCCTTTGCATTCCATACTTCCAGATGTTGTTGCTCATTATATTGGGCCGTACAGTATCAGCAAAACTCATTCCTAAATTTATAATTATTTGGTCTCAAATTGCATCTGTGTTACTTTTTCCTTTTGAGTGGATCTTGGAGCATGTTTGTGGTGGATGCAACTGTTGAAACTTTGGAGTACCACGTTTTTTGCAAAAATGAATTACTATGTCTTTCAGTAATTATCTCTTGGAATGCTGACCCATCCTTTTTGCTGCTCCAAGTAGAAATCAATAGTAAGCTACCTGAATTCTAAAATTGGTATGATTCTGATTTAAAGACTTTGGGTGGGGAAAGGTAAGACTTGTTTATCTCTCCAAATGTTAACTAAGAGAGAAGAAAAATAATAGCAAGTACATTTAAAAAATATATTTTTTTTCGATGTTTAAATGTTTTATTTGGCTTTTCCTTTTTAATTATCAAATCTGAATTTCTTGAGGAAGCTTTATTTTTGAAGGTTTATAAAAAGAGGTAGTGAAAAATAAAGATCTAGCCTTCCTCTTGAACTTTCTCATAGCTCTGATTGAAATTCATGGGAGTGATGATTCTTCTTCTTTTTTTTTTTTTTTTTTTTGTGGCTGTGTTGGGTCTTTGTTGCTGTGTACGGGCTTTCTCCGGAGAGAGGGGGCTACTCTTTGTTGCGGTGTGTGGACTTCTCTTTGTGTTGGCTTCTCGTTGCAGAGCGTGGGCTCTAGGCGCACATGCTTCAGTAGTTGTGGCATGTGGGCTCAGTAGTTGTGGCTCACAGGCTTTAGAGCACAGCCTCAGTAGTTGTGGTGTACAGGCTTAGTTCCTCTGTGGCATGTGGGATCTTCCTGGACCAGGGCTCAAACCCATGTCCCTGCATTGGCAGGCTCTCAACCACTGTGCCACCAGGGAAGTCCCAAAATTGTGGGGTTTTCTGTTGTTGTTTGTTTGTTTCTTGGTGGAAGTGAGTTTTGGCCAAATCATAGCTAGGTTAATAAATGATTTTTTCCTAATCAGATTTTGGCCAGGGTGACTGAGGTGTTTTGTTTTTTTGTTTTTTTTTTTTTCAGGTGGTAATAGCTGAGTCTGTGGTTATTCTCCCTAGTAACTATTGCCATCCAGTGGTTCATTTTGAAATGTCATATGGGACAAAATGCTTGTTCCCCTATTCCTCCCTTCTACCTTTGTTTAAATTCTAGTTGAAGCTAAAAACCACACTCATTTTTTTTAGAAGAAGGGAGGGAGAAAAAAGTCTTTTGAGGAGGAAGACATAAAGAGTTTGCCTTTAGCGTTTTAGAAGAGATAACCTATAAGGGAAAAAACAGGTATTTTTTTGTGGGCCAGATTTCCTCTCATTCTTTTTCCTCCGCGTTTTATTTTTGTACCTAATCAGAAGTAGGAAAAAAATCTGCCATGTTAAGACTTGAAATAAACTTTTTTGCCATTGGTTAAAAACAGTACCACTATAGGTTGATGTTTTATGTTTGCTGCTGGACAGAGATGAGCTGTGTAACTACCATTAAGCAATAAGGAAATTTCTGTGATCCTTTAGCTGTATGTAGGAAACTATGAGGCTTATATATTCATTTGCATGATGAAAACTAATTTCATTAGATATAATATTACTTTGAACTCATCTATTATTTAGACCTTTTTTTGGTGTTATATCACTGAGCCTTTATATGAAATGTATGGGGGCTTCCTTGGTGGTGCAGTGGTTGGGAGTCCGCCTGCCGATGTGGAGGACACGGGTTCGTGCCCCAGTCCGGGAGGATCCCACATGCTGCGGAGCGGCTGGGCCCGTGAGTCAGGGCTGCTGAGCCTGCGCGTCCGGAGCCCGTGCTCCGCAGCAGGAGAGGCCACAACAGTGAGAGGCCCGCGTACCGCAAAAAAAAAAAAAAAAAAAAAAAAAAAAAAAAGTTTATGGAAAGTAGGACAAAAAAGTATGAGAATTGAGTGCCTTTGGCACATCTGACTGACACAAATGTATTCAAGTCATTTATGTGTATAGTTATGTATAACTCATTCTGGGAACTTAAGATTTTCCCCACAAGTGTTACAGATATTTAAAATTTGATCTTGTGGGTCAGAACTTAAATATAAAATGCCTAAAACTACATTTGAAAATTCAAGTGATTCTCACAAGGAAAAAAAAATTGTAACTATGTGAGGTGATAGATGTTAACTAAACTTATTGTGGTAATAATTTCATAATATATACTATTAGCAGTCACTCCCATTCTTCCTTTCCTGACTCTTCAGGAGACCATTAATCTTCTTTCTGTCTCTGTGGATTTGCCTGTGCTGGACATTTCATATAAATGGAATCGTACAATATGTGACTTTTTGTGTGTTCTTTCATGCTAAGCATGATGTTTTCAACGTTTGTCAGTGTTATAGTGTGTGTCAGTACTTGGCTGAATAATATTCCATTGTATGGATATACCACATTTTGTTTATCCATTTACTAATTAACAGACATACGGGTTTTTTTCCACTTTTTGTGCACTATGCATAATGCAGCCCATGAACTTTTATGTACAAGTTTTTGTATGAACATGTATGTTTTCGGTCTTCTTAGGTATATACATAGAAGTGGAATTACTGGGTCATATGGTAAGTCTGTGTTAAATTTTTGAAGAACTACCAAACAGTGTCCCACAGTGGCTTCATCATTTATACTTCCACTAGCAGTGTACAAAGGACCTTACATTTTTTGAGAGTGGACCATTCGTCACTTTCTAAGTGCATCTTCAAGCCCATTTTTTATTTCATTCCCTTACTCTCCACCCACGTCTGACCACCTATTGAAATTCTGTGCATCCTTCAAAGCCTAGCTCAAATGCTACTTGTACAAAGTCTTCTTGGATTACTGGGGCTGGAAGTGATTTCTCTTTAATGCATATAGTTTTACCATTTATTTCTCTTGGAGGCCTTTTGTGGTAGTTGTTGGTGTCTTTGACATTTCTTCTACCACATTTTTGTACTCTCTTTATATTGTACTTTGTATAAAACAGGACTTCAATAAATATTGGAGGATGAATGGGAGAGAATTGGAAATCCTTAACTTGGATTTTTAAAAAGTTACATAATACATGTAATCTGTATTTGTCTCTGTAATATGTGTAATACTACATCAGACCAGTGCTTCTTATAAAATAGACATTAACATCTAAATACCATATTTAATAAATTTCAGAATTCGGAATGGTGGTTTTTATCTATCCTTACAACTGGCAAGTATATGTATCTGCAGATATGTAATAATTTCTTGCACTTGCAACAAGCTCTTTGTTGTAGAAGCAGTTACCTTTCAAATCATTTGAAAACTGATAGTCTACATTTATCTGCTGGCATTGATCTAGAATGACATCTTTGTAATTATATATTAAAGAATCTGTGTTACAACATAGTACATGGCTCAATGTTACTGGGTCTGAAGTTAAAGATTTATTTTATAAAAATAAAGTACATCACTAGATAATAAAATATTGTTATAGCCACATCATGTTAACTTTACTGTCTTTATTAGGATATCTTTATTTGGTCTCCATTGTGAAAATTGATGACCAACTAGTCAAATATTCCAAATAATGTAGTCCAAATACTGTGGTCCTTTGTTTATGAATTTGTTAGGTAGTATCTATTGCCTAGTGTTTAAGAGTTATATGGCCTGTGTTTGAAACCTGGCTTTGCCATTTATTAGCTGGGAGAAATACTTAACCTTTCTGATCCTGTTTTTCTATCTGTCTACAAGTATGTTAACCTCCCTGGTTAGACACTTTTAAAAAATATATAAATTTACTTTATTTTATTTTTGGCTGCGTTGGGTCTTCGTTGCTGCCTGTGGGCTTTTCTCTGGTTGCAGCAAGCAGGGGCTGGTTTTTTGGGGGGTTTGTTGTTTTTTTTTTGCAGTACGCGGGCCTCTCACTGTGTGGCCTCTCACATTGTGGAGCACAGGCTCAGCGACCATGGCTCACGGGCCCAGCCACTCCGCGGCATGTGGGATCTTCCCAGACCAGGGCACGAACCCGTGTCCCCTGCATCAGCAGGCGGACTCTCAACCACTGCGCCACCAGGGAACAGCCCCTGACAGGGGCTGTTCTTCATCGTGGTGTGCAGGCTTCTCATTGTGGTGGCTTATCTTGTGGCACACGGGCTCAGTAGTTGTGGCTCGTGGGCTCTAGAGTGCAGGCTCTGTAGTTGTGGTGCATGGGGTTAGTTGTTCTGCGGCATGTGGGAACTTCCCGGACCAGGGCTTGAACCCATGTCTCCTGCATTGACAAGCGGATTCTTAACCACTGCAGCACCAGGGAAGCCCCAGACATATTTATATACTACAGACGTATAGGTATATAAATATGTACTCATGGTTATGTATACATGAGTACTCATATGTTCATGTTTGCATACATATACATACATATTTTAACAAAATAAAGATCATACTGTTTTAAAACTTGTGGTTTTCACTTAATTTTATGAGTGTTTTCTTATGCCATTAAATATGCTTCAAACATATTGTTCTTAATGACTCCATAGTGGTCCATTCTGTGAATGTACAAAATGTACTTACCAAATCCCCTATTGTAGTTGCAGTGAGCGGGGACTAGTCTTCGTTGCAGTGTGCGGGCTTCTCATTGCAGTGGCTTCTCATTGCGGAGCACAGGCTCTAGGCGTTGGGCTTCAGTAGTTGTAGCACTCAGGCTCAGTAGTTGTGGCTCTCGGGGTCTAGAGCTCAGGCTCAGCAGTTGTGGTGCATGGACTTAGTTGCTCCGCGGCATGTGGGATCTTCCTGGAGCAGGGCTCGAACCCATACCCCCTGTATTGGCAGGCGGATTCTTAACCACTGCACCACCAGGGAAGTATGGCATGTGCTTTTTAAAGCGTTTTGATACACATTTCCAAATTGCTTCCCAGAAAGGTTGTGCATGTTTTATTTGGTAAGAAAATTTAGAATTAACTTGATTTGAAATTAGAGGGTTGTATGTTTATTTTCGTAAGTTGATTTTGCTTATAGTATTCATTTCAACAAATATGTATTGAATAACTACTATGTACAAGGTATTCATAGGCTCAGAGGATAGAGCAGTGAACAAATGGCTATGATTCCTAACCTAATAGAGTTTTCCTGTCTAGAGCAATTAGGATATTTGTCAGTGGATTAAATCTTCTTTAGTTTGTCAGAATTGAATATATTAATTGGAAGAGAGGAGAAACGATACTTTTATGACCTATTTATGCTATCTAGCCTTTTTACTATTTACTCCTGCATACATCTTCCTAGGGCCTATGTTGATGTACTTGTTTCATTTTAAAAATGCTGCTTTTCAGGCTCTGTGGTAGGCACAGAAGATTCATTGCTCTCCAGGAAACTTGAACCTGGTGTGTCTGGGTTATATCTGTAGTCGTGTCTGGAGATAAGCAGATAGTCAGGAGGCTCCCTCAAAGTCCCTCCCCATAACCCCCTGTTTCTACAATAATTTATTTGGTGATGTTTGAATTCCAAATCAGAAGTTATATTACCTTAAATTGCTGTTATTCTAACAATATTAAGATCAGCTTCATGGATATTGCATCTTTAATTCCTAAACAGGTTGAATCATTTATTTTGGACCAAGAAGATCTGGATAACCCGGTGCTGAAAACAACATCAGAGATATTCTTATCAAGTACTGCAGAAGGAGCAGACTTACGCACTGTGGATCCAGAGACACAGGCACGACTAGAAGCATTGCTGGAAGCAGCAGGTACTTTATTTTTTTTTTCTCTTTTTCATCATTTTAAAAGACTCCAGGGAATATGCTGGTGGTTCAGTGGTTGGGACTCTGCGCTTTCACTGCCAAGGGCATGGGTTCAATCCCTGGTAGGGGAGCTAAGATCCTGCAATCCATGTGGCATGGCTGGAAAAAAAAGACCAAAAAATCCCCCCCAAGACTCCATCTCTATACAAAGTTATAAAAGATTATCCCCAAATTATATATATTATATAAAATTTGAAATCTGTAAAATTTGTGTTTTTTTAAAATTTCCTAAAGAAAATGTTCACATTTTATGTTTAAAAAGTTCTTGGTTGAAGGTTCTCAGTGAGTGATTTCTAGGCTGAACACTAACTTTTTTTTTTAATTGAAGCATAGTTGATTTACAATGTTGTGTTAGTTTCAGGTGTACAGCAAAGTGATTCAGTTTTACAAATATATATATTCTTTTCCATTATGGTTTACTACAAGTTATTGAATATAGTTCCCTGCTATACAGTAACATTAACCTTTTTTAAAAAATTTATTTATTTTATTTATTTTTAGCTGTGTTGGGTCTTCCTTGCTGCGCGTGGGATTTCTCTAGTTGCGGCGAGTGGGGGCTACTCTTCGTTGAGGCGCGCAGA
Source organism: Kogia breviceps (assembly GCF_026419965.1). Classification (NCBI taxonomy): domain Eukaryota; kingdom Metazoa; phylum Chordata; class Mammalia; order Artiodactyla; family Physeteridae; genus Kogia; species Kogia breviceps. The sequence goes on from NC_081313.1 coordinate 117,456,986, forward strand.
CTTCTCATTTCAGTGGCTTCTCTTGTTGCGGAGCATGGGCTCTAGGCGCGCAGGCTTCAGTAGTTGTGGCACGTGGGTTCCGTAGTTGCTGCTCGTGGGCTCTGGAGCGCAGGCTCAGTAGTTGTGGTGCATGGGCTTAGTTGCTCCACGGCACATGGGATCTTCCCAGACCAGGGATCGAACCTGTGTCCCCTACATTGGCAGGTGGATTCTCAACCACTGTGCCACCAGTGAAGTCCCAAGACATATATAGTATGTTAGGAATGTGTTTACTTTGATGATTCTTTTTATTCCTTTAACTTTCTCCTCTTATGAAAAAGCGTAGGTAAAATTTATAGCAGATTGACTTTTAGTCCATTAATGTGTCTTTTTGGAACTGACCGAAATTTAAAATTAGATTGAACAAAACAATTTAGTATCTAGCAGAAGATGGTTTAATTTAGAGCAGACGGTTTAATTTAAACCTTTTTTTAAAAAAGGTTCCATTGCAGGGGGCAGAGGTTTGATCCCTGGTTGGGGAACTAAGATCCTGCATGCAGTGCAGTGTGGCCAAAAAAAAAAAAAAAAAAAGATCACATTAGTAATTGCTTTGGTGTCCCTCCCTTCTTTGGATTTATTGTGAGTCCGACTTTTGATTTAGGGATAGTCTATGTAAGATTCCTGAAATAGGAGTGTCATGGCCACCCCATATATATATTTATTTATTTGTTTATTCATTCATTCATTCATTCATTCATTCATTCCTGTTCTTTAGAACCAGCTTAGAGCAGAGAGAAATGTGGAGAAAATGCAGTTTTCTTCTCCATGTCTTCTCTGGACTAAGTTACTTTCCTTCCCTAAACCAAGCTTTGTTTACTGGTGATAGTACATCTCCTCTCTAGTGTAGGCTGACATTTCACTCATACTGTGAGTACTACTCCAAGACCCCTAATTAAGGATTTTAAACCTATTTCTCTTTTTTCTGGCCACCTCATGAGTCTCACTCGGGGATGGCTCTTTTCTGGTACATTGAGCATTTTTCTTTAGGTTCATGGTTAAGTATAAGTACTTATATACTTATATCTTATACAAGATACCTTGGAATTGCTTGCTTTTCTTACCTATATTGTGAGAGAGAAAATAAACCTTGAAAATCATGTCTTCCAGGAGGTGTCAGAAATTACTGTGTTTTGACCATTTAAACTCCAGGCATTGCTGAATATGATATTTATCCAAAGAAATTGTCAGATGTTTTTTAAAATGATGTACTCCTTTGAAGTCCTGTGCAAGTCACTTGGCTTAATGGATACTTCTTTTTGTTCATTAGTATTTTCATTTGCTTTTTGGACATTGTGTTGAGCCTATAACATTTAAGACTTATGCATTGTTTTCAGTTATGAGAATGTGTTAGACGTTACTAGGCTTCTTAAGAAGATAGAATTCTTAATGCTATTTTAACCAAAAAAATTGAAGTTGAAAATATTTTTTTCCTTAAGATTCTTTGAGATTTTTAAAGAAAATTAAGAATTAAGGGCATTTCAAGAAGAATTTTTTTAAAGTCTTTTCTAAATTATAAATGTAATATATAAAATAGTTAAAACAATATGAAATTTATTAAGTAGATTATAAAGCCTGCCCATTGTAAATATTTACATATACTTCTAGATTTTCCCTTGTAGTTATATAAATACATGTATATGTTTGAATATACATGATTTTTTAAAAAATGAAATTATATCATATTATACAAATTATAATTTTCTTTTTTTCACTTAATTTATTGTGGCCATCCTTCCATAACAGGATATGTTTATCTTTCTCCTTCTTTAAAGGGTAAGATAATATTCTGTTGCTTGGATGCACCACAGTTTATTTTACCAATGGCTTATTGAAGGATTTTTATGTTATTTCCAATTTTTTTGATATCACAAATAATGCTGTAGTTCATATCCATGTATATCTATAACTTTTCTTGCTTGTGCAAGTATCTTCATAGGACAGATTCCTAGAAAGTGATATTGCTGGGTCAGAGGATATTTTTGCATTCAAAATTTTGATAGCTTTTATCAAAGTGGTCCCTCAAGTTTATGCCAGTATACATTCCTATCAACAGCTTTCCTCAGTCTTCTTTTGGTCAATTTCATAGTTTGTGTTCATTCAATATTATCAATAAGTTGTGCGGTAGCTCTTTATAAATGATATAAATTCATTGGGTGTTAATTTTTCCAGTTTTTATTTTGCCTTATCTTTATTTATGGTGTCTTTAATTATACAGAAATTTTTATTGGAATTAAAAATGTTTAATATCACATTTACTAATTTTTTACTTTATAGCTTTTGTGATTTGGTCTCATGCTTAGAAAAACCTCCTCTACATCAGCAATAGAAAAATACTACATAGTATAATAGTACTTTTCAGATTTCATTTAAGTCTACCTGGTATTTATTTTTTTAAATGGTGTGAATTTGAGATCTTACCTAATTTTCAAATAACCAGTTTCTGAACAATATTTATGAAATAAACACTCCTATCTCCACTGATTTGAAATGTCACCTTTATCATATATTGCATTCACAAATGATCTAAGTTCTTTTTTTGTTTGCCTCTATTACATATCCTTGATAGAATTATCTTTTTTCTTTGCAAGTATCATACTATCATACTGTTGTAATTGGATAGCATCACAATATATTTTCTATCTTATTGGGCAAGTTTCCCTTCCTTTATTTTGTTCTATAAAATTTTATTGACTTTCTCATTTTCAGTGGTAACAGGTGGTGATATTATCAACAAAATTCTGTTGCAGTAGTCACTGATTCCTCACTGAACCTAGAGAAATAGATTTATTGGCAACTTAGACTTACCATATTGTGAGCTCTGTAAGGACAGGGACTATGTCTTATTCCTTTCTGTCCCCCTAATGTCTGGCACATCATAAGCACATAATAAATACTAAATATGAGGATTAATTTATTTTAATTTACACTCTTGCCCCAGAAAATGGTTCTAGGTGGCTATTCAATCAAAAGAAGAAACTGTTGGATTGTTTGTTATAATATTACGGAATAGCCCCTTCATTAGTACTGAAAATAGATAGGATCCTATACTAGAGATCTTATGCTGTGTGTGATTGTACTTTGATAGAAATCTCATTCATTCATTACAATAAGCATCATGTTAAGTTACATTTGGAGTTAGGTAGAGGACAAATTAGTATTATGTGCACTGTAAAGATGAAAAGACTAAAACATAGTGTTACGCAATGGCCTTTTGACATTAGTGACAAAATTGAAATTATCAGCCTTGCATATGGAGATTATGCCATTTTGCCCTAGAGAATAGTGTTTAGAAATGTAATTACAGTTTACACATTTATGCTTTTTCTTTCCCTGAACTGACTGATGCACACTGAAGGAATTGGCAAATTGTCAACTGCTGATGGTAAAGCCTTTGCAGATCCTGAGGTACTCCGAAGACTGACATCTTCAGTAAGTTGTGCGCTGGATGAAGCTGCTGCTGCACTGACACGGATGAGGGCAGAAAACAGCCACAATGCAGGACAAGTAGACACGTATGTGTTTAATGACTTCTACTGGGTATTCAATTCAATATCTGGTTTTCATTTCTAAGGAAGTTACTTATTCTAACGGTTATTGTAGGAAACTCTAAACTGACTGCCTGAGTAATAATAAATAAAATGGGTTGTTGATGCAATAATCTAGGTCCCTGTTACTCAAATATGGTCCATGGACTAGCAGTGTCAGCATCATAGAAATTCAGAATTTCAGACCCCACCTTGGATCTATTGAATCAGAATCTACCTTTGAACAAGAAACATGGGCTGTTTGTATGCACATTAAAGTTTGAGATTCACTAATTCTGTTAGTCATTCTGCAGTAAAAATTTTACTTAGATTTTTACCTTCTATTTCATCTAGTCACCTCACTGTTATCAAATAAAATTTTAAGACATAGGATTATATCCCAAATGTCTTTGGGAATCATTAAATTAGTTTAAAAAATTGTGCGTCTAATGCTGTATAAAGTTTATTTAAAATTTAATATGACAGTATGTTAGGACATTTTGAAAGATAAAAATGACAGCTGTTTTCATATTTATTTATTGCCTTTCTGGCTTGGTTCACATACATGAAAAATTAGTATTGCAAACAAATATTCAAATAATTTTTGTTCTGTATATGACTAACTGTATATATTTAATGTAACTCGTTGTCATAGGACCTTGAGTCTTTCTTTGTTGGTTTTGTTTTCAGTCGCAGTCTGGCGGAAGCTTGTTCAGATGGGGATGTGAATGCTGTTCGTAAATTGCTAGATGAAGGCAGAAGTGTAAATGAACATACAGAAGAAGGAGAAAGCCTGCTGTGTTTGGCTTGTTCAGCCGGGTATTATGAATTAGCACAAGTAAGCAGAAATAATCTTTAGTGATCAAAATTGTGGAAGGGTTTTGATGTTTTGTTTATTTTTATCATTAATAAAAGTATCATTAGAGGCCAAGGTCTTTCCTTTTTGGCAGTAGGTAAAATAGAAACTGATACACAATTAATTTTTGTTGTCTGTACATGCAACTTGGCATGGTCTATTTTTTTCTGCCACTTACTCAAAAATAGTCCTAATGAATAAGAAAAACATAGAAATAATAATATTTTAAACTTGCCTTTAGAAATAATATACAAGTATCATGAAAGATATTGATTTATTTTCATTTCATCTAGATTATCTCAGTTCTTTTAGTTTTTTTTTTTTTTTTCTGTTAGAACAATTTTGGGAAATAGCCATGTGTTTACCAGTTAGTTTGTGTCTTGTGAGTATATAGTTTTGCTGTTCTCTTGCTAGATAATCCTGAGCATAACACTAATTCTTTGATAGGAGCAGTTAAATTGTATCATTGGATGGTTAATGTGATTACCTACTTTACTTAAAGATTACTATGTAATGGTCTTGTAAAATATAACATCTAACCAGGTGTTTTGAGCAGTGAACATTGGCATATTTTCCCAAAAGGTGATTATTTTCTATTTTTCCTTGCCTCTACTCTAAAAGAATATCTTCCCAGATTCAGTATATTCTCTAGAAGTAATACTAATACTAAGAATTGACAGTTTCTCTCTGTGTGCATATGTGTTTTAAAGGTATTGCTTGCTATGCATGCTAATGTTGAAGACAGAGGGAATAAAGGAGATATAACCCCCCTAATGGCAGCATCCAGTGGAGGTTATTTAGATATTGTGAAATTATTACTTCTTCATGATGCAGATGTCAACTCCCAGTCTGCAACAGGTATGTAGAAAATGATGTGTTAATCTGAGGAAAACAAATTGATATAAATAACTGTAACCTGAGAGATAAAAATTTGATTCCTAGGGAAAACTGGTTGTAAAGATACAGAAAAATCATAGCCCTTGTTTAGAATCTCTGAGTAAAATATAGATTAATTTGATATCTTTAAAAGTCTTTGAAACACTCTTACATTCTATTTGGTCAAGATTGACAGTTTTTTTGCTGGGGACAGTTTCTTTTTTGCCGCAATATATATAATGTACAAAGAGGCAAATTTATGAACTGTATCTTTCACAATTCTTTATCTCATTTAAATACAACTCCCTTATATAGATTAACCTGAGAGTCAAAACCCTATAGAGTTTTTTCTGTCAAGTGTACAGAATGCATTTACTAATAAGATATTCTGTGGCAGCATGAAAGCTACTCTAGTAAGGTTCTTTATAAGTCTTGGTCATATGTCTTGAGTTATAGGTGTACATTTAGTAATGAGATTCCTTGGATTTAGTGAGGCAGGCACATGGTTTAAAATACAATTTCAATAATGAAAGCATATCAATCTTCCATACCATTAAGTATATATGAAATGTAGCCTAATTTATTTATTTTTATTTATTTATTTGTTTTATTTTTGCGGTATGTGGGCCCTCTCACTGCTGTGGCCTCTCCCGTTGCGGAGCACAGGCTCCGGACACGCAGGCTCAGCGGCCATGGGTCACGGGCCCAAGCTGCTCCGCGGCATGTGGGATCTTCCCCGACTGGGGCATGAACCCATGTCCCCTGCATCGGCAGGCAGACTCTCAACCACTGCGCCACCAGGGAAGCCCAGCCTAATTTATTTTTTAAACGACTATGACTTCTTAGAAAAGATTGTAGGTTACTTTGCTGACCACTTTGTCTTAGTCGTAGTAATACTAATATCCTCCATGTCTGAGACTGTTAAACAGTTGAATTCTGAACAAATTGGGTTTGAAATGATAGTTTTCTTGGTGAACCTTTAAAAGTCTTCTTCAATCTCATACTGTTGGATGGTTAAACCATCTCCCTACTCCCTTTAATAAATAAAAGTCCTCAAAACAAAATCAGAAAAGGAATAAATGGCAAATGAGGGAATAATGACCTTTTAAATAAATTTTTCTTTTGAAGGAATTATGCTGAGGGGGATTTATATCTGTCTCCCTGGGTCTCATAAATGTAGACTAAATGAATAAATGTGTAAAGATAAAGGAGAGGTAAAAGAAAATTAAGAAATGAATGTACATAGAAAGAAAATGTTAAGTGTTTCTAAGTTGTACGGTGTTGAAAGAAAAAGCAATAACTTTGAGTGGTACATTAAAATATTTTATATTAAAATATGTTGGAAATGATTTTTCCAGATGGCACTTAATCTTATTTCACAAGCTAAGGAAATATGGAGAGAGGTAAATTGGTTTGTTTATAATAAGCTTTATTTATTTATTTATTTATTTTTTTGGCATTACGCGGACCTCTCCCGCTGTGGAGCACAGGCTCTGGGCCCAGTGGCCATGGCTCACGGGCCCAGCCACTCTGCGGCTTGTGGGATCCTCCCGGACCGGGGCACAAACCCACGTCCCCTGTATCGGCAGGCGTACTCTCAACCACTGTGCCACCAGGGAAGCCCTATAATAAGCCTTTTAATTAGTGAAAAAATTAAGATGATGCTTCTAACCAATACAACAAAAAAATGAAATAATAGTTCTAGTGGTTTATGTAAGGTAATTGAAGAGATAGAACTAGAGCAGTAGTATAATCGTAATTATATCAGTTTTATCATAATTTTAAATATCTTTTTATTCTTTTTTAGGAAACACTGCACTAACTTATGCCTGTGCTGGAGGATTTGTTGACATTGTGAAAGTGCTACTTAATGAAGGCGCAAATATAGAAGATCATAATGAAAATGGACATACCCCCTTAATGGAAGCAGCCAGTGCAGGTCATGTGGAAGTTGCAAGAGTTCTTCTAGATCATGGGGCAGGCATCAACACTCATTCTAACGAATTCAAAGAAAGTGCTCTTACACTTGCATGCTACAAAGGTACTCTATAAATATATATGTTTGTAGGGTTTTTTTCATAGCAACTTGGAATATTTAAATATTTGAATATTGAGTATTTGAGTTAATTTTATATTTCTTATACTTTCCCTGTGCTATAAAGTTATCTAGCTTCTAAGAGATTATATAAAAAGTCCATTTTAGCATGTATTTCCTAAAGGATAGTTTCATAGTATATGTTTTTTTATTATTTTAATTCAAATTTATTCAGCTAGCTATAAGGTCAACCAAAACTCTCAGCACAGACTTAGAGGGTTTCCATTCTTTAATAACTTTTGTTTTATATGATTTTTCCAACCTTTATTTTAAAAATAATACACACTCAAATAATAATAATCACACTTGATGTAGAAAACCTGAAAAACAGAATAGTGTAAAGAAGTTTTACAATGACATGTAATGCTACCATCTGAAGATTTAAAAAGCATGTAAACAATATTTTAGTATATTTACTTCTAGTTTGTTTTTTAAGTACATTTATAAACAAATATATATACACTTGACTCTTACAACATGGTTTTGAACTGCACAGGTCCACTTACACACAGACTTTTTTCAGTAAGTGTGTACTATAGTACTAAACAATCCAAAGTTGGTTTAATCCTCAGATGTGGAACTATAATCAAAGATGGTAGCTAGGGCTCCAGCAATCCATATTCTAGGAAGGATGAAGAGGGTAAGGGCAAAATGAGGAATGCCTTCCAACTTAGTAAGCTACCTTTAAGGAATCTTCCTAGAAGTTCTGCCTTATAAGTCCCTTTTACATCTCATTGGCTACACATAGCAGCAAGGGAGGCTGAAAAATGTAGTCTTTTAGTCAGGCATGTTGCCACTGAGATGAAATTGGGAGTCCTGTTGTTAAGGAAAAATGAGAGAATGTATATTGGGTAGGAAACTAGCAATCTCTGCGAAATACATCAAATGGATGCACCATAATTGCCTCTTGTTGGACACTTGCATTGTTCCCAGTTTTTCACTATTATTGAAAACACTGTGATAACATCCTTGTGCAGACATCTTTGCCTAATCTCTGATTATTTCCTTAGGATAAATTCCTGGAAGTGGAATTGCTGGGTCAAAGGGTATGGACATTTTTAAGGCTTTTGATACATATTGCCAAATTGCCTTCTAGAAAGGTTGAACCAATTTACACTCCCACCAGCAGTGTTTGAGAGTGCCCTTTACCCCACCCTACACCCTCACCAACACTGGGTATTATCATTCTTTTTAATATTTGCCATTTTGATAGTAAAAAATGGTGTCTTATTTTAATTTGCAATTTTTTAATAGGAAGGTTTAATATTTTTTTCATCAGTTTAATATTCATTTTCACTTCTTTTTTTGAATTACCATTTCATGTCCTTCATCCATTTTTCTACTGGAGTGATTGTCTTTTTCTTATTGACTATTATAAGGTTTTTCATATACTAAATGTATCAAGAGGGTTGAAATTATTTTGAATGGAGTTTTCTCTGCCTGCTCATTGCCACAGTGAGTTTATGGTTATTGTTTTAAAGCTTTTTTTCCGAAAAATATGATCCAAACATACTTTACCTGGCATTCTATTTGATTTCAGTGTTTTGATTTATATTTTATGCAGAGTAAATCAAAGAATAAGTATTATTACTTTATTGCTTTACTTGAATTAATGTGCTTTGGACTAATTCAATCTTTAAAACCTAGATAAGACTTTGACGAGAGCCTGCTTATTATTCTGGATTGGCTTTGTAAATTGTCATTTATTTCTTTATTAAATGCAAAATAAGTTATCTTGTAAATTTTTGTATAGACACCTGAAAGAAAAAGATTCCCTACTTTAATACTTATATATTAAATCGATAGTTCTTGAGAAATATAGTTTTAAAATTTGTGTTCTTTTTTTTTTAAAGGCCATTTGGATATGGTTCGCTTTCTGCTTGATGCTGGTGCAGATCAAGAGCACAAAACAGATGAGATGCACACTGCCTTAATGGAGGCTTGCATGGTAATTTTAAATTGCACTCACATGAGATTTTATGGGAAGAAAGGGTCATGTGTGTTTCAGCCTTTGAGAATTATTTTTATTCTTTTGGAAAAATCATTATTATGAGATGGTAAAGATCTTGAAAATTTTGTACATTATCAGAGAGGGAAAGGGGAGTTTATGATGTTTTGTTTATCTTTTGATAGTAAATCTGTTAATGTAGGAAATCATACAAAAGGCAGGCTTGGCTATGTCATTTTCAGCACACTGATGTACTTCTATTTTCTTCCCAATTCTATCATTATGATAAAAATACACATATCATAAAATTTACCATGTTAACTATTTCTGAGAGATATTAAGTATATGCATAATGTGCAACCATCACTACCATCCATTTTCGGAACTCTTTTCGTCTTTATAAAACTGAAACTCTGTATCCATTAAACAGCAACTTTCCATTCCCCACTTCGTCCTATTCCTTGTGATCACCATTCCACTTTCTATCTCTATCATTTTGACTACATTAAGTGCCTCATATAAGTGGAATCATACAATATTTGTCTTTTTGTGACTGACTTATTTCAGTTAGCATGATGTCCTCAGGTTCATCTGTGTTGTAGCATATGTCAGAATTTCCTTTGTTTTTTAAGGCTACATAATATTTTATTGTATGTACCACATTTTGCTTATCCATTTATCCACTGATGGACACCTGCATCGCCTCCATCCTTTAGCTATTGTGAATAATGCTGCTGTGAACATGGGTGTACAAATATCTGTTTGAGTCCTGTTTTCATCTTTTTGGATACATACACAGAAGCGAGATGGCTTGAGGTTTGTTTTATAGTTAGGTTGTGCATATATATTCCATGGGCATTTGAAAAGAATGAATATTCTGCTTTTGGTCAGTGAAATGTTTTATTAAGACCTGTTGACAGATGGTGGAGTTCTTCTACATCCTTTCTGAATTTCTGTCAAGTTGCTCTAGCAGTTGTCGAGAGGGGGTGTTGAAATCTCCAACTATGCTTGTGGATTTGTCTATTTCTTCTTCTAGTTGCTTCACTTTTCCCCCACATTTTTGGAGCTCTGTTGTTTTGGTACATGCCTTTTTTTTTTTTCCTCATCCATTTTCTCAATTTTTTCCCTCTATTTTTTTTTTGATATATCTAGTAGTTATTTTGAAGTTCTTTTCTTCTACCTACTATATTTGATTCACTTCTGGGTCAACTTTTATTATTTTATATCTTGATGATCAGTTACTTTTTCTTGCCCTTTAATATGTCTAGTAATTTTTTTTTGTAATCCATATGGTGTGGATGATCCCTTTTCAAGGCCCTGGATTATCCTGTATTCCTTTTAAGACTGTTAAATTCTGTTCTAGCAGGCAGTTAAATTACCAGTGAATCACCCTGATCCTATTGAGGCTTAATTCAGCATCACTTACTCCTAGGTTCTTACTCGTTGGTCTTAAAGATGTTCACTCTTTGTTTAGGATCTATTTCCTTGGGCCATGGTTTGGAAGATGCCCAAATAGAAAAAGTTAGAGTGAATGGAGGCTAAACAATACACTACTAAATAAACGAGATCACTGAAGAAATCAAAGAGGAAATTAAAAAAATACCTAGAAACAAATGACAATGAAAACACGACAACGTAAAACCTATAGGATGCAGCAAAAGCAGTTCTAAGAGGGAAGTTTATAGCAATACAATCCTACCTCAAGAAACAAGAAACATCTCAAATAAACAACCTAAACTTACACCTAAAGCAGTTACAGAAAGAAGAACAAAAAACCCCCAAAGTTACCAGAAGGAAAGAAATCATAAAGATCAGATCAGAAATGAAGGAAACAATAGCAAAGATCAATACAACTAAAACCTGGTTCTTTGAGAAGATAAACAAAATTGATAAACCATTAGCCAGACTCATCAAGAAAAAAAGGGAGAAGACTCACATCAACAGATTTAGAAATGAAAAAGAAGTAACAACTGACACTGAAGAAATACAAAGGATCATGAGAGATTACTACAAGCAACTATATGCCAATAAAATGGACAACCTGGAAGAAATGGACAAATTCTTAGAAAAATACAGCCTACTGAGACTGAACCAGGAAGAAGTAGAAAATATAAACAGACCAATTACAAGAACTGAAATTGAGACTGTAATTAAAAATCTTCCAGCAAACAAAAGCCCAGGACCAGATGGCTTCACAGGCAAATTCTATCAAACATTTTGAGAAGAGCTAACACCTGTCCTTCTCAAACTCTTCCAAAATATATCAGAGGGAGGATCACTCCCAAACTCATTCTACAAGACCACCATCACCCTGATACCAAAACCAGACAAAGATGTCGCAAACAAAGAAAACTATAGGCCAATATCGTTGATAAACATACATGCAAAAATCCTCAACAAAATACTAGCAAACAGAATCCAATAGCACATTAAAAGGATCATACACCATGATCAAGTGGGGTTTATCCCAGGAATGCAAGGATTCTTCAATATATGCAAATCAATCAATGTGATACACCATATTAACAAATTGAAGGATAAAAACCATATGATCATATCAATAGATGCAGAAAAAGCTTTTGACAAAATTCAACACCCATTTATGATAAAAACCCTCCAGAAAGTAGGCATAGAGGGAACTTACCTCAGCATAATAACGGCCATATATGACAAACCCACAGCCAACATCGTTCTCAATGGTGAAAAACTGAAACCATTTTCACTAAGATCAGGGACAAGACAAGGTTGCCCACTCTCACCACTATTAGTCAACATAGTTTTGGAAGTCCTAGCCACGGCAGTGAGAGAAGAAAAAGAAATAAAAGGAATCCAAATTGGAAAAGAAGTAAAGCTGTCACTGTTTGCAGATGACATGATACTATACATAGAGAATCCTGAAGACTCTACCAGAAAACTACTAGAGCTAATCAATGAATTTGGTAAAGTAGCAGGATACAAAATTAATGCACAAAAATCTCTTGCATTCCTATACACTAATGATGAAAAATCTGAAAGAGAAATTAAGGAAACACTCCCATTTGCCCTTGCAACAAAACGAATGAAATACCTAGGAATAAACCTACCTAAGGAGACAAAAGACCTGTATGCAGAAAACTATAAGACACTGATGAAAGAAATTAAAGATGATACAAACAGACGGAGAGATATACCATGTTCTTGGATTGGAAGAATCAACATTGTGAAAATGACTATACTACCCAAAGCAATCTGCAGATTCAATGCAATCCCTGTCAAACTACCAGTGTCATCTTTCACAGAACTAGAACAAAAAATATCACAATTTGTATGGAAGCACAAAAGACCACAAATAGCCAAAGCAATCCTGAGAAAGAAAAACGGAGCTGGAGGAATCAGGCTCCCTTACTTCAGACTATACTACAAAGCTACAGTAATCCAGACAGTATGGTACTGGCACAGAAACAGAAATATAGATCAATGGAACAGGGTAGAAAGCCCAGAGATAAACCAACGCACATATGGTCACCTTATCTTTGATAAAGGAGGCAAGAACATACAAAGTAGAAAAGACAGCCTCTTCAATAAGTGGTGCTAGGAAAACTGGACAGCTACATGTAAAAGAATGAAATTAGAACACTTCCTAACACCATACACAAAAATAAACTCAAAATGCATTAAAGACCTAAATGTAAGGCCAGACACTATCAAACTCCTAGAGGAAAACATAGGCAGAACACTCTGTGACATAAATCACAACAAGATCCTTTTCAACCCACCTCCTAGAGAAATGGAAATAAAAATAAAAATAAACAAATGGGACCTAATGAAACTTAAAAGCATTTGCACAGCGAAGGAAACCATAAACAAGACCAAAGACAACCCTCAGAATGGGAGAAGTTTGCAAATGAAGCAACTGACAAAGGCTTAATCTCCAAAATTTACAAGCAGCTCATGCAGCTCAATATCAAAAAAACAAACAACCCAATCCAGAAATGGGCAGAAGACCTAAATAGACATTTCTCCAAAGAAGATATACAGATTGCGAACAAACACATGAAAGGATGCTCAACATCACTAATCATTAGAGAAATGTGAATCAAAACTACAATGAGGTTTCACCTCACACCAGTCAGAATGGCCATCATCAAAAAATCTACAAACAGTAAATGCTGGAGATGGTGTGGAGAAAAGGGAACCCTCTTGCACTGTTGGTGAGAATGTAAATTGATACGGCCACTATGGAGAACAATATGGAGGTTCCTTAAAAAACTGAGAATAGAACTACCATATGACCAAGCAATCCTACTACTGGGCATATACCCTGAGAAAACCATAATTCAAAAAGAGTCATGTATTACAGTGTTCATTGCAGCTGTGTTTACAATAGCTAGGACATGGAATCAACCTAAGTGTCCATCGATAGATGAATGGATAAAGAAGATGTGGCACATACATACAATGGAATATTACTCAGCCATAAAAAGAAACAAAATTGAGTTATTTGTAGTGAGGTGGATGGACCTAGAGTCTGTCATACAGAGTGAAGTAAGTCAGAAAGAGAAAAACAAATACCATATGCTAACACATATATATGGAATCTAAAAAAAAAAAATTGTTCTGAAGAACATAGGGGCAGGACAGGAATAAAGATGCAGACGTAGAGAATGGACTTGAGGACATGGGGAGGGGGAAGGGTAAGCTGGGATGAAGTGAGAGTGTGGCATGGACTTATATATACTACCAAGTGTAAAATAGATAGCTAGTGGGAAGCAGCTGCATAGTACAGGGAGATCAGCTCAGTGCTTTGTGACCACGTAGAGGGGTGGGATGGGGGGGTGGGATAGGGAGGGTGGGAGGGAGATGCAAGAGGGAGGAGATATGAGGATATATGTATATGTATAGCTGATTCACTTTGTTATAAAACCAACTGGTGCACCATTGTAAGGTAATTATACTCCAATAAAGATGTTAAAAAAAATAAAAATATATTTTATAAAAAGAAAAAGGGAGCATCTCAAATGCTCCCTTCTTTAAGTTATCATAACCCTAGCCCTAGCTTGGTTGCTGTCTAGTGTCTCCAGTTGTTTTATATTTTTTCCCCAATTTTTATAGTTGTTTATGATAGAGAGTAAGTCCAATCCCAGCTACTGCTCAAAGGCTAAGACTAAAGTCTTAGAATTAAAAAAAAATTCTAATAATGATATTAGGCCTTTAAGAGTGGATTATTTTGTTTGTTTGTTTGTGTGTTTTGTGTGTGTGTGGTACGCGGGCCTCTCACTGTTGTGGCCTCTCCCGTTGCGGAGCACAGGCTCCCGATGCGCAGGCTCAGCGGCCATGGCTCACGGGCCCAGTCGTTCCACGGCATGTGGGATCTTCCTGGACCGGGGCACGAACCTGTGTCCCCTGCATCGCCAGGTGGACTCTCAACCACTGCACCACCAGGGAAGCCTGGAATATTCTCTTTTTAATTTCTTATTTTGTTATTCATTTTTCCTTTGTTAAAAATAATATTGTTCAGTAACATTAAAAAAGTGCTTAGTACAATTCCTCTGTAAGGTCTGTACTCAAGATATGTTAGCAGAGTATATAAAGACTCTTCAAAAATTAAAGTAAATTCAAGCAAAACAATTTCTTGGGAGCCTAGAGAAGCTGGGCGCAATAGTAGTTCCCTCATCTGTGGGCATTCATAAACCCTTATTTTCTTTTCAATTAGATTTGTATATCAAACACCAAGTAACTCAATATAGGAATTTGTTTAAAATATATTTTATTTTACATCTATTTGAAATATTAGTAAAACTAAAATTTTAATGTGAAGTCATTTGTTTTTGGCATCATGTCAAAAGTGGTTATAGGTAAGTTAGTCATTTAGTTAACTGTAATGAAACTCTAGATGGATACTGAAACCTAATATTTGATTAAGGTTTCTTTAATTAATTCTTTAGTAAAAGAATTGCCCAACCTTATAAAACCTTATTTTTGTACTCAGTCTTTACTTTTCATTAGCAATATTGGGGTCTTTTTTTTTTTTTTTTGCGGTACGCGGGCCTATTACTGTTGTGGCCTCTCCCATTGTGGAGCACAGGCTCCGGACATGCAGGCTCAGTGGCCATGGCTCACGGGCCTAGCTGCTCCGCGGCATGTGGAATCTTCCCGGACCAGGGCACAAACCCATATCCCCCGCATCGGCAGGCGGACTCTCAACCACTGTGCCACCAGGGAAGCCCTTGGGGTCATTTTTGAAATAAAGAACAATACCATTTGTCTTTATATGCACAACAGGAGTTAAGGAGTTACATAAAATTTTGAAGCATAGAATTTGAAACTAAAGAAATGTATGTATGATGATAGAGGGATAGAATAGATATGCTCCATGAGAATATTGTTAATTGCCTTACTGTCTATGCAGATGGGCTCGTGGTAAAATTATTTACAAGTGAATACGACATATTTTTACATCTTTGTAAAATTCTTTGCCTCATTACAACAAGTTAGTGATGAGAAAAAATATAGTATCAGTCCACAGGGATTTACTTTGGTGACATAATCCCAAGTGGTAATAACTTCACAGAATTTGTTGTGTTACTTTTTTTTTTTTTTTTTTTTTTTTGTGGTACGCGGGCCTCTCACTGTTGTGGCCTCTCCCGTTGCGGAGCACAGGCTCCGGACGCGCAGGCTCAGCGGCCATGGCTCACGGGCCCAGCCGCTTCGCGGCATGTGGGATCTTCCCGGACCGGGGCACGAACCCGTGTCCCCTGCATCGGCAGGCGGACTCTCAACCACTGCGCCACCAAGGAAGCCCTGTTGTGTTACTTTTTGCGAAGTCTTTTTTTCTTAAATAGATCTAACACAGTTTCTACACTTAACCATGACACCTAAGTTTGACGCTATAGCTATATTTGACTCTGGCTGTAGTATAAACAGTAATTATTTTATTTTGAGTTACTGTTGACTATGGATTTAACAATTTTTTGAACTTCAAAGAATGTGGAAATTCAAAATTATTTGGAGTTGTAACTGTATCTCACAAGTCTGATTCTTGTGGAAAATTTTGGGCTTGCTCAAAAGTAAGGTAAAATAGGGCTTCCCTGGTGGCTCAGTGGTTGAGAATCCGCCTGCCGATGCAGGGGTCGTAGGTTCGTGCCCCGGTCTGGGAAGATCCCACATGCTACGGAGCGGCTGGGCCCGTGAGCCATGGCCGCTGGGCCTGCGCGTCCGGAGCCTTGCTCCGCAATGGGAGAGGCCACAGCAGTGAGAGGCCCGCGTACCACAAAAAAAAAAAAAAAGTAAGGTAAAATAATTTTAATGGACTTTTGGTAAGACAGATTGCAAAAATTGTTCAGATGGTCATGGTAATATATATGCCTCTAAGCTGCCTATCCTTTTTTTTCCTCTTGTCTTTCCTCAATCTCTTGCTTTTCTTCTTCCACTTAAAAAATATCAAAACAAAACAAAAATTCCTTTCTTCTTGTTTTACTTCTGAAAATCTGCAGGATGGACATGTAGAGGTGGCACGTTTGCTTTTGGATAGTGGTGCTCAAGTGAATATGCCTGCAGATTCATTTGAGTCTCCGTTAACGCTAGCTGCCTGTGGAGGACATGTTGAATTGGCAGCTCTACTTATTGAGAGGGGCGCAAATCTTGAGGAAGTTAATGATGAAGGATACACTCCCCTGATGGAAGCTGCTCGGGAAGGACATGAAGAGATGGTGGCACTACTCTTAGCACAAGGTAAAATAGTTTTACTTCTTTAATTTAAAAATCGATTTCCTTTCATTTTTTGTGTCAGTATCCCTGAAGTTTACTACAACTAAAATATTTTTTGCATTGATGATAGAATAAGTTATCAACACCCTGGAAGGAACCCCAGAAGGAGAGAAAAGATAATTATCACAAATCAGAACACTTTATTGTAAATCTTTTGTAACTAGTTTTATCTGTTTTCATGCTTTCCTTAGGAGCAAATATAAATGCTCAGACAGAAGAAACCCAAGAAACTGCGCTAACGTTGGCTTGCTGTGGAGGATTTTCTGAAGTTGCAGACTTCCTGATTAAGGCAGGGGCTGACATAGAACTTGGCTGCTCCACACCTCTGATGGAGGCTTCTCAGGAGGGACACCTGGAGTTGGTTAAATATTTACTGGCTGCTGGTATGTGGCTTTAAAAAACGCCTTTTAGAAAAAGACTTTTATATTGCTTTCATAACTTTAACAATTAACCATAACTTTTTCAACTTTCTACAAAAGTTGAAAGACAGCTCCATAATTTAACTCTCTTCTTAGGCTTTAAAATCTCAAAAAATGTCATTTTTTTGAAAGGTTTCTTAGAGTTATTAATGTTTGCTTGTTAACTGTAAGTCTTCCCGTTGACCTTATCTTTCCATTGAATGTTTGTGGCTTTTGGAGGGGAGAAGTTAGTTCCTCCTTGTGTCTATTAATAAGAGGAGGTGGGGGTGACATAGAGGTTATAATTTGATACCCTTAAGCCTGTTCATTTCTTGACATTTCTGACTTCTCAAAAAAAATAAGAAAGAAAGAATGAACGAACAAGTGGGAATATGTTTTTTTGGCAGAAGTATTTAGTTTTAGGGGGGTTTTTGTTTATTTTTTTGGTTTATTTATTTTTTTGCGGTATGCGGGCCTGTCACTGTTGTGGCCTCTCCCGTTGCGGAGCACAGGCTCCAGACGCGCAGGCTCAGCAGCCATGGCTCACGGGCCTAGCTGCTCCGTGGCATGTGGGATCTTCTCAGACTGGGGCACGAACCCGTGTCCCCTGCATCGGCAGGCGGACTCTCAACCACTGTGCCACCAGGGAATACCTGTTTATTTGTTTTTAAATATTTATTTATTTGGCTGCATTGGGTCTTAGTTTTGGCGTGAGGGATCTTTGTTGTGGTGCGGGCTCTTCATTGCAGCATGCAGGCTTCTCCCTAGTTGTGGCACGTGCGCCCAGTATTTGCGGCACATGGGCTCTCCAGTATGGCATGCAGGCTCTAGAGTACATGGGCTTAGTTGCCCTGTGGCATGTGGGATCTTAGTTCCCTGACTAGGGATCGAACCCGCGTCCCCACAGAAGGTGGATTCTTAACCACTGGACCACCAGGGAAGTCCCAGAAATATTTAGTTTTAAAATAATTTGTGCTTTATTTATTGTTAACCAGTGGTAAGAAGTAAGTTTTTTTACATAGAATATTTGTAGTTTTATATAGAGCAAGTTAAGGATATATCAGAAAAAATTGATCCAGACAGATGTAAACCTTTATATATCCTTTAGAAATAGTATAAAATTTTTTATCCATATCTAATAAGTTGTTTAAAACTTGACATATAAAGAAATTAATACATAAAGGAAAATAAAATATTTAGCAAACTTTTTTCATCCTTTACTGTTAATATTAATTTGATTATAGCCCAGCATCAATTATTCCTTTGAATTATTATTGCAATAATTTCTTAATCCAGATCATTAATGGTTTGGATGATTGTTTAGATTTTGAACCAATGCACAAACCAACCATATAGGCTGACCTCTTCCTTGACTCAAATACTATTATTTGCTGTAGTTAGTAAATGTATGTGCATTGTTCAGTCATTTTTCCCTCATTATTTTCTGTAACTGTCTGTGTCCCATTCAAGAGTCTTTCTTTACCTGTGCTTATCAGTCTTCATTCTCCCCACGTCCCTCTAAGTAGTCAAGATATTGTTAAGAGGCTTTTAAAAGAAGGAATAAATAATGTTAACTAAGAAATCACCAGACATTCTGCTCAGCTCATGTGTTAACTCTATTAATTACCACTGGCCGCTGGTATAGTAAGAAATATTACACACATCTTATAGATATAGAAACTGATGTACAGTCATGTTACATAACTTCCCTAAGCAAATCAAGCTAATAAGTGAGAGGACCAATATTCAAACTTAGAACTCCTGACATTATTTTTTCTATTGCGTCACCACTGATTCTCATATTTAGCTACTTTTGCTAATTTGAAGTAGGTAGTTTCTGGAACTGTCTCGGGGGCTTGAGAATCACTTTTTATGTGATCACTACCTAAAACAATTTTTTTTCCAGATTAGAGTGTGATTTATTTACATGCATTTCTTCTTATAGTGTAGCACTAAAGAAGAATCCAACAGGTCTTTTAATACATTGCCTATACAGTTTTTTAAAAAAATTAAAAAACCTTTCGTTACAGCATTTTTTCAAACATTTAGAAAATATGATGAATCCTAAGAACGCATTACCCAGCTTTAGAAATCTCATTTCATCTATACTCCCTCTATATCCCCCACTTATTTTTATATAATGTTTATTAAAGATAATTAAACATTAAATTTTTTTATTGAGAGATAATTGACATACAACATTATATTAGTTTCAGGTGTACAAAATAATGATTTGATATTTGTGTATATTGTGAAATCACCACCAGAATAAGTCTAGTTAATATCCATCTCCACACATAGTTATAAAAAGATTTTAAAATTAACATTTAAAGTTTTAAATTTGAAAATAAATTTGTTTTTATAAATTATCAATAAATATTTCAGTATGTATCTCTAAAAGAGGATCTTTTAAAAAAGTAACCACAGTACCATTTCCTTACCTAAATTTTTAAAATAATAATTCCTTGGTATCATTAAATATCTAAGCAGTTTTCATATTTTCCTGATAGTCTTACAAATGTGTATGTGTGTGTTTAATGACTTTTTTGAATTAGGATTCAAATAAGATTCATACAGTAACTTGATCAATACATGTCTTTTTTTTTTTTTTTTTTTTTTTTTGCGGTACGCGGGCCTCACTGCTGTGGCCTCTCCCGTTGCGGAGCACAGGCTCCGGACGCGCAGGCTCAGCGGCCATGGCTCATGGGCCCAGCCGCTCCGCGGCATGTGGGATCTTCCCAGACCGGGGCACGAACCCGTGTCCCCTGCATCGGCAGGCGGACTCTCAATCACTGCACCACCAGGGAAGCCCAGTACATCTCTTAAGTCCCTTTAATTTATGGGCTCTTCATCATCTTTCTTTTCTTTTTTCCCTTTCAAGTTTTGGTTGAAGACATGAAATGTTTATCCTTTAGGCTTCCCAGAGTATGGATTTTGCTAATTGCACCTCCACGATTTCATTTAACTTGTTTTTCTGTCCCTTGGATTTCCTGTAAGTAGTACTTAGATCTAGAGATTTGATTGAATTCAGGTATGATGTATGTTTGTTTTGTTCTGTTTTATTTTTAAGACTACTTCATAGGTAGTATACTTTCTTCAGGAGGTAGTAAATGTCTGATTGTCTCTCTTTTTGATTATTAGATATTGATGATCATTGCTTAGATCCATTAATTCATTAGGGGTTACAAAGTGATAATATTCTAAATTCTATTATTCCTTCCTTGTTTATTAGCAGAATTATGTCTATAAAGAGAAACTTCCCTTCATCAGCTATTTGGTTACTCTTAGGTATAAATCATATAGGAACAGTCTTATAAATGTTTGATTTTCCCCCCCTTTCCTCTCCCCCCTTAACCCCAAATAATGAGATGGACCCCTAGTATCCTTCACTGTTGACCAATGAAGTAGTTTTTTTGTTTTTGATTTGACCATCATTTTGAACTTCTAGATTTAAACATAAATGATGGCTTTTATTCTATCATAGTCCTCATTCTTTTTGAGGTAAAAATTGCTGAAAGATGGGACAATTTCACTATCTTTGGTCAGTAAGTTTAGCTCCTAAATCCTTTTGGTGTGACCTCATTATAGTCTCTGTTTCCTTGCTTTTTGATATTGCTAGATGTTTCAGGCCCATCTTATACAGATTCTCCCCCAGTCTTGGAACCAATTATTCCTTTAAGAAGCCGTAATTTCATTTAGTAGGATATGGTACTTAGAGATCACAATCTTAGCTAGAGATGCTATTTCGGCTTGGTCTTTCATTGTCTCTAGGCCTTTTTTTTTTTTTTTTTTTTTGGTACACGGGCCTCTCAGTGTTGTGGCCTCTCCCGTTGCGGAGCACAGGCTCCGGACGCGCAGGCTCAGCGGCCATGGCTCATGGGCCTAGCTGCTCCGTGGCATGTGGGATCTTCCC
The DNA here is from genome assembly GCF_026419965.1 of Kogia breviceps. NCBI lineage: Eukaryota > Metazoa > Chordata > Mammalia > Artiodactyla > Physeteridae > Kogia > Kogia breviceps. The sequence continues at coordinate 117,478,381 of NC_081313.1, forward strand.
AGACCGGGGCACGAACCCGTGTCCCCTGCATCGGCAGGCGGACTCTCAACCACTGCGCCACCAGGGAAGCCCATCTAGGCCTTTTTAGTTGGTCAGAGTGAGGAAATATTTTTCTTACAGATGATAATACAACATGAATTCATGTCAGTACTTCCAATTCAGAACCATACGGTTTTACTTAACTTCAGCAATCTTTTATCTGTGTTTTCTCTCAGCCATGACCCGAATTTCACTCACCAAAGGATTACTCATTTGATTTTTACCACAATATCCATAGAATAGAAACCAAAACTACTGTCAATATGATTTCTGAAAACTTTGATATTTTTGGCTTTAGCAGCCCTTTTAGTTCTTAGGGTATATCTTACTGGCGATGTATAGGCAGATTATTATTATTTTTTAAAATAAATTTATTTTTTTGTTTATTTTGGCTGTGTTGGGTCTGTTGCTGTTGCTGCATACAGGTTTTTCTCTGGTTGCGTCGAGCGGGGTCTACTCTTTGTTGTAGTGCGCAGGCTTCCCATTGTAGTAACTTCTCTTGTTGCGGAGCACAGGCTCTAGGCACGTGGGCTTCAGTTGTTGCAGCACACGGCTCAGTAGTTGTGGGTCATGGGCTCTAGAGCACAGGCTCAGTTGTTGTGGCGCATGGGCTTAGTTGCTCTGCGGCATGTGGGATCTTCCCGGACCAGGGCTCAAACCCGTGTCCCTTGCATTGGCAGGAGGATTCTTAACCACTGTGCCACCAAGGAAGTCCAGATTATTGTATTTTTTAATAGTTTGGTATAGTTCCTTTCTGTGTGGCTAAAAGCATTTTTCTAAAACATTTAAAGGAAAATTAGGATTCTTAAAATCTGATATTTTCATATTTAGAGTTTATGAGTTTCACCAAATTATAAAATTCACAAAGTAAATATGTAATTTTTTTGTTTGCCAGGTGCTAACGTTCATGCTACAACAGCAACAGGAGACACAGCCTTAACCTACGCTTGTGAAAATGGACATACGGATGTTGCAGATGTTTTACTTCAAGCAGGGGCTGACTTAGTAAGATATTTTTAATTTCAAATATTTTTGTGTGAATGGTAATACTCCTTTATTTTTAACATTTAGAAAACACTAGTAAAGAAGATCAGTAGTTTGCATGCTTTGTATAAAATAACTTAAAAGTTTGGCTACTTGTTCTAGTTGTTTCATTTATTAAATGTATTTGAAAATAGTTTTTAAAAGGGCATACTGTTTCTTTTCTTAGGTAAAAACATTTGTTTCTTTCTTCCTCTCACCCAGTCCCATATGACATTCCTGAACTTTTTTAACTGCCCTTTATTAGACATATAAATTCAATTATATGTTTGCAACATAGAATAACCTGTCAGATCACTTTGAGTGATTTCTTTTGTTTTTTTAATTAGTTAAACATTTAAAATAAAGCTACTGTCATCTTCCTAACAACATTGTTACAGCATTTCATTCTTTTTCTGTTCTTTTAATATCTTCTATTTTGGCTTTTCAAAGTTCCAAATTATATGGCAGGTTCGTATGTGTAATAATCCTTACAACTATGGGAAATTATAAATAATATCCCACTTAAAGGTTTATGCTTCTTGCTGAAATGTTTGCTTTGACTAATTTTTATTTTGTGAGAGTATTTTGAACTGCTTTCTAGAGTTTCTTCCAGAATTCCCTTATGTATTTCTTAAAAATCTGTGAGACACACATAGTTATAACTGCTGTAGAGAATCAACTTTATTAATTTCAGTTATTTAGAAAAAACTGTGCAAGTATTGTCTTTTAAACCATTTCCAATAACAGACATTCCCCCCAAAATACCTGAGAACATTATTGGAAAATAATTATTGACTATAATAAGTGTATAGTGTAATTATACTATTTATTTATCATCATTTCTACTACTAATAAATATTGTAGTGATAAGACTAGCATTCATTCTCATTAATTAGGATCTGCCAGTTAGAATTTCTAAGAGGTGTACTTTTTTCCTTTGAAAATTATGATGGATATGTTAAGTAGATCTTAATCTTCTGCATTCTTTCTTTATCTCATTCCTTTTTTTAGAGTTGCTTTGGGTCATCTAAAAATTAAGAATTGAAGCATTTCATCACTTGGAATAAACAGGGTAGAGCATAAAAGCTTAGATAATATAAGCAAAGTTTACTCTTATCCTCTGAATTCTTATCAAAATTTTTCCTTCTTCCATTTTTCCATAGCTAAGTCACTTTCTTGACTAATTTGCTAGTTCTTCTAAAAATATTAAATAGGAAAAGAGGAACTATCTGTTAAATGCACTTTAAAGTATAGCAAAACCTTAGTGATTTTTGACAGAGTTAAAAATTTGTTATGAAGTATTTTTAAATGCCCTTTAAAACAAAGGGCATTTAAAAATAGAAAACAAAATAGTTTTCTATTTTTTATTTTTATAGTTTTCTGGAATTAGGTAAATTGTGATTAAAATTCCTTAGAAGAATGTCATTAAATAAGCAGATTGAAAGATTTGAATTTACCATACTGTTTTACATTCAAAATATAAGATTAAAAAATGGCTCAGGTAAATATTTATCTTAAGTACAAAGGTAATACTGTTATTCTAACGTAACTGTTTTTCTCTTCTGCAAACCGTCTTTGCATTCATATATACATGTAATTATAATCATAGTATAGTACAGTTGTTTTCTATTTTCCAGAATGTGTGTTCTGTCGTAGTGTTTTCAATTTTGCTACATATTCTCTATATTTATAACTTGTGCGTAATATTCCATCAAGTTGATGAGCCATAATCATTCACTTATTATTGAACTTTTGACTTGCTTTTTATTTTTCACTGTTGTAAATACTTCTAGATTTAATAGTTTCATGTGCATATCTTTTTCTTTTTTCTCCTTTTGAATTATTTCATATATTAATTTTTCACTTTAAAAAATGTATTCCTATTTTATGCTTTTGCTATCTGTGGAGAGATATTTCAATTTTAATATTAGTTATTTTCCTGATTGTAAAAAGCAATTCTTGTTCTTTATAGAAAACGTGGAAAGTATGGAAAAGCATAGTAAGTTTGATATTTAAAACCTATAAATAATTTCACGCTTTACTATATAAGCCATAGACGGGAAACAAAAAACCTAGTCAAAAACAAGAAGTGAGTAAAGCAGGCATATTAGTCCCTGAGTCCTGAGGAAGAAAATGACTGATGATTCTTGCTAGATGGACCTAAAAAGACAGTAGCACCTTTGTTGTCCTTCATTCTTTTCTGTCACCTCCTAGTATCTGTTTAGGACTGTAGTAATTTCCTCCAGTGGTTTGGAATTGGAAGACTGCACTTCCATTGCATGGAGTGGAGATGTATTCCATTTCTGGCATCCCACAGATGTATTCTTGATGTCTAGGTTTGGTAGTTCTTTAAGTTAAATTGTTTGTTTGTTTTCAAGGGCTAGCTGAGAACCTTCATTTTGGGGGGAACTATTTTTACCTTCGGTTTTAAATAAGAATGCACAAGTCAACCTTTGAAACACAATCTGGACCATGCTTTGTTAGATTTTTAGAGCTTAACTTTTGCCACAATTTAAGGCTTTGTTACTATATATTTTTTAAAGAGCTTAAAAGTTGTCTCTCATTTAAAAAAATATTCTGTAGAATCAGTTAGGATATTAATTACAATTTTATAAAAATGTAATGCAACAATTTGGATTTCTTATATTGGTTCCTGAGATGAAACTGAGAGGTTTTAAGGCTTTTCATTCTACATGTGTAGTAGATATAGTTTAGAACTTAGTTTTAAAGGAAATCTAGACAGCTTCTTATTTAATGCTTTTTTAAAAATCCACAACCAGAACTGTTAGTATAATTGAGCATTTTCAGGTAGATCCTCAAAATATGTGCATGTTCTCATTTGAAACTTAGTTATTTGAAATTTTATTTTTTCTTGTTTTAAAAATATTTAAAATGAAAACAGATTTGATATTTCCAGTAAAAAAACCCCTGAATATCCATCATATTTAGAAGGTTATGGATTGATATGTAACTTGTCTACCTTTGTAATAATTGCATAAATTTGAATAATCCATTATGAAAAACCTTTGGACTAGATTAGTTTTCTTAAATAAGCCACTTAAAATGTTCCTTTTGGAAATCAAAAATTAAATGAAATAAAAAATTGTCCATTAATTCCAGAGGTTTTTTTGAAAATTCTCCCTATTTAACATGCAAAATCATTTTAACTACTCAATAAGCAGAGAGCCTTGAACAAATCACCTAATCCATATCTTCCATATAGTTGCACCTCTTGTTACCACTGTAATGGGAATCATTATGTATTGAAATAAAGATTATTCCTTTATGTACTTTCTTTCTCTGCATAGCATCTTTTGTTTATTGGGCCCAAATTAGTTTTTAGTATTTGGTGTGATTACAGGTATAATATGATATAAACCCATTTTAAGAAAGTTTGTATTAAAACACATTAGCATTCTGTAGTATACTTAAAATCTAAAAGAAATTTTTTAAAAAAGAAAAAAATAAACCAGCCTTTGGAAACTAATCTTATTTCTCTGAAAAGGAATATACTAGGTGTCCTTATAAATTTGTTATTGAACTGCTTGACCAGAAATAACCAATAAACACCATTTAAAAATCGAAGTTGAGTGACTCCGGTGGTGGTCCAGTGGTTAAAACTCCACACTTCCTGGGCTTCCCTGGTGGCGCAGTGGTTGAGAATCCGCCTGCCGATGCAGGGGACACGGGTTCGTGCCCAGGTCCGGGAAGATCCCACATGCCGCAGAGCAACTAAGCCCGTGAGCCATGGCCGCTAGGCCTGCGCGTCCGGAGCCTGTGCTCCGCAACGGGAGAGGCCACAACAGTGAGAGGCCCGCATATCACAAAAAAAAAAAAAAAAAACAAACAAAAAAAACCTCCACACTTCCACTGCAGGGGGCATGGGTTCAATCCCTGGTCTGGGAACTAAGATCCCATATGCCGTGAGGTGCGGCCAAAAAAAATAATAAATAAAAATAAAATTGACATCTGCAATATTAAAAAAAAAAAAAACGAAAACTGAAGTTGATTCAGTTCCATTTTTTTTGAGTCACTGTCCTGGTGTCCTGTATAATTATTACTTTAGGCCATTCTCCCCAGTACTGGTCTTTAGACCAAAAGGCAGAGTTTTAATATTTCATTCTTTATTCGTATCTTGATAGCTTACTTCAGCTAAAGCATTTATATGGCTTGATTTCTTTTACCACAGTCCTCTAGCCCCCTCTTTACTCTTACTTTTATGTTCAAGGTGGAGAATTTGCACAGTTAACTATTCAACAGTATAACTTGGATTGTAAAACCCTACTCTGCTTCTTTCTTTTTTTCTCTTGCTTGCTTTTAATTTTGACTTACTTTGTCGTCTGTGTTTTCCTGGCTTCCATGCCCAACCATGTTATTGTTATAGAGATGATCCATCTCTATGAAAGATGACTGCATCAGGTCAGAGTTTCCGAAGGCCCTAATGATAGGATGTTTAGGTGGCAGCAGTGTTGGTTAACATGTCAGCGTTGTTTTTTCTCTTAAAAAAAATATATAGATAGGTAGATAGATATATAGATAGTAGGAGTTTTTGTTGTATTTTATTTTTTTCTTCCAGGTTTATTAAGATATAATTGACATACAGTACTGTATAAGTTTAACTTGTGATTATCACAATAAATTTAGAATCTCTATCATCTCATATAGATACAAAATTAAAGAAATAGAAAAAAAATTTATTCCTTGTCATGAGATCCCTTAAGATTTGCTCTCTTAACAACTTTCATATATAACATACAGCAGTATTAATTATATTTATCATGTTGTATAACACATCCCTAGTACTTACTTATAACTTGAAGTTTGTACAGAGTTGCTTTGATTTGGTGGTGTTTCTGGTTTTCAAACCATTTGTAAAGATGATGGAATCTTTCTCTTTTCATCATGGCATGTTAATTTCAGCACTAAAACTCTGATACATTTGTTGAGATAAAAGAAATATTTGTCATCTGTGGAATTTCCTTCACATGTATTTGCCAACAAAGCTAAGGTTGGAAAGGGAGAGTGATATATAAATCCCATAAATTAGTATTCCTTCCTTGTCTACAGCTCCTTGGCCTTTCATTTCTAGAAGAGGAACTCAAGTAGTATTTCCCATAATAAACAACTGACATAGATATCAGAGAAGGTAAACATATTCTAGTTGTGTTCACATAAAGATTTTTTACGACCCACTTTAGCATGTTACAGGCCTTCATTGATATTTGAAAGTAAATCTACTAAAAGGAAGAAATACCTGTGGAAGGCCATCCTGTAATCCTGTATCTGAATGGAGGGCTAATGAGTGACAAAGGCTACACTTAGTTATTTAGAAAGAACTCAACATTAGAGATGCTACTGAGCATTAGACAAGACACTGGAATTTTCATCACAGCCATCAGATCACTGATCTATAAGTAAATAGTTGCCTCAATATTCTCATCTGTAAAATGAAATCTAGTGTTATTTTCTGGACTCTTTTACCCAAGTCCTGTAAGTATTCTTTCTTTGGCTATGTTGGGTGTCCTAGAGCAAATCACTTAGATTCCCTAGCCTTCTTTTGTTTTTCTTTCTCATCTCCCCCCTTTCCTTTATTTTATGAGGGATTTGGACCGGAAGATCTTTAATGACGTGGCTTAAGAAATCTCATTTTATGATTTTTAAAGAACAGGTTAACTAGCTACCTGTTTGGAGGTATCAGATGGACTAGATGAGTACTTAGCCCAAGAATGTGTAAAGTGCTATGGGATCCTTGAAGAAAGTGAAATTTTAAGGTGTGAGTCATAATTAATAATAGTGATGTGATGTGTTACACAAATTATTCTCTCTCTTAAAATCTTTGGGTATATTAAATGTATCTTAAATTACTTAATTTTGGGCATTATTTATAATTAATAATTAGCAGATTTAGCTTATTATAAAATACTTTAGTAGATAAAAGTTACTAATCCCTAGAAAACACAGTAATGTGGTAAGGCCACCTCAGTAACAAATAATTTGGCATTATTATGCTAAATCATTATCTCTCCCACCCTATCTTTTTACTATCAGTATTTTATCCTACTTAAATACTGTCAAAGAAGTAGGAGGAGTTTCCTTAACATGGATTTTTATTGTAAGTAAACTGTTTTCTTAAGAATAAAATCTCTCCAGAGGGTGATGCAAGAGGGAAGAGATATGGGAACATATGTATATGTATAACTGATTCAGTTTGTTGTAAAGGAAAAACTAACACACTATTGTAAAACAATTATACTCCAATAAAGATGTTAAAAAAAAAAAAAGAATAAAATCTCTCCAGTTATCTTTGGAGTTGTTCAATTACGAATTTCTTCTTTTCCTTTGGTTAAACTTTATTTTGAGTAGCAGAATAAACTTTTGTTACATCCTCTTTTTCTCATCTTATATGCCTTCAAACTTTTCAAAATTTCCTTTCTTTAGGATTGTTTTTTCAGCTTTGGCTTTCAAGTGTACATAGTTAATGCCCAGTGAAAGACAAGGAATTTAGAAAAACCATTTTACTTTGAGATGTTAGCCACCTTGAAAATAGGGGTGGAAGACAGAGAGGTTTTTCCAAGGACAAGATAGGAAATGGTTTCTTTCTTTAAGCTCATAATAAATCTGCTTTAGATGCAGTAGATCAAAGAAAATAAATAGAACCAACCTAAAGAAGTGTGGTGGGCACACAGTGTTGCTAATTCTGGGCCTTTGCCATATTGAGTAATAGTTGGTCCTATGCAAATCAGTTATATTTTTTATTTTTAAATAGGTAATATGTAATACTTTTTTTTACATGGTTCAAAATTCATAGAGTATAAAATATCCCATGGGCACCCAGTTTCCCTCTCTGCTGGCAGTCAGTGTTGTTCATTTCTTGTACCCTTCCAGAGATATTTTATATATGTATGATGAAAATTTACATCTTGAAAGAAACATATTCTAATTAATGCTTAGTGCTTTGTCTAGTTCCTTACTGAAATAGAATTTTGATTTTTAGTATACTAATTTTCTCTGTAGAGTTGATCGTAACTTTTAAAGGTTTATTATTTTTAATGTTGGAATGAAAATTGAAGCACTTCTGCACTGAGTAAATTGTGCACCTTGAATATGTTGTACTGGTCTATCACTGATTTTCCTCCCTAACCATGAAGTAAGCTCTTTAACCCTTGTTGCTTTTCTTAGACTGTGTCTAGCCAAATGAACTTTGGGGGCCGTTTTCCTAGGATAGTTGAGCTAGTGGAAACTGGGTGATTTGGACATAGATACATTAGCACCCTCCGGTTCTTAATCCTGGAAATTAGATTTGATATGGACTTACCTTAAAAGAAACAAAAATTTTGAAGGATCAGTTTGTTATCTATATTAAATCTTAGGAAATAGAGGATTTCTGTTTCATTTCTATATCCTCTTTTATAAGATTTTTTTAAAATTTAAGCAATATGTTGTGTGTCTTTCTAAACATTTCTATACACTCAAGCATATATATATTCTGTGTGTGGGGGCTATATGTCTTTTTTATATGAATAGATTTGTTACCACATATACTGTTCTGAAACTTTTTTCTTTTTAATATAATATTTTTCTGTTGATTCCTAAGATTTCTCATTCTTTTTCACAGGTACCCAGTGTTCTATATAATTTATTAACCATTTATTTATTCATAAACATCTGGGTTATTATAATTTTTAATTTATTTATTTATTTGCGGTATGCGGGCCTCTCACTGCTGTGGCCTCTCCCGTTGCAGAGCACAGGCTCCGGACGCACAGGCTCAGTGTCCATGGCTCACGGGCCCAGCTGCTCCGCGGCATGTGGGATCCTCCTGGACCGGGGCCCGAACCCGTGTCCCCTGCATCATCAGGCGGACTCTCAACCACTGTGCCACCAGGGAAGCCCCTGGGTTATTATAATTTTTAAATATTACAAATGGTACTGCACTAAACATTGTTATGCACATTTACGTATTTTTGCTACTTTTGTGAATATACCTATAGGAATAAATTCCTAGAAGTGAAATTGCTGGTTTTCAGAGGGTCCACATCTAAAAGTTTGATAGCTGCTGCGAAACTGTACAAAAATGCTGAACTAGTCTATACTTCTACTAACAGTTGAGGTCTCCTGATTCTTATATTCTCATTAACATGGGTTAGATTTCCCCTTCCTTCCTTCCTTCCTTCCTCCCTCCGTCCCTCCCTCCCTCCCTTCCCTTTCCTTCTTCCTTCCTTCTTTTTTTTATGGTTTAATTTTCTAATCTCTGATCATAGTCCCCATGTTTCTTTTATCTAAAATAATCCCTGTTTCCAAGTAGCCCTAGGAGCTGCTCACTAATTGCTGAACTAATTGTTGAACTATATAAAACACAGGTATAAAGTTACTTCCTGCAAAAGTATTTATTTAGACATCATTTACAAATGCAAATTTTGAAATATTTTGTTAATTTCTTTCAAAAAACTGATTTTTAAAAAATCAAATATTTAGACAATGTTTATTGACTCCATTCTGAAAGGAGATTAATGTGTCTTCCACCATAGGATTTTCATGAGTTATTTTATTATTACATTGTCATGATTTTATAACATTTACATTATGTTTTATGACACTATTATTTCTCAAAGTTGTTTAACTGTATATTTAGGTGGATTCAGTGTTTACCTTACTAGTCTTTCATATTATGTAGACTCTGAATTCCTGATTTCCTGAACTTGACTTACCTTTTGGCTGGCTGATACTGGTATTTTGTTTTGAATTTACTTTCCTCAACCAAAAAAAGGAGTTCACAGGTGCTTGCATTTTTGATATTACTGTATGTTGTATTTATAAATGAATGTAACCAAATATAAAATTATTGTTTTTTCCCCTCAAAATTCTAAGCTCTCTATTCTACTGTCTTCTGGTATTAAATATTGCCAAAGCCTGCTAGAATATTCCCCATTATATGTAAGTGATTTCCTTTCTGCCCGGATTATCATAAGATTCTTTCATTATACTTAAAGCTCTATGATTTCTCCAGGATGTGTCTTGGTGTTTATTATTTTATAATAGTTTTTCCTGGAAAACCGTGAGTGCTTTCTATTTAAAGATTTTAGTCCATCCTCTCTCCCCTCTCCTTTTCTTTCTCCTCCTCATCATCCTTCTCCAGTTTTTTTCTATTACAGCCTTGAATACTTCTTTTTCTGTTCTGTTTTCTTCTAGGACGTTTATTATCCATATATTGAATCTCCCTTATTATCTTTATGTCTGATTCTTTTCATTTTTGTCCTTTTCGTCTGTATTGTTTCTTTCTTAAGCCCATCCACCAGGTCACTATTTTTTCTGTATACTTGTTGCTGCTTCTAACGTGGTTTTCGTGGTTTCATCATTACTTAATATCTTCTGCTCTTCCAACTCACTTTTTTTTTCCTGATAAATTTATTTATTTATTTTATTTTTGGCTGCGTTGGGTCTTCATTGCTGCGCACAGGCTTTTCTCTAGTTGCAGCTAGCAGGGGCTACTCTTTGTTGAAATGCACGGGCTTCTCATTGCAGTGGCTTCTCTTGTTGTGGAGCACAGGCTCTAGGTGTGCAGACTTCAGTAGTTGTGGCACGTGGGCTCAGTAGTTGTGGCACACGGGCTTAGTTGCTCCATGGCATGTGGGATCTTCCTGGACCAGGGTTAAAACACATGTCCCCTGCATTGGCAGGCAGATTCCTAACCACTGTGCCGCCGGAAGTCCCCCAACTCACTTCTTTCTTTAAAAAAATATTTATTTATTTTTGGCTGCATTGGGTGTTCATTGCAGTGCACAGGCTTCTTATTGTGGTGGCTTCTCTTGTTACAGAGCACAGGCTCTAGGTGTGTGGGCTTCAGTAGTTGCGGCTCGCGGCCTCAGTAGTTGTGGTGCACGGGCATACTTGCTCCATGGCATGTGGAATCTTCCTGGAGCAGGGCTCGAACCCGTGTCCCCTGCATTGGCAGGCAGATTCTCAACCACTGTGCCACCAGAGATGTACCCCCAACTCCCTTTTAAGTTTCCTCTTGCTGTTATATCACTTTGTTCCACTAGTTAAAGCATTCATATTCTTTAATATTTTTGAAAGTACAAGGGAATATTTGACTAAAATTTTGTTTCCATTTTTGTAGGAACTTTTTAATAAGTTCTGTGTTGGATACTTTGTGCTTATTTATTCTTATTTGAATGGAGCTTGTCTTTGTTGAAAATCATATGGGGATGAGGAAGGGAGAAGTGAGCTTTAACAGTCAGCTTCTTCAAATCATAGAGTTGGGCTTCCCTGGTGGCGCAGTGGTTGAGAATCTGCCTGCTAATGCAGGGGACACGGGTTCGAGCCCTGGTCTGGGAAGATCCCACATGCCGCGGAGCAGCTAGGCCTATGAGCCACAACTCCTGAGCCTGCGCGTCTGGAGCCTGTGCTCTGCAACAAGAGAGGCCGCGATAGTGAGAGGCCTGCACACCACGATGAAGAGTGGCCCCCACTTTCTACAACTAGAGAAAGCCCTCGCACAGAAATGAAGACCCAACACAGCAAAAATAAATAAATTTTAAAAAAATCATAGAGTTGACTCAGAATACTTTCTTACCAAATCTCTACCATAGGAGCATGTATCCCCTTAGGGTAAGCATATCATCCAGGGTAGGAGGTAGGAGTGACTTAGGGTGAAGCCTTCTCTAGGCCACGTTTCTTTTATTTGGAGATATAGTTGATCCTGGTCAGTGATTGCAATTCTTATTACTGTTTCTTCAACCATCTCCCTGTCTCATCTTTGAGTACTTTCTCCCTGTCTGGAGACTAGATCTAGAGAAAATACAGATATTCCATCTCTCACATTCTTTCAAGTCTCCTGTTTTAGTTGAAAAGTGTGAGCACTAAGTGCATGTATAATGGGGGGAGGAGGTACTACAGAACTATTTAATCTTCTTACAGTATTTTTCCTACTTTTATCTCTCAGCTTCTGATATTCGCAAATCTTTTGGTTTAATTATTTTCTTTGGTTAGATATTAAGATACTGCACTATTTTCTATGGTTTTAGTTGTATTTGGAGATAAAGGCATGAGTTCAAAAACTTTAGCAGAATTATGTCTGCGTATGTTAAGGTTTATATTGAAGTTATATTGGTAGAGAACCATATTATCATACTTAAAAATCATACTCTGTTCATGAAATTATGGTCTCTACAGATGAGAATCTTTTTAGTTGAAGATCCTGAGTTAATAAAGCCCAGCACCTGAAGTACTGGTCACAAGGTCTTCATGGCCAAATGTGATTTTCGTTTTTGGAATAAGATCCGTGAGTTCTTCTTTTTCCTTTCACAGGACAAGCAGGAGGACATGAAGACTATTTTGGAGGGCATAGATCCGGCCAAGCATCAGGTGAGGGTGGCCTTTGATGCTTGTAAGCTACTACATAAAGAATAGATGATGTAGGTAACCAGAACTCTGGATATCTGAATTCCAGCCAAGAAGTTCCAGGACCCTGTTGGGTGACAAAGGAAATCTTCTTCGATTGAAAAAGATTATGAAGTTCCAATAAAAAGAGATTTACATTACTAGTAGTTTGCTTCCTTAGTATTCTTTTTATGTGGTATTCCTAAAAAAATCTCTTAGGTTAAAATAGATTTTCTTATTCAGATAGTTTTTTTGCATTCTCCCTTATTGAGAGAGTTAAGATAACCCAGAGAGAAAGTCTCAGTCATAAAGCCCTTTGTATTCAACTTTCTTCAACAAAAATCTGAAACTCAGATTTAGGGTGATATATTGGATTTTTTTCTATATAATCCTCAAATAAACAACAACAAAAAAACAGTTTAGTGATACATTTACTATATTGCTCATGCCCTAATTTCTATAAAATTAAAAATTTCTTCTTAAAATCTTCTCAGGTAACCTCGTTCTAAGATTGTCTTTTAAGAAGGTGAATACTTGTTGATAAACAAACATTTCTTTTGAAAAGAAAATGTGTGGAATTTGTGCCTGATGCTTTTAAAAGTCAAGCAAATTTAATATCTATTGTAATCCAGAGAGATTTGTTTACACTCAGGAGCAGTGCTTAATTTTTAAATTAGGAATAAGTTGTGGTTGCTTCACAATTAATTTAGGCCATCTAAAATAAATTTTTCAGTGTCAAGCCACTCTTAACCATAATGCTTAAGTATCTTTTTTATTGGCTTTTGGAATGAGAAGTTGTTATATATTCATTCTATTTTGAAGAAAGTAAATAAATTTCTTTCCCAAAATACTATGTGAAAATGTAAACTTTTACTCAGTTTATGTAATAGCTGTGGCTCCTATCAAGAATGTAAAGCTGAGTGTTAGTTCAGATAAAGTTATTTTTTTCTCCCTGGATTTGTTAAAGAAAATGTGATTTTAAATCTGTCTCTCTAGCTGTAAGTCTCAAGACTTGGGATACTTTTTAAAATTGAGGTTTGCAGCCCCACTTTTAGAGGTTCAGATTCAGCAGATCTGAAATGGGGAGTCTGCATTTTAAATGATATCCCAGGAGATTCTCATAAGTCCTCTATATTCCACACTTTGAGACATTGCTAGAGTCTGTAGATTATTCTGCATCATTGCTGAGTTCTGTTCTTTTTCAACCTTTGCTTTATTATCATTCTTCCTTCATCCAAACTGAGTAAGCTTGGTTTTTGTCTTTGTTACTTGTGGTTTTTAGAAACTGAGCTAAACACAAACCCTGAAACGGTGCCTCTTAATCTTTTTTCATCTCAGTTCTGCTGAGGGATATGAATCTGATCAGAAACAGATCACTAAGTTAATGATTAATATACAGTGGTGAGTTGGAAGAACATATCCCCTAGGGGAGATTGTAAGAGTCCTTTAGTATATATATAGTATAAAAGTCTCCCTCTCCTCTCCTCTGATTCTGGTCCTTCCCCCTAGACAGTGTCCTCCTTCAACTGCAAGAAACACCGGCTCTGTGATATAGTTAAAATCTTCGATATATACCTTGGTTGCCCAGGACTGTGGTTTTAAAGGAAATGAACTTATTTTAAAGGAAAAAAGCCTTAATCTAAAATTAAATTTTGTTATCTAAAGCCAAATAGAAAAAAAATGCACCTTTTTTCTCATAATGCTTATGCATCAGAACCAGAACTTTGCAGTGCATTTTTTATGGACAAGATTTTAGCAGGCTTATAAGCTCTGATTATCCACTTATCAATATATTTCAACTGTTGGTGATTAGTTTACCTTAATAAACTAAATAGGACCTCCCGCTTTTTAAATAACTTTTTATTAAGGAGTAGCATATATACATATTTTAAAACTTTACTACTTAAAGCTGGAAAACTTTTATCAATTTTTTCTTGATCCTTAAAACTATCTGTGCAATACACAAAACTCCTAATACACTTTTTTTTTTAAAGGCCAAGTTCTTTCTTTCTAGGTTATTGTATGTTGAATGAGTCCTCTCTCAAAGTTGTTTAATTATAAGTAACAAATGACTTCCAGTGAAGAAAGTAAAGTCACTGTTAGTATATTTTGAAACCTCTCTGCTCTCTATCATTCAAGTACATAGATCTAATAAATAAAATATGAGAGAAAAACAAAATAAACTAAAAATATATAGCTATACTTAGAAACAAGACCAGCGAACTCTGTGGACTAGAAATGGACCCTGGATCCACAGGTGAAGCTATAGGCCCAAGGAAAATTAAACCTAAAAAAAAATGGGCGCTGGGGGCTGGAATTTCATCATCTTTAAGGGAATAGGGACTGAATGCATCTCACATGGAACTGGCCAATAGATACAGTCTATTGCCCAGCCTATGAAGCAGCATGGAAAAAAAGCTCCAAGCAACTGCTTGGAGCAGTTAGAAATTAGCAAATTGTTCTTCATAGAGGGAAGATGCAAAGACAACATTGTAACTAAGAACTTGGAGGGCATCATTATTTGATTTAGTGAGAAGAACAGAAATAACTTCATGGGATAAGAAGCTTAAGTTGCCAAGGAAAGAGCTACTTCTGAAATGGACCAGACTGAGGTAACTTTCAGACCATCTAATGAGAAGGGATAAGTTTGTGGATGGAAATAAAAGAAAAAAAAAAAACAACTCCCATGCAAAATGAGCTTTATCAAATAAAAAAAATATAAAGCTCAGGAGCAAATCTACATGAAGAGAGATAGTCAAAATGCAAGCAAACAAAAAGCAGCACAGGACAGATCCAAGGAAATTGAAAAAAGACTTGAATCAAAGATTTTAAGCATGCTTATTTTAAACTATGAACAATAGCCATAAAACAGTGTGAGGCAATGAAAGAAAAGCTGATGATTATGAATTAAGAACAGATAGATACGAAGTAAAACATTTAAACTTTCAGGAGAAAAAATTGTGGAAATAAAAACTAAATATATAGGATAAACAGTATATTGGACAGTTGAATAAAGAATTAATGAATCAAATGATAAAATAAATAATACAGCACAAAGATAGATGGAAAATATGAAAGAGAAATTGAGAGGCCATATATATATTTGACTATATATATATATATATATATATATATATATATATATATGAAGTTCCTGAAAGAGAGTCTAGAAATAGAAGGCAGAGGCAATGCTTGAAGAGATAATGATGGAGAATTTTCTAGAACTGAATCCTGGCATGAATCCTTGATTGAAAAATAATTGCTAAGCAGAACAAATGAAACTGCAGAATTTTAAGGATAAAGAAAAATCTTAAAAGCTATTGGAGGGGGCTTCCCTGGTGGCGCAGTGGTTGGGCGTCCGCCTGCCGATGTGAGGGACGTGGGTTCGTGCTCTGGTCCGGGAGGATCCCACGTGTCGCGGAGCGGCTGGGCCCGTGAGCCATGGCCGCTGGGCATGCGCGTCCGGAGCCTGTGCTCCGTGACGGGAGAGGCCACGGCAGTGAGAGGCCCGCGTACCGCCAAAAAAAAAAAAGCTATTGGAGGAAAAATGAATTATTCTCAAAGGAACAACAATTAAATTTTTGATGGTAGATTCTCATCAACAAAAATAATCACAGAAAGCAATGGAGAGTAATATCCTAAAAATACCAGAAGAGGGACTTCCCAGGTGGCACAGTGGTTAAGAATCCACCTGCCAACACAGGGGACATGGGTTTGAGCCCTGGTCCGGGAAGATCCGACATGCTGTGGAGCAACTAAGTCCATGTGCTACAACTACTGAGCCTGCGCTCTAGAGCCCGCATGCCACAACTACTGAAGCCCGTGCACCTAGAGCCCGTGCTCTGCAACAAGAGAAGCCACCACAACGAGAAGCCTGCACACCGCAATGCAGAGTAGCCCCGCTCGCCGCAACTAGAGAAAAAGTCTGTGCGCAGCAACGAAGACCCAATGCAGCCCCCCCCAAAAAAAACAGAAGAAAATAACACAATATAGAATTCTATACTCAACTAACATTCCAAAGAAGGAAAAATAAGCATTTTTTCAGATCTACAAAGAATAAAAGTTTACCACCTCAGATCCTTGCCAAAAGAACTACTAAAAGTTATGTACATCAATAAGGAGAAAAAAGAACCCTGGAGGAAGGCGTGGGATGCAGGAAGCTACGGTAAGCACAGAAATTGGTAAAATATAAATACAATTTGTGAGTATAAAACCTAAATTTTTATGCTTAAAACCAAAGTAGTACTAAAAATCTAGACAGCAATAGTATGAAATTCAGCAGGGTATATTAGAAAGTTCAAAAGCCATGCTAGAATCCTTGTGTTCAGGAGTGAAAAATCAGGTACTGAATAACTTTAAAGATTCTTTTTTTACAAAAATATATTATTAATCAGAATATAAACCTATTGAACTTAATTGTTAAAAGGGCACAGACTTGGGGGCTTCCCTGGTGGCGCAGTGGTTGAGAGTCCGCCTGCCGATGCAGGGGACACGGGTTCGTGCCCCGGTCCAGGAGGATCCCGCGTGCTGCGGAGTGGCTGGGCCCGTGAGCCGTGGCCCCTGCACCTGCGCGTCCGGAGCCTGTGCTCCGCAATGCGAGAGGCCACGGCAGTAAGAGGCCTGCGTACCACAAAAAAAAAAAAAAAAAAAAAAAAAGGGCACAGACTTGAATTAGATTGAAAATCAAAATCTAGCAAATTCTGTTTTCAGGAGAAAGATGTAAAGCAAAATGACAATAAAAGGTTGACAAAGTAATGGAAAAAGTTATGTAAGGCAATATTAATATCAGGCAAAATGGAATTTTAAACCAAAATCATTTTTAGAGATAATTAAATGCTCCTCCAGCTAGTATAACAATCAGTTACTAATCAGTAATTAACATCTACCGTCCAATTAAAATAGAATATTACAAAATTAGAAGAAAATTAGTCAGCTCTACATTTGTAGTGATAAGATTTTTTCCCACACTTCTCTATGAAACTAATAGATCAAATACATAAAGCTATTGTTAAGAAGAGAAAAATCAAGTTTGCTTATATAAATAGAGAGCTATCATTTTGTTTCCAACAAATATGGAATATGTTATTTTCCAGTGCATTGAATATGTGTAAATCTGGTGCATGTTTTAGGCCACAAAAAACTCTTCAAAACAAACTTCTTAATCATATGAACTACATTCTCTTATCTCTTTTTTTAAAATTACAAATTAACAATAAGACCTTATTTTTAAAATCCCATATAACTAGAAAATGAGGAAAAATACTTTTACATAATTCATGAGTTTAAAAGGCAATCACAGTAAAAATTGCAAAATAGATGTTATCACCAAAACTACACATCAAAACTTGGGTGAGAGGATACAGCTAAAGTGGTCCTTAGAAGGAAAATTGTGTGTGTATGTGTGTGTGTGTATATAATGAAAGTAAATGAAGCTAGTAAAGGAACAACAGCACAAAGAAAGAAGGACATAAAGTTTTTAAAAAGTTAATAGAGGGCTTCCCTGGTGGCGCAGTGGTTGAGAATCCGCCTGCCGATGCAGGAGACACGGGTTCGTGCCCTGGTCCGGGAAGATCCCACATGACGCGGAGCAACTAAGCCCGTGAGCCATGGCCGCTAGGCCTGCGCGAAGTTAATAGAATAGTAAACAACAAAAAATAGTTAAAAAAAATAAGGATAAACAACAGCTGATTTTTTAAAAATTCTGAAATAGATAAAATAAGCCCAGCTTTTTTCAAAAGGGCAAAAGGTATATGATAGAAACTTAAAGGGAGTTATAACTACATGATATAGTAGAGAACTTTAAAATTTATAAGGCAATATGAACAGTTTGAATACTTAGATGAAATGAATACTGATTTTTTTTAATAAATATAAATTATCAAAAATGATTCAAGGAGGGCTTCCCTGGTGGTGCAGTGGTTGGGAGTCCGCCTGCTGATGCAGGGGACGTGGGTTCGTGCCCCGGTCCCGGAAGATCCCACATGCCGTGGAGCAGCTGAGCCCTTGAGCCATGGCCGCTGAGCCTGCGCGTCTGGAGCCTGTGCTCCGCAAAGGGAGAGGCCACAACAGTGAGAGGCCCGTGTACCGCAAAAAAAAAAAAAAAAAAGATTAAAGGGGATCCCCTGGCGGTCCAGTGGTTAGGACTCTGTGCTTTCACTGCCGAGGGCTCATGTTCAATCCCTGGTTGAAGAACTAAGATCCCACAAGCCTTAATGCGTGGCCCCCCAAAAAAATTCTAGAATCGTATACCTCAATGAAACAACCATTTCACAAATTGAGTCAGTAGTTCAAAACGATACATCTAATGAAGGTAAGAGGATCCCAGATGGATTTATAGGTGAGTTTTACCAAATGTTCAAGGAATAGATAATCCCTATATTATTCTAGCTGTTCTCCAAAAAGAAAGAAAAAAGGTTAAATTGCACAATACCTAAGTTTGTAGCCTTGAAAAATAATTTTCTGTGTTTATGAAGGAAATAATCACAATTCGTATCCTAAAATTTTATTGATGTTGAACAAATATTAGCTGAAATAATAAATCCAACATTCATAAGTAAGTAGCCAGTTGACCCTTGAACAGGTGGGGTTGGGACGCCCACCTGTGCAGTGGAAAATCCGCATATAACTTCGTATATACCCATGTTGTGTGGGGTTCTGCACCCCTGTGATCGTGTAGTGTAGAACTTAGGTATCAACATATAAATGGACCTACGCAGTTTAAACCCATGTTATTCAAGGGTCAACTGTATAGACAAATTTGATTCCTATCCTAAAAGGATTCAGTGGTCAGATATTTTGGGACAAATTGTATGTGTTGTGGGATATACATTATTAATTTTAGGACAAGAAATATTATAATACATTATAAAGTTGTAGTATTATCGTATCAACTGTTTCCTCAAACATATTGTTCAGAACCAAAGGAATGAATGTATATTTATAGGGAGGAAAATAAAATAGGCAACTTTTAATACCTTTTATTTCCAAAATTTTATTAGTATGTTGAATTTTGAAATTTCTGTTGGAGTGAGCATCTTGGGATTATACCTTCTGATTTCTTATTTTTAACAGCTATGGGAATATTTTAAATATACAGAACTAACAGGTACTTTAAAAGTTTATTCTAAACAGGGCTTTCAGAATCTTTTGTCTTTGCCACTACTAGTTGCATTGATGGGTGTCACTGCCAGGCTTAAGAGATAAGAAAGAAAAAAAAAAGGAAAAGTGACATTAGTATTGCCCACCCAAGATTAGTAATAATGTATTATCAAATGAAGGTAATGAATGTCTTAATCTAAGTTTAGCTACCATTCTTAAAATTAACTTCTCTTTCTCTTATTTACCTAGTAGAAAATTTAAACTTCAAACTTCATTTCTATGAAAGGGAAGATTTGAGAGGTCAGATGTGCTTAGGTTCCTTCTTGGTAAACAGTGTTCAAGTACTTCATTGTTTTAGACATTAGGTATATAATAAGCGAAAATGGACATGATTGCTTTTCTCATGAAGCTTATACTTGAATGGTGGACATGTTACCCAGATAGTTACACAAACTAATATGTGATTGGAACTTATGAAAGAGCAGTTCGTAGAACTGTAAGTCAATAGTAAGAAAAGTGATCTAGTCAAGAAGGTTCAGGAAGGTCTTCCTTGAGGAAATAACACTTAACTTGAGACAGTCAAGGATAAAAGGAGCTAACAAAGAAATGTTACAGGGAAGAGAGAGCAGCTTAAGCAAAAAGGTCCTGAGACAGGAGGGGAAATAGCAGTTGCTAAAGGAGCAATTTCTTTCCAGTGTGTAGTTGATACAACAACTCCAGCATGTAGTGTGTTGACACAACTTTCTAGGTCTTTCTGAGTAAGCTCTTCATGATGTGTATTCCGTTTTGTTTGAAGTAAATTGCCAGAATATTAGATTTACCTACATTTGAATATAAGTTCAAAATTCATTCTAAAGCCAAATTTTGTTGGCATTATCTATAGTTATTTATCCTCCATACCTTAGAGTTAATAAAAATTGTTGTCTAATCAATATGCATAACAAAAATCAAAACAAACTAGGAGGTTGAGAATTTTACACTATCAAGATAAAAGAAAAAAACTTCTTTTAGAGTGGAATTCCTGTCACTGCAGTCCAGTTTAGTTTCCATTGGGTTGACAATCTATTCTTACTGTTAGTTTGCCAAAGTTGTAGTGAGATATAGTTATATAATAAGAAATCACCGTTCTTTATCAAGTTTTTCTTAGTAACAGAAGAGGACCAGAACAACAGAAATTAATGTTTGCATACATAGTAAAAGAGGGGATAGTTGAGAGAACTTTTTGTGAAAGCTATGTGTCAGCTGCATTTTAATACTTAGATGAATGTAGTAAGAGTTCACAGTACTCCCAACAGGCAGTACTACTTAACCATACAAGCAAGCTTTTTTTAGTGGCATTTGATATTAGGATGCTTGAGAAGCTGTTTTCTCATTCATTCCTCTTGCTGACAAACTTGCTAGGAAGAATAACAATCTTCCTACTATTGTAAGACTGCTTCTTTTGCCTTTGACTATTCAAGCATTTAATTTCTGCTCTAAAAAATAATCAGCTCATTTGTATGTTTTTCTTTTTCCTTTTTGCTTTACTCCTGAAATACCATAGTGTTTTTCTTCAGAGATTGGTTTCTCTCCTTTGATAGATCTCTTATTGCCTTCTGATATGATGAGATCCTCAAAATCACCTCACAAAATTAAGGTTCCTTTTTCATAGTTCAGATGAATAGTTAGGGAAATATCTTTTTAACCTTAGTATTAGAAAAATGCAGTTACTTCTCTTTGGGGATCAAACTAAACATAAGTCTTACCTTAATGTTTATTGTTTGGTATGTAAAACTGAGCATGCTCTTAGAAAGTTACACCATCTAATGTGGACTGAAATTAATCCTGTATTTTGGAGGAATTGAGGTAGGTAACATAAGTGTGTTGAGTAAGTATTAAATCTTCATTATTTCTTATGTCATTGATACTAAGTGTTAAAAATAGATGGTTAATGAATTGGCACTGATGGATTATTTTATGTTTCTTTACTAGGAACATGAATCTGAAGGTGGAAGAACACCTTTGATGAAAGCTGCGAGAGCTGGCCATTTGTGCACCGTGCAGTTTCTTATTAGTAAAGGTAAAGAAAGTACAAGTGTGCATTTCCAAGAAGGTACATCTTCTGAAAAAAGTTCCTAAACTGTTGCAATTTCTGTAAAGCTACTTCACCTGTAGTATAAGTATTGTATTCAAGTCTTTTGTTGCTGTATTTTATTAGGAAGCAGAGTTCATAAGGTACTTTGCTGGGATCTTTATTAGTTTGGTTTTTTTTTTTTTTTTTTTGGCTGCATCGGGTCCTTTTTTTTTTTTTTGGCTGCATTGGGTCTTAGTCGCGCCACACAGGATCTTTGTTGAGGCATGCGGGATCTTTCGTTGCCGCGTGTGGGTTATTTTTCTCTCTCTCTCCAGTTGTGGCGCGCAGGCACCAGGGCACATGGGCTCTGAAGTTTGCGGTGCGTGGGCTCTAGTTGTGGCTCGCAAGCTCAGTAGTTGTGGTGCAGGGGCCTAGTTGCCCCGCGGCACGGGGGATCCCAACTCCCTGACCAGGGATCAAACCCGCATCCCCTGCATTGGAAGGCGGATTCTTAACCACTGGACCACCAGGGAAATCCTGTTTATTAGTTTTGAGTTTGAAGTTATCATCAACCAAAGAGTATATGGTTACTCCCCAAAGTTGGAAAAGTCAAAGGTAAAATGTCCAGCTATATTTAGTAGATACAATATCGTTCAGCACTTAAGGCAGTTCTGCTGGAAATGGGGAAGGGTGGAGGAGAGAAAGTCTGCTACTGTTGTTTATGGTACAGTTAAATCAACCAAGTACACAAGGGTGTTATTTATTATTTTTATATTCCTCTAGAGAGTCTATTGTTAGAATATATTTAGGCGAAGATGTTCAAATGATGGATAAGAGGTAGTTCAAGACTATTTACTATAGAAAAGTGAAATGCTTCTGAACTCAGTTTATGTTGAACCATATAAAATTGTCATTGTATATGTCAAAGATGGTAATATCAGCAATTTCTTTTGGTTCAGCCTATCTCTGTGTAGTGTTCGAGGTACTCTGGCATCTGATAAAAAAATCTTAGGTTAGTATGTTAAACTGTAAGGAAGGTCCACTCAAGTTTGTCACGTTATTCAAATAAACATTTTATATCTATTGTATATTCCAATAGAATTCTGACATTTTGTACCATTAAGGATGCAGTGTAAGATTTTATCCTTTTAAATATACTTGCTTTCTTCTTTAATTGGATAAAACTAGGCCTATTTTCTTCACATCACATTTTGCTACCAAGTAAGGCATATCTTACATAATGTTATAACTTAGTCTGTAAAAGCTGTTTACTTCAACCATGCAGAAGTAATAAACAGATGGATAACCTTTAGAGTTCTCTCATGCTCCTTTCCTAAAGAAGTTTCCTAATCATACCAGCAACTACCCTGCTAAGCATATAATCAGGCTTGTCAAGAATAAGAACACATTGATTATAGCCTTTCTAGGCTGTAGTAAGTGCTAAACAATCCCACCAACTAAATTTATTATTAGCAACTTTAAAAATAATCTTATGTTGCTAATGTAAGGATGTTTATTGGTGTGCCTTGCCTTTCCCAAAGGTACTTTAATACAAGTTAGGATTAGGTTCAGCGGTATTTTTGAAAATTAAATAAATAGTAGTTTCCCCTAGGTTTATTTTTCCCTTCATAAAATAAGTTGAATTAAGGAAGAAGGAAGAATGAACATTGCTGTAGTCCTTTTTTTTTTTTTTTTAATTTATTTGGTTGCACTGCATCTTAGTTGCAGCAGGTAGGCTCCTTAGTTGCAGCTCACCAGCTCCTTAGTTCTGGCATGTGAACTCTTAGTTGCATTGTGCATGTGGGATCTAGTTCCCTGACCAGGGGTCAAACCCAGGCCCCCTGCATTGGGAGCATGGAGTCTTATCCACTGCACCACCAGGGAAGTCCCCATTGCTATAGTCTTAACTATCTAGTTGAGTCCTTTGGGGATTGTAAAAGGTAGTTGAACTAAAAATGAGAGGTCTTTTTTTCCGTGAATCAAAATTAATTTACCAAAAAAAGAGGCTGAGAAAAGATTTTGCATGTAGACTTCTTTTAGGTCATATTGTACAAAGCTATTGAACAACTTACTAAATTGCCTTTCTGATAACATATTTGGATAATCTTTTGTCTTCTCTTCATATCCAGGTCTCTCTGACCCTTAAAATATACAATATGAAGAATTATATTTCTTGTAAATATTGTTTAAAAAAATCTGTTTTCTCTACTTTGAGACCTGGCTATACTGCCACATTTTAGAAGTAGATCAAAAATGTCTTTGAAGAGTTACATACAGTGGTATTATTTGGTGCTCACATTAACCTGTATATATTTATTAATCTAGATTTTTCATTTTAGAAGTGATATTGAATGAACGAACTACAACTATGCACAGCAATGTGGATGAATCTCAAAAATATTATATTGAGCGAAAGAAGCCAGGCACAAAAGAGTACACTGTATGATTTCACTCATATAAAGTTCAAAAACTAAAACCAGTTTGGAAGTCAGGATAGTAGTTGCCATTGGAGGGCGGGGTAGTGACTGAAAGGGTGCACAAAGTAGGGCTTCTGGTATGTGGATAATGTTCTGTTTCTTGATCTGGGTGCTGGTCACACAAGTGTGTTCACTTTGTGAAAAATTTTCAAACTGTACACTTACGATTTGTGCACTTTTTTGTATCTATGTTGTACTTCAAAAAAGTTTTAAAAATCATATTGTCTGAACTGGCTTTGCTAAGATTGCTGTTTATTTTTCTTTGAAGGTGCCAATGTGAATAGGGCTACAGCCAATAATGATCATACAGTAGTGTCGTTGGCATGTGCAGGAGGTCACCTGGCAGTTGTGGAGCTACTCTTGGCTCATGGGGCTGACCCTACTCATCGTCTCAAGGTATTCTACTTCAAAATAAGTAAATAATATATACATCATTATTAAAATATATTTCAAATATTTTAGTGCTTAATATTCATTATTAATATTCATTACTGTTTAAATGAGTTTTGATTTTATATGAGCTGCTAAGAAACTAAATGTGTTTAGTAATCATATTATAAAAAGAAATTAATAAATAATTAATTATGGTGTCAATCTTTCTCAGGATGGCTCAACAATGCTCATTGAAGCTGCAAAAGGTGGCCATACTAATGTTGTTTCTTATCTATTGGATTATCCAAACAATGTTCTGTCAGTTCCTACCACAGATGTGTCTCAGCTTACCCCACCTTGTCAGGATCAATCTCAGGTAATGTAAAACAGAGCTTATTTGTAAATATAAATATTCTTCAAATTGGGAGTTTTTGTTTAAAATTAGCCTTTAGTAAAATGGGCTTATTTCTCTCTCTCTCTCTCTTTTTTAAAATAAATTTATTTATTTATTTACGGCTGCGTTGGGTTCCTGTTGCTGCACCCGGGCTTTCTTTAGTTGCTGCGAGAGGGGGCTACTCTTTGTTGCGGTGCGTGGGCTTCTCATTGCAGTGGCTTCTCTTGTTGCAGAGCATGGGCTCTAGGTGCGCGGGCTTCAGTAGTTATGGCTGGCGGGCTCCAGAGCACAGGCTCAGTAGCTGTGGCGCACGGGCTTAGTTGCTCTGCGGCATGTGGGATCTTCCCGGACCAGGGCTCGAACGTGTGTCCCCTGCATTGGCAGGCAGATTTTTAACTACTGTGCCACCAGGGAAGTCCGGCTAATTTCTCTTTTAAATTTGAATAAACCTGGTCCTAAATTCTTTAAGATTTTCTTCAAAAGTACATGGAAATTTTTTTCATTGTCTTATTTACTGAAAATAGTGTTTAAAAAGAAACACTTAATACCAAATATAAATATAAGTATTCCAAGTTGTCCTTTTATTATAACTAGGTCTTTAAGGTTGTTTGTTTTTTATGAATACATTAAGCATAATCTTGAACCAAGAGAATTCTTTTCCCTTAATACCTCCCAAGACAATATTAATTATCCTAGAGATAGTTACTTTTGTCATCCAGGAAAGTGTGGGTAAACCAGGATACATGCACCAAAAATTCATTAAAGTAATTTTTAAACCTACCTAAAAATACGGAGAGAATATAGCAAGTATACTAAGTATACAAAGTTCAGTGAAATCTGAAATTTTTTTCTACAGAGTTATCCTGAGAACTACTGAAATAAACCAATTCAGGAAATGTGTTGGATTTTTTTTCTTTTGACCCCTATAGAATTTGAACAAGGGTAAATTGGCCAGTTGAATATGTGACTTGTACTCCTAGCTATAACTGAAACCAGCAAGGATTTCTCCATAACAAGAGAGTGGTATTAATTCCATTTAGCTTATCATTGAGTGTTTGTAGAATGCCTGAATTTGCCCAATCAGTATTCCCAGAAATTACTGCTTGGTGAATAATGCTGCTGCTGCTGCTGCTTCTCTTTTTCTTTTCCTTCTCCTCCTCCTTCTTCTTCTTCCTCCCCTTCTTCTTCTTCCCCTCCTCCTTCTTCTTCTTTGTTTTTCTTTTAAAGAAACAAAAAAAGTTAATTTGGCAGTATGTTTCATTTATGGACCTTTATTTTATTCCTTGGTCTGAGATTCTTTTTTTCTGAGTTGACTTTTTAGGTTCCCCGTGTACCAATGCACACACTCGCCATGGTTGTACCTCCACAGGAACCTGACAGAACTTTACAGGAGAACTCTTCTGCTGTTTTAGGAGTACAAAAAGGTTAGTTCTTGAATTATTTTCCTTAAAATGGGTATTTTATCACCTAAAGTATGAATTCATAAAGGTACTTTAATGGTACACAGTTACTGTGTATCCAGAATTGAGGTAGGTAATTCTGACAAATGCTAATCATCTTACATACTATTTAAAATAGAAAAGATACAACTACTAGGAAAAATGATTTCTTAAAATGCTAACATACTTCTAGGTGTAGTTTTCATCTGGCACAGGCAAAAATACTTAAGCATATGCCAAGTTCTTCATTATATTAAATAAAGTAGCAAATTATATTAAAGTAGCAAAAATTTATCAGGCATTCATTTTTCATTTCACAATTCTTTAGCTAAACAGTAATATGAGGAATGAAAATATGTTTGTTGTCAAGTCTTAGTAGCATTGATTCAGTTTGGTGAGTGAGATGTTTAAGAATTATATTTAGTTTCTTTCATGTAATGCTGAATATATAGCTTAACATCTGTCAATATGTGAACATGGACAAATAACTATAAAAATGTATATGAATAATATCCAAGTGAATATCAAGGTGTATACACTATTTAAAGGACTCAAGTTTATGAGCTCTGTTATTTTTCTGCTGTATTTTCGTTTGTAGATATAAAGTACCTTCACTTGGTAATAATGTATGGTTGTCCTACCTGAGTTCTCTGAAATAAAATAGGTAATATGTAAAGTATTAAAAACTATTTTATGTAAAACAAATGTATAAGCGTATTTCATTCATTATATGACAGTGAAGTTCTAGATTTTTGAAATCACAGTGAAGTGTATAAGTATGTATTTGTATCTTTAACACAGCTTTAAGTGAAGTTGGTAAGGAGTGACTATACAGCAGCAAACAGAAGCTTCTTTCAAATTAATGTCAATTTTAGTAATTTAGAGTATTGTGGGCCTTCACCAAGGATTACTTCATTTCTGAACTATTAATGTCAGAGATAAAATACCTGTAGTCTCTCTGACTTAAGCCAATTCTAGCAGTTTTCCACTGGACACCTAGCTATTGAAACTTAAGAAAACAAAGACTGCTATTTTTAGTCTTAAGAAATAAAAAACAAATTAAGCATGTACTTGTAAAGGAATCTGAGCATCCTAGCTGGCTTAACAGCCTTCAGTAAAATATTTAAATCTAAATGCCTCTGTTTTTGTTGCTCTTTGTTTGGCTATATCCTATAGAGGACTGTAGTAATTTTGGCTAGGGAAATTCAGTACTAAATAAGAAATCATTTAAAACATATTTATTGGGCTTCCCTGGTGGTGCAGTGGTTGAGAGTCCGCCTGCCGATGCAGGGGACACGGGTTCGTGCCCTGGTCCAGGAAGATCCCACATGCCATGGAGTGGCTGGGCCCGTGAGCCATGGCCGCTGAGCCTGAACATCCAGAGCCTGTGCTCTGCAACAGGAGAGGCCACGATAGTGGCCCACGTACTGCAAAAAAAAAATTTATTAACACAGAGCCACAAAATAACCAAGAAATAAGCTAGGAAGGACACAGTATGTACAGAAAGGAAGTAAAACATTTTAAATTTAGATTTAATATGTAAGTCAACTGAAACGTTTGGGTAGTGACTTTTTAAGTTGATACTCAAGTGATTAATCATATTTTTGCTTACTGAAATACCTACTTATACTGAGTAGCTACTTATTTTCTTCACTTTGATGTTTTTTGTTTTTTATAAATTTATTTATTTATTTTTGGCTGCGTTGGGTCTTTGTTGCTGCGTGCAGGCTTTCTCTAGTTGCAGTGAGCGGGGGCCATTCCTCACTGCGGCACGCGGGCCTCTCATTGTGGCAGCCTCTCCCATTGCAGAGCACGGGCTCTAGGCCCATGGGCTTCAGTTGTTGTGGGACGCAGGCTCAGTAGTTGTGGCTCGCGGGCTCCAGAGCAGAGGCTCAGTAGTTGTGGCGCACAGGCCCAGTTCCTCTGCAGCATGTAGGATCCTCCTGGACCAGGGCTTGAACCTGTATCCCCTGCACTGTCAGGTGGACTCCTAACCACTGCACCACCAGGGAAGTCCCTGATGTTTTATTACTTACTGAATAGTGTCAAAATGAACTAACCGGGCTTCTCTGGTGGCACAGTGGTTGAGAATCCGCCTGCTGATGCAGGGGACACGGGTTCGTGCCCCGGTCTGGGAAGATCCCACATGCCGCAGAGCGGCTGGGCCCGTGAGCCACGGCCACTGAGCCTGCGCGTCTGGAGCCTGTGCTCCGCAATGGGAGAGGCCACAACAGTGAGAGGCCCGTGTACCACAAAAAAAAAAAAAAAAAAAGAACTAACCTTTTAAGGAATCTTTCATTTTACTAAATTATTAGGGAAGGAAAAAATTAACACTTGTATCTAGATACTTGGCACTTGCTGTTGCCAGATGCCAAGTGGTATTGCCAACCCAACATTTATTTATGTGGGAGCAAGCTGTGATAATGCATTGCATTAAGATTTCATGTTAGGGCTTCCCTGGTGGTGCAGTGGTTGGGAGTCCGCCTGCCAATGCAGGGGACACGGGTTTGTGCCCCGGTCCGGGAAGATCCCACGTGCCGCGGAGCAGCTGGGCCCGTGAGCCATGGCCGCTGAGCCTGCGCGTCCGGAGCCTGTGCTCCACAATGGGAGAGGCCACAACATTGAGAGGCACGCGTACCACAAAAAAACAAAAACAAAACAAACAAACAAAAAAAAGATTTCATGTTAGTATTGATATAAATCATGTGCATAATAGAATATTATATCACTGTAAATTAGGAAAAATCAATTGATTATGTAAAAGTACACATTGAATCACCTGGGTAGATAGAAAAATCTTTCTTAAATTATTAAATATATATTATTTTCTCCTTAAAGTGGCTTTTTCTTAAAATTAACCATTTATATAGCTAGAGAAGTTCCTTTGAGTGATGAAATTGCTGTTTGACCATTTTGCTTTTGTTTTTCCTAAGTCCATAGAGTATACCTGCATTGCATATGTGGCTAGGGTTGGAGGAAGGATTCTTACTCTCTAGGACTCTCTTGCTATTCTAGCAATCATCTTTTCAAGTTTATAACATTTTACTCCTATCTGAAGTCTTTATTCATATCTGCATCCTTTTAAAATATATTCATGCCCATAAATCTTACCCGGGTGTTTCTTATATATCTTACTATGACATTCTTTTCTTTCATGTGCACCATTTGTCCAGGCTCCTTCCATCTTGACTCATATTCTCCTGATTTAGGCAACTAATCTCATTTATCCATTGTTAGTTTTCAAGGATTTGAGATCCTAGCTGGCATCTGACAGAGGCCTCCAAATCACCTTTATAAACAAAATGTGAAACTGGGTAAGAGTGATATGCTCAGTTTTCTAGCATTGTTTAGCTTTATCATCTATAGTTATGAATATTCACATGGGAAAGGATACATAAGTAATACCAAACCTTTGTCTTTCCAAATTTAATATTGTAAATAAATTTGTTGATTGAAGCCACTTGTTGTATCTAATTCATTTGTAGTAACTGATTCTACAGAGATCCTAAAATAGGATTCTGATTATTCTCTGTAGTTGTATAGCTTAGACAACTACAGAGAATAATCCGTTGCAAAGCATTAAAATGATGTCAAGATAAACAATACACATCTTTTGTGTGCACCTCAAGCCCCTCTTGAGGAGTCATTTCTTTTCTCTGAACTCCTATAGCACTTTATTGGATCTTCCTTCTGCCTCTGGTCACTCCTGCACCTTTACCTCCCCTTTGGACTTCAAGTGTGGCAGATTGAGTTAATCATACTTAATTCCTGGACTTTGTCATCATGGCTCTGCTCTTGTTTTACTTTGTTCCTTTTTATCCCTCTTTCCATGCCCATACTTCCCCTTAGGCAGTCATTCTAATGTGTTTGGTTTGCAGATTCTTTTGCTCTTACAAGTTCTTATAAAATGTTTACTACTTTATATACTTTTAAATTTACATAAATGGTATTATGCTATAGATCCTGTTTTGTTTTTTACTTTATTCACCATCACTGTTTTTAAGATCTATGTCTACCTCTAGATTGTTTCTACCTGCAGCATACATAGTGTTTCATCCTGTATATCCTCTATTTTTTACTTGTCCTTTCTCTCAGTGATAGGTACCCAGATTGTCTTTCATTCCCCACCACCACAGACAATGCTGTGGTGAAAATTCTGGTACAGTCCCCTTATGGATCTGTATGAGAATTTCTCTGAGATAAACTCAGGAGCAGAATTGCCTGTCATAGGAATGCGTAATATTTATCTGACAGAGTACTGTGAATACACTCTTTAGAATGCTACAGCAGTTTACACTCCCAGCAGCAATGTGTAAGGGTTACTGTATTATACACCCCCATCCCATTTCCGTATCTGCCAATGCTTGGCTTTATCCTTTTATTTGGATTTGTACATTTTTATCTCCCCCTTTAGACTGTAAGCTCCTCGGGGGCAGGGTTTAGGTTGCTCGTCTTTGTATGGTCCACTATGGCTTGTTTGTACTAGACGTTAAGTATTTGTTGAATAAATTAATAAATGCCAGGCTAAGAATATAGATTATTCTGAAGGCAAAAGAAAATTATTAAGAATTTTTTAGAAGAGCAACATTGATTAAAGGGGATGTTTAAGAATTTAATCAAGAAGTACTATTTTAGGGCTTCCCTGGTGGCACAGTGGTTGAGAATCCGCCTGCCGATGCAGGGGACATGCGTTCGTGCCCCGGTCCGGGAAGATCCCACATGCCGCGGAGCGGCTGGGCCCGTGAGCCATGGCCTCTGAGCCTGCGCGTCCGGAGCCTGTGCTCCACAATGGGAGAGGCCACAACAGTGAGAGGCCTGCATACCACAAAAAAAAAAAAAGAAGTACTATTTTAGACTGCTGGGGAATAGATTGAAAACAGAGCTATAAATGTAAAGTAAGCATTAGGTTAACATGATGCTTTATATCCCAGAGTTGTTTATTGGAGTAGGTAACATGAAAAGTTCTCATTTTAATATCAAATCATTAAAATTGTATAGAAAAATTATATGTACAATGAATGAGGTTGAGGGTTTCTCTGGAAATTTGACTACTGATATTCTCTAGTTTAGTAGATTTCCATTAGTAATCATGCTTATGTGGATTTATATATGTCCAAATTTAATAATGTCTTTTAACATATAACTGCTTGTGTCCACCTCATTTCCTCATTGGCCATAAAAAAATAAAGGCCATGTTCTAAGCTGTCTTTATATCGTGGTTTCCTGTTGCAAACTTTTTTAATTAATGGAGGAAAAGTGAAAGTTGAGGAAGTAGGGTAGAAACCAAACCAAAGAGACAAGATAGTAACTTTACCTGTGTTCCTAAATATTAATTTATGATATCACTCAATGCTACCAATGAATAGACAATGAATAGATTTATATGTTTCTATCTGACAGTGGGCGATGTCTGAGGAAGATGGAACTCTTTTATATTCTGGTGTCTTATACTGCTACCTTCCTAGAGACTGAAAATTTTGTTGCTAAAAGGACACTTGTTAACATTCTCTACTTTTCCCTAAAATGAAGGTGTTTCTTCAGCTTCTAGGAATAATTAGGTGACATTTGTTTTTTACCAGCATGGCTTAGTCATGATGTTATAGCTTGTATTAGTGCTTTGATGTGTATCTAGGCAATCCCACTAACTCCATGGATACAGATACTCAGTCATTGTCTATTTGGGGAAGAACTGCTTTTTGTGCATTACATTCACCGTCCTCTGTTCTTCCTGCTACATATATTTTGGGCTTTTTGTCTCTATGTTCAGATAAATAAGTTACTCTTTGTAATCTTGTGCTCTAAGCTTTTTGTATTTTATTTGTTAATAAGATACAGCCATTTCTCTCTGTTATTATCCTCAAAATTCTAGCCTTATTTTGGATTATCTTACTATTATAAGATTTTAAATCTGTGAATGTCCAATGTGGTCATAATTAATTACCAGTCTGATTAGTGTTGAACTCTTACCTACTTTTCTTAATCTTAAATACAAATTATGGAACACAAATTACAAAATACAAAAACTATACAAGGGTGTTTTTAAATAATGTTGGAGGAGCATTCAGAACTTCTTTGCAGAACTTCTGAATTTACTCTGCTGATGTCATTGAATTTGTTACACAAGTGAAAATTTCCTTGCTGGGCTCGCAGATTTATACATTGCTATTTGTGGCAGTTAAACTCCCTTTTCCTACCAATGATTGTCATTAGGTACTTTGAACAAGTAAAGCAAACCATTATTTCCTATATGATCTTGTGGAAATAGTTATAAAATTATCTCACAAACTAACGGCTTTTACTCTGAAAGGATAAAGTCTGTTCCCATCACTTTGCTCAGATAGAAGTATAAAATTGAATATGGACAATACATTTTGCTGAATTTTGCCTTTAAAAAATAACTAATCATTGCAGCTCTATTTACAATAGCCAGGACATGGAAGCAACCTAAGTGTCCCTCATTGGATGAATGAATAAAGAAGATGTGGCACATATATACAATGGAATATTACGCAGCCATAAAAAGAAATGAAATTGAGATATTTGTAGTGAGGTGGATGGACCTAGAGTCTGTCATACAGAGTGAAGTAAGTCAGAAAGAGAAAAACAAATACTGTATGCTAACACATATATATGGAATCTAAGAAAAAAAAAAAAAAAGAGGTCATGAAGAACCTAGGGGTAAGATGGCAATAAAGACACAGACCTACTAGAGAATGGACTTGAGGATATGGGGAGGGGGAAGGGTAAGCTGTGACAAAGTGAGAGAGTGGCATGGACATGTATACACTACCAAACGTAAAATAGATAGCTAGTGGGAGGCAGCTGCATAATAGCACAGGAAGATCAGCTCGTGGTTTGTGACCACCTAGAGGGGTGGGATAGAGAGGGTGGGAGGGAGGGAGACTCAAGAGGGAAGAGATATGGGAACATATGTATATGTATGGCTGATTCCCTTTGTTGTAAAGCAGAAACTGACACCATTGTAAAGCAATTATACTCCAATAAAGATGTTAAAAAAATAAAACATTCCATTAGTATTAAAAATAATAATAATAATAAACTAAGTCTTTAAAGTAATTGCAGTGATTTTGGAACTGTGGTTGTCCGACCTTGTTAAAGACAGTATCTCAGGGAAAACCTGTTAGCATTTTTTTGATAATAACATATTGCAAATATTTGAGCTACCTGCAGTTTTGAGTTCTCCTATTCTAGCAAAAAAAGCAGTGAAATCTCTTATTTTTTTATCCAGTAGTTTTGTCACCCTCTTGCAGTTCTGAACATTTAAACATCTAATGGATTATTTTTTTCCTTTGGACCTAAGAATCATTTTGAATGCATTGGTTGAGCTTATTTTTAAAACTGAAGTTACATATGTTATTAATATATATTGACTACGGTCCTTAAGAATAGACAACTATTTTTTACCCAGTTTTTTTTAAACAGCTTTGTTGTTGTTTAATTTACACACCATAAAAGTTCACTCATTTTAAATGTACAATACAATGACTTTTAGAAAATTTACGTAATTGCATAACCATCACCTCCATCTAGTTTTGGATCCATCACTCCAAAAAAATCTCTCATGCCTGTTTGTGATCAATTCTCATTCTTACCACTATAATCCAGGCAACCACTATTTTCCTTTCTGTCTCTATAGATTTGCCTTTTCTCTACAGATCTGTTATAAATTGAATTATACGATATGTGGTCTTTTGTGTCTGGGTTCTTTCACTTAGCATAATGTTTTCAAGGTTCATCCACGTTGTAGGCTGTATCAGTAGTTCCTTTTTATTGCTGGATAGTCTCAGTTCTTCCTAAACAAGATTAAGCCTTGAATTTGCCTCTAAGTAGTTATTATATGTTTCCTCCACTTTATGCCCAGATGTTAGGATTGTTAATATTGATAATTATTTTGCCATGAGGGGAGTAAATTAATTTAAGTGTGATCGAAAACCTTAAATTAATATACAGTTACTTCATTTTTAACATACGCTGTCAATATGAGTAATCGTATATGGGAAGTCTGATTTTCTCCTACGTATTATTCATTGTTTCTCTCATAGACTTTTACGTGAAGAATTTATTTAGACTCAGAATAATTGTCCTTTGTGATATAAGTTTAATACAGTGTTCAGGTACAGAAGTGTTTAAGACTTAATTAATGAAAAATTTTAGAAGGTTATATCTTAAAAATTGATTTCAAATTATATTTTAATATAATAAACATTTTGGCAGTTTGAAGACACTTTTCCCTACTTTGATCTACAAGTTACAGTTTCTTGCAGTAACCTGTAGTTGCACAGTTAATATTGTAAAAAGAACAATTGGGCAGTTAAGCCAACATTGATGATACCCTCAACATTATTTTGATACTGCTTTAGATTTGATGTTCTTTAAAAAGTCCAGTTAAATAAGCAGAATTTTGAGGTTCTTTCCTCTTTGATTTCCTTTTCTCCCTAATCCTGTGTTTTCCAAAATCATCCAATCCTATAAATACTAGATTTTTTTAATTGAAAAAGTCACATTTTTTGAATTGGCAACATCTGTGTTTGTGCTATGTAAAATAGATGAGTCTGGTCTTTAATCTACCTACGACTGGTGTGAATCTGAACATTCATTCTATAGCATTAGTTATATGGGTTTTGGGAGGGAAGTATGTGGTGGGGGGTGGAGGGAGGGCTGGGATTTTTTTTTTTTTTTTTTTTTTTTTTTTTTTTTTTTTTTTTTTTTTTTAGCATGGCACATTTTCAAACATTTTTCATGTGCTTAGGTACATCCAAGCAGAAGTCCAGTTCCCTGCAGGTAGCAGATCAGGACGTACTGCCACCTTTTCACCCATACCAGCCTTTGGAGTGCATAGTAGAGGAGACTGAAGGAAAACTGAATGAACTGGGACAAAGAATTAGTGCTATTGAAAAAGCACAGCTTAAGTCATTGGAGTTAATTCAAGGTGAACCTCTGAACAAAGATAAGATAGAAGAACTTAAAAAGAACAGAGAAGAGCAAGTCCAGAAGAAGAAGAAAATACTGAAAGAACTGCAGAAAGTGGAAAGGCAGTTGCAGATGAAAACACAGCAGCAATTTACCAAAGAATACTTGGAAACCAAAGGTCAGAAAGACACAGTATCTCCACACCAGCAGTGCTCTCATAGAGGAGTCTTCCCAGAAGGGGAAGGAGATGGTAGTCTCCCAGAGGATCACTTTTCAGAGTTACCTCAGGTTGACACAATCTTATTTAAAGATAATGATGTTGATGATGAGCAACAGTCTTCACCATCTGCAGAACAAATAGATTTTGTCCCAGTCCAGCCTTTATCATCTCCACAGTGTAACTTTTCCAGTGAATTAGGTTCTAATGGGACAAATTCTCTTGAACTTCAGAAAGTATCAGGTAATCATCAGATTATAGGACAGCCTCAGATTGCTATTACTGGACACGATCAGGGGCTGTTAGTGCAAGAACCAGATGGACTAATGGTTGCAACTCCAGCCCAGACGCTTACCGACACTCTTGATGACCTGATAGCAGGTGGGTTAAGAAATATACCTGTAATAATTTCTCTTTAATCTTTGTGCTCAACTTCTTTACATGACTTTCCAAAAACACCAACTTGGTACTTTTCCATTTTAGAACTATCTTTATAAAATTACTCATTTCTTGAGGTGTTTTGGAAGTGAATTTAACTAAACAACACCTTCACACAAAAGTGTGTTTTCCCTCTTCTTTTTTGTTATTTGCGAAGGCAAAGAAATAAAGTTGCCGTGATCCTTTATTTTAGACCTTTGGTATCAAAATCACCCTGTGTTGTATCTTGGGTAGGAGATCTCAAAATAGCATTTCTTTGTAGGCTTTAGAGATAATCATATAAGGTTAGACATTTAATTTTCCTGCTGGTGATTTTCATATTTGGAAATCAGAATTCTAAATCGCATTGCTTTTTCTTTATTTATAATTTTATTAGATCAATTTAAATATTTCTAATTAAAAGGGATGTTCAGAAAAAAACTATAAGCATTCCATGTTTTTAAAATATTTGTGGTTAGAAGATCATTGTCAACTTGATAATGATTTGGAGATTGGGATTTTTGTATTAACTGTCTTGGTGAAAGCACACAGACAGACACACACAGACACACACACACACACACACACACACACACACACACACACAGCAAAGCAAAAAAGAAACCAGCCTTTTAAACTTACAATATATGTTTCTGTTTATTGTTGTGTGGAAAATTACAACTAGATATGAAATGAGGTGCACAAGTTTACTTTCCGTTTCATTGTCCTTGCAGCAGTGGGAAAACAGTGCAATTAATCATTTACCTTCCTAAAGATGGCTGGTGAATGTATCACCTCCATGAGAGCCCAGTTCAGAAATACAGCCAGAATGGCTGTTGACAGTGGATGAAGACCAAGAACTAAGATGTAGCTGGAGTGATATTCAAAGGCAGGCCAGTCCTCTGTCTCTTGATTGCAACATTTTTTTTCTTTACTGTTGTCTGTTTCTTCTTGTCATATTCTCCTCCCCTCCTCCCATCCCAGTTATGCTATCCCAGTTTCCTTTCTTCTTTTGTGAGCCTTTAGTCTTCCTAATCTTTACTGAATCTTTTAAAATGTGAAGTAAAATTACTTAATTCAGGAATTTTATTGGGCATGTGTATGACTTCGAGTGGTTATAGAATTGTAATAGTGCCTTTTAGGCTCCTCTGATATGTAATAGGTATTGCTGTGCAGAGGAGGAATGTCTTAGTTTTCATAAAGAAAATAAAAATGCTGGGAAATGTTTTAAGGAGTTAGATTCTTTATTCTTTAATTTTGTTTTTTTATATCTTCAGCCCATAGCCACTTAACTCACGTTGACTTTGTGTCATTAGCATTGCAAGTTGTTATAAATTTTGAATAAACTCTTATAGTTCATTTATGCTTCTGATTTCTAATCTGGTAAAAGCAGATATTAGAGTGTGACGTATGATTATAAATAATAATGATGAAACTGGTGAACTGAGAGTAACATTTTTAAGACTTAGGGTTCTATAAATATCATTATAATGTTCCTAATTAAGTACTCAGTTTGCAGTTATGAAACCCACATTATTGATCAGTTTAGTTTGTTGGAACTTAGGACCTGTCTTTTTTTTTTTTTTTTTTTTTTTAAAGGAGAAACAGCTCTAAAGGGAACTTGTAGGTGTTAACTTTATGGTAGTATTTATTGCTGTTTCTTGTAGAGGAGGTCAAATTCTGGTTATTTCACTGAAGTATTTGTTAAATTGAAATGACCTTTTACAAAGTTCACATGAAACTTCAAAAATTTGGTTTAGAAAAAAACATCTTTTAATTATATTTAACAATATAAATGAATAAAATTTAATTTCTCTTAAACATTAATGTCTAGTGACAGTTGGCCCACCATATTGTACGATATTCTTTTATTAATATACTTTAAAGTATAAATCTGTCAATACATTAAAAATTACACATTTTTTTCTCTTTTTTTTTTTTTTGGCTGCTTAACGTGTGGGATCTAGTTCCCTGACCAGGGATCAAACTCAGGCGCCCAGCAGTGACAGTGCCTAGTCCTAACCACTGAACCTCCAGGGAATTCCCTAAAAATTATCTTCGTTTAAAAATTTTTTCATTTTGCTGAAGCTTACATTTAAAAATATATAGCAATAATTAGATTTTCTTTGTTCAAAATGATGACTTATCTCAAAATTTAAAACTTTGTTAAGCCTAAGTTTCTCTTAATTTCTTAATTGAAGGTGAAATAAATGAAATAAGAATGAATTAGGTAAATACCTAATTCTGTGATTTTATGATATGTTAATATACCAGTAGAATTATAGATCAGACCAAAGATATAATTAATTTTACCTAAATTAAGTCTAGTTGTTATGCCTCATAGTTAATAAAAGAGAGGAAGAGAGGATACTATACATCTTACAATTTTACTTTAGATAATATTCATATATAATAGCAATAAGTTTCACTCTTTAAGTATAAGAGTATTTTTCTTTATTGCTGTTCTACTCTCAAAATATTTGTCATGATAATGAGTTGGTTAGATACATAATTTATTAATGTCATAACTTGACTAGCTGACTGACAGCCATAACTATATAGTCTTAAACGTATCATACTTGATATAGTAACAGCCAGAACATATGTATACTCTTGATTGGAAGCATGGTTGTTCAGGTCCATTTCATCTGAAATTAAGTGTCAGGCTTCTAGAAGTTATCGTAATAGCAAGTGATTCTCAGTTCAGATGTCTAGAATTAAGGTCTGAAAATAAAAAGCAATTTAAAGAAATTCAAAATAGCTTTGACCATTGAGCAGTTCTAGAAACATCTAGTAAAATTTTCATTCTTAATATATAAAGAAGCTTGGTAAAATAATCAACTAATATCACTTTATTTACATTTATTGAGTGCTTACCATGCACCAAGCTCAGTGCTAAATGCTTTTATATACATTATCTCATGGGCTCTTTATAGTAATAGTATAAAATAAGTCCATATCCCATCTCTGTTTTTCTGTTGAAAACTGAGGCTGTTGGAAATTAAGTAGCTAGTGTTAAGATTCAAACTCAGTTCAGCCAGTTTAAGAACCTTAGAAGTAAAATATGCATGCATCAGATTCAACCTGAAGTTCTGAGTTTATATTAAAGATATTATTTCCTTAGACTTCTAAATTCTACTAAATAACAATTTCCCTTATTATTTTTTTATTAAGATTTGATGTGCATGTAAGGTTTAATATAGTTTTGTGACTTGAGAACATTGTTACTGTTGTTGACATCTTAATAGGCTCCCTTCAAACAAATTCCAATTCCATAGTATCTTGCTTTAAGTAATCCTGTGGTAGTCATTTTAGGCTTAAGAATAAAAAAGTAATTAGGAAATTATCTTTGAGGGAATTTACAGTAAAATATCTTTAAGTAATAATTTCTTCTAATAGATGTTAATATTTTATTTATAGATTGTTATTTATATGGAACTATTTAATAAAGTTACTATTATATAAAACAGATTACAGTGATTTAATTTCTTAAGGCCTTGCAACATAGTTTACGTATACCTAATATCTGAGATTTTTATGTAGTAAAGTTTATTATGGTCTTCCATATTGCCTACAAAACTATCTTAAATTTCATAAAGAAGTAAAATATTGCACTTATTTAGTTCTTCCATCACCCCATTTTAGGATAATGCATAAATTTAATTTGAATTATGTAGTGACTTTTGTGATAGTGATCTGTTTTGGTCATTTTCAGAGATATTTTGTTCAGAAATAGAAAACATTTTAGGATTTATGAAAAAAATTTCATAGTCCTGGTATAATTTTATCTTCATAAAACCTTTATTCCACATGTACTTTTAAAATCTTTGCTACTTTCTAGTTTTATCTTTAGAACTTTTCATATGTAATTAATCCTATTAAACTCACTTTTGTGGAATGTTTCTTATTGTCATTATTACAGGGAGGAAAAAATGTCTTGAGGATACTGTTGTACAAAAATGTACAATCAATGTAACAATACATTTTTGGTAACAGAGCTGTTAAATGTACAAAAGTATTTTTTAAAAACCAACTCTGTAAAAAAGTCTTTTATAACATCACATTCTGGTATAGCACTCTAGTCAACTATTTTAAATTTTTTTGAATATCTGTTTTTCATAATAACAAAAAGAGATAACATGAATAAATAAATTTAATGATAGAAAAGTAATTCTTTAGTAAGATATATGTTGATAATTATACGACTACTGTTAAAATCTTACTATTACAAAGGTGCCATATATCAATGTTTAGTGTCTTGTTTCTGGAACTGTTTCCAAACGTATCAGCTGTTTTGAGGAGGCATAACAAAATACCATCTGCTTTTAATTCATTCAATGACAAAAATTTTTAAAGCTTTGTTTTCATTGTGCATGTTCTTACAGGCAAAAGAAATATTTATAATAATCATTTTTATTTGTAACCATATGGTTAAATTATGTATATTTATGTGGTGAAGCTGTAGAAATTCATATTATCAAGATGTGATTTTATATATATTTGTTGCGAG
Source organism: Kogia breviceps (assembly GCF_026419965.1). Taxonomy (NCBI): domain Eukaryota; kingdom Metazoa; phylum Chordata; class Mammalia; order Artiodactyla; family Physeteridae; genus Kogia; species Kogia breviceps. Next base: position 117,518,730 of record NC_081313.1, read on the forward strand.
GGGGGAGGGACAGCTCATGTAGAAACATATCTGAACATCTTAAAATTTGCTATTATTTAAAGCATACTATTAAATATAGTGTAGTACTATAATAATAGTGTAGTACTATTAGCATACTACACTTATCTTTCATACTTGTGATCAGTATTCTTGATTGGGATCCAGTCATATCAAAATTCTAGAGAGAAAGCATTCTCCAGTCCTTGAAATGCTTACATTTTTCTTTAAGACCTGTGTGTTTTTGATTGACTTTTAGTGTGGGTAAGAGGAAGTTATTGCCATCATTGAAACTTTGTTGTCTTTTTCTGTATTATTAATGATTATATGTTTTTTTCTGAGTTTTTTCTTTCTTGAGTGAATTGTAATGTTTTTATTTTTCAATGCAGTGATTAACAGTACTGAAAATCCTATAAAATACCTGATAATTATATATATTAGTCACTTACCATACCAAACACTGTGTTAAATAATTTTTGCACATTTCTCATGGATAATTCACAACATCCCTCTGAGATAGGTCCTATTTCCCTCTTCATGGGGCAAACTCCATCTCATGAAAGAAAAGAAATATGCAGAGACATAAAGATATAATTTCATTTAGTTCAGTTTCAAACACCAGATTTTGAGGTCCCAAATAAAAGTTCCAATGTTCATTTTTAAAATAGTTTGATTTTCAGACATTGATTCATTTTAGCAAATTTTCAGAGTAAATATTGAATTTTAAAAACACATACTCTCTGCTATTTATGTGAGAAATATTCTAACTTGTTCTTCCCCTTTTTCTGCTTCTTCTGCTTCGTTTTTCTTTTTTCCTTCTTTTTTTTTAATGCATTGTCCTCAGGATGTTTTTATCTAATTGCTTTTACAAACTAAGATATAAAATTCCTTTTTTTAAAATTGGAAACTATTTTCTCCCTATTAACAATATAAAAGGCTACCATTTGTTGTATATGCACTAGCTATCAGGTACGATGCTCAACATTTTACTTCATTATCTCAAGGGGTTTTCCCAACAAACTTACAATGGAGGTACTGTAATTATTATCCCATTTTACACATAAGAAAATTGAGGTTCAGAGACGTTAAATTACTTGCCCAAGATCAGAAAGTCATTGGTAGAACTGGGATTCAAACATATGTCCATCTGAGTCAAGCTTGTGATTTAACTACTACATTATATTACTGCTATAGAATTTTCCGTTTTCTGTGTTTTTCTGTACACAAATGACATTACTCTTTTAAGTAGAATTCAGCAATATGAATATTGTTTTTCAGCTGTGAGTAGCAGAGTGCCCACTGGTTCAAACAGTTCCTCTCAGACGGCAGAATGTCTTACACCTGAGCCTTGTTCGCAGTCTCCAAGCAATGTGGCTTCCCAGTCTGTGCTTCCTGTGTATCCTTCAGTTGACATCGATGCACACGTGAGTAGACTTATTTATTTATTTATTTATTTATTTATTTATGTAATTTATTTGGCTGTGTCGGGTCTTAGTTGCAGCATACAGGCTCTTCGTTGTGGCATGCGGGATCTTTCATTGTGGCGCGTGGGCTTCTCTAGTTGTGGCGCGTGGGCTCCAGCGTACCCAGGCTCAGTAGTTGTGGCATGTGGGCTCTCTTAGTTGTGGCCCATGGGCTCTAGAGCGCATGGGCTCAGTAGTTGCGGCACACAGGCTTAGTTGTCCTGCGGCATGTGGGATCTTTGTTCCTCGACCAGGGATTGAGCCCTTGTCCCCTGCATTGGAAGGTGGATTCTTAACCAGTGGAGCACGAGGGAAGTCCCTAGACTGCTTTATTTAAATTTATTTTGCACATTCTGATTTTCTTTGTTTGGAAAGGGAAAGATTCATTGTAATTAATTGTGAAAATAAATATTATTTGGTCTTCAATCAATAACCCCATTGTAAACAGAAAAAAATCTAAGTTTTTTTTTTCCTTTTCCTAGACTGAGAGCAACCATGACACAGCATTAACACTAGCTTGTGCAGGTGGCCATGAAGAACTTGTATCTGTACTCATAGCGCGAGATGCTAAAATTGAACACAGAGACAAAAAAGGTAAGAAATGTTAGTGAGAAATAAAGTCGGAGAGTAATTATATCAGAAAACAATTCATTTTTTACTATCAATAAGTGGTTCCTAGACTATTCAGTGAAAGAATGGGTTCGCATATATCAATTAAGAATATCTGGATTTGTTAATCTACAGAGCCAAATTATTCTTCAAACATTCAAAAATTAGACTGTAGATCATCAAGGAAACAAGCTGTGTTTAGCTTTCTCCTTAATCTAAAAGTAGAGCATGCAGAGGTATCAAAGTTTATTATGAGTATAAACTTTAATAGTTTTGTTTGACTTAGCATTTTCTTTTTATCAGATGTTTATGGGGTTTTGTCACTAACAAATTAGGGTTTAAAGCAGTTTTATGTTAAATGAGTATAAGTATCTGCCCCAAAGACCTTTAGTTACTAAAATAATAGAGAATTAAACACAGTGCCTTAATATGTTAAAAAACACAAATTTGACTGAGATTTTTATTTTCTGATTTAGGTTTCACACCACTGATCCTGGCAGCAACAGCAGGACATGTTGGAGTTGTTGAAATCCTTTTGGATAAAGGTGGAGACATAGAAGCACAATCTGAACGAACTAAGGATACTCCGCTTTCATTGGCATGTTCTGGTGGACGTCAGGAAGTATGTTAATGTTAATTTTCACTTTGTAAACATTTTACTTGTATTTTAAATATGCATATGCTTAGTAATTTAGCTACATGAATAAAACTTGCACGTGTTTTGACATGTTCTATATATTAAATTTAATGAGAATAGTAAATGCCCTTTTAAAGAATCTGTTTCTTGCCTTTCAGGCAAAATAAAAATTCTCATCATCCTTACGTTTATTGGGATTCAATACAGCACAGTCCTAACACATGAAATGCAAATTTATCACTCAATAATTGAGGAATAGAAACAGTAACAACTTGTTATTTCAGTATGATTGGCATTTCACAGCGCTGAATTCCTTGATATGAAATTGAATTCATTTCTGTAGTGCTGATATTTGAATATTTAGGGTTTAATTAAAATGTTAGGTATTTAGACAAGGAAGTTATAGGTCCCATTTCTTTGTACTTCCTTCATTAGAAGATGGACCCTTGGTGTAAACTAGATTTCTGTGTTCATATTTTACTTTGTAGGTGGTAGACTTGCTGCTGGCTCGGGGTGCAAATAAAGAACATAGGAATGTGTCTGATTATACACCACTGAGTCTAGCTGCATCTGGAGGATATGTTAATATCATTAAGATTCTGCTTAATGCCGGGGCAGAAATTAATTCAAGGTATCTATCACCTGTTTATTTTATTACTCATGATTAGTAAATCATTACTTTGGAATTAAGTGTTTTCCCCTAAATATTTGGACAGATACCATTTTTAATTAAGATAATACTAAAGTTGCAAGGCCAAAATTATTCCTATAATGTGCTTATAAGTAATCAAAGCTTATTTCAGCTAACGTTGCTGTTTTTAAAGAGGTTTCATTTCAGAAAACACTGTTACATATAGTTGGAAATTTATGGCCTCTGAGTAGGGATTATGTTTTAAATTGTGAGATTTTCCTACTTCTAATTATTAGTCTAAACAAATAAAATCTATTCATTGGAGTTAGAAACCTTTCTTCTTACTGAAGCTTTTTCATTTTTTATGTTCTCTATGCTTTTTAAGAAAACAATAGGCAACATATTATTTTAATTTTCTAAGCACATTTCGCCCCCCTTTAGGACTGGGAGTAAACTAGGTATTTCTCCTCTGATGTTGGCTGCAATGAATGGACATGTTCCTGCAGTGAAACTGCTGCTTGATATGGGTTCAGACATTAATGCCCAAATAGAGACCAATCGGAACACGGCTCTCACCTTGGCCTGTTTCCAAGGACGAGCAGAAGTAGTGAGTTTGCTTCTGGACCGAAAAGCCAATGTTGAACATAGGGCAAAGGTAAGCATTTTATAACTTGTCATCTACTTCAGATATATTTTTAATAGAAAGAGCAACTTAAATTGAATGTACTGTTTTTATTTTTATTTTTTTTTGCGGTATGCGGGCCTCTCACTGTTGTGGCTGCTCCCGTTGCAGAGCACAGGCTCGGACGCGCAGGCTCAGCGGCCATGGCTCACAGGCCCAGCCGCTCCGCAGCATGTGGGATCTTCCCGGACCGGGGCACGAACCCGTGTCCCCTGCATCGGCAGGCGGACTCTCAGCCACTGCGCCACCAGGGAATCCCCTGAATGTACTATTTTAAATTATCATAAGTTAAAATTGATGCCCCAATGCAGGACTGGAGAATAGTGCTATACAATGTGTCACTGACCATTGGTCAGTGGCACACTATCACCATTCATAACTTTTATTAAAGACAGTGAAGAAAAATAGAATCAGTACTTTTTTCCAACTTCAGCCTGAGTGGCTTAAAGAACTCCTTTAATGAGGCATGTGCTTACCATTGGTAAAAACCCCAATCAAAAAAAAATTGCTGCAGGGATTTCCCTGGTGGCGCACTGGTTAACAATCCACCTGCCAATGCAGGGGACATGGGTTGGATCCCTGGTCCAGGAAGATGCCACATGCCGCAGAGCAACTAAGCCTGTGCAGCACAACTACTGAGCCTACGCACCACAGCTACCGAGGCCGTGCGCCACAACTATTGAACCCCATGTGCCTAGAGCCCGTGCTCCGCAACAAGAGAAGCCACCATAATGAGAAGGCTGTACACTGGAACAAAGGGTAGCCCCCACTCGCCACAACTAGAGAAAGCCTGCGCAGCAACAAATACCCAATGCAGAGACTTCCCTGGTGGCACAGTGGTTTAAGAATCCACCTGCCAGTGCAGGGAATACCGGTTCAAGCCCCGGTCTGGGAAGATCCCACATGTGCGCCACACTACTGAGCCTGCTCAGTAGTAGTAGTAGCCTGCTCTAGAACCCACAAGCCACAACTACTGAGCCTGTGTGCCACAACTACTGAAGCCCACGCGCCTAGAGTCCATGCTCCGCAACAAGAGAAACCACTGTGATGAGAAGCCCGCACACCACAACAAAGAGTAGCCCCCGCTGGCTGCAACTAGAGAAAGCCTGTGTGCAGCAACGAAGATCCAACACAGCCAAAAATAAATAAATGTGTTTAAAAAAAACAAAAAAGACCCAGTGCAGCCATAAATAAATAAAAGCATGACTATTAAAAATAAATTGCTGCATAGATTATACAATTAAGACAACTAAAATCTAATCTGACCACGACAGATTACTTTTTGTATTACAGGTATTCAGGGTGACCCATTTATCTATTAGAAGTCCTAAAGAAAGCCATATTATTTTGATAATGATACCAGTAGGAAAAGTCTTCTGGTGAAATGTTGGAGACTAATGAGCAAAGACACATGCATAAAATTTATAAAATGATATTTTACCCAAGTTTGAGTAGCATTTAAGGAATTTATCCTGGGTTATTTAGCAAACTGCCTTTTCAGGTAGAGTATATTCTAAACAAGATAGAGTATATTCTAAACAAAGTTTTCCCATTGAACATTGTGCCATATTTAATTTTATTTGTTTTAATATTTCTGTTTGTTGTGCAGAGAAGTTATTGTCTCATGTAAATTTATAACAGTAGAGATGTTATGAAATTGTTTATTTTTTTAGCATGAGAGTAGTATAAGAGAAATCATTCTGGCATGTCTAACTGAACCTAACAGTTTTCACTTGCTGTTTAGTAAAGCTTAAGAGTAAATGTTGCTTAGCTCTCTTGTGAGAGAAAATCAGAGATAGAATACACTTATAAGTCAATTGTTTCAGTCCCTTAAAGAAATTAATATAATTTATACACATAATTTTTTGGTTTAAACAGACTGGTCTTACCCCCTTGATGGAAGCTGCTTCTGGAGGATATGCAGAGGTTGGAAGAGTTCTCCTAGATAAAGGAGCAGATGTCAATGCCCCCCCTGTGCCTTCCTCAAGAGATACTGCTTTAACAATAGCAGCGGACAAAGGTCACTACAAATTTTGTGAGCTCCTGATTAATAGGTGGGTAAATTTTATATTTATTTATAGAATTTCTATGATCCCTTTCACTTTTCAGAGCCTTTGCAGTTAATAAAATTGTTTTACTTTATTGACATTTTACAGAACAGATTATTTGTTTGCTATTTTATAAAACATGAAAGGCAAATTAGAGAAAAATAGAAAAAGTCAGCCTCTTCTCATAGGAAACAAACTATATTAACATTGTTTGATTTTTATAGGGGAGCCCATATTGATGTTCGTAACAAGAAGGGAAACACACCACTTTGGTTGGCATCCAATGGTGGTCATTTTGATGTGGTGCAATTGCTAGTGCAAGCAGGTGCTGATGTGGATGCAGCAGATAACCGGAAAATCACACCTCTTATGTCAGCATTTCGCAAGGTAACTTGATGCGGGGGAAAAAGGATAGAATTTCTTTAAAACTACTAAATTTTAAGTTGAAATCGTGAGAAAGATAAATTGGTCTTGAGGAATTGACTCTGTTTCTATATACAAACCTTTGCTGTCTTTCCACTTTCTTTGTGGCCAAATCTAAGAGCTTTATGGTAGTTCACTATAAGCAACTTGGTTGTTAAATCACTTGGTGTCTTGACTAGTTTTGTTATGTTTTTGTACATAAAACATGAGATTTAAGGACATATTATATGTAGATGAATGTTTTCTCTACCTAAAGAACAAAAACAAGTGGACTCTCATAAAAATTTATTATACCTCCTGTATATATTAAGGCTTACTTATCTGTTCTATTTTACAAAGCTTTCCCATTGCAATTGTGATAAAATATAAACTACTAAACATGGCTTACAAAGCCCTGCATGATATGGCTCATGCCAGCCTCAGACCAATCATTTCTGCTCCTCTTCCCCTTTGGTCACTACACTTCAGCCACTGGCCTAGAATGCACTAAATTTTTAAATTCCTGAGGGCCTTTGCTCACTGGTTTTCTTTTCCTGAAATGTTCTTTCCCTTACTCTTCACCTGGTTCACTTCTCTTCATCCTTTAATATCTACTCATCCTTAAATATCACTTCTCAGAAAGTCCTTTTCTAACTCCCAATCTGAAAAGGTTCTCTTGTTCTCTTTTATAGTTCCCTGTTATTTTCCTTATCTCATTTTGTAATTATACATTCAAACATGTATTACTTTTTTAATGCCCATCTCCCCAGTTAGACTACAAGATCTATGAAGGCTAAGATTCATGACTGTCTTTTTCACCAGTGTTTATACCCAGTTGTTCAGCTCAGTGCCTGACACATACTAGATGGTCAGTAAATAGCTGTTGAATGAGAGCAGTGTAAGTTATGAGTCGTAAAAAAAATCTTAAATATTTCCCTTTTTTTTTCAATTTTTTTCTTGCCTTTTAATTGAGGTATAATTTATATATAGTAAAAACACAAATCTAACGTACATGAATTTTGATAAATGCATACACCTATGTAACCCACACTCTATAAAGATATAAAATACTTCCATAATCCTAGAAAGTTTCATCATGCCCATTCTCAGTTAATTCCCTGCCCCAGAGGCAGCCACTTTTCTGATTTTTGTCACCATCAGACTAATTCTTTTTTGTTGTTTTTTTTGGCCGCACTGTGCAGCGTATGGGATCTTAATTCCCCAACCAGGGATCGAACCCGTGCCCCTTGCAGTGGAAGTGTGGAGTCTTAACCACTGGACTGCTAGGGAAGTCCCCCATCAGACTAATTCTTGAAGATTAAATGAACTTTAGTAGGAGGGAAAACAATGCAAGTTTGGTTATGTTAAAATAGATGTACTTATAATTGATTACAGATCATCCAGCCCCTGATAATGGCATTTAGAAAGTGTTTTACCTAGATTCAAGTCATAGAAGTCAAGATAAATATGGCAACCTACCTCATTTAGTTTTGTAAAATAGAGCCAAAATAATGCTTTGAAATCTAGAACATCCTCTTTGTTTTTGGACTAATTTCCCTTTTATATTGAGATTCATTTCACATCACCAATTTTTATTTTACTAATAGATTTATTCTAGGAGATATATTTTTTTTAAAGTTTGTCTATTTTCAATGGGATGTGGGCATACTAAATTCAGGAGAAATGTTGTTTGGTCCACCATATATTTCCCATCATGTTGTACTTATCGTTTTCTGTTTATAAACTCAACACTATTTTTATTTTTATAATTTCAATTTTATTTATTTATTTATTTATTTATTTATTTTGTGGTACGCGGGCCTCTCACTGTTGTGGCCTCTCCCGTTGCGGAGCACTGGCTCCGGACGCACAAGCCCAGCGGCCATGGCTCATGGGCCTAGCCACCCCGTGGCATGTGAGATCCTCCCGGACCGGGGCACAAACCCGTGTCCCCTGCATCGGCAGGTGGACTCTCAACCACTGCGCCACCAGGGAAGCCCCATAATTTCAATTTTAAGTTTAGTAGACTCTCAAGTGTTACTGTACCTTTTACCCTTAAGTTTTTAAGCATATGGGCCAATTTTCAAAGTATTCTTTTGTGTATTTTTTGTTATACTTCTTACAGGGTCATGTAAAAGTTGTTCAGTATTTGGTGAAAGAGGTCAATCAGTTCCCTTCTGATATAGAATGCATGAGATACATAGCAACAATCACAGATAAGGTAGGTTTAATATGCTGTTGAAGCACATTTTTGTTCTTTGTTGACTTATATGCCAGAGTATATGTTAGCAGCCCGTTCTTTTTATCCTCTATGAGACTGATCATCTGATTTTTCTATGCTTTAGTTTCGCCATTTGCAAATGAAAAATGGGTATAATATTTTTTATAAATTATTTTGAGATTTCCTTCCTATTATGGACCATAATTACAGTGACTGCAGCTAAAGTTTATTACTAGACTATTATCCTGATTAGAAAATTTTCTAAGAACACAAACTTTTTAGAAAATGGTACCTTATTTTGATTTTTCAATCAAAGACTAGACTCAAAGAATAGCTTAATTTTGTTTAGTGAATATTCGGTAATTTGAGGCTTTAAGCCCTGAACTTTGGTATATTTATCAGCTCAAGTTTTAGTGGCTTGTTTATGTGTTCCTATATTTATATAATTCCATTTTCCACTATAGGAACTGTTGAAAAAATGTCACCAGTGTGTTGAGACAATTGTGAAGGCTAAAGACCAGCAGGCTGCAGAAGCAAATAAGAATGCAAGTATTCTTTTAAAGGAACTTGATCTGGAAAAGGTGAGTGGGAAAAATAATTTTCCTTATTAGAAATGGTTGAAAATCTAGTAGAATAAATTTGCCACTGATATGACCATAATCTTAACAAAATCTCTTTTTAAAAAATGATTAATAGATTATCAAACTACCATCAATTTTTTTATTCTGACCTATACATAAAAAATATTTTTAACCATATAAGTGAGGAATTAGTTTCTGAGCAGATCGCAATTTTCCAAATGACATTACTGCCTAAGTGGTTTTAATATTAGTCTGGGAAGAAATTTTTTAAACATTTGAAATCTTTTGTTTATTATAAGATTTGGGCTATAAGTGGTTTATTAAATCCTTAATTAAAGAGTGTGTCTGAGTTTCCTAGGATGTGTGGTAGTATAATGGAAAAAGTTTTTAAAAAAGGTCGCTTTTCTGAGGCTCAGTGTGCTTACCTGGAAAAGGAGGGTGTTGTTATGAACCCAGAAGTTATATTAAAAGAATAAATAGCATAATCAAGTAGAGTTATTATAGGAATGCAGGAGATAGCTTAACATTAAGATATTTTGTTGATGATAAAAGGAAGGAAAAAGATCATTTTGAGAGATGCTAAAAAATTTTGACATCAATTTTTAGTTTATTAAAAAAAAAAAAAAAAAAAACAAGGGCTGCCCTGGTGGTGCAGTGGTTGGGAGTCTGCCTGCCAATGCAGGGGGACATGGGTTCGAGCCCTGGTCTGGGGGGATCCCACGTGCCGCGGAGCAACTAAGCCCATGAGCCACAACTACTGAGCCTGCACATCTGGAGCCTGTGCTTCGCAGTAGGAGAGGCCGCAACAGTGAGAGGCCCGCGCACCGCGATGAAGAGTGGCCCCCGCTCGCCACAACTGGAGAAAGCCCTCGCACAGAAATGAAGACCCAACACGGCCAAAAAAAAAAAAAAAAAACCCAAACTTGTAAGTTAAAAACAGAAGAAAAAATTGCTTACAAATCAATGAGAAAGGGATTTCCCTGGTGGTCCAGAGTTTGAGATTTCACCTCTAATCCCACATGCCTTGCGGCCAAAAAACCAAAATATAAAACAGAAACAATATTGTACAAATTCAATAAAGACTTTAAAAATGGTCACATCAAAAAACAAAAACAAACAATGAGAAAAAGATAACTTGCCCAGAATGAAAAATGATCACACAAATGGGCAATTCACAGAAGAAATAGAAATGTTCAATAAATAGATGGAGAAGGCCCAACTTCATGAATAAACAAAGAAATGCACAGTGAAAGAGTGATTTAAATTTCTTTTACCAGATTAGGAAAACTTAAAATTTAAAGGTTTGATAATAGATATTGATGGCTAGAGTATGGAGAAATTAGCATTCTAGTATGATTTTTGATGTATGGTATAAATTAGTATAACTATTAATGGAGATGATTTGACAAATGCATTAAATTAAAAAGGGTGCATACATTTACTCCAGTGACTCCTCTTCTAGAAATATAGCCTAAGGTAAATACTTTGACAAATGCTCAAAGATGTGAATATACAAAAGGACATTCACTGTTAAATTGCTTATAACAGGGGGAAGGGTGTAAACCTTGAAGTTTTATCTTTAGGAAATTAAATAAATGTTAATACCTCCATGATAAATTTGATTACAATTAAAATCAGAAGAGGAAAACTAATATTCATTTAATAATGAAGTTTGAAGTTTGATGACTACTAAGGTCCCTCCTATGTTCTATAATTTTTATTTTTGTGTAACTACCCAGGGATATGGTCAGCAATTCCTTAAACAGCCATTTTGCTCTTATGCCAACCGAGTGATGAAACTGCATATTCAGTTAACAATTATTTTTTCTCTTAATCCTCAGCCCCTTTCTCATTTACATAGGGGGTTGACAGACTTTTTATTTTTTTATTCTTTATATTTTTAATTTAAATTTAAAAATTTTTTTGGTTTCACCTCACAGTTGTGGGATCTTACTTCCCCAACCAGGGACTGAACCCAGGCCCTTGGCAGTGAGAGCGCAGAGTCCTAACCAGTGGACCACCAGGGAATTCCCAACAAACTTTTTCTATAAGATGCTGAAAAGTAAATATTTTAGGCTTTGTAGGCTCATACGATCTCTGTCATAACTCCTTGACTCTGCTGTTGTAGCACGAAAGCACCCATAGACAATGCCTAAATGAATGTGTTCCAATAGAACTTTATTTATGGACATCAAAATTTTAATTTCATAATATTTTCACGTCACAAAATATTCTTCTTTTTATTTTTTCAACCATTTAAAATGTAAAAGTCTTAACATTCAGGCCATAGTTTGCCAATACCTGATTAGATAAATAAATATGTCAAAGAGTAACTTATGACTCAGAATGGTAAATTATAGTTTTGAGGAAAATGCTTTACTTAATTACCAGGACAACTGGACTTCATTGACAGATTCTTATGGTGAGCCTTTTTTAGATAATTTCCATACAAATATGAGTAATTTGATGTGTTTTCTGTTTGTTTTGAATTTTCATTATGATGTGAGGCGACCATTACCATGTTCCCCTGTCTGAAAAATATTTTCTAGTACTAACCAAAGCAAAACTATAAAGGAAGGCAAAAATAATTTCTATAATGGCCTCCTGTGGATATTTTCATAGTGAAATTTGTTAATACCTTATAAAAGCATAATAGCTGCATTTTATTTTTTTTAACATCTTTATTGGAGTATAATTGCTTTACAGTGGTGTGTTAGTTTCTGCTGTATAACAAAGTGATATATACATATCTTCTCCTTCTTGCTTCTCCCTCCCACCCTCCCTATCCCACCCGTCTAGGTGGACACAAAGCACCGAGCTGATCTCCCTGTGCTATGTGTCTGCTTCCCACTAGCTATCTATTTTACATTTGGTAGTGTATATATGTCCATGCCACTCTCTCACTTTGTCCTAGTTTACTCTTCCCCCTCCCCTGTCCTCATGTCCATTCTCTACGTCTGAGTCTTTATTCCTGTCCTGCCCCTAGGTTCTTCAGAACCTTTTTTTTTTAGATTCCATATATATGTGTTAGCATCCAGTATTTGTTTTTCTCTTTCTTATGGCTGAGTAATATTCCATTGTATATATGTGCCACATCTTCTTTATCCATTTATCTGTCCGTGGACATTTAGGTTGATTCCATGTCCTGGCTATTGTAAATAGAGCTGCAATGAACATTGTGGTACATGACCGTTTTTGAATTATGGTTTTCTCAGGGTATATGCCCCGTAGTGAGATTGCTGGGTTGTATGGTAGTTCTATTTTTAGTTGTTTTTGGTTTTTTGTTGTTGTTGTTTTTGCGGTATGCGGGCATCTCACTGTTGTGGCCTCTCCCGTTGTGGAGCACAGGCTCCAGACGCACAGGCTCAGCAGCCATGGCTCACGGGCCCAGCCGCTCTGCAGCATGTGGGATCCTCCCGGACCAGGGCACGAACCCGCATCCCCTGCATCGGCAGGCGGACTCTCAACCACTGTGCCACCAGGGAAGCCCTATTTTTAGTTTTTTAAGGAACCTCCATACTGTTCTCCATAGTGGCTGTATCAATTTACATTTCCACCAACAGTGCAAGAGGGTTCCCTTTTCTCCACACCCTTTCCAGCAATAACTGCATTTTAGTCAAACAAATGCCACATAAATCTATGGATTTGCCTGTTCTGGACATTTCATATAAATGGAATCAGACAGTATTTGGTCCACTGTGACTGGCTTCTTGCAATTCATAATGTTTTCAAGGTTCATCCATGTTGTAGCATGTATCAGTACTTCATTTTTTTTTTTACTGCTGCATAATATCCCATTATATAGATATACCACATTTTGTTTACCCATTTATTAGTTGATGGACATTGAGGTTGTTTCCATTTCATAGGTATACAAGTTTTTTGTTTGTTTTGTTTTAACTTGGAATGCTTCATAAATTTATGTTTCATCCTTATGCAGGAGCCCTGCTAATCTTCTCTGTGTTATTTCAATTTTTATAGTATATATGGTGCTGAAGCAAGCATGGTGTACAAGTTTTTGTATGAATGTTTTCATTGGGTATATATCTAGGAATGGAATTGCTAGATCATATGGCAGTTCTGTGTTTAACCGTTTGAGAAACTTCTAGATTGTTTTCCAAGGTAGCGGCACCATTTTATGATGCTACCAGCAGTATATGAAGGCTTCGATTTCTTCACATCCTCACCATGATTTGTTTTATATGTCTTTTTGATTATAGCCATCCTCTGTCTTTTTGATTATAGCCATCCTAGTGACAGTGAAGTGGGTATCTCATTGTGATTGCTTTTCCATGATGGCTTGTGATATTGAGCATCTATCATGTGTTTATTGGCCATTTGTATATGTTGTTTGGAGAAACGTCTATTCAGATCCTTTGCCCATTTTTTAATTGAGTTATTTGTCTTTTCATTATTGAGTTAACGAGTTCTTTATAAATTCTTGATACAAGGCCCTTACCAGATTAGCAAAAATTTTTCACCGTTTCATGGGTTGTCTTTTCACTTTATTGATGGTCCCTTAGAAGCACAAAAACTTTTAATTTTGATGATGTCCAGCTTATCTATTTCTTCTTTTGTTGCTTTTATAAATGTGTGTTTAGACTGACATCTATGGGAAACCACATGTATCATAAACAAAAATATCATTTCATTATTTATTTTAAATTACTGCCTTATTGATAAAATGAGATACCTACTTTATTTGCAGTCAAGAGAGGAGAGCAGAAAGCAGGCTCTTGCAGCTAAAAGAGAGAAAAGAAAAGAAAAGAGGAAAAAGAAGAAAGAGGAGCAGAAAAGGAAGCAGGAAGAAGATGAGGAAAACAAACCTAAGGAGAATTCAGAACTACCAGAGGATGAAGATGAAGAGGAGAATGATGAAGATGGTAAGAAATGAACCATCTGAATTAGTGATAAAATTTTTCTGTGTTTATCAACTTCATTTTGAGTGCTTTTTGCTCTCAAAACTCTCAAAACTAATTCTAATTAAATATTCAGTTACTTTAATATGAAATAGACAGTTGACTTCCATAGTAAATACTTCAAAATACTTTACATTGTAAAGTGACACAGAGAAACAGAAGGGGGAAGGCAAGCACATAATTTGAAGACATTCAGTTGTAATTTAAGTTCCCCTGTAAAAACATTATGTATGTCCTAAAAGTGATACAGTAAGAGGTTTGCCAGCTTTTCTTCAGGTTCTTCCCTACCCTCTCCTTCCCCAGTTGGAAACTGGGAAGAGGTCCAGTTCCTCAATAAATTTTTAACTAAGGTTCAGTCTTGAAGCTATATAGGGTTGGGGTCCATTACTCTCAAAGAGTTGTTTATTGAACAGTCTGGCAGTGGTTCTAGTAGGCAAATAATTTTGCTCTATTTGAATTCTAATTCTAAAATGCTGTTTGAAAAATTTCTTAAATTCAAACTGTATTGTGATTTTTGGTTAGTTTATGAGACTAGCATTTCAGATCTTAAGAATGTTAATGTTTTATACCAAGTTAGACATCAAAATATGATATAGTATATTTGTTCTCACAACAGCAAAGATTTCTTTATTTACTAGTGAATACTGGTAAAAGGAAAATATGACCTAAGGGTCTGAATTATTATGAATTATTAGGTATATTCTTTCACAATTTGTTTTGAGATCTGTGGCTCTCCGTGTGATTTTTATCCTTTTTCATAATTTCAGTGGAGCAAGAAGTTCCCATAGAACCTCCTAGTGCAACCACCACCACCACAATCGGAATCTCTGCAACATCTGCAACATTCACAAATGTGTTTGGGAAAAAAAGGGCCAATGTTGTGACAACTCCCAGCACCAATCGGAAAAATAAGAAGAACAAAACAAAAGAGACCCCTCCCACTGCACATTTAATATTACCAGAACAACATATATCCTTAGCACAGCAAAAGGCAGATAAGAATAAAATAAATGGAGAACCCAGAGGTGGCAGTGCAGGTGGGAATAGTGATTCAGATAACTTGGACAGCACAGATTGCAACAGTGAGAGTAGTAGTGGTGGTAAAAGCCAAGAGTTAAATTTCACTATGGATGTGAATTCCTCTAGTGATAGGAGATACCCCTCACTGCTACTCCATTCCCAAGAAGAAAAGACAAGTACTGCTGCTTCCAAAACTCAGACACGGTAAAATTTTCTGACTTGTTAACTCTGCACCTACCTTTCCTTTTTCATGCTTGGCACAAGAACTTGAAGTAACATAAGTTGTGTTGAACAACTGAAGTCTACCACATTACCTGTCTTCAGCATTTAAAACTGAAATTCACCAGTGTCCTCCTTATTATGTGCTAGTTATGCAATGAGATTCTTAGAACTTTTAACATTCAACTTTGAAGCTGAAAATATTAGCGTTCCTTGATTTTAACTGTGTCATTTTTATTGATTATATATAGTCCTTTTGGCTTCTGAATCCATTTTAATACTAAAATAAATAATGGACTGTTTGCCCTACTTCTATTTTTCTGCATTGTTAATAATTTGATGTGCCAAATTTTTTTTAACAAGGTTTTTGGTTTTTTTATATAAATTTATTTATTTAATTTTGGCTGCGTTGGGTCTTGGTTGCTGCACGCGGGCTTTCTCTAGTTGTGGTGAGCGGGAGCTACTCTTCGTTGCAGTGCACGGGCTTCTCATTGCAGTGGCTTCTCTTGTTGCAGGGCACGGGCTCTAGACACGTGGGCTCAGTAGTTGTGGCTCGCGGGCTCTAGAGCACAGGCTCAGTAGTTGTGGTGAGCAGGCTTAGTTGCTCCGTGGCATGTGGTATCTTCCCGGCCCAGGGCTCGAACCCGTTTCCCTGCATTGGCAGGTGGATTCTTAACCACTGCACCACCAGGGAAGCCCTGGTGTGCCAAATTTGAATTCAGATACTTCAGCAAATCTCTTGAGTTTCTATCTTAAAATTTATCGTTTATTGGCCTTGATATTTCTCTTCTCAGACTTGAAGGTGAAGTGAATCCTAATTCCTTATCAACAACCTACAAGTCAGTGTCGTTGCCATTAAGCTCTTCAAACATAAAGCTGAATCTGACTAGCCCTAAAAGGGGGCAAAAAAGAGAGGAAGGGTGGAAAGAAGTTGTTCGAAGGTAAGTAGTATTAGTCTCGTCTTTTTAACTTTTCTCCTCTTATGAGATGGTTATCCAGTTAATTAATGAATAATTTGAATGTGGTTATTATATTCAATTGCAGTGCCGTACTACATCCAGAGTAGGCTAAAGCAAAATTAGAAACAGTATGTAAATTTTGTATGCATATTTTATATGATACAAGAAATGCTGGCTTTAGAATAACAAAAAATATTTTATTAAAACATAAGACATACAGTTTACAGACAAACCATACAGAAAGGTCACAGGCTTCTTAAGGGGAAGATTCACTTGACAGCAAAGCCACAATGCTATTTGTGAGGGCTATGATGTTTGTTTAATGGTCCCATTTTGATTCAGACAAGTTTGTCCATCTACAGCATTTAAATAAAGTTAGACTTCGCTAGAGAATCTATATCTGCTTTTAACCAGTGCAATTAGATCACCATAAAAGCGGGGGGAAGAGCCCATAAAATTAAACCTGCCTTCTGCCTCAAAAAAAAGACAAATACTAACACCCCTGCAGCTAACTTTGACAACTCCCTTCATTCACACTGCTTTATACTTAAACCATGATGGGGGAAATGAATAAAAGCAGAGAGGAGCCACTGCTTTTAAATGTTTCACACAATCCAGAAGGTATTTCTAGCCTCTGCTCATGCTTTACAACAGGGAATCAGGGTAAGACGTAGGTTTGCTAATGTGCACTTAATCACCAAAGGACTAAGATGTCTGAGTTTTTATTCTGTAATTTTTCTAAGCCTTTGTGTCCATTAAAATCAAACAAAAGGGCTTCCCTGGTGGCGCAGTGGTTGAGAATCCGCCTGCCGATGCAGGGGACACGGGTTCGTGCCCCGGTCCGGGAAGATCCCACATGCCGCGGAGCGGCTGGGCCCGTGAGCCATGGCCACTGAGCCTGTGCGTCCGGAGCCTGTGCTCCGCAATGGGAGAGGCCACAACAGTGAGAGGCCCGCGTACCGCAAAAAAAAAAAAGGAAGAAGTCTTGGCAGAACAGAAGTGATGCACACTTGATGATCAGATTGATTTAAGTATTATTCATGGCCTATGCTCTAGCTTTCAAAATAGCTAAATATATTCTTCCCAACTTGTCTACATTAGGATATTAAATTTTGATCATGAAATGTATTTTAGAGTCTACAATTGGGTATTCTTCTGGAAGGTATAGTTCAAAGTTTGAGGGTCCCTCCCTCAAGGAGGGAGTCCTGGCAGCCAGCAGTGACCACATGAAAATAATGGGTGTTGCTCTCATTTGGATCTGCCAACAAACACTGGGTTTCCATGATAATCCTGCGGTACACCCAGGCCATCTTGTCAGATCCCAAAATCAGCCTCTGGTGTTTTCTCACACAAGTGGAAGTCCCAGGCTCCACTTGTGGATTGCTTTTTATGTACAAATCTGAGGCTTTATTTTTTATTGCTAAGTAAAGTTGTTGACACTGATAAGCTGCCTTTATTCATTTTCAGTATGGAGTTTAACAATGTGGTATGCATTATTTTAATTTTGAAAGTATCAATATATGATCATTGTAGTTTAGTTAACATATAATAGTTTATGCAGATTTGAATGCTAAGATCATGAGTGACTTAAATATAATATTTTTAAATGGCAGTGTGTTTTTTACCTTTACTAAATTAAATTCAATATACTAAGAGGTCAGTTTCTAAAATAAAAACTTCTAATAATTTCCTCTTTAAGGTTTGAGAAATACTATTCTACAAATGTTCATGAACATACTGAGACATCTTTTTTTTTAAATTTATTTATTTATTTTTGGCTGCGTTGGGTCTTTGTTGCTGTGCGCGGCTTTCTGTAGTTGCAGCGAGCAGGGGCTACTCTTCGTTGCAGTGTGCAGGCTTCTCATTGCGGTGGCTTCTCTTGTAGATCACGGGCTCTAGGCACACGGGCTTCAGTAGTTGTGGCTCGCAGGCTCTAGAGCGCAGGCTCAGTAGTTGTGGCGCACGGGCTTAGTTGCTCCGCGGTATGTGGGATCTTCCTGGACCAGGGCTCGAACCTGTGTCCCCTGCATTGGCAGGCAGATTCTTAACCACTGTGCCACCAGGGAAGCCTGAGATCTTTTTCAATAGACATTTTGATTTCATAACTCATGTGTGGTCTTCATTTTGTAGGTCAAAGAAATTGTCTGTTCCAGCCTCAGTGGTTTCCAGGATAATGGGAAGAGGAGGATGCAACATCACTGCAATACAAGATGTTACTGGTGCCCATATTGATGTGGATAAACAAAAAGATAAGAATGGCGAGAGAATGATCACAATAAGGTAATTGTGAGATATACATATTGTTAGTTCTATGAGGAAATTAAATTTTATTAGAAGTACATTTTTATTAGGTATGGTACAATCAAGAATTCTATTTCGTGGTAAAGATTACCTAGTTTTGTATATTTTTGATCTTGTTCTGTTTTTTTGTTTGTTTTCTCCCTAGGGGTGGTACAGAATCAACAAGATATGCAGTTCAACTTATCAATGCACTTATTCAAGATCCTGCTAAGGAACTGGAAGACTTGATTCCTAAAAACCATATCAGAACACCTGCCAGCACCAAAGCCATCCATGCAAACTTCTCATCTGGAGTAGGCACCACAGCAGCTTCCAGTAAAAATGCATTTCCCTTGGGTGCTCCAAGTCTTGTAACTTCACAGGCAACAACATTATCTACGTTCCAGCCCACTAATAAACTTAATAAGAACGTTCCAGCAAATGTACGTTCTTCTTTCCCAGTTTCTCTACCCTTAGCTTATCCTCACCCTCATTTTGCCCTGCTGGCTGCTCAAACTATGCAACAGATTCGGCATCCTCGTTTACCCATGGCCCAGTTTGGAGGAACATTTTCACCTTCTCCTAACACTTGGGGACCATTCCCAGTGAGACCTGTGAATCCTGGCAACACAAATAGCTCTCCAAAGCATAATAATACAGGCCGTCTACCTAACCAGAACGGGACTGTTTTACCCTCAGAGTCTGCTGGACTAGCTACTGCCAGTTGTCCTATCACTGTCTCTTCTGTAGTTGCTGCCAGTCAGCAACTGTGTGTGACTAATACCCGGACTCCTTCATCAGTCAGAAAGCAGTTGTTTGCCTGTGTGCCTAAGACAAGTCCTCCAGCAGCAGTGATTTCCTCTGTGACAAGCACTTGTAGTTCCCTGCCTTCTGTCTCCTCTGCACCTATCACTAGTGGGCAAGTTCCCACCACATTTCTGCCTGCAAGTACTCCTCAAGCACAGCTTTCTTCACAAAAGACGGAGTCTTTCTCTGCCATGCCAGCCCCCAAAGAGAAAGTGTCCACACAGGACCAGTCCATGGCAAACCTGTGTACCCCCTCTTCAACTGCCAACAGCTGCAGTAGCTCTGCCAGCAACACCCCAGGAGCTCCAGAAACTCACCCATCTGGTAGTCCCACTCCTCCCTCCAATAACACACAGGAGGAAACACAGCCATCCAGTGTGTCTGATTTAAGTCCTATGTCAATGCCTTTTGCATCTAATTCAGAACCTGCTCCATTGACTTTGGCATCACCTAGATTGGTTGCTGCTGATAATCAGGATACCAGTAATTTACCTCAGTTAGCTGTACCAGCACCTCGAGTTTCTCATCGAATGCAACCCAGAAGTTCTTTTTACTCGGTGGTACCAAATGCAACTATACACCAGGATCCCCAGTCTATTTTTGTGACAAATCCAGTTCCTTTAACAGCACCTCAAGGCCCACCAGCTGCAGTGCAGCTTTCTTCAGCCATGAACATTATGAATGGTTCTCAGATGCACATTAACCCAGCAAATAAATCTTTGCCACCTACATTTGGCCCAGCCACGCTTTTCAATCACTTCAGTAGTCTTTTTGACAGCAGTCAGGTGCCAGCTAACCAGGGTTGGGGAGATGGTCCACTGTCCTCACGAGTTACTGCAGATGCCTCTTTCACTGTTCAGTCAGCGTTCCTGGGTAACTCTGTACTTGGACACTTGGAAAACGTGCACCCTGACAACTCCAAGGCACCTGGCTTCAGATCACCTTCCCAGCGAGTTTCTACTAGTCCAGTTGGTAAGTTATTATAACTATCGTTACCTCATAGTTTGGGGCTTTAACAACATAATCTAACCTTCCAAAATAATAAAGCATTTATTTTGTACATAATATTGCATGATCTTTTAAAGAAATGAAGGTGTGTCATAAAGAGTAAAGACCCTTTAATGACTGCTGATTGAGTGGCCAAAATGTAGTTGTAGGTAAGTCACTCACATATGAGCTGCTTTATATTCTCTTTTATGATCTCTCTGCACCTCATTTCAAGGAAGTTATACCTTGTGTCAGTCCATTTTCTTAGAATTAGTATAAGATGATATTAATAAAAAAGGACTCACAGGATGCTTCAAGCATTCCAAATTTACAGACATTTTAAAAATCATAGTGATTGCCTGCATTTCTGAGATTAAAAAGGTTGGGTTACAAAGGTGTTTAGGTTACAGTCCATAATCTACATTCTTTGTTTTCAGTCTTGGGTGCTCAGAATGAATATTAAATGATGTTGTAACTCTATATTATTTACATTAGATGGAGATGTTTAAAGAGATCCAGTCATGTATAGGCTCTTATTTAACAACAAAAAAAACCAATTTTGAATCAGCTGTTTGTTCCTTGAAATTAGAAATTAGCTGCTGAGGCAGTATAAGAAAGATTTCGAAAGATAAGAGGCTAGTGATGGCTTAGAGATATTTGGAAAACCAGAATCTATCTTCCAGAGTCTAAGGGCCAAATTTTAGTCCAATCTCTTTGCTCTATTCTGAAAAACAAATTAGAAATTGTGGCTGACCTAGAATGGGGGTAAGAAGAACTAGTGCCACTTAGCATTTGTCTTCCAGTTGGAAAACTGTCCCATAGCCCATCTTTCCTTTTTGCTAATTATAAACTGATCTAAGTTGTTTAAAATTTGTGGGTTTATGGATATAGCATAGCCTTAGCTTTTCTATCAGATATGTTTCCATTTACTTATCTTTTCAGGAAAACATAGCTGTTATATCATCTTTTGAATAGAAATAAAGCTTGCATAAGACAGTCTGTGGTCCAGAATATTCTCTAGGATTTTTTTCTTCTTTTCTCTAAATAGGTATCTATTTTAACTTTTCATTTTGGCAGACTAATAAAAAGGTTTTCAAAGGCCCCAGAATGAAAGAAGAGCTCATTGCCAGTGCTCAGACTGTGGTAAAAATTAATTTTTTAATTAATCCTTGACTTGATTGGCACTAACTAATATGTGAATTTAGAGTGCCTTAGCTAAAGTTGTACTTCAGATCTCTCATATTCCAGTGTTTGAGCTCTTTGTACTCCACCTTCTATATCCCAGAAGATGTGCAGGTTATGAATGGCTGGAGAAAAGAAAGTCAAAGAAATCATCCATCTAGTTTGGTAGCAACAAAGGTTTGGGAACCTTAATTATTCATATCTATAACATCAAAATTATTTATTACTAGTTAAAAAATAATTTTTTTAAAAAGCAAGCATTAATCCTTGACCTTCCTTCCAGGGTCCAGGACTGATTAAGCTTGGCTTCATTTCTTAACTGCCTGGGTGGTTTCTTTTGTTGATGCTCTTCTTTCATGGATATAGTTTAGTTTTCCTAGTTTGCAGGTAAGAAATAGTGATACTTAAAAAGACAGGAAAGCATGTGGAGAAACTGGAACTTCAAACACTGCTGGTAGAAACTTAAAATGGTACATCATTTGGAAAAACAGTTCAACAGTTCCTCAAAAAGTTAGAGTTACCATATGATCCAGTAATTCTGCTCCTAGGTATACCCAAGAGAAAACATATGTCTACACATAAACTGGTACATAAATGTTCATAGCAACACCATTCCTAAGAGCCCAAAAGTGGAAGCAATCCAATGTCCATCAACTGATGAATGGAAAGACAAAATGTGGTATATCTATATGATATTATTCTTAGTATAATGTATATTCTATATTATGAGATACAATGAAAGAAATGAAGTACTCATTTGTGCTACAACATGGGTAAACTGAAAACATTTTGCTGAGTGAAAGAGGCCAGTCACAGAAGACCACATATTGTATAATTCTTTTTATATAAAATTTCCAGAATAGGCAAATCTAGAGAGACAGAAAATATATAAGTGGTTGCTTAGAGGTTCAGATGTGGGGTAAAGGAGGATGTAGAGTGACAGATAATGCATACAGAGTTTCTTTTAGGGTAGACAAAAATGTTCTAAAATTGATTGTGGTGATGGTTGTACAACCCTGTAATATACTAAAAGCCTTTGAATTATATACTTTATAGATGAATAAGACCTGCTTGAAAAGTTTTGAATTTTTTATGTTGATATTAACAAGTTTTTCCTGAAATGAGCACCTATAATCCTTTTCCAGATCCTTGACCTCTTTCCCTAAAATGTTCTCCAGAGAAAGCAATGGAATTTGAGAATACTGCTAAATTCAGACTCATGCAAACTAGATAGAAACTTTGATGTGGTTTGCAGCTGTTGATTTTTTTTTTTTAATCAGATGGAATACTGAAATTATCTTTAGTTTAATAGTATGCTTTCCTTCCTTGTTAGGAAGCAAACATTGGTAGGTTTCGTTACTCACCTTGCACAGGAAATGACTATAGTTATATAGATGAACAGCTATATTTCTAAGTGATGGGTAACACAACATGCTCTCATTTCATGTCCCCTCCAATGAAAGGTTTGAGATTTATCTAGAACATACTCCAGGTGACTGCCATTCCTAAACATTGGGCTCACATTTCTATATCTAGTCCTGCTTGGTGATATTCTTCTGGACTGTAAGAAAAAAGTGGTTTGGGGACATACAGTATGATATAAATGATATAAGTGATATGATATAAGTGATCCACAAAATAAACTGCATTCTTTCTTCTTTTTTAAAAAGGAATTAAGTAAACTTTGGACTTTCATTTTTAAAGCCTTGGCTAATTTGATGTCTTGGACCTGTTTTTATTTCAGGGTTACCGTCCATTGACCCATCAGGCAGCTCCCAATCTTCCTCTTCTGCTCCTCTGACAAGTTTTTCCGGCATACCAGGAACTCGGGTTTTCCTGCAAGGGCCAGCTCCTGTTGGGACTCCCAGTTTCAACAGACAACATTTTTCTCCCCACCCTTGGACAAGCGCCTCAAACTCATGTAGGAATCCTGGAGGAACTCTTCCCAAAGAGTCTTAAATAAGTTATTAAACCATTTGTTTCAGGGAACGCTATATTGTAACTTTAGTAATCTAAATTGTATGCAGATACCCAAGGTTTGTACTGCAGTCATGTCAAAAATTATCAGTCATTTATAGGATAGAAAACTTGAGAAGGGTCAGGCTATTCTTCCAAGCCAGATTTGAGATTACACTGAGACTTGGATCAAGAAAAGAGGCACTACAAGTAGTTTTATAAGACCCTTTGGGGACAGTATTGTGAAATAATTTCTTAGGTCTGAAAAGAAGTTGAATTTAAGTATCTGGTAAGTTTGGTATGATTCCTCATTTGTTTTTACATTTGAGGAAACTGTATGATTGCCATTTATAAGTGAAAATATTCCTCTGTTCTGACTTATTTCAATATTTAGAACAGATGAAGTTCTAAAAGGATTTGAACAGGATTTGATTATTTTTTAATGAGCATCATGAGAAAGTCAGTGAGTATTGGCCCTTTGACAAGGAAAACTACCCATATTACCTGAGAGTCCCATTAAGAAACAAAGCTGTGAATTGAATCCTACAATGCTTCACTAACATTTAACCTTCCTTCCTTATGGGGAAAAATAAGGGGCTGTAGAAAGAGAAAAAAGAAAACAGCTAATAATTATAGAGGACCAGCAGCTATTTTCCAGACAATATGATAGTTACCGTGCAAACATTGCCACATTTAAGTTAATTTAAAATGTGACAATATATGTTTTGAGAAGATTTTTTAGACCTACAGTAAGGGAAATTCCCTGGTGGTCCAGTGGTTAGGACTCTGCGCTTTCACTGCCGAGGGCCCGCGTTCAAACCCTGGTGGGGAAACTAAGATCCTGCAAGCCAGCAGAACTACAATAAGAATAAATACAGCCTTCTTCCTTTCTATACTTGTTCAGTTCAATTTGAAAAAATTCTTTAGACTAGTCTATACTTACTATATTTTTAGACTATTTGTTTATACGTAATACAGGCAGAAGTAGTATAGGATAATATTTATAGAACTTACATATTTTCTTTTTTTAAAAATTTACTTATATATTTGGTTGCACCAGGTCTTAGTTGCACAAGACAGGTTCCTTAGTTGTGGCATGCGAACTCTTAGTTATGGCATGCATGTGGGATCTAGTTCCCTGAGCAGGAATTGAACCTGGGCCCCCTGCATTGGGAGCATGGAGTCTTAATCACTGCTCCACCAGGGAAGTCCCTGTATATTTTCATTTGAATGATCTTGTAAAATGAAAATTTTTTTCCAGAACATATGTTGTGGAACAGATCTTTCCAACAAGGTTTCTCATATTCTTATAATTAGTTTTTTTTTTTTAATGTTATTTATTTATTTATTTTTGGGTGCGTTGGGTCTTTGTTGCTGTGTGGCCTTTCTCTGGTTGTGGTGAGTGGGGGCTACTCTTCATTGTGGTATGCGGGCTTCTCATCGCGGTGGCTTCTCTTGTTGTGGAGCACGGGCTCTAGGCGCGCGGGCTTCAGTAGTTGTGGCACGCAGGCTCAGTAGTTGTGGCTCACGGGCTCTAGAGCGCAGGTTCAGTAGTTGTGGTGCACGGGCTTAGTTGCTCCACGGCATGTGGGATCTTCCCGGACCAGGGCTCAAACCCTTGTCCCCTGCGTTGGCAGGCGGATTCTTAACCACTGCGCCACCAGGGAAGCCCTATAATTAGTTTGTATATGTAATAAAACAATAGAGAAATATTTTGCCACCAGGTGACTCTCCTATTCCATCTGTTTCTTCGGGATCATCTTCACCTCTTTCAGCCACTTCTGCCCCACCAACATTGGGCCAACCAAAAGGAGGCAGTGCCAGTCAGGATCGAAAGATACCTCCCCCCATTGGAACAGAGAGACTAGCCCGGATTCGGCAAGGAGGGTCTGTTGCACAAGCCCCTGTGGGGACCAGTTTTGTTGCTCCTGTTGGACACAGTGGAATCTGGTCATTTGGCGTCAATGCCGTGTCAGGTACAGTTACAGCGTCCTCTGTCTGGAGGGATATCTCGAGTAAGTTGTGGGATTTTACCATTTAAACTTAGTTCCTTACCTAAATAAATAAGCTTATTAGTCCCTGCACTTAACCAGTAAGGTTGTTTAAACCTTTGAGGAGTTCAGTCCAGTCTCAAAGTTTGGAATGTTAATTTGGATTATACGTAATAATAGATGTAATATGTATGATAGTAATATATATAAAATAATAAATACAGACTTGATTAGAAGTAAAAGATTCAAAGCATACTTCCTTTCCTTCTTAACCTTTTCATTATAGAATAGGACAATCATTTGATTTCTTTCAGAGCTCTTAATCTTTTGAAGGACAAGGTAGAGTGTTTGGGGTATTCAGAGGACTCCACCCAGTTTTCCAGGAACTTGTATTTTGGTTTGCAAAGATTTTCATGAATGTGTCCTGAGCTTCTCAAAGGAATGCTTTTGATTAAATTTAGTATGAAAAAAATCCATTGGTAATGTTTTGTTACTTTATTCCAAATAAATACCTAACCTTGATCTCAATTCTTCTTTCTAGAAGGCTTATCAGGTTGGTCACAGTCTGTGATAGGGAACCATCCAATGCATCAACAATTATCAGACCCAAGCACATTCTCTCAGCATCAACCAATGGAGAGAGATGATTCTGGAATGGTAGCCCCCTCTAACATTTTTCATCAGCCTATGGTAAGCAGTTTTGTGGATTTTTCTAAACTGAGCTGACAGACATCATTGTAACTTGTTTAACACATTGCCAGCCAATGTAGTCACATATTAAGGAGTAATTTGTACTGAAATAATTCTCCCTTTTGGTATAACTAGTTTGTTTCTATGACTTTGCCAGATCTTTTATCCAGTTTCAAAAGTGGATTATGTTGCTTACATTAGTTTGTCCTCAAACTGTCCTGAAGAAGCCCCCATCTTCCCTCCAAAACCTGAGAGATTTGGGTTTTGCTGCTTTGCATTTGGCTGCCACAGCTTAGAGAGAGGGCTCTTCCTCTCTGAAAAGCTGGCTGTGAGCTCTCCATTGCCCTCTTGTCTCCTCTGAGAGCTTCCAGGCTGCCATAAAACCAGATTGTAGCTGCAAGCAATCATGTAGAATTCCCCTTCTCTTGGCAGAAGCTTATTAGTAAATCCTAAATATGGGAAAGTTGAGGGTATTATATGTGTTCAGCAAATATTGGAAATTTCCTGATGATTTGATATTGGATTTAGTTGTTTTGTTTTGTTTTTCTATTCTCATTGAAAAATGTTGCTGATGCAAATAACCACTTTTGGTTTCCCAAGACTGTACTGTGGTGCTATACTTACAGGATACTCTGGAGTTCTTTGAATGAAGGGAAATAAGAATCTATGCTGGTATTGTGGTATCATCATTTACAATTACTTCATGATTACACCTTTCTGCTGTTTTAGGGTCTACCAATTTCCATGTATGGAGGCACCATAATACCCTCCCATCCTCAGCTTGCTGATGTTCCAGGAGGCCCTCTGTTTAATGGACTTCACAACCCAGATCCTGCTTGGAACCCTATGATAAAAGTTATTCAGAATTCAACTGAATGCACTGATGCCCAGCAGGTAAAATGGACTTAATGCTCTTTTATTTTTCAGATTTATGATGTCATTCTTTTAATTCTTTGGGTAGTGCAAGTTCTGAATATCAAAAGTCATGACATATGACTACCTTGAACTGAATTAAGTTTTTCAATAACAAGATGATGCTACTTAACATTTTATCTCATGTATGTGTATTCTTCCTAGGCAGAAACAGTGAATTACCATTGCATTTATATATTCATTTTGTAAATGTCTAAAGATTCCTAATTAGAAATTCCAATTTTTCCTCCCCCTTTTCAGATTTGGCCTGGCACGTGGGCACCTCATATTGGAAACATGCATCTCAAATATGTCAACTAAGTTAGAAGGTCTTACTCTTTAGCCTTGTTTGAGAAACTTTTGACCTTGGAAGAACCCTGGGGATTTTTTTTAATGTGCCTAAGAAATATTCTCTGAGGCTTTAGCAATGGAAATTTGATTGCCCATTGTATATGAACAAAGTGATTTCCTATCCATCTGATTATGTTCTCTGGTTAGTTTAGCCATTTTGAAATTAGTGCTTTGGGCTAAACATACTGAATGCGACTTGTATGCAGAAGAGAATTAGATGATTACATGTTTCAACCTTTTAGGGTGGTAAATACATGTACAATTGTTTACATACTTAAAATGAAAAGGTTGAGTAAATTTCTTGTCATATAGTGGCTCTACTTAATGTGGCCTGTATTAATGTGAAATATTTACCAGAATATTCAATAAAAAGATGAACAGTGTTTAGAAGTGGGGTGTGATCCTTTCAGTGGTCATGCAAGTACTACCCAATCCACAATCATACTGAACCAGGTTGTTAATACTATATTTGTGATAGGCTTCTCACATTTTATACTTTAGAGTCCATTCTTAGACTGCCTTGAAAAAGCACTTTTAAGACTAGTTGTATACTTATTCTGTGTTAAACATTCCTTGTTCTTTTGTTCTCTTCCGTATCATTTTAAAAGTGAGAAGTTTCAAGCCCCTGCAGTGTGTCTTATCTGACTTTAGCAGATAGGCCATTAAAAGGTTTAGCTCTTTGTGGATCATGAGTATGTCAATAAGAACAACAGGATTTCAGTCAGATGACACAAAAAACTTAGGGACACCCAAATCATCCTTCAGATTCCTTTTGTGCTTCCTGACTTTTTTATCTAAAGATTATATTGGTTATAGATGTTTAAGTTTTATTTGGGTTGGGACATAGGAGGGGATGGGGGTGACTCCTTTAATTCTGTTGTATTGTTGAATCAGCTGAATAATGTTTATAAATATGTGACTAACTCTGGGCTTAGTTCCATGAAGAGCCAGTATGGTCAACAAGCTAAACTCATGAACACTGGAATGGATTGCTTTGGCCAAACTATAGGCTATGCCAAGAATCTGATGCAATAGAGAAGAAAAAACTAGCTCAATGAAAAGAACAGTCATCAGCTTGACTGTTCATGTTTTAATATGGTTGAATTACCTGGTCTTAGATAAAAGTGAGCTAAAAAAGAAAACAAAATGTTTGAGGTGATAGAGGAGGCAAAACACACATTAAGGCAAAGGATGCACAGAAAAATAATAACTAGGGGCAGAACCATACCAGAAGCACTTTTCTACTCTCCTCCCAAAAGAAGTTCTCAATCTTCTCTGCCTTGCTCCTAGAGCTGCCACTAGATGAGACACACCATGTTTGTTCTGTGTTAGACATACCTGGTTGTTCTGTCTTCCATATCATTTTACATTTGAGAGTGCTTCTGTAAGCTTATTTCTTATATCACTGGTGTCTAAGCTACTGCCTTTGTAATGCTTAATAACCACATCAAGTAGTCTCAAGAGACCCCCTTGAGGGGGACAAAGGACCCCTGGGATCACCTACATATCTTGCTGTTTCCACTTATCACTAATAACAACCAAAAAAATCACCTAATATTAGTGAAATGAATGAAACTTCTCTTGATGAAACATATACTAGAGAGAGATAATATTAAGTAAATTATTCAGTGGGACAAAAAGTGAGTTTTGTTCTATCTTAACTATTTAAAGTACACTTGAATTATTGGAAGAGCTCTTCCAATATCTTCTACACCTTGAGGACAACAGAATGAGAATTTTATCTCAGATCAGGAACTAGAACCCATAAGAAGCGGACACAATTATGAGAAACCCCTAGAAGGATTAGGAAAAAACAGGAGCTGTGCAGTTTGTAGCAGTTATTTAGGATACCCTACTTCCTCCCCTCTTACCACCACTGCCTTCTTTTCTTTCTATTTGAATCCCAGTAACCTACTCCCCACTCCATTTTGACTGCTAATCTCTTCCTCTGTCTTGCCTCTCCCTGGCATTACTTTACTGCTATTTTACCAACCTGAACCTTGGATTAAACCTAGCTCAGGTAAGAACTTAATTACTTTCAGAATATACAAGGGATTTGTGGGGAGGCAGAATGGGTAGAATGGAACAAGAGTCAGAAACCTAAATTCTGTTTTCATTTCTGCCACTTTAAGCTGTATGACCATAGGCAAATCATTTCTCACCTCTGGGTTTCACATTCATCATCTGTAAATGAAACAATGTAAATGAACTCTAAAGGGTCTCCTAGTTCTAACAGATTCTCTTGTCTTGTGAATGAGAATGTATGGTATGGGACTACTAGAAGCCAATACGTTGCTGAGATTTGAGGGCCCCTACCATTTGTTCTTACATGGAATCAAAAGTCTGCTGTTGTGAGAGCCATTATTGATTTTGGGAATTTAGTGGAGGCAGAAGAAAACCTTGCATACCCATAGTGAGCCCTCAAGTCATTAAGAAACATCCTGCTGAAAAAAAAAAAAAAGGAAAAGAAAAGAAAAGAAACATCCTGCTGAGGCATAGATCAAGCCCTATGAGAATAACAGCTCATTCAAGGAATAAAACTGTATCATCAAGGTTTCTGGACCCACTTATTTCAAGTAGTGTTCATTGTAATAAAATACCACCACCAATAAAATTCTTGATGTTTTTAAGACCCTTTAAACCTATTGTGGCTACAGTGTGCTGACTTGCCCTTTTATAGGCCAGTCTGCTTCCTTCAGTCCCTGCTCTCAAAGGGGAAATCTCATCACCTCAGCTAACGAGACCGAAGAAGAGAGTTGGACAGCCAATGGTGGCCTCTCCTAACCAGAGGTAAGAAATCTCAGGACTTGGCCAGAATCTGTAAGATGGAATGGCCAAGTCCTCTTTCCAACATCAAAGTTAGTACAGGAGGAGGGTACCATCCTTAGTTTGAGGTAGCTTTTAGAAGGGGAAAGGCTGGTCATATTAGAGTTTCGAGCCAAATAGAGGAGTACTTAGTATACATGGTTCTGTACCACTGTTTAAGACCTTTGTACCATATTGTAAACCCAGGAAGAGGCAAACAAACTGTAGGAAAACAGCTTCTGAACATCTTGTTCTCTAACTAGCCCTAGAGCTCTTCTACTAAGAAGTGTGGATGGTTGTGACATCTTCCCAGTGGACCCTGTCCTGGGGTGAGGGACTCTGATAATGCTGCATTTTCTATTCCTCAAAGATGTGTCACCATGTGTCAATGTTATTTGACAGGTTACTTTACCTTCACTCTCTCCTGTAGGAAATGGGTGAGAGAAACTTGAGTGTGTCAAGACCACCTCCAAAAAAAGGGCAGGAGCTTGGGCTTGAAGACCTAATTTGGAAAACAAGATCGTGAATCTAATGATCAGATTGCAAACCTATTTTGTGATTACTTTTCACCTCTTCCTGTTTTATCTTAATGGTACTGACGTGAGTTCATAGTAATTTGCCTGGTGGCAGAGACCTGGTATTCCCCTACAGGTTTAATCAGATCTCTGGGGTTGGGACCTGAGTGTAAGTTTTTGTTTTGTTTTTTCTTTTTTGGAAGCTTCTATACTCTAATGGGCAATCAGTGTTGAAAAATCTCTGATTTAAACTCTTGGTCCTTCATCCTGGTTGAATGGATGATGAATCTGGTTTTCTCTCTAAAACAAACTACATATTCTCTAGTTCCCCAGCCCTTATAGCACACAGTGTCTCAAGAAAAGTAAGCTTCTAGTAGTACTCTTATAGTAGTAAGACTGCTATAAGTCTGTAACTGCTGCTGTTGTTTTATAATAGAGATTAATAGAAGGATCACTTCCACACTGATCCTTCTTGAAAACCTTTGACACTTCTAGTTCTCTTACTCTCACTGGTCTTTCTCAGTCTCCTTCGGTGAAATCCTCTTCCTCCACTACCCCTTAAGTAAATGTTGATATGCTCAGGTCTCCTCTTTTGGTGTATCTTCTCCCCAGGTAATCTCATCCCACACTCTTTGATTTTACTCCATGCAAATCTAAATCACTTGCCCAGAGTTCTCCCTTTGTAGCTTCAGACCTGTATATCTGGCTTCTTTTTTTTTTTTTTTTTTTTTTTTTGTGGTACGCAGGCCTCTCACTGTTGTGGCCTCTCCCATTGCAGAGCGCAGGCTCCGGACGTGCAGGCTCAGCGGCCATGGCTCACGGGCCCAGCCGCTCTGCGGCATGTGGGATCTTCCCGGACCGGGGCACGAACCCGTGTCCCCTGCATCGGCAGGCGGATTCTCAACCACTGCGCCACCAGGGAAGCCCTCTGGCTTCTTATTGTGCTTCTCCATCTGAACATTCCATACACATTATATATTCCCCAATATAAGATATGCCTCTCCCCTTGTTTTCCCTATTATATTAGGTGGTACTACTAGCTACCAAGACTCTCAAGTCAGAAGATTGGGAATTATCCTAGCTTATCTCCTCTCCCACCCCACCCTTAAATCAGTCACCTTACCCTTCCTCCTCTGTGTATCTGGATACCCTCCACTTCTCTCCATCCTCCAGCAACTGCCTTTTTGCCTACCCTATTTCACTAGGCTGGAGTCTTCACCTCCAGTCTCACCGTCCTCCACCCCATCTCCCACTCCGCTCACTAGACTACTTACCTTGCTTAGAAGTTGAGTTGTCATAGATGGTTCCTCCACAGTCTGATCCCAAGCCTTACCCTCCAGCACTTCATTGCTAAGGCACTTTATTTAGGCATACACCACTTTGTAAGAGGCTCAAAAACCTTTTTGGAACAATAAAATATACATATCCTTGCTACCTGAAGTGTGATTCTGAGGACATGCAGACCTAAGGGTCTGCATCACCTGGGATTTTATTAAAAACCCAGAATTTCAAGTCCCACCTACTGTATCAGAATCCTCATTTCAACAAAATCTCCAGGTGCTTTATGTGCACATTAAAGTTTGAGAAGCAATGACTTGTAAAATAGTCTTTTTAAAAATGAGTCAAGAAATCAGAACTGAGGGGAAATCTGATGAAGCCAGTGCTGAAGTAATACTGATAAATGCATGAAGTCAGGTGGTCTACAATTAATTGGTGGTGGGGTGGCATTGCTGAGGGTATAGTGATTCTGAGGAAGCCAAACAGCAGACAACTGGGTCGAGATTTTTTGTGTATACAGGTACTAGACTTAGTACCTACTCTACCACCACCTCTCTCCTGCCTCCTTTCATATCACTGTGCCTACATCAAAAAATCTTCTCTTTAAAGGCCAGACTCTCTGATCTTACTTTCCACAGGGCTAAAGACCAAGACCTCCTCACCAGCCCTCAGTCCTTCCTTAGTTTCCTGAGGTTAGCTGTGACAGAGAGATCAAAGAACTGGCCTCTCCTATCTTCCAACCTTTATGCATCCTTTAATCAGTCCAGGTATCACTTCTTCCAGAAAGCCCACTCTCCCTCCCTGACCTACCCTGATGGCTGTGCACCAGGCCATCAAGGCACTTTTCACCCTGTACTGAAATTAATGGGAGGCATTACACAGCTGTGCCTAGGGGCACACACTCGAATCAGACACACTCAGGTACGAATCCCAGCTCCCCCTCCTACAAAATCCGTGACTTTGAACCATCACCTAACCTCTCTGTACTTTGGTATCCTCACCTGTAAAATGTGGCTAATAACAGTGCTTTACTGTCCAAAACTGTTAAGAGGAATGGATGAATTAATACATGGCAATAACGTGTGCCATACCTCACCTGTCCCCAGCACCCGCTATAAACAGTAAATAGCAAATAGCTGAGTAGCTGCAGCGCTTATAGTCATAGGCAGGCTGGCCAATTTTGGGCCAGGAAGAACTGGAGGCCGGTGCGGCTCCTGGAACTCCTTCCAACTTTCGCCGAGTTTGGTGCTTCCTCCCGCCGAGGGTAGGGCGGGATCATCGGGTTGATTGACGGCCGGCCCGCCCCCGGCTTGTCGTTGTCCTGGTGTTGTTGCTGCGGCCGCACGTGGTCAACTGAGTCCGCCTCAGACTCGGCTGCGCCCCGCGTCCTCAACACCAGCACCAGCCGCTGCCTTCCTGCTCGTCCCGCCCGTGCTATGTCTACATCCACCAGCTGCCCGATTCCCAGGGGCAGGGACTGGCTGCCTGACTGCTACAGCACCACGCTGGGGACACACTACTCCACTACCCCCGGAGATCTGCGGCCAGGCCAACGTGTGCGTGTCGCAGGACGTGGGCGGGGAGGTGCGAGCCTGGACTTGCCTGCAGGCCCCTCTGCCTGTTGTAGCTTTGACGGGGGTGGGTGCTTGGAGCCGAAACCCAGTTCCCTGAATTCTCAAAGTGATGCAACACGGCCTTGTGCCTAGTTTGCAAGTGACTGGGCAGAAATCATCACTATGGCCTGGGTTCTGGGCTCCTTGCTCACCCGGCCCTCCTGACTTTGCCACCTGGAAGCAGGAGCCGAAGCCCCGGCTTCAGCAGGAAGCAACCGGGTCTTGCAAAGCTGCAAATGCAGGACTCTGGCAGTTGGGGGCAGGAGCTTCGGGTCTCTGCGGTGGCTGGCTTGACTACTGGCTGATTGGTGGAGCAGCCTGGGATCATGCCTACTCAGGGGTTCCTGCCACGGAGGCGAAGGGGAGGGGTGAGAACAGAATAGGGCCTTTTGAGGACATGATTGGGGCCAAATTCCTCTAGGCTGAGCTGAACCTGACAGGACTTGGGAGGGGTCAGGATAAGAACAGTGTGTCCCAGTATTTCACAGGAGGAACACCACCGCTCCTCCCTGCAGGATTTCAGAGCCCAGGTGGCAGCACCAGCCTTCATATCTGCTCTTGGCTTCCTCATCCAACTGAGGCTGGAGGGCTAGGCCCTCCCTTGTGAACCAAAGCAATGAAGTTCCAGAGCCAGCAGAGCAGTACAGGAGCCTCCTGAAGTACTTGAGCTTCAAGTTCGGTGCTCCTCCTAGAGCCAAGACCTGAAGCTCCCCTAAACTAAAAGCCCCTGCCTAAACCAGCTGGGATGCCCCACTTGCTCTATGGTGCTTAGAGACATCTTGGGTAGGCCCAGGAGACTTTAAGTGCTGTGAAGGCTAGTCAGCTGAGATCCTGGCCGGGCTGCAGAGCAGTAGCCCTTTAAAAAATGGGGAAAATTAAATAAATAAATAAATAAATAATGGGAAGATGTGACCCCTTGGTCCCTAAAAGGCCTGTATCTGGGGTCCCAGACAGCTCTGTACCCAAGC
This sequence comes from Kogia breviceps, assembly GCF_026419965.1. Classification (NCBI taxonomy): domain Eukaryota; kingdom Metazoa; phylum Chordata; class Mammalia; order Artiodactyla; family Physeteridae; genus Kogia; species Kogia breviceps. The sequence goes on from NC_081313.1 coordinate 117,553,453, forward strand.
TCCTGCCTCTTACCTAGCCCCTACCCCTTGACAGGCACCAGGATCATCTACGACCAAAAGTTCCTGTTGGAGTGCAAGAACTCACCCATTGCCCAGATGCCCCCCTGCTGCCTCCCTCAGATTCTGGGGGTCACAACTCCAACAACCCCACCCTCCAGGCTCGAGGAGCAGAAGGAGACAGAGGAAGAGATACCTGGTAAGGAAAGCAGGCCCTAAAATTTAAAAATGGCTTTGAGCCCAAATGCCCCAGTTAAGTAGAGTGGGGGTTCGATTCTGAGAGGGGCTCCTTCACTGATGCTGAACCTGCAGACCCCTGCTCAGCAACCAGTCCTCCTGCCTTTTCTCTCTCCAGATGACGCACAGTTTGAAATGGACATCTAATCCAGTGAAGATGACCCTGTGTGTGGAGTAAGAGAAATCCCTCATGCTGCTGCTGCTACCTCCTTTTTCTGGGGTATCCAAAGGCCAGCTGGCCTCATCTAATCCAGAAGGGGGTGACATGGTGGTTCTGGGCCTCCCTTAACTCTGAGGCAGCTAGACCGGGGATAGGAATGGGCAACTTGCCAAGCCCTTAGTCCTACTACTCTTTGGTCTGTAGGCACTCCTCCTAACCCCTGGCCCTTGGCTCAGGCTGAGGCTGGGGCTGGGGGATGGAGAATGTCACTGTCTGACTGCTTAGTAAACATTCAAAGAAATGCCTTGGCTCCAGTGTTCTCCTCAATGCTGATCTTCCCATCTCAGCCATAAAGCTAAGAGTCCCAGCAAACCTGGTTAGGATCAGAGGTCCCAGGTTCCTTCCCAACTCCCACTGGGCGGGCCCACCTCCAGCAGCACTTAGAGCCTGAGGCAGGCTTTGGGGGCAGGCCATAGGAGCTGCCAAACCATAAACAGCAATAGCCTGACCCCTGCCCAGGGCTGTTCCAGCCTTTCCAGGAAGCAGCCTTCCTGGAATCAGGCCTTTCTACCAGTCCCTCCTTAGCTTTTCCAAAGCAGGAGAAAAGAGGCATTGCCCCAGCCTATAGCCTTCTTTTATCTCTCCCCATACCTTTTCTGCCTCCCACCTGTAAGTACCAACCATATTTCAACACTGGAAACCTGTACTCTCCCTTCTCACAGCATGATATGAGCCTCCTGGCCCCTTCCACCTGGTTCTGTTGTCCTCAAAGCGTTAGAAGACCTTAGGACCCAAACAGAGGCAGAAGCTTATTTGGTGAGTCAGATGAAGAGTCATAATTCTACCCTCCCCGTCACCTGAAAAAAAAAATCATGATCCCATATGTCAGCAATCTGGTCTTTTTCACCTTCAATTTATACAGCTAGTTTCTAATCTCTGTAGCACTTGCATACCTCAAGGGTGGTGCAATGCAAACAGGTCAGTCTCCTTTTTTTGAGGGGAAAAAAGTCTCCCCATGCTATTTGAGCCTCTGTTCCCATACTGAAACAAAATCATCCAAACATAGGGTTACTCAGCCCAGCAGGGGATGTATGTTTCTGTCTAATTTGGGGGAGAGTGGCAGGCAGTAATCTACTCACGCCTAGCAAGGCCATTCATGATTAATAGAGGAAGAAAAGAGGTGTGCACAGTGAGCAGGGCAGTTAAGGACACCAGAGGGAACCAGTTTGGCATAGGAAGGGCTCATCTCTCCTACCCAGGTCCCACCACGTTGAGATGTTTTTATTGAAATGCATACGGTATGGGTAACAAGCGGCCTCCCTGTGGTCCAGGAGGGACCTCTTCCCCCAGAGATGGGTCAGGCCAAACACCCCAATGGGGTAGACAGTCTCCCAAGTGGTAAAAGGGAGCAAAGTTAGGGAAGGCCTCCCATGCCAAGGCATAAGAGATGGTGTGAGATGAGGCTGGGGAACCCATAGGATTAAGGATCGTGTTGGATGCCTGGCACGGTCTGGTTCTGCTCAGCTGTGGCTACAGATTTCTCTTCATTGGCCTCCTCCTCTGAAGACAGACTCCTCTTTTCCGCAATTAATCTTTTAACTCCCACCATCCACTGACTGACCTCAGTCACATAGTCAACCATGAGTGAGCGGTGGATGTCATCTGCTGCATCCCACTGGTGGCTTGAAAGGTCTGAGGAGAGAGAGGGGCTGAGCAAGAAACCTGGAGCAAAAAACATAGCTGCAACTCCTCCCCTCCCAAGCAGTCAAAATCTCAGCACCTAGTCCAACTTGGACAACCATGGCAGGATGAGGGAGTTAGGCTATACCAAGGGACCCAGCCACACCTTGCACCAGCAGAGCCATCCTCTTCTTTACAGGCATTGACAGCTTCCCTCCGGCCCACTGTTCGTGCAGCAGAGCCAGGCGTCGGCTGATGTCATCACATACCTGCTTCTGAGAGACAGAAGCCCCCTCCAAGTCAGTGATGCCAGCCCAACAGGGGCAGGGAAAGGAGCACCACATAGGAAGCACCTGCTTTGTCTGGCCCAGGAACTTTACACTCTAATCTTAGAGTTATGGTTCTTTACGCAAAGATTAGAGGCCCCACTAAGAATCTGATGAAATCTATGGATCTCCTCTCAAGAAAAATGCATGTATGGCAAGAATTTTTTAATTTCTGGAGTTTCTCATATGCTCAGAAATTAATTCTATAGTGCTGCTTTACAAATAACGAAACTAAGGACCAAAGAGGTGAAGATCACTCTGCTACTTTCTTTTTTTTTTTTTTTTTTTTTTTTTATAAACTTATTTATTTTTGGCTGCATTGGGTCTTCGTTGCTGTGCACAGGCTTCTCATTATGGTGGCTTCTCTTGTTGCGGAGCACGGGCTCTAGAGCGCAGGCTCAGTAGTTGTGGTGCACGGGCTTAGTTGCTCTGCAGCGTGTGGGATCTTCCCAGACCAGGGCTCGAACCCATGTCCCCTGCATTGGCAGGCGGATTCTTAACCACTGCGCCATCAGGGAAGCCCTTCTGCTACTTTCCTTTAAGACTCCTCAGATTCCCTTGCCCCCTGAGAACTTAGGAAACATTATCAATAAAAAAAGGGGTTGTTGTTGGTGGGTTTTTTTTCCCCTCCCTAAGCATAATATCAGCAGGGTCTGTTCTCAGTGGCCTAGAGGTACGTAAATCAGGCTGTTATTGTCACTAATGGGAGCTGAATTCAATTCTTGTTCTTATAAGCCTCTTCTGAGGCTTGTGAACCCTCCTAAATCCTGTGTTCATTTTTCTAGGAAGTCCTTAGCAAATTCTGAAGGGGTTCATAACCCAGAAAGGATTAAGAGCCATTGCCCATAGGGTCAGAGGGTCTACCTTTGAGAGTCATACCTGCATCTGGCTGTTGATGGGAGCTTTCCCTCTTACCTTTGTGTGGCTACGGCAGTCCTCCAATGCCCGTTCCAAAGGTCTCAGTACATCTTCCAGCAGAATCTCAGACTCAACAACTGGGAAATTTGTGGGCTCCATGCTGGAGGGAGGACAACTCCCAACAAATGGGGGTCTGGAAGCCTTACTTGACAGAGGTGGAGGCCCCATTGGGGGGGCCCCAGGAGATGTCTCTGAGGTGGGGACTGAAAAGGTAAAGCAGGATCAAGCAAACATGGCTAAAATAGGTACAAAGAAATAAAATGGATGATGTGATAAAGAGGAATAGTAGAGGGACCTACCTAGCCTGAGTGTTCAAGGAAGGCCTTATAAGGTGATATCTAAGTTTATCCCAGCTCACACACTATGTGACATGGCAAATTACCTTTAACCTCTGAGCTTGGGTTCCTCTTCTGTAAAATGGGGATATTATAGGAATAGTACTTATTTCACAGGGTTGCAATGATGATTAAGTAAGAATATAGGTACAGCTGCTACACATCAGTGTGTAGCAAAAAGTGCTCACAAAGTTAAGAACCTGGATGAGACAGATGCAGCCATAAAGAGTTGAAGGAACCATGTACTACGGCAGAGGTAAGGGAGGGGCCCAAGAGGTGGGAAATGTTCTGATATGTTCAAGGAACAGAAACAAGGCCTGTTTGGCTGGAAATGATTAACACTGAAGAAAGTAGTATGAGCTTTCACTGGAGAGGTAAGCAGAGGTCCAGACCCTGCAGGGCTTTGGAGGAATTTAGTCTTGAGCCATTATCCATTAATGGTAACAGGAAGCCACTGCAGGTTTATAAAAGCAGGGACTGATATCACTAAACTTGTTTTTTATGACGTTCACTCTGTATGGTCTGTGAAAAGTTGATGAGAATAGGTAGAGGAGGGCAGGTAAACAATAGTCCAGGAAAGAGAATGCTGGCATGGATTAGAGTGAAAGAGTAGATGAGGGGAAATGGAGTGGTCTGAGATATATTTAGGAGGAGGTACAACAGATCTTGATGGAACAGCGGGTGGAGGAGAGAGAAGCCAAGGATGACTCTTGGTTTCTGACTTCAATGATGGGATGGTGGAATCACTATGGAAAATGAGAAACTGGAGGAGAAAAGTCAAAAATTACTTTTAGGTATCAACATCCACATGGATGATAATTCATCTAATTTGGTCTGTCAAGTTGACCTTCTCACCTTCAATAACCATTTTTTCCACAATACCTCAGCCTCCCATCCCCCTCTGCCTTCTTAGCAACAATAACCACCCCTCCTACCCTTCCAGCTCAACTACTCAGATTTTCGAGGTGCATTAAACTCACTCACTTTAAACTCATAGCTACAGATTTTAAAAGGCATCCAACATTGCCTGGAAATCATATACTTTGCCTCATTTTTCCACTCTTCAGAACAACTATTTTCACATCTTATCTCCTCTAAACTTTTCTACCTTCTCCTTTTATTTTCATTTCCTTCTCCTTTTATTTCATTTCATCTGTCTCTCTACTTCTGACCCTACCTCATATTTCACTGAGAAAATAAAGGTCATTGAACAGGAACACTTTCATCTTCTCACCACCAGTTCTACTAACCCACCTGCATCTGTGGCTGCTTTCCTTCCTCCTCTAATAGATGAAAGGTTCCTGTTCCTATCAGAGGCCATCTCTCCAGCTGTACTCTGCATCCCCGCCTCTCTTGCCTTCTCTAGGCTTCCCTCCTGCAGTTATCCCTTTTCTCCTGTGCCATCAGTTCTCCCTCTCTACTAAACCATCCCATCAGCATACAGAACCATCCCTTACCTCACGCTGCATCCTCAGGCACTGCCCTATTTCTCATCTCTGCTTTACAGGAGAATTTCTTCAGTGAGCTGACTACAGTTATTCTCTCTACTTTTCACATTCTCTCCTCAGCCCATTCCTGCTGGGTTTCTGCTCTCATCACTCCTGACTGCTTTTGTTAGGGTCACTAATGATTGCTATGTTTGTCAAATCAAGTGGTCCCTTTTCTTCATCTTATTTAACCTCTCAGCAGCATTCATCAGGATTGAATCAAGATTTTAATCTCTCCCAGAGTAAATTTTACTTTTCTTCCTACTTCTTTTGCTCTTTCTCAGTCTCATTTGCTAATTCCTTCCCTGTTCAACCTTGAAATACTAGAGCACCTTAGGGCTCTGTCTTGGATCCTCTTTAGGCCTCTGTCCACACACTCTCTTTATTCAAGCCCATGACATCAAATACCATCCATGTGACAGTGACACATTTCTGTAATTCTGGCCTAGACCTCTCCCCAGAGTAGCAGCCCAAATTTAACATGGCCAAGACAGAAAGCTTGCTTTTTTCCTCATCCACCAAAACCCAGTTATCCCATATCAATGAACAACACTATCCAGTTCCTCAAGTGAAAAAATGTATGTTACATTGCTTCTTCTTTCACCTCACCTACTATACCTACTCATTCCTACTGACTTTCTCCATAACGTATCCTATATCCATCCAATTCCTACCACCTCTGGTACTCCCACCGTTCTCCAAATCATCATTACATCTTACCTATGTTAGCAAAATAGCCTCTTAATTTGTCTTTCCACTTCCCTAAAATCTGTTTTCCACACAGTAGACACAGAGATCTTTTTAAAGATATAAGTCAGTGTTTCTCAACCTGGGGAGATTTTGCCCCCAGGACAAATGTCTGGAGACACTTTTGGCTATCACAACTGGGTGGGTGCTACTGATATCTAGTGAGTAGAGGCCAGGATGCTGGAGACATCTTACAATGTATGGGACAGTCTCAGAAAAAAGAATTATCTGGCCCAAAATGCCATTAGTGCTAAGGTTAAGAAACTGATTTATATTATAACTCTGCAATGTTACGGGTGTGGTTAAGAGAGGGGTGAAAAGAGCTGAATTGGCACTGGAAATGCTCAGGGGGAAAGGACGCCCTCCCCTACTTTAAATTTTTCAATGGCTTCCACTTTACGTAGATTAAAATACAAACTCCTTATCCTGTTTTACAAAAACCCACTATGATCTGGCCCCCTGCCTACTTCTCAGATCTTAATCTCTATCCCTAGGCCACTGTGCTCTAGCCATCAGATAATTCCTTCAGTCTCTGAATTTGCCAAACTTATCTCAGGGGTCCTGCAGTAGCTGTTTCCAATGCCCTGAATACTCTTGCACCGGATCTTTGTGTGGCTAGCTTTTAATCATTGAGATTTCAGCTTAAGTGTCAGCCCCTCAGATACCTTAGTTACTCAGTCACTCTCACATCACCCTGTTTTATTTCTCTGCAAAGCCCTTAACCACCATTTCATCTATCTCCAAAGCGATAGTGTGGACTCCAAGAAAACAAAACTTTTTGTCTTGTTCACTGCTCTTTAGTTTGCCTTCAAACACAGCAGGTGCTCAGTAGATGATACTGATTAAATGAATAACACGTTAAGTCTGAGATGCTTATCATACAGTCAAGTGACAAGGAAGAACAGACAAATGGGTATACCACGATGGGGTTCTGAGAAAGATCCAGGTTGGAAATAGGATTTGAAAATAATTTGGGAATTAAAAACTATATTAAAAACTGTAGGTCTGGATGAGATCACCTAGGGCGAAAGCACAGAGAGATTCTTTTGAGACCAACGTACCAATTATTTACCCGGGCAACAGGTAAGGAGCTCGGAAAAGGGCCAGAACTGGGCCCCTTTCTGGGGCTCCAACCTCTCTCCTCAGGGAGTCCTCAGAGAGCAAAAAAGGCCCACGGTACAAGCTTATCCCTGGCACCGCCCATTCTCGGCGGGTAACGGCGTACAGGGCCTCCACGCACCTCTGGGGGATCCATCCTGGGGAGCGGCGACCCTCTTCGTGAGCGGCGTGCGCTTGGGTCCGCCAGCCTGGGTCTGCAGACCGTATGAGAATTGCGGCGGATCGTTCCAGCCGCGCTCCTTGTTGCCTGCGAAGGTGAGAGGACGTGTGAAGCGAGCCCGGGGGCGACAGAGGGTCCGCACCCCGCGTGGTAACCGCCCCCAGCCTGGGCCGGCGGTAGACCCAGCGCCCCAGCCCACCCGCCGCGCTCACCCGGTTTCACGTACAGCCCCGCCATCTCCACTTCCGCACGGCCAGCGGGGCATCACGTCACTTCCGGGGTGGTCGCACCCGAGCCGGCTGGGGCACGCCCCCGACAGGGCCGGTTGCCTGGAACCCTCCAGGTTGGACAGTTCAGAAACGCTGGGAATCGCCGTCGAGGCCCTGCTCCAACTGCCTAAGGAACTCTAAATCTATTCCAGCTAATAACGCACGGGGCCCTAACTACATGGTACCAAGTGGGGCTGTTTTCCAGGAGGTGGCGCTCTAGGAGCCCAAGTGGGTTCCCTCTCTCCAAATCTCACAGTTGCTCTCAGGAGCAAGTAAACCACCAGAAGCTCCTGCCCGACGCATGCCCCCACTGTGATCTAGCCAGGTGGACTTCCAGAACCTCTGTCCACTTGCCTGAACGTTTACACTCTCTCGGCTGGAGTGTATTTATCAGGAAGCCTAGCACACTTAAAGTACCTCAGACCAGGTACTTCAGGTGTCTCACCTGAGCTCCCATAACCTTCTGAGATTTCCTAGTTGTATACATATTATCTTCAGTGCTGTTTATTTGACTCTTGTTTGACAGTCTCAGAAGGTGGAACTCCTATTTTATTACACCTCCAGTGCCGACCTTAGTGCCTATATATACATAAAAATATATTTCTTAAATGAAGTCATTTTTCCAACACTCCCATGCCCTTATATGACTACCTGCAGCCACCAACACCAAGCACAGACGCAGACACTCATCTCATACAGGTTGTTAACTCCCAACCCAGTCCCAGGCCCAACATACTCACATCCAGTGAGGTCACTGAGGGATTTTTATTTGTACTGATTTTGCTATAAAGTGTTGCTGAGGTAGAGCCAACTGTCCAGGGCTGGACAGGGGCAAGGAACACAGGGACCCAGGGAGAGGAGAGCCCGGGGCCTAGGCTGTGGTACAGGGCCTCTCAATCATCCATATAAACAATAAATTGGGCAACAGAGGGTGGGCAAGGGTCAGTGGGGAAGGCAGAGAAGGCTCCAAGGGGCGAGAGGCTGCAGGTCCCTGGGGAATGAAGCGGTACAGAGTCGGGCATGGACCCAGAACCTCCTTCCCCAGTCCTCCCCGATTAATTTAGGGCATGTGGAGTAGAGAGGGTTTCAGCCGGAAGGCATCAAGAAAAGAGAAGACGCCCCGCTTTCGGGGGGCTGCCCCTGCACCCCCAACCCCTCCTTTGAGCAGGGGGAGGGGCAGGGGACCTCCAGGGGAGTCCACACAGCTGGTCCGCTTGAGCCGCAGGTGGGCACGGGCCTGGGTACCCCAGGCCTTGCCTCGAGCCGCAGAGGCCACAAGACACTTCTGGTACTGAACCTAGGGAGAAGGGGAATGTGAGGATCCAGCTCCTTTCTGCCCCTGGACCCCCTGAAAGCTTCTGCAGGACAGGGACCCGGCCAAGGCTTCAGTAGGAAAAGAAGCTGGTACTCTGCCACATTTGGAGTGCCTACAGCATTAACAGGTAGCTCAATAACAAAAGCCTAAAACTTCACATTCACTGAGCATTTAAGGAGAGCTTGAAACTGTGTTAAGTTCTTTATATATGTAATCTAATCGATCTAGTTATTTATCAGGTGTTATAATCACCACTTTGCAAATTAGGAAGTGAGATTCAGAGAGAATACATGACTTGCCCAAGGTCATGTAATCAGAAATTGATAAAATTGGAATTCAAAACCAGTTCTGATTGCACGACCTGTGCTCTTAACCATACCTATCACTATGCTAACTCTCCTCCGTCTCTCACTGCAGTGGACTGGACCCTGGGAAAGTGGACTCCCTAGTCAAGGGGATGTTCTACAACCCAGTCCCAGTGCAACTGCTCTGCTCCTCTCTCATTTGAACTCAACAGGGTTCTAAATGGTCTTCTTACTTCTCTTGTGTCTTCCAAATCTTCTACCCATACTATAGCTTCAGTGATCTTCAAAATCCACAAACTTGACTTCACCGTCCTGCTCAAAACCTTTCAATGGCTCAAAGTGCCTCAAGATAAAACAAATTCATCACCCTACCCTGTAAGTTCTCCCATGACCTGGATTCTGCCATTCTTTCTGCCCCTATCTCTCACTCCATCCCGCCCTGCACTCGAGATTCGAGATCCCTGCACACTAGATTCTTTCACATACTCTAATCCACTGACATCCCTCTCACCTTCACAGCTGGGGTTCCCTGTACTTGGCACATGTCCTGTCCCATTCCCCTTCACCTGGATAACTTCCCTCCTTGGACCTTCAACTCTGTTTTCTATCCCCTCTTTCAGGTAGCCTTCTTGAACCTCCGAAGGGGCCATATCCTCCATCATCCTGTGGTGTACAACTTCTTTCTGGCCTGTCTCTGCTCTAACCTAAGTGTTCTGTGAGGGCAAAGGCTATGACCTCTAAACCACTGAATTCCCAGGGTCAAGTATGGTTGAGTTCCGGCAAGCACTCGTATTTGAGTGAATAAGTGAACTGAACTGAGTGCAAGTGTCCCATACTCAAATGCCCACAGATAACCAGAAAACAATTTAAATGAGAGAAAACAGGAAAGACAATGCTCACCCTTCAAGGCACAGCCCTTACACAATTCCAGCTAAATGCTGAAATGTATACATGTGGACCCAAGTGTCAGAGCTTCTGATATTTTACGAAAAACACAAATGGCAATTATTATGTGAAATGTCCTGGCCTTTAAATATTGGCAACTAATTAAAACCTATTAAAAAACAGCATGAGGGTCAAATAAAATACTACTGAACCACAGTCAGCCCTGGCATGGCTGGTTTGTGATCTCTGGAGAAGTTGCCGATCCTGAACCCCAGTCAGGGGTACAGACCAGCTGCAGGGCAATCCCACCCACCCATTCCCACCCCTAACTCACCATGCAAGCAGCCTGCACAGCTTCGGAGAGTCCCCCTGCATGGGGCTGGCACCAGAAGGCCGCACACTGGAAGCTCTGACGGCCCAGGTCGGCAATGAGGCCAAAGGTATGTGGGTCACGACCAACACCAATAAAGGTCACGAGGCGCACAGGGCACTGCCACAGTGGCTCCTCCTCTGCACCAGCCTCTGCCTGCCCAAATCAGGCCTAGTCACTAGAGGGCCAGGTACTAGCTGGACCCACTGAGCGCTTCCAGTAGCAAGCAATAACCCCTTGGCATCCCCACCCACCCCTCCACACCCCCAACTTCACCTTCTTCTGGCTGGTACCTGAATGGAATGTGCAGTCATGAGAGAGTCAGATACACTGAGCATGGCAGGGACCCAGGCGTCCTGGTCCCCATGGGTGGTGAGGGTACCAATGGCCTCGTTCAGCACGTCCATGCCTGGGGGGGGGGGACAAGCCCACCATGGTGTCTCCCAGGTGTAAAGAAAGATCTGCAGGGAGTGTCTAGGCCCCTCTCACTGACTTAGGATTCAGAGAGATGGGAACAGAATAGCTGCAGCCAGGCTTAGACTCCTGAGTTGAGAAGGGTGGTACACCCCAGGCTATAGAGGGCCATGGGAGCACTCTTAGAAATGGTGGTAGATCCTTCCTTTCCCACCTTCCTCTTCTCTTATGCAGCCCACCCCCTCCAGCCCACTCAGTCCTCACCCATGGCTTTGGTGACTGGCAGGGTCCCCATGTACAGTGCCTCATACTTCTGAGCAGCCCGGCTCACCGCATCCAGTAGCTCCACTGAAATATATACACCAAGTTGGCCTGGGTACTCTCTCAATGACCCCTTTCTCCACGCTTCTAAGGGAACTGGAACTAGCAGAAAAAAAGCCATGGATGTTCCTCCAGTTTAGAGTTTGGGATCCCTGGGACAAGGACACCTCAGAAGTTCTCTATCTCCAGAGAAGTACTAAATAACCAGAACCCCCTTCCTATCTTTCACCAAATTAGCCTGTTGGTACAGTGCGGCCCTTCCCTCCCCATACCTTGTCGAGGCAGGTCTTCAGGGGAGATGGGGTCTATCGAACAGCAAGGGGAATCACCACTGACCCCTACTCGCTCTGACAAGATCTGAAACACAATGCAGCCAGCATGAGGTGTAGGGAGGGGGAAGTGAGGTAAGGGAGCCAATACCACCCTAACCCAACCACCTTAGCAGCTTCAGACCCAGCTCCATACCCACATTCCCTGACCCACTCCTGGCCCTTACCTGGGCACAGAGCCCGTGTAGGGCACTGGCAATGGCCTTGGCAGGGACGTCACAGCGAAACACATGGCACTTGAGCATACAGCTGTCTTTGTCACCCGCCACAAAAGCGAAGTCCCTGGCAGGGTCAGAGATGGGGCTAGGGCAGGGCCAGGGATGGAGCTGGGGTAGGGCTAGGTAGGGACAGGGGCCTGTAGTGCCTGCAGGAGGCTGGAAAGTCAGAGTTATGACCGGGATGGAACAAGGAGATCAGGGCTGGGGCTCCAGGCACCTGGCTGTCACTCACCTGTCACTGTTCCAGAAGCATGTGGGAGCACAGGAGAGAATCAGCCCAGCCTCTCAGGCTCTCCCCCATCCGTCCCTGCTGAGCTGGGCCCACCCTCCCCAACCAGGGCTCGACCAGGCAGGGGAGGCACAGCTTGGGTACATGTCAGAGGACCTGTGTCCAGGGGTTCAAGTACAGTGGGTCAGCATCAGTGGGGATCACAGCCTGCAAGGGGGAGGGAGGAGCAACTCTCACTTCGAGGGATGTAGGGGTCCTCACCGGCCCTTGGAGCTGCCCACACCCCATACACGAATGTGCACCAGGGGCTGGCGGTGGATCAGACTGTGGTCCAGGGGATTCACCAGGCTCATCACATCCTTCTTCAGGATCATCAGCATGTTCTGGCCCTGCCAAGGAGAGGTCAGCCCTGAGCTCAGATGAAGGTGGTTGCCATGAGGAACAGGCAATTCAGGGACAACCACCTTTGCTGGATGCTGGGCTGAACCCCTTGAAGGGCCAGCCAGCTTACCTCACCCCAGGTACCATCCGGGGGCTGGCTCTGGCTACGGGTCTGGGCCAGCTGCTGGATGCAGTTATTGACAGCAATACTGCTCTTCCCTGGTACCAGGTCCTCTTCAGGTACTTCTACCCAGCCCAGAGAGCGGACTGCAAAGCACTGACAGGTTGAGGAAAAGGACAGGAGGACCCTAAGTAGAGGTGAAGTAGGGTGGGAGGTGCCACAGGCTCCACATATATAAACCCGGTGAGACCTCCCTTCAGCCTTGATTACCTCTGCTCAGCCCAGTCTCACCCTTGACCTTTCCCTTGGGACCCTCCCCAATGCCCTGGGTTGGCCCTCAGGCCCAAATCACTACCTTAGCCCCTGGCTCCATTCTCTGGATGTAGGATTCTTCACCATACCAGGACAGAGAATTACTGGAATAGAGCAGAGCTCGTAAGAGGACCACAATTCCTACAGAAGGGACAATGGTGAGGACCAGACTACTCGATGGGCACAAGATGTGGGATAAGACCCAGAATATAGTGTCCCAAATATAAAGTCAGAGTGAGACAAGGCCCGGGACATATTACATAAATGTAACATAAAGCATGGCTTAGAATTTGAGGGAAAATTCAACACACAGGACACAGAATAAAAAAAACATGGAACAGGGTCCAAAATCTGGACCAGAGCCCCAAATCAGGACAAGAAAACCCTAGAACACAGGATAGGAACCTCCGTGGACAGAACCTAGGGTAGTGACCAAGGCCTAGAACATTAGAGGTCAGGACCCAGAATACATAAAACAACATGTAGCAAAAAACAGCTTGGAACAATGAGCACAACTCAAAACACTGGGAGAGTCAACAATATGGGACAGAGCCAAGAACACATAACAAAACCCTAAAAATGGGACACAGTCCAGAACCTGTGTTGGAAAGCAGACTGTGGGTCCAGCTGCATCTTTGAGTGCCATGGAACCCCAAGCCTTTCATTTTTGCCTGGCCTATCTCTGTTACCTCCGGTCCAGTGAGCTCTCCAGGCTGGAGAAGGATCTCCCCTTGGGGGGCCGAAGTCCCCAAATTCCCTCCGTCTTCTGTAGAGAGGGGGCTAGGTCAGTGTGGCAGCAGGCTTAGATCCACACATGAGCTCAGGCCCCCTCCTCACACTTCACCTACCGTGCCTGGGTCCTCTGCATCTCCTGACTCCCAGGTTGGGCGCTGCCACTGGGTGCTACCGCTGGGTACATGCCAATAATAAGTACCTGCAGCATCGCGGATCTTCCTCCAGCCAGGGGGCAAACCTGGCTCCCCCTCCAGACTCTGGTCCCCCCACAAGTCATCTACAGGAACGTGGGATTGGAGAAGGAAGTCATATATGTGCGCTCAGAATAACACTTTGTCATAACCCTTCCTCCAACCCAAAAGGCACAACTTAGCGCTGAAGGTTCAGCCTGAGGGTCCAGGCTTCCAACCTTGGATACTGCAGTGCAAAGATCGGGGTTCATTTGTTCCCTGGTCCTCACTCCGAGACGTACGCCCCTCCCTGTCTTTGAGGCTGGGGTAGCCTTTCGCGCTCCCTCGTCCCCCCTCAGCTCCCGATCCTCCCATCGGGACCCTCTGTGCACACCATCGCAGTTGACCAGAATGATGGCCAGCATGTAATCCTTGCCCAGCATAGCCCTGGTCGCGTCCCCAGCTCGCCTCCGGAGCTGCTGCGCCTATAAGTCCAGCCTCTCTGCGCTGGAATCGGCCTGGCCAGCTGGCGCCGCACAGATACGGGGCGGGGCAGGGGCCGGGTCCTGGGGACGGGAAAGGACCCGCCTGAGCAGCGCCTCCTGTCGAAAGGTGGCGCGTGCAAACAGCCGTCCTGATCCCCCAGTTGCCGCGCGTTGGCGTGCGAAGGTCTGGAGGAGGAGCAAGGTCCGTGGCGCGCACGCTGACATCATAGCTCGATTGTGAGCTCATCAAGCGGCGGAGGATCCGCCAGGCGAACTTGCGCGGAGCGCACACGCGCACGAGTGAGATCATGGCGTTCAGGTAGTCTACGCGCGCGCACACGCAGCCTGGGTCTCAAAGGGAGAGGTCACGTGGGAGTATCTGAGAAAAGAAGACCTTCAGGAAAGCTCCTCTACCCGTTCCAGAAATGCCCCGGAAGTGCCTGCGCCCTCAGTAAAGATGGCAGTAGCATTTGCCAGGATGGAGGCGGTGCTGCGCCTGCGCCACAAGCTCGGCAGAGAAGATGGCGGATGACAAGGTGAGCAAACTGGAGGGTTGTCTGCAGTCCGGGGTGGGCTTCACAACTTTTTAGTCCTGGGGAGAGGCGACAGATGGGGAGGGGACCCCTGGGTGGGGGATGCCCCTTGTTTCTCCTGGGAGCGGACTTTTACTCCTGTCGACTGCCTCAATAATGGGAAGTGGAGTGGCGGAGCATTGCGCAAGGCAAGCGGAACCGGGAATCCCCCAGGTGTCTCCCCACCAACCCCGGACCGTCATGATCCTTACTTGCAGACACTCCTCGCTCTGCTCCGTTCCCTAGCCACCGAAATTTCCCTTCCAGAGACAGGAAGTTTCCAACAACACAGACACACCCGCATTCGAACACATTCCTTGGACACACTAATTTCGTCGTCATGTGCGACCAAAATCCTGAATTCATTTACCCACACTCTTGCAGACAGCCACGTTCCCTCCCCCCGCACCAAACCGCAACTCATCCAGTCACACATTCAGTTTGGGATGGGTTTGGGGAGGAAGAGGGAGAAGCCTAGTCAGAAATCAGGTTTACCCCCAAATTGTCCAAGGAACTGCCTCAGCGTTAGTCTGGAAGTTCAGCGCCAACCACACATTTACCAAGTACTTGGAGTCCCTATGTTAGGCCTCGGGACACAGACGACAAGACAGACTTTCAGGTAGCTTCCTGCTCACCAGCGCTTGCTGGATAAACCTAGGTCCCCTAGCTGCCCCTCTTGTCTTCTCTATACACCTCTTACTGTATAAAATTCCTGTAAGAGTTGCTGTAAGTTACCGATGCAGGTCCCATCGGTCACCCCCTCCCAGGCCCCCGTGTGAATTCTTTACTTTTCAATGCCTTTCTTCCTTTACCACTATCATCTCAGGAAGGTTTTATAGGAAGTGGTTTCTTAGGCTCACTGCCTCCTGCCCCCAGCCTCTGATAGACTTGAGCAGGGGATGGGGCTGGGTCAACCTTCTGGAGCCAACCTCTCTTTTGTCCTAGGATTCTCTGCCCAAGCTTAAGGACCTGGCATTTCTCAAGAACCAGCTGGAGCGCCTGCAGCAGCGTGTGGAAGATGAAGTCAACAGTGGTGTAGACCAGGTAAAGGTGCACCTGCCCCCTGCTTCCCGCTTAGGCTTCAGTTGGCCAATATGCTTTTGAGTGGGTGGTAGAGATTTATTCAGCAAATGGTTGGTTATTGTGGGCCTATTCTCTGTGACCCCAAGGAAAGTTTCCCTGAGAAAATGGCCTTTGAACTGGGATCTTAAGTAGGGGTTAACTGGGTGAAGCGGGGAGGAGGGAACATTCCAGGCAGATGGAACAGCATAGGCAAAACCCTTGCGGTCAGAGGTAGCATGATGAACATGCAAGGTGAAAGCAGTTCAGTTTGGCTGCAGTAGTGGGGGAGCATGCTAGGATATGAAACTGGAGAAGCAAGCAGGGGTCAGATTCCTCAGGGACATCTCTCTCAATGGGATTCTGTGGTTAGAACCTTCTAACCTCAGGGTTCTGACATTGTGTGATCATGACTCGTAGGTTCTTTTTCTGCCCAGGACCTTGAAAAAAATCTTTGGTGAGCATACTACGGTTTTCCAGAGTAAGGAGGAGCAGGCAGTGGAACATGCTAAGCCCAGCTTGAGTAGCTCCTGGGTAGAGAAGGGGAGAGCCTGGCTGAATTTTCTCCTGCATTTTCCTCCACAGGATGGCTCTCTCTTGTCCTCTCCATTCCTCAAGGGCTTCCTGGCTGGCTATGTGGTGGCCAAACTGAGGGCGTCAGCAGTATTAGGCTTTGCGGTGGGCACCTGCACTGGCATATATGCAGCTCAGGCGTATGCTGTGCCCAATGTGGAGAAGACATTGAGGGACTATCTTCGATCACTGCGCAAGGGGCCCGACTAGCTCTGGATCCCATGGGGGAGGCAGGATGAGCAGCTGGGGCCTGCAGGTGGAGGCCTTTCAACCACAGATGCCATATCTGGCCTCCCCGGCTTTCACCCATTTGCTGTATCCAGCTTTCCTGCCGCCTTCTTGCAGAGGCTGGACAGTGGCTCATCAG
Organism: Kogia breviceps; assembly: GCF_026419965.1. Taxonomy (NCBI): domain Eukaryota; kingdom Metazoa; phylum Chordata; class Mammalia; order Artiodactyla; family Physeteridae; genus Kogia; species Kogia breviceps. The sequence goes on from NC_081313.1 coordinate 117,570,049, forward strand.
CCAGCAACCTGGACTCCTCGCCTCCATAACCCCATGGCATTGGCCCCAAGACAGTGGCTTCTAGAACCACCAGCCCCTTCCTCTTCTAGCCCTTACTGTGGAGTTTGCAGCTGACTCTGATTCTCAGTATTCTCTCTGGCGATGTACCAAGGTTCCTGTCCCCTGGGAGCCAGCTCCATAACTTGATTTTCCCCGAATGTGTCGCAATCCCCACTGACCCCCCTTGCTAGCTACACAGGCCACCCAGGGTCTAGTTTGGGCATGAGTGTAGAGGACGGGGGTGTACCAGGCCTGGGCCATCCCAGGCAGGCCCGCTGGACCCTGATGCTACTCCTGTCCACTGCCATGTACGGTGCCCATGCCCCATTGCTGGCACTGTGCCACGTGGATGGCCATGTGCCCTTCCGACCCTCTTCGGCTGTATTGTTGACTGAACTGACCAAGCTGCTGCTGTGCGCCTTCTCCCTCCTGGTGGGCTGGCAAGCATGGCCCCAGGGGACCCCACCCTGGCGCCAGGCTGCCCCGTTCGCACTATCAGCCCTGCTCTACGGCGCCAGCAACAACCTGGTGATCTACCTTCAACGTTACATGGATCCCAGCACCTACCAGGTGCTGAGCAATCTCAAGATTGGAAGCACAGCCCTGTTCTACTGCCTCTGCCTCCGACACCGCCTCTCTGCACGCCAGGGCTTAGCACTGCTGCTGCTCATGGCAGCAGGAGCTTGCTATGCAGCTGGTGGCCTCCGGGACCCTAGGAACACCCTTCCTGGGCCCCCTTCTGCAGCTGCTGCAGGCCCCATGCCCCTGCATATCAGTCCACTGGGACTGCTGCTTCTCATCCTGTACTGCCTCATCTCAGGCTTGTCTTCCGTGTACACAGAGCTGCTCATGAAGCGACAGCGGCTGCCCCTGGCACTCCAGAACCTCTTCCTCTACACTTTTGGTGTGCTCCTGAACCTAGGTCTGCATGCAGGTGGCGGCCCCGGCCCAGGCCTCCTGGAGGGTTTCTCAGGATGGGCAGCCCTCGTAGTGCTGAGCCAGGCGCTGAATGGGCTGCTCATGTCAGCTGTCATGAAGCACGGCAGCAGCATTACACGCCTCTTCGTTGTGTCCTGCTCGCTAGTGGTCAACGCCGTGCTCTCAGCAGCCCTGCTGCAGCTTCAGCTCACAGCTGCCTTCTTCCTGGCCACGCTGCTCATTGGCCTGGCTGTGCGCCTGTACTATGGCAGTCGCTAGCCCCTTACCACCTCCACCCTGATTCCTGACCTGTAGATTGGGCGCCACCATCGGAGCCACCTCCCAGTGCTGACCCCTCCCCTCAGCAGCCCTGTAACAAGTGCCTTGCGAGAAAAGCTGGGGAAGTGCGAGCAGCCATGTCAGTCTCTGGAGGTAGGTGGATGGAGGGTTGAGCCTGGGAGACTTGAAGCCTGGGTTTGGTTACGGAAACTCTTACACCCCCAGAAGTTCTTCCTGACTAAGGAATTAGGGGAGCATCAGTTCATGGGCCTGAGAAATGATACCGTGCCTGATGGGAGGAGGTGCCCTGCCTCAACCTGCATGAATGCAGTTTCTTAAAGTGGGGTGTGGGCAGCAGTTGGCTTTCCTTGCCTACTGTGGTTACCCCAGCAGACCCTCCGTCCCCAGGCCTGGTGCTGGCTGCTCCAGCCCAGCCATGGTGCATGACTCCCCCATAACATACTCACCCCCCACTGTCATGTAGGAAAGCCCAGTTGCTGCAGATTATACGCCCATCACCCAGGCCTCTGCCACGCTCCCCTAGCTGCAGCAGCACCTGGAAATAATGCCCCCGCTAGCTCCACATCCAGCCTTTGTTCTGGAAACCTCAGAGAGGACTGGGGCTTGACTCATCTCAGGGAATGTTGCCCCTGGGCCCTGGCTTAAGCCTACACTCCTGACCTCTCTGCTCACCCTAAGGGCTCTCTCGAAGCCCACTGCCCCCTCTATAGCTTCTAGGAGGTACCATCCTTCCCACTCTGGGTCCTGCCCTTTCCTAGCAGTGTCCCAGCTCCCAACATCCTAGGGAAACTCTACACAGAGTGACCTGGGACCAGGCACAGGGAAAATTGTATAGCTCAGTCAGTGTCTGTATAAGCAATAAGGTCTTAATAAAGTGCTCTGGGATATAGGTGGTTCCTACAATTGGCCATAATTGTCCTGTGTCTTTTGTGTTGCATAGCTCCTCTCAAACATAATTTCATTCCTCTGGTGCCCTGAGTATCTTAATCCTGGGGTGACTTATTGACTAAGAGAAGAGGCTGTTTTCTCCCAGCTGTTGCTAATAGCATTGTTTCCTTTGAGAATGCCATGGAGCCAAGACTCTTTTCTGTCACGGAGCTTTGGAAGTTTCTCTGAAGCATAAAACTTGGGCCCTGGAGAATTTGGAAGGAGTCTTGGGAATAGATAGTGTTGGGCCTAGCAAGGCAAACTGCAGACTGTAGGCTAGAGAACTCTTAGGACTCAAGGTGGTCTCCTTTCTCATCTCTGGATCCCTCGCTGATATTCCTGCCTGTCATCTCTTCTCATGACCAGAGGAATGTCAGGCCCTGCTCCCGTGGTAGAATACCTGGTAAGCTTGTGGGAAAAAAAAAGAGAAGTCCCAGTCCTGCTGAAGCAGAATCTTAGGGAGTGAGGTTTGGGAATCTTTTATTTTCTTTATTCCTTTTTTTTTTTCTTTTCCTTTCAGTAAGCTTCCTAGGTGATTCTGATGCACACTGCAACTTGTGAACTACTGTTGCTGGCAGTGTAGAACTACAGCCAACCAGGCTTGAGTTTTAATTCTGGCTCTGTCACCTATTGGCTGACTGTCCTTGAACAGTTACTTAACCTCTCTTAGCTTTAGTTGGCTTATCTCTGAAATGGGGGCATCAAATGATACCTACTACTATAAAGGGGACTGGAAATGGCTAAATCAAATAAGGGATGTTAGTGTGCTCAGCAGGAACTGGCACAATGAGACCTAGTTAGTGGTGTTATTAATTATCCATAAGGAAGGTTAGCTTGGCTGTTGTGTCCCAACTCCTCTCCTAGGACATTTACGAATGAGGAGAGAGGAGACTGCCCCTGAAGGATTCCTGATCCCCACGTTTCTCCTCAGGGCGGGGATCCAGCATGCCTGCTCCCAGTCTAGTCTGCTGAAGTCGCTGGCTCTGGGCTTGGAGCTCCTGGTTCTGCGTGGCCACGTTGATGGTGTCTTGCAGGATGCCAGCCAGCAGGCTGCGATAGTGTTGCTCTGCGGCCATGGCCTGTTCCTCCCACAGCCCCCGCCAGGCTCAGAATACCTGTGCGCAGATTCAGAGATCCCTATCAGTCAGCCAGCCTTGGAACCAATTCAAGGCCTGCCCTCTGTCCTCACTGACCTGCAGCACGTGGCATGTCCAAGCCCAGGCAGCCTGCATGTGCAGATCATAGAGGGCTGTCAGGTCCTGTAGTGTCCCGTTCTGCCTGAAGGGCCTCCAACTGGAGTCTCAGCCCCGTCCACTCCCGGCGCCATCTCTCCCTCTCCTCGGAAGTCTTCAGTGATAATACATACACTTTGTTGAGCGCAACCTGTGTGCCAGGCTCTGCTCTACTTACTTTATATTATTATTTCGTTTTATCTAATGGTAACCTTTGAGGTAATTGCCATTTTACAGATTTGGAAACAGTGGATCAGAGAAGTGACCTAACTTGACCAAATTCACATGGCTAGTGAGGGACAGAACTGAGATGACACATGCATTTCAATAGTTCACCATCGTCCTTGGGGTAAAGTCCAAATCTAGAGGCGTGGCACACGCTGATCTCTTTAGCCTTGTTTCTGACCATGCACCTGCCAGGCTCCAGCCAGATGGACAGTTTGCAACACCCAGAACCTATTTTGCCATTGCTTCCGTTTGGACTTTTGCTCATACAGGGTTCTCTCCTAAGGGCATGTCTCCCACCTTCCCCTGATCCGACCTCTGTGCACAAAAGTTTTGTTTCTTGTTTAAACAAGGTCTGTTTACTTAGTGCCTCCATGTGATGAGCACAAACTGCCCTGTTGATCTGAGTCTAGTGAATTTCTCTGGCTAATTTGTTTGTCCTTTAAGTCTCAGCTTAGATGCCATCTTCTCTGCTCCACTCCAGCCTGGGCCAGGTACACCTGTTTGTTCCCACAAGTCACTAGTTCCCTCATTTATAGCACTTAGCACTGAGAATTGCATCGTCTATCCCCCACAAAGCTGTGAGGGCCATGAGAGAGGTTGTGGTCCAGTCTGCTGTGATTGATGCTAGATCCCAGCACAGTACCTGGCCAGGTTAGAAGGAGCCTCAAGCGACTTCCCTGCTGGTCCAGCGGTAAAGAATCCGCCTTGCAGTGCAGGGGATGTAGGTTTGATCCCTGGTCAGGGAACTGGATCCCACATGCCTCAGCTAAGACCTGGCACAGCCAGATAAATAAATAAATTTTTTTAATTAAAAAAAAAAAGTATGGTTCACTCACAGGGAAAAAAGAAAAAGAAATAAATAAAAACTGTCCCTGAGGACACAGACACTGGATTCAGTAGACAAAGACATTAAATCAACTGTCTTAGATATTTTCAGAAAACTAAATCAAGAAAATGATGTCTCACCAAGGCTGGCTCCTCTGTCAACTCCCAGTTCCCTCTTTCCCACCCAACTTCTAGCTTCACTGCTATCTTGGGAATTTTCCTAAAAATTTTGTGGTGGGAGAAGGGGAATAAAGATAAAGAAAAAAAAAAAGAAAATGATGTCTCAGTGACTATCAATAGAACAATAGAAATTATAAAAATGGGGCTTCCCTGATGGTGCAGTGGTTGAGAATCCGCCTGCCGATGCAGGGGACGCGGGTTCGTGCCACGGTCTGGGAAGATCCCACATGCCGTGGAGCGGCTGGGCCCGTGAGCCATGGCCACTGAGCCTGTGCATCCGGAGCCTGTGCTCCACAACGGGAGAGGCCACAACAGTGAGAGGCCCGCATACCACAAAATAAAAAAGAAAAAGAAAAAGAAAAATTATAAAAAGGAACCAAGTAGAAATATGGCAGCTGAAGAGTACAATAACTGAAATTAGAAATTCACTAGAGGGTAGATTTGAGCAGACACAAGAATTTCAACAAATCTGAAGATAGGTCAAATAAAATTATCCAGTCAGAGGAGCAGAAAGAAAAAAGAATGAAGGAAAATGAACCTAAGAGACCTGTGGGCTGCCATCAAGTGTACAAACATATGCATAATGCGAGTCCCAGAGGGAGAAGAGAAAGAGAAAAGGACAGAAATAATATTTGAAGAAATAACGCTCAAATATTCCCCCAAACTTATGAAAGGCGTGAATCTACACATCCAAGAAGCTCAACAAATTCCAAGGAGGGTATACTCAAAGAGATCTACGCCAGGACAGATTATAATCAAACTGTCAAAATCCAAAGTCAAAGATCTTGAAAACAAGAGAGAAGCAGTTTATTATGCACAAGCGATCTTCAGTAAGATTAAAAACCAATTTTTCATCAGAAACTATGGAGGCCAGAAGGCAGTGAGATAACACAGTTAAAGTGTTGAAAGAAAAAAAAAAACCTGTCAACTAAGATTTCTGTATCTGGCAAGACTATCCTTCAGAAATGTAAGAGAAAGTAAGATATGCCCAGATAAACAAAAATTGAGGGAGTTCATTGCTAGTAGACCTGCCTTACAAGAAATACTAAAGGGAGCAAATCCTTCAGCATGTCAAAGATGAGGAAAGGAGGAGACTCTGATGCTCTCCTGGGCCTCCACATCCATATTTCAGCCACCTACCCAAGCCTTCCCCAAAGCTGTTAAAAGACTCCATCAGACTTACAGGGCTCCTGGGAGCTGCAGGATCCGCAAGGCTCCTCGCCACATGCCCTGGGTCCCAGGCCCCTCAGGAGGGTCAGGCCATGGGCAGGACATGGTGACAGTGAGCAGAGAGCAGGCACTGTGGAGGAGATCAAAGGATCAGGCCAGATGGCTAGGGGGTGGGGGTGGGTGAAGGCACCCGCCTGTCCTCACCTGCCTTCACCACCTGAAGCCTGCAAGTACAGCTCTGAGGCAGCTTTTGAGTCAGACACCTCCACTTCACTGGCATTTTCTACCACCCTGGAGGAAAGGAAGGCTGATCTCAGCTCCTAAGCACAAGGGTTCTGTCCAGCCCCCCCAGAATCTCTGCATGGGGATCCCATGGGGGCCCAATAGCCTATAAGAATCATCCCCAAGACTCCAAGCTCAGTATATCCCCTAAAAGCCTCTCATCTTCATGATCTTATTTTTTCTCCTATCATCTGCCCAGTGAGGGAAACAGGGTAGTTGGGATTGCTCCCATTTTATAGATGGAGAAACTGAAGTTCTGCTCCGTGAGATGCTCAGATCACGTGGGATGGTAATGACTGAGTTGAAGAGGTGTAAGTGGATGGGGTGGTGAGAAGAGTGAGAGGTTATGGAGATATGGGATGAAGGGAAGATGGTGAGAGGGAGTCCTGGGGGCAAACCCCAAACCTGTAAGCATGACCCCAAGTTCATAACTTTCCTTCCCTGGGGTGGCAGTGGCGAGAAGCCTCCAATGGCTTGGTTTGGGGTGTCAGCCCTGCCTTAAGACAAGCACCCTCAGACCCCGTTGGGGTCTGGACACTCACAAGCCCAGAGGGGCCACATCCAGCACCGACAGGTTCTCTGTCCCTGGAGCAAGCAGGTCCCGACTCCTCCCACTGGTGCTGAGCTGGGATCACACAAGCACAACATCTGTTACAAACCGAACCTTTCCCCAGCCTTTGGCTCATGTGATCCTCCCGCCTTGGCCCTGTGAGCCAAGCAGGGCACCAAAATTCAGCCATCTCAGGCAGGAAAAAGGAGACCCCAGCAAGGCAAGCCAACAGTGGTGAGCAGCAGAGATTCAAACTCTTCAGGCAGCCCCTGAGCCTCGGGCTCTTTGGCAGCATCACCATGGCCTTGGCTCCCCGGGTTTCCCCTCCCCCCAGGGCCTCACCTGCACTAGGCTAAGAGTACTAAGCACGGCATCAGAGCTTCTTCAAACAGTATCTGCAGCAGCTGAAGAGGAGAAGGGTGAGTGAGGATTGAGAAAGGATTAACCTGTTTTTCAACATTTCCTGAGGACAAAGTCTATGCCTGGCCCTGTGCTAGGTGCTATGGACTTGGTGGCCAGGACAAAAATAGCCCCTGGCCTTGTGGTTCACAGCAAGCCAGACAAGTGAGCAGACATTTTCAGTGGGACCTCCTGTTTGCTAGGGTAGGGGCTCATGACAACGTTTTGAGGCAACTATTTTAGTTTGGGGGCATTTTGATGAAGCCTAAAAACAAAATGTTTATGATCATTGTTAGTATTACTAAGAACAGTGAAAAGTAGACTTCCTTGAGTATATGATCTTTGCACATCACCCCTCCTTGACTCTCACCTCACGGACCCCAGCCTCCCACCTTCCCTGACCTCTCAATAGCTTCGTGATTGACACTGGCAAAACATCCTGTATGGACCACAGGGTGCTATAGGAACCCCAAGGAGAGGCACCTAGTCCAGCTAGGGTGGGGAGGGGAAAGTTCTCGAAGGTCTCCTGGAGGAGCCAACACTTGAGTCTCATAACAACTATGACTGGTGCATCCTCTGGGACTCACCTGAGGCACAAGCCAGGGTGCCTCTGTTTCTCGACCCCGAAGCAGCAGGGCCACACTGTACCCTCGGCCCACCGAGCCCAGCATGCACTGGACTCTTGCTAGCAACTCTTGCTCTGCCTCCTGCAGGGAGACACAGGCACATCTCCGACTTAGGTGCCTGCCCAGCCTGCCCTGACCAGAGAGCTTGGGAAGCACTCAGCACTCCAGGATCAAGGGTCCTGAGTGCTCCAACCCTCCTCCCATCGCCCTACCAGACCCCCCTACCTGAGGAGCATCAGAACCCAGGACTCTGTCAAAGGTGATGCATTGTTCCTGTGAGCAGGACTGGAGTCAACAGTATCACTCCCATCTTCCCTGCACTTACCCACACCCCATCCCAGCCCATCCCATCTCTACCTGACTCTCCAGAATCCCATGCTGACACAGGCGGATGCTCTTGGGCCCCTCCAGGAGGAGCCTGGGGCAACAGGTCTCCTCGGGGCCTGAGACAGGTGGGCTTCATATCAGCTCTCATGGGGGAAACTGAACTCCCAGGACTCCTGAGTCCTGCCCTCAACCTTTGCCTCAGTTTCCTAATGTGAGATGGCTTCGCCCTCCCCCTCTCCCAAGAGGCTCTCCCAGGCTGCGTTACCTCTGAGATGAATGTGTGGAGGCTTCTTACCAGATCTTCTCCTTCGCTCTACACCCACCACCACGGTCAGCCTGGTCTGTGGGTTGTCAGTGAGGACTGAAGGGGCTGAGCTGCCCCGGCCCAAAGCAGCCCCTGTGCTCATCGCCTCTCCACACTCCATGGCTTCTGTGCCTCTCAGATTCCCCTCAATAATTCATCTCCCTGATCTGAGGGCTCTGGGTGGGGCCTCTAAACAATAACTTACCATAGGAGGTGACAGACCTCTCTTTTCTGAGTGAGCCAGACTATTGCATGGAATTATTATTTTTTCCCTCTTATGCAAAATTTCAGACATATATAACTGTGGAGAGAATAGTTTAATGAGCTTCCAGTCACTCAGCTTCAGCACTTATCAACTTCTGGCCAGTCTTATTCCTTCTGTTCCCCCTTCCACCCCAGTGGATTCTTTTGAAGCAAATCCCAGACACCTTATATTTCACATAGCTATTTCAGTATGTATTTATAAAAGATAACTATCTTTTTAAAAAATGACAGCTTTGTTGAGATATAATTCATATACCATACAATTCACCCACTTGAAGTGTATTATTCAGTGGTTTTTAGTAAGTTTGCAGATATGTGTAACTCTTACCACAGTTAATTTTAGAACGTTTCCATCACTTTATAAAGAAACTTGCTTTCCTTTACTATAACCTCCCTACCCCCCACCCTATCCTGACCCTTAAACAACCACTCATCTACTCTCTGCCTCTATAGATTTGCCTATTCTGGACATTTCATATAAGCAGACTCACATAATATGTGTTCTTTCTGTGACTGGCTTTTTTCTTGTTTTCCAAGGTTCATCCATGATGTAGCATGTATTAGTACTTCTTTCCTTTCTGTGGCTGAATAATGTTCCATGTAGGATGAAATTACTTCTGTCACCAACTACCCAGAGTTTGGCCAAACTTCACAGGTAAGAGCACAGTTGCAATAAGACTGCCCTAAATTCAGACGCTAGTCTCAAGCTCAGGAGTTCTCACTTTGACTAGCTATCTATGCTCCCAGGTATTCCCACTACTCCTGCAGCTTCCATAATTTGCTGGAATGACTTCAGAACCCAGCAAAGCATTATAGTTACTGTATCTGACACCAATTCTCTAACACTGACTGGGTGTCCTACATTTCAATCCAATTCTGATACTAATGTTGACTGAAAAAAATGCACAACCTGTGAGTTGTGAGTTAAGTTTTATTTGGGGTAAAATTAGGACTATAGTCCAGTAGACAGCATTTCAGATTGCTCTGAGAAGCTGCTCCAAAGAGGTCGGGTGGGGGGGTCAGTATATATGTGATTTTGGTGCAGGGGGAGTACGTGCAATCAAGCACATATTTTTTTGCAGGAGGTTTCTGCTAGTCTCGTGAAGGTTACTGCTAGTCACTAGGAGCAGGTGTCACCATGAAGGATGATTTTAGTGCTTTTCTAGGTACAAGGAGATGCAACAATTGGACTCATAAAATTGTCTCCTGAAAATATGTATCTGAAGACCTGTTTTGCCAGTTTTTCCCAGAGCACAGAGTGCCTCATTCCTCATCTCCACCCTGAACTCCTTTCAGGGGGTGTTGAAGGTCAGCAGTTGCAGCAGCTCATACTTTGATCCTTGTAGAGGTAGATGGCAAGCGCCAATTTGTAGGTGACACTAACTACTTGGAGTTAGCGCTAGATCCCACAAGTTAAAATGCAAGGTCCTCAGTAAGACCTCTTATTTCAGGTTCCAGCCACAAGTGGGATCCCCAGGTTACTTGTAATACTGCCTGACTTGGCTACAGATTCCTGGGTTCCCACAACCAACCCTCAGGTTCAATAATTCACTAGAATGACTCACAGAACTCGGGAAAGTGCTCTATTTATGATTACCTTTTTAAAATTATAAAGCATGCAAGTGAACAGTCAGATGAAGAGTTATGTAGGACAAGGTCTGGAAGGGTCCTGAGTGGCAGGAGCTCCTGTTCCTGTGGAGTGAGGGTATGCCTTCCCAGTACATCAATGTGTTCACCAACCAGGAAGCTCTCTGAGCCTCATTGTCCAGCGTTTTTCGATGAGATTTCATTATGTAGGCATGATTAATTAAATCATAGGCTATGTGATTGAATTCAACTCCAGCCCTTCAATCTGCATGGTTTTTCTTTTTTTGACCGTGCTGCATGGCATGCAAGATCTTAGTTCCATGGCCAGGGATCAAAACTGTGCCTCCTGCAGTGGAAGCACAGAGTCGTAATGACTGGACCACCAGGGAAGTCCCTGCATGGTTTTTTTTTTTTTTTTTTTTTTTTTTGCGGTTCGCGAACCTCTCACTGCTGTGGCCTCTGGCGTTGCGGAGCACAGGCTCTGGACGCGCAGGCTCAGCGGCCATGGCTCACGGGCTTAACGGCTCCGCGGCATATGGGATCCTCCCGGACCGGGGAACGAATCCGTGTCCCCTGCATTGGCAGGCGGACTCTCAACCACTGCACCACCAGGGAAGCCCTGCATGGTTGTTTTTGTCTAGTGAGTAACCTCTTTCATCCTGAAGCTATCTAGGAACCCTGCCAGAAGTCACCTCATTAGTATAACAGAGAGACTCCTATTGCTCAGGAAATTCCAAAGGTTTTTGAAGCTTTGTGCCAGTAACTGAAGACAAAGACCAGATAAGTTCTTTATTATATCACAAGCCATTCTCTGGTTTTTCACCAAGGATCTGTTATAGCCAAAAGGATCATACCTGTCTGATCATCTACATTTGGTGTACGTCTATATAACAGGTAGAGCAATAGTAACAAGATGAATATGCCTAACGTCTGGAGGAATCAGTATGGGGTAGGCATAGGAGGCTTGTATTTTCCCATACATTTGACTATCAATATTAATATTGTAGTCTTACCAACAACGCCAGTGTTATATCTCGTCGTGTAGCTGTTACGTGAAAAATGAGTAATTAGTTTAGTCCATCATTATATTTTATTATCAAAATGTCTCCCACAGCAAGGCCACTCAGGTTTGCAGTCTTCTCCTATATCTCATCAGGTTCCAAAGCAAAAGTGGTCTCAGGATTAGATGGTTTCACCCTGAGACATCTGGTATAACTGAACTAAGGGACATCCCATCTTTTTCTCTGAGCCTCTTTTGAAGCATTAGTATAATATTGGATTTCCTTCATTGCATAACCTATTTATTTGTTCCCTTATTCTCAGCTTCTGTTCCTCCTAAAAGTTCATACGGATTTCAGCAGATGCTGAATAGTCAGAACAATCTTATAAAAGAAGAACAAAGTTGGAGGACTCACACTTCCTGATTTCAAAACTTATTGTGAAGCAATAGTAACCAAGACACTGTGGTACTGGCATAAGAACAAACATAGAGATCAGTGAGAGAGCAGAGCAGTAAGGGTCCAGAAATAAACCCATGTTTCTATGGACAGCTGATTTGACAAGGACATCAAGAACATTCAATGAGGAAAGATTAATCTTTTTAACTAATGGCTCTGGGACACCTGGACATCCAGATACGGATGAATGAAGTTGGACCCTTTCCTCAGACCATATAGAAAAATTAACTCAAATCGATCAATTTCCCAAATTTAAGAGCCAAAACTATAAAACTCATAGAAGAAAATACAGAAATTAATCCTCATGACCTTTAATCTGGCAATGAGTTCTTAGATATGATACCAAAAGCAAGCACAACAGAAGAAAACATGATAAACTGAATTTCATTAAAGTTAAAAACTTTTGTGCATCAAAAGACATTATCAAAAATATGAAAAGACAGCCTACAAAATGGGAGAAAATATTTGCAAATTATATATCTGATGATGATCTAGTATCCAGGATATATAGAGAGCTCCTACAACTCAGCAACAAAAAGACAAACAACTCAAGTAAAAAATGAGGGAAAGACTTGAATAGCCATTTCTCCAAAGAAGATATACACAGTGCATAAAAGGGTGCTCAACATCATTATACATTAGTGATATGCAAAAAGACAAACAACAGTTAAAAACTAGGAAAAAAATTTGAATAGATAGTTCTCCAAAGAAGCTATACAAATGGCCAACAAGCATGTGAAAAGATGCTCAAAATCCTTGGTCATTAAAGAAATGCAAATCAAAAACGTAATGATGTACCACTTCTTACTCACTAGTATGGCTCTAATAAAAAGAAAAAAACTGATTCAGTTGATACACACAACTGAAAATATAAATTTTCAGGGCATGTATTGCTTTTAAAAAATATACATTTATTTATTTGTTTGTTTTTATTTTTGGCTATGTTGGGTCATAGTTGCTGTGCACAGGCTTTCTCTAGTTGCGGCGAGCGGGGGCTACTCTTCCTTGTGGTGGGCGGGTTTCTCATTGCAGTGGCTTCTCGTTGCGGAGAACGGGCTCTAGGTACACAGGCTTCAGTAGTTGTGGCACGTGAGCTCAGTAGTTGTGGCTTATGGGCTCTAGAGCTCAGGTTCAGTAGTTGTGGCACCCGGACTTAGTTGTTCCATGGCATGTGGGATCTTCCCAGGCCAGAGCTTGAACATGTGTCCCTTGCATTGGCAGACAGATTCTTAATCACTGAGCCACCAGGGGAAGCCCCAGGGCACGTATTGCTTTAAATGCATAGTAGAACTTGCTGCCAGACCAGATGCATTGAAAAAAAACAAAACCACCTCCTTTCTATAGCCATTGAAACAAAGTTTACTGTTCTGTTTTAACAAGTTTGTATTGTATTTTGCATTGACACACATCTGCTTATTTAAAAAACAACATCCTTTTGGTAGTAATGGTTCAGCACAAATAGGTATTACAGCTTGATGTTTGTGTGCTCTAATTCTCAGTGTTCTTTGATTCCAGGTCTTATAGAGCAGTTAAGGCAACTGTAATGGCATTTTTGAAATGTATTGTAAAATAAAAAGAGATAACGTAATTAAAAAGAAAACTGTTGGTGAGAAGATGGATAAATAAGAATGCTCATACATTTTTTAAAATTAATTAATGTATTTTTGGCCACGTTGGGTCTTCGTTGCTGTGCTCTGGCTTTCTCTAGTTGCATCGAACCGGGGCTACTCTTAATTGCGGAGTGCGGGCTTCTCATTGCAGTGGCTTCTCTTGTTGTGGAGCATGGGCTCTAGGCGCGTGAGCTTCAGTAATTGTGGCACGCGGGCTCAGTAGTTGTGGCTCGCGGGCTGTAGAGGGCAGGGTTAGCAGTTGTGGCGCACAGGCTTAGTTGCTCCACGGCATGTGGGATCTTCCCAGACCAGGGCTCGAACCCGTGTCCACTGCATTGGCAGGCGGATTCTTAACCACTGCACCACCAAGGAAGTCCAAACCCTCATACATTGCTGATGGGAATGTAATATGGTGCAGCTGCTGTGGAAAAGAGTTTGGAGGTTCTTCAAAACATTAAACATATAATTACCATATGATCCAGCAATACTTCTCCTAGGTATATATTCAAGAGAACTGAAAAGAGGTATATAAACAGATTTGTGTACTAAAATGTTCATAGTAGCATCATTCACAATAGCCAAAAAGTGTCCATCGATAGATGAATGAATAAACAAAATGTAGTTTATAATACAATGGAGTATCATACAGCCATAAAAAACAATGAAGTGCTGACACATGCTACAACATAGATGAACCTTGAAAACATTATACTAAGTTAAATAAACCAGACACAAATACTGTATGATCCCACTTATATTAAATATCTAGAATAGCCAAATTCATAGAGACAGGAAGTAGACTTGATGTTCCCAGGCTCTAGGGGGAGGGGAAATGGAGAGTATTTGCTTAACGGGTACAGAGTTTCTCTTGGGGTGACAAAAAAATTCTGGAAATTGTGGTGATGGTTGCACAATACTGTGAATGTAATTAATACCGCCGTACCTTACACTTAAAAATGGTTAAAATGGCAAATTTTACTATATATATATTTTTACCAGAATAAAGAGAAAAAGTTTATATCTTATTCCTATCTTCATACAATCATGCTGTTTCCTTCATCTTAATGAAGATTATCTTATGAACATAACATCAATCATACTCCATGGTGAAAGACAAAACTTTCTAAGATCAGGAACAAGACAGGGCTGCCCACTTTTGTCACTTCTATTTAACATAGTACTGGAAATCCTAGGCAAAGAAGTTAGGCAGGAAAAAGAAACAAAAGACATCCAAACTGGAAAGGAAGAAGTAAAATTATCTTTGTTCACAGATGACATGATCTCATATGTAGAAAATCCTGAAGATTCCACACAACCTGTTAGAACGGATAAACAAATTCAGCAAAGTTGAAGCATACAAACCAACAAACAAAATCCAGTGAGTTTTGTAAAAAAAAAAAACAAAACAGAAACGTCAATTAAATAGAGTTGGGAGACCAGAAGGGACTGCTTCATGCCCTGAGACCTTAGCAGAGCCCAACAGGAAGAAGAAAGACTCCATTTTTACTGGCAAGGAGCCCTCCCACCTTCCTTTTCCTCTGTATAAAAGTGTTCTCCTACCTTTGCCATACAGAAACTTGCATGTATTGATAGCTCGCCGTGGTTGCAGATCCCTGAATTGCAATTCTCTGCTGATCCCAAAGAAACCTGTCTTTGCAGGAGAACTATCTGGCAGTCTATTTGTTTCAGTTCAGCAGTTTCTATACACTAACAATGAACAGTCTGGGAAGGAAATTAAGAAAAACAATTCCATTTACAAAGCATCAAAAAATAAAGTACTTAGAAATTAACTGAAGACATGGAAGACTTACAATGAAAACTACAAAAATTGCTGAAAGAATTAAGACACAAGTAAATGGAAAATCATCCCATATTCATGGATTGGAAGACAATATTATTAGGATATCAACACTCCCCAAGGCAAACTACAGATTTAATTAAATCCCTGTCAAAATCTAATGGCATCTTTGCAGAAATAGAAAAATACATCCTAAGATTCATATGGAATCTCAAAGGAGCCCAAAGAACCAAAACAATCTTGAAAAAAAGAATAAAATTGGAGATCTCACACTTGCTGATTTCATAACCTATTACAAACCTACAGTAATCACAACAGTGTGGTACTGGCATAAAAACAGATATATGGACCAATAGAATTGAATAGAAAGCCCAGAAATAAAACCTCACATATATGATCAAATGATTTTTGGCAAGGGTGCCAAGACCATTCAATGTCTTTTCAAAAAATGGTATTGGGAAAACTGTCTGTCCACATGCAAAAGTGTTGGGAGGCAGAGATATTGAATAATATCCACCGAACTGAAAAAGAACTTTGAGACCAAAAAACAAAGCAGGCAACCCCATAAAGTGCAATTTTGAAGTTTATTGTGGGTACTGACATACAGCCTTATTACATAATGCGTATTGTGAACTTACATACAGCTAGGATCCAGAGGCATTCACAGCTGCGCTCTGCGAAGGGGATACCTTGGATTTAAAGGAGCCAAAGCGAAAAACGGACTTGGACTACTAAGTAAGATGCACATCTGCATCCAAGGGAACTGGGGCTTTTTCCTCCTGGGGGGGTCTCATGACCATTAACCATCTGTGTCAACAAAAGGCATTCTTCCAGTTTTCATATCACATGAAGGCAAGAGTAAAAGTTGTTAGGAAAGTAATCTGGCTTGGGTGCACTCCTTGTGAGTAGACTAAAGCTCAGTTGTGCAGAAAGGGGAGGGGCAAGGCTGTGGGCCTAAGATGGAGCTGACAAAATGGAGTCAGTGTGGTTCAGCTACATAGATTGGCGGTTTATTTAGCTGTCCCTATGACTCTTTGAGCCCATGGTCTGATAACCTGTGTAACTCTCCCATCAATGTTCATTTGCATTCTCCATTCCTATCTGTGTGGTTCTGGACACTGGAGGGAGGCAGGCTGGAGGGCTATGTTTACATGCCTCATCCCACTCCTCTTGAGGTCCCCCTTGAGGCAGATACCTAGATCTCTGCTGGGTGTGGCTGCCTCCTTGATGTAATGAAGAAGGGACCCTTAGAAGGACTAGTACCTCTTGGCTGATGTCCTGGGTCGCTGAGATAATGTGGTTCAGAGGACATATACTATTAATTGCCCTGTGCAGGGGTCTGAGAAGCTGTGAGGGGTCTAAAGTGTTGTCCTGTTTGCAAATCAAAGAACGATTATACACACATATACTAACATAGTCACAAGATCTCTGTTTCAGAGACAGGCTGTTAAATGACAGCATCTTGTATCAGTTCCCCAACTCCCCATTACATGACACAGTGAAAGCCAGTGTATCTGTGTGTGCAGAGGGGCTGTACGCTACAGGAGAGGAACACTGAAATTATAAAACTCAGAGCTTATGTAGAACAAGTGACATAGCTGTCTCTCCTCACTGGAGGTTGGAGGAAAAAAAGAGAGTGAGAATAAGCAAATGGCTCTGGGTTTTATTACCTTGGAAAGGGAGAAGCTGACTCTTGGAAAATGCACCAGAGAGGAAACATTCTGTATCCTCCTAGGCATGTTTACCATTCAAACATCCTTTAACAGGTGCCAGTAATCTGTTCAGAAAGCCCGCGTTGGGGCAGAAACCCTTGGTTCTCCCACACAGCCCTAGACAGGCGACTTTTCCCTGCCCTTTCTGCCCCTGTAGTTCTTTTCTAAGTAAGGGCAGGTATGGTTTCTAGGGAGTTAGGATGAAGAAAGTTTAAGTGTAATGGATTCGCTATCCAACAATCTGCCCAGTAAACGTCTGTTGAGTGAATGACACGGTCCTGCTGTATAAGATTTTAATGAAGATGGGGCAGAGGGTTGGTTGGTTGAGATGTCCTGACGAGGCTCTCCCACAGCCAGGGCAATCTGAGCCAATTCATTCCTCTCCCCCCTCTCCCCTGGGCCTTAGGCAAAGGCCCCGGCTCCCTGAAGCAGTGCCAGGGCTCCTGACACCCCGATGGTCAAGGCGGAACATGCACAGACTGGGACCACGCCAGAGCTCTTCAGGTCTCCTTGGTGCTTGAGGGATTCAGGGGCCAGAAAGGGATTCCCGTCCAGCGTCAGGTTATTTACCTCGGGCAGCTCGTCTGGCCGCGGCGCCCTGCTTAGCCTGTTGCAGCTGAGATCAAGCACGCTGAGCTTGGGCGGCAGTCCTTTAGGCACTTGCTCCAGCCCCGCGAACGACAAGTTGAGAGAGCTCAGTGAGCTGGGCCACACACACGAGGTAGCGTCCGGGGCGGTGGCGCGCAGCGAGTTGTGGCTGAGGTCTAGTCGTTGGGGTTGCACACTCGCCGCCGCCAGCGCAGCGCACACGCTGCTGAGCGTCTCCATCCCCGCGTTGCGTAGCGCTAGACCTTGGAGGGCGGGGAACTTGTGCGGACAGAGAGCTGCAGTCAGCCCGCGCTCGCCGAGTCCAGGATTGTCAGACAGGTCTAGGCTGGTGAGGGCCTGGAAGGTGGGGAGCTGTGCGCAGGCAAAGGCAAGCGAGTGTGCTTGCGCGATGTTCAGTACCTTGAGACCAGGCTTGAGCCACCGCTGCAGTTCGCCGAGCCAGGCACCTCCTGTTGCCCACGACACGTTACGGAGACTGAGGGTGGAGAGCGCAGGCCCAGTGGCTTCCAGAGGCGGCGGCGGCATCGGTCCGGTTACCTCCAGGTCCTCAAACGTCAGTTCCTTGAGGCGGGAGTAACCGAGCTCACGCAGAAGGGCGACCAGAAGCAGAGCAGGAACCTGGACAGCGCCCAACGTGAGCCGCCGCAAGGGCAGAACCTTGATCGTGTCAGCGAACCGCTTCGAGTCGGCGTCGGCGCTCGTTAGAAACTGTTCCAGGCTGCGGCCGCCTCCACGGATCTCCACCTCGACAGCAACAATACACTGCAAGGCGCTAGACCAGTCAGGCTTCGGGTCCGTGAAGTTGCAGACGCAGCGGGAATCTTCTTCGTCCAGCTTGCAGGGCTCTGGTGTGGCCGCAGACACACGCAGCAGTGGCAGCAGTAGCAGCAGCAGACAGGGCACGCACACCTGCGAAGACAGCGGAGGTCAGGGCAGGTCCTGCCGGGCCCTAAGGTTCCCCGAGTAGCCCTCCTTCGGCCCCAAGAGCATACACTCACCATGGTCGATAGGTCCTCAGAACCTCTGCCTCTCCAGCTGGCTCTGAGAATGGGCTGTAGCTTCTTTCCTTTACAGCGGCTCTCGTCGGCTTCCAGGCTCCACAAACCTATCTGTCCTTACTCTCTGGCAGTCTCTGAAAGTTTATATAACCCTGGGATGTCACTCCGTTCCCTCCTCTTTGAACCCTGTCACTCCCCACCTTCCTTCCTCCCAACCACCGCATCCGCTGTACTAGGAAATATTGCAGTGAATGATGTTGCCAGGAGAGGAAGTATCTTGCAAGGCGTCTAGGGCCCCCTGCCTCAGGCAGTGCCCTGATGACTCACAGGCCCCCAGCCTTGTCTGGAGGGGAAAGGAAGATCCCCAGTGCCTCAGGCCAGGACTCTCACGTCCCCTGCCTATAGCCCAGTGACTCAACCCGGGTAGTTTCCTTAACTTTTCCCTAGTCTTGGTAATTACTGTTAACCTCCTGTCACCCAAGTCCAACTCCCTGAATATCCTCAGGTATTTAACTGGATATTTTGTGGAAGAGACTGCAAACTTCATCTATTGACTCCAAGGGCTAGAATTAGGTTCAACAGAAGGAAGTTGGTCTGAGGAACAGCTCCCCACGCCCTCCTTTTTTTTTTTGCTGACTTGTTCTTTAAATTTGTTTATTAAGAACTAATAGCTTTTTTTTGTTGTTTTTTTTGGCTGCACGACATGTGGCATCATAGTTCCCCGACCAGGGATCAAACCCGTGCCCCTGCATTGGAAGAGCAGAATCTTAACCACTGGACTGCCAGGGAAGTCCCCTCACAATTTTTTAAAGTGATAGATTTCTTAAAAGTAGAGAAGTCTATGTGTTTAACAGAGACACATTGGCCAAGTCCCTCGCTCTCTTAGTTTCCACTTCCCCACCCTGAAATTTGAGAAATGAGATAGTCCTAAATATAATTTTCCCACTTGTACCTGGCTATCTCCTGCCCTTTCCCCAGCACGATTCCTATGCCCTAGGAATGAAAAGCTGGACCTATGTTGAATGAGGATTAATTAGTAACTCACCTGCTTTGTCAAGAAAAAAAAGCAAGTGTCCCAGAGGGTGGGGAATTGTTACCAAACCAGGTTTGTTTGCCCAACAGGCCAGTAAGCCAAACACTGAGATGCTTAGGTTTGTAGCAGAGAAAGGGTTTATTCACAAGGCATCTAAGTGAGGAGCAGGGAGAACAAGTCTCATATTCACCTCCCTGAAGGCAAGGGGTTTGGGATATTTATGGGTGATGGGTATAGGGTGGTTGGAGGTACAGGGGAAGGTGATTGGGGACAGGAAAAAGGTGAGGTAATCAGTATTCTGCTCAGGTGTATCTGAATTACATGCTTCTTCATGGGATGCATGCTCAGAAAGTGGTGGCATTAGCATGATCTGAGGGTGAAGTTTTGGCCTTCTGATGTCAAAAGGCCATCCATACAACACTCGCACAGGCCCAGTTGGAGGGTCAGTGGTTCCAAGCAGTCTTAATCAGCTGGAACATGACCTGGCAAGAGCTGACTCTAAGTTCCTGAAAGTCAACTTAAGGAACTGTTACTATAGCAACCCATATGTCAGAGGTGTTTACCACAGAGGGGAAGTTAAAGGAGTCTTGTGACATATTGTTTAAGCTACATGAGGGTGTATAATTTGCAGGAACAATTAAGGCGAGCTTGATTGGTGAAGGCAGGTTACACGATATTATTTATTAAGCAAGTTACAGTTCAAGGGATCTAACTGATGACTGCCCTCAACGTTAGAAGGACTATGCTTTTAAAACAGCCCTCACAAGTCTGAACTTCTGGATTTCTGGGCAAAGAGCTATATGAAAAACATTTGAATTCTCACTTCCCTTTTTCCAGAAGTAGCCACATCTGCCCACAATCCAAACAAGGAAGCCCCATCGGACCACACTGCTCCCTGTGTGTCCTGTTGGGCATGTTCTAATACCCGAAGCCATGCCTAAAGGCCAGACCATGTCACTGGGACATCCCTGAGGACCAAGATACGAGTATAGTTCAGTGTGAAATACACTGACTCTGCAGTCAGACAAAAAGGCTTGGAATCCCAGCTCTACGGTTAAGGTTGTAACAATAGCCCTTCATTGTTATTTTCTTCATCAGAGTCTCTGCATTCAGAAGACTCGGGCCACTGAAGCCTGGGTCCTCAGGAAATTCCATCACCTTAACAACAAGAACCTACTGTATAGCACAGGAACTATATTCAGTATCTTATAATAACCTATAATGGAAAAGAATCTGAAAAAGAATATATATATCTATCAGGTTGGCCAAAAAGTGCCTTCGGTTTTTAAGTAAAAATAAAAGACATTTTTTTCATTTTCACCAAGAACTTTATTGAACAACATATTCACCCTTTTGTTCCACTACCTTCTGCCATGTTTCAGGCAACTTCATAATTCTATCTTCCCAAAACTTTTTATCTTTTTGAGCAAAGAACTGTTCCAGGTGCCTTTTATAGTCCTCCAGGGAACTGAAATTTTTTCCATTAAGAGAATTTTGTAAAGACCGAAATAAATGGAAATCCGAAGGTGAATGTGTGGTGAATATGGCAGATGAATCAGAACTTCCCAGCCAAGCTGTAACAGTTTTTGTCTGGTCATCAAAGAAACATGCGGTCTAGCATTATCCTCATGGAAGATTATGCATTTTCTGTTGACTAGTTTCGTTTGCTTTTTGTCGAGTGCTGCTTTCACTTGGTTTAACTGGGAGCAGTACTTGTTGGAATTAATCGTTTGGTTTCCCGGAAGGAGCTCATAATAGAGGACTCCCTTCCAATCCCACCATATACACAGCATCACCTTCTTTGGATGAAGACCGTCCTTTGGTGTGGTTGATGGTGTTCATTTCACTTGCCCCATGATCTCTTCCATTCCACGTTATTGTATACAGTATCTGTAAACCCACCTAACATGATTCAAAATGGAGTAACACCTGTCAAGGGCACCTATTAAGTCTCTTTCAGACACCCAAGACCTGGAAAATTACTGAAGACTGCAAGTCTATTCTCCGAAAAACAACATCCTATAGACATACAGCCAGCCCCGGTACTGCTGTGGACCAGAATAGACATGAACCTACCTCCTTTTCCTGCACCTTGCCCTTTGAAGCCCAATAAAAAATTCAAACCCCACCCTTTGGTGCCAATGCCACCCTATGTGTCTGGCCCCTTTCCTCCCTTGGAAAGTGGAGGAATAAAAACTTTCTTTTCTTCCCTTGCTAATATTTCTGTGAATTCTTTCACAACTCGCGTTGGCTCACCTAACAGTATCCACTTTCCATTGCCCTTCACAATTTGTTTTAAAAACGGAACGTTTTCATTACGTTTTTTTTTTTTGTTTGTTTGTTTGTTTGTTTGTTTTTTGGCCGTACGCGGGCCTCTCACTGTTGTGGCCTTTCCCGTTGCGGAGCACAGGCTCCGGACGCGCAGGCTCAGCGGCCATGCGGGCCCAGCCGCTCTCCGGCATGTGGGATCTTCCCGGACCGGGACACAAACCTGTGTACCCTGCATCGGCAGGTAGACTCTCAACCACTGCGCCACCAGGGAAGCCCCTTTCATTACGTTTAAGTAGAGAATCGCATGCGGAAATATGGTCAAGAAGTTTCTTTTCCCTCCGCTTAACTTATGTGGAACCCAAACATCAAAGTGATTAACATAAACAAGCTGGTGCAAATGATTTTCAACGCTTGAGTTGGGTATTTTGAGTATGTCGGCTACCTCCCACGTGGTGTAACGTTGATTGTTTTTAATTAATGTCTCGATTTGATGGCTATCAACTTCAACTGGTCTACCAGACTGTGGAGCATCGTCCAGTGAGAAATCTCCAGCATGAAACTTCGCACACCACTTTTGACGTGTTCGATCAGTCACAGCACCTTCTCCATACACTGCTCAAATCCTTTTTTGCGTTTTGGTTGCGTTTTTATCTTTCTTAAAATAATAAAGCATAATATGCCAAAAATGTTGCTTTTTTCCTTTCATCGTCAGTATTAAAATGGCTACACAAAAATTCACCAATTTCGATAACTCTTTTTTAAAACGCATGCTGATATGACAGCTGTCACATACAATCTAACAAAATCGCTTTGAATGAAGTTAAAGACAACTAAGTGCTGCTAGAGCCATCTTACGGAAAAAAACGAATGAACCTTTTGGCCAACCCAATATATATATATATTACACAGCATTGTAAGTTAACTATACTTCAATTTTTAAAAAATGGTTAAAAAGAATTCCATCACCTTAGGGGAGACACTCTGGATGAGGGGGTCCAAGCTAAGAGGGGCAATAGTGTTTCTGGGGCTTCCCTGGTGGCGAAGTGGTTGAGAGTCCCCCTGCCAATGCAGGGGACACGGATTCGTGCCCCGGTCCGGGAAGATCCCACATGCCACGGAGTGGCTGGGCCCATGAACCATGGCCACTGAGCCTGTGCGTCCGGAGCCTGTGCTCCGCAACGGGAGAGGCCACAACAGTGAGAGGCCCGCGTACAGCAAAAATAAATAAATAAATAAATAATGTTTCTGCAAAGGTCCTCAACTCACACCTTGATTCAAAAAATATCTATCGTTTGTTTAAACCAAGTGCCAGCGCTAATGCCAAGCCCTGGGATGCTGATGTGACCATCACATGGTTCCTCAAGTACTCTGGTAGGTGCGGGAGGCAAATGCAGATGCAGAACTACAGTCCATAGTGAAGAGGACTCTTACAGAGGAGACAAGGACTTGGGGGAGCTCTAGAGAGAGGAACAGCTAGCCTTGTAGTACATAGAGCATGGAGCTGTTTCTTACAGGATTAACAGAGTTGCCAGGCAGATAAGTGCGAAAAACAAAAACAAAAACAAACAAGAAAAAAACCCCAAATAATAAACAGTTTGGGCAGCTGTAACTGTTTGAGCAGACACTCTGGGTAGAGCATAGATTTTTCCTGGGGACTTGCCTTATCTTCCCAACCAGGAGAAAGATGTTGGTGTTAGAAGCCAGCCTGCCCCATGAGGAAGGGGACAAGACCCAGATCCTATCCCCAGCCAGAGCATGATGCATAAATAAATGGTGCTCAGGGAATTCCTTGGTGGTCCAAGTGGTTAGGGCTCTGCGCTTCCACTGCAAGGGGCACGGGTTCGATCCCTGGTGGGGGAACTAAGATTCCTCAAGCTGCACGGTCAAAATAAAAAAAATAATAATAAAGTTAAATAAATAAATGGCACTCAATAAGTGGCTGTCCAGAGGCTGGATGGATGCTGGACCTGGAGAGAAGATATGGAGAACAGGATGATGGTCTGCAGATATTTAACTAGATGTTTTGTGGAAGAAATCAAAGACTTCATTGATTGACTCTAAGAGGTGGAATTCAGTTAAGGGGAAGGAAATGGGTTTGAAGAACAGTTCCCATTCCTGGATTTGTTCTTACTTGCACATTTGTCTAAGGAGTAGCTTTCTAAAGATTAGAAGCCTCAGTGAGAATTCTTTTTAACTTTTTTTTTTTTCCTGGCCTCACAGCTTGAAGGATCTTTGTTCCCCCACTAGGGATTGAACGTGGGCCCTTGGCAGTGAAAGCGTGGAGTCCTAACCCCTGGACCGCCAGGGAATTCCTTCAATAAAAGTTCTTAAGTGCTACCAGGACTCTACTCTCTTGGAGCTGTGAAGGCGGTTTGGGAGGAGACAATGTCAAACAATTACACTGTAACAATGTCAGCTGTGAAAAGGGTTATGAAGGAGAAGCGTACGGTGCTATATGCTCTCGTAACGGGGGCACTGGTCCAGTAGTTCTGAGTAGGGGACACTGGAGATCTCGAGGACAGTGTTAATTAAGGGAAGAGTGCTGGTTGTAGTGAGAGTGGGGTGGCAGAGACAGGGCTCTAGGCAGTGGAACAGCCTGTGCAAAAGCCCAGTAGAGAAAAAGTGCAGGGCTTATTCAGGGAACAAAGATCCTAGGAGAGATGAGTAAGGTAAGGCTGGAGAGGTATGCAGGGATTAGACCATGTAGGGCTTAGTTGGCCACAATTCAGATTTTGAGGGTATGGAACACAGTTTTTGTTTGTTTGGCTGCTGCGGGAGGCTTGCGGGATCTAGTTCTCCCACCACGTATTGAACCTGGGGCCATGGCAGTGAAAGTACCCAGTCCTAACCACTGGACGCCAGGGAATTCCCTGGAGCACGGTTTTTAATTCCCCAGTTTCCTCAGTACCTACTAGATTAGTGGCCCTCAAAATTTGACGAAAGAACTACTTTATCCTGAAAATAATGCCATTCACTTTTTTAAAGTCTTTTAAAATTTTTTATTTATTTAATACATTTATTTATTTTTGGCTGCGTTGGGTCTTCGTTGCTGTGCACGGGCTTTCTCTAGCTGTAGCGAGCAGGGGCTACTCTTTGTTGCGGTGCGTGGGCTTCTCATTGCAGTGGCTTCTCTTGTTGCGGAGCATAAGCTCTAGGTGCGCAGGCTTCAGTAGCTGTGGCACGTGGGCTCAGTAGTTGTGCCTCTCTGCCTCTAGAGCGCAGGCTCAGTAGTTGTGGCGCGCGGGTTTTGTTGTTCCCTGGCATGTGGGATCTTCCTGGCCCAGGGGTCGAACCCGTGTCCCCTGCATTGGCAGGCGGATTCTTAACCACTGCGCCACCAGGGAAGCCCTTGCGGTTCACTTTTATTCAGAACAGTGACACATAATTGAATTTGTTTCCTTTTTCTCACCTGAAAAATGAGGATAATTGTCATGGTGAACATTCAATAAGGTAATGCAGTTCCAGGGGTTAGCCAGCTTTCATCACTGAGAGCCGTGTTATTGGTGAAATGGCGTTCGACATCTTCCTAGAACTCGGGGTAGTTTTGAATGTTTGTTTAGAATCTGTTATGTATGGGAAGGTTGTGTTTGCTGAGTGGAAGGTGACGCTAGGGGCCTGGAGCTGTCCGGGTCGAGGTTGAGTTACTTCCTTTACTAGATCGGAAGCCGAGAAGCCCGAGGCCAAGGGGAGGGGAAGCTATCTGGAATTCGCTCATCTAGAGATCCCACTCCTCCTCTAACCTTCGCTCCGCCCCGTCCCGTCCCGCCCGTGGTCGCTTCCCCTAGTTCCGCCCCGCCTTCACTTCACTTCATGCCCCGCCCGCTGGCACCTCGCCTTCCGCTCTGCGCTGCGTCTGCGCAGTCTGTACCATCTTCTAGAAGCTTGGGCTCCGTTCCGTGATCTCTGGTGCAGGTTTACTCCAGTTCCATCATGTGGAGCCGAGAGCGGGGCCGCCTCAAGCCGTTACGCTGCGGCGTGGAGGAGCTACGGTGCCGCCGGCGGGAGCGGGAGGCAGGTGAGGGCGGGCGAGGGAACACGGGAGGATGAGGGTATGGCGGTCGGAGTACGGTGAGGAGACTTCCAGGGTTGGAGATGGGTTCTGGGTCCTGGGTGCGCCTCCCATGATCAAGCGGCTCCTTTGCTCCCAGCACTGCGGAAGGCACGGAGAGAGCAGCAGCTGGTCAGCAAGAGGCTGCTGAGAGACGAAGCCTTGGAGGAAGCCGAGGAGGGATGTGTGGCCATGATCTTCGGGGAAGCCGAGGTGAGGGGGCAGGGTGCTTGGTGAGATCCACACCAGGTAGCGGCAAATACCTTCTCTTGTACTCGAGGTCCGCCCCCAGACCTGAACGCCGTCCCTTCAACACCTCCTTCCGTCTACTGGGCAAAGCCGAAACCAGGGAATCATGCTCGACAACTCTGTCCTTCATCCCCACATCAATACATCATCAAGTCGTAGCGCCCCCCCTCCCCTTTTTTTTTACCTCCTAAAGAGCTGTGGAGTGTTTTGAATGGCGTTGCCATCACGATCGCCACCACCCTCTTCTCTGAATACTTAACAGCAGCCTCCTAACAGGTCATCTGCAGAAATTTTGCCTCCTCAAGTTAATTCTCTATACATCAGTCAGATGCATCTTTTAAAATCACAGAGACCAAAATCCTTCCTGTGATCTACACTGTCCAGCATGGTCTAACCTCTGCTACTTCCAACCTTATCAGTTTATTCATTTCAGCCAAATTGTCCTCTTTTCAGTTCTTGGAACAATATACCAGGCTCTTTCCTGTCTCAAGGCCTTTGCATTTGCTGCATCTAAAGTGAGTCTGCAGAGTATTAATCATACTAATTGTTTGCTTGTTACCGTTTCTCCAACTAGACTTTAAATCCACAGGAACCTGGACCTTATCTTATTTGTCATCATTGAAAACTCAGATGCCCATACAGTATCTGGCATATAGTAGATGCTCAGTATTTATGGAATAAGTGAACGAAAGAATTTCTTTCAGCTCATTTATTCATTCAGCAAGCATTGGGCATCCCCTGTTTATATTATGTTTACATATATAGTTTACAAAGCACTTATACCTAGGTTATACCATTTATTCATTGTGTGCTTACTTTATACCAAGGCACCTATGCTGGGTACTGAGGTACAGAAAGATGAATAGAGAGCCCCTTTCTTTGATGTGTTCACAACCCATAGAAGGAGACAGATGTACTCCTACCTGTCATGAAGGAAACATGAGGCACAATAGAAACCCCTGAGTCTTCCAAAGGGATCCAGAAAGAGCTAACTTCCCAGAGGCAGTGAGAGCAGAAATCTAAAGGAAGTGGAGGACCTGGGGAGGGTATCCCAGGCAGAAAGAATAGATTATGCGAAAGCTTGGAAGCATTAAAAAACACGTCATGTGATGCGCAGTGTTGTTGCAGTGTCGGTTGCATGGGGAGAATTGCTAGAGGGATAGGTTATGTCAGGCTGAGAGGTTTAAATGTTATCCTTGAAATAACACAGTAAAAAGGCAGAGTAGATGTTATGCCCATTTTTCAGGTGAGAAACTGGGGTTTAGTCCCCTGTAGTGTAAGTGGCAGGGCTTGTATTAAACCCAGTTCTGATTCCCTCTTCTGTCCACTCTACTGCAAGGTTGACACTTATTGGCCATATTAGTGTGAATGATGAGTTCTAGGGATAGTGCCATATTGAAGGGCTTACAGCTGAAGTGGGCAGAGCAGAACTCATGCCTTGCTTTCTGGCAACTATGTGTTGCCATCTCTCTTTTCCCTGCCCTGGGCTCCAGATCCAGCAGTTCCTGCGGTTAGCCCAGCGGGGGACAGAGGAAAAGGAGAGAGAGGGGGCTCTGGTCAGCCTTCGGCGAGGCTTGCAGCGCCCTGAGACGCAACAGACCTTCATCAGGTCAGTGTGGGTGGTGTGAGTGTGTGGCTGGGGCTCTGAGGGATGGACAGGAGTGTGGGGGGGATGGGCCATTGGCTGAGCAGGGCTCTGGTGCTCACTCATGTAGGCTGGAGGGCAGCATTCGGACCCTAGTCGGGCTCCTGACCAGCAACCGGGCCCTGCTGCAGCTTGAGGCGGCTCGGTGCCTTCATGAGCTCTCTCACTCTGAGCAGTCTGCAGTAGTTGAGGCCTGCCTGCCAGCCACTTCCTACCTTCTCACCTACCTCTCCGGTCACAGCTCAGACTTTATAGTAAGCCCTGCCCCTTGCTATCTTGTTCTTGGTTTGGATTTAAAAATTGTGCTTTGGGGTCCAGTTTGAGCTGGCAGGTAGGCAAAAGAGGAAAACCTGTTTCTCCTGATGCCCCCAGCCATTAACGCACCCATCATCTCCCATTCCCCTGTGCCCCGATCGTCAACGACAGGTATGCTCCAGCTTCCCCACTCCCACCCCTACCCCACCCCGGCCTGAGACAGGCCAAGCCCAGTGCTTTTGTTGTCCCGCTCTCAGGAGCTCTGTCTGTATACACTGGGTAACCTGATTGTGGAGAGTGAGGCTGTGAGAAGGCAGCTCCTGCCACAGGGCATTGTTCCAGCCTTGGCTGCCTGCATCCAGGTAAGTGTCCACCTCCTTGCTTCCTCTCTGGGCACCCCTCCCCTCATGTCTCTCCACATGCCCCACCTGCTTTGGGTAGGCAGCTCCAGCCTCTGCCCTGTGCTAAGGGGTTGAAAGTCTCAGGAAATCTTATGGCCTAGGTTCCAGAGTCAGATCCCTACTCTGTCTGCTTCTAGTCTCCCCATCTGACTGTGCTGGAAGCTCTTGGATATGCCTTGTCCCAGCTTCTGCAGGCTAAGGAAGCTCCAGAGAAGATCATCCCGTAAGTAAAATTGAGTCTCCAGATGTGTAGGCAGGTGTGACCTACTTGGTAGTGTAGCCCCTGATGCCTCATCGAGTCTTGTCTCCAAAGCTGTTGCACATTTCAACTCCATATGCCTGACTGGGAAGAGCTTTGGGTTTGGACACTTTCCCACCTGCTCTCAGGGTTTGAGAAGAGTGACTGGCATCTTGCCTTCTGTGGTTCCTACTCACAGCTCTGCTTCTACTGACAGCTCTGTCCTGGGCTCCACTCTCCCCCAACGTATGCTGCAACTGTTGCAACCTGGCCCAAAGCTGAACCTTGGAGTAGCTGTGGAGTTTGCCTGGTGCCTTCACTACATTATCTGCAGGTAACAGGCCAATTGGGAAAGTGCCACAAACCTCCCCTGAGGCTTCCTTCCATGACACTCAGGTTTTTGAACTTTGGTTTCTGGAATTGTTGTGGTGAGTTTTCTTTGTTCTATGGTCCTCTCTTCTTTGAGCTCAGGAAACCCACAGACCTAGGCCATTTGCCACCTTAAAGGTAGGATTGACTGAGTAGTGACTACTTGCTTCCTATTGCCCAGCCAGGTCAACAATGCCCTGCTCATCACCCAGGGCGCTCTGTCCACCCTGGGGCTGCTGCTGTTGGACTTGGCTGGAGCTGTCCAGAGAACTGAGGATGCAGGACTGGAGCTGGTAGGTGAAGAGGACAGGTTAGCATCTGGGTGACCTTTCTTTTTACTCAGCTCCTGCTCCCGTGTGCAGGTTGCCCCTTCCTCCTTAAACCTGAACCCTAACTTGTCCTTGCAGCTGGCATGCCCTGTGCTTCGGGGTCTAAGCAACTTGCTAACAGAGGCAGCAGCAGAGGCTGTGGGAAGGCAACTGCAGCTCCGAGATGAGCGTGTTGTGGCAGCCTTATTTATCCTTCTGCAGTTCCTCTTCCAGAAACAGCCCAGCCTGCTTCCTGAGGGCCTCTGGCTCCTTAACAACCTCACTGGTAAGCACCATAATCTGCCTAGGCCTGGACCTTTAGATACTGGGAATAATTCCTCATGGCCTGGGCTGAGGTGGGTAGGATTGGGAGTGAGTTGGTTTCATGCCCCATTTGGAGGAACTTCACCGTGACATTTTCCCTTCCAGCAAACAGTCCTAGTTTCTGCACCTCCTTGCTCTCCCTGGATCTGATTGAGCCCCTCTTGCACTTGTTGTCTGTATCTAATGTGGTGAGCGTGTTGGTAGGTACTGGGGTCACTTGAGTCCAAGGTCTGGTGGCCAAAGTGTAACAGTGGGAGCAGCCCTGAGCCCTCAGAAGTACCCTTAGCTGAGAGCTGGCAGGTGGTATGGTATGGAATGGATGGCTTCAGGGCCAGACCATAAGTCATAGACCAGACAGTCTAGGTGTGAGTCCCTAAACTGTAATTTACTAGTAACTAACCTTAGGCAAATCAACTAACCACCTTAAGCTTCAGTTTCCTCATTTATAATTGGGAATAGTAATCCTACCTGAGGGTGGTTGAGGGGATTACAGAATATGCATATAAAAGTGCTTGGCACAGTGCCTGGGCATGTGGTCAGCATTCCATAGAAGCTATCGTTAAAATCTTTGGTTTTCATCGTTTGTGGGGACTGTGTACATGTATCTTGTCTGCAGGTGCTCACGGTTCTGTGCAACGTTGCAGAGAAAGGTCCTGCATATTGTCAGCGTCTATGGTCAGGGCCCCTGCTCTCCTCCTTGCTGGACACGTTGGCCTTCTCTGACACTGAAGTAGTAGGCCAGAGTTTGGAGCTGCTGCAACTGCTGTTCCTCTATCAACCAGGGGTGGGTTTCTGGCCTTAGTCCCCAATCCTGTTCTGAAGCCTCTGGTCTCACCATGGCCCCTTTCCTTCCAGTAACTTTAGTCATTTCTCTGGGCCTGGCTAGCCTATGTGGACTACAGGTCCGAACTTCCATACTCTTGTTGGGAATGCATTCTTCCAAGAGGTGGGCTAACCCATAAGGCTGTGGTAATTGCGTGTTAGCACTGAAGGACCGTGTTGCATCCTTTTCTTCCCTGCTCTCAGGCTGCCCAGGCCTTCTTGCAGCAGTCAGGGCTGCAGGCCCTACAAAGGCATGAGGAGGCGGCACAGCTCCAGGATCGTGTGCATGCTCTCCAGCAGATAGCTCTTCATGGGTGACTTGACTTCTCAAAGTCATGTACTCCACTCCCCATCTCCCCCACTCCCCAGCTTCCTGGCCCACAGTGCCTCTTTGGGAGGTTTAGAACCATAATGACATCATGCCCTCTGCTCCCACACCTAAGCCTAAGTCAAGATCTCTGGATCCCAGCTCCTCCTGTTTTACCCAGCAGTGTCCAGGCGGGAGGACCAGAGGGAACCCAGTGTGGCCTACTTAATCTGGGTCCATAGAATCTCCTTTTTTCTTGTTCCTTTTTTTTTTTTTTTTTTTTTTGCTTCAGCAGCTGGTGGCTTTTGATGGGACGGATTAAAATAAGTTTTATTTTTATATTCAGCTGCTGTGCCTTATTTGATTGCACAATAAGGGGTAGTCGGTGGAATGAGAAGCAGAACATCCTGAGACAGCATTTTCAGCACAAGCTTTATAAAGAGCAGAAGAACACATTTCTCCACATTGTACTCAGTCCAGCAGAGCTCAGGCTCTGGGGCTCTTGCTCTTAATCCTCAGTGGAGGCTTCAGGCTTTGCCACTTAGCACATTCTCCAGGGCTCTGGTTACCTGATCAGCACTGAAGTTGTTCAAAGAGACATTCTTCTCTTGGCCAAATGCTGAAGAGAGAGGGAGGTGATTAAGTATCCACTCTGCACTGTATGGGCTTCCAAAGTACAATAAAAGGTCTCTGTCTTCAACTTACACTCTTGGTAGGATAGGAAGGGTAGTAGAATTTTGGCTGATTCTGGGTGGTCATAATGGGAAGGAAAGTGTTTCAGGGACGTTTTAAGGGGCATGGTAGGCATTTATTATTAACCATTGTGAGCAGTGTATTACATGAGCCTGGCTTTTAATGGTGCCCATTTAATGGTTCTCATTGTTCATCTAAAGTTATTTGTGTCCATCTCCTTCTCTAGTCTACTGACTTATGGAAGGAAAACCTTTGTTCCTCCTCCAAACAATGTTTAGTGCATGGCATACTGCAGTTGTCCACTTATAATGGATATGCCTTGGGTATGACTCCCTGCCGTCCCCCAGACATTCCTAGGGCGAGGTTTAGTTACAAGCCGTGATTAAAAATGCCATTATTCAGTAAGTATAAATATTTATTGTGTGTCCCTATGTGTCAGGCAACATGACAGTAATTTTCAAATTGTGGTAAAATGACACATAGGTAATATATTAATAAGTATGTGGTAAAATTATATAGGGTAGAGGGACAGTGTTACATAACTGGCCAGGGAATGCCTTTTTGAGGAGGTTGAATAATAACAAAGAGCCAGCCATGGAAGTCTGGCAGAAGTGCAGTCTAGGAAGGGGGAACAGATGTAGAAGCTCAACCCTGTTATACATCCTAGCTGAATAACCAAAGAATCCACTCCTCATATTAATTAAGGTTAAATGAGATTTAGGCAGGAAAGCACTCAGCACAGGGCCTAGCAGTAAGTGTTCAACACAGCCATTATTTTAGGTTTTTACTATTGAGATTCTCACCCTACCTGGACCGGCACTGACCACACAATTTGGAAGGGCCTACACTGATGGACTGGACCAGCATCCCTTCTCCCCTATCTGAAGCCTGTTCTGAATTACAAAAACGACACCTCCTGATCCCTGTGCAGGACAGGGCCCGCCTCCACATAGACGTTATTGGGACACAAAGCATCCTGTAACCCTGCGAATGTATATTTCCTTATGTGCAACGAGGTCAACAGCAAGTCCGAATTCAGTCCCTGTACAGGTTTCTGTGTGACCCTGGGCGGCCCTTTCTTTTCTCTAACCCTTGTTACTCCACCGGGATCTCAGGCCCCCGGCGTCCTGTGCTCACCGTAGCGGGCCCATAGCTTGGGCTGCACACCGGAGCACTCGCGGATTAGGATGGGCAGGTCGGGGTTCGCCTTCTTCAGCTCCACATAGCGTTTCTCGATGAAGTCCCTGCAGGGCCGAAGAGAGCACCGTGCGTGCAGTGTGGCCGCGGGCCTCCTCAAACACCCGGGAGGTCGAGGTCGTGACCCCGGCACCCCGAAGCCCACCCGCCTCACCGGGCCGCGCCTCACCTGACTCCCTGGCTTCCGGGCGAGCGCTGGCATAAGTGAATACGAATCTCACGGAGGCCCAATTTGGCACGGAACCCTCTACTCGCTGCGGCAGCCGCCATCCGGGATAGTACCAAATCATCGGCCCTAGTACCAAATCATCCGCCCTAGACCTTCCGGCCAAGTGATCCTATCAGACCAGCCGCGGACGCTCCAGCCCCGGGATAGGTTGGCTGACGTAAGGGGAGGGGCCAAGTTTAGCCAATGCCATAAAAACATTGCAGGTCAACTCTTACTCGGATTTCTCCGCCCTCCGTTGCGGCGGAAAAGCTGGGGCACGAAAGGCACTGTGGGTGGACTCCGGAGGTGCATTGTGGGGAGTCGCCTGTCGCTGCCGTGTTGTTGTAGGATCCTCGGTCGTTGCTGGGATTGAAACACCGCGGACGAAATGCCGGAGCGAGATAGTAAGGCTCGGGTCATCTGCCCTTTCTTCCTCGTGGGACTCGGGACACTTGGCGCGTTATTTTGGCCTCAGAATTTAAGCCGGCTGTGTGCGCGAGGGTGGAGGCGGGCCTGGAGTGTGACGCTTGGAGCCTGGCGAAGCAGTTGGGCCCCGAGCGAGGCCGGGCAGCTCCA
This sequence comes from Kogia breviceps, assembly GCF_026419965.1. NCBI lineage: Eukaryota > Metazoa > Chordata > Mammalia > Artiodactyla > Physeteridae > Kogia > Kogia breviceps. The sequence continues at coordinate 117,603,335 of NC_081313.1, forward strand.
GACTGTCCCTCAATCTTGTCCTTGCCCCAACCCACGACAGATGAGATTTATCTGTGAACCACCCCCAGCCCCCGTCACTTAATTTTCGGTTCTGTAAATTTATCTTTCGCGTAGTATCTTAGGTGTCATCTTCAAAAAGTCTTTGCTGATCCTCCAGCGCTGGTTTAGGGGCCCCCTCTGAGCTCCCATAGCTCCTTGTATTTTCCTGCTTCAGCACTTGTTACCCTGTATTGTCAATGTCGATGTTCTTGCCTTTCTGTCTCACTAGATTGTGAGCAAATCGACAGGAAAAGACATCTGTGTTGTTCACTACTAGATCCCCAACTTTTGCACAAGACCTGACTCTAAAGAGATTGATTAAATTAACATCAATTTCTTTTCTTAGGCGAGCCGTTCTCCAACCCTTTGGCCCCAGATGGCCACGATGTGGACGATCCTCACTCCTTCCACCAGTGAGTGTTTTGGTGTAGAACCATGGGAATGAGCTGGGTAATGAGTAAAGTTGTGGTGGTGGTGGTTAAAGAATTCTGAATGTCTTGTCAGCAAGGATGGCCAAAAAGTCTTACTGCTTGCCTCTTTATCTTTGTGAACTTTAACTGGATCACGCCAACTGCATAATAGTATTAGAGGGGAAATTATGGCAGGGAAAGTTTAATTACACATTATATATGAATTAATTCTTGTAGAAAATTAAAACATCAGAATAAGGGTAATGTCTTTGATAACATCCCCAATTCCATCCCCTTTCTTAGAGGTAACCACCGTTACCTTTTATACACTTATGTTTTTGTCCTACTCGTTTTAAATGCATTTGTATACACAAATTCATATCTGAGTAAAATACATCATTGCTTTGTGAATTAAAATATTAAAATTAATCGGTGTTATATTGTCTATATATCAATTTTGCCACCTGTGTTGGGTTTTTTTTAGTAATTTATTTTTGGCTGCATTGGGTCTTGATTGATGCACGTGGGCTTTCTCTAGTTGCGGCAAGGGGGGCTACTCTTCGTCACAGTGTGCAGGCTTCTCATTGTGGTGGCTTCTCTTGTTGCGGAGCACGGGCTCTAGGCACGCGGGCTCAGTAGTTGTGGCTCGCGGGCTCTAGAGCACAGGCTCAGTAGTTGTGGCGCACGGGCTTAGTTGCTATGCGGCATGTGGGATCTTCCTGGCCCAGGGCTCGAACCCGTGTCCCCTGCATTGGCAGGCGGAATCTTAACCACTGTGCCACCAGGGAAGTCCCCCACCTCTCAATATCTTAGCGGTTATTTTCATGGCAGTGACAAGGACTCACTTCTTTTTTTTTTTTTTTTTGTGGTACGCGGGCCTCTCACTGCTGTGGCCTCTCCCGTTGCGGAGCCCAGGCTCCGGACGCGCAGGCTCAGCGGCCATGGTTCACGGGCCCAGCCGCTCCGCGGCATGTGGGATCTTCCCGGACCGGGGCACGAACCCGTGTTCCCAGCATTGGCAGGCGGATTCTCAACCACTGCGCCACCAGGGAAGCCCAAGGACTCACTTCTTGACCAAACTATAGTCAGACTTCTCCAAGGCTTCTATTTTTGACCAGGCCTACTGAACCCAGTTTTGTTTTGTTTCATTTTTTAATTAATTAATTAATCAATTTTTGGCTGTGTTGGGTCTTTGTTACGGTGCGTGGGCTTCTCATTGCAGTGGCTTCTCTTGTTGTGGAGCATGGGCTCTAGGCACACAGGCTTCAGTAGTTGTGGCACGCAGATTGAGTAGTTGTGTCTCACGGGCTTTAGAGCGCAGGCTCAGTAGTTGTGGCGCACAGGCTTAGTTGCTCCACGGCATATGGGATCTTCCTGGACCAGGGCTCAAATCTGTGTCCCCGCACTGGCAGGAGGATTCTTAACCACTGTGCCACCAGGGAAGTCCCTGAACCCAGTTTTTTTTTTTTTTTTTTTTTTTTTTTTTTTTTTTTTTTCGGTACGGGGGCCTCTCACTGTTGTGGCCTCTCCCGTTGCGGAGCACAGGCTCTGGACGCGCAGGCTCAGCGGCCATGGCTCACGGGACCAGCCGCTCCGCGGCATGTAGGATCTTCCCAGACCAGGGCACGAACCCGTACCCCTGCATCGGCAGGCAGACTCTCACCCACTGCGCCACCAGGGAAGCCCATGAACCCAGTTTTAACAAAGAATCCTGCCAAGGTATAGAGAAACCCATCAATCAATCAAGGAGATCCAATCCTCCTCTTCCCTTGATATCTAATCAAATTCCTCTTCCACACTACCCTTGATGCCTAACCAAGTAATTTTCTATACATTCCCAATTGTCCCTGTTGTACTCAGTTTAGTTTCAGTCCTTCTCCCCTTTTGCAATAGCCTTGATTTTTATTACAGTAGCATTGAATAAAGTCTTCCTTGGGGAAATCTAGCAGGATTCTTTGCTAAAACTGGGCTCAGCAGGCCAAGGAAGGGGCCTAGTCAAAAGAGGGCTCAAAGGAACCTTACTAAAGTTTGGTCAAAGAGTGAGACATTGTCACACCAGATAAAATTACGTCTTGTACTATCAGTGCTGTCTTTCTCGTATTTGGGAAACACGTTCACAGTTTATTTAGTTAATCACCAATAATGGATGTTTAGGGTTTATGTTGTTCTCAAGTTTTTATTATTTTCAAAACTGTAATTGAACCTCTTTTACAGGCGTTCTTATACACATATGCCAGTAATTGGCCAGGTTAAATACAGATGAATGGAGCCGCTTGGTCATAGGATGGTACACATTTAAATTTAAAGATAGATACTGCCAAATTGCCCTCCAAATTGTTTATAATGATTTATATTACCATCAGCAATATATGAGAATATCCACTTACCAAATTCTCATTCATTGTTTTTTTTAAAATTTTTATTATTATTATTTTTTACATTTATTTTTCGCTGCTTTGGGTCTGTTGCTGCGCACGGGCTTTCTGTAGTTGTGGCGAGCAGGGGCTACTCTTCGTTGCAGTGTGGTGGCTTCTCTTGTCGAGGAGCATGGGCTCTAAGCACGCAGGCTTCAGTAGTTGTGGCGCACGGGCTTAGTAGTTGTCATGCATGGGCTTAGTTGCTCCATGGCATGTGGGATCTTCCTGGACCAGGGATTGACCCCGTATTTCCTGCACTGGCAGGCGGATTCTTTTTTTTTTTGCGGTACGCGGGCCTCTCACTGTTGTGGCCTCTCCCGTTGCGGAGCACAGGCTTCAGACGCGCAGGCTCAGCGGCCATGGCTCACGGGCCTAGCCGTTCTGCCGCGTGTGGGATCTTCCCGGACCAGGGCACGAACCTGTGTCCCCTGCATCGGCAGGCGGACTCTCAACCACTGCACCACCAGGGAAGTCCCAGCCTCTCACTCATTCTTGATTTATCAAACTTTTTCTTTTTAGTAGCTGCAAGCAGTGGCTACTCTTTGTTGCAGTGTGCAGGATTCTCATTGCGGTGGCTTCTCTTGTTGTGGAGGACGGGCTCTAGGTGTGCAGGCTTCAGTAGTTGTGGCACGAGGGCTCAGTAGTTGTGGCTCGCGGGTTCTAGAGTGCAGGCTCAGTAGTTGTAGCACACGGGCTTAGTTGCTCTGCGGCACGTGGGATCTTCCCGGACCAGGGCTCGAACTTGTGTCCCCTGCATTGGCAGGTGGATTCTTAACCACTGTGCCACCAGCAAAGTCCGATTTATCAAACTTTTTAATCGTTAACACTCTGATGCATTAAAAGTGGCATGTTCTTTGTTTTAATTTGTATTTCTCTGATTTCTAGTAAAGTGAACTATATTTTTTACATATTCCTTTTCCAATTCTTATTGGGTACTAATTTTTAAAATTTTCACCCTCTAGATCAAAACTCACTAATGAAGACTTCAGGAAACTTCTCATGACCCCAAGAGCTGCACCTACTTCTGCACCACCCTCTAAGTCACGTCATCATGAGTAAGTTCTGGGATGATCCATTCTGTTTCCCATCTCCTTCCTATCGAAAATTTATTGAACTAGATATCTTAGGAACTGGAAAGTTAGTTCTTTTTTGAGGTCCGTGGTTCTGATTCTCTGCCTTTTGAGATTGAAGCTCCAGGAAAGACTGGGATGCTGTATGGATCTCATTTTTAAAAAAATATTTATTTATTTATTTGGCTGTGCCGGGTCTTAGTTGTGGCACATGGGATCTTTTAGTTGCGGCATGCAGGATTTTTAGTTGTGGCACGTGGACTCTTAGTTGCGGCATGTGGGATCTAGTTCCTTGACCAGGAATTGAACCTGGGCCTCCTGCATTGGGAGCATGGAGTCTTAGCCACTGGACCACCAGGGAAATCCCATGGGGATCTCATTTTTTCTCAGAGTAGGTTCCATGGACCATTTGTACTAGAGTTGCTGCTGGTGCTTAAATAAGTAGGTTTCTGGGTCCATTCCAGCCCCACGGAGTCAGATTCTAGGGCAGATATTTGGGGATATATAATTTTAATAGTCCTTCAGGTGGTTGTGATGCTTTCTAAAGCTTGAGAACCACTCACCTACAAATATTGACATGGGTCTCTGCCTGATTGAAACTGGTCAGCTATTGCTTTGGTCAGTATTCAAAGCCTTTCTTCAGTCCTCAAAGCCACTTCTTGGGGTTTCTGGGGCTGTGGCAATATTTCGCAATCAGTGAATTTCTTTCTTTTCTAGGATGCCAAGGGAGTACAATGAGGATGAAGATCCAGCTGCACGAAGGAGAAAAAAGAAAAGGTAAAGGAAGGATGGAGGAGTGTTGGGTTTTATGGGATAGTGTTTGGGGAAAAGGAGTAGGGGCTAGTTATGAAGCAAGAGACTGAGGTTTTCCTTTCTCGTCTTGAGATTCTCTGCTTTCATAGTGGAGAGGAATGATATTTAGAATGGCTGTAGGGCTTTGGAGTCAGCTTGTGGTGTTTTAATCTCATCTTTACCAGTTTCTAGCTGGATGCTGTGGGCATTTTGTTTAACCTCTCTAATCCTCAATATTCTCATGGGTGGAATGAAGATAGTGATAATAACTTTTATCAGGTTGCCATGAGGATCAACTGTGATAGTCCATGTAAGCACTTAGTACCAGTGCCTGGCATATAGTAACCACCCAGTTAATTTTGGCTGCCGTCATTATCATTGTCATTGCTATTATTTGTATGATACTAAGCTTCCTAGAGGTACTTAGCTTTTTTCTCTCTTCTTGAGGAGGACTGGCAAGGAATGATATATTTTCAGGTGAAATTTGGAACGTGATAAAAATTCAGAGACTTCCTGGTTGCCATATGGAAAAGTCTCATACTTGTAGAGACTCGGTGATGTAGAGTTAGGTGACATCAAAGGATTCTGAAGTGACAGATGGAGTATACAATGGTGGCATTAGAACAGTGTATCTGTGAGCTGGAAGATGCTGTAGTTATGCTTTTGAGAAATATCAGGAGGTGGCTAGCAGTTCTATGAGGACATATATGAGCTTTCAGCATAGAGGGTTGGGTGAAGGTATAGGGAAACAGGCAGGAACAGTTCTGCTGAGCCTTACACGTTTGCCTTTCCCTGGTCACAGTTATTATGCCAAACTTCGCCAACAAGAAATTGAGAGAGAAAGGGAACTAGCAGAGAAGTACCGGGACCGTGCCAAGGAACGGCGGGATGGAGTGAACAAAGATTATGAGGAAACTGAGCTGATCAGCACCACAGCTAACTACAGGGCTGTGGGCCCCACTGCTGAGGCGTGAGTACCGAGTGGGCCAGGGCATGGTTCCCTCATCATTGCAAAGTCATATAGTGGCAGTATGAATTCTTCCTCACATTTTTCTTGCTCTGGAAAGCCATTTCCCCATGCCAAGCCATTTCAAGAGGCACTTGCCACCCACAAAGGATGGTTCTTATGTGGCCTCTTTCATTCTACAGGGACAAATCAGCTGCAGAGAAGAGAAGACAGTTGATCCAGGAGTCCAAATTTTTGGGTGGTGACATGGAACACACCCATTTGGTGAAAGGCTTGGATTTTGCTCTGCTTCAGAAGGTGAGCTTGGTTGGTAGATGGAGAGTAATACTAGCATGCTGAATGCTCTTATAAGTGCCTTTTGGGGTGAGGAGGGAGACTGCTGTTAGTCCAGCCCATGTAGAAGAACTAACGGTTCCCCCTCTGTAGGACTAATTGCTATTCATCCTTCAAGTCTCAGCCTCAGTTTTATCTTCTTGGGGAAATAAACCTTCCCTGATCACCTGCGTATTGTTAAATCTCCCCACTCCTCACCTCCCACTACCTGCACCCTTGCATAGCTCTTCTGTTTTACTTACAGCAGTTATCACACTTTGTTGTTTAATTGTTTAATTTGTCTGTCTCTCTTTTTATAAGCTCCATTAGGGCAAGGACTATATTGTTTTGTTCAGTATTGAGTTCTTAGTTTCTGGCACAGTGTGGTATAATGGTGTTCAGTAAGGATATGTAAAGTGAATAAATGTCTAAACCTTAATTGCTTTCCTGTTAGGTACGAGCTGAAATTGCCAGCAAAGAGAAAGAGGAGGAAGAACTGATGGAAAAGCCCCAGAAGGAAACCAAGTAAGTAAACATAAGGGAGAGCGTGAGAGTTTAGAAAGGTGGGGCCGAAAGTAGGAACACATTTAGCAAAAATGTTCTTTTTGTCTTTTCAGGAAAGATGAGGATCCTGAAAATAAAATTGAATTTAAAACACGTTTGGGTGAGTATAGAATTTCTACACTAATGGCTCTGCATTCCAGGGGAATTGTAAGGAATTCAGTGCCATGGACGGAATATGCTTCTCCTTTCCCTCAACCTACTTTTATCTCTTTTTTGTCCCCAAACCAGCTAGTTCCCACAAAATACTCTAATAGAACTCAGATGTAGACTTAGTTATTTCATATATATTACGAATGTCCCTTCAGTTAAGTTGGAAGCTCTTTCAGATTTGGGCTTATCCATTAAGGGAGGTAGCATGGTTAATGATTAAAAACTCAGAATTCAGAAACCTACGTTTGAATCCTGTAATGAAATCACACTAAGCGTGTGATTTTGGGCACAACCAACTTAACTTCTCAGCTCCTGTTTGTCCACTTGCAAAAATGGGGTTAACGTTCACCTCATGGGATTACTGGGACGAAGAGAAATAATACATACAACATGCCTATCACACTGAGCATATAGTAGAGCTATTTTTTCCCGTCTTCATCAGTATTACCTTAAACTTCATCCTTCTTCCTCACAGGGCCTAATACAATGCTAGGCACGTAGTGCCCTTGAGAAGGCAATGTAGGAAGGGTGGATAAGAGCTCAGCCTTTGGAGTTAAACGGCTGGGGTCCCGTTCTTTGTTCTGTTGCTTAGTAGCTATAGGACTTGCAATAGTCATATGACTTAAGTGGCAGTAAATTACTTACTTCTCAGCCTTAGTATTCTTATCAGCTAAAAGGAGAAAATAATGACCACCTCACAGGGCTGTTGTGAAGACTGAATGAAGCAAAGCATGCATAACACTTGGCATGGTGGCTGGCACACAGTAACCACTTAGTAAACAGTAGCTGTTATTGTAGAAGTTTCTCACTGGCTACTTGCTGCTCCTTCTCTTTTTGTAGGCCGAAATGTTTACCGCATGCTCTTCAAGAGCAAAGCATATGAGCGGAATGAGCTGTTTCTTCCAGGCCGCATGGCCTATGTGGTAGACCTGGATGATGAGTATGCTGACACTGACATCCCCACTACTCTTATCCGCAGCAAAGCTGATTGCCCCACCATGGAGGTGAGTGATCGAAGTCCCGAGAGCCTGTTATGTGAGCCTCAAACCTGGGAATCAGCTTCACTTCTGCCCTGAGCCTCATCTACCACATCTAACCAAGTCCTGTCCACCTTTTAACCTCCTAAATCTCAGTTGAATCCATTCACTTTTCTCTATCTCCACCAATAACACAATAACATTCCAGTCTAAGCCATCATCTTTTGGGACTTGCCTAGTGATCCAGTGTTTAAGACTCTGTACTTCCAATGCAGGGAGCATGGGTTCGTCGATTCCTGGTTGGGGAACTAAGATCCTACATCCTGTGTGTCATGGCCAAAAAAAAAAAAAAGCCATCATCTCTTGTTGGAACTATTAAAAGGGGCTCCTAGTTGGTTTCCCCACTTGCACTCTGGTTCCCTTCCAATATTTTATTTTTAGTGTCGTTGAGATGCAAGTTACATACCAAACAGTTCACCCCTTAAAAGTGTACATACAATTCAGTGGCTTTTAGTATTTTCATAGAATTGTACAACCGGCATCAGAATCAATTTTAAAACATTTTCATCACCCCAAAAAGAAACCCTGTACTCTTTAGCCATTACCACTCCCCACATCTTTCCGTCCCGTTTTCCATTATCATTTTTACACATGGCCAGAGTGATCATTTAACAACATGACTTTTTCTCATCATGGTTTAGAAGGTTTTTTTTTCTGCCTTCACTACTGTTACTTTTTTTTTTTTTAAGATAATTTTTTTTTTCACTTTTTTTTTTGTGGTATGTGGGCCTCTCACTGTTGTGGCCTCTCCCGTTGCGTAGCACAGGCTCCAGACGCTCAGGCTCAGCGGCCATGGCTCACGGGCCCAGCCGCTCCGTGGCATGTGGGATCTTCCTGAACCGGGGCACGAACCCGTGTCCCCTGCATCAGCAGGCGGACTCTCATCAATCACTGCGCCACCAGGGAAGCCCAAGATAATTTTTTAGAGCAGTTTGAAGTTCACAGAAGGGCTTCCCTGGTGGTGCAGTGGTTAAGAATCCACCTGCCAATGCAGGGGACACGGGTTCGAGCCTTGGTCTGGGAAGATCCCGCATGCCGCGGAGCAACTAAGCCCATGTGCCACAACTACTGAGCCTGCGCTCTCGACCCCACGAACCACAACTACTGAAGCCCGCGTGCCTAGAGTCCATGCTCCGCAACAAGAGAAGCCACCACAATGAGAAGCCCGTGCACTGCAATGAAGAGTAGCCCCCGCTGGCCTCAACTAGAGAAAGCCTGCACACAGCAACAAAGACCCAATGTAGCGAGAAATTAATTAATAAATAAATTTTAAAAAATAGTTCACAGCAAAATTGAGAGGAAGGTACAGATTTCCCATATGTGCACTGCCCCTGGTTTAGAAGATTTGATGGTTTCGTTATTGTTTAAAAATATTTATTTATTTATTTAATTTTTGCCTGTATCGGGTCTTAGTTTTGCAGGATCTTTGTTGCAGTGCATGGGCTCTATAGTTGTGGCTCACGTGCTCAGTAGTTGTGGCGCAGGGGATTAGTTGTTCCGTAGCATGTGGGATCTTACTTCCCCGACCAGGGATAAAACCCGTGTTCCTGCATTGGAAGGTGGATTCTTAACCACTGGACCGCCAGGGAAGCCCCTTGATGGTTTCTTAGTGTTAGGATAAAGACCAAAATCTTTTTTTTTTTTTTTTATTAATTTATTTATTTTTGGCTGCATTGGGTCTTTGTTGCTGTGCACAGGCTTTCTCTAGTTGCAGTGAGCGGGGACTACTCTTCGTTGTGGTGCCCGGGCTTCTCATTGCGATGGCTTCTCTTGTTGCAGAGCGCGGGCTCTAGGCGCGTGGGCTTCAGTAGTTGTGGCTTGTGGGCTCCAGAGTGCAAGCTCAGTAGTTGCAGTGCACGGGCTTAGTTGCTCCACGGCATGTGTGATCTTCCCTGACCAGGGCTCAAACCCGTGTTCCCTGCATTGGCAGGCAGATTCTTAACCACTGCACCACCAGGGAAGCCCAAGGCCAAAGTCTGTATCATGGCTTGTGAGGCTCTGCAACTCCTGGCCTTTTCAGCCTCTTTATACCATGCTTCCCAGTTTGTTCTCCAGTCATCCTGGCTTTCTTGAATGTACTAGATTCACTTATGACCCAGGCCTTCGTATGCTGTTTCATCTGTCTGGAATATCCTTTTACAACACCTCCTTTCCCTGTCTTCACTTACTTAATTCTCACTTATCCTTTAATTTGTTAATTTGTTTAGTAAATGAATGAGTAAATGAAGAGTCCTGCTCAGTGGGATAACATTCTTGCTCCTTGGGGGTTTTCAGGCCCAGACCACACTGACCACAAATGACATTGTCATCAGCAAGCTCACCCAGATCCTTTCCTACCTGAGGCAGGGTACCCGCAACAAGAAGCTCAAAAAGAAAGATAAAGGTAATCTGGAGAGTTAGGGAGAGAAACCTTACCCCTGGAGGGGCATCTGAGATGGAACCAAGGTTTCCTGGAGCTTCCAGAACATTGGGAGCCTCCTGGGGACCAGAGAAAAATGGGAGCAGTGGAACATTAGCAAGGGATGGTTACATCCAGATTCTGTCTGCTTGACCCACCCAGGAAGCAGTGGTCAGTTTTGAGGCTTGAGGAGGGGGAGTATGGGGTAGCTTTTGTTGTCCCATCTTTTAAACAGAAGATGTTTAAAAGGGAATTGAGAACTGAAGAGCATGGTGAGGCTGAGTGGGAAATAACTCAGGAGTGTCTTCCTCACTCCTCTCTTTATGTTACAGGGAAAATGGAAGAGAAGAAACCCCCTGAGGCTGACATGAAGTATGTATCCTAGCCCCTGCCCCCTGATCTGAGGGAGGAAGGGCCTCTGGGTTTCCTGTCTTTGGCTTTTAGGGGAGGCCTTGGTGTGAGAATCTGGAGAAATGGCCAGGGGAAATGGAAGTTTGTGTGACTTTGTCAGCTAGGGATCTCTGTTTTCCTAGTATATTTGAAGACATTGGGGATTATGTGCCCTCCACAACCAAGACACCTCGAGACAAGGAGCGGGAGAGATACCGGGAACGGGAGCGTGATCGGGAGAGAGACAGAGACCGTGACAGAGAGCGAGAACGCGATCGAGAGCGGGAGCGGGACCGAGAGAGAGAAGAAGAGAAGAAGAGGCACAGCTACTTTGAGAAGCCAAAAGTGGACGATGAGGTGAGATGTAGTCCCGGGCACTAGGTGGAGGAGCTGCCCATCTCTGTGGCTGCCCAGCCAGGTACAGAACCCCTCTGTTATATAGGTGGCTCATGGCCCCACAGCAGCAACTGGGTCAATTAATCCAGGGTAGGAACCATCCTGGAAATGGGGGCACGGGGTAGGGTAGGGAATTGATTCAAACTTGAGGGAGAGATGAGTGGGCATCCCTCCTGGTGACACTCACTTCAGTTTCTGTTTTCTTTCCAGCCCATAGATGTTGACAAAGGTGAGTTTTACTACCCATGGCACCTTGCATTGGCTCTGGCATTGCTGCTTTCCTCTGGGCTGAGAGTCTGACCCAAAACTCAAGAGTTGCCAAGGGTAGGACTGGGGGACTTCCTAGTTCTGGGTTCTCGGAAGATCCATGTCTTGTTTTATGGAATAGACAGAAGATCAGTCTGGAGTTCTGTCTGTCTTCCTGGGCAAGGGCAGGACATATTTGCTCTGTTTGATATAATTCTCCCAGCTGAGGGGTTCTGAGGACGTGGGGCAGGTTGAGTGGACAGTATTCTGGGCACACTAGTGCATCTCAAGCAGAGTAGCTCATTTTGAATTGGAATTTGATTAAAACTTTGTTAGCTAAATGATTCTGTTGCTTAAAAAATGTTGTTATGAAAGGCACAGGTGGGAAGTGTGTTGTGGGGAAGAGGTTGTAAGCACCTTATTTCAAAGTCTGAACAGAGTTCTCTTTTGCCCAGGACCCGGATCTGCCAAGGAGCTGATCAAGTCGATCAATGAAAAGTTTGCTGGATCTGCTGGCTGGGAAGGCACTGAATCATATCCTTTATTTCAGTGTGGTCATTCCAACTCCACCTGCCTCCCTGCTTCCCCACAACCTCCCTGTCCCCATCTTGCATCTTTCCCTTTTGTGCTGAATTTTGACAAGGATGAAGTCATGACTTTCCCCTTTCTCAGAGGACTCATTCACGTTCACAGCCCTCAGAGTTTTCATGTTGGGGCTTCTAGCCGTTGGCCCTTCCTGCTTGAAATTTTTCTGCTATTGGTAGAATTATTTTCTTTAACATAGCATATGCTGAAGAAGCCAGAAGACAAGAAGCAGCTGGGAGATTTCTTTGGCATGTCCAACAGCTATGCTGAGTGCTACCCAGCCACGTATGTGAGATTCTGTTAAAGGAGTTAGGCTGGGATGATGGCAGAACACGGTGTGGGGCGGGGAGTGAGGTGGAAATTTGATTTGTTGGGACCCAGGGGTACTTCTTACTGGATAAAGTATTGTTAGGCTCTGAGTGGGAGGCCTAGGAGGGATGGTGGTTTGTAGGCATATAGCCTCTTAGTGGGTAGGTTTCTGCGTGAACCATAGGAGTCTGGGTCTGCACCATCTCTTTAACTGTTGCTTCTCTTTAGGATGGATGACATGGCTGTGGACAGTGATGAGGAGGTGGATTATAGCAAAATGGACCAGGTGTGGAGCTGGAAGGATGGGTGGGGATAGTTACTCTTTAGCACATATCCCCTTCCCTCCTCCCAAATGATCTGTTTCATTTCCTAGGCCTCATCTTCCTTCAGCTGCAGCAATAGGAGCAGCAGCATTGTGGGGTCCTGGGCAGCTTAACTGTTTTAAAGCATCTGTAAAAAGTCAAATGAGATAGGGCCGTAAATATATTTCTTTTTATTTTCTGTAAAGTTCCAGGCTTTGATTTCCATCCTAGGGAGTAAGCAGGCCTTTAGTGCACATGTAGAAAGCGAAGAAGGAATCTCAGTTTTTAGAAAATAACTGGAAAACAAACAGAGTTTTATTCTAGCCAGGAATGACATTTTCCTCTAAGCCTTAAAACAAAAACAAACAGGGCTTCCCTGGTGGCGCAGTGGTTGAGAATCCGCCTGCCGATGCAGGGGATACGGGTTCGTGCCCCGGTCCGGGAAGATCCCACATGCCGTGGAGCAGCTGGGCCCGTGAGCCATGGCCGCTGAGCCTGCGCGTCCGGAGCCTGTGCCCCACAACGGGAGAGGCCACAACAGTGAGAGGCCCGCGTACCACAAAAAAAAAAAAAAAAAAAAAAAAAAAAACACCAACACCATTAAGGGTGAAGAAGTGTCATCTACTTTTCCTTGTTTTCTCTGTACTGCAATGCTTAATAGCATGGTTTAATTCTATCTTGGAGCCTTGCTTAACCCTGGCTCTGCCAGGTATTGGTTTTGTGACCAAGCCAACTTATTTTACTGCTTTTTCCTCAGTTTCCTCATTAGAAAAATGGAGAGAACTATAGTTCTCTCTTAATAGAGTTTTTGAGAGAATTAAATAAGATACATGTTTAGTGTTCAGAATGATGCCTGGCACATAGTTAAGTACACAGTTAACATTTATTATTGTTTATTAGGGTAGGATTTATGAATGATAAAACCTGGGATTATGGGAGAGCCTGGCTTTAATCAAGGGCTAAAATTTCATTTCCACTGACATCTCTTCCTTCCCTGCCCCCCATTCTGTCCTGCAACAGGGTAACAAGAAAGGCCCTTTAGGCCGCTGGGACTTTGATACCCAGGAGGAATACAGCGAGTATATGAACAACAAGGAGGCTTTGCCCAAGTGAGTCTTGGTACTAAATACAGCCTAGAGTGAGGAGAGGGATGGTGGTGGGGGCAGACTAGCCCACAGCAGGTTAGAGGGTGTAGTCTGGCTGAAACATTCTGAGATCATTTTTCTGCTCACCGGGTCTCCTGGGAACACCTTGCTGCTGCTGTTCAACCTCGGATGCCTTCTTCCCTCAACTGCCCTTTTTTCCCCTCAGGGCTGCATTTCAATATGGCATCAAGATGTCTGAAGGGCGTAAAACCAGGCGCTTTAAGGAAACCAATGACAAAGCAGAGCTTGATCGCCAATGGAAAAAGATTAGTGCGGTAAGTGGGACTGGTTCTGGGTGGGAGGGCTTCAGCTGGAAGGAGATACTGGCCCACAGATTCAGGAACAGGCAGGGGGTCGGAGAGCCATGGAAGTAGGAGAGAGGTCAGCCTTGGGTCTCAGGTGAGCTTAGACTGGCAGCATAACCATCAACTATAACTGTTCTTTTTGCAGATCATTGAGAAGAGGAAGAAGATGGAAGCTGATGGGTAAGCAGCATTATTCTTCCTCTGTGAGACTGGTGAGAATTGCTTAGTGTATTGATCTTATGCTCATTTCTCTTTCTATTGCAGGGTTGAAGTGAAAAGACCAAAATACTAATATCTGGTTCCAACCCCAAGAATAATCTCCACAAGGATGCGTTCTCCACTGCTCGCTTTCTACAATTCCAAAAAAAGTCACACGATGTCTTTTTTTTGTGAATGTATATAAAATTTCATGGTATAATCTTTTGGTTCCATTAAAATTGGTTAACCTCCTCTCTTATCTTCTCTATGTTGAGGGCCCAGATGCACCAAGAGGGCTACTAATTCCATATACATGTGATTGTATAAAAATCACATGGAGAAAGTCAGCTCAGTCCTTTCCTGAGCTGTGGCTGTAGATTCCTAAGCAGGATATATACTAGCCAGGGTGCCCAATGGAGGAGGGAAGAATGACCCTCACTGTCAGGCAAGAGGTGGATAGAGAAACATAAGGATGATTGGTCTTAAATATCAGACTCATCTGGGCCCATCCGGGGACCTAGTCTTAGGGCAGAGGTTCCCTGGGAATTAGGGTCAGCCCAGTGGGCTGCCAGTCTGATCCCAAGGTTGTGCAGGACTGGGCTCTAGGTAAAGGCACCTGATGAGAAACACTCCTGGGAACAAAAACCCTTCACAAGTTCATGCCCTTCTGGGATCTTTAGTAATTCCAAGCACAAATCACTGCTTACCTGGTTGAAGGGGAAGTGCCTTGGAGAATCCCTGTCCTAGACCAGAAGAGTTAGTACCCTTCAACACACAAAGTTTGCCAAGGCCCAGGGTGGGATCCCTGGCCTCCAAATCACTCCATCCCCACCCTTTTCTTCCTCTTGGCTCATTGCCAGCACTTTGGTCTGGTACTCATCAGCAAAGGTCACCAGTTCTTTCTGGCTGGATCCATAGCTGCCACTGTCTGCCCTGAGCTAAGACCTGTGGGCTTACAAGATCCAAGAAGAGCTAGATGGCTAGTTTAGCCATTGCCTTTGGTTACTTTCACCTTGACAGGGCAAGAGCTTTTTGAGGAAGCCAGCTTTATGCATGGCACCTAGGAGGCTGAAATTGGGCACTGTCTGCAATAGCACCTAGAAAGGCTAATTTCAGACAGTAAGTGACACCCTGATGTCATGGCTATAGGCAGCAGTCACAATTAGGAAAAAGGTCACAGACCCACCTGGCTCAGATGAAGGTACCTAGAGGGTCACTAAGATCGAGACCTGGGGGTTGACTGCCAGTTTAAAATAAGTTTCTGCAAGTACCACCAAGCCTTGTGGAAGTAACCGAGATCCAGACAGGAGCATATGCTCCTCCTTATCTGCCCCACCATACACAGTGCTTTCATCTTTGTGGAACCTTTGGTAACCGGAATGTCCAAAACGTCAACTGTTGTGCCCATTTTTCCTTTTCAGCAACTCCTTGCCAGTTCTGAGCACTGCTGGCCCAGTCCCGCTGAGGGTCTACAGTCAAACGGTAGGAACGGGCGGGGCGGTGTTGCTTTGGCCACGAGAATGTTCAGCATGGAAGGCTGCAGCTTAAGTGTGTGCGCGAACTGCCTGCTGTCTACGACCCCCGCAGGTCAAATTCTCGCGGCGTGGGCTTTTGTCGCTTACTGACCAAACTGGCTGTCGCTTGTCTTGGTCTTTCACCAAACCATGAACGACTGGCGTCCCGCTCTTCTCTCCCGAAGGCAGGCAGTCATCCTTTACTGATTGCGGGAGACACTACCAAACTGTCAGCACCGCTCAGGAAAAGGGGAAACAACTTAAACGCAGTTCCGACTTTACGTGAAGTGACCAAGGAGGGGACTGACGGTTGCGCCGTCTATCTGACACAGGAACCTGTTCCGCTGCAACACTGGGAAGTAGAGGGATTAGGAGGCCCGGCTTCTCGGGTCGGTCCCTCCCACCAGCTAGGTCAGGCCCCGCCTTTTCCGGGTTACGGAGAACGTCTTGACGCCACTTCCCGCCTGGCCCTCTACCCTAGAAGCGGTGCCCTGGGCCACTCCTCCCGCCGAGTGACTGGTTCTTGGGTTCACCTACCAATTGTTGCGCGGCACGGATCCTGTGGTTCATGGACCGCGCGTGTGAGGAGAGGCCCGCGGAGGATGGGAGAGACGAGGAGGACCCCGACTCCACGGAAGCCCCAGCTCGGATCCGGGACACTCCGGAAGATATCGTGCTGGAGGCTCCGGCCAGTGGACTGGCGTTCCATCCGGCCCGTGATCTCCTGGCGGCTGGGGACGTGGACGGGGACGTGTTCGTGTAAGTGCGGGGCTGAGATGGGGGCGTGTTGAGCGTGGTGGGTGTGGGGCTGCTCGGTCTGGAAGCTCCGCAGCGATGGAGCTGGGATGAGGAGAGAAAGTTACAGGGAGACTAAGTTTACAAGACTCAGTCTTGTCCAATTCGTTTAATAACATTCGCCTTTAAGCAAGTTACCACACAAATCTATTGAAAGAACTGAGAGACAAAGTGGCTGGAAAGTCGTGACGGAGCCCGGACAGGCAGGAGTTCAGGACACTGTTATTTCCCACCGAAATATTGTATTGATCCTGAAACAGGACCAACGGGGCCCCCTGCTTTCGCTTCTTGCCCACTTTAATTGATCTTCAAAAACACAAATCCAACCACCTCACTTCCTTGATTAAAACCCTTCAGTAGTTTACCTTTGCTTTTATAATTAAATTGAGATTCCTTAATCCGGCTTTCAGGGCCTTGACCATCTGGCCCTTGCTCACTTTATTTTCTGTTTTCTGTGCTTTATTCATCGTTACCTTTTTAATGTACCTTGAAGCCTCAGCTCCTTTGCACATGTTATTCCTTCTTCCTGGAATTTCACTCACTTGCACCTATTGTGCCAGAGTCCCCAGCATCTCTTCACTCTTCAAACATGTCTCAGACTAAATTAGGTTACCTGTTAGATGCAGCCTTGGCACCAGATACCTTTTCCTCATAAACTACATAATGGCGTGTAATCATACATCCGTTTGCATAATTATTTGAACACTGTCTCCTCCACTAAAAAAATGTTTTTTAAACTTTTTTGGCCTCGCCCCACAGTAAAAATAGCTTTTATATTATGTGTGATGCACTCTAATATTTTCTGATTTATTTTATTCTGTCGTTATTGCGGGCACACATAGAAAATGCTGATTGCAGCTCAGTAATGGGTCATGACTAGAGTTTGAAAAAACAACGTTCTGGAGTGTAATCTGTAGTCTGTTTCGTTTTCTATTTTATCTCCTGCTTCTAGCCCAAGATTAGTGCTCAATACACGTTTGATTTTGAATAAAAGATGTAGGCTAGAAGCAGTGAAAAGCCATTGAAGGCCTTAACCAGGAGAGTTGTGCTATCAGATTTACTTAATGAATTTAAACCCCAAACCCCTCATCAGCTGTAATGGCCTTGGGCAAGTTAATTTCTGATTTTCATCTTTGAAAATAGGAACAGTAGAGAATTCTCTGGCGGTCCCATGGTTAGGACTCTGCGCTTTCACTGCCAGGCCCCCGGGAACTAAGATCCTGCAAGCCCTGTGGCTCCGAGGAAGGAGGGAGGGATGGAGGGAGGAAAGAAGGAAGGGAGGGAGGGAGAAAGGGAGAGAGAGAGAAAAAGAGAAAGAGAGGGAGAGGGAGAGGGAGAGGGGGCTTCCCTGGTGGCACACTGGTTAAGAATCTGCCTACCAATGCAGGGGACACGGGTTCGAGCTCTGGCCCAGGAAGATCCCACATGCCACGGAGCAGCTAAGCCCATGTGCCACAACTACTGAGCCTGCACTCTAGAGCCGAAGCAACTAAGCCCATGCGCCACAACTACTGAAGCCCACGTGCCTAGAGCCCATGCTCCCCAACAATAGAAGCCACCGCAATGAGAAGCCCGCGCACCGCACCAAAGAATGGCCTGCTTGCCGCAGCTAGATAAAGCCGTGCACAGCAACAAAGACGCAACGCAGCCAAAGATAAATAAAGTAAATAAATTTATATTTTAAAAAAAGAGAGGGAGGGAGGGAGGGAGAGAGAGAGAGTAAGGCAGGCAGGCAGGGAAGGCAAGGCAGGAAGGAAGGATGAAAGAATATGGGAACAATAATACATACCTTGCAAAGAGGTTTACTACTTTTATCCATGTTTACAGTGCCAGATACTTGGGAGTCACCCTGGACTTTTCTTCACACACCCCTCTGGCTTCTGTTTGTCTCCTCTTCTCTACCCTCAGCCACTGCCTTCTGGAGGCCTCAAACTTCTCCCATGACCATTCCAGAGAGGCTCCTTTTTCCCAAAGGATTCAATTCAGACTTCTTCTTGGCCTACATGGTTGTCTCAAGCCTAGTCCAGCCCATCTTTCCAGATTCAGCTATACCTCTCTCTTCCCACTTGAACTCTCCTCATTCCTCGTGTCTGCCCTGGGAGAGACATCAGCATCTGCCTCCAGTATCTACCCCTTGTTATCTGCCAGGTGAACTACTTATTCTTCATGATCCAACTCACATGTCATCACCTTAGTTAGCTTTCCAGGGCTCTCTTCCCTTCCAAAGTATTCATTCGTCTGTGTTTATTAAGCAGCTTTTTCATGCTAGGCACTGGGACAGAATAAACAATAAGTAGACCCAGTTCTGCCTGCCTGGAACTCACTAGCAAGCAAGCACTTATTCATTCAACCCTTTTTGAAGATCTGCTGAGACAGGCACTAGGGATAATCTCTGACAGGTACTTGCCTCAAAGCTGAGCTTACAGGCTGGTGCCTCTCTGCTCTACCTCCCTTTTCATCCTTCTGCCACAATGTGTTCACAATGTGCTGTAATTTTTTTTTTTTTTTGGCTGCGTTGGGTCTTTGTTGCTGCACATGGGCTTTTCTCTGGTTGCAGTGAGCTGGGGCTACTCTTTGTTGTGGTGCGCAAGCTTCTCATTGCGGTGGCTTTTCTTGCTGGGAGCATGGGCTCTAGGCGCGTGGGCTTCAGTAGTTGTGGCATGCGGGCTCAGTAGTTGTGGCTCACGGGCTCAAGAGCGCAGGCTTAGTAGCTGTGGTGCATGGGCTTAGTTGTTCCACAGCACGTGGGATCTTCCCAGACCAGGGCTCGAACCCGTGTCTCCTACATTGGCAGGCGGATTCTTAACTACTCTGGCACAGGGAAGCCCAATATGCCGTAATTAATTGTGGCTTTCTTTAGCATCTGTAGACCTGGAGTGTAATATCCCTGTCTTACTAATCTTCACATTTCCAGCTACTGGGCTGTTCTGTCATTAACTATTTTTGGACCTCCAGAGTGATTCAGACCTAATCTTTCCCCAGGTTAGGGCTTTCAAAGATGATGAAGAGGGGTGGGGTGAGGTCACAAAAATGTACATTGAATGAAAAAAAGACCTCACGTTTGAAGCTCATTGAAGATGGGAAAATGGGGGACTTCCCTCGTGGTCCAGTGGGTAAGACTCCACGCTCCCAATGCAGGGGGCCCAGGTTCATCCCTAGTCGGGGAACTAGATTCCGCATGCATGCCGCAACGAAGATCCTGCGTGCTGCAACTAAGACCCGGCACAGCCAAAATAAATAAATATTAAAGAAAATAATAATTTAAACACCTATTAATTAAAAAAAAAAAAGCGGGCTTCCCTGGTGGTGCAGTGGTTGAGAGTCCGCCTGCCGATGCAGGGGACACGGGTTTGTGCCCCGGTCTGGGAAGATCGCACATGCTGTGCAGCGGCTAGGCCCGTGAGCCATGGCCGCTGAGCCTGTGCTCTGCAATGCGAGAGGCCACAACGGTGAGAGGCCCGCGTACTGCAAAAAAAATTTAAAAAAAAAAAAAAAAAAAAAAAAAAAGAGAGAGAGAAAATGGGATGGTAAGCTCTTTGGGCTTGGAGGTGTGCAAGTAGGAACTCCTAGGTAGGTGGAAGTTTGGCTAGTTGGTCTCTGTACTCCCAGGTGAGGTCTGATTCACTCTTCTTCCATTCTGCCTAGCTTTTCCTACTCCTGCCAAGAGGGAGAAACCAAGGAGCAGTGGTCCTCAGGTCACCACCTCAAGTCCTGCCGAGCTGTTGTCTTCTCTGAAGATGGGCAGAGTGAGTATTAGGAAAGGCAGCCAGAAGTGTGGTGGTGGGAAGGGAGCAGTGAACAGCACCATGACCTGGGCATTTCCCCCTCCCTCCCCACAGAACTTGTTACTGTCTCCAAGGACAAAGCCATCCATTTTCTAGATGTGGAGCTGGGACGACTACAAAGACGCATTTCCAAGGCTCACAGGTAAGGGGAAGCCAACTGTGTGTTGAGATAAAGGGTAAGGATTGATTGGTACATCCTTACTGGGACAAAGGTGCTCGAAAAAGTTCTGTATCTGTGTCTCTAGTGCCCCCATCAACAGCCTGCTGCTGGTGGATGAGAATGTTCTGGCCACTGGGGATGACACAGGTGGCATCCGCCTCTGGGACCAGCGGAAGGAGGGCCCCTTAATGGATATGCAGCAGCATGAGGAGTACATTGCTGACATGGCTCTGGACCCAGCCAAGAAGCTGCTGCTGACAGCCAGGTACAGCCTCAAAGTTGCATCCCCTCCCTTCCCTGTGTTAAATGTTTCCCTCGGTGGGTACCTCCAGCCAAGCCTGCTGCTTTGCTCTCTCTACAGCGGAGATGGCTGCCTTGGTGTCTTCAACATCAGACGACGCCGGTTCGAGTTGCTCTCCGAGCCTCAGTCTGGAGACCTCACCTCTGTCACACTTATGAAAGTACAGCTGGGTGGGGCGGGATGGGGGTGTGCGATAGGGACTTGGTTTGATGTGGCTCCACAAACATGGTTTGCCCTGTTTCCCTGCAGTGTGCGAAGAAGGTGGCCTGTGGCTCCAGTGAAGGTACCATCTACCTGTTCAACTGGGATGGCTTTGGGGCCACAAGTGACCGCTTTGCCCTGAGAGCTGAGTCCATTGACTGCATGGTTCCAGTCACTGAGAGTCTGCTGTGTACCGGCTCCACTGATGGAGTCATCAGGTGAGAGAAGCCGGATGGCCCTCCAGTCATAGGAAGGGCAGACCTAATGGGCCCATACAGAACACTTTTCTTTCTGTCTAGGGCTGTCAACATCCTGCCAAACCGAGTGGTGGGCAGTGTGGGCCAGCATGCCGGGGAACCTGTGGAGAAGCTAGCCCTCTCCCACTGCAGCCGCTTCCTGGCCAGCAGTGGCCATGACCAGCGCCTCAAGTTTTGGGACATGGCTCAGCTGCGGGCTTTGGTGGTGGATGACTACCGCCGGCGCAAGAAAAAGGGTGGGCCACTACGGGCGCTGAGCAGCAAGGCCTGGAGCACTGATGACTTCTTTGCAGGACTGAGGGAGGAGGGAGAGGATGCCACAGCTCAGGAGGAAAAGGAGGAGAGTGAGGATGACAGTGACTGAGGGAATGAGCTGAATCTCAGGATGGGTTCTCAATAGACAGGAGTCTTGCTTTCTGGGCTGGATCCCTAGAGAGGCTGGGAATTTAAAATATTCTATTGTGCACAAGAAGATGCTCAGGATCCGCACACTGATGTGGGGAAGTACTTGCCCTCTAGCAGGCTGCTCACTCCACCAGTGTTAAGACAAGCCCACAGCTGGCGCAAGACAGCACGGAAACAGGTGTAAACCAACCAGGGGTTTAATATAAATACAACCAACATAGAAAAACTCAAAACTACGTATACACCAAAACCAGAATGCCAAGTGGTAGGGGCAAAGGCAGATTTCTGACCCTTTGGCTCAGCCAGCCCCCAAATAAAAACATCAACAAAGACAAATCAAGAAAATAAGAAGCAAAGATTCATGCTAACCTGTGGGAGGAGAGAGGGGTGTGTGTGCGCGAGTGTGTGTCAGAGAACAACCCTGGGGTCAGGTTAAACCCCAGGCTGGGAGGGGGAAGGGAAGCTCCCTCACCACAACTTAGCCAAACTTGAGCTGCCCGGAGGTGCTGTGGGCCCTGCCTCAGCTGGGAGGCTGTGTCAGGCCTAGGGCAGGGCCCATGCTCCTCCCCTTCTTGGGATCAGATAGCAGCTGCCCAGGCCTGCTGGGCCAGGAACTGACACAGGTTCTGCCTACTCATCCAGGCTGCCTGGGGAAAGGATTAGGTCACTGCTGAACCATGGTACCTCCTGCCTCAGCCCCAGCAGACCGCAGGAGGCTGGCCCCAGGCTCAGTGCCTCCAGCAGCCGTGCAGACACAGCATCCTTGGCCACCTCATGCCCATCCTGCCCACTGGGGGCCAGCACAACCCAGATGAGGCCACTGAAGGGCACTGGATGCCCAGGGATCACCACCTGGTACCAGAATCGGTGCCAGCCAGCAGAGCCTGTGCCCAAACACTTGGTGAGGAACAGTGGGCTGCCCAACTTCATCCGTTGGCACAGCAGCTGCAGGGCAGCCCGAGCCCCTTGGGACTCCAGCCCCTTGTCCCTAGCCAGGGCTACTTGGCTGCCCTCTGGCTGTAGGCACTGTAGAGAGGGACCCATGAGCTGCTGGCGGAGTCGCTGCTTCAGGTCTGGCTTAAGCCACTCCACGGCCACCTGTTCTCCACAGAGGCGTGACTGCCCTGCAGGAAAAAGGCAGAGACAGGGCGGGGTCTAAGCCCTGGGCCCAAGCACCCAGACCTGAGTCCTCTGGAGTCACACAAGCCTGTTTAATTTGTAGCCTCCCCATTTCCTGGTGTGACACCAGGCAAGTTAAAATAACTTCTTTAGGCTTCTTTGTGTTTACTTACAAAGGGAGTGCAATAACTGCTACCTTCTAAGTTTCCCTGGAGTACTGGTTGATTGCAGGCTTTGTCTACCTCATAACCATCAGAATAGCTAACCTTTACCATGAATACTTGCCAAGAACTACAGAATGTGCTAAATGCTGCTTAATTCTCAGTTTCAGGAAGCAGCTTCTACAGTGGATAAAAGGTAGGCTCAGTTGGATTGCCTTGGGCAAGTCAATTTTTCTTAAAACAGTCTCCTATCTAAAGAGGGACAACGTTCTATGTTTCTCTGCAATGCGGAGGGTTAAGTCAGGAGATAGTGCATGTGAAGTGTGAAGTGAGTGGTAGCTGGTAGCACCGGTGGAAATTTTAAAACGTGAGGTCAGACAGTTTGTCTCAAACTCAAGTGTGTTTGACCCCAAGGTCTCGCGACTTTAACTCACTACGCTGATCCACGCTGACGTGTTGAGGTAAAGTGCTGGGTAGAACGCGTTTAGCCCCACCCAGCGGCCCCCCGCCGTCTCCACCCCTACCTTCCACCAGGGCCTTTTTGGCCATGGCTGCGGCGCGGTGAGAGCTGAACTTGAGCAGTGCCATCTGCGCGGGCGCCGGCCCGGGGCTGGGCAGCAGCAGCGCCTCCTGCAGGCCGGGCCCCAGCGGCTGCAGCGCGAGCAGCAGCGCGCGGCGGCTCAGGCCCGGCGGCAACCCGTCCACACTCAGCTCGCACTTCTCTGTGCTGCGGCACACGAGCAGCGGGCAGGACGGCCGCAGCGGGTGGTTGTGCAGCGTGGAGATGGCGGCCTGGGCGCCGCGTCGCGAGCTGTAGCGGGCGTAAGCGAAGCCGCGGTTCAGGCCGCTGAAGGTCATCATCAGGCGGAACTCGTAGAGGCGGCCCACGCGCTGGAACAGTGGGATCAGCTGGTGCTCGTACACGTCCTGGGGCAGCCGCCCGATAAACACTTCTGACCCGGCCGGCGGCGGGCTGCCCACCCATCCTGGGGGAAGGGGGTGGGGAGGGGCACCGTCATCCACCCGGATGGTTCCGGGGTCGAGGTCCAGGGACCGAGCGCAGGAGAGAGTACGTGAGCAAACGTCTGTGAAATGGTTACAACACCCGTACGCCCCGGGTCGTTGGCATAACTAGGTGACTGAGCTACCAACGGGGCTGGCACCTTAAGACTGGCTCCCTTCCTCGAGGGGGCGGGGTGGGTAGGAAGCCACAGACAATGAGTTTCATCAGCTGGGGGGGCGGGTAACGGGGTAGTTAGAAGTTTCTGACTGTGGAGCCTCGGCGTAGGCCCCTCCCTCCCCCGAACGCGGAGGCTCGTGGCCGTCGAGGCTGCCTTAGCCCTCTCGTAGGCGTAGGACTGGGACTACCGTACCTGGGGGTGGCCCGCCATACTTCCTCTGCCCGTTCACCTGCACCAGGCGGATGCCAGTCTCCCTGACCCACGCCTCCAGCGCCGCCTTGTTCTCTGGATTCACCCTCTCACACCACAGCTGAGGGGAAAAGGGCAGGTTGGAATGCCGTATCGCCGCGTCCACCCCCACCTCGCTTGTTATGTCCGTTGTCCAGGGCTCACCGACCCCCTGGTAGGCAAACACGTACCTCACACTCCCGCTTGGACTGCATTGCTCTCCCGCTGGCTCGCTCGTACCCTTTATAATTCCTCCCTATCTGCCCCTCTGGAAGCTTCCCTACTCCTCCACCCCCCAAGCTCTCATTGGCTCTGAGCACGACCCCGCCCACCAAGGGGTGGGGGTATCCGCCGCACGTGCGCCGCGGGAACCTCAGACCCTCAGGTGAAAGCTAGAGACCCTAATGGGTGGGTCTGCGGGCAGCCCCACCTCCTAAAAAACGGCTCGCAAGCCGGCAGGATGCGAGAACGTCAGGGGCGCCCTTCCCCTGCGGAATAGCCCCTGGGAGCTACTGTAAGTGTCTCTCCCCATTTTCCACCGCTGAAGTGGTCGCACTGGGAGCCCCAGGCTCTGACAGGGAAGGCAGGGCTAGGCAGTAGTGACACAGGCAGGCTCCAGTGGTTGAGGCATTTTATTGGACCTTCCGCGGCGGCTGGTTGTGGGAAGCGTTCCCTCCACCTGGTTGTAGGGCCCTGCCGAGGAGACCATCTTGGGCCAGTTCTCCGTGGTCCACCCATTTTTGAGTGGCCATTTTTGCCTGTGATTACCAATAAAATAATCATAATAAAAATTAAAAAGTCTCTGTTTTGACCAAATCTTCAGGCCTTCCTGTTGGGAAGGAAACGTGCAAAGCTGTTGAAGTACGTATGCAGAGTTTTGTCTTAGCCTTAAATAGTGCCAGTCCCACTTTCCTCTGATAGTTCAACTCAGCAGATGCAAAGGGGCTGCCTTGTTCTCCTCTTGATTTCCTCCACAAGGTCTTCTCTTCGGACATCCACCTGGCCAGGATGGAGGAACAAGGTGGTATGAGCATCTTGTGTTCCACTGCTCTTTGAGCACCCATACCTTCCTCTAGTTATCAGGCCTGGCTCAGCTGGGCGCAGGAACCTAATCAAACAAACACCTCAGGGGAGACAGCGCTTCTTGGGGGAGGTGGAGAGACACAGGGTATGTGTGGGGATGGAGATTTTACCCTACCATGACCATACTTAACATATTACCCCCTTAAGTCCTTTAGGACTGGGCGTTAATATGAATGCCAGGCTTTTGCTTAGGTCTTGAATGGGCCTTGGCCTGCCGAAATGGCATACATTCCCCATCCCTCAGCCTTCCTGTCCACCTACTTACCTCTTCCCTGCTGGCCACCGAGCGGAGCTTGATGACCCCGTCTTTGAGCTCTTGCTCGCCAATGATGGCCACCAGTGGGATGCCTGCCTCCTCACAGTACTGCAGCTGGTTCAGCAACTTGGGGTTCTTCTTGTAGAGCAGCTCTGCCTGCAGGGGGCCAGGGAAGGAGATGAAGGCTGTCTTTTGCAGTCCTCTGGGACAGTCTCCTTGGGGCCCAAGTTGGCACCCTGCTCTGACCTTCACCCCAAGAAGTCACAGTAATGGCAGGGCCACTATGGATAAGCTTTTATTTCATTTGTGTCCAGCACTCCCAAATTTGCTGCCACCCTGGGGCTTGCCTCCTCTACCTTGATCCCAGCATCCCATAACTCTGAGATGAGCTTCAGTCTCTCCTCCAGCAGCTTCTTCTGTGCAGATGCCACAAGCACCTGTGTTTCTGTGGTCCGTACCTTCTCCTTCAAGGCCTAGGGAAGAAGCAGTTAAGAAAGAACTGGGCTACCCTTTACAGCACCTTAAAAGAGCAAGCAGAGCAGGCTCTTGTCAGGATTCTGAGACCAGGCCCAACTCCACCAGGGCAGGCTAGTCTTCTCATCTAGCAATTGGGCAAAAAGTAGCTCTCAGAAGAATAAGAAATGAACTGACTGGTTTGTACATATGACTTGCCAGAATTAATAATGGAGGGCAAAGGTAGCTTATGTACAGTAACTTCAAGCTTATCTCCATCTAGAACCTTATGCATCATAAGTGATATTCTGAGCTCACCCAGGCAATCCAATCACCCCTGGCAGTCCCAGTTCCCACAGCCAGGAGACTGTGTCTCTTATACATCAGCCATAGGGCACAACTTGGGGGGGGTGTGGCTGGAGGGGAGAAAGAATGCTGCTGCTGTCTCTTTTTCTGGAAAACTATTCCCATTGTTCTTACAACATAAGATGCCTACTGGAACAGTGACCTCCATTGGAAAACACCAATGGGTTCCACTCTAGAGAAAAGGGTGGGGGCAGGGGTAAGGTTACTGCCAGAGCATTACCCGAGGGATGAAAGGCAACCAGCCACTTAAGAGCAGTAGCAACAAAGGTGGGCTTGAGGCCAAGAAGGGCTTTCTTCATGTTACTCTAGGTGCTAGAGAGTCAGGATAGCCATCTGAGGGATCCCACAGCCTCAGATACACGCTTCCCACTTACAGACAATATTGCAGAGTGGTTGGGAGCAAGACTTTGGAGTTGGACTGCCTGCATCCAAATTCTGACTCTGCCACTTAAACCCTGGGCAAATTATTTGATCTATAATCTTCAGTTCCCTTGCCTGAGAAATGTAAATAATAAAAGTAGGTACTCTCAGAGGGCTGTTTAAGAGTTTTATTAGACAATGCATGAAAAGCACTAAGCACAGTGCCTAGCACAGAGTAGTAAAGTATTAAGTGTTCTGTATTGTGAGGAAGATCCAGGTCTTTGGATATACTGGCCTAGATTCCTGACAGCTCTGAAGGAAGTAGGGAGCAAAGGATTTTTTGAAGAAAGAATGATCAAAGATCCATCAAGCTGCCTATAATGGGGTGGGAGTCTGAAGGACAGCAACAGTCTTGTCTCCATTTCTTTGCAAAGATGCAACTTGCCCAATGCAGTACTACTTGCCCCCTTAGAGATCAAAGAAGATAGCTCAGGTGCCACCATCTGCCCAGAATGTCTTCCACCCAGCCCTAAGACCTACCTCCATCCTCTGCTCCACAATGGAGAAGATCCGCTCTACCCCAATGCTGAGCCCCACACACGGTACCTTGCGCCCTTTGGGATCAAACATGCCCACCAGCCCATCATAGCGCCCTCCAGCCGCCACACTGCCCACACCCAGGGGCTCTTCCCCTGCCTGGGCTGGGGGCTGTAGCAGCACTGCCTCAAAGATCACCCCAGTATAGTAGTCCAGCCCTCGAGCCAGGCTCAGGTCGAAGGAGATCTGGAGGGATAAGAACATGGTCAGCAGCAGATGAGGATCAAAGGCCTCCAGCCCCGGAGCTCAGCTAAGGCTCCCATCCCAACCTGACTCACCTTGTCAGCAATGCCAAACAAGGTCAGATACTCAAATAGCAGCTTCAGGTTTCCCAGGCCCTCCAAGGCCTGCTTGTTTTGGGACAATTTAGGATCCTGGAGCAGCTGTTCCACCAAGGATACCCCACCTAGGGACAGATTTGTGAGCCAGACTGACAAGAAGAAAAAGATAAGAGCTTTACCTTTTCCTCTGGATTACACATGTATGCATGTGTGCATACACACACATGCATTCCCTCCCTTCCCCCCCCCCCCCCCTCTCTCTCTCTCTCTCACACACACACACACACACACACACACACACACACACACACGGAGGAGTTTGGCTTTCGCTTGAGGGCAGGGGGATGGCTGCTGCGGAGGCAGGGTTTGTTTCTCACCATGCTGCTGGACGTAGTCCCCAATGCGGTCAGCCACCTCAGGTGCCAGGCCCTTCTCTCCCACCATCTCACTCTTTACTTCCTCCCAGGACACCTGCGCAGACAAATACCAGTCAGGGAACCCTGGGCAGCTTCCCCAGTGCAGAGCAAGTGTGAGCCCTTCTCAGGGGGTGGTCTTGAGCAGAAGCTGCCCGTCAACCTATATCCTGGGGCTAATCTTCCTCTGTGGGCACAGAGGCAGGGCCCTCTCTCTCCTAATCTTTTCCATTTCTCAGGGCAGGGTGGGATCTGGGAAAAGAAGAGTCAGGTGTTTGGGTCGTTACCTTGTCCAGCTTGTCCACTGAGGAGCAGATGGTGCGGAACTTGCTGTCAGGAACACCACAGACGGCAAACGTCCCATCTAGGATGCGCCGATCATTCACCTGCAGCGACCCGAGGCATAGTGAGAAGAGAATCTCCTTACATGACCCTCGATAGCCTTGGACACTTAGGCTACTGGTTCCTCTGCACCAGGACCTTCTCCTGTGAGAGGCCAGGCCCAGCTTTGCCCTCCCGGCCCCATTCAGCTCTGACCTTGACCAGGAAGTCGCCTATCTGGAGTGAACTCAGGATCTCACACATTATCTTCAGGCACTCTGCATCAGGAATCATGGGGTCAAATTGCCCAGCAATGTCAAAATCCTGTAGTGAGAGGGTTAGCTAGAGGTCCTCAGGGGTTTAACCTTGAGGGAGGACTCCTGGGAGCTCTGCTCTCTATGAAGGAGGCCTCTTTGCACTCATGCGCAGACCACATTCTTCATTCTCCGTCTGTCAGCCCAGAGCAAAACCCCAGTATTCCTGGGTCTCTTACCAGTCCTGGTTTTCTTTCCATCCACAGGGCTATTCCTTCATTATCTCACTCATCTATTTTTCCTTATTTCCTTCCACTGTTGTGGGAGCACTAAGCACAGTGGATAAAGGACTACAGCCTTAGTCCTTTATTCATTCAGAAGCTGTGCCACCAGTCTGGGCGACAGTACCTCAAATCCAGTTTCCTCATCCTTTGCTGTGATCCTATCACTGTGGTTTAATATAAAAAGCACTGGACCAAGAGTTCTAGTCCTAACTTTGCCTTTCTTATCCCTATGATCTCTTCATCTTGCTGAGCCTCAAGTTTCCTCAGATAAAATGAGGAGAATAATCCCTGTCTTGTATATGAAAATACTAAAGAAATCTTAGGGTTAGCATTATCTGGGGCATCTAGATTTTTCAGGACACCATAAGTACTGAATAGATTCTACTGGCTCAAGGGAGGGCCTCCTTACCCATCCTGCTCCCATACTCACACACTGGTAGAATTCCCGATATCGGCCTCGGGTCATGGCTGGGTTATCCCGCCGATATACTTTTGCTATGTGGTAGCGTTTAATGTTGGTCAGTTTATTCATTGCCAAATATCGAGCAAAAGGAACCTGATGACAAAGAGTTAAGGGGGAAGCCCCACCATTCACAGTCTGGAAGTTGATTATCATCACCGACAGAAGCTGGGGTCTAACCGCACCTTGTGTGGGTAAAACCACCATCTGTAAGATTAACAGCATTTCTGAACATCAGCAAGAATCAACTTTGTTACCATACAGGGCAGCTGAAGTCTCATAAAATATTAAGGCTCTTTTCTTTTGGGGCTATGCTGAGCATAGCAGGGGGGTGGGCAGATTGGCCAAGGAGCAGAAAAAGGGCCCCAAGTAGGGATCTCTAAGCAGATGATTCTCTGACATAGCTTGGAGATAAAGGAAACGTGCTGTTGGTCAATTAGGGAGAACTCTGTCCACCAGCCAGGGCAAGGGAGACGTGTTCTGAATCCAGGGGATTGTTGGCAGAATCAGAACTGGACCCTGACATAAAGCTGAGGTCTCACTCAGGATTCACAAGCCTTCGAAGGCTAGCTATGCTCTGTTTAGCCAAAGCCCAGCTCCTGGTTTAGAGAAATAACTTCCCTGACTGCAAGAGGCATTGTATTTGATCCCACCTATGTCTAGCTGCCCCCAAACCTGAGGCTAGAAAAAGCCCCAGCCCAGTAAGGGCCAATACATCCAAAGTTTAAAAAGATACAGTGAGGTCATAGCGAAGAGACAGCAGCTCCCCACCTTGGTCCTTCAGGTCATAGATAAGCTTAGAGTCTTCCCCATACTTTCCAGTCAGTGTTTCCTGGAGAAAACACAAAGAAATGTGATCATAATGATAAATATAACAACTTGAAAGGACGTTTTAAAAACAAAAACCCACCATTCTAACTATGACTGATTTCAACTTATCTACATTTCCTCTGTTCTCTCTCCCAATGTTCCCTTATTTGATGTAGTTATAATCAAGGAAATACCAATTTGGTTTTCTGCTTATCACATTTCCATTTTGTGACAGAGCTGAAGTATTATTTTTAAAAGCTGCATTGGGAGTTCCCTGGCGGTCTAGTGGTTAGGACTGCGTGCTCACTGCCGAGGTCCTGGGTTCAGTCCCCAGTTGGGGAACTATGATCCCGCAAGCTGTGTGGCATGGCCAAAAAAAAAAAAAAAAAGCTGCATAATATTCTAGTGAGAAGAAGCTATTTCCTTCCTGCCTAGTGTTACACTGATAGATGTTTAGGTTATTCCAATTGAAAAAAAAAATTCCATAGCATTTCAATAAATATATTTGGGTACACAGTTTTTTCTTTTGAATATTTTTTTTGAGTATAAATGCCTAGGAATGGGTCATGAGATCAACAAAGATAAATGTTTTTATTATGGCCTGAGATTTGAACACTGTCAAAAGCCAAAACTGAGAGAGTACTTGCCCTGTGATGTCTTCAACAAGATAACATATTTCACTACCAGGCTGGCAAAGTTCAAAAAAACCTGAAAATTCCCAGTGTGTAGAAAATAGAAACACTCATACAATGGTTGGTGTTATGGCCTGAGAATACAGTGGTTGGCATTATGGCCTGAATCGTGTCCCCTCGAAATTCATATATTGAAGCCCTATTCCCTGCACCCACCCGGCCCCCGTAACCTCAGATTGTGACTCTATTCGGAGACAGAGTCTTTAAAGAAGTAATTAAGGTAAAATGAGGTCATTAGGATGAGTCTTAATCCAATATAACTCATGTCCTTATGAAAAGTGGAAATTTGGACACAGCGGAGGGAAGATGATGTGAAGACATAGGGAAAAGACACCATCTAAAAGCCAGTGAGAGAGGCCTTAAGCAGATCCTTCCCTCATGACCCTCAGAAGAAACCAACCCTGCTGACAGCTTATCTTGGACTTCTAGCCTCCAGACAATAAATTTCTATTCTTTAAGCCACCCAGTCTATGGTATTTTGTTATGGGAACACTAGCAAACTAATATAGTTGGTAGAAGTAGGAATGAGTACAACCATTTGACCCAGAAATTCTACTTCTGTGCATTTACCCTGCAGATAAATGCCCACTAGTACCAGACATTGTTCTAAGCCCTGTGTATACATCAGTGAACAAAGGCAGTCCATGCCCCCATGGATCTTCTATAGTAATGAAAAGAGACAGGCAGTACGTTAATGCAAGGAAACAAATTAACATTACTTTTGATAGTGATAGCTGCTTTAATGGAAATAAAATATGTCAATGTGATAGACAAGGGCTCCTTTAGACAAGGCAGTTAGAGAGGAGTATTTGAGGAATGGCATTTTAGTTGAATCTGAAATTAAAATCTGTCATGTCTAATTTACTCTGGAATTAGAGTCATGCAGAGAGCTAGAGAAAAAGGAAGTTCAGCAAGAGGGAAGAGCAAGAACAAAGGCTTGAAGATAGAAACATATTTAGTATGTTCCAGGAATAGAAAAAGACCATAGTAGCACAGTGGGCAAGGGGAAGAAGCACATGAGGATGAGGTGGGAAAGGTAGGCAGTTGCCACATCATGTAGGGCCCTGTAAGCCTGAGTAAAGAGTTTGGATTTTATTATAAATGCATTGGGAGTCACTGGATTTTAAGCAGGGAGGGATGCAAAGAACTGTTTTTTAATAGCAAAGAACTAGAAACAACCTCAGGGTCCATCAATAGGAGACTGGTTGCATATTTATCCGTTATATGTTCGATTTACATGTATCTAGGAAACATCTCAAGTACAGGTGCCATGGAATTCAATGTAGACAGGAGCCATAACAACTTCCGCTCCTGAGAAGGGCTCTCTTGGATGCTGCCAGCCACAACCAAGGTAAATAAAAAGCAGGGCCTCTTTCTCTATGCCAGTCCTGTCTCCCTTCTCATGGAGAAAATGCCAATCTTTGTCTGCAACAAGAGAGACACCTTTGGGCCTCACTCTCTTTCCATCCTCTTTGTTGTTTGTATACCCATTATTTCACTAGGCAATTTCTCCTCATCCACCCCTCACCTTTAGTTCAAACACGGGTGTATCAATTACTTCTGCACCGTGGCGCTTGAAACAACTGATGATTACATCAAACACCTTCTCCCGAACTGCCATCTGCCGGGGACTGTAGTCTCTTGTGCCCTTGGAGTCAAAATCAGCCAGAGAACCAGGGATGGGGTTTAAAAACAAAGAACAGTAAGGTCTAGAAATATAAAAGCATGACTTCAGTGATGGCGAATGAAAACCCTGCCCCAAACTTAGGTTTTCCTACAGGTCACTGAGTTGTAAAACAAGTACAAACAATTCCTTATTAATTACCACACCCATTTGCTCTCACCCTTCTAAATTCCAACCCCTTTTTAGTTTGGTTCTATCTTCTAGAATTCTTGGAACTCTGTTCTCTGAGAAATTTTCCTAAACTCATTTTCTGGGAAGCAGAACATTCCCCTGCCTAATAGAAAACATCTACCTGATGACAGGCATATAACCAACTCAAACTGGCTTAATGAATCGAATTCCAAATTTTACAAGTAACATTCTCTCCCAACATACCTTAAAAAAAATCCTAATGAATACAGTTTTTTCTTTCTTTCTTTTATCTTTTAAAATTTATTTAATTATTTTTGACTGCATTGGGTCTTTATTGCTGCGCGCGGGCTTTCTCTAGTTGTGGCGAGCGGGGGCTACTCTTCTTTGTGGTGCGCCAGCTTCTCATTGTGGTGGCTTCTCTTGTTGTAGAGCATGGGCTCTAGGTGCGTGGGCTTCAGTAGTTGCAGCACGCAGGCTCAGTAGTTGTGGCTCATGGGCTCTAGAGCACAGGCTCAGTAGTTGTGGCATGCAGGCTTAGTTGCTCCGCAGCATGTGGGATCTTCCCGGACCAGGGCTCAAACCCGTGTCCCCTGCTTTGGCAGGCGGATTCTTAACCACTGCACCACCAGGGAAGTCTCCACTATTTTTTTCTTCAATTTTTTTCTGATAGCCCTATGACAAGGGCTAAGTAAATGAATTTGAATGTGTTGAGAAGTTAAATCATTACTTAAGGCCATTCAGCTGGTTCCTGGCAGTCAGTACTAGAACTCTGTTCTTCCAGGTCAGAGCTTCTAGTTTGGGCTTTTATATGCTACTCACAAGTGGGACCTCTTTGGTCTCAGGACCCCTTTACACTCTTACTATTTACTAAGGACCCCAAAGTGGATTATACCTATCAATATTTATCGTATTATAAATTAAAACTGCAAAGATTTAAAAATATTAATTCACTTAACAAAAAGAAAATCCATTACATGTTAACATAAATAACATTTTAGGAAAATGTTAACTACTTTCCAAAACAAAAACATTTGGTGAGAAGAGTGGCATTGATTTACACTTTTGCAGATCTTTAATGCCTGGGTTAATAGAAGACAGCTGAATTCTCATGTATGCTTTTTGCATTCAATTCTGTTGTGATATGTTGTTCTGGTTGAATATATAAAGAAAATCTAGCCTTACAGAGATGTATAACTGTAAAAGGAGGATTTTTTTTTTTTTTTTTTCTGGTACCCGGGCCTCTCACTGTTGTGGTCTCTCCCATTGCGGAGCACAGGCTCCGGACGCGCAGGCCCAGCGGCCATGGCTCACACGCCCAGCCACTCTGCGGCATGTAGGATCTTCCTGGACCGGGGCACGAACCCGTGTCCCCTGCATCGGCAGGCGGACTCCCAACCACTGCGCCACCAGGGAAGCCCAGGAGGAATATTTTTAATAAACTTTTCAGCTAATTGTAGATATTCTTCTTAAACTACACCAAAATCCAAAGAGGGAGAGCTTCTTAAGGATTGGTTTGCAATGTGGAATCTGAAAGTACATCAATGAACTTTTCACACTGTTACATAAAATCCATTATAAGGTACCCAGAATTCACAGAGAAAGAAAGTAGAACGATGGTTACCAGGGGCTGAAGGGAGGGGAGAATGGGGTGTTACTGTTTAATGGGTAAAGAATTTCAGTTTGGTAT
Organism: Kogia breviceps; assembly: GCF_026419965.1. Lineage (NCBI taxonomy): Eukaryota > Metazoa > Chordata > Mammalia > Artiodactyla > Physeteridae > Kogia > Kogia breviceps. The sequence goes on from NC_081313.1 coordinate 117,637,607, forward strand.
CATGAAAAAGTTCTGGGGGATGAATAGTGGTTATGGTTGCACAGCAATATGAATGTACTTAATGCCACTGAACTGTACCCCTAAAAATGGTTGAAATGGCAAATTTTATGTTATGTATATTTTAGTACAATTTAAAAAATATCTGTTACTCTATCTTGTACTTTGGATATTCTACACAGGCACAATTTTATAACATCATGCATTGGTCATTTAGAAAATATTTGTTCTTTGATAACAGTTACACAGATCTTCCAAATGTTGATATGCCTCATTATACAATATCAAAAAACCATATTTGTTCATGTTACCATAGATCTCATCAGGAAAGTCTTCAAGTAATGAGAACCTGTCAAGCTCATGGTGGGAAATACAAGTTCTAACTTTGACTTGAACACTTGAATTTTATCACTGGCAACAAATACTGTTGAATGTTTTCCTTGAGGTGACGAGGCTCACTTGGTTCATTTTTGTGAAAATGTCCAAATCTTTAACACAATAGTTTATCTTTCAGTTTTTCTTTCAAATAAAAAAGGCTTTCCATGAAAACAGTAGCTAGTTCAGCCTACAGTTCACACATGGCACAAGCATTCTTCCTACTTTGGAATGCAGCAGAAGTGCTTCATCTGTGCTTTACATTTCCTCATACAGAATATTAAAAACCAGTGTACTCAAGGGTCGATATTCAATAAAATTAATAATTTTTACTGTTTTATCAAGGACATTCTTAAGTGAAACTGAATCTTTTTTTTTTACTGTGAGTTCACGAAAGTAAAGAACATAATGGTTATTAGTACAGCTCAGTGCCAACATCTTAATTTGTGCTAAGACACCAGCAGTTCTACACACCAGTGCTTTTGCACCTTCAACGCAAACGAAGTGAAAAAGGCAAATAACATTATGAAAATAATTTTGACCAGGAAGGTCCCTTGAAAAAGTCCTTTCCCCATACTACTGAGTTTTCTGTTAATTATGAATCACATGTCACGAAATGTATTTCAACAAACTAAGTGGATATTAACTCTCCAGTATATTCTCATTTTCTTTTTTTTTTTTTAAATCTTTATTGGAGTATAATTGCTTTACAGTGTTGTGTTAGTTTCTGCTGTATCTCATTTTAACACTAAATTATGGAAGTTTTCCAACACACATTATAGAGAATAGTACACTGGACCACCCCACCCTGTGTTTATTACCTACCTTCAACAACTATCAACATCTGCTATTCTTCTAAGCCCCAACATTTTTTTCCTGCAGTATTTTAAAGTAAATCCCAGATATCATATACTTTCATCCATAAATATTTCAGTATGATTGTCTAACATATAAGGATTAAAAAACAAAACACTACAATACCTTTCTTACAACCAATACAACTTAACAGCAACCCTTTACCTAGTGACCAAACCATGTTTAATTACTCCCAACTGCCACAATAATATCTTTTTATGGTTGACTGTTTGAATCAGATTCTTAATAAGTTCATAACTTGTACTTGGTTGATATGTCTCATGTCTATTTAATCTGCAACAGTTTCCTTTCCTTTTTAAAAAAAATGTCCTTTATTTGTTGAGGAAACTGAGTCATTTTTCTGAAAGAATTTTTCTCATTCTAGATTTGGTTAACCATATATTCAATGTGGTCATTTAACATGTTCCTCTATTTCCCATATTTCCAGTAAACTGGTAGTTAGGTAAACTGGTAGTTAAGTCTGAAGACTGATTAGATTCAGGTACAATTCTTCTTGGCAAGAATACTTCATAGGTGGTGCTGTGTACTTCTTATTGCATCACATCAAGAGGAACATAATGTCTGGTTGTCCTACTTTTAGTGATGCTAAGATTGATCACTGGGTTTAGCTGAGGACAGCCTGATCTATCATAAATCCCCATTAATCTTTTCCCCCAGTAGTTTGAATAATTATTGATGATCACTGCCTTGGGGTTTTACACCATCTCTTTAACCTTTGAAATGAGTTATATGTAGAAAGGAATAGCTCAATGATTTTAGGAGCCCAAAGAATTACTCTTAAATGGTGACATCTCAACATAAGGAAGACAGATCATCTCCCCTCTACTTTGGAATTTCACATACATTCATTGAACACCTATTTAGTCCCAGACTCTCGGGTTAAATAAACCATGTGAATAATGAAAAGTCAGCAATAAATGTAATAACAGAGATACTTATGAAGTGCCAAGAGAACCCAGATGATAGGTAAATAGTTCAGTTTATAGAACTTACAGAAAGTGGCATCTGAACTGAAATCATGGTGGTTGAGCTAAGAATCTCCAACTTCATTCCATTCTACTCTCCTTCTCTATTTGGTTCTAGTCATAAAGGTCTTTTTATAGTTCCTGGAAACTACCAAGGTTCTTTCTCACTTCAGGATTTCCATACCCTACCTGGACTTATCTTCCTCACACTCTTCACCGGGCTGTCTTCCACTCATCTATTAGGTCAGCTAATCTATCACTTCTTCAGACTTCCCAGTTCTCCCTTATTTTTCTCAGAGCATCGTTTTTACTTCTTTACATCACTTAACACAATTTGTAGTTACGTATCCATGTGTGGGATTATTTCTCCTAAGTCTGTTTCCTTCAGTAGAATGTAAGCTCCCTGAGGGCAGGCTATATTGTTCACCATGGTACACTCACTGCTTTGTACAGTGCTAGGCACACAGTAAGCACTCAGTAAATATTTACTGAATGAAAGAAGGAGTAGCAGTAGCAGGTAGACTGCCCTAAGTGACCAGCTGGCTTAGTTTCCGCCATCACTTTGCCATCCCAGAATGACTCTGAGTCCAATCCAGCCTGGCGCCTACAGCCAACTGTTGTTTCCTCTGCAGGATTTCAGATCCTCCTCAATGACCTGATTTAGAGAAGCAGGCATATATGCGTCCTTGTGAGTGGAATTAGGGACCCTCTCAGAGGCTCCCTAAAGGAATATTTACCTTGGGAGTTTTGAGCACAAACTTCTGTTTCCCTTCATCAGGGCCCAGTTGTGCCTTCAGTTTCAGTAGTTTTGCCACCTCCTCCTCGATCTGTGGAGGGAAAGTAGGCGCTGAGCTACCACATCTGCCACCCCCTCCTTCTTCCGTCATTCATTCAGTATCCCTCTCTCATCAGGATGTGGGGCATATCTCGCTCCCAAGCCTAGCTTTGCTTCTCTCGGGTCCTACCGCAGCTACCTCCCCACCCAGCCCGTCCTCCTACCTACGAGTCCAGTCCTTTCTTCCACATCCCCATCCTCTGTGCAGACCACTCCCCGCTCTGTTTTCCCAGGCCTTCCTTTGTTCCCTCTCCTGCCTCCTGGGTCGTACCTGCTCGGCGCTGGCCTTCTGCTGCTTAAGGACCCGCACGCGCTCTCCCTGAAATCGCACCAGATCCTCCAGCGTGGCGCGATCTGCCATACTAGCTGCCAACTGGAGCTGACTGCTATCTAGATAGGTTGTGGGGGGGCCACAGCTTCAGCTCGGATGACTTCCGGCTATCGAGTCGAGGGCCCGCACGCCTAGAAAGCCACCACTCAGTACAACAACCACTTCCGGCTCCTACCGGAAGTGCGGAAGCTGGGCGGGAGCCAGAGAGAACTGGAGCTGCTCTGCGGGATTCGGGAGGTGTAGAAACGCTCACCTCTTCTATGGTGCTCGGGCTTCGCCTCTACAGCGCCCTGTACCCTGCCTGGGGTCCTGTCTGCCTCCTTCCTAGGTCCTTTGCCTCGTGTTCCGGAAATCCTGCCTCCTGCTGCACGATGCCCCAGCTCGGACTCCTACATGGGAGGGCCTGGGCTGTGCTGTTTGGCCAGCTCCGGCGGCCGCCCGGTGCTGTATGCATCAGGGCAGTCCATTCTCATGGCCAGGTGAGCCAGACTGAGATAGCTCTGGTCTGTCGGGGCAGGATCTCCGGGTCTGAAACCATAGACTCGCGGCCTGTACTCCCGCAGTATTAATAGTCGGTTTTTTATTGAGTGCCCACCATATACCGACACAGAGCTAAGGCCTTTTAGGATGCTTTGTCATTTAATCATCATAGCAATCTTGAGATGTTGGGGTTATTATTTCCGTTTTACAGTTGAGGAAACGGAGGCTCCAAGGTTAAATGACTTACCTATGGCTACACAGTAAGGGAGCATTTTAATATAGGTCCACAGTCCCTTATCTGAAACTTTTGGGATCAAACACATTTAAATTTTTTTAAGCAAAATATATGAATATTCCCACTAAGTGAGATGATTAACGGCCATAAGTAGAGTGAGTTCACATTAGAATTTACCTCAAAATTTTTAGTTTTCAGAGATTATGGATTCTTAGGAGGGGTTGTGGGCTTCAACTGCTGTCCTTTGGAGCACAGAATCTGCCAAAGTATGAACTACTACAGACTCTATATTTCTGGAAGGGCATACAGCCTGCTGATGATAATCAAAATCACAGATTCTGTTTTACCTTGGGAATGACACTGTTGTGTTCCTAGTAGATGCTTTGTGCTATCATGAACAGCAGAGCTCAGATCTTTTGTTATTTGCAGTCACAGCATCCTACCAATCTGCTTTTTTTTTTTTTCCAATCAGGAAATCCATTCCTTTTCATTCCACAGGCATGTTCTGTGTTCTTGGGCTGTTTCTCTTCTGTCTTCCAGTTACTTTTTCCCTATGTCCAAACCTAATGACCATTACTACCTTATTAACAATTCTTATTTTTTGCTCTTTGAGTAGGAACTGAGAACTGGAGATCATACTAATCCCTACTCCTATATGGTTAGTGGTGTTAGTCTTGGGTTGCTTTGTGCCTTACTTGTTTTTTGCTGGTTAAAGTTTTTCATACTTTAAAAAACTCCAATTACAGTGAGGAAGCTTGTATGGTAAACATCTGATCCCATATGTATTACATATATATTGCAGATACAACTAGGTTTTTGGAAGTGGGCTGAGATTGGGATAGATAAAATAGTGTTCAGACTTCCTTTTGCTCAGGGCCAAAAGTATTTTCATATTGATGGTAAACAGGGGTAGAGATACCACAAGTTTGGCCAGTATTGAGAGGAGCCGTATCTCACATTTCTTCTGCCAGGTTGTGGAGGCAGCGTTAGCAACCCAAATGAAACCACATCAAGAGAAATCAAATTTTATTATCAAGACCCCAAAGGTAATGCCCTTTGCCCCACCCTGTCCATTAGAGTGCCTTGTAGTTCTGCCCTGTTCTTCTCTTCCTGACCACTTTTAATGTTTTTGTTTGTTTGTTTGTTTTGGCTGTGCCGCATGGCTTGTGGGATCTTAGTTCCCTGACCAGGGGTTGAACCCAGGTCCTTGGCAGTGAAAGCACAGAGTCCTAACCACAGGACCCCCAGGGTATTCCCTATTTTTAATTTTTCACTATTTCACTAATTCTTCACTATTCTTGAGGTACTGGGTGGGGCTCATCATTGTCTGAACTCAAAGACATTTCAACTCCAGACCTTAGATTATAGATGTAGTTTAACTCTTTGTCTTAAATGGACTTGTCTTTGTCTTTGTTTTCACTCTGGCTCCTTTTGGTTTCTAGGGCACCAGAGATCTTAGTCCCCAGCAGATGGTTGTGAGGGAGAAAATTCTTGATATGGTTGTTAGCTGCTTTAAACGTCATGGAGCAAAGGGGTTGGATACCCCGGCATTTGAGCTAAAGGTAAGAGGAGAAAAAAAGAGTGCAGGAACCCCATTTCTTTCCCAAAGGGCGTCTAGCCTATGTTCTGGAGTCCTCCTTTTAACCGTGGCACTTTCTGTTTGAGCCCTGTAGGAAATACTTACTGAAAAGTATGGAGAGGACTCTGGGCTCATCTATGATCTGAAGGATCAGGGTGGAGAGCTATTGTCCTTGCGCTATGACCTTACTGTATCCTTCTAAGTATGGGAGCCTGACTTACCTCTTTCCAAACCCAGAGGGCATTCTCTGATAACGGGACAGGAGTGACTCTGGGACCCTATAGGTTCATTGGCAGCAGCCTTTACTTCAAGTTTATTCCAGAAGGCAATTCTGCCAGCAGCGCCTGGCCTGGAGCTCTGTCATTTAAGTTTATAGTGTGTCAGAATCCCTTGAGGAAGCTTGCAAAAATACAGATTCTTGACCTCTAGCCCCAGATTTTCTTAATTCTGTAGCTGGAGTGGTGTTCAGAAATCTGCATTTTAAATAGGTACCTGGTTAATTAAGATGCAGGTGGTCCTTGAACACTTGAAGAAACACTGATATAGAAGTTGTAGGCAAATCCAGGTTCTGAAGCTTGACTCTTCTGAGACTGTTGAGAATTGATCTGAATGGGAGGGAATGGCCCAGACTTGAAGTTCTTGGGTCGTTTCTATCTCTGCTTCCCCAGCTTTCTACCAAACTTGCAGGGATTCCTTCATTTGACACTATTCAATGTTTATTGATTGCTATGCCTTGGTGATAGTGGGAAAGGAGACAGAGAAAGTTCTTGTTCTAATCCTAGTGGATGAGATCCAATTGATAGAGGCCCGGTCCTCCCTAATGTCTTTCCACTGGGGCTAAGCTCCGGATGTAGTATTTTTCCTCCTTAACCTATTTATGTGAGGTCCCTTTTGCTCGTTATCTGGCCATGAATAAAGTGAAGAAGATGAAACGCTATCATGTTGGAAAGGTGTGGCGTCGGGAGAGCCCAACCGTAGTCCAAGGCCGCTACAGGGAGTTCTGTCAGTGTGTAAGTGACCTGATGGAGGCAGCATGGTTTGATAGTTCTGGGGACCGCAACCTAGGAACTGGCTGCTCAGTAATTTTTTTTCGCCTGTCTTTTTCTTTGCTGTAGGATTTTGACATTGCTGGTCAGTTTGACCCTATGATCCCTGATGCAGAGTGTTTGAAGATCATGTGTGAAATCCTTAGTGGGTTGCAGCTGGGGGATTTTCTCATTAAGGTGAGGCCAGAGCCGAGGACTGAGGGGAGAAGTCTCGATTTGGCCTAATGCTGTTTGAAAACATACGTGACCCCAGCCATTAAGCTTGTAGCTCTAGGACTTTCTTAGTACAGGTGTTGCATTTTATATCTATATAGTCACCTGGTGGAATTTCCTTTCTATCCCTTTTATGAGTCAGGCAAGTAGGAACTGCCATTGTTTTGAGGGAGAGGTCATTCATAACCCACTTGGGTCACTTCCATTGAGTTCACAGGTCAATGACCGGCGGATTTTGGATGGGATATTTGCCGTCTGTGGTGTTCCTGAAAGCAAGTTCCATGCCATCTGCTCCTCGGTAGACAAACTAGACAAGGTAACAAAGAAGACATGCCTCAGTAGATCCTATCAGAATTTCTGCCCTGTCTTCAAATCTGTATATACCTTTAGAGGAAAATAGGAGATGGTGGCTGGAAGTTAGCTATTTCTGGGAGGAAGGTAAGGAGACATTCTGAAACGAGACCTGAGTTTTGCTGTGCCGTGGAGATTATGGCTGGATTTCCTAAGCTGCCTCTGACTTTGCTGAGTAGAGTGTTAGCTACTCGTGACATACATAATGAAGGAAATGAGATGTCCTTTTCAATTAAGAGAAAGAAGGATCTTGGGGCTAGGCTAATGTTTGGGTGTTTGTGCAGATGTCTTGGAAAGATGTGAGACATGAGATGGTGGCAAAGAAAGGCCTGGCTGCTGAAGTAGCTGATCGAATTGGGGATTACGTCCAATGTCATGGTAAGAATCAGTGTTTTCAGAGGTACATGATAGAACCAAAGTGAGGGTGATAAGTGTATAACTTCTACCTCTGAAACAGCTCCTTTTCATAAATGTGCCAAGTTCCAGAGCCTGGTTTTAATTTAATAACCTTTTTACTTACTGTAACCAGTTATGTCTTCAGGTGTCAAAGATGGAGGCAGAGGAGGAGAATCTGGTCATATGTGATCAGGATCTTTTTTTTTTAAGAAAATGAGGAGGACTAGCTGGAGCATATTAGGGATAAATTTGGATGAAACACATTTGAGTGTATAACACAGACCTTATTTCTCCCCAGGAGGGGTATCCTTGGTGAAACAAATGTTCCAGGATCCCAGACTATCCCAGAACAAGCAGGCCCTAGAGGGCTTGGGAGACCTGAAGCTGCTATTTGAATACCTGACTTTATTTGGAATTGTTGAGAAGGTAAGCTGGGTAGGGAGTGGACCTCCTGCTGTGTCTAGGGCTCTCAGGGTCCTGAGTCTTGTTTAAGACTGACTATAACCTTGTCCCCACAGATCTCCTTTGACCTGAGCCTGGCTCGGGGCCTGGACTACTATACAGGAGTGATCTATGAAGCAGTGCTGCTACAGACCCCAGCTCATGCTGAGGAGGAGCCACTGAATGTGGGCAGTGTGGCTGCTGGTGGGCGCTATGATGGGCTGGTGGGCATGTTTGACCCCAAAGGCCACAAGGTGCCATGTGTGGGGCTCAGCATTGGGGTGGAGCGGATCTTCTCCATTGTGGAGCAGAGGATGAAGGTAGGTCCTCGGTAGGGTTAGAGTGGGGCTGCAGACCTTAAAAACTCTCATGTTTCTGGAAGTGCAGTTGGATTGTTTTTCTGATGATTGTTTTTGGTTTTTTTTTGAATTATTGGTGCAAAGGAAGTTTTTATTAGTTTTACCTTCTCTTTCTCTTTTATTAGACTTTTGGTGAGAAGATACGGACCACAGAGACCCAAGTGTTTGTGGCCACACCACAGAATAACTTTCTCCAAGAACGGCTGAAGCTAATTGCAGAGCTTTGGGATGCTGGAATCAAGGTATAATGGAGCTAATATCCAAAACATCTAGGTATATGTGGAATTCATGCACCAGGCCCACTTCTACCTTATGCCTAAGGTGGAACTTAAGATCTTTCTAGTCTTCACCAGTGTGTCTTCTTAGGGTATGAGGGCTAGCTACTTACTTATTTGGATATGCCTGCTTCTGGGGTTTGAGTGGTATGGTCACTTCTTTTTTTTTTTTCCACATCTTTATTGGAGTATAATTGCTTTACCATGGTGTGTTAGTTTCTGCTTTATAACAAAATGAATCAGCTATACATATACATATATCCCCATATCTCCTCCCTCTTGCGTCTCCTTCCCACCCTCCCTATCTCACCCCTCTAGGTGGACGCAAAGCACCGAGCTTATCTCCCTGTGCTATGTGGCTGCTTCCCACTAGCTATCTATTTTACTTTTGGTAGTGTATATAAGTCTATGCCACTCTCTCACTTTGTCCCAGCTTACCCTTCCCCCTACCCGTGTCCTCAAGTCCATTCTCTGTGTCTGCATCTTTATTCCTGTCCTGCCCCTAGGTTCTTCAAAACCATTTTTTTTCTTTTTTAGATTCCATATATATGTGTTAGCATACGGTATTTATTTTTCTCTTTCTGATTTACTTCACTCTGTATGACAGTCTCTAGGTCCATCCACCTCACCACAAATATCTCAATTTCGTTTCTTTTTATGGCTGAGTAATATTCCATTGTATATATGTGCCACATCTTCTTTATCCATTCATCCGTCTATGGACACTTAGGTTGCTTCGGTATGGTCACTTCTAAGTCCCCTATTCTTTTCTTTAAAATTAAGTAATTATTTTTTGACTGTGTTGAGTCTTCGTTGCTACGTGCAAGCTTTCTCTAGTTGCAGTGAGCGAGGGCTACTCTTCACTGCGGTGCGCAGGCTTCTCATTGCAGTGGCTTCTCTTGTTGCGGAGCACAGGCTCTAGGCGTGCAGGCTTCAGTAAGTAGTTGTGGTACGCAGGCTCAGTAGTTGTGGCTGACGGGCTCTAGAGTGCAGGATCAGTAGTTGTGGCGCATGGGCTTAGTTGCTCCACGGCATGTGGGATCTCTCCGGACCAGGGCTCAAACCCGTGTCCCCTGCATTGGCAGGCGGATTCTTAACCACTGTGCCACCGGGGAAGTCCCTAAGTCCTCTATTCTTTCTTCACCCTTTTCAGTCAGAGCTGATGTATAAGAACAACCCTAAACTACTAACTCAACTACACTACTGTGAGAACATGGGCATCCCACTGGTGGTCATTATTGGTGAGCAAGAACTGAAAGAAGGGGTCATCAAACTCCGTTCAGTGGCCAGCAGGGAGGAGGTGAGTGGGGGCAGGCAGAAATAGGAGGGACCAAGTGTTTCTACCTTTTTTAGATTCTTTAAGAAATATATATCTTTTGGCTGAGAAACTATATCCAGGGTTAATCGTGATAGAGATGAATGAGCACCCACCCTAGGCAACCATTATAGCCGATGATTGGTTGGGTGGGCAAAAGGACAAACGAAATCTGTGTGGGTGTTTCAAGACTAATCAACAAAATAGACATAGATCAGGTGTTTGAATCCCTTTAGTCTTGAGGGCATACATTCTCCAGGTCAGGTTGAAGCACATACTCCTCCCTACTGGTTGCATAAATAGTGGGAGCAGTTGCAGAGTTAAATGAATCCAGAAAAGTAATGGCTAAGGAACTAGTATCACTCTCTAGTTTGTCACATGAGAGTTCTGTTATGTTTCAGGTGGCCATTACACGGGAAAACCTTGTGGCTGAAATTCAGAAGCGACTGTCTGAGTCTTGATCCTTGCCTGAATGCCATCTGCTGCTCTTTGTAGAAAAGGTTTCATCTAGGACTGACTTCCTGAGGGACTTCACAACTGCTGGCCAGGATGGATGACAAGCGCCTCTGCATCCTTCATCCTTCCTGGGTACAGAACTGTAGAAGGCCCTGAGGACTCCTGGGTTAGTGTGAGCAGCTATTCTGCATGGCGCAGATGGCTGGTACGTGAAAGAGACATGCTCTAACGTCCGAGGCAGATGGCAGGTTTGAAATGCCCCTGAGTGCTGCCAACAGGTACTGAGATGGTTGCTATGAGCAAGTCTCTGGGAAAGTCACCTCAGGTTGAGAGGATTCTGACCATTGAGATCAAAAGTCAAATACTTAGCCTTCTGCTCTGGCTTCTGAGCCAGTTTCTGGGAAGTTTGTCCATAACCTGCCCTTGGCCTGTCCAGGGAGTTTTTGGGAGACAGCAAAGAGTTGGGCAATGACTGTTTTCTGTTTTGTTTGAGGACAGAGATGCTATCCAAGGGCATAGCAGTGCCCATATTGATGTGGCATCTCTCTAGCCCATCCATTGTTAATAATAGCAGGGTGAGGTTGTCTGTTTAATAATCTTGAATGTTGAACTTAATATGAGACCTGACAAGATTGAGATCTGATCTTTTGAGATTTTGGAGACCATTACCTGTGCCAGAATCACTGCTCTGACTTCCATGTCCTGCCATGGAGGTGCCTGTTCTAGAAGTGGTTGTATAATATATTAAATAAAATATTAAATATAGTAGTTTGGGTAATTTGTTATCAAGGGATTGGTTTGCATAGGCCATGGAAAACGCTTGAGTGTACACTGGAGGATTCTGTGAGCTAGGAGTAACCTCCCTGGGGTGATGTTTCTGTATTCAGTGAAGGGAGCAGCCACAGTTCCCCTTCCCCCCAAATTGGAGATACAGTCACTAAATCAATGTATAGTGAGATATCTGCTAGAGTTCTTCACGCTAGAGTGTTGCTGATGACCCACCTTCCCAAGTCCCATCATGTTGATTAAACTGTGCCCTATAGATTGAATGACTCTGATGTTTCTCAGTTGAAGGAAAAATGAATTAACCAAAGTTTGATAGCATTGCTTCAAGATAAAGAGACAAGCTGCAAAAAGCGCTTTGCATATGTGGGTTGGAAAGGCTGTAGCCTTTACAAACAGTCGGCGCTCTTGGGGCCATATTTTTAGTGCATACAGGTAAATGAAGCATCTAGAGCCCCTATAACGGCGCTTCAGCCTTAAAGAAGGTTTGGAAATTCTTGGCAGTGCACGCAAATTGATTAGATTAGATTAGAGAGCACTGATCTGAATCTCATTTTCCTCTTTGGTTAAAAAGACAAGTTGAATCTACGCTTGTTTTGAAAGCCACGGCAAAAACGTTTCCAGGCGCCCTTACTTCCGTGTTGCTTCATACTTTCCTTGCGCATGCGCTATTTCTTTGGAGCAGGGGCGGGGCCGACAAATCCTGTTTTAGAAGCCCTCCCGTGCTTAGCTCGTTTAGAACACGAGAGTTTAAGCTTATTGGAGGGAAGCTTGCTTTACGGCTCAAGGCCGCTTTTTACGGCATTTTCCGGCTTCCCATTCACTTCGCAGTGAAGATGGCGTCGGGCAGTGGGGTAGGTGTTGTGTGTGAGGAGGTTTGGGGTGGGGGGTCGGGGGTGGCTTCTCGGCGCCGAGTATTCTGCACCCGATTGACTTACCGACACCTCCTCACAATCTAATGGCCCCAGTTCAAGAGCTTCTTCGTAAGGCCCTGGCACAGGGTCAGTGGAATCGGGGAGGGCTCTGGTTGGGGTCCTGAGGCAACCTCAGCCTCCTGGTGCTGTCCGGAGAGGCTTCGCTTTCCCCAGGTCCCGGGGCCGCCTTGGCAGCGAGGACGCGCTTCCGTTTTTCCAGGAGTCGGACACGATTATCGACGAATCTCAAGCGCTTTTTCCTCCCCCCAGACAAAAAACTTGGACTTTCGCCGAAAGTGGGACAAAGATGAATATGAGAAGCTCGCCGAGAAGAGGCTCACGGAAGAGAGAGAAAAGAAGGATGGTGGGTGCCTTCTCCATCAAGTGCTAAGTGTATTATAGAGGCGATGCAGTGGTTGGAGAGTGGGTGGGGAGTTGAAATGCGCTGTCGTCCTTTCTCGTGTAACCTTTGGCAGAGCATTGCCTCCCTGGTCCTCAGTTTCTTCAGGTATGAGAGCAAGAAGATGGACTGAAGTGCTTTTGAGGTGCTTTCTAGCTCTGTGATTCTGCTTCCTTGCCCTACCTTTGCTTAGCTCATTTCGTACTTTCCTCAAGTACAGAGAAGAGAGTGGGATCCTTACTAGTGACAGAAGAAGGAATATTTTGCTGCTATGTACTATTGCTTTTGAAGAGCAGCAGGGAACATGGTATTGTTTAACCTAGCGCTTAGTGCTTGCTGTTCTCTGTGCGTTATACAATGTCAGGGAGTTGGTGCTTCTCTCTTAGAGATTCCACTGTATAAAAGGAAACGTCTTATTTTCTCATCTGTTTTCAAACTGTACATTTTTTTCTGCTCTACTTCTACACCACGTTGCATAATCAAACTCTTGGTTTTTATGTAACTTGTGCAATAGTACTTGCTATATAACAGATATTTCCTAAATGTTGGTCCCTCTTTAAAAGTTTTCCCAGCTCTCAGAAGATTCCTTTCTGTTTTATGCTTGGGATATCTGTTTGAAAGCACTATTGAGTGGTCTTACTTTTCTTTTAAAAGGTTGCTTTTTGTGAAAATTCAGAACTCCTCCCCACAATTCAGTTAATTAATAAATAAAAAACATTGCTTTTAGACTCGTTGGCTTTGAAGTGGAGGAAAGATGTAGAGAGTTAAGGATTGCTTGTCATTTTTTCTGTGTTGAGCTTCTCCTTAGCTACTGCTAGAAGTGACTGTTGTGTCCCTTGCTTCAGGTTTCAAAAAGACATGAAAGTAAACCTCAGGATTTTGGATTTCATGCGTTTCTTCTCCTTTCTGGTTAAGGAACTCTAATAATGAAGGGACTTTCTTCCCCATTATATTTCAGGAAAACCAGTGCAGCCAGTCAAGCGAGAGCTTCTCCGGCATAGGGACTACAAGGTGGACCTGGAATCCAAACTTGGGAAGACAATCGTCATTACCAAGACCACCCCGCAGTCTGAGATGGGAGGGTGAGTGGCTTTTCATCTTTCTCTGCAGCCAGTAGTAAGTCTAATAAACTGTGTTGGTTTTAGGAAGTGTTGAGCAGGGTACCTGGCCTTAGAATAACGACCTTGTTTCCTGTAATTCCATCCATTGTCCTCCAAGGTCTCACGTTAACATAATAGTGTCTCTAAGAGGGGTCACTCTGTAGGCTTCTTCATATTAGCACTGTAACTACTTCTTAATATCTTAAAAGGGATTATTTGTTTTCCTGCCAGAGGAAGAAATGAAGAAAAGGACTACTGAGGAGATTTCTAGGGGAGAAGTTAGGTGAAGCTAGAATGGAGCCCAGGAGCTGTTGATGGTGAATAAAGGGGGTTGAGGTTCCAGACTGGCTACAAAGGTTGTAGCTGTTATGGATTTCCTGGTTGTGCACCTTCCTCCTAGACCAAGACTATAACCTTTGGATTATAGAAGGGTCCCACAAGAACTCTTCATCTTTTTGCTCACCACTACCTCTCTGTCCAGTTAGGTTTTCCAGCAGGAGCGTAACACAGATAACAATGAGTGACACTTTTCTGAGCTGCTTCTCTGAGTAAATCCACTGTTGTCCTTCCTCTTTGTGTTAGTTATCTATTGCTATTTAAATTAATACATTAACCCAGTATTTAGCAGCATAAAACAATGGATAGCTCACAGTATCTGTGGGGAAGTAACCTGGGAAAGGTTTACCTAGATGGTTCTGGCTCACTGTCTCTCACGAAGCTGTTATCAAGGTGTCTGCTGGGTCTGCATTCATCTGAGGTATAAGTGGGGCTGGAGGATCTGCTTCCAAGCTCTGTCACATGGCTGTGGTTTGGAGGTCTCAGTTCTATGCTCCATGGGCCGCTCCATAGTGCTGCTCACAACAAAGCAAGTGGTTTCCCCAGGGCACATGATCCTCATGAACAGACTAAGACAGAATCCATGTTTTTTAATAACCTAATCTTGGAAGTGACATAGCATCACCTTTGATACATTCTATTGATCACACAGACTAACGCTGGTGCAAAATGGGAAGGGCCTATATAGGGTAGGAATACCAGGAGAGTGGGATCATTGTGGGGGCCATCTTGGAGGTTGGCAGCCACACTCGTCCAAGAGCTAAGGCTTTGTGGAAATGAGAATGCTTCTTCTAAAAAGAAATTTTACCTAAAGATAATGAGTTTTTTGGTTGAAAATGATAAAATCCTTACAACCAGATTTGACCATAGTGCTGTCTTTTTCTGTTTTCTAGATACTATTGCAATGTCTGTGACTGTGTGGTGAAAGACTCCATCAACTTCCTGGATCACATTAATGGAAAGAAACGTAAGGCTTGGAGGTAGTTTGTGATTGGGGCTGGATTTGAGTTTTGGAGGTGGGGTGCGGGAAAGGGTAGTTTCTATTGGGCCTCTTTTTCAATGTCTGGGGAATTCTCTAGTTGCTTCAGCATAGGTCATTCTTTACTTCATTATTTAATGTTTCTGGAGTCCATGAGGTGAGTATCTGTTCTAAGCTCTCAACAAGCCCAGACCATTGTCTTCTCCAGGGCCCAGCTGTCCCCACTGGTGTGCATCTGCTCAGTAAGGGTAGTTGAAAGCTGCGTGTATCTTGTTATCTGGGGCTGCTGCCAGGGAACTTTTTTTTAGCCCTAATTATTTTTACTGTGTGTTTTATGAGTCTGTTTTTTGGTTTTTTTTAATGTCAGGAAAAGACTTTTTGAGGGACTTAGCATGTCTTAACAACCTTACCTTCTTCACTGTTGACCCTTCCCAGATCAGCGAAACCTGGGCATGTCTATGCGTGTGGAACGTTCCACTTTGGATCAGGTGAAGAAACGTTTTGAAGTCAACAAGAAGAAGATGGAAGAGAAGCAGAAGGATTATGATTTTGAGGAAAGGATGAAGGAACTCAGAGAAGAGGTAGAGGCTCTCTTCTTCATTCCAGTCCCATCCCCAGAGGAGAGCTGTATCTTCTGAATTTCTGTACATTAAGGGGAACATTTATTTCCCTTGTTTGGGACTCTCATGATCTGAAGGAAATGGTTCCAAACCTATCCTTTTTTTCTGGACTCTCTGGGCCATACTTTTTTTTTTTTTTTTTTTTTAACTGCAGGTGTGATTAATTAAATGCACCTAGTCCCCAGCAGGCCCGTGGAGCCAGGCTGACTGGGTCAGAATTCTGTTTCCTTCACATACTGGCTGTGAATCTTGGACAAGCTGTATAACCTCTTTGTACCTCTGTTTCCCCATATTCAAGATCTTAGGATATAATATACATAAAGCACTTAGACCAGTTCCTGGCTTGTACTGTATGCCCCAAAATGTTAGTTCCTCTTATGTGGCTTTACTCATATCACCTTGTTAAGAACTAGAGATGAACTGGGGTGTAGGATTGAGAAATGCTTTCCACAGGCTAAAACTTCTCTTTCTTGTCCCTTATGATCTTTACTGTGGCTTTTCCTCTGCTCTTGAAATTTTACTTGTCTTTAATTATTTTATTCTAAAGATAGAAAGGAAGCTCACCTATCTCTTTCAACATTTTGCTCATGAGTCTGAACTGATTCTGAGTGATTTCCCTTCTAGGAGGAAAAGGCCAAAGCCTACAAGAAAGAGAAACAGAAGGAGAAGAAAAGGAGGGCTGAGGAGGACTTGACATTTGAGGAGGATGATGAGATGGCAGCTGTGATGGGCTTCTCTGGTTTTGGTTCCACCAAGAAGAGTTACTGAGGCTTTCTATGCTTGGCTTTTTGCCAGGCCTAACTTTGTGTGTGTGGGCATCACCTTTTGGGAGGTACTGGGGAAAGTCCTTAAGAGTGGCAGTGGGGAGGGCTAGAGGGTGGGTGTTTGTGGTTTCCCTCTACCTTGGGAGAGAGCACAGGATGCAAAGGAATGTGCTGTGGCATGTTCCTTCAGCCTCAGTATTTCACTGGAGACAGAGGACCTCTGATTATCTGAGTTCCCAATAAAGAAAAACCACCTCTTCTGAGGCTGCTTTCCCGAAACTCCCTTTGCATCTTTCCCTCTTCATCTGTCCATCTCATCTGAGCATCCTACATTTACCCTGTGTTCTGCCTTTGTTTTAATTTTTACTCTTGCTTAGCCTACAGCAGAAGGGTTCTCTGGGTCCCCAGTTTCCAGTTGATAGCATATCCTTGACTGGCCCCTCCTTTTGCCATTCTCCCCCAGTCCCGCCCCTTGGTTCTCCGGCCACCTGTGCATGCATGTGTACTTCTGCCTGGGTCATTGGTATGTGCGGGTGCGTGTGCATGAAACTGTCACATAGAGGGAGCCTAAGCTAGAGCCTCAGGAGCATTGCTGCCTTGGGGCCTGGTGTTCTCAGCTTCCTCAAAGCATGTAACAGGAAATTAAATGGGATGAGTGTTTGGTGTGGTTTTTGTCTGGTGAGTTTTTTAACCTTTGTTCTTCATATGTAAACTGTTCAGCTTTTCCTATTTGTTTCCTTTTATTGAGGATTACTCTGTTTTTGTCTTCCTTGTAAGCAGGCTCTTGGAAGAACCTGTTTGATGCAAAAAAGAAAAAGGAGAAAACCTCATATGGGAGCCCTTGGGTCTCAGAGGCTGTTCAACATGTATAATAAATAGCATTGACTGGGCCTATTTCACATTTGGTGGGAACATCCCATATTCTTCCCTGTGTATTGTTTTTTCTTCCCCATACTTATTCTTCTCCCTTTATTTGAGCCCTGTCCCTTTTTTTCTAGGTGCCTTCAACACGAGTTATACTTTACTCTGATGTGATCTATGTCTGAAGGAGTTTGAATATAACTTTTCCTGTAATTTTAGCCTCCTTTGATCTTCTGTTTCTGGAACAGCAGAGCTCAGGGTTGAAAACTTAGTGTTTTCCTAACTCTGTGCAGTTAGGCTAGGCACAGGGTTACTTGGTGTTTGCACTATTGACGTTTTGGGCTGGGTAATTCTTTGTTGTGGAGGATCCCTTGTGCATTGTAGGGTGTCTAGAGTATCTCCAGCCTCTACTCACTAGTCGCCAATAGCACTTTCTCCCCAAGTTATGACAATGAAAGATGTCTGTGTCCCTGGAGGGGGCGGGGCATAATTCCTCCCCCCTAGCCCCACTGAGAACTATTGAGAAGCTGCCTTGCCTCAAGTTGGGTCTAACTTGAGAATTAGATGGTATAGACTGGCTAACTAAAGTAAAAACAACTTTGATGTTCCCTAGATCAGGTACTGTGCCAGGCCCCAGGGATGCAGACGGAAAAAAAAGTCAGTTCCTTAAAGTAAAAAAACAAATGGTAGTTACACAAGCTTCAAGCACGTGAATTCTGTAACAACTTTAGTTGCTTCTGTTCCTTGAAAAGTGGGCTCTGCTTGGGCTAACAAGGCTGCTACCATATGGCTTGTTGACATTTTCTGCCTAATCTAGCTCTTTGGACACCTTTATGTAGCATCTGAACCACTTGTGGGACCCCCAAAGTACCATACTCTTTCCTTTGGACTTTTGTGCAAAATGCCCTTGCTGTCAGGCATCTCTTTTGCTGACTTTTTTTTGGGGGGGGTTGAGGAGCAGCGTGCTGCGTGACTTGTGGGATCTTAATTCCCTGACTAGGGATCAAACCTGAGCCCTCAGCAGTGAAAGCGGAGTCCTAACCACTGGACCACCAGGAATTCCCTGCCTAATTTTATTTCTGATGCTAAATCTTGCCAATGGAAACACTGAATTTGTCTTTATCTACTGGTTCAAGGACCAGCTCAAAATTTCTCATACAATACTCGTTGGCCAGTTTTGGACGTATTAGTTGGTGCTTTCCTTGTCAGGATTATGTGTTCTACAGGTCCTTGGGTAAGAATCTACCCTAGTCAACTGGGTCCTTTTGTTCCCCCCGTCAAGGCAGGCTAGAGAATGTATCAATGAGCTGAGATCCTTCCGTGGTTCAGTGTTCATTCTTCAGGCAGCTAATTCAACTTGGCTTCAAGCGATTTCCCTCTTTTTGGTACCGGTGGAATCTGGCTTATGGTCATCTCTACTAAAAAGCAATTCTGAAGTCCATTTTCTCTAAATTCTTTTGGGACTGGCAAGTGGTTTGAGTTTCCAAGGGGTCTGTCTAGGTCATGGGTGTTTGGAGGGGTTCAAGCTGGTGAATTAAAAAAAGTGGGGGGAGGAAGGAGATGGGATGGAAATTGAGGAGCCCAGAGCAATCCTAGAGAACTCCAAACTCTGGAAGAGAAGCTTTATTGATGTTTGTGGTCTTTAAAAATCCAAGGAAATTTTTCATTCTGGTCGAGTCATATGCCTGTGACGGGCCTACATGAGTTCGTTCAGTGAGTGCTGAGATGCTGAACATGTTCTAGGCCCTGGTAGTATCTTCTGGGACAAGGCAACAAGGCCCCAAGTGTCATGGAATTTACATTCTGGTGGAATTGCCAATTAAAGTATTTAGGGAACAAAAGATCTGTATGGCTTCAGATTTTGTGACTTCAGCAATCCCAGGGCCTCTCACATCTCTCCCATAACCTCTAAAAATTTAAATGTGAAGTCTTTAATTTAGCAATTCTACTCATATAAGTATCCTAAAAACAGACTTGCTTATGTGTACATATGCATACAAGGATGTTTACTGCAGCTATGTTTATATCAGTGAAACATTTAAAACCGGTACATTTATACTTGAGTATAATGCAGCCATTACAATGTATATGAATTAGATCTAGTGTATGTACTGACAAGATCTCCAAGACATTCTGTTAAGTGTAACAGAACAATACCCAACAACCCAATCCCCAATAAGCCCACCCTTCACCCCTGCCAGTCAAAACTATGTTGTGTGTACAGTTAAATACATAGATTGAGGGGAAAAAACTGGAGGAGTACACACTGAAATCGTAGTCATGGTTAACTGGAGAAAAGTAGGAATTGTGGCTGTTTACAGTATACATGCAAGGAATAGGGTGTTTTGTGCAGTTTAGAATAATTTTTTAAAAATAGTAACAGGAGTGACACTATATGACACCTGGGAACTGTATAACACCTGGGAGAGGAGCTGTGGGGTTTGGCTGCAGAATTCCAAGATAAGGCCTGAAGTAACAAT
Source organism: Kogia breviceps (assembly GCF_026419965.1). Lineage (NCBI taxonomy): Eukaryota > Metazoa > Chordata > Mammalia > Artiodactyla > Physeteridae > Kogia > Kogia breviceps. Next base: position 117,657,369 of record NC_081313.1, read on the forward strand.
TAGCAGCTTGTAAAGATTCCAGTCTCCTGACTCAGGGCACTGTGAAAGTTGTTTAGACCACAGAGTGAGTGGCCCTGTGTGGTTGTCGGGAGAGCGTAGAGGCTGGACCAGAAGTCCAGAGACCGGTGGATCTGGTGACTGCCGTGTGGTAGGAGGGAATAAGCCCGGAAGCAACTGCGGAAGAGCTCACTAAGAGGTAGGGGAGACCTGGGTCCTGTGTGTCGGCAGATGGGCACTCTCTGAGTGTCTGGATTGGGGGTGGGGGAGCACGCTAAATCAGTCTGGATCGTAACTGTTCTGGTTGGTTTGTTGTGACGCACCTTTTTCTCAACAGTGAAGGGGGTATAATCCAGAGTCCCAAGTTGGGCTGGCTGTAGCTCAGCGGTTCTTTCGACTGCATTGTGATTCAACCATCCTTCCGAGGGTGGTTCAAGACCTGCGGGTGCTATCTAGCCCTTTTACCCGTGTCCCAGCCTTCTTCATTTTCCCATTAATCCCTTTTGCTATACCAGCTTTCTTCATTTTCCTAGTGATCCTGCTTCGAAAAATCATTTTGAGACTCCTCCTCTGACGAGAGCACCAAAGCGACCAGGTTTCCAGCGGGTATTCACCTCCCATTCGACTAGGAACGAGGGTTCGTTGGAGAAATGGCTGGTGCTAGGACTGGGGCAGGAAATACAGAGATGAACCTAGAGCATCTTTGATTCACCTAGTAGTTCTAGGAAGTAAGGAAGTGCTAAAACACACCCCCCCACACACACAAAAAAAACCCAACCCACTTACTTTTAAAATTACTTTTGACGTTAAGTAATGTTTGCGTTTTTGTTCCAATAGTTATCAGTTATACTTGTATTTTTTCTAAGTCCTCAAATAACTTTTCCATAGGTGGGAAATTATTTCGTTTGTCAGCTCTATCTTGACTCCCTCTTATTACTTATATAACGATCAATTATTTTATTCCATTTTTCCCTTTCTTCCCTTCCAGTTTGAGTCATATTGTTTTTATTTTTTTTAAATTTTTTATTTATTTATTTTTTTTATAAGAGAATTCTTTTTTTTTTTTTTTTTTTTTTTTTTTTTTGTGCTAGGCGGGCCTCTCCCTGTTGTGGTCTCTCCCATTGCGGAGCACAGGCTCCGGACTAGCAGGCTTAGCGGCCATGGCTCACGGGCCCAGCCGCTCTGCGGCATGTGGGATCTTTCGGGACCGGGGCACGAACGCGTGTCCCCTGCATCGGCAGGCGGATTCTCAACCACTGCGCCAGCAGGGAAGCCCAGTCATATTGTTTTTAGAAAACAATTTGCATACTCTTTTCCCACTCTTGTCACCACCTTTATTTTACTTGCAGATCTACAACTTATTAGTATATTTAATACTCACCATCATGATGAGTATTAGTTGGATGAAACTCATTCTCTAGTAAATTCCTCAAACGAGGCTCCTAAGTACAGCATTCTGAGTTCTTGCATATTTAATACTGATTTTTTTATAGCCTTGGTACTTAAAGGACAGATTGGCTGGATATAAAATCTTGGTTCTCACTTTTCTTTTCCTTCCTAAATGATTTGGTCGTTTTGCCTGAGGCCTGGAGGATTTTTTTCTTTCAAATCTAATTGATTTTCTAAGATACCTCACAGTTGACCATTCGTATCAATTTTCTTTGGTCCTTGGGAGACCCTTTCGAAGTATAGATTGAAGTTTTATTTCCAGAAAGTTTTCTTGAATATTACATCTGTTTCATTATTTTGTTTTTCTTCTACAGGGACTGTAATATATACTGGATCTTCTTTGCCTCTTTATCTAACACTTTCTCTCTGATCCTTCTTACTGATTTCTTAATTTTATGTTTATTTTCTTAGCTGTTTTAATTCCTTCTGTCAAAACCAGTTATTGTATTTTAAGTAAAATCTCTTCCCCTTGGACATCTTATAATTCAGTCTTTTTTTTTCCTGAGATGATTTTTCTTTTTGATCAGTTTCTTTTGATTTTGACTAACTCTTGTCTTATATCTTTTTGTTTTAGTCCATTTTTGTTCTGAGTTATTTTTCTGATTCACAGTATTTTTTCATATCACCAAATGACTGTTTAAGATTATTTAAATCAGGTTGGAGTTTTCTTGTCTCATGGTTAGTTTTGAAAAAAAAATTATTCATTTTTTTGTTTCTTTATATAATATTATACCTACTATTTTCTGTTCATTTTGAAATGTCTACTTTCCAGTTTCAGCAGTTGCAAATGAGGCAGGCAGTTGCGTGTTTTATCAGGTTTCTTAGTTTGAGAGTGCCCTCTTCTGTTGGTAGAATGGAGTGCATTTTTTCCAAATAGAAGGCACTTTTTTGCGAGTGGAGCCCAGGTTGATGTGTCTTCTGATTTTGTGACTCTCTTTCATTTCTCTGGTAGTCTTCATTTTCACTCCTTGTTTCCTTCTTTCTCTTCACCATCAAGCCCTCAAGGGACACCTGCCCTTCAAATCATCTCTTTCCTCCAGGCAAGATGCCTTTCAAAGATTTCTGTTTCCGGTCTCATTTTCAAGAATTTCTTTTAGAGTCCTCAATTCCTCTCATCCACCAGGTCTCAGACCTATTGTCAGCATTTCTCCACTCAAGCTGGGACTCTTTTTCTGGTGGTGACTTTATCTGTCTTCCACTATTGGTAGGATTCTGCTGCTTTCTAATCTTCTTTACCATCTTGGCCTCTCATCAGTAGCATGACTTTGTAACTGGATCTGCTGATTTGGGCTGTATAGTTACCACTTTATATATAAAATGAAGTTTATAATATTCTCTGTCTCCAAATTATGCTGCAGTCATATGTGGTTTTATTGTTTGTTTAGGGGTTTTTTTCTACACCAAATGGCTTACCGGTTACCTTAGTTCCCCAACCAGGGATTGAACCTGGCCCCTGGCAGTGAAAGCACCGAATTCTAACCACTGGACCGCCAAGGAATTCCCTAGCTTTCCTTTTTGTTCATTTGTTTGTTTTTAGGATGGGTGGAGAGATTCAAATTTAGCTCGCTGGCATTCTGCAGGAACCTGGAAGCCAGGTCATTTTTTCCTTAAACATTTTTTTCCTTCCAGTTTTATTGAGATACAGTGGACATAGAGCACTGTATAAGGTTAAGGTGTACAGCATAATGATTTGACCTATGTACATCATGAAATGTTTACCACAATAAGTTTAGTGAACTTATACATCTCATATAGATACAAAAATAAAAGAAAATGGAAAATTTTTTTCCTTGTGATGAGAACTATTAGGATTTACTCTCTTAGCAACTTTTATATATAACATAAAGCAGTATTAATTATATTTAACATGTTGTACATTACATCCCTAGTACTTATTTGTCTTATAACTGGAAGTTTGTGCTTTTGACTACCTTCATCCAATTCCCCTCACTCCACCCCTGCCACTGGTAACTACAAACCTGACCTCTTTTTCTATGAGTTTTGTTTGTTTTTGAAGTATAATTGACCTACAACACTATTTTATTTCCTGGCACACAACATAGTGATTCAACATTTCTGTACATTACAAAATGATCACCACCACCACCATAAGTCTAGTTACCATCTGTCATTATACAAAGATATTATATTATTATTGACTATATTCCCCACACTAAACATTTCATACCCATGACTCATTCATTTTGTAACTAGAAGTTTGTACCTCTTAATCTCACTAACCTATTTCCCTCATGCCCCTGCCCCACTCCCTTCTGGCAACCACCTGTTTGTTCTCTGTATCTATGACTCTGTTTCTGTTTTGCTGTGTTTGCTCATTTTTTTTTTTTGCTTCTTAGATTCCACTTATAAATGAAATCATAGGTATTTATCTTTCTCCGTCTGACTTGTTTCACTTAGCATAGTACCCTCTAGATCCATCCATATTGTCACAAATGGCAAGATTTCATTCTTTTTATGGCTTAGTAATATTCCTTTGCATATATATATATATATATATATAAAACCACATCTTTTTGTTCATCTATCAATGGGCTCTTAGGTTGCTTCCATATCTTGGCTATTGTTAATAATGCTGCAGTGAATGTAGGGGTGCATATATCTTTTTGAATTGGTAGGGTTTTTTTTTTTTTTTTGATAAATACCCAGGAATGGAATTGCTGGGTAGTATGGTAGTTCTGTTTTTAATTTTTTGAGGAACTTCCATACTATTTTCCATAGTGGCTGCACCAGTTTACATTCCAACCAGTAGTGCCCCAAAGTTCCCTTTTCTCCATATCCTCACCAGTATTTGTTTCCTGTTTTTTTTTAATAATAGCTATTGTAACAGATGTGAGGTGATATCTCATTATGGTTTTAATTTGCATTTCCCTGATGATTAGTGATGTTAAGCATGTTTTCATGTACATGTTGGCCATTTGTATATCTTCTGTGGAAAAATGTCTATTCAAGGTATCTGCACGTTTTTTATTTTGTTTATTTTATGAGTTGTATGAGCCACTACCTATTTTGGATATTCACTCCTTATCAGATATATGGTTTCCAAATATTTTCTCCCATTCTGTAGAATGCCGTTTCATTTTGTTGATTGTTTTTCTTGCTGTGCAGAAACTTTTTAGTTTGATGTAGTCCCACTTGTTGATTTTTGCTCTTGCTTGTGCTTTTGGTGTCATATCCAAAAAATCATTGCCAAGATCTATGTCAAGGAGTTTTTACCCTATGTTTTCTTCTCAGAGTTTAATGGTTTCATTGCTTACATTTAATCTCTTGTTCTGCCTTGAGTTAATATATGTGAATAGTGTAAGAAAGGGGTCTAATTTCATTTTTTTGCAGGTGAATATCCAGTTTTCCCAGCACCATTTATTGAAGATGCTATCCTTTCCCCATTGAGTATTTGTCATTCCTTGTCAAAAATTAGCTGACCACGTAAGTGTGGGTATACTTCTGGGTTCTTAATTCTGTTCCATTGGTCTGTATGTTAGTTTTAATGCCAGTACCATACTGTTTTGATTACTATAGCTTTGTAATATAGTTTGAAATCAGGACGCATGATGCTTCCTGCTTTGTTATTTCTCTAGATTGCTTTCACTTTGGGGGTCTTTTGTTGTTCCATATGAATTTAGGGATTTTTTTTTCTATTTCTGTGAAAAATGCCATTGGAATTTTAATAGGGATTACATTGAATCTATAGGTGGCTCTGGGTAGTATAGACATCTTAAAACAATATTAACTCTTCCAGTCTATGAACATGTGATGTATTTCCATTTACAGTAAATCCCGTACATATGAACCTTCAAGTTGCGAGCTTTCAAAGATGCGAACATGTGTTTGCATGTCCAATCACATAAATTAGTTCATGTGTCTGGTGTACATTGTCACGTGTGTGCATCCTCTACAAGTAGTTGTGCTTTTGTGTAGTTTACTGTACAGTAATAGTAGTACAGTATCTTTATCTCAAGCCCAGGATGTCTGAAGCAAGCATAAAAGCAGCCACGATGTAGCTGATAATGTACTGTACTTTTTAGAGTACTGTACTGTAAGATTAAAAATGTTTTCTTTATTTTTTTGTTTGCTTGCTTTTTATGTAATTTGTGTGAAAAGTACTTTAAACCTATTACAGTAGGGTAGTATATAGCCAATTGTGTTAGTTGGGTACCTAGGCTAACTTGTTAGACTTATGAACAAATTGAACTTACAAATGTGCTCTCAGAATGGAACTCATTCGTATGCAGGGCACTTAACTGTATTTGTGTCTTCTTCCTTCTTCAGTTTCTTTCATCAGTGTCTTATAATTTTTAGTGTATAGGTCTTGTACTTCTTTAGTTAAATTTATTCCTAAGTATTTTATTGTTTTTGATTTTTAAAAAAAATTTTTGGCCACACCATGCGGTATGTGGGATCATAGTTCCCTGACCAGGGATCAAACCCATGCTCCCTGCATTGGAAGCACAGAGTCTTAACCACTGGACCACCAGGGAATTCCCTGACCCTATTTTAAATGGGATTTTTTCCTTTTTCATATAGTTTATTGTTAGTGTATAGAACTGCAACTGATTTTTTATGTTGAGTTTGTATCCTGAAACTTTACTGAATTTGTTGATTAGTTCTAACAGTGTTTGAGTGGAGTCTTTAGGATTTTTATATAAGATATATAAGACCATGTCATCTACAGAGACAATTTTACTTCTTCTTTTCCAGTTTGGATGTGTTTTGTTTCTTTTTCTTGCCTAATTTCTCTGGCAGGACTCCAGTACTATGTTGAATAGGAATGGTGACGGTGGGCACCCTTGTCTTGTTCCTCATCTTAGAGGGAAAGTTTTCACTCTTTCACCATTGAGTATGATGTTAGTTGTTGGCTTGTCATATATGGTTTTAATTATGTTGAAGTATGTTCCTTCTATGCTTGATTTGTTGAGAGTTTTTATCTTGAAAATATATTGAATTTTTCAAAAATTTTTTGCATCTATTGAGATGATCACATTCTTTCATTCATTTTATATGGAGTATCACATTTATTGATTTGCATATGACGAACCATGTTTTCATCCCAGGGGTACATCCCACTTGACTTTTTTTTTTTTTTTTTTTTTTTGTCATGCCTCTTGGCTTGTGGGATCTTACTTAGTTCCCTAACCAGGGATCGAACCCACATCCTCAGCAGTGAAACCACAGGGTCCTAACCACTGGACCGCCAGGGAAGTCCCCCACTTGATCCTTCAGTGTGCTGTTGAATTTAATTTGTTAGTACTTTGTTGAGGATTTTTGCATCAGTATTCATCAGGGATATTGGTCTGTAGTTTTTTTTTAACATCTTTATTGGAGTATAATTGCTTTACAACGGTGTGTTAGTTTCTGCTGTATAACAAAGTGAATCAGCTATGCATATACGTATATCCCCATTTCTCCTCCCACTTGCGTCTCCCTCCCACCCTCCCTATCCCACCCCTTTAGGTTGACACAAAACACCGAGCTGATCTCCCTGTGCCGTGCGACTGCTTCCCACTAGCTATCTATTTTACATTTGGTAGTGCATATATGTTGATGCCACTCTCTCACTTTGTCCCAGCTTACCCTTCCCCCTCCCCGTGTCCTCAAGTCCATTCTCTACATCTGCATCTTTGTTCCTGTCCTGCCCCTAGGTTCTTCACAACCTTTTTAAGAAAAATTCCATATATATGTGTTAGCATACAGTATTTGTTTTTATCTTTCTGACTTACTTCACTCTGTATGACAGACTCTAGGTCCCTCCACCTTACTCTAAATGACTCAATTTTGTTTCTTTTTATGGCTGAGTAATATTCCATTGTATATATATGCCACATCTTCTTTATCCATTCATCTGTTGATGGACATTTAGGTTGTTTCCATGTCCTGACTATTATAAATAGTGCTGCAATGAACATTGTGGTACATGACTCTTTTTGAATTATGGTTTTCTCAGGGTATATGCCCAGTAGTGGGATTCCTGGGTCATATGGTAGTTCTATTTTTAGTTTTTTTAGGGAACCTCCATGCTGTTCTCCATAGTGGCTGTATCAATTTACATTCCCACCAACAGTGCAAGAGGGTTCCCTTTTCTCCACACCCTCTCTAGCACTTATTTTTTGTAGATTTTCTGATGATGGCCATTCTGATTGGTGTGAGGTGGTACCTCATTGTAGTTTTCATTTGCATTTCTCTAATGATTAGTGATGTTGAGCATCCTTTCATGTGTTTGTTGGCAATCTGTATGTCTCCTTTGGAGAAATGTCTATTTAGGACTTCTGCCCATTTTTATATTGGGTTGTTTGTTTTTCTGATATTGAGCTGCATGAGCTGCTTGTATATTTTGGAGGTTAATCCTTTGTCAGTTGCTTCGTTTGCAAATACTTTCTCTCATTCTGAAGGTTGTCTTTTCATCTTGTTTATAGTTTCCTTTGGTGTGCCAAAGCTTTGAAGTTTCATTAGGTCCCATTTGTTTATTTTTGTTTCTATTTCCATTTCTCTAGGAGGTGGGCCAAAAAGGATTTTCTGTGATTTATGTCATAGAGTGTTCTGCCTATGTTTTCCTCTAAGAGTTTGATAGTGTCTGGCCTTACATTTAGGTCATTAATCCTTTTTTTTTTTTTTTTTTAGCAGTACGCGGGCCTCTCACTGTCGTGGCCTCTCCCGTTGCGGAGCACAGGCTCCGGACACTCAGGCTCAGCGGCCATGGCTCATGAGCCCAGCCGCTCCGCAGCATGTGGGATCTTCCCGGACCGGGGCACGAACCCGTGTCCCCTGCATCGGCAGGAGGACTCTCAACCACTGCGCCACCAGGGAAGCCCCATTAATCCATTTTGAGTTTATTTTTGTGTATGGTGTTAGGGAGTGTCCTAATTTCATTCTTTTACATGTAGCTGTCCAGTTTTCCGAGCACCACTTATTGAAGAGACTGTCTTTCCTCCATTGTATACTCTTGCCTCCTTTATCAAAGATAAGATGACCATATCTGCATGGATTTATCTCTGGGCTTTCTATCCTGTTCCATTGATCTATATTTCTGTTTTTGTGCCAGTACCATACTGTCTTGATTACTATAGTTTGTAGTATAGTCTGAAGTCAGGGAGCCTGATTCCTCCAGCTCCGTTTTTCTTTCTCAGGATTGCTTTGGCTATTAGGGGTCTTTTGTGTTTCCATACAAATTGTGAAATTTTTTGTTCTAGTTCTGTGAAAGATGCCATTGGTAGTTTGATAGGGATTGCATTGAATCTGTAGATTGCTTTGGGTAGTATAGTCATTTTCACGATGTTGATTCTTCTAATCCAAGAACATGGTATATCTCTCCATCTGTTTGTATCATCTTTAATTTCTTTCATCAGTGTCTTATAGTTTTCTGCATACAGGTCTTTTGTCTCCTTAGGTAGGTTTATTCCTATGTATGTTATTCTTATTGTTTCAACGGTAAATGGGAGTATTTCCTTAATTTCTCTTTCAGATTTTTCATCATTAGTGTATAGGAATGCAAGAGATTTCTGTGCATTAATTTTGTATCCTGCTACTCTACCAAATTCTTTGATTAGCTCTAGTAGTTTTCTGGTAGCATCTTTAGGATTCTCTATGTATAGTATCATGTCATCTGCAAACAGTGACAGCTTTACTTCTTTTCCAATTTGGATTCCTTTTATTTCTTTTTCTTCTCTGATTGCTGTGGCTAAAACTTCCAAAACTATGTTGAATAATAGTGGTGAGACTGGGTAACCTTGTCTTGTTCCTGATCTTAGAGGAAATGGTTTCAGTTTTTCATCATTGAGAATGATGTTGGCTGTGGGTTTGTTATATATGGCCTTTATTATGTGGAGGTAGTTTCCCTCTATGTGTACTTTCTGGAGACTTTTTTTCATAAATAGGTGTTGAATGTTGTCAAAAGCTTTTTCTGAATCTATTGAGGTGATCATATGGTTTTTACCCTTCAATTTGTTAATATGGTGTATCACATTGATTGATTTGCATATATTGAAGAATCCTTGCATTCCTGGGATAAACCCCACTTGGTCATGGTGTATGATCCTTTTAATGTGCTGATGGATTCTGTTTGCTAGTAGTTTGTTGAGGATTTTTGCCTCTATGTTTATCAGAGATATTGGCCTATAGTTTTCTTTTTTTGTGACATCTTTGTCTGGTTTTGGTATCAGGGTGATGGTGGCCTCGTAGAATGAGTTTGGGAGTGTTCCTCTCTCTGCTATATTTGGGAAGAGTTTGAGAAGGATAGGTGTTAGCTCTTCTCTAAATGTTTGATAGAATTCGCCTGTGAAGCCATCTGGTCCTGGGCTTTTGTTTGTTGGAAGATTTTTAATCGCAGTCTCAATTTCAGTACTTGTGATTGGTCTGTTTATATTTTCTATTTCTTCCTTGTTCAGTCTCGGCAGGTTGTGCATTTCTAAGAATTTGTCCATTTCTTCCAGGTTGTCCATTTTATTGGCATATAGTTGCTTGTAGTAATCTCTCATGATCCTTTGTATTTCTGCAGTGTCAGTTGTTACTTCTCCTTTTTCATTTCTAATTCTATTGATTTGAGTCTTCTCCCTTTTTATCTTGATGAGTCTGGCTAATGGTTTATCAATTTTGTTTATCTTCCCAAAGAACCAGCTTTTAGTTTTATTGATCTTTGCTGTTGCTTCCTTCATTTCTTTTTCATTTATTTCTGATGTGATCTTTATGATTTACTTCCTTCTGCTAACTTTGGCTTATTTTTGTTCTTCTTTCTCTAATTGCTTTAGGTGTAAGTTTAGGTTGTTTATTTGAGTTTTTTCTTGAGGTAGGATTGGATTGCTATAAACTTCCTTCTTAGAACTGCTTTTGCTGCATCCCATAGGTTTGGGGTCGTCGTGTTTTCGTTGTCATTTGTTTCTAGGTTTTTTAAAATTTCCTCTTTGACTTCTTCAGTGATCTCTTGGTTATTTAGTAGCATATTGTTTAACCTTCATGTGTTTGTATTTTTAAAGTTTTTTTTCCTGTAATTTATGTCTAGTCTCATAGCATTGTGGTTGGAAAAGATACTTGGTATGATTTCAATTTTCTTAAATTTACCAAGGCTTGACTTGTGACCCAATATATGGTCTCTCCTGGAGAATGTTCCATGAGAACTTGAAAAGAAAGTGTATTCTGTGGTTTTGGATGGAATGTCCTATAAATATCAATTAAGTCCATCTTCTTTAATGTGTCATTTAAAGCTTGTGTTTCCTTATTTATTTTCAGTTTTTCATGATCTGTCCATTGGTGAAAGTGGGGTGTTAAAGTCCCCTACTATTATTGTTATACTGTCGATTTCCCCTTTTATGAGTGTTAGCATTTGCCTTATGTATTGAGGTGCTCCTCTGTTGGGTGCATAAATATTTACAATTGTTATATCTTCTTCTTGGATTGATCCCTTGATCATTATATAGTGTCCTTTGTCTCTTGTAATAGTTTTTATTTTAAAGTCTATTTTGTTTGATATGAGAATTGCTACTCCAGCTTTCTTTTGATTTCCATTTGCATGGAATATCTTTTTCCATCCCCTCACTTTAGGCTGTATGTGTCCCTAGGTCTGAAGTGGGTCTCTTGTAGACAGCATATGTTTGGGTCTTGTTTTTGTATCCATTCAACCAGTCTATGTCTTTTGGTTGGAACATTTAATCCATTTATATTTAAGGTAATTATCGATATGTATGTTCCTATTGCCATTTTCTTAATTGTTTTGGGTTTGTTTTTGTAGGTCTTTTCCTTCTCTGTGTTTTCAGCCTAAAGAAATTCCTTTAGCATTTGTTCTAAAGCTGGTTTGGTGGTGCTGAATTCTCTTAACTTTTGCTTATCTGTAAAGGTTTTAATTTCACCATTGAATCTGAATGAGATCCTTGCTGGGTGGAGTAATCTTGGTTGTAGGCTTTTCCCTTTCATCACTTTTAATATGTCCTGCCACTCCCTTCTGGCTTGCAGAGTTTCTGCTGAAAAATCAGCAGTTAACCTTATGGGGATTCCCTTCTATGTTATTTGTTGCTTTTCCCTTGCTGCTTTTAATATTTTTTCTTTGTTTTTAATTTTTGATAGTTTGATTAATATGTGTTTCGGTGTGTTTCTCTTTGGGTTTATCCTGTGTGGTACTCTCTGTGCTTCCTGGACTTGACTATTTCCTTTCCCATGTTAGGGAAGTTTTTGATTGTAATCTCTTCCAATATTTTCTCAGACACTTTCTTTTTCTCTTCTTCTTCTGGGACCCCTATAATTCAAATGTTGGTGCATTTAATGTTGTCCCAGAGGTCTCTGAGACTGTCCTCAATGCTTTTCACTCTTTTTTCTTTATTCTGCTCCCTGGCAGTTATTTCCACCATTTTATCTTCCAGCTCACTTATCCGTTCTTCTGCCTCAGTTATTCTGTTATTGATTCCTTCTAGAGTGTTTTTAATTTTAGTAATTGTGTTGTTCATCACTGTTTGTTTGCTCTTTAGTTCTTCTAGATCCTTGTTAAATGTTTCTTGTATTTTCTCCATTCTGTTTCCAAGATTTTGGATCATCTTTACTATCATTACTCTGAATTCTTTTTCAGGTAGGTTGCCTATTTCATCTTAATTTATTTGGTCTTGTAGGTTTTTACCTTGCTTCTTCATCTGTATCATATGCTTTTTTGTTTCTTTTTTTTTTTTTTTGATGGGTGATGCTGTATTCCTGTCTTACTGGTTGTTTGGCCTGAGATGTCCAGTACTGGAGTTTGCAGGCAGTTGGATAGAGCCAGGTCTTGGTGCTGAGATGAGGACCTCTGGGAGGCCTCACTCCAATTAATATTCCCTGGGGTCTGAGTATCTGTGTTAGTCCAGCAACTTGGACTCAGAGCTCCCACCACAGGAGCTCAGGCTGACCTCCGGCCTGGGAACCAAGGTCCTTTAAGCTTTGTGGCATGGTTAAAAAAATAAAAGGAAGAACGAAAGACAAAAAGGAGCAGTACAATATCAAAGAATAAAAAACAAAATAAAATTAGAAAGATAAAATATAAGGAAAAATAAAACTATAATTGAAACAACTAAAACAAGGTAAAATAAAACCACAACAGAAAAAAGAAAAAGAAAAAGCAGGGCGGGGGGGAGGGAACAAGCCAAAAGGAGAGATCACTAACAAACTATAAAGAATAAAATAAAATTAGAAAAATAAAAGATTTATTAGGAAAAATAAAAATATAAAAGAATCAATAGCAGTGAATCAACAAGGTAAAACAGAACCCCAATATAAAATAGGAAAAAAGAAAAAAAAAGCCTTGACTATGGGGGTGGAGTCGGGGTGTGTGTGTGTAATTTAGCCAGGGGTGGGGTTTAGGGTGGGGCAGGACCTAGGCGGGTAGGGTCAGTGACATTTGAGTGAGGGGTGGGGCCTAGGTGGGGCAACTTCCAAGCGTGGAGCAGGGCTTCTGCTGAGGACCTGCGCTCAGAAGGGGAGAGGCAGCAGGTCGAAAGGAGGGTCTCTGGAGTGTGGAGATCTGGAGTTTGGAGGTAGGGCCCTGAGTGAGGGTGTGTGGGTGGAGTTTAGGCCCAGCTTGTTGGAGGGGGTCTCCAAGTGCAGAGGTAGGGCCCTGGGTGAGGGTGTAGGGGTGGGGCTTGGGCTCTGTATGGCAGAAGGGAGGCTCTGGGGCAGAGGATTAGGCCCAGGAGCCCAACAGGCTTCCTTGTGCCTAAGTGGACAGGGAACGCACTGGCCCTGTTCCCTTCCATTCCTTCACGCCCCTCCCCCACCATCTCCCCCAGGGTCTCCCCAGTTGCCGCTGAACCCCTAACCATAGGTGGGTCCCACTGGGTGTAGGAACTCCTCCTCTCCCCCAGCCACCCCTCAGGGGTGCTGGTCCGGAGGTCCGGCCTTTACTTTTGCTCCCCCTTCCCTCCCTCCCACTCCCTCAGGACCCACGTGGCTGGAGGGGGCTTCCGTGGGCAGAGGATCAGGCCCGGGATCTCAGCAGGTTCCTGGGGGCCCAAGTGGGCAGGGGAAACCTGACCACATTCCCTTTTGATCCTCTGCCCTCCCAATGGTCCCCAATTTCTCCCTTTGTGTGTGGGATTCCTTTCCCTCCCCCAGCTGCCCCTCAGGGGTGCCAGTCCCATCCTGCCTCCACTTCTCTTCCCCCTTCACTCTCCCCATGCCCCACATCCTACCCAGTCGCTGGAGGTTCCTCCCATCCCCTTGGGTCCATGGTCCCCCACTGGGCCTGGTAGGTGCCGTAGTTGTGAGAAGACGGGAATTCTGTGTCTTCCTAGTACTCCATCTTGACTCCACCCCCTGGTCCGTAGTTTTCTTTCTTTTTTTTTTTAGTTTCTAGTTTTCTTGAAGTATTGTTATCTGGCTTTGACATCAGGGTAATGCTGGCCTTGTAAACTGCGTTTGAGAGTGTTCCCTTCTCTTCAAATTTTGGAAGAGTTTGAGAAGAATTGGTATTAATTCTTCTGTAACTGTTTCATAGAATTCACCCAAGAAGCCATCTGGTCCTGGGCTTTTGTTTGTTAGGGTTTTTACTGACTCCATCTCCTTACTTGTTATTGTTCTGTTCAGATTTTTATTTCTTCATGATTCACACTTGGTGAATTGGTAGATTGTATGTTTCTAGGAATATATTCATTTCCTCTAGGTTGTCCAGTTTGTTGGCATATAATTGGTTATAGTAATCTCTTATAAATCCTTTTTATTTCTGTGGGTATCTATTGTAGTATCTCCTCTTTCGTTTATAATTTTATTTATTTTACCCTCTCTTTTCTTTGTAAGTGTAGCTAAAGTTTTGTCAATTTTATTTAACCTTTAAAAAAATAACTATAGTTTTCTTGATCTTTTCTGTTGTTTTTCTCTTCTCTATTTCATTTATTTCTGCTCTGATCTTTGTTATCTCCTTCCTTCTACTAACTTTGGGCTTTGTTTGTTCTTGTTTTTCTAGTTCTTTGAGGTGTAGAATTTAGTTGTTTTGTGAGAGCATTCATTTTTTAAGTTAATGTAGGCATTTAGTTTATAACTATAAACTTCCCTCTTGGAACTCTTCTGCTACATCCCATAAGTTTTTGTATGTTGTGTTTCCATTTTCACTTGTTTCAAGATATTTTTTATTTCATCTTTGACCCATTGGTTGTTCAGGAGAGTGTTGTTTAATTTCCACATATTTGTGATTTTTCCAGTTTTTCTCCTGTTATTGAATTCTAGTTTCATGCCACTGTGGTCAGAAAAGATATTTGGTATAATTTCAATCTTAAAATTTGCTAAGAGTTGTTTTGTGACTTAACACATGATCTATCCTGGAGAATGTTCCATTTGTGCTTAAGAAGAATGTGTATTCTGCTGCTGTTTGATGGAGTATTCTGTATATTTCTGTTAGGTCCATTTGGTCTAAAGTATAGTTCAATGTTTCTGTCTGGATGATCTATCAACTGGAGAAAGTGGAGTATTGAAGTCCCCTATTATTGTTGTACTGTTGTTGATTACTCCTTTCAGATCTGTTAGTATTTGCCTAATATATCTAGGTGGTCTGATGTTGGGTATGTATATATTTATAATTTTTATATCCTCTTGATGAATTAATGCCTTTATCATTATATAATGACCCTCTTTGTCTCTTGTTACAGTTTTTGACTTAAAGTATTTTGTCTGGTGTAAGCATAGCTACCCATGCTCTCTTCTGGTTTCCATTATCATGGATAGCTTTTTCCATCCCTCTACTTTGAGCCTATGTGTTTCCTTGAAGCTGGAGTCTTGTAGGTAGCATATAGTCAAGGTCTTTTAAAAAAATCCCTTTAACTACTCTGTACCTTTTTATTGGAGATTTTAATCCATTTTTATTTAAAGTAATTATTGGTAGGGAAGGACTTATTTTTGCCATCTTGTTAATTGTTTTCTAGCCGTTTTGTAGTTTCTTTGTTCCTTTCCTCCTCTGTTGCTGTCATCTTTTGTGAATTGATGATTTTCCATATCAGTGGTGTACAGTTGAACATGGTGGTTAGGGGTGCCAACCCTCCATGCAGTCCAAAGTCCACATATAACTTATGGTCAGCCCTCTGTATTTACAGTTCCTCCATATCTACAGTTCCTCTGTACCTGTGGTTCTGCATCCTCAGATTCAGTCAACTGTGGATTGTGTAGTACTGTATTATTTACTTTTGAAAAAACTACCTGTGAGTAAATGGACCTGCACAGTTCAAACCTGTGTTGTTCAAGGGTCATCTGTACTTTCATTTCACTTTCTTTATCTTTTCTGTATCTACTATAGGTTTTTGTTTTGTGGTTACCCCATGGCTTACTCAAAACATAGATATAACAGTTTATTTTAAGCTGATAACAACTTAAATTTGATCACATGCAGAAACTCTACCTTTTTACTCTGCCCTGCACATTTTACTTTTTTTTAAAGAATATTTTTCTTTCTAAAAAATTTATTTATTTATTTTTGGCTGTGTTGGGTTTTCGTTTCTGTGTGAGGGCTTTCTCTAGTTGCGGCAAGCGGGGACCACTCTTCATCGCAGTGTGTGGACCTCTCACTCTTGCGGCCTCTTTTGTTGCGGAGCACAGGCTCCAGACGCGCAGGTTCAGTAGTTGTGGCTCACGTACCTAGTTGCTCCGCGGCATGTGGGATCTTCCCAGACCAGGTCTCGAACCCATGTCCCCTTCATTGGCAGGCAGATTCTCAACCACTGCGCCACCAGGGAAGCCCACATTTTACGTTTTTAATGTCACGATTTACATCTTTTTATATTGTGTACCCATTAACAAATTATTGTAGCTATAGCTATTTTATTTATTTATTTATTTTTTGCAGTATGCGGGCCTCTCACTGTTGTGGCCTCTCCCATTGTGGAGCACAGGCTCCAGACACGCAGGCTCAGCGGCCATGGCTCATGGGCCCAGCTGCTCTGCGACATGTGGGATCCTCCCGGACCGGGGCATGAACCCGCGTCCCCTGCATCGGCAGGCGGACTCTCAACCACTGCGCCACCAGGGAAGCCCAGCTATAGCTATTTTAAAAATATTTATTTATGTATTTATTTGGCTGTGTCAGGTCTCAGTTGTGGCACGTGGGATCTTCGTTGCGGCATGTGGGATCTTTCATTGTGGCACACAGGCTCTTCGTTGTGGTGCAGGGCTCCTCTCTAGTTGTGGTGTGTGGGATCTAGAGCACAGGGGCTCAGTAGTTGTGGCACATGGGCTTAGTTTCCCCATGGCATGTGGGATCCTAGTTCCTGGATCAAGGATCGAACCCATGTCTCCTGCATTGGAAGGCTGACTCTCAACCACTGGACCACCAGGGAAGTCCTTAGCTATGCCTATTTTTAATACTTTTGTTCTTTAACCCTTTTACTAGAGTTAAGTGGTTATCATGCCATCATATTACAGTATTAAAGTATTCTGAATCTGACTATATACTCACCTTTACCAGGGTATGGTATATTTTCATGTTATTAGTTAGCATCCTTTCATCTCATTAAAAAAATTTTTTTAAATGGAAGTATAGTTGATTTGCAATGTTGTGTCAGTTTCAGGTGTACAGAAAGGTGATTCAGATATATATATGCATATATATATCCTATATAATTTCTTTTATATGTGGAATCTAAAAACATTGAACTCATAGAAACAGAGTAGAATGATGGTTGCCAGGGGCTGAGGAGTAAGGGAAAAGGGGAGTTGTTGGTTGGAGAGCATCAACTTTCAGGTGTAAGATGAACAGGTTCTGGGGATCTAATGTACAACACGGTGACTAGAGTTAACAATAATATATGTATACTTGAAAATTTCTATGAGAGTATGGTTTTAATGTTCTCACCATAACAACAATGACAAAATGGTAATTATGTAAGATGAAAAATGTGTTAAATAACTTTACTGTGGTAAATATTTTGTAATATATACATATATCTATATCTCTATCTATCTGTCTATCCATCTTTTCTTGTCTATCTATCTATCTATCTATCTATCTATCTATCTATCTATCTTGTCTATCTGTCTATCTATCCATCTATCCATCTTTTCTATCTATATTCTTCCCTTCATTTTAACTTGAAGTGTTCCTTTCAACATTTCTTGTAAGGTAGGTCTAAGCAATTAACTCCCTCAGCATTTGTTTGTTTGGGAAAGTCTTCATCTCACTTTCATTTCTGAAGGCCAACTTTGCTGCATGAAGTATTCTTTGTTGGCAGTGTTTTTCTTCTCAAAACTTTGAATATTTCATCCCACTCTCTCCTGGCCTGAAAGGTGTTTGCTGAGAAATTCACTGATAGCCTTATGAGGGTTCCCTTGTATGAGAGAATTTTTTTAATCTTGCTTCTTTTAAAATTCTCTCTTTGTCTTTGATTTTAGACAGTTTTATTATAATTTGTCTTGGAGAAGATCATTTTGGATTGAAATTTTGGGGTGACCCATTAGCTTCATGAACTTGGGGGCTTCCCTGGTGGCACGGTGGTTGGGAGTCCACCTGCCGATGCAGGGGACACGGGTTCGTGCCCTGGTCCAGGAAGATCCCACATGCCGCGGAGCGGCTGGGCCCGTGAGCCATGGCCTCTGAGCCTGCGCGTCCGGATCCTGTGCTCCGCAGCGGGAGAGGTCACAACAGTGAGAGGCCCGCGTACCACAAAAAAAAAAAAAAAGAACTTGGATGACCAAATCTCTCTCCAGGTTTAGGAAGTTTTCAGGCATTATTTCTTTAAATAAGCTTTCTACAGCTTTCTGCCTCTCTTTTCCTTCTGGGACTTCAATGATATGTAGATTATTTCTCCTAATGGTGTTCCATAGGCTTTCTTCATTACTTTTCATTCTTTTTTCTTTCTTTATCCTCTGATTGGATAATTTCAAGTGATCCATATTTGAATTCACTGATTCTTTCTTTTACTTGGTCTAGTCTGCTGTTGAAGCTCTCTATCGAATTCTTTAGTTCAGTCATTGTATTCTTCCATTCTGAAATCTCTGTTTGGTTCTATTCTAATGTTTTCTATCTCTTTGTTGAACTTCTTTTTTTTGCTCTTGTGTTGTTTTCCTGATTTCATTAAATTGTTTGTGTTGTTTTATAGCTCTCCGAGCATCTTTAGAAAAATTATTTTGAATTCTTTTCAAAGAATTACTGTATCTCCATTTCTTTGGAGTCAGGCACTAGAAGTTAACTGTGTTCTTTTGGTGGATTCATGTTTCCCTAATTCTTCCTGACCTCTGTAGCCATGTGTAGATGTTTGCACATTTGAAGCAGTCACTTCTTCCAGACTTTATGGACTGATTTCAATAAGGAAAGACCTTCACCTGCAGATGTGGATATGTTGGACTGTGCTGTGGTCCTGGGTCTAGTGGGGTAGAGTGCCAAGTACAGAGGTGTGTGGTAGCTTGGTGTCCAGGAGTGTGTGGAGACTCTTTGGCTCAGGCTTCTTGGGTCCACAGCATCAACAACTGCATGGTTCTTGATAAGCACTGTGGGGGATCTGCAGAGACTGCAGGGGCTGTTGGGATCCTCAGCAGTGCCTCCCAGTACAGCAGTAGGGACCAGGGCAGGCAGCATTGGTGACTAGAGCTGTTGGCATACACACATTTTGCTGTGGCATAAGCCGCAGGTGCTTGTATAGTGGCAGAGGCCAGTTGTAGACATACATGTAGTGGTGGGAATTAGGGCAAGCAACAAGGTTTGATGCCATCTGGGGATATGTTGACAATTGTGGGGTCCTGGCTATTGATGTGCACTCCAACAGCTACTGGTTCCTTTTAAAAAAATTTTATTATATTTTTTATTTTTGGCTGCATTGGGTCTTTGTTGCTGCACACACACAGGCTTTCTCTAGTTGCAACGAGCAGGGGCTACTCTTCATTGTGGTGCGTGGGCTTCTTCCTTATACTTAGCCATCTCCATACATCTCAGCTTTGCCAGTCTCTGGATCGGGTGAAATCAAAGCGGGTCCTTCCTACAGTTTCCCAAAAGGCTAGGGAAGCTGGTCACTCACCCTGTTCTCCCTTTCCCAGTTAGGGGAACTCTTTGTAGCTGGGGAGTTCCCTCTTGGTGCTGAGTAATGCAGATTGGAGAATGGGATGATTCAGGCAAAATGAAATTGTTCTTCTTTCCATTTTTGTGTGGTTATTCTTAAGTTTTTTGTTTTTCTGTGTTGTGGGAGTTTCTTAAGTGGACTCCAGAGCTCTTCCAGAGCTGTGTTTACTCCTGTATAGCTGTCTAATTGTTGATTTTTGTGGGGCGATGGAGGCTGGGGCCTCCTACTCCACTATGGTGGTGACATCACTTTTCCCTCCTCTTAGGTGAGACAAGAATGCTGGTGGAGCTGGATTTGGGAATTTCCCTTCTCCCATGTCAAAGGCTACAAGGAACTGGAGTTGGGGTATTTTTCTTCACCCACACTGTGTAAAGTGAAATAATTTCTTTTGAGGGTAGACCTTGTTAAAGAGAATATAACCCTCTGGGTATATTTCTAAATTGTTACTTTTCCTCTCCTCCTGTTGGAAGCATAATGGGATTTTCCTGGAGGTAAAACTCAGGAAAGTGTGTGGGTTCCCTAAAACTGGGGCCCCAGAGTTTTTAACTCTAAGTCTAGTGCATACTGAGCATTGACCTATACATCAGTTTCAATTTAAGTGTTCCTACTGCTACTGGCTCCAGCAAGGGGCTTTTGCTCCAGGTCTTCTGCTCCAGATAAGCCATGATTCTCTGTATCCTTCTCCATCTCCAGTTTTTGGGGCCAGTGATTTACCCTGCAACCTCACTTCTCTGATGGATCTAATATGAGTTGGTTTTTGGTTTGTTCAGCTGTATTCTTGTCATTAGTATGAGAGTGATGGATTCCAAGCTCTGTAAATGTCAGTGCAGAAACTGGAAGTCCCTTTGTTGGTGCTATTTTTATTCTGTCTTTTTATACTTGCTGCAAATAAAGAATTTGGAAGTTTACTTCTTTTACATTATCTGGAACAATTTAGAGAGGGATCTGCAGGGAATGTGTTTGTCTTCTTTTTCTCTCGGTGATTCTCTGGAATCCAGCACTGTGCTTGGCACAACATAGACATTGAAATAGAATGATACTGAAGGAATGGAGGGGCACTGCTGGAATTTCTCTCTAAACTCCAGTGAGAACCTCACTGCTTGGTCTGTGAATTTCCAGGCCTATGATACTTCCCCTTACTCCTTTACTAGAGGCTAGAATCACAGGAACTTTTGGCTCAGGTCTAGCCACTTCCTTTGAAAAACCCGATCACAAGAATAAACAACTTTTTTTTAGATGGTTCCAAGCCTGTGGGACAGTTTTACTGTCTCCTCTAAGAGATTGGGTTATAGGTTGTGGCAGCCATGAGAATGTGCTCATGGATCTCCAAATACATGGTACGTAATTGATCAAGGACCCCAGCTTCTGTGCTCTGAGATCCATCACGAAGTTTGCATACAGAAGCCATGCTTCCCACATGCTGTTACCAGCATGGCTGTTACCAGCCATGATATCTAGCTGAGCAAAGATACTAAAGATACTAAAGCAATTCCATCCCTGGGAGACATGGGGCTCCTCTGTGACTAACTTTAGTTTGAGAATTTCCCCACCACCCTGGTGAACTTTCCTTAGACATCAGGGGAATAGTGGAGGTTCCAACCAAACCTTCCTTCCCTCTCCTTTTGGGGTCAGTTATGTTGTATTCTCACAGATTTCCTTCCAGTTTCCTGGTTCTCTTCTTATTTTTCCTTATAGGCATTTTATCTAAAAAAATTTGCACATTCAATTCCATCTTGATGTTTGCTTCTTAGAGTACGCAGAGTAACATTATGGGTAGATATGAGGTGGGTCGGAAAAGGCAGAGATCCCTGCACCTGAAGAAGTAAGAGTAAGGCAAAAATATTTTAGGGGAAGGAACTGAAGTAAGAGACCTTCAAGGGCTGTTGAAGAACAAAGGTAAAAAAAGAATAGGGCTATAAAAATCTGGCACATTGGGATGAGATTGACTTTCTGGAATTTATTGCTACCTCTATCTCCCTCTAAGCAGTACTCAGGAAGGCTTGTTGAATGAATGGAGTCAGGTTGGCAGAGCTCTGGGAACGGTTAATGTTAACAAAACCAAACAATTATAGAGCTTATTAAGTGCCAGACATTGTTCTTAATACTACATGTGTTAACCCAAATAACAAACCTATAGCTTATGTATAGTATTATTATTTGTCCCATTTTGTAGAAGGGGAAATTGAGGCATAGAAAATGAAATTTTCCCGGGTTAAATAGCAAGTGAATGGTGGAGCCCAGCTGGCTCTAGAATCCTTGCTTTTTTTTTTTTTTACCATTATACAAGTGCTTCTCAAACTTTAATAGAAAGATGATTCACCTGAGAATCTTGTTAAAAATACAGATTCAGATTTAGTAGGTCTGGGGCCTAAGATTCTGCATTTGTAACAAGCTCCCTGGTAAAGCTGAATCTGCTGGTCTGAGAACCACTCTTTGAGTAGCAAGACATTGTCTGCACCAGAGACTCTCCTCAGGTTACTGCTGCCACAGGCTGGCGCAGAAAGAGTCTATGAGGTCCTCTCAGACTACTCTGCAAATTGAGGATCCAACTGTGTTTACAACTTATTGACCACTACAGATTACAGTGGACTCCATTCCTCCTTTCAAAAAAAACCACGAATCCTAATTTCTCCTAATGGCCTTGGGAACTGTTCAGTGAGGAGCAAGTGAGAGGGTGAGTGACCATTCTGGATCATGAGCCCCCGGAGAAGCTCGAGTCCTGGAGAGATAGGGAGCTAAGGCAGGGCTTGGAGGCTCAGGGCAATCACAAAAACTCAGGTCTCCCACAAAAAGTGCATGTTGGGTATCCGCAGCATGGAAAGGCATGAGCTGCTCAGATTTTCCAAGGAAATATCTCAGTGGCAGAATGTGGTCCTGTACTTTAGATGCTGTGGGTTGGAACCAGATTTATTATATGGTTAAATTGGTAAAAATTCAGGAAAATTTCCACACTAGCCCATGATATTTTTGGGTTTCCTTGGCTATATATATAATTTTTAACTACCTTGGGCAATATCTCTAAATATGGAGAATTTATAATAAGTACATATTAATACTTCCTGAAAATAAATAAGATAAAAACAAGCAACCAGCAGAAAATGGGCGAAGAATATAAATCCTATAATGTAAACAGTGACAACAAAAAGCCAACATGGACTTATGTCTTTTCTGTTCATTCCTATATACCCAGGGTCTAGAAGAATGCCTGGCAAATAGGACGTGTTCAATAAATAATTGTTGAATGAGCACCAAATTCACAGGGCAATTACAATTGACTAATGAATCTATCTATAAAGGCTCTTCAACATTACTAGTAACAAGGAAATCATAAATAATAGTCTCATTCTTTTGCCTATATGGTGAAAATTCAAATAGATTGATTACTAGTTCATTTGGAAGTTATTTCAGTAGCCCTATCAAAAAATTCAAATCTGCAAGCTCCCTATCCAATAACTCCACTCCTAAGCATGCATCCTAAAGTCATACAGGCACACACGTACAACTATGTATAATAATTTTCATTGCGACCTTTTTTTTTGAATAGCAAAAGCCTGGACACAGCATAACTATTCACCAAGTAAATTGTGTTAGGCTTACAGTGTGAATTACAATGCAGTCATGAAAACACAAGAATGCACTGACATGAAGAGATTTCCAGGTACTACTGATAAGTGGAAAGTTCTATAAATATAATACAAACCAACCAAGAGACTAGAAAAAACAATCATAATATTGTATAATGTGGTTGTACACTTACCTACTTATGTATATAATTGGATTTAAAAAGTTCTAAAGGGATAAAGGCTAGAATGTTAACAGTGGTTAACTTTGGAGAAGGAAGTAGAAATTGACAAAATAAATTTTGTCAATAAAATTTTTCTCTATATATTAATTTATATCTTGTTTATTTTCAAGAAGCAGATATAATTTATATTAATTGAAATATTTTAAAATAGAGGCCGAAAAAATTAACTATTTCTCTCAGCCATCATGTATAGTCTCGGGACCTTCAGTGTAGAATAGTGGTCTATTATATTTACCCAGATACTTAACACCCAGATACTTAAACACCCAGATACTTAACACTTCTTTCTTTTTTAAAAAATTTTATTTATTTATGACTGTGTTGGGTCTTCGTTTCTGTGCAAGGGCTTTCTCTAGTTGTGGCAAGCGGGGGCCACTCTTCATCGCGGTGCGCGGGCCTCTCACTATCGCGGCCTCTCTTGTTGTGGAGCACAGCCTCTAGACGCGCAGGCTCAGTAATTGTGGCTCACAGGCCCAGTTGCTCCGCGGCATGTGGGATCTTCCCAGACCAGGGCTCGAACCCGTGTCCACTGCATCGGCAGGCGGATTCTCAACCACTGCGCGACCAGGGAAGCCCTTAACACTTCTTTTACTTTTACTTCTTTTCTGATGTTCCAGATTTCTCTCTGGTATAATTTCCTTCCATCTGAAGAATTTTCTTCAGCATTTCTTTTAGAGCAGGTCTACTGGCATTGAAATCTCTTAGTTTTTCTTCATCTAATAATGTCTTTATATCACCTTCCTTCTTGAAGAATATTTTTTCTGGGTACTGGAATGTGGGTTGAAAGTTCTTTTCTTACAGTGCTTTAAAGTGTTTCACTTCCTTCTGACCTCCATTGTTACTGATGAGAAATCCACAGCCACTTAATAGTTGTTCACCTAAGTAAAATACACTGTTTTCTCTAATTGCCTTCAGGTTGGTTTGTTTGCTTGTTTTTCCCATCAGTTTGATAATGCTGTGTCCCGGAATGTATTTCTTTGAGCTTATTCCATTTGTGGTTTACTAAACTTCTTGTTTATATAAACTTATGTCTTGACGAATTTGAGAAGTTTTCAGTCATGAATTCTTCAAATATTTTTCTACTTCGTGTTATTTTCTCCTATTCTTCTGGGACTCTGATGACACTAATGTTGGACATTATGGTATTACCCTTCAGGTCTCTGAATTTTTGTTTTCTTCCTTTTTCAATCTTTTTTTTCTCTCTCTGTTGTTCAGATTGGATCATTTCCCCTGGTCTTCGTCATGTTCACTGGCTTTTTTCTCTATCATCTCCCTTCTGCTATTGAGCCCATCTAGTGAATTTATTTTGGTTATTGTATTTCCGTTCTAGTATTTGCATTTGGTTCTTCTTTATATCTTATATTTTGTTCCTGTAGCATTTCATTCATTACAAGAGTATTCACCCGTAATTCCGAGAGTACAGTTATAATTTCTGCTTTAATATCTTTGTCTGATAATTCCAACATCTGAGTCATCTTTGAGTTGGTGTCTGTTGATTGAATTTTCCCTTGTGATTTAGAGATTTTTGGATCTTCATAAACCATATAATTTTGGATTCTATCCTAGACACTTTGGATATTATATTATGAGACTCTTGGTCTTTCTTATAGCATAGGGAGAATATTGTGAGGTTTTTGTTTTGCTTTGTTTTAGCAGATGATTGACCAGGTTAGGTTTAGGCCTCAAGTATTAACCTGCCTTCTGTTGGCTGTGGTTCTAAAGTCAGTTGTTTAAAAGTGATTGCAGTGCCTGCAGGTGTGCCACCTTGCACCTTGTGGTCAGTCTTGGAACTGGACAGTCCCTCTACTCTGTAGCTTATCTCTTAAACCATGTTGTTTGCTGTTTAGAGTGAGATCCATACAGTTTGGAGGTGAACACATGAGTTCACATACATGACCTTATGGGATCACTCCTTTGATGTCCCTTGGTCTCCATGGCTCTATGGGGCCTCTATTTCTGGACCTTTAGTCTGAAACCTGAGGCTTCAGTTTCCCTTCTCTGCCACAGATTTCCAATGATGGTGTCTGCATTCAGGACCAAGTAGACAGATGACAGAAAGATTTGTAAAAAGCAACAGGGATTTGCTCCATGTTCTTGGGATCACGATCCTTTCATTGCAGAGAAGTTTTCCCCTTCCTCAGAGTTTTTGACACCTGTGGATGAAGCAAGAAAGAGGGGAAAAAGAAAAAAAAAAAAGAGAATTCCCATACTATCTCTGAGGTGTGGTCCTCTTAATTCTGGTTCCAACACTAGAAAGAGAAAGATTCTAATGGAACTCTTTGTCTACAGCTGGTGTGCACTTCTGAGTTTCAGGCTGCCTTTGAGTCCAGGCTGGGCAGTATCAGAGGAGGAAAATGACAAACACTACTGATTCAGTGGAACTTCAAAGTTTTGGTATTTTCACAAATCTGCCTGCTACTATTAACTTTTCAGAAATCTAAGATAGCCACTCCATGCATTTTATATAGCATTTATAGTTTCATTCGGTGGGAGAATACATCTGTACAAGGTGGAATGTGATTACTTCACCTTCCCTGGAACCAGAATTTCCTTTTAGTTTTTATGCAATAGCTTCCATCAGAATCTGTCTTTTTAAAAAATATGATTTTTAAAAACTGGACAAATCAAATTATGTTGACAAAAATTTTGTGCAATCAAGAGCACACTGAAAGTATCATATTTGAAATCAGATTTAATTTTATTAGGTTTGACAATACTATCATCAAGAAACATGAGTTGGGGACTTCCCTGGTTGTCCATTGGTTAAGAATCCACCTTCCAATGCAGGGGATGTGGGTTAAATCCCTGGTTGGGGAATTAAAACCCCACATGCTGCGGGGCAACTAAGCCCGCACACCACAACTACTGAGCCCTCATGCCGCAACTACAGAGCCCACGTGCTCTGGAGCCCACGTGCCACAACTAGAGAGAAGCCCGTGTGCTGCAAGGAAGAGCCCGCGCGGCCACAATAAAACATCCCGTGTGCAGCAACTAAGACTCAATGCAGCCAAAAATAAATAAATAAATAGATATTAAAAGAAAAAAAAAAGAAACATGAGTTGTATTTCATATGTGGAATTAGTGCCTAAGAACTCATCTAAGAATCTAGTCTGAGGTCTATTCATTTGGGCCTATGGATCCTAACCTCACAAAGAATAAGGAATGTTACTTACTGGCAGGCCGGGAATTTAGCAAATTTTGGAAATCTAGAGGAAAGGAGAATTTACTCACATTTACTGGTGCTAAAGACAGAACTTGATTGAGATAAACATCTTGGTTTTGGTTTTCTAGCATTGGAATAGATGAGCAAGCAAGAGTAATAACAACATCTCTGAAAGACAGAGGCTATTGAAAATGCAATCTTAGATTCCTTACGTAATGTCCAAATAGCAGTAAATTCTGTGGACCTAGTAGTTGCTCAGCACTGTATGGCTCTGAATTTATTGACCATACAAAAAGACTTAATGTGTGTTAGTAAATACCCTTTGCTTTATCTGTGCATTTGTTCAAGCCATCATCACAACAAAACCTGCAATTGAACCACCTTTTATGATGAACAGTATTTTAGAATTATTCATAATCACATGGAGGGATTAAGAAAAATATCCAAAACATGGTAACAAAGCAAAAAGATAACCTTTAAAAATAATTTTGGAGCACTTTCTATAAGGTTCCCTATTTTTTAAAAAAATTATTAATTAACTTATTTATTTTGGCTGCTCTGGGTCTTAGTTGTGGCATGTGGGATCTTCGTTGTGGCATGGGGGATCTTTTTTTTTTAGTTGCGGAATGTGGGATTTTTTAGTTGCAGCATGCAGACTTCTTTTTTTAAAAAATCTTTTGGCCACACCGCATGACATGTGGGATCTTAGTTCCTTGACCAGGGATCGAACCCGCATCCCCTACATTGGAAGTGTGGAGACTTAACCACTGGACCACCAAGGAAGTCCCCATGCAGACTTCTTAGTTGCAGACTGCGGACTCTTAGTTGCGGCATGCATGCGGAATCTAGTTCCCCGACCAGGGATCGAACCCAGGCCCCCTGGCATTGGGAACACGTAGTCTTACTCACTGGACCACCAGGGAAATCTCTAAGGTTCCCTATTTTGTATAGGGATGTTTGCACAGTTGATTAAGGCTCAGAATTTTTTCAGTTCTGCAAAACCAATTATTATATGATGATTTATTATCTGTCAAGCAGAGCAATTAATCAACAAAGTTTTTTTTGGTCTTCGTGGACATTAACCAGTTTGGAATTTAAAAAATATATATTTAATTAATTAATTTATTTTTGGCTGTGTTGGGTCTTCGTTGCTGCACGCGGGCTTTCTCTAGTTGCGGCGAGCAGAGGCTAATCTTTTTTTTTTTTTTTTTGTGGTACGCGGGCCTCTCACCGTCGTGGCCTCTCCCTTCGCGGAGCACAGGCTCCGGACGCGCAGGCTCAGCGGCCACGGCTCACGGGCCCAGCCGCTCCGCGGCACGCGGGATCCTCCCGGACCGGGGCACGAACCCGCGACCCCCGCATCGGCAGGCGGACTCTCAACCACTGCGCCACCAGGGAAGCCCCAGAGGCTAATCTTTGTTGTGGTGTGCGGGCTTCTCATTGCAGTGGCTTCTCTCATTGTGGAGCATGGGCTCTAGGCGCGCAACCTTCAGTAGTTGCGGCACGCAGGCTCAGTAGTTGTGGCTCACGAGCTCTAGAGCACAGGCTCAGTAGTTGTGACACACGAGCTTAGTTGCTCTGCAGCATGTGGGAACTTACCGGACCAGGGCTCGAGCCCATGTCCCCTGCATTGGCAGGCAGATTCTTAACCAATGCACCACCGGGGAAGCCCAACCAGTTTGGAATTTAATTTAGCAATCCTATTTTAGCGTTCTTCCCATCCCCTGATTATAAAATTCACTCTTATCATATTATCTTTGGCCGGCTTTGTCATGTTACTGGTTCCATTATCAATGAGTTAAATAAAACTGACCAGCTTACTATCAGTTTGTATAAGAATTATGTTTTTAACATTTTGAGAATCATTATTTGACAAAATGCAGAAATTAACATCCTTATACTTGTTTCCCTGTATGTACCTGTATAAGAATTTCTTTTATATATAATGCTGGAATAAAGCTGATGGCTCATAGAATATTTTATTCAATTTGATTAAGTAGCTCCAGTTGATCTTTATCAGAATGGCTGCATCAGACTCTCAACAGCAATTTATGATGTTTCCTTAATCTCCACATTCTTTCTCATGTTGGTAATTACTAGATTTCATATTTATGCCATTCTGTTAGATGTAAAGTGTTCTATCATTTTATTAAAATTTTCATGTCTGTCATTATTAATCAATATTAGTAAAGAGGATTACATAGGAATATTGTATTTTATTTTACATATTTTCTTTGGATTGTTTTTTTTTGTTTTGGTCAGTTGTCTGTTTCACCACTGCCATTCCTGTCTTTTTGTTGTTGCTTTCTTTTATTTTTTCAGATATTAGTTGCTTGTTTTTTCAGACATTGCAAATATATTCTCCTTAACTGTTGTCTGTTAACTTTGCCATGGGTTCTTCATTGGACAAAATTCTTCATTATTGTGTGTTCTAGGACTCAGTCCTTAGTTTTATTTTCTACTTTATCTTCACTCATTCCTTTGGCAATATCATTTAGACTCATGATTTTTTAAATTTAAATTTATTTTATTTTTATTGTAGTTGATTTACAATGCTGTGTTAGTTTCTGCTGTACAGCAAAGTGATTTAATTATATGTATATATACATTTTTAAAAAATTTTATTTATTTATTTATTTTTGGCTCCACTGGGTCTTCATTGCTGTGCTCAGGCTTTCTCTATTTGCGGCCAGCAGGGGGCTACTCTTCATTGCGGTGCGCAGGCTCCTCATTGCGGTGGCTTCTCTTGTTGTGGAGCATGGGCTGTAGGTGCGTGGGCTTCAGTACTTGTGGCACGTGGGCTCAGTAGTTGTGTCTCATGGGCTCTAGGGTGCAGGCTCAGTAGCTGTGGCACATGGGCTTAGTTGCTCCCTGGCATGTGAAATCTTCCCAGACCAGGATTGAACCCATGTCCCCTGCATTGGCAGGTGGATTCTTAAGCACTCTGCCACCAGGGAAGTCCCTACATTCTTTTTTTTTTTAAAAAAATTTATTTATTATTTATTTATTTTTTTGGCTTTGTCAGGTCTTTGTTGTGGTGCGCGGACTTCTCATTGTGGTGGTTTCTCTTGTTGTGGAGCACAAGCTCTAGGCACATGGACTTCAGTAGTTGTGGCGTGCGGGCTCCGTAGTTGTGTCTCATGGGCTCTAGAGCACAGGCTCAGTAGTTGTGGCACATGTGCTTAGCTGCTCCGTGGCATGTGGAATCTTCCTGGGCCAGGGCTCAAACCTGTGTCCCCTGCACTGGCAGGTGGATTCTCAACCACTGCACCACTAGGGAAGTCCTCTACATTCTTTTCTTATATTTTTTTCCACTACAGTGTATCACAAGATATTGAATATAGTTCCCTGTGCTATACAGTAGGACCTTGTTGTTTAATCCATTCTACATATAATAGTTTGTATCTGCTAACCGAAGCTCTCAATCCATCCCTCCCCCACTCCGTCTCCTCCTTGGATACCACAAATCTGTTCTCTATGTCTGTGAGTCTGTTTCTGTTTCATAGATAGGTTCATTTGTGTTATATTTTAGATTCTACATATAAGTGACATCAGATGGTATTTGTCTTTCTGACTTACTTCACTTAGTAGGATAATCTCTAGGGCCATCCATGTTGCTGCAAATGGCATTATGTCATTCTTTTTTATGGCTGAGTAGTATTCCATTGTATATATATACCATATCTTCTAGGTTGTTTCCATGTCTTGACTATGGTGAATAGTGCTGCTATGAACATAGGGGTGCGTGTATCTTTTTGAATTATAGCTTTGTCTGGATATATGCCTAGGAGTGGGATTGGTGGATCATATGGCAACTCTATTTTGTTTTTTAAGGAACCTCCATACTGTTCTCCATAGTGGCTATACCAACTTACATTCCCACCAACAATATAGGAGGGTTCCCTTTTCTCCACACCATCTCCAGCATTTGTTATTTGTAGACCTTCTTAAAATTTTATTTATTTATTTATTTGGCTGCATTGGGTCTTAGTTGTTGCACACAGGCTCTTTATTGCAGTGCACTGGCTCCAGAGTGCATGGGCTGAGTAGTTGCATCACTCAGTGTCTCTAGTTGTGGTGTGTGGGCTCTAGAGCATGTGGGCTTAGTTGCCCTGTGACATGTCGAATCTTAATTCCCTGACCAGTGATCGAACCCACGTCCCCCACATTGGAAGGCGGATTCTTAACCTCTGGACCACCAGGGAAGTCCCTTGTAGATCTTTTTTGTGTGTGTGGTACACGGGCCTCTCACTGTTGTGGCCTCTCCCGTTGTGGAGCACAGGCTCCGGATGCACAGGCTCAACGGCCGTGGCTCACAGGCCTAGCCGCTCCGCGGCATGTGGGATCTTCCCAGACCGGGGCATGGACCCGTGTCCCCTGAATCGGCAGGTGGACTCTCAACCACTGCACCACCAGGGAAGCCCCACTGTAGATCTTTTAATGATGACCTTTCTGAAAGGTGTGAAGTGGTATCTCATTGTAGTTTTTATTTGCATTTCCCTAATAATTAGTGATGTTGAACATCTTTTCTTGTGCCTGTTGGCTATCTGTATATGTTCTTTGGAGAAGTGTCTGTTTAGGTCTTCTGCCCATTTTTCTATTAGGTTGTTTATTTTTGTTGTTGTTGAGCTGTATGAGCTGTTTGTATATTTAAGAAATTAAGCCCTTGTTGGTTGCATCATTTGCAAATATTTTCTCCCAGTCTGTAGGTTGTCTTTTCACTTTGTTTATGGTTTCTTTTGCTGTACAAAAGCTTGTAAGTTTGATTAGTTCCCTTTTGTTTATTTTTGCTTTTATTTCTATTGCCTTGGGAGACTGATCTAAGAAAACACTTGTATGATTTATTTCAGAGAATGTTTTGCCTATGTTCTCTTCTAGGAGTTTTATGGTATCATGTTTTATATTTAATTCTTTAAGCCATTTTGAGTTTACTTTTGTGTATGGTGTGAGGGTGTGTTCTAACTTCATTGATTTACATGAGACTGTCCCACTTTCCCAACATCACTTGCTGAAGAGACAGACTGTCTTTTCTCCACTGTATATTCTTTCCTCCTTTGTCAAAGATTAATTGTCCATAGATGTGTGAGTTTATTCTTGGGCTCTCTATTCTGTTCCATTGATCCATATGTCTGTTTTTGTGCCAATACCATGCTGTTTTGATTACTGTAGCTTTGTAATATTGTCTGAAGTCTGGGAGGGTTGTTCTCCTCCTGCCTTGTTCTTTTTCTTCAGGATTGTCTTGGCAATTCCAGGTCTTTTATGGTTCCATATAATATTTAGGATTATTTGTTCTAGTACTGTGAAAAATGTCATGGATAATTTGATAGGGATCACATTAAATCTGTAGATTGCTTTGGGAAGTATGGCCATTTTACCAATTTTAATTCTTCCAATCCAAGAGCATGGGATATCTTTCCATTTCTTTGAATCATCTTCAGTTTCCTTTATTAATGTTTTATAGTTCTCAGTTTATGAGTCTTTCACCTCCTTGGTGAGGTATATTCCTAAGGTATTTTTTGTTTGTTTGTTTGTTTCTTTGGATGCAATTTTAAAAGGGATTTTTTTTACATTTCCTTTTGATATTTCATTGTTTGTGTAAAGAAATGCAGCCAAATTCTGTATGTTAATCTTGTATCCTGCTACTTTGCTGAATTAATGTATCAGTTCTAGTAGATTTTGTGTGGAGTCTTTTATTTCTTATTTTTTATAAATTTATTTATATTTGGCTGTGTTGGGTCTTCGTTGTTGTGCACGGTCTTCTCATTGTGGTGGCTTCTCTTGTTGCAGAGTACAGGCTCTAGGCACGCGGGCTACAGTAGTTGTGGCACACAGGCTCAGTAGTTGTGGTTCATGGGCTTCGTTGCTCCACAGCATGTGGGATCTTCCCAGACCAGGGCTTGAACCTGTGTCTCCTGCATTGGCAGGCGGATTCTTAACCACTGTACCACCAGGGAAGTCCCTGTGTGGAGTCTTTAGGGCTTTCTATATATAGTATCATGTCATCTGCATATAATGACAATTTTACCCCTTCTCTTCCAATTTGAATACCTTTTATTTCTTTTTCTTGTCTGATTTCTGTGGCTAGGACTTCCAATATTAAGTTGAATAGATGTGGTGAGAGTGGGAATCCTTGTCTTGTTCTAGATTTTTGTGGAAAGGCTTTTGGCTTTTCACCATTGAGTATTATGTTGGTTGTAGGTTTGTCTTAAATAGCTTTTGCTATGTTGAGATATGTTCCCTCTACACCCACTTTGGTAAGAGTTTTTTTTTATCATGAATGGATGTTGAATTTTCAAATGCTTTTTTTGCATGTACTGAAATGATCATTTGTCTTTTCTTTCATTGATGTAGTGTAGCACATTGATTTGCATATGTTGTACTATCCTTGTGACTCTGGGATGAATCCAACTTGGTCATAGTGTATGATCTTTTTAATGTGTTGTTGGCTTTGGTTTGCTAATATTTTGTTGAGAATTTTTACATCTATATTCATCAAAGATATTGGCCTGTAATTTTCTTTTTTGGTAGTGTCTTTGTCTGGTTTTGGTATCCGGGTGATGGTGGCTTCACAGAACATCTTTGGGAGTGTTCTCTCCCCTTCAATCTTTTGGAAGAGTTTGAGAAGGATTAGTATAAGTTATCCTTTGTATATTTGGTAGAATTAGTCTGTGAAGCCATATGGTCCTGGACTTTTGTTTGTAGGGAGTTTTTACATTACAGATTCCATTTCACTTCTAATGATCAGTCTGTTCAAATTATCTATTCCTTCTTGATTCATTTTTGGTGGGCTGCATGTTTCTAGGAACTTGTCCATTTCTTCTAGGTTGTTGAATTTGTTGGTATATAATTCTTCATACTATTCTCTTATGGTTTTTTTGTATTTCTGTGATATTTGTTGTTATTTCTTTTTCATTTCTTATTTTGTTTATTTGGGTCCTCTCTCTTTTCTTCTTGGTGAGCATGGCCAGAGTTTTGTCAACTTCGTTTACCCTTTCATAGAACCACCTCTTGGTTTTACTGAATTTTTTCTATTGTTTTTTACTCTCTATTTTATTTATTTCCTCTCTGATCACTACTATCTTTTTCCTTATGCTGACTTTAGGTTTTGTTTGTTTTTCTTTTTCTAATTCTTTTAGGCAGTAAGTTAGGTTGTTTTTTTTCTTGTTTTTTGAGGAAGGCCTGTATCACTATGAACTTTCCTCTAAGAACTGCTTTTGCTGCATCCCATAGATTTTGTATGGTTGTGTTTTTATTGTTATTTGTCTCAAGGTATTTTTAAAATTTATTCTTTGATTTCATCATCAACACATTGGCTTTTTAGTACCATGTTGTTTAGTCTCCATGTAATCTTTTTTTTTCTCACTTCTTTTTCTGTGGTTGATTTCTAGTTTATGCCACTGTGGTCAGAAAAGACACTTGAAATAATTTCTATACTCTTAAATTTATTGAGGCTTGTTGTGTGCCCTAGTATGTGGTCAATTCTAGAGAATGTTCCATGTACACTTGAAAAGAATGAGTATTCTGATTTTGGGGGGATGTAATGTCCTGAAAATATTAATATCAATTAAGTCTAACTGTTCTATTTATCATTTAGGATTTCTGTTGCATTATTGATTTTCTGGCTAGAAGATCTATCCATTGATGTGAGTGGGATATTAAAGTCTCCTACTATTATTTTATTCCCATCCATTTCTCCCTTTATGTCTGTTAGTATTTGTGTTGTGTATTTGGGTGCTCCTATATTGGGTGCATATATGTTGGTGAGCACAATATCCTCTTCTTGTATTGATCCTTTTACCATTATATAGTGTCCTTTATCTTTCTTGATGGTCTTTGTTTTGAAATCTATTTTGTCTCATATGAGTATTGTGACCCCCATTTTCTTGTCATTTTTGTTTGCATGAAATATCTTTTTCCATCCCCTCACTTTCAATCTATGTGTGTCCTTTGCCCTAAAGTGGGTCTCTTGTAGGCAGCAGATTGTAGGCTCTTGTTTTTAATCCAATCTGCCAGTCTATGTCTTTTGATTGTAGTATTTAGTCCATTGGCATTTAAGGTAATTATTGATAGATATGTATTTATTGCCATTTTAAACCTTGTTTTCCAGTTGATTCTATATTTCTTCTTTGTTCCTTTCTTTTTCTTTTTGTGGTTTGATGTGTTCCTTTTATATTATGCTAGTGTTTTCTTCTTTTTGATTTTTGTGAATCTATTGTATGTTTTTGATTTGTGGTTACCCTGTTTTTCAAGTATGTTAACACCTTCCTATATCTGCTTTCCTTCGACTGATATTCATATAGGCTCAAACACATTCTAAAAAACAACTCCCATTTTGGAAATTCCCTGGCAGTCCAGTGGTTAAGACTCTGCACTTTCACTGCTGAGAACATGGGTTCAATCCATGGTCAGGGAACTAACATCCCACAAGCCACACAGTGTGGCCAAAAAAAAAAAGAAGAAAGGCATGGAAAAAAAACTACACTTTCTGTGCTTCCCTGGTGGCTCAGTGGTTAATAATCCACCTGCTGCATTTCCCTGGTGGCGCAGTGGTTGAGAATCCGCTTGCCGATGCAGGGGACACGGGTTCATGCCCCTGTCTGGGAAGATCCCACATGCCGCGGAGCGGCTGGGCCTGTGGGCCATGGCCGCTGAGCCTGAGCATCTGGAGCCTGTGCTCCGCAATGGGAGAGGCCACAACAGTGAGAGATCCACATACCACAAAAACAACAACAACAAAAATCACACTGATGGGGACTTCCCTGTTGGCGCAGTGGTTAAGAATCCACCTGTCAATACAGGGGACACAGGTTTGAGCCCTGATCTGGGATGATCCCACATGCCGTGGAGTGGCTGGGCCCATGGGCCATGGCCGCTGAGCCTGTGTGTCCGGAGCCTGTGCTCCGCAACAGGAGAGGCCCCAACAGTGAGAGGCCCACATACCACACAAAAAAAATAATAATCCACCTGCCAATGCAGGGGACATGGGCTCAAGCCCTGGTCCAGGAAGATCCCACATGTCCCAGAGCAACTAAGCCTGTGTGCCACAACTACTGAACCTGCACTCTAGAGCCTGTGAGCCACAAATACTGAAGCCTGAACACCTAGAGCCTGCGCTCTGCAACGAGAAGCCACCACAATGAGAAGCCTGCACACCGCAATAAAAAGTAGCCCCCACTCACTGCAACTAAAGAAAGCCTGCACGCAGCAGTGAAGACCCAATGCAGCCAAAAATAAATAAATTTATTTTAAAAGCCCTACACTTTCTTACTCTCCTCCTCCACATTTTATGATTTTGATGTCCTCTTTTACATCTTCATGTTTATCCTTTTGCTATTCATTTTGGTTATCATTGTTTTCACAAGAAATTTATTTTTATTTTTATTTTTAATCTGTATACTGGCTTATTGAAGTGATTTATTTTCCAATTGTGATTTCCTCTTTCTTATAGCTTCTTGCTTCTTTTTTATTTAGAAAAGACCTTTCAGTATTTCTTTTAGGATAGGTTTAGTATCGCTTTTTTCTTTTAGTTTGTGCTTGTCTGAGAAATTCTTTATCTCTCCTTCTATTCTAAATGATAATCTTGCTGGGTAGAGTATCCTAGGTTGCATATTTTTCCCTTTCAGGACTTTTAATATATCTTGGCACTCCCATCTGGCCTGCAACATTTCTGTAGAGAAATCAGCTGATTGTCTTATGGGGGTTTCCTTGTAGTTAACTCTTTGTTTTTCTCTTGCTGCCTTTAGAATCCTCTCTTTATCTTTAACTTTTGCCATTTTAATGATAATATGTCTTGGTGTAGGTATATTTAGGTGTGCCTTGTTTCGGACCCTCTGTGCTTCCTGCACCTGCGTATCTGTTTCCTTCTTTAGGTTTGGGAAGT
This sequence comes from Kogia breviceps, assembly GCF_026419965.1. Taxonomy (NCBI): domain Eukaryota; kingdom Metazoa; phylum Chordata; class Mammalia; order Artiodactyla; family Physeteridae; genus Kogia; species Kogia breviceps. The sequence continues at coordinate 117,693,650 of NC_081313.1, forward strand.
TTTCAGCCATAATTTCTTCAAATACATTTTTGATCCCCTTTTCTTTCTTATCCTTCTGGAATTCCTATTATGCATAGATTGGCATACTTTATATTATCCCATAATCTCTTATATTTCTTTCTTTTTTTTTTCCATTTGGCCTTCTGTCTGCTCTTCTGAGTTGGTGATTTTTATTAGTCTATCTTTGAAATCACTTATCCATTCTTCTGCATTATTCAATCTGCTATTCATTGCATTTAGCTCAGCTTTTGTCTTGGCAAATGAGCTTTCTAATTTTTCTTGGCTCCTGTTTATAGTTTATAGTTCCTTCTTACAGTAATTTACATTTCTATTGATAGCCTTTCTTAATCCATTCAGTATTTTCCTTATCTCCTTTTTGAGCTTGATGTCTATCAGAGTGAAGAGGTCTGTTTCACTGTTTGTTCTTTTAGGGCAGTTCTCTTGATCTTTAAACTGGGAGTGGTTCCTCTGCGTCTTCATTTTACTTATGTTTCTCTTACTCTGTGTGTTTAGGAGAAACAATTATCTACTGCGGGCTTGGAGAGCCATTTTTATGTCAGTGCATCCCTGTATAGCCTGTGTGGGTTTAATATTTTTGGTGCAAGGGCTGTTTTTAGTATGGATGCCTTCTACCTCTTTCCTCAGTGTGTCCTGGCTGTTATCCCCTTGGTACAGGGTGTGACTGGTGTAGTAGTGACCATAGCCTACACTGTTTATCAGGACTTCCTCTTTGCTCTGTGGTTGTCACAGCTCTGTCAAGGGCAGGGTTTGCTCCCTAGTTGTTGGAGTAGAAGCCCCCAGATCCATTTCTGAGCTGTCTCTGAGCTGTGGTGCATGGTAGGCAGGACTGGAGCACTCTCGCTGGGAGAGGAGCAACTGATTATTCCTCTGCCAGAACTGTCCAGCTGTTGTGTCACCTGTCAACTGTTGTGTGGGCTCACAAAGTACATTGTTGATGTCACTGCCCTTGGGCATCCTCAACCATGGGAATGCTGGCAATATACCCTGGTGTCCCTCAGGCATTGTTTTCACAAGAGCACCAGTGCATATCCACTGAAGTCAGGTCCTAGGACTGCAGTAGTCATGTACCTGGACCCACCATGGGAGGTGTGGAGGCAGCCCAAGTGTCATGATTTTAAATGGTATTTATATGTTAACAATTCTCTTATTTACAACTCCAGTCTATACATTTCTCTCAAACAAATATATCCAACTGCCTACTAGACATTTCCACTGGAAATGACTGATAGAAATCCATAACTTAATATATTTGGATTACACACTTGATTTTTCTCCCACAAATCTGCCCTTTTCACATTTTTCCCCATTTGGTTTGAAGATAACTCTGTCATCTTCATTGCTGAAGCAGTAAGTCATTCTTGGCTCATTTTCTTTCAAATCTTAGGCCAAAACTAATATATAAATTTTATTATAATAATTTTTTTCAGGGGCTTCCCTGGTGGTGCAGTGGTTGGGAGTCTGCCTGCCAATGCAGGGGACGCGGGTTCGTGCCCTGGTCCAGGAGGATCCCACATGCCACAGAGCGGCTGGGCCCGTGGGCCATGGCCACTGACCCTGCATGTCCGGAGCCTGTGCTCTGCAGCGGGAGAGGCCACAGCAGTGGGAGGCCCACGTACAGAAAAAAAAAAAAGAAAGAAAAAAAATAATTTTTTTCATCAACGGGTATGTATTGAGCACATACTATGTACTAGACACTCTTCTAGGTAGTGCATATAGAGTAGTCCTCCCTACCATCTGTGGGGGATATGTTCCATGACTCCCAGTGGATGTCTTGAACCTCCGATTGTACCAAACCCTATATGTACATTTTTCCCTATAATAATAGGCAGATACTGTATAGAGCATACACTGGACAAAAGGATGATTTACATACTGGGTGGGACAGAGTGGGTTGGCACAAGATTTCCTCATGCTACTCAGAACGGTGCACAATTTAAAACTTAATGAATTATTTATTTCTGGAATTTTCCATTTAACATTTTCAGACCATGGTTGTCCACAGGTAACTGAAACTGCAGAAAGTGAAACCATGTTATCATAAATGGGAGACTACTGTATATTACTGAACAAAATAGACAAATAGCCCAGCTCCTGAGAAACTTGTATTATGAGGAGAGGAAAAAAATAAATAAGAAAATAAGAAGTGAACTATATTTCAAAAGGTGAAAATAATATATGCTTTGGCATAAAGAAATAGTAGAACAGATTAAGAAGATAAAGAATCTGTGAGGAATGGGAGGTGCACATTGCAATATTAAATACCTAATAGGATAAGCATGGTAAGTCTCATTAGGAAGTTAAGTATAAAAAGACTTGAAGCATGTGAGGGAGTTAGCTTAGTGATTTTCAGGAGGAAAACATTTCAGGCACAGGGAAAATCTAGAGCAAAAACCCTAAGGAAGATATGTGCTTTGTGTCCTCAGTGAACATTACAGAGGTTGGTGTAATTGAGAAAGAATGGTCAGAAGAGCAGTAGGAAATGAGGTCAGGGTGGTAATGGGAGAACCAGATACTTTGGGTTTTGTTAAGGTAAGACTTTGCCTTGTACTCTGAGTGAAATGGGAAGCTAAATCTTCTCTTTTTAGGAAAGGAGTGACATGGCTAAGGTCTATCTGGATGCCATGTTGAAAATATAGGGAGGGAAGGGTAGAAGCAGGAAGATATAAGAATCTGTTTCAGTAATCCCAATGAGAAATTATGATTACTTTAACCAGGGTGGTAGTGGTCAAGAAAATAAAATAGTCAGATACTCAATATTTTTTCAACTGTTGAAAAGTTTCAAAACTACAGAAAACTTGGAAGAAAAGACCAATGAATATTCATATATTTTCAACTTAGGTTCACTCCTTGTTAACACTTGCCATATTCTCTCTCTCCATATCTATCTATCTATCCACCTCTCTATTGCTATACAGATATACCAGAGAGAGAGAGAAATATTAAATGATTTTTACAATGTTACACAAATTTTACAAATATTAAACTATTTTATAGTTAATTAAAGACATAATAACAATTTTCTGCAATACCTCACATACCTGTCTCCTAAGAACAAAGGCATACTGTGATGGTTAATTTCATGTGTCAACTTGACTGGGCCATGAGGTGCCCAGATACTTCATTAAACATTATCCTAGGTATGACTGTGAGGGTATTTCTGGATTAGGTTAGTATTTGAATTGGTAGACTGAATAAAGCAGATTGCCTTCCCCAACATGGGTGGGTCTCTACCAATCTATTGAAGTCCTCAGTAGAACAAAAGACTGAGCAAGAGCAAAATTACACTCTGCCTGATGACCTTTGATGCGGGAACATTGGTCTTCTGCTTTTGTACTGAGACTGGAACTCACACCATCAGCAGCTCTCCTGGTTCTTAGACTTTCAGAATGCAGATCTTGGGGGTTTGCAGCCTCCATAATCACAGGAGCCAACTCTTTATTTGTTATTTTGTCTTTATTCTTCTGTTTAAATTTTAGATTAAGATTATCTAGTTTTCTTAAAAATCCAACTGAAATTTTGATGTCAATGATTTTTTTAAATATTTTTTTATGTGGACCATTTTTTAAAGTCTTTATTGAATTTGTTACAATATTGCTTTTTTTGTTTGTTTGTTTTTGAGGTACGTGGGTCTTTCACTGTTGTGGCCTCTCCCGTTGCGGAGCACAGGCTCCGGATGAGCAGGCTCAGCAGCCATGGCTCACGGGCCCAGTTGCTCCGCAGCACGTGGTATCTTCCCGGACCGGGGCACGAACCTATGTCCCCTGCATCGGCAGGCGGACTCTCAACCACTGTGCCACCAGGGAAACCCACAATATTGCTTTTTAAAATGTTTTGGTTCCTTGGCCATGAGGCATGTGGGATCCTGACTCCCTAATCAGGATCGAATCCACACCCTCTGCACTGGAAGGCAAAGTCTTAACCACTGGACCACCAGGGAAGTCCCTGATGTCAATGATTTTTAATTCATGGATTAATTTGGGGAATTTTTATTTTATATGAATGAATGTCATCTAAGCACAGAATGTTTCTCTATAATTTTCTCTGTACTTTAATGGGTATTATATTTTTCTTCATGACATCTTGTATATTCTTAGCTAATTCCTAGATGCTTTTTAGCTTTTAAAAAATATTGTGAAAGATATAGTAAAATGTTTTCTGCTTATTGATAAGGTAGTGAAATAATTGAAAAAAATATTAGAGTCACTCCATCTGACTGGACTTCATTAACCAAAAATCATGGAGAAAATAAAGCAAGATAAGTACCAAAGAAATAGAAGGAATTTAAGAAGAAATGGACAATAGGTATAAATGAGAGTAAAATAAGCAGCTAATCAAAATAAAATTAAAGCAGAATTCTTATACATTAGACAAACTGCTGGAAGAACTTGATTCTAAACCTCTGCACTAGTGAGCCACAGACCTTACAACTCTCACCCAGCTTTTGTGGGAATGAGTTTCTTCCTTTATAAAAAAAGTGACTAAACGACATTATCTTCCAGGTCTCATTCAGCTCTAAGATTTTAAATAGAATTGCCTTGAACTGGATAATACTAATAACTTAAGTCTTTTCTTTTTCTTTTTTTCTTTTTGCCACACCATGCAGCTTGTGGGATCTTAGTTCCCCAATTAAAGGTTGAACACACGCCCCTCAGCAGTGAAAGCATGGAATACTAACCGCTGGACAGCCAGGGAATTCCCCAATAACTTAAGTCTTAAAATGAAATCCAAAGCTTTAAAACTTCCTGTTTCTTTAAATTATGTTAAGCAATAGAAGTGTAATCTTTACAAATAGCAGTACTTCTACTCTTTCAAGCAAAAGTTTTGCAGAATTCAATTTGAAAGCAAATCCAGGTCATTTCTCCAAAGTCAAACTGATGGTGGCTGTTGACCAAGAAAAACATTATGGAAATCCATCTGCTACAGTTCATGAAGGGGTCTCAGACTCAAACTATTCCCTGATAGGATGTAGAGTATCCTAAGTAACTGTGACTGCCTGGAATACCTTTCATTTGGATTTTCCAGGCCAAGGATACTGCCAGATGCAGTGATATACTATTAATATTTTAAAGTTGAACTTGGTTATAGAACACTTGCTGATATTTGCCTTTTGCTTATGTTGGTTTTTCTAGGTAGATTATTTCATCAGTCATAAAAAATGATAGCTTTATCTCTTCCTTTTTCTATCATTTTCTTTCTTTATAATAATACATGTAAAATTTCTATGTTAAGTGTAATTTCTGCTGTAGTTTTGTTTTCATTTTTTGTTTGTTTGTTTTGGCCACGCCATGTGGCTTGTGGGATCTTAGTTCCCTGACCAGGGATCAAACCCATGTCCCCTTAGTGGAAGCGCAGAATCCTAACTACTGGGCCACCAAGGAATTCCCTCCCGTAGGTTTTTAATATGTAATTTTTCCAGGTAAAGAAGTTTTCCTGGAACTTCCCTGGTGGCACAGTGGTTAAGAATCCACCTGCCAATGCAGGGGACATGGGTTCGGTCCCTGGTCTGGGAAGATCCCACATGCTGCAGAGCAACTCAGCCCATGCACCACAACTACTGAAGCCTGTGCACCTAGAGCCCCTGCTCCTCAACAAGAGAAGCCACTGCAATGAGAAGCCTGTGCACTGCAACAAAGAGTAACTCCTGTTCACCGCAACTAGAGAAAGCCCATGCACAGCAACAAAGACCCAATGCAGCCAAAAATAAATTAATAAAAATAATAATAAATAAAAAATAAATTTTAAAAGGAGAATATTGGTCTTTCCTACAAATGACCTCCCCAAAAAAGAAAAAGAAAAGACATTTTCCTGAGTTATTTTTAATCAGAATTTTAAATTTTGAATTTTACTGAATATTGTAGTGGGTTGAATGGTGGCTGCCCAGAAAGATGTGTCCATGTCTTAATACCTGGACCCTCTGAATATTATGTTATTTTGAAAAATAGTCTTTTTAGATGTAATTAAATTAAATTAATGATCTGAAGATTAGAACATCCTGGGTTACTGAAGTGGACCCTAAATGCAACAGCTAATTTCCTTATAAGAGATGGAAGAAAACTCAGAGAAGGGGAGAGATCCATGTGAAGATGGAGAGAGAGAGATTATAGTGATACAGCCCCCAGGAATGCTGACAGTCACCAGAAGAGGTAAGGAATGGATTCTCATCTAGAGTCTTTGGAGGGAGTGAAGCATTGGTAACACCTTGATATTATAATCTGGCCTCTAGAACTGTGAGAGATATATTTCTGTTGTTTTAAGTCATCAAGTTTGTGGTAATTTGTTACAGCAGCCCTAGGAAATTAATACAAATGCTTTTCTACATTATTTGGTTTTATCTTTTGTTTATGTAATCAATGTTCAAGGCCAGAATCAAACAATTGCAAGTACTTTATTTTGGGAGGATAGTCATAAGGGAAATTACATGCTTAAAAGATTATTGGTAGGGTTTAAGTAGTAAGCTGCACAAAAGTAACTTACTAGTAAAACAGTTTCCTCTGAGAATTCCATTATACACCAGTTTAGTTCTGGAGCTTCCTCTATCACCAAATAGCCTTTGTGTCCAGAATTTTGGAGAGAAGACACTAAATAAGTGCTTCAGGAATTAGGGAATCAGTTTAAGAAGTAATACACTTGACCTTAAGCCCTCTAGTTTTAGAAATGACTGAAAGTGTGAGAGCATGTTTAAGAGGTGTTGGGTAACTCAAAAGAAATAGTTTACCCAAATTATTACCTACAAAAATGACCACATTGCCTCATTTTCTAACATATAACTCAGAAAATCTGTTTAAGCAATAACATAAATCCAACCTTTATCAAAATTGAGAGAAAACATGCTCTAATTAGAAATGATGTAATCAGAAAGAATGTAGAATGACCTTCAGTAGCGGATATCAGTTTACTCAACATCAGAGAGGTCATACTGGTGAAAACAAACACAGTGAATGTAAGGAGTGTGAGGAGATGTTTAAATTGAAGTCAGTAATTACCACACTGAAGAGAATTCATAGTGGTCAGAAACGTACATGTTAACAATGTGAGAAAGTTGTTATTTGTGTGGATAATATTGTCAACACCAGAGAATTCATACTGATGTAAAATCCTGTGAATATAAAGAATGTAGGAAGTTGTTTAGAACTAACTGAGTTCTTTTTGCAAACCAGAGAATTCATACTGGTGATAAACTTTATGACTATTAGTAATGTGGGGAAGCCTTTTTTGTGTGCACACAAGTTACTTAACATCAATTTATACTAATGAGAAACTGATGAATGTAAGAAATGTGGAAGATGTTTAGACTTAATTCAGTCCTTACTATGTGTTAGAGAATTCATACTGGTGAGATGCTTTATGAATATTAAAAATGCAATAAGGCCTTAACTGTGTGTGGACAATTTATCCATATCAGAGTATTCATACAGGTGAGAAATCATAGGAATATAAAGAATGTGGGAAGGTCTTTAGACCTGATTGCATTCTTTCTTCAAGGCAGAGAATTCATACTGGTGATAAATTTTATGAATGTAAGGAGTGAAGGAAAGCATTTATGTGTGGATGAGTTACTCAACATCAGAGAATTCATACAGGAGAGAAATCACAGGAATATAAATAAGGCCTTTAGACTGAACTGAGTTTTTTCTTCAAGGCAGAGAATTCATACTGATGATAATCATTATGAATGTAAGAAATGTGAGAAAGCCATGATTGTGTTTGTACAAGTTACTTAATATCAGAGAATTCATATTGGTGAGATAACTGATTAATATAAGAAATGTGGAAAGACAACCCACAGAATAGGAGACAATATTTGCAAATGATGCAACTGACAAGGGATTAATCTCCAAATTTACAAACAGCTCATGCAGCTCAATGTAAAAAAACAAAACAACAAAAAAAGAAAAACTCAATCAAAAAATGGGCAGAGGCCTACATAGACATTTCTCCAAAGAAGACACACAGATGGTCAAGAGGCGCATGAAAAGATGCTCAGCATTGGTAATTATTAGAGAAATGCAAATCAAAATTACAATGAAATACCACCTCACATCAGTCAGAATGGCTGTTATAAAAAAGTCTACAAACAATAAATGCTAGAGAGGGTGTGGAGAAAAGGGATCTCTCCTTCACTGTTGGTGGGAATGTAAATTGGTATAGCCACTATGGAGAACAGTATGGAAGTTTCCTTAAAAAACTAAAATAGAGCTACCATATTATCCAGCAATCCCACTTCTGGGCATATATCTGCATAAAACCATGGTTCAAAAGGATACATGCACCCCAATGTTCATTTTAGCACTGTTTACAATAGCCAAGATGTGGAAGTAACCTAAATGTCCATCAACAGATGAATGGATAAAGAAGATATGGTACATATATACAATGGAATATCACTCAGCCATTAAAAATAATGAAATAATGCCATTTGCAGCAAAATGGATGCACTTGGAGTTTTCATACTAAATGAAGTAAGTCAGACAGAGAAAGACAAATATCATATGATATTGCTTATATGTGGAATATTTAAAAATGATACAAATAAACCTATTTGCAAAACATAAACAGACTCACAGACTTGGAAAACAAACTTATGGTTACCAAAGGGGAAAGGTGTTGGGGGAGGGATAAATTGAGAGTTTGGGATTGACATATACACACTACTATATTTAAAATAGATAACCAACAAGGACCTACTGTATAGCACAGGGAACTCTACTCAATATTCTATAATAACCTAAATGAGAAAATAATTTGAAAAAGAATAGATATATGCATATGTATAACTGAATCACTTTGCTCTACACCTGAAACTAACACAACATTGTAAATCAACTATACTCCAGTATAAATAAAAAGTTTTTAAAATGTGGGAATATATTTAGACTTAATTCAGTCCTTACTATATGTTAGAGAACTCATACTGCTGTGAAGCTTTATGACTATAAAATATTCTAAAAAGCCTTTACTGTGTGTGAACAACTTAATCAACATCAGATTATTAATATTGGTTTTTAAAAATCCTATAAATTTAGTCAAAGTGAGAAAAGCATTAGTATACATCAGTAGGTTCCTTGATAATATTCATATTGGTAAGAAGCTCTTTGAGTGTAAGGAATGTGTGAAGGCTTTTAGATATAATTCAAACCTTAATATATGTTGGTGAATTTATACTTGTGTGAATTATTATGAATATATGGAATGTGAGAAAGTGTTTAACAAAGGGAGACACCCTAATATGCAAAAGAGAATTCATAATGATGAAAATCCTATAAATATAAAATATTTGGAGAAGCCTTAAATAGTGTCTATCAGATCACTCAACTTCAGATAATTCATACAGGGGAGAAACTCTATGAATTCAAGGTATGTGGGAAGACCTTTATTCATGTTAGAGATCTTAGTTTTCATCGAATAATTCATGCTGGTAAGAACAAATTTTAGGAATTTAGGAAGAATTTTAGGCAACATTTACATCTTTCTTAGCTTGGGAGAATTCATAATATAATTTGATTAAGAAAGCCTTCACGTTTTATATTTCTGTTTTTAGATAATCAGAATATCTATCCTAGAAAAAAATTGAAGACTGTATAAACTCTATATGCTAATTTAAGTTCATATGTCTCTAACTGGTGCAGTTTTACCGGGTACAATTTGGAATTATAGTGCTTACTTTGGAGAACTTTTGATATAGACTAGATTGTACATTTTGAAGTACCTTAGAACACAAAGGAAATATTTCTACTTCCCAATGGAGTGCTTTATTTAGTTGCTATGAGGAGCCTTCTGCCTTGAAATTGGACTTTAAAATTGCCTCACTAAGGCTTCCCTGGTAGCACAGTGGTTGAGAATCTGCCTGCCAGTGCAGGGGACACGGGTTCGAGTCCTGGTCTGGGAAAATCCCACATGCCACGGAGCAACTGGGCCCGTGAGCCACAACTACTGAGCCTGCGCATCTGGAGCCTGTGCTCTGCAGCAAGAGAGGTCACGACAGTGAGAGGCCCGTGCACTGCGATGAAGAGTGACCCCCGCTTGCCGCAACTAGAGAAAGCCCTCGCACAGAAACGAAGACCCAACACAGCCATAAATAAATAAATAAATTTATTTTTAAAAAATGCCTCACTAAATAATTACTTAGATAAAGCAAATTAAAATTATGAGAAAGTTAGAAATACCTTATTTATAGATCCACAAAACCTCGTTATACTCCCCTCCGTATCTCTCCTACTCTTCCCTTACCCGTCTTCCACTTCAAGGACCTTGTTCCTTGTTCATTGATTCCTTACTTTTACTCCTCCTCCTTTCCCTTATCTCACAAAACTACCTTAATGCATCTTAAATTTGATATTCCCACTTGGGAACGACTTCAACATGTAGTCATGTTTGGATCTCTGTGCTATTGTTTGGACTTCCCATATCCCAAAATAAAAAGAGAAAAATGTCTATAAAGATGATCATGTGGTTTTGTCTTTTATTGATATGAAGTATTACATTAATTGATTTTCAGATGATAAAACAACCTTGCATTACTGGGATAAACCACCATTAGTCATAATGCTTTATCTTTTCAAAATTTTGCTGGATTCAATGTGCTAGTATTTTGTTGATATATTCGACAATGTCTGTATTCATAAGAGATATTTGTTTGTAGGGTTTTTTTCTTGTGGCGTCTTGTCTGGTTTTAGTATCAGTGGCCTTACAGAAAGCTGAGAAATATTCCACCCTTTTCTGTTCTTTGGAAGGCTTGGTGAAGAACCTTTTTATTTTTATTTTATTTTTTTTATTTTTTGAGGTACGCCGGCCTCTCACTGTTGTGGCCTCTCCCATTGCGGAGCACAGGCTCCGGATGCGCAGGCTCAGTGGCCATGGCTCACGGGCCCAGCCGCTCCACGGCATGTGGGATCTTCCTGGACCGGGGCACGAACCTGTCTTCCCTGCATTGGCAGGCGGACTCTCAACCACTGCGCCACCAGGGAAGCCCTGAAGAACCTTTTTAAAATGACTATCTGGTTCTGGGATTTTCCTTATGGGAAGTTTTTTTTTTTTTTTTTCTAATTCAATCTCTTCACTTGTTATAGGTCTATTCAGATTTTAATATTTTTTCTAAACTCAATTTTGTTAGTTTCTATCTTTCCAGGAATTTTTCCATTTCGTCTATATTATCTAATTTGTTGGCCCACACTTGTTCGTAGTATAACCTTAGCATTCTTCTTATTTCTATAAGGTCAGTAGTGGTGTTCCTTCTCTCATTGCCAATTTCAGTTATTTGATTCTTTTCTCTCTCTTTCTTTTTGTCAGTCTAGCAAAAGGTTTGTTAATTTTAATGATCTTTTTAAAGAACTGTCCTTTTGTTTTATTGATATTTATTTCATTCTTTTTCTGTACTCTAGTTCATCAGTATCTGTTGTAAGCATTATTATTTACTTCCTTCTGATTGATTTAGGTTTAGTTTGCTCTTCTTTTTTTTTCCTTCAGTGTCTTAAGGTGGAAGTTTAGTTATTAATTTAAGATCATTCTTCTCTTTGAACTTACAGTTGTAAATTTCCCTCTAAGCACTTGTCTCCCATCAAGTTTTGGTATGTTCTGCTATATTTTCATTTACCTCAAACTATTTTTTAATTTTTCTTGATGTTTCTTCTCTTACCAAGTGGTTATTTAGTAATGTATTGTTTAATTTTTACATTTTTTTTGCATTTCCTAAATTTCTTTCTGTTATTAATTTCTAATTTCCATTAAAGGGGAACATCCTTTAGTGACTTAAATCTTTTTTAAATTTATTGAGGTTTGCTTTATGTCTCAACCTGGAGAGTGTTCCATGTGTACTTGAGAAGAGTGTATATTTTGCAGTTGTTGATGGAGTTCTCTGTAAAAGTCTGTTAGGTCTGGTTTGCATAGACTGTTGTTCAAGTCTTCTGTTTCTTTGTTGATTTTATGCGTGGTTGTTTCATATAGGATTGATAGTGGTGTACTGAAATTTCTGACTATTGTGGAATTGTTTATTTCTGCAATCATTTCTATCAGTCTTTGCTTTATGTGTTTGGGGGCTCTGTTGTTAGGTGGGTATATGTTTATAATTTTTATAATTTAAAGATGTATTGACCCTTTTATCAACATAAAGTCACTCTTTTTTCTCTAGTATCATTTTTAGTTTAAAGTCTGTTTTGTCTGATATAAGTATAGCCAGCCGCTCCACGGCATGTGGGATCTTCCCGGACCGGGGCACGAACCCGCATCCCCTGCATCGGCAGGCGGCCTCTCAACCACTGCACCACCAGGGAAGCCCCACTCTAGCTTTTGTATGGTTACTGTTTGCTCTGTGTGTGTGTGTGTGTGTGTGTGTGTGTGTATGCATAATTTCCAATCCGTTATTTTCAGTCTTGTATTGAATCTTGATTCAATTTTTGAATCTAAATTATGTCTCCTGTAGACAGCATAGAATATGATTATGTTTTTAATCCATTCTGCCAATATCTGCCTTTTGAATGGAGAATTTAATCCATGTACCTTTAGAATAATAGTATACTCATAAAGAAGTATTTATTTCTGCTATTTTGCTCTTTGTTTTATGTATGCTTTATAGCTTTTTTGTCCCTCATTTACTCCATTACCACCTTCTTTTGTGTTTAGTTGATTTTTTGTAATCACATGTATTGATTCCCTTTTCATTTCCTTTTGTGTTTTTCTATAGATATTATTTTTGTGATTACCATGGGGATTACATATACATCCTAAAGTTATAACAATCTCATTTGAATTGATACCAACTTAACTTCAATCACATACAAGAACTCTATTCCTATGCACCTTCATCTCCCCATCTTTATGTTTGACATCACACATTACATTTTTATACAGTGTGTGTCCAATAGCAGATTTAAATTATTTTTATGCATTTGTCTTTTAAATTATGTAGAAAACAAAAAGCAGACTTACTAATCAAAATTACAATAATATTGGCTTTTATATATGCCCATGTATTTATATTGCTGGAAATCTTTTTATTATCATTTAAATTTAAGTTACTGTCTAGCATCCTTTGATTTGAACCCAAAGGACTCTCTTTAGCATTTCCATAGGGCAGGTCTAGTGGTAATGAACTCCCTTGCTTTTGTTTATTTTGGAATGTCACTTTTGAAGGACATTTTTGCTGGATATTAAATTCTTGATTGACAAATTTTTCTTTGAGAATTGTAAATATATCATTCTACTGCCTTGTGGCTTCCAAGTTTTCTGATAAAAAGTCAGTAGATAATTTTATTGAGCATCACTTGTACATGCCAAGTAATTTCTTTTTTGCTGCTTTCAAGATTCTCCCTTTGTCTTTTGACAGTTTGGTTATAATTTGTCTTATTGTTGGTTTCTTTAGATTTATTCTACTTGGAGTTCCTTGAGTTTCTTGGATTTGTAGATAAACGTCTCTCATCAAATTTGGGAAGTTTTTGACTACTATTTTTTCAAATAATCTTTCTACCCATTTCTCCTTCCCTTCTCATTTTTGGACTCCAATAATGCATATATTCTTATTCTTGATGGTGTCTCATAAGTCCTTTAGGCTCCCTTTACTTCAATCTTTTTTCTTTCTGTTCCTCAAACATTTCCATTGTCCTATGTCTTCAAGTGTGCTGATTCTTTACTCTGCCTACTCATATCTGCTGTTGAACCCCTATGGTGAATTTTTCACTTCAGTTACTGTATTTTTCAGCCTTTTTTCCCATTCTGTCATCGAAGAGTATCTTGTTTTGTTTTCAGTGTTTTGAATATTATAATGTTGCTATCAATATTTGTCTAGAGGTTTTTATGTGAACATAAACATAAGTTTTCCCTTCTCTGGGATGAATGCCCAGGAGTGCAATTTTTTTTTCTTTGCGGTACACAGGTCTCTCACTGTTGTGACCTCTCCCATTGCGGAGCACAGGCTCCGGATGCGCAGGCTCAGTGGCCATGGCTCACGGGCCCAGCCGCTCCATGGCATGTGGGATCTTCCTGGACTGGGGCACGAACCCGCATCCCCTGCGTCGGTAGGCAGGCTCTCAACCACTGTGCCACCAGGGAAGCCCCCCAGGAGTGCAATTTTAAGTTTATTTTTTTCCAAAAGAATCTGCCAATCTGTTTCCCAGAATGGCTGTCATATTCTGTATTCTCATCAGCCACATATGAATGATTTAGATTTTCTGCATTCTTGCTAACATTTGATGCCAGAATTTTTTATTTTAGCCATTCTGGTAGATGTGTAATGATATCTCATTATAGTTTTAATTTGCATTTCCCCAAATGATACTGGTGTTAAAAATATTTTCATATGTTTCTTTGCCATTTGTATTTCTTCTTTGGTGAAATGTTTTTTTTTTCAATTAGATTAAATTTATTTAAAATATAGATTATCTAACAATAAAGTAAAATAAACTGATTTTGGCCACTAGTTTTCCTCTCTGCCCAAAGTCCTACAACAATGTCCATAAAGATGAACTTTCCAGTGCTCCAGATCCCTGGATCCTTACCCCTTCATCAACAATATCGAACTCAGTCACCCGCTCCCCTGGTCACATCTTAGATAGTCATCACCAAAAACTGCACTGTCTCTAAAATCTTGAGTTTAAACACCCCACTCTCTGTCCTCCACCCTTGTTCTACCTACATCGTTAAATCACAAACCCCTACAGCCCCAAATTCTTCAGCTCTTGGGAGGATGCCAAATTACTGGCCCTGTAACTTTCTGACTGCTTATTTCTTCCTCGCTTTCCTGTCTAACCTGAAGTCCATGACTTCTCATTGTAATCATTCCTTTGCAAGTACCGCCAGCTCCCTGGTTCTCTCCTATTCTCTCTCCAGGGAAAGATCTCCCTCCAAAGCTTTATTTGGCCAGTAGCTTATGATCCTCTAGGACTTTGCCTGAGTATAAGTTCTTCTGGTGGCCTTTCCTGACCATCCTATGCAGAGTGCAGTCTTCTATCTCTACCTCAATTCCTTTTCCTTGCTTCTTTCATAGCACTCGTGGCAACTTATAAACATTTTATTTGATATGTACTTTTTTCTCCGTCTCTTGTACTAGAACATAAGTTCTATCAGGACAGGGACACTGACTATCTTGTTCTCCCTACGTTCCCAGTACCTACCGTGATTCCTTGCACATATTAGAAACTCAATAAGCAATAGTTGTACAAAGGAATGATTATCAAATTTTCTAAGCCTATTAACAGTGTACATTATTTCCAAGTGTCTGTCTGTGAAATGATTACAAAATTTGATAACATATAAGGACATAAATATACCTTAATTAATTCAGTAATAGTGTTAATTATACAACCCACATTCTTTCACCACAATGTAATAAAATCAAATATATAATAATTGAGTCTAACCCACTGGAAATCTAAAAAACTCTATTTTCAGTAACTCTTGGGGAAAAAAGAGAAAATGAAAGATTACAATTAAATTACAAACATTTTAGAAATTAAAGAATATTATATATCAAAATCAACTGCATGGATCCAAAACTATCTTCAGAAAAATGTATAGTCTTAAGTGCTTTTGTTATTAAGCAAGAAAACTAATAAATTAACTATGTATTTATGGGGAAAAAGCTGAGAAAAAAACATTGAAATGACAAAACATAAATGAGAGTTAAATTAATCAAGGTAACCATAATATATTAGAGATAAAAGGGGAAAAAAAGATAATTATTTGAACACATCAATAAAACAGATAAACTTTTGTCAAGTGCACTCAAGGTAAAGGAGATAAAGAATAAACAAGTAGAGATAAAATTGGGCACAAATGCACAGGGAGAAAATTAATTTAAGAGTCTTCTTGTAGCTAAACCTTCTTTTTGTTGCTTTCTCTAGATCTTTGCCTAGGAGCCAAGCTAGGCTGGAGAGAGCTGCACAACAGTCCACCCAACGTTTTTTCATAAAGGCAAAGGTTCAACTTTAAAAGGACCTCCCCAGTGCCCCCCAAAATGGGGTAAGTTTCTCTGTCCTGCCCTCAATGACAAGGTTTTCACACTTTCCCTTTGGGCCTCCCCAACTCCCTGCCAGCTTCCTTACAGCAATAGCCTGACCTTTACCTTCTCAGAAAAAATTGCAGCCACATTACCCTTTAACACTAAATAAAATGAAAAAATATAATAAGGAAAAAATAACCAAAATTGACTCTAACTCCACAAGATCTTTGTCTGTGTCATTCACTCACACATCTCAAGCACCTAAGACAGGGCTTGGCTCAAAGCTATTGCTTTGATCTGGAGGTAAATTCATTTGAGGAGCAAGTGGATACCAGGTATGGATGTCCCCACCCATTTGAACTCTTTTTGCACCCTCTTCTGATTCAGTGAAAGCAGTGATCCCTCTTCACAACCAAGACCAAGCCTTCGCCCCATGCTTGAACTCCTGCCCCTCCCAACTTCTCAGGGGTCTTACATTATCAGTTATCCTGTTTCTCTTATTCATAGTCTATACCACACTCTTTCCAACAGCTTTTAAACATGCTTGATAGTCTGTTCCACTGAAAACATAACTCTCCTTCAACCAACATCTCCCCTCCAGCTTGCATCTCCCTCCCTCCTGTGTGCTTCCTAGAATTCTTTTTTTAAACATCTTTATTGGAGTATAATTGCTTTACAATGGTGTGTTAGTTTCTGCTTTATAACAAAGTGAATCAGCTATACATATACATATATCCCCATATCTCCTCCCTCTTGTGTTTGCCACCCACCCTCCCTATCCCACCCCTCTAGGTGGTCACAAAGCACCGAGCTGATCTCCCTGTGCTGGGTGGTTGCTTCCCACTAGCTAACTATTTTACATTTGGTAGTGTATATATGTACATGCCACTCTCTCACTTCATCCCAGCTTACCCTTCTCCCTCCCCGTGTCCTCAAGCCCATTCTTTATGTCTGCATCTTTATTCCAGTCCTGCCCCTAGGTTCTTCAGAACATGTTTTTTTAAATTCCATATATATGTGTTAGCATATGGTATTTGTTTTTCCCTTTCTGACTTGCTTCACTCTGTATTACAGACTCTAGGTCCATCTACCTCACTACAACTAACTCAATTTCATTTCCTTTTATGGCTGAGTAATATTCCATTGTATATATGTGTCACATTTTCTTTATCCATTCATCTGTCAATGGACATTTAGCTTGTTTCCATGTCCTGGCTATTGTAAACAGCATTACAATGAACATTGTGGTACTTGACTCTTTTTGAATTATGGTTTTCTCAGGGTATATGCCCAGTAGTGGGATTGCTGGGTTGTATGGTAGTTCTATTTTTAATTTTTTAAGGAACCTCCATACTGTTCTCCATAGTGACTGTATCAATTTACATTTCCACCAACAGTGCAAGAGGGTTCCCTTTTCTCCACACCCTCTCCAGCAGGTGAAATGTTTCTTCATGTCTTTTGCCCAGGTTCTAATTGGGCTGTTTGATTTTTTTACTGTTGAAGTTTTGTTTTGTTTTTTTACTGTTGAGTTTTGATTATCCATTATAGATTCTAGATACAAGTTCTTTGTCAGTTATGTGCTTGCAGACAATTTCTCCAAAATTTTAGCTTTTATTCTTATACTCTAAATATGGTATTTCACAGAGTAAAAGTTCTTAAATTTTGATGACATCCAATTTATCAATTTTTTTTCTTTTACAGACTGTGCTTTTTATGTCAACTCTAAGAACTCTTTGCCTACTCTTAGATCCTAAAGATTTTCTCCTATATTTTTTTTCTAAAAGTTGTAGAGTTTTATGTTTTACTTTTAGGTTCATGATCCATTTTGAATTGATTTTAGTATAAGATATGAGACTTAGGCAGGGTTTTTTTGTTTGTTTGTTTTTCCTAACAAAGTCCAATTGCTCTAACACTATTTGCTGGAAAAGCTATCTTTCCTGTATTTAATTGCTTTTGCAACTTTGTCAAAATTCAGTTAGTTCAGCACATTAGCATGGGTCTATTTTTGTCTTATTTATTTTGTTCCCTTGATCTACCTGTCTATTTATCTACCAATAACACAGTCTTGATTTCTGTAGCTGTATAATAAATAATAGGATACACTGATTCCTTCTACTTTTTTATTGTTTTTAAAAATTGCTTCAAATATTATAGTTCCTTTGTTATTCCATGTAATCTTGTCTATGTCTATAGAAAATCTTGTTGAGATTTTGGTAGGAATTGTGTTAAATCTATATGTTAATTCAGGGAAAATTGACATCTCTCCATGAAGTGTCGAGTCATCCAATTCATGAACACAGTAGGTCTTTCCACTTTAGATATTCTTCAATTTCTTTCATTAGTGCTTTGTAGTTTTCAGAATGCAGAATACACTTACACCTAACTATCTTTTTTGAGCTAATGTAAATGGTATTGTATTTTAAATTTAATTTTGGTATGTATATTTTCATTGTTAATATATGGAAATACATTCATTTTTGTATGTTTATCTTGTTTTCTGTGACATTGCTGAATTCACTTTTCTAGGAGGTTTTTTTCTAGGAGGTTTTTTTACTGCCCCTGTAAATAGGGACAGTTTTCTTTCTTTCTCATCTATATGCCTCTTATTTCCTTTTCTTTGTTTATGACACAGAGTAGAACTTCCTTCACTATGCTAAAACAAATAAGAGTAGTGAGACCAGATATCTTTGCCTTGTTCCCAATCTGAGGTTGAAGGCATTCAATCCTTCACAATTAAGTATAATGTTATTTATAGGTTT
The DNA here is from genome assembly GCF_026419965.1 of Kogia breviceps. NCBI lineage: Eukaryota > Metazoa > Chordata > Mammalia > Artiodactyla > Physeteridae > Kogia > Kogia breviceps. Next base: position 117,712,358 of record NC_081313.1, read on the forward strand.
GTCATGGATTCTCATTATCAAGTTGAGAAAGTTCTTATGGTTTTTGAGGAGAAATGCGATGTAATTTTTATCTTTGTTCCTCTGTAGGTAAAGTGTATTTTCTCTCTGGCTTCTTTCAGGATTTTTTTTTCAATTAAACTTTTTATTTTGAGATAATTGTACATTCAAATTCAGTTGTAAGGGCTTCCCTGGTGGCGCAGTGGTTGAGAATCTGCCTGCCGATGCAGGAGACACGGGTTCGTGCCCTGGTCTGGGAAGATCCCACATGCCGCGGAGCAACTAAGCCCGTGAGCCATGGCCGCTGAGCCTGTGCGTCCGGAGCCTGTGCTCCGCAACGGGAGAGGCCACAACAGTGAGAGGCCCGCATACCGCAAAAAAAAAAAAAAAAAAAAAAAATTCAGTTGTAAGAAATAATACAGAGAGATCCTGTGTACCTTTCACCCAGTTTCCCCTGATGGTAACATAAAGCTGTAGTAAAATAACAGGATTTTTATTTAATCTTTGATTTTCTATAGTTTGAAACTGATATGTCAGGTGCAGACTGTTTGGTGTTTTCTGAACTTCCTGGATCTGTGATTTGATGTCTGAAATTAATTTGGAGGAAATTCTTGGTCATTATTATTTCAAATATTTCTTCTTTTCCTTTCTCTCTTTCTTCTGGTATTCCCACTATGAGTATGTTATACACCCCCCCCCCCTTTTTAATGCTATATCTTTTTAAAAGTTGTCCCACAGTCCTTGGATTTTCTGTTCTGTTTTTTTCAATTTTTGTTCTCTTTGCTTTTTGGTTTTTGAGGAATCTATTGATATATCCTCTAGCTCAGAGATTCTTTCCTCATCCATGTCCAATCTACTACTGAGCGCATCAAAGGCATCTTTCATTTCTCTTACATTTTCTTTTAAATGGGTATTTTTTTCAAAAATGGGGTCTAATATTTCTTTTTGGTTTTTTAAAACATCTTTATTGGAGTATAATTGCTTTACAATGGTGTGTTAGTTTCTGCCTTATAACAAAGTGAATCAGTTATACATATACATATGTTCCCATATCTCTTCCCTCTTGCATCTCCCTCCCTCCCACTCTTTTTGGTTCTTTCTTAGAATTTCCATCTCTGTTTACATTGACCATCTCTTCTGTTCTTACATGCTGTCTAGTTTATCCATTGGAGCCATTAGTATATTAATCATAGCTGATTTAATTTACCAGTCTGATAATTCAAACTTCCCTGTCAAGTCTGGTTCTGATATTTGCTCTGCTCTTCAAATTGTGGAGTTCCCCCCGCCCCTTTTGCTCTGCCTCATAATTTTTTGTTGCTAGCTGGACATGATATGCCAGGCAGAAGGAATTGATGTAAAAAGCCTAGTAATAATGAGGTGTTGAGGTGTGGGAAGAGGGGAAGCATTCTATAGTCCTATGGTTAGGTCTCAGTCTTTTAGTGATATTACGCTTCTGAACTATGAACTTTACAAGTGTTTCTCATTCCCCTCCACCCCATGTCAGACAGAATGGCTAGAATGCCCTGGAATTGTGTATTTTTCTTCTCCCTCACAGAAAGCTAGAGCCTGCTGGAATTGGCTCTGATAATAAACCAACAATTAGTCTTCCATTAATTAGTCTCCCTGAAGGAAGGCCTTGTTAAGAAGAACAGAATACATTTCAAAATGGTTCATTTCCACCTCCCACTGCCAGAAGCATGAGGGGGATTTTTCTCTGATATTTACTGTGGGAATCTGGTCAAGCTCCTGGAGGTAAATTTCAAAATATTTTGAGCCCCCCTCATGACTGCTTCCCCCCCATCTACATTGAGCCTCCAGCAATTTGTCTATTGCAGTTCAGATATTCCTGCTCCAGCTCTGGTTTCCACAGTGGCTTCTGCTCTTGGGTTTCTGTGCCAGTAACTAATCAGTGACTTTCTGTATTTCCCTGTCTCTTTAATTTTGGGGGTAGTGGTTTGCCCTGTGTCCTCCCCTCTCTTACACAGCCAAGAAGAGTTGTTGATATTTTTTCAGTCTGATCAGCTTTTTATTTGTTGGAGTGGTGATTTCATATCCCCTTACATTAAGAACTAGAAACTGGAAGTCCTTGACAGTGTCTTTTGATGGAAAAATTTTCACCTTTTATGAAGTCAAATTTGTCTGTTTTTAAAATTTTGTTTCCTGTACCATATCTAAGGAATCATCACCAAACCCAATGTCATGAAGCTTTTGCCCTATCTTCTTCTAAGAATTTTACAGCTTTGGTTCTTACATTTAGGTCATGGATCTATTTGAGTTAATGTTTGTATGTGGTGTTAAGTAAGGGTATAACTTTATTCTTTTGCATGTGGATTTCCTGTTTTCCCAACACCATTTGTTGAAAAGACTGTCTTTCCTCCCAGTGAATAGTCTTAGCACTTTTGTTGAAAATTGTCTGACCATATATGTAAGGATTTATTTCTGGGCTCTCTGTTCTATTCCATTGGTCTATATGTCTGTCTTTATGACAATACCACACTGTTTTGATTATTGTAGCTTTGTAGCAAGTTTTGAAATCAGGAAGTGTGAGTCCTCCAACTTTGTTCTTCTCTTTCAGGATTCTTTTGGCATTTAGGGTCACTTGAGATTCCATATACTGATTACCAAAAACTAAAGAAGGAAGTCTCATTTTGTCACTGCTGGAGAGAAGACAAAAATGGTAAGGAGATGGGCTTCCCTGGTGGTACAGTGGTTGAGAATCTGCCTGCCAATGCAGGGGACATGGGTTCGAGCCCCAGTCTGGGAAGATCCCACATGCCGTGGGGCAGCTGGGTCCGTGATCCATGGCTCCTGAGCCTGCATGTCTGGAGCCTGTGCTCCACAATGGGAGAGGCCACAACAGTGAGAGGCCCGCGTACCACAAAAAAAATGGTAAGGAGATAAATTATTTCAAATATGAAGGGGGAAAAAAGGCAAGAGTTTAAAGTAAAGTGAGAACGGTATTTCCTACCGTTCTGCTTTTGCAATGCTGTTTTCAAGGAGAGGTGGCCAGGGAGGCTGGTGCCTGCTGCTCTCGCTTCTGCTCTTTGCAGCCTGGGGGGCTGGCAGCGGCCAGATCCACTACTCGGTCCCTGAAGAGGCCAAACACTGCACCTTTGTGGGCTGCATTGCCCAGGACCTGGGGCTGGAGCTGGCCGAGTTGGTGCCATACCTGTTCTGCATGGCGTCCAAAAGCCGCAGGGACTTTCTGGAGGTAAATCTGCAGAATGGCATTTTGTTTGTGAATTACTGGATTGATCGGGAGGAGCTATGCGAACAGAACACGAAATATAGTATCCACCTGGAGGTGATCGTGGACAGGCCGCTGCAGGTGTTGCATGTGGAGGTGGAGGTGAAGGACGTTAATGATAATCCACAGGTCTTCAGAGTTAGAGAACAAAGGCTATTTATTCCTGAATCTAGGCTGCTGGATTCACGTCTCCCGATAGAGGGCGCTGCTGATGCAGGCATTGGTACCAACGCTTTTCTAACATACACTCTCAGCTCCAGTGATTACTTCTCTTTGGATGTACAGGCAAGTGATGAACTGAGTAAGTCACTTTCGCCTGAGTTGAGGAAGTCTGTGGATAGAGAAGATACACCAGAACTTCGTTTATTATTGACAACCACTGATGGGGGCAAACCAGAACTAGAAGGTACAGTTCAGCTGCTGATCATGGTGCTCAACCTTAATGATAACGTCCCATGGTTTGCCCAGGCCATGTACAGAGTACACTTATTAGATACTACTAATGTTCCAGCAATTGGAACATTAATGACCACATTAAACGCCTCTGACGCTGACAAAAGTGTAAATGGCGAAATTGTCTTTACTTTGGCAATGATGTTTCTCTTAACATAAACAAACAAACAAAAAAAAACAAAAACAAAAATTCAAAATTGATTCCAGCTCAGGGGAAATTAGGCTAATTGGTAGACTGGATTATGAAGAAACGAAATCCTACGAAATTCAGGTAAAAACAGTTAATAAAGGAGGTCCCTCAATGTCAAATCACTGCAAGTTTTTAGTGAAAGTTCTGGATGTAAATGATAATGCTCCGGAACTGGCGGTCACATCCATCTTTGCCTGTAAGAGAGCAGTCTCCACTCAGCACCGTCATCGCCTTCATCTCCATCTCTGACCGTGACTCTGGTGTCAATGGGTAGGTGACCTGCACCCTGACGCCTCATGTCCCCTTCAAGCTGGTGTCCACCTTCAAGAATTACTATTCGTTGGTTCTGGACAGCGCCCTGGATCGCGAGAGTACGGCGAACTATGAGGTGGTGGTGGCAGCGCGGGACGCGGGCTCGCCTTCCCTGTCGGCCACAGCCAGCGTGTCCGTGGAGGTGGCCGACGTGAACGACAACGCGCCCGCGTTCGCACAGCCTGAGTACACGGTGTTGGTGAAGGAGAACAACCAGCCCGGCTGCCACATCTTCACGGTGTCGGCGAGGGACGCGGACGCGCAGGAGAACGCGCTGGTGTCCTACTCGCTGGTGGAGCGGCGGGTGGGCGAGCGAGCGCTGTCGAGCTACGTGTCGGTGCACGCGGAGAGCGGCAAGGTGTACGCGCTGCAGCCGCTGGACCACGAGGAGCTGGAGCTGCTGCAGTTCCAGGTGAGCGCGCGCGACGCGGGCGTGCCGCCTCTGGGCAGCAACGTGACGCTGCAGGTGTTCGTGCTGGACGAGAACGACAACGCGCCCGCGCTGCTGCCGCCCGGGCCGGGTGGCAGCGGGGCGGGCGCGCTGAGCCAGCTGGTGGCGCGGTCGGTGGGCGCGGGCCACGTGGTGGCGAAGGTGCGCGCGGTGGACGCGGACTCGGGTTACAACGCGTGGCTGTCGTACGAGCTGCAGCCGGCGGCGGGTGGCGCGCGCAGCCCGTTCCACGTGGGGCTGTACACGGGCGAGATCAGCACGACGCGCGCCCTGGACGAGGCGGACGCGCCGCGCCAGCGCCTACTGGTGCTGGTGAAGGACCACGGCGAGCCGGCTCTGACGGCCACGGCCACCGTGCTGCTGTCGCTGGAGGACAGCGGCCAGGCGCCCAAGGCCTCTTCGCGGGCGTCGACGGGCGCCGCTGGCGCGGAGGCCGCTCTGGTGGATGTGAACGTGTACCTGATCATCGCCATCTGCGCGGTGTCCAGCCTGTTGGTGCTCACGCTGCTGCTGTACACGGCGCTGCGGTGCTCGGCGCCGCCCAGCGAGGGCGCGTGCGGGCCCGGGAAGCCCACGCTGGTGTGCTCCAGCGCGGTGGGGAGCTGGTCTTACTCGCAGCAGAGGCGGCAGAGGGTGTGCTCTGGGGAGGGGCCGCCCAAGACAGACCTCATGGCCTTCAGCCCCTGTCTTCCACCCGGCCCCATTAGTGGGGATAGAGAAGAGCAGACGGATGTGAAGGTTGATCTTCCTGCTAAGGTGAGTAATATTTTAAAATCATTTCAAAAATGTCTTTGTTTTTAATTCTCAATGTTACTACTCTTTTGGAAACATTTTAATAGTTAATTAGTCTTGTTGCTGTCAATAGAGTTTTCCAGGTATTGGTTTTGTGGTTAAAGTGTCTGAATTTCTTGTGACTAATGGCTTTGAACCGAATCAGCAGTAAGTGGTAAGACCCATACTTGCAAGTTTTTAAAAGTTGCTGTAGAATTATTTTATTGCTACAAATCTGGATAGAAACTAAATATATTTTCCAGGGTAAATTGAATTGAATATTTGACTTAAACTGTGGTGTGCTAATACCTGCACAATGCTTAAGTAACTTATGCCACTTTTTATTGGAAATTCCTACTAGATGTTAGTCCAAATGTCACTGACACACTTCCTTTTTATTATGCTTTTACATATTCAGTTTCAAATGTTAGTTTATTAAGCCTGTTGTCTCCTATAGAGCCTCTTTTACTCACTTATCCATTTATCTGTATTCTCAGTTCCTCCTTTCTACTTGAACATGATTGTTTTAATTTTTGTGCTCACATTTGGCAATACTGTGTATTGTTGCTAGTTTTCCAATTGGGTAAAAAAAACTAGAATAATAAATTTATTGCTTTTAGAATTGTATCATTTTCTATCTGTTTCTCATTACTTTTTATTAGTAAGCATTAAGAAATCAATAGGAAGTGAAATTTTAATACTCTCTTTAGTATACCATCACTTAGAAAATATTGCTTTTGAAAGAATATTAATCTTGTTAAGAAATATTATTTTCTATCTGAACAGTATAGAGAAAAATACTGTATATCTCATTTAAAAACTATTCAATTAGCAAAACTTATTTATTATTAACCTCTTTTACATGCAGTATTAATGATGCTAATGTCCAAAAAGTTCAATAAATCAACGTTATTACTGGTGACCCTCCTCTGAATACCAACTTATTAATGTGTATCATGTAGCAAGTACAAAGTTCCAAATAACTGGAAGTGAAATTATTTTCCATTCATTCCCCTATTTCGTATCTGGTCAGTTCCCCTAGTAAATAGTTGGTCTCCCATTGAAGTTTCTTTGCCACTGGAAACCAAAGCTTAGGTATGTTAGTGACTGGAGAATGGGCAAGTACTCTAAACCATTAGAGACAAAAATGAAGATACCTACCTTGCTCCAGTGTATACCATTCTAATTGTGTGGAATCCAATCCCACACAAGTTATGTATTACAACTTCCTACTTCGTTGTTCAAGTTTCCTTGGTGAAACCTGGTTAATACTCAATGACATTGTGGGATAGGCCAACATATAAAATAGATAATCCTCCTTTTTTCCACTTCCATTTCCTCTTTCTGGCACTGTCCTTTGTGGCCTCCTGTCCATCAAGTATGAGCCACAGCATGTCCAATCTCAGTTCACTATTTATTTTATTAGATATCATTTTCATTCTATTGTGAATAATAGGGCCATCCAGAGTTCTCATCTTCCAGGGTGTGGGACTTCAGTCTTCAAATCCAGCTCCCCTCTTCAATTTTTTTAAGTGCAAATGGGCATATAGTTTTATTTTTTAAATTAATTAATTAATTAATTAATTAATTTATTTATGGCTGCGTTGGGTCTTCATTGCTGTGCGCGGGCTTTCTCTAGTTGCAGTGAGTGGGGGCTACTCTTCGTTATGGTGTGCAGGCTTCTCATTATGGTGGCTTCTCTTGTTGCGGAGCATACTGTGCTCTAGACGTGCGGGCTTCAGTAGTTGTGGCATGTGAGCTCAGTAGTTGTGGCTCACAGGCTCTAGAGCGCAGCCTCAGTAGTTGTAGTGCACAGGCTTAGTTGCTCCCCGGACCAGGGCCCCAACCCATGTCCCTGCATTGGCAGGCGGATTCTTAACCACTGTGCCACCAGGGAAGTCCTCCTCTTCAACTTCTTGACTAACATGATTCTCAGCTAATAAGACATTTTAAAGACTTTTGAGTTTTTCCCTTTAGAGATGTGTTGTCTCTATACCTGGTAAATAGTGAATAGTTCCCAAATAAATATACTTTCTATTCTTTTGCATTCCTCATCTATGCATTTAATTACTTGCAAAATAAAGTAAATGGACAGGGAGTCCTTTTCACTTCTTTTCAGTGTGTTTGATACTAATCATTTTGCACAAATCTGCAGTTTGGGTACTGGAACAGTGAAACTACTTTGATTTATGTTTTAATTCAGAAAAAATGGGGGAGGCAGTGTGGCTTTTCATAGAATGAGAGCCTAGAGCTATTTTCACTAGATTGATTTTTTTTTGTCTTAGACAGCTATGGAGTAAGAGGTTTATGAACATAAAAGTCAAAGAAAGTTTTAAAATAGCTACCATCATGTCCTTCTATATTGTTTTTTGTGTGTCAGGAAAATATATTATGCTCTATAATTTGGGAATTCTTTATTGACCATTAGAACTATTGATGTCTCAAAGATCATGATTGCCAAGAACTGGAATGAAAACTAAGCTAAAATCCAGGTTTTCAATATGGAAATTGAAATATATCTTAAGTAGAGCAATGTCTAAGGAAAATATTTTTTTATCTCTGGAAAATTATAGAGGTTGCTGAGATATCATATTTCTTAACTAGCTATATGACCACCTTAATTTAATGCATTCTATTAAGCAATTGAAGAAAACCAAACCATTCTATAGGGTAAATGTTCAGCAAATAATCAGTAAGCATTCTGAGCTATTAAACTATTATAACACAAATATTCTCTTTAAAAGTTTATATTTCAAAAATGGAGGATTAGACACACATACCCAAATACCTACAAAAGAGAAATTAATGTAATAAATGTCCCAAGTGATTTGATCTAGATGCTATAGTATAAAAGAAAATAAAGATGCCTGCCCAATTGGTTTAATCATGAAAGTCTATGTTGGTCAAGGAAGTTTTAAATTGTTGTATAATGCGGGAAACTGTTTTGAGAAGAGTTTGGAAATGATGGATATTACTTAGGCAGGGAATGAAATGAGTATATCTGTTTCATGAAAACTGTTATTGGAAGCAGAAAATTGTCCACTTTGACTAAAATATATGAGTGCTGTAGGAGAGAATAGAAGTTGAGGCATATTAGATCCTGGAGAACAAGCAAGTGTTTATAAACTGTAAGAGACAAAATGAGAATACCCATCTTGCTCATGGGAGGTGAATAGGTTCCAGTGAATAAAATTACCTGGAATACTTCCCAACACAAATTATATACTGAAACATCCTACTTCCTTGTTAAAGCTTCCTTGCCCACAGCACGGAAGACTTTCAATTAAGTGCTGATGGTCTTTGCTTCCTTTTTCAAACATTTTTGAAATTCCCTTTCAATGACTTATTTTGGAGATCAGAGTTTTCCTAGAGCTTAATTCTCTGAAATCTTCAACACCGGGAATGTAAAATCCAATGATGAAGAGTGTGTCATCATTAATAACTACCTTTCATCACTCTCAGGAACACACACACACACACACACAAAACCTGTCATGAATTTCCTAACCAACACTTTACCAATTGTATGTTTGCAAAGTGCTATGTGAACTACAGTTCGGTCTCTGTAAATACTTAAAACTTCTATGAAAAAAGTATTTCCACTGAAGTGAAAGCTGCTCCTGTGGTGTAACTAACGATCACCATAAATCAGTGGTGCAAAATGTGTACCTCAGTGGTGCAAAATATGTACCCCAGTAGTACAAAATGAGATTCTATTCTCCAAAGGCGGAATGGATGAAAGAATAATTAAAACTTACAGTATGCATTTCCAGAATCTGTTACTTACGGTTTGGAGCCACATGATGTCGCTCTGTACCATAAAATTGATCCGGTAGAGCGAGAAAGAAAGGAAAAAAATCCCTCCTATTCTTATTGTAAAGAAGCTGCATCCACCGTCCAGATGCTGAAAAATGGAGGATGCAGTGGGACTGGACTGAACGGTCAGGAGATATCTCTTCATTTTGAAACAAGACCTCCTTCATGAGAACAAAGCACTGAGGGCTTGAGATGGAGTTTTCCTGGGGAATCGGCCAGGAATACCGGTGTTTGCTGCTCTCACTTCTGTTCCTTGCAACCTGGAAGGCCGGGAGCGGCCAGGTCCTCTACTCTGTCCCGGAGGAGGCCAAACACGGCACCTTCGTGGGCCGCATCGCCCAGGACCTGGGGCTGGAGCTGACGGAGCTGGTGCCGCGCCTGTTCCGGGTGGCGTCCAAAGGCCGCGGGGACCTTCTGGAGGTAAATCTGCAGAATGGCATTTTGTTTGTGAATTCGCGGATCGACCGGGAGGAGCTGTGCGGACGGAGCGCCGAGTGCAGCATCCACCTGGAGGTGATCGTGGACCGGCCGCTGCAGGTGTTCCACGTGGAGGTGGAGGTGAAGGACATTAACGACAATCCTCCTGTGTTCCCGGGAACACAAAAGAATCTGTTTATGGCTGAATCCAGGCCGCTTGACTCTCGGTTTCCACTAGAGGGCGCCTCCGATGCAGACATTGGGGCCAACGCTCTGCTGACTTACACACTGAGCCCCAATGAATATTTCTCGCTGGAAAAACCATCCTATGAAGAGCGAGTAAAACGTCTTGGGTTAGTATTACGGAAACCTTTAGACAGAGAAGAAGCCTCGGAGATTTTTTTAGTGCTTACCGCCTCTGATGGCGGCAAACCTGAGCTGACTGGCACCGTTCAGTTACTCGTCAAAGTGCTGGACGCCAACGACAACGCCCCAGCTTTCGACAGAACACTCTATGAAGTGAAATTATTGGAAAATGTTCCTAATGGAACGTTGGTAATTAAACTTAACGCCTCAGATTTAGACGAAGGCTTGAATGGGAATATTACATATTCATTCTCAACTGATATTTTACCAAATGTGAAATCCAAGTTCTACATAGATCCAATTACTGGAGAAATTATGGTAAAGGGATATATCGATTTTGAAGAAAGCAAATCTTATGAAATTCTTGTAGAGGGCATTGATAAGGGGCAGCCCCCACTCTCTGGCCATTGTACAGTTATGGTGGAAGTTGGCGACACCAACGATAATGTCCCAGTAATGGAATTCAAGTCCTTGTCACTCCCAATTAGGGAAGACGCTTCACTGGGCACCGTCATCGCCTTGATAAGTGTGTCCGACCTCGACTCCAGTGTCAATGGGCAAGTGACTTGCACCCTGTCGCCCAGCGTTCCCTTCAGGCTGGTGTCCACCTTCAAGAATTACTATTCTCTGGTGCTGGACAGCGCCTTGGATCGCGAGAGTGTGTCGAACTATGAGGTGGTGGTGACCGCGAGGGACGGGGGCTCGCCTTCCCTGTCGGCCACAGCCAGCGTGTCCGTGGAGGTGGCCGACGTGAACGACAACGCGCCCGCGTTCGCACAGCCTGAGTACACGGTGTTGGTGAAGGAGAACAACCAGCCCGGCTGCCACATCTTCACGGTGTCGGCGCGGGACGCGGACGCGCAGGAGAACGCGCTGGTGTCCTACTCGCTGGTGGAGCGGCGGGTGGGCGAGCGAGCGCTGTCGAGCTACGTGTCGGTGCACGCGGAGAGCGGCAAGGTGTACGCGCTGCAGCCGCTGGACCACGAGGAGCTGGAGCTGCTGCAGTTCCAGGTGAGCGCGCGCGACGCGGGCGTGCCGCCTCTGGGCAGCAACGTGACGCTGCAGGTGTTCGTGCTGGACGAGAACGACAACGCGCCCGCGCTGCTGCCGCCCGGGCCGGGTGGCAGCGGGGCGGGCGCGCTGAGCCAGCTGGTGGCGCGGTCGGTGGGCGCGGGCCACGTGGTGGCGAAGGTGCGCGCGGTGGACGCGGACTCGGGTTACAACGCGTGGCTGTCGTACGAGCTGCAGCCGGCGGCGGGTGGCGCGCGCAGCCCGTTCCGCGTGGGGCTGTACACGGGCGAGATCAGCACGACGCGCGCCCTGGACGAGGCGGACGCGCCGCGCCAGCGCCTACTGGTGCTGGTGAAGGACCATGGCGAGCCGGCGCTGACGGCCACGGCCACCGTGCTGCTGTCGCTGGAGGACAGCGGCCAGGCGCCCAAGGCCTCTTCGCGGGCGTCGACGGGCGCCGCTGGCGCGGAGGCCGCTCTGGTGGATGTGAACGTGTACCTGATCATCGCCATCTGCGCGGTGTCCAGCCTGTTGGTGCTCACGCTGCTGCTGTACACGGCGCTGCGGTGCTCGGCGCCGCCCAGCGAGGGCGCGTGCGGGCCCGGGAAGCCCACGCTGGTGTGCTCCAGCGCGGTGGGGAGCTGGTCTTACTCGCAGCAGAGGCGGCAGAGGGTGTGCTCTGGGGAGGGGCCGCCCAAGACAGACCTCATGGCCTTCAGCCCCAGTGTACCTGACTCTGGGGACAGAGAGGATCAGCAGCCAGCAATTGAGGATTCTCTTTCAAAGGTTAGTGTATAAATATCCTTTATTTACTCTGAAGTCTCATATTCTTTAATTTTTAAAAATTTATTTATTTATTTTTGGCTGTATTTGGTCTTCGTTGCTGCACGCGGGCTTTCTCTAGTTGCGGCGAGCGAGGTCTACTCTTCGTTGTGGTGCGCGAGCTTCTCATTGCAGTGCCTTCTCTTGTTGCGGATCCTGGGCTCTAAGCTCGTGGTTTCAGTAGTTGTGGCACATGGGCTTAGTAGTTGTGGCGACCGGGCTCTAGAGTGCAGGCTCAGTAGTTGTGGCGACCGGGCTTACCTGCTCCGTGGCATGTGGGATCTTCCCGGACCAAGGCTCCAACCCGTGTTCCCCGCAACGGCAGGCGGATTCTTAACCAGTGTGCCACCAGGGAAGTCCCTCATATTATTTAATTCTATCAATTTCCTCTTAATTAAAAAAATTCTCAGAACCAAGTTTCTCTAAATTAAATGTTTACTTCTTATATACCTGTTTAAACTAAAATCTTTTAGAATTACAGGACACTAAGGCAATACATATTGTTTTGTTTTTATTCTTCATTATTCAATGCATATTATAAGTACTGTTATAAATTTTGTGGTTACTATCTTCACCTACTTGTGTTCAGTTGTAATCAGCTTTTAGAGAACATTTTCTTGTTATTTGCTCATAATACACTGAAAAGTGCACAGAATGAATATTATATCTCTATCAGCTACTTGGAAGTGAAAACTTCTATTACCTCCACTCCAGAAGCCACTCAAATGCACCTGCCAAATATCTTTCCCCTCTTTCTCCCCCAAGTGTAGCCACAGTTTTAACTTTATAAATGATTTTGACCTGTTTCCTAAATTTTATCTAAATGGAATTGCACAAAATGTGTTATGTGTGTGCATGTGTTTGTGTGTTCTTCATATTTATCATTCACCATTCTATGGAATCATCCATATTGCCATATGTGCTTGGAGTTCATTTAATTTATTATGTTCTCTGGTACTTTGTTTTATGAATAGGGTGTGAGTTATTTGCTCCATTCTTGAGAATTTTACATTATTTCTCTTTTTGTCTATTTCACATATTTCTGCCATCAATATATTTGTAACATTTTCAACGTCCATGTACACACTTTTCTCTATTATTTAGCTAGGATCAAGATTAGTGGAACATAAACTATGTACATATCTTCTTCTTTTTTTTTTTTTTGCGTTACGCGGGCCTCTCACCGCTGCGGCCCCTCCCGTTGTGGAGGACAGACTTGGGATGCGCAGGCTCGGCGGCCATGGCTCACGGGCCTAGCCGCTCCACAGCACGTGGGATCCTCCCGGACCGGGGCACGAACCCGTGTCCCCTGCATCAGCAGGCGGACTCTCAACCACTGCACCACCAGGGAAGCCCACATATCTTCTTCTTTAATTGATAATGTCAATCAGTTTCACCAAATGCTTTTACCTGTTCACACTCATGCTAGCACTGTATGAATTCCTATTCTTCTTCATCTCCACAACTTGGCATTATTAGTTTATTTATATTGTTGCCATTTTGCTGGATGTGTTTATGTTTCTTGATTTGTAATTGAGGTTGAACACCTTTTGGTGTGATTATTATTGGCCATTTTTAGATCCTATTTTGTGTAGTAGCTGTTCATGTCTCCTACCTATTTTTCCTATTCTGTTGTATTCTTCTACTGCTTTTTGAAATTTTTCATATTCTGGATATAACCCCTTTCTTGATTTTGTACTCTTCTACACCGTGACTTGTCTTTTCATTCTTTTGTCCTTTGGTGAATAGAAATTTTTTTATTTTAGTTAAGTTCAATTTATCATTCTTTTCTTCTTCATCCTGTTCCATGAAGATTATTTCTTGTGGTGTCTTTTGTTTAATTAGTCACATTACATATACAATCCATTTTGAATTTTTTGTCTTTGTTGGGACATAGGGGTCAAGATTAATTTTCCCCAAGGATATTCAACTGAAGCAAGACCACTTGAAAAAGATGAGTTCCACATGTTTTATAAAACAGTTTTCTGTTATATAACCATGGTCTTTTTGTTATATTGTAATCTATTTGACTTTTTTTCATTAATGTCATGTTGCCTCTTTCATTTCCACTTAAATTTGTTTGTAAATTCCATTAAAACAACTCGGTGAGGTTTTGATTTGGATTGCATCATATCTACTGAGAAATGTGAAACTAGTTGACATCTTTACAATAATGTCATTCAGTTCATGAGCATGCTCTATGTATCTAAATAATCTGTAATGGTTCTTAATATTTTATAGTTTTCTGTGTAGAGGTCCTATATATACATCTTTCATTAGATTTACTCTTAGATAATTGCCATTTGTGATCATTATAAGTAACAGCTTTAAGCTAAAAAAATTTTTCTGTTTACTAATGGTATGTATGAAAATATTTTGTATTTTTGTATTGACGTGTTATTCAGCTAACTTGCTAAAATAATTTATTCTAATAATTTGTCTATAGGTGCTTTGTATTTTTTGATATAGACAATCATTCTATCAGAAAATATTGAGAGTTGTATTTTTTTCCTTTCCAATCCTTATATCTTTTATATCTTTAGTATGCTTTATGGCATTGGGTAGGACCACTAGTACTCTGTTAAACCAAACTGGCAATAGTGGACGTGCTTGTCTATTTATGAACTCTAAATGAAAGGTTTCGATAATTTATTATTAATTATGTTTGCTGTAGGTTTAAAGAAATTATTAAAAATTCCCTTTTATTCCTCCTTTTTTGTCTTCATTTGGATTAGTATATTATAATTATTTCATTTTCTCCTGAATTATGTTTTTAGTTATACATTCTTTTAGTAATTTCTTTATTGATTTCCTGGATACTATAACAAGCATCACTGACTTGTTTAGTATAGATTAAATTAATACTGTTACCACTTACAGACAATGCTAGGAACTTGAATAATAACTCCATTTACGTGCTCTCACTTTTTCTTTTAGTGTTATGCCTTTCAATTATACATATACTCTAGGAACAGATTACATTATTATTGTTGTTGTATAGTTACTTTTTAAATTAATTAATTTTTGGCTGCGTTGGGTCTTCGTTGCTGCACGCAGGCTATCTCTAGTTGCGGCCAGCAGGGGCTACACTTCGTTATGTTGTACAGGCTTTTTATTGCGGTGGCTTTTCTTGTTGTGGAGTGCAGGCTCTATGTGCGTGGGCTTCAGTAGTTGTGGCGCATGGGCTTAGTTGCTCTGTGGCATGTGGGATCTTCCCAGACCTGGTCTTGAACCTGTGTCCCCTGTATTGGCAGGCAGATTCTTAACCACTGTGTGTCCAGGGAAGTCCCTACAGTTACTTTTTTTGGTTTCTTTCTGGGATCTTTTTCCGTATGAAGAAATTCTTTAATATTTCTTTTACTGGTGGTAAAGAGATATTTAATCTATGAAATATGAGAAATATGCTTATTTTGCTGGCACTTTTGAAGAATAGTTTTGCTGAATATTAAGTTCTGTGTTGTAAGTTATTTCCCCCCCCCAGTGCTTTCAGATGACATTCCATAGTATTTTGAGAAGATGGCTGTCAAGTTTACTGTTCAGGTAGTGTAAACTTTTTTTTCCCCCTATAGATGCTTTGTAAAATTTTTCTTTGTTTTTGATTTTCAGTGGTTTTATTATATGCTAAATTTTAGTTTTCTTTGGTTTTATCTTGTTTGCAGTTTTTCCCCCCTAAATTTATTTATTTAATTTTGGCTGTGTTGGGTCTTCATTTCTGAATGAGGACTTTCTCCAATTGCAGCAAGAGGGGGCCACTCCTCATCGCGGTGCGTGGGCCTCTCACTATCGCGGCCTCTCTTGCTGCGGAGTACAGGCTCCAGACATGCAGCCTCAGTAGTTGTGGCTCACAGGCCCAGTTGCTCCACACCATGTGGGATCCTCCCAGACCAGGCAGGGCTCGAACCCGTGTCCCCTGCATTGGCAGGCAGACTCTGAACCACTGCACCACCAGGGAAGCCCTTGTTTGCAGTTTTTAAAGCTTCTTGAATATGCGGCTTGATTTCTTTCATCAGTATAGGAAAATTTCAGCAGTCTGTCTTCGAATATTGCTTCTGCCTCATGCTTTTCTCTTCTGTAACTCAAGGAATATGTGTGTTAAATCCTTTCACCATAAAGTAATTATACCAAAATAAAGATGTTAAAAAAATCTTTTGGGCTTCCCTGGTGGCACAGTGGTTGAGGGTCCGCCTGCCAATGCAGGGGACAGGGGTTCGTGCCTCGGTCCGGGAGGATCCCACATGCCGCGGAGCGGCTGGGCCCGTGAGCCATGGCCGCTGAGCCTGCGTGTTTTCACCATATCTCTTATATCTTCTATGCCCTCTCTATTTTTTAAACATCACTTTTGGTCTCTATTACATGCTGTATATTTTATTCTGACCCATCTTATACTTCAGCAAAATTCTCTTCTTATTATTAAATCATCAATTGAATCTAAACTTCAGTTATGACTTTTTTTAGCTTTAGGATTGTAATTTCCATTTAAAAATAGATTACAATTTTCTGGTGGAATTATTTATTATGTATTTATTTCAATACCTTAATCACAGTTTATTTGTGATCTGTCATATCATTGTAATAATTGGATCATCTGTGTGTCTTTTTTAATTCATTTTTTTCTCATGATTCTCTTTCTTGGTAAGCCTGATAATTTTGTATTGAGTTCTAGGTATTGTCCATAAGAAGCTGTAGTTGTTCTAGATGTAATTATATTCCTCTAGAAATGGATAAAGAACTTATAGATATCCGACAGATATGAGTTTAGAACATTTATGGAAAAGTTTGAATTGAGATAAATATTTTATCCCTTTTTCTTTTTTGTCTACTACAATGATGTCTGTCATTACAAATCTTCTGAACATTTTATTTTTCTCTCTCCTACTGACACTCAAGTTCTATTTTGTACTCTCATACAAAGTAAAGTTAGTGGAATAAAGATTCTGTACTTTATTTTAAACCCCTTTTCCTTCCTCCACTCCCCTTTCCTTGGTACATAAGAACCAGCTTATTGAATTTATTACTCTTTAGTTACCCTCCTTTCTTCTTTCTTACCCTAGATACTTGCTAATGGTATAAGAATCTTGCATCTCACCAAGTTTCCACTCACTTGACCCAGGATTTTTTTTTTTGGTGGGGGGGATTTTTTTTATTCAACAGAAAGTCACAAAAATTATAATCATCCTTGGGCTTCCCTGGTGGCGCAGTGGTTGAGAGTCTGCCTGCCGATTCAGGGGACACGGGTTTGTGCCCTGGTCTGGGAAGATCCCACATGCCACGGAGCAGCTAGGCCTGTGAGCCATGGCCGCTGAGCCTGCATGTCTGGAGTCTGTGCTCCGTAATGGGAGAGGCCACAACAGTGAGAGGCCCGCGTACTGCAAAAAAAAAAAAAAAAAAAAATTATATATATATATATATATATATATATATATATTATAATCATCCTCATCAGTTCACTCAGTCCCATGTAATTAATTTTTTTTTCATCTTGATCTTTTGTTAGCACTTTAATGAATTCATCAGTTTTCCATTAGAGTTCTGAAAATGCTTATTCATTCAGTTCAGCAGTACAGTCAGTTACCAGAAACCTGTACTTGTCAGAGTCTTTTCCATGAATTCCTTGAAGGTGAAACCCTTTTATAGGAACATTTTTGTGAAAGCATCAGAGTACACCTAGAACTGTCTGTAAATGACAAAAGACTTAAAAATAACCATGGTTAAAGATTTGATGAAAGTTCATAATAATGCAATCGACAAGGAAATTTAGTTATTTCTGAGATATACATTTTATTTTATTTTTATTTTAACATCTTTATTGGAGTATAACTGTTTTACAATGGTGTGTTAGTTTCTGCTTTGCAACAAAGTGAATCAGTTATACATATACATATGTGAGATATACATTTTAAAGTAATAACTAGAATTATGACGTATAACATTATACCAGAACATATAAGATTTTTAGAAATTTCATGTAATGTCTGAAACATTTATATTAACATATTTCCATACAAATAACCAAAAGAAAGTTTAGTATTAGTTTTTTGTTTGTTTGTTTATACTGCAGGTTCTTATTAGTCATCAATTTTATACACATCAGTGTATACATGTCAATCCCAATTGCCCAATTCAGCACACCACCATCCCCACCCCACTGTGGTTTTCCCCCTTTGGTGTCCATATGTTTGTTCTCTACATCTGTGTCTGAACTTCTGCCCTGAAAACTGGTTCATCTGTACCATTTTTCTAGGTTCCACATACATGCGTTAATATACGATATTTGTTTTTCTCTTTCTGACCTACTTCACTCTATATGACAGTCTCTAGATCCATCCACGTCTCAACAAATGACCCAATTTCGTTCCTTTTTATGGCTGAGTAATATTCCATTGTATATATGTACCACAACTTCTTTATCCATTCATCTGTCGATGGGCATTTAGGTGGCTTCCATGACCTGGCTATTGTAAATAGTGCTGCAGTGAACATTGGGGTGCATGCATCTTTTTGAATTATGGTTTTCTCTGGGTATATACCTAGTAGTGGGATTGCTGGATCATATGGTAATTCTATTTTTAGTTTTTTAAGGAACCTTCATACTGTTCTCCATAGTGATTGTATCAATTTACATTCCCACCAACAGTGCAAGAGGGTTCCCTTTTCTCCACACCCTCTCCAGCATTTGTTGTTTGTAGATTTTCTGATGATGCCCATTCTAACTGGTGTAAGGTGATACCTCATTGTAGTTTTGATTCACATTTCTCTAATAATTAGTGATGTTGAACAGATCTTCATGTGCTTTTTTTTCATGTGCTTTGTTTTTTCATTTGTATGGAAATGTCTACTTAGGTTTTCTGCCCATTTTTGGATTGGGTTGTTTGTTTCTTTAATATTGAGCTGCATGAGCTGTTTATATATTTTGGAGATTAATCCTTTGTCCATTGATTCATTTGTGAATATTTTCTCCCATTCTGAGGGTTGTCTTTTCATCTTGTTTATGGTTTCCTTTGCTGTGCAAAAGCTTTGAAGTTTCATTAGGTCCCATTTGTTTATTTTTGGTTTTATTTCCATTACTCTAGGAGGTGGATCAAAAAAGATCTTGCTGTGATTTTTGTCAAAGAGTGTTCCTCCTATGTTTTCCTCTAAGAGTTTTATAGTGTCCGGTCTTACATTTAGGTCTCAAATCCATTTTGAGTTTATTTTTGTGTATGGTGTTAGGGAGTGTTCTAATTTCATTCTTTTACATGTAGCTGTCCAGTTTTCCCAGCACCACTTATTGAAGAAACTGTCTTTTCTCCATTGTATATCCTTGCCTCCTTTGTCATAGATTAGTTGACCACAGGTGTGTGGATTTATCTCTGGGCTTTCTATCTTGTTCCATTGATCTATGTTTCTGTTTTTGTGCCAGTACCATATTGTCTTGATTACTGTAGCTTTGTAGAATTGTCTGAAGTCAGGGAGTCTGATTCCTCCCACTCCGTTTTTTTCCCTCAAGACTGCTTTGGCTATTCAGGGTCTTTTGTGTCCCCATAAAATTTTAAGATGATTTGTTCTAGTTCTGTAAAAAATGCCACTGGTAATTTGATAGGGATTGCATTGAATCCGTAGATTGCTTTGGGTAGTATAGTCATTTTCATAATATTGATTCTTCCAATCCAAGAACATGGTATATCTTGCCATCTGTTGGTATCACCTTTAATTTCTTTCACCAGTGTCTTATAGTTTTCTGCATACAGGTCTTTTGTTTCCCTAGATAGGTTTATTCCTAGGTATTTTATTCTTTTTGTTGCAGTAGTAAATGGGAGTGTTTCCATAATTTCTTTTTTCAGATTTTTCATCATTAGTGTATAGGAATGTGAGAGATTTCTGTGCATTAATTTTGTGTCTTGACCTAGGATTTTAAAACTGGATATGACCTAAAAGATTGTCATTTCTCTCAATTTAATGATGACTAAATTGTGGCCTGAAGACAAAAATTTGCTTGAGGCCACATGAATATTAATGTGAATGCATAGAATAGAAGCAAAAGTATTGAATTTAGCTCCATTGTCACTTTCCATTATTAAATGAGCTCATCTGGGAATAATGAAGACAATAGGATTGTGAGTAAAAGCTATGCTTAATTTAACTTACTTATTCCCTCAGAGGTACTTTAAAATTACTCTCAGATTTTCTCAAAATGACTATATAGTATAAACATTTTAGCACAATATTTTGTAGGGAGTTTGAACGATTATAAAAGTAATGTAAAGATATGTACCATATGCATACAGTGTGTGGTCATAGGATAAATTATTTTCCACATATAATTAATTTTTTTGTCAAATTTGATGCAAGTGGATAAACTGTTTATAAATCTTTAAAAGATTGCTTCAACTTCACTTGTTATGTCTCAACAGTGTGGTAGACCTATATAATTTTCTACACATAGCAGAGAAATATAGATTATTAAAATTTTATTCTGGAGTTTTGTAGGAAATGAAAGATATCTAGACTCCAATGCAAAATTAAAATTTCTCATGTACTATCTTCCTGAATGATTTCCAGTAAATTAAGGAGAGGCATCTCAAAATACTATCTGGTTTCCTTAATCAAAATTCATTGTCAGGAAAGGAGTCTTAGTTCTGCAGTGGGGCTTAAATATAACTGAAAAACTTCTAGAAACTATACAGTAATAAAGTAATCTATAATATTCGATTGAAAGAACGGTTTGGAAAAAGATTTAAACAATCTTCTCTACCTATGGAGTCCTCTATGGAATTACAACTAGAGAGTCTATACTTGTTGAAAAAGTAACCTCCAAAAAAAGAGTTGAGCAATGAAAGACAAATGAAGGTGATAATTTTAAAACACTATATAATCTAACAGATTTGAGGACAGCTCAAATGTCAAGAGTCTTGTTTTCTTCTGTATATATTTACATGAAAAAAATTACAAACTGAAAAAAGCATATGATACTATTGATGCCATTTTCTTCATTGAGTATATTTTTTATTTTTTATTTATTTTATTTTTTTAAAGTTTATTTATTTATTTATAGCTGTGTTGGGTCTTTGTTGCTGTGCACGGGCTTTCTCTAGTTGCGGCAAGCGGGGGTTACTCTTCATTGTGGTGTGCAGGCCTCTCATTGCAGTGGTTTCTCTCATTGTGGAACACGGGCTCTAGATGCGGGGGCTTCAGTAGTAGTGGCACACGGGCTTAGTTGCTCTGAGGCATGTGGAATCTTCCCAGACCAGGGCTTGAACCTGTGTCCCCTACATTGGCAGGTGGATTATTAACCACTGCACCACCAGGGAAGTCCGAGTATATTTTTTAAAGTTTTAAATATTTACTGAAAATATTCTGTAAATTACTATGCATGTATTGTTAATACCACACCATCAGTTGGATTTTAAGTACTTAATATTTACTTTTCTCAAAAGTAAATTTATTTATCATGGTTTTTTTAGGTTTACATCAATCATGGTTCCATAATAGAAGGTGAATCAACATTAACTGATGATATTTTCAACTCACATATTATCATTTTCTTTTTTATCGTTGTATATTAAAATATTTAAAAATTATCATTGTCAGTAACTGTTAGGTGAGTTGTCTTGAAAACTGATTACTGTTTAACTTCTTTAGTGTTTGGATGTTCTGAATGCCAAGGGGAAAGTCATGATAATAATGATAGTAAAAATCTTTCAAAAACTAAAGAGAATGATAAATATACTATTAAAGATTATATCAGAAACAAATTCAGTAACATTATCTTATGTCTTTACATTACTGTTTTGAATACTGAGAAGCAAATTAATTTCAATTGACTTTGTATTTTCTATTAATCTTATTTCTTTTAAATCTAAACTTCACCCCCATCCCACCCCCATGCTTCCCGGCTTGTGGGATCTTAGTTCTGCAAACAGGGATTGAACCCAGAGCCACAGCAGTGAAAGTTCCAAGTCCTAACCACTGGACTGTCAGGGAAGTCCCAAAGCTAGTCTTTATAGTACCATTTCCCCATATTTGTTTTATACATTGACGTAAAAATAATACTTCCCCTCATACCTATGACTTATACCAAAATTAAAGAAATGTATTTGGGGTTTATGCTTTACATGTAAAGCATCAAGTAATAGAATTATTGATCTCCTGGCCCCTATTGTATTCACAGGCAAGGAAGATTTTGTAATATTTAAGGAATTCTAGGCAGTATATACATAAGTAGAATATTAAATTTAAAAAAAATGTTGGCTGCATTGGGTCTTCATTGCTGTATGCGGGCTTTCTCTAGTTGCGGCAAGCGGGGGCTACACTTCGTTGCGGTGCGTGGGGTCCTCATTGCGGTGGCTTCTGTTGTTGCAGAGCACGGGCTCTAGGCGTGCGGGCTTCAGTATTTGTGGCACACGGGCTCAGTAGTTGTGGCTCATGGGCTCTAGAGCAGAGGCTCAGTAGTTGTGGTGCACGGGCTTAGTTGCTCCACGGCATGTGGGATCTTCCCGGACGAGGGCTCGAACCCGTGTCCTCTGCATTGGCAGGCGGATTCTTAACCACTGCGCCACCAGGGAAGCCCCTAAATATTTTTTAAGAGGAAAAATGGGTCCATTTTATATTGGCTGTATTTTTTAAGTGTAGTCCAAGTCCATACAGCAAATAAACTGGAGAATTAAAAAGAGATGAAAGGAAAAAAGCCACTCCACTTTTTTTTCACACTGCTGCTTAAGCTCAAAAGGTGAGCAAATACAAAATTATATCAAATTGGGAGTTAAGTTTCCAAAAGCTATATGGTAGTGCAATAGACATTTGAAAATTGCAACGGATTTGCGATGGTATATTCCCAGAGAAGAGGTGCGGGATCCCGGCGCTTGCTGCTCTCGCTTCTGCTCCTCGCAGCCTGGGAGGCCGGGAGCGGCCAGGTGCACTAGTCGGTCCCAGAGGAAGCCAAACACGGCACCTTCGTGGGCCGCATCGCCCAGGACCTGGGGCTGGAGCTGGCGGAGCTGGTGCCGCGCCTGTTCCGGGTGGCGTCCAAAGGCCGCGGGGACCTTCTGGAGGTAAATCTGCAGAATGGCATTTTGTTTGTGAATTCGCGGATCGACCGGGAGGAGCTGTGCGGGCGGAGCGCCGAGTGTAGCATCCACCTGGAGGTGATCGTGGACCGGCCGCTGCAGGTGTTCCATGTGGAGGTGGAGGTGGAGGTGAAGGACGTTACTGACAACCCCCCAAGGTTCTTGGGACAAGAACAAACACTATTTTAGAATCAAGAATAGCGGTTCTCGGTTTCCGCTAGAGGGCGCATCTGATATGGATATCGGAAGAAACGCAGAACTGAGATACGAGTTACAAACTAATGAATATTTTGACTTGGATGTTAAAACAAATGAAGAGGAAACAAACTTTTTAGAGCTAGTTATGAAGAAACCAGTAGGTAGGGAAGAAACGCAAGAACATCGTTTATTGCTGATTGCAATTGATGGAGGAAAACCTGTACTAACAGGTACAGTTCAGTTATTGATCAATGTATTGGATGCGAATGATGATGCCCCAGAATTTGATAAATCAATTTATAATGTCAGAATACTGGGAAATGCACCGAATGGGACATTAGTTATTAAACTGAATGCCTCACATGCAGATGAGGGCATTAATAAGGAAATAGTGTACCTCCTTAGTAATCTTGTTCTTGACAACGTAAAATCTAAATTTGCGATCAACCTAATAGTAGGGAAATAACAGTTCAGGGAAAGAAAACTGGATTATGAAGACTGTAATTTATATGAAATTAATATTGATGCCGTCGATAAAAGTCCATTCCCATTAACTGACACTGCAAAGTAATAGTGAAAATCCTGGATGAGAATGATAATACCCCAGAGATGGTCATAACCTCCCTATCTCTGCCTGTGCAAGAGGACGCCCCATGGGGCACTGTCATCGCCCTGATCAGTCTGTCAGACCATGACTCCGGTGCCAATGTGCCGGTGACTTGCACCCTGACGCCTCATGTCCCCTTCAAGCTGGTGTCCACCTTCAAGAATTACTATTCATTGGTTCTGGACAGTGCCTTGGACCGCGAGAGCGTGGCGAACTATGAGGTGGTGGTGGCAGCGCGGGATGCGGCCTCGCCTTCCCTGTCGGCAACAGCCAGCGTGTCCGTGGAGGTGGCCGACGTGAACGACAACGCGCCCGCGTTCGCACAGCCCGAGTACAGGGTGTTGGTGAAGGAGAACAACCCGCCCGGCTGCCACATCTTCACGGTGTCGGCGCGGGACGCGGACGCGCAGGAGAACGCGCTGGTGTCCTACTCGCTGGTGGAGCGGCGGGTGGGCGAGCGAGCGCTGTCGAGCTACGTGTCGGTGCACGCGGAGAGCGGCAAGGTGTACGCGCTGCAGCCGCTGGACCACGAGGAGCTGGAGCTGCTGCAGTTCCAGGTGAGCGCGCGCGACGCGGGCGTGCCGCCTCTGGGCAGCAACGTGACGCTGCAGGTGTTCGTGCAGGACGAGAACGACAACGCGCCCGCGCTGCTGCCTCCCGGGCCGGGTGGCAGCGGGGCGGGCGCGCTGAGCCAGCTGGTGGCGCGGTCGGTGGGCGCGGGCCACGTGGTGGCGAAGGTGCGCGCGGTGGACGCGGACTCGGGCTACAACGCGTGGCTGTCGTACGAGCGACAGCACGACGCGCGCCCTGGACGAGGCGGACGCGCCGCGCCAGCGCCTACTGGTGCTGGTGAAGGACCACGGCGAGCCGGCTCTGACGGCCACGGCCACCGTGCTGCTGTCGCTGGAGGACAGCGGCCAGGCGCCCAAGGCCTCTTCGCGGGCGTCGACGGGCGCCGCTGGCGCGAAGGCCGCTCTGGTGGATGTGAACGTGTACCTGATCATCGCCATCTGCGCGGTGTCCAGCCTGTTGGTGCTCACGCTGCTGCTGTACACGGCGCTGCGGTGCTCGGCGCCGCCCAGCGAGGGCGCGTGCGGGCCCGGGAAGCCCACGCTGGTGTGCTCCAGCGCGGTGGGGAGCTGGTCTTACTCGCAGCAGAGGCGGCAGAGGGTGTGCTCTTGGGGAGGGACCGCCCAAGGCTGGTGTCATGGCCTTCAGCCCCAGCCTGCCTCAGGGTCCCATCTCTATAGACACCGTGAGTCTCAAAAATCTAACAGCAATTTTTCGTCATGTCTTTAATACGAAATATTTAATATTATCCTCTATCTTCTCTTTATTTTAAATTATGGCTTTATAAGTTATTGTTGTATCGTTTTAGACAAATTCTCTTGGTACTAATTCATTTACTTATAGTTATGCTTAAAATTTACTTTGTTGGAGAAAATTGTTTTGCACTATAGTGTTTATTTCAGTAACAATCCCCTTTTTATAAGGTTTTAAAGGTTTGAGTTAATGGACTAGTTTTCTGTGGACCATAGAAACCATTTGCAGACTAAAATATTTAGATGAACGTTTCAATTTTCAAATTTTAGTGTTGTAGTAAGATACTTGTAAGATACATACTTGGCATTTTTATTTATTGTCAAAGCCCCATGTTGTAACTACATAGAAATATTGAACATCATCATGTCAATTTGCCTATTTTGTTCTCCATAGACTATCCATTATTTGAGTATTTTTATTACACATATTGAATTAATTTTTTCAGTAATATTTGTTCATTGAATGAGTCTTTCAAGTCTGTTTAAATGGTTGGCCTTGGCATACTAATGGTGAATTTGATATTTATAATTAAAATTTTTTAGCTCTAGTGGCTTCATTTTATTCATTTTTGAATACAAAATACATTTACATGATTTAAAGTGTTTTAAAATGTTTCCATTACACCTCCAATATCACAAGCCACTTAATATACTGGCTGAATATTTCAAATTTTCCAATTTCTTGTCTATTCTTCTAGAGAATTTTTCATATACTAATAAACTCCCCTCTCCCATTTTAAGACATAATATTTGTATTGATTTTCCTTCCCCCCTTCATTTATATAATTTGTCTATCATGACATATTACTTAAAGAGATTTTTCATTTTTTTTCCAGCCCATGTTGTCCCATTTTGCAGATGTCATAATTCCCCCCCCAACATCAACATTTAGTGGAACAATGATTAGTTTTTCTCTGTCTTACTTTTTCTTTTCCAATTCACAAATTATTATATTGGTGAGAAATAATCGTGAATTCTCACAGTTGGGAAAATCTTAACATTTTTGAGTTAGAAAACATTTGTATTTATTGTTGCCTTTTGTTTTTAGATTTAAAAAACTGTACTATGATATAACCCCCCCCAAGTTTATTGTTTACCAATACCATTTTTACAACAAAGACGTACATTTTATCTACTATAGGCAAGAGTGCTCTCCATCTCAAATACAGAGAACTGTTTTTCTACACTTCTTGAAAAAACAATATGGGTTTAGCCAGGAATAAATATTCCACATTTCATATGACAAAATGTCAATTCCCCTTTTTATTGCTTTCCTATTTCTTGCATTCTCACATGTATTTAACTTTATAAGTACACTTGTATCATACTATTTAAACATTTCTAATACCTCATTACTTTGGGGGAGTCCCATTCTCACCACTGTGTAAATTTGTAGTTCAGTTGTCAGCTTTTTAAAAATCAAGTTTAAAAAATCAAGTTAATTTAGTTTTGAAATATAAACTCTTTATTTATAACTGAGAATTTTCTTTGCTGGGGGAGGAAGATGTTCATAGATTGACTAAACTTTTTTTCTCACACAATCTTCTCCCTTGACTATATGAACTATTTGAGTAAATAAATAAACAAAAATATAAGATGTTTCTTATGAGGAGACCAGTATTTTCCTTTTCCAATGAAAAGGAAATTGAATATATGTTTTTAGTAACATTGTATAATTTTCTACTTGGAGCCAATAAATAGAATTATTGCATCTGTTCCAGTTAATTGGACTGTATTATCAACCTTCTGGAAATTGCTGGGAACTTCAATAGAAAGACAGATTTGATACTTTAATTAACTAATTTAAAAGTTGATATTCAAAGAGATTCTTCACTTAGGGCAGGAATTTATGAAATTCTTTAACCGCTATAGAAAACCTTCAACTAACAAGACTGTAGGCCAATATATCTTTTGTCAAGGCTTTTCTTCCTGTAAACAAAGGAACCTTTTATTTGGGGGCTTATTATTGGTTGTCAAATAAACTCTGTTTACTCAAAATAAGTGTAATAGAAAGCGATAAGGACTACTACTTATCAGGATAGATCTAGGTTAGTTATTTTAAGATGTTGTTATGTAAGTTATGTAAAATGTTCTCATGTTGGGGGGTACTTTGTATTACAGTTGTCTGTGAGGATTTACAAGTATATCAGAATTATGGAGAAGGGTGAGTGTTGGCAAGTGTACGTTTGAAAATTCTTTTAAATAACTTTCATTGTCTCCTTTTGAGAAAGAGTTTAATTACCTACAGTTGATGACATTAAGGATGAATTCATGGTAATATGATATTTTGGCATGACTTTGATATGAGTGGAGCATTTTTACAGGTAAAGATGGAAGTAATTTAAAAAAAATTGAACAAAGGTGTATTGCGAAAGAAGGAAAGCAAGTGATCTATGTTGTCTGCAAAGTAGAATTAATATTGGAGAGTAGTTGAAAATAACACTGGAAATGTTGGCTTGTGATCATATCTCAGGTCACATAGAAGTGATTCTAACATCTTGGAATTTGTTTAGTGCAATCCAATAAAAGCTGTACCCATGAAGATAAATATGGTGGTATGTGGCCACCATATTTATCTTCATGGGTACAGCTTTTACTGGATTGCACTAAACAAATAAATGGACTATAGGCCAACTTTGAATAGGGCAGGTAAGGGAGATGGAGTAATAAAAAATTGATATAGGTGACACGTAGAATGTTCATTCCATTAAATAAAAGGTGAATTTAAGGGTTTGAATTTGGGGGTATTAATGATTTATCTTCACAATCTTTAAATTGTAATCAAATTATTTTCTAGGAGTCATCAGCATGTATGGCTAAAAATGACAATTATAACCATTGAAAAGTGGGAGGAAGATGTGAGCTTGGGAATACCTTCAATAGAAGTCTTTTCTGAAATGCTGGAAGTGGATGAGAACACAAATAGAAGCATATAAGAGGCTGAGGTAGAAAGGAAAGGATAAAGTCATTTAGGAGCAGCAGAAGTATGCAAAGGAAAATGTTTTGAGGGGGAGGACTAATATAAGCTGCAGAGAAATTAAGAAATGTAAAGAATATGTGCTAAAATTTTCAGCCTCCATTATTAAATTAAAAAACATTATTAGGAGTCGTTGATGTTCACGGAGCAAAGAAAGAATGGACTTTGATAATCTGTAAGGTTTTTAAAATTTGGGTAAAATTTGCTAATTTAAAATTACACTCTTTTCTCAAAATATAATAGTATATCCTGTGACAGAAATACATGCACATGTTTCTTCTCTATACAGATATGTAGGATAGTTTTCACTTCTAATTCCCAAGCCTGGTTCATATCACACTTAAGCTTTCTAAAATGGTTGATACAGTTTTTACATTATTGGGAGGAAAGTTGTTTCACTATGAGTATTTTAAACCCTTACCCTACTCTAAACTAATAAAAGAAAACAGACGAGATAAACTGACCCTGCAAATTACAAACATGAGGAGATTTACTATTAAAATAAGGAAAAAGATATATATGTAATATAAATATCTATCTAATTTCAAGAACTATAGCGTAGCTTCGTTGTGAATTCATTTCTTACCCTTTCGAGCCGCATGATGTCGCTGTCTACCGTGAAGTTACACTAGCTGTTTTTCAAGTCCATTGCTCCCATTACTGCATCCTTCCACGAGTGTTGAATGATGGCACGCGCAGAAGAACTGAATTAACAGACTCGGGATCATACAATATTTCATCTTAATGCCTAGACAAGATTTCCTCATGGAACTAAACCAGCAAGTATTTGAAATGCTTATTACACCTGAAGGCCGACTGAGATCCCGGTGTTTGCTACTCTCGCTGCTGCTCCTCGCAGCCTGGGAGGCCGGGAGCGGCCAGGTCCACTACTCGGTTCCGGAGGAGGCCAAACACGGCACCTTCGTGGGCCGCATCGCCCAGGACCTGGGGCTGGAGCTGGCGGAGCTGGTGCCGCGCCTGTTCCGGGTGGCGTCCAAAGGCCGCGGGGACCTTCTGGAGGTAAATCTGCAGAATGGCATTTTGTTTGTGAATTCGCGGATCGACCGGGAGGAGCTGTGCGGGCGGAGCGCCGAGTGTAGCATCCACCTGGAGGTGATCGTAGACCGGCCGCTGCAGGTGTTCTACGTGGAGGTGGAGGTGAAGGACATTAACGACAACCCGCCTGTGTTCCCCGTAAAGGAACAAAGAGTGTTGATTTACGAATCTAGGCTGCCAGATTCGTTGTTTCCACTAGAGGGCGCGTCGGATGCAGATGTGGGCTCAAATTCTGTCTTAACCTACACGCTCAGTTCCAACGAAAACTTCGCGTTAGATGTGAAAACAAACAGTGATGACAATACACAAATTGGGCTCGTGTTAAGGAAATCGTTGGACAGAGAGGAAGTTCCTGAACATAACTTATTCCTCATGGCCTCTGACCAAGGCAAACCTGAGCTCACTGCCACTGTTCAGCTGCTGGTCACCGTACTGGATGTGAATGACAATGCTCCCAGTTTTGAACAGTCTGAGTATGAAGCAAAAATATTTGAAAACTCAGATAACGGAACAATAGTTATGAGACTGAATGCTTCTGATAGGGATGAAGGAGCGAATGGGGAGTTTTCATACTCTTTTAATAGTCTTGTTCCACCCATGGTTAGTAACCAGTTTAGAATAGATCCAAATACTGGAGAAATAGTAATTCAAGGGAATATAGATTTTGAAAATATAAAGTTATACAAAATCCGTATTGATGCGACAGACAAAGGCCACCCTCCCATGGCTGGTCATTGCACCATCTTGGTGAAAGTTTTGGATAAAAATGATAATGTCCCTCAGATTGCACTGACTTCCTTATCCTTGCCTGTCCGAGAGGACGCTCATTTCGGCACTGTCATTGCCCTAATTAGCGTGTCCGATCTCGATTCAGGTGCCAACGGGCAGGTGACCTGCTCTCTGATGCCCCATGTTCCCTTCAAACTGGTGTCCACCTTCAAGAATTACTATTCATTGGTTCTGGACAGCGCCTTGGACCGCGAGAGTGTGTCGAACTATGAGGTGGTGGTGACCGCGAGGGACGCGGGCTCGCCTTCGCTGTCGGCCACAGCCAGCGTGTCCGTGGAGGTGGCCGACGTGAACGACAACGCGCCCGCGTTCGCACAGCCCGAGTACACGGTGTTGGTGAAGGAGAACAACCCGCCCGGCTGCCACATCTTCACGGTGTCGGCGCGGGACGCGGACGCGCAGGAGAACGCGCTGGTGTCCTACTCTCTGGTGGAGCGGCGGGTGGGCGAGCGAGCGCTGTCGAGCTACGTGTCGGTGCACGCGGAGAGCGGCAAGGTGTACGCGCTGCAGCCGCTGGACCACGAGGAGCTGGAGCTGCTGCAGTTCCAGGTGAGCGCGCGCGACGCGGGCGTGCCGCCTCTGGGCAGCAACGTGACGCTGCAGGTGTTCGTGCTGGACGAGAACGACAACGCGCCCGCGCTGCTGCCGCCCGGGCCGGGTGGCAGCGGGGCGGGCGCGCTGAGCCAGCTGGTGGCGCGGTCGGTGGGCGCGGGCCACGTGGTGGCGAAGGTGCGCGCGGTGGACGCGGACTCGGGCTACAACGCGTGGCTGTCGTACGAGCTGCAGCCGGCGGCGGGTGGCGCGCGCAGCCCGTTCCGCGTGGGGCTGTACACGGCCGAGATCAGCACGACGCGCGCCCTGGACGAGGCGGACGCGCCGCGCCAGCGCCTGCTGGTGCTGGTGAAGGACCACGGCGAGCCGGCTCTGACGGCCACAGCCACCGTGCTGCTGTCGCTGGAGGACAGCGGCCAGGCGCCCAAGGCCTCTTCGCGGGCGTCGACGGGCGCCGCTGGCGCGGAGGCCGCTCTGGTGGATGTGAACGTGTACCTGATCATCGCCATCTGCGCGGTGTCCAGCCTGTTGGTGCTCACGCTGCTGCTGTACACGGCGCTGCGGTGCTCGGCGCCGCCCAGCGAGGGCGCGTGCGGGCCCGGGAAGCCCACGCTGGTGTGCTCCAGCGCGGTGGGGAGCTGGTCTTACTCGCAGCAGAGGCGGCAGAGGGTGTGCTCTGGGGAGGGGCCGCCCAGGACCGACCTCATGGCCTTCAGCCCCAGCCTTCCAGCTTGTCCAGTAGTGGTGGATATGGGCGAGCTTCAGGATTTAAATGATGATCGTCTTTTCAAAGTAAGTCTGAAGTTTCATAGATACCAGTTGATATTTATTTTGAAATGTTATAATTGTTTTTCTTAGGTTTATATTTACACTCTCCTATTTTTGAAAAATCTGAAAAATTTTACATTATATATGTCTTTTCCTTTTTGTTAATTATTATGATCTCTGTGGTGTATTAATGTTGACTTAAACTGGAATCAGACGTTATTAATATCATTCTACACCTCAAGATTTTTGTCTTGAACCTCAAAATTTCATTGGATACATTCATTTGTGATGCATTTAATTTTTTTTTTTTTGGTGGTATTTTTTGTGGTACGCGGGCCTCTCACTGTCGTGGCCTCTCCCGTTGTGGAGCACAGGCT
Source organism: Kogia breviceps (assembly GCF_026419965.1). NCBI lineage: Eukaryota > Metazoa > Chordata > Mammalia > Artiodactyla > Physeteridae > Kogia > Kogia breviceps. The sequence goes on from NC_081313.1 coordinate 117,743,899, forward strand.
TCGGACGCGCAGGCCCAGCGGCCACGGCTCACGGGTCCAGCCGCTCCACGGCATGTGGGATCTTCCCGGACCGGGGCACGAACCCGTATCCCCTGCATCGGCAGGCGGACTCTCAACCACTGCGCCACCAGGGAAGCCCTTGTGATGCATTTAAAAATTTGCATTGGTAGTATTTTTTTTCTTATTAATATTGTAGAGCTTTCATTACTTTCCATTTGAACTTCAGGAGGGTTATTTCACAGTTACTCATTTTTTTATAATATATTGACATTTCAGTGTCACTTTATTACACTTTTATCCTTTCAGCATCCTTCTTCCTTCCTTTCTTTCCTTCTTCCTTTTTTTTTTTTTTTTTTTTTTTTTGCGGTACGCGGGCCTCTCACTGTTGTGGCCCCTCCCATTGCGGAGCACAGGCTCCGGATGCGCAGGCTCAGCAGCCATGGCTCACGGGCCCAGCCGCTCCCCAGCATGTGGGATCTTCCCGGACCGGGGCACGAACCCGTGTCCCCTGAATCAGCAGGCGGACTCGCAACCACTGCGCCACCAGGGAAGCCCTCTTCCTTTTTTTTTTAATGCTTCCGTTTAGCCAACACTTTCAAGTTATCCACTTTGTTTAAGGACCCTGTTCATCATATCTTAATCTAGATTCCTTTTGGGGTCTGGTGATTCGAAGAGTCCAAGAATCTGTAGTGCTCATTTACTGTTGGCCTTTTAAACCATTTAGAGACAAAGTACATAGTATTAGTTATCAGACTGAATACTTCCGATTGGGTTGAAGAAGTGAATGGGGAAATTTCACACTCTTACAACTACCATGTGACACCCGTGGTTATTGCTCAGCTTATCAGGGGTTCAAATATCAGATAAATAGTAATTCAACAGAATGTGAACTTTGACCAAGTACATTCATGTAAAATCTGCATTGAACTCTCAAACACTGCAAATCACTTATTTATGTTTGAGTTTTATTTGGTGGGTTCCTTTTCATAGAACTATTTCTTCTAATTTAATACTTTCATTATTCACTCTGTATTATGATTTAAAGTCTTCACTGTTTCTTTACATGCAGGAAGCAGAGAATAGTGTTAATTGTTGTGAGTTTTGAAGCCATCCTTCCTTGCCTAAATTCCCCCCTACCAATTTTGTTCTGTGCAGCCTTGCTTAACCTCTCATTTTTCAGTTTTCCACCTGTAAAGCTGGGATGATAAATAGTAATACCTATCATAGGTAATTGCTGAAGTACTTAGTAAGTTGATAGTTATAAAGTGCTTATGATAGTATTAGCTAAATAGTAAGAGCTTGATAAAATTTGGCTATTAACATTCTGAAGAGGAATAGGAAAATCTAAAATGTCAGAAGATCATCATTATGGCTTCTTTATTATTTTTATTTTATGTAAAGGCTATTCATGGCCTCCCTGTAAATAATTAAGTTAAGATGTATTTTAATTAATCCAAGATGTCTCTAACATTTTGAATGCCACTGCAAAAAATTTTGATCCATTTTTCTACGTTGAAAATGGAATTAAGACTTTGGCAGTGGAAAAGCATTTGGGATTTAAAAAATACATTTAAGCTGCTGAGCCTTTGGTGCTTTGCTGAAGGTGATTTTAACTTTTTGTGTTGTCCGTGTTTTCCTAGGAAGTATTAGACTACCTTAAACTGGAATGGCATATGTTCCCACATTTAAAAGTTGTCCAGGGTCCATCAGAGGACTGAACTGGCGTTTGTGCTCCTCAATGTGTTCATTTTCAATTTTTGAAATGGTGGAAACCATTGGTGGTGTTTCTGATTTTTAAAAATAAGCAAGCACACAATTGTTTTGTTTTGTATTTTTTGGTGGCGTTGGGTCTTCGTTGCTGCACGCAGGATTTCTCTAATTGAGGCAAACGGGGGCTACTCTTCATTGCAGCGCGCGGGCTTCTCACTGTGGTGGCTTCTCTTGTTGCGGAGCACAGGCTCTAGGCGCACGGGCTTCAGTAGTTGTGGTGCACAGGCTTAGTTGCTCCGCGACATGTGGGATCTTCCTGGACCAGGGCTTGAACCCATGTACACTGCATTGGCAGGCAGATTCTTAACCACTGCGCCACCAGGGAAACCCCACACAATAGTTTTTAAACACATACTTAAAAGTGACAAATAGACTATTGTTGTATAATCAATAGTGTCACTTGTATAAATAGTGATATCTAACAACCATAAAAATAGTATACTTTCTTAGGAAATAGAGAAGAACCATAGGCATCACTCTTGAGTAAACATTTTAAAAATATTCTAGGAGGGTCTCTATGAACATGATGCTGTGTCAAGAATGATTGAATTAAAAAGACCCAACCCCTGGCTTCAAGAAGTTGATAGAAAAATAGAGATATCTGTCATACATAAATATAACCATCTTAGAGGCAGAATCTTATAAGAGATACAAGAGATGTAAATCACTGTGATTGGATTGAACAGAAATATCTGCCTATTTCCCTTGTTGAAGGAGTCCTTCAAGAGTTATGACATTTTAGTGGTTTTTAAATGGAAAAGTTTCCTTTGGGAGAATATTGAGTATAACCGGTATTCTTGGCAACAGAGGAACTTAAGTAAAGTACACAGAAAATCCAAAATGTGCCTGGACACAGGGAATAGTCTGTTTTGGTTAAAACATATAGTTCCCATAAGAAAGAGTATGAGATAAATCAGGAAAAGTAATATGAGAAAAATCTCTTGGGTAATTTGAGTACTTGACTAAGGAATTTTGACTCACCTCTAACATCATTTGAAAGCTATCAAAAAGAGTGAATCCATAGGAATAAAAGCTGTTTTTCAGGAAGATGACTGCCAGGATTAAGAGAAGGATAAATGGAGTTGTGACAAGATGATGCAATAAGAAGCTATTGCAATAATTCAGGATAGCAGCATTATTTAAACTCATTTAGGCAGATATTAAACTTGGAAAGCCTTAGCATACAGATGTTAATTATTTTATTTGCAGTTGGGATAATGGATGTGAAACATTCAAAAAAACTTGCTCTGTTAAGTAGAACTAAAAAGGATAAAACACCCCAAGCTTGATTAAAGGACTGCTTTAAGTATGACAGATGGGTACCAACATTTAGCTGATGAAATAAACATATATTATAAAATAAATAATCTAAATCATGTTGGAGATTGTAAAAACAGGTGGATATTCATAAAACATGAGGCTTAGAAAGGAAAAAAGATATGAGAAACATGAAATCCTGAAACAGAACATGTAAATTCTGATGAAAAGAGAAATTCAGAATACTTCGTCCTTGCAAAATGCACTTAATACAAATTCTTCCTTTTCAAAGATACCCCAAACGTTCCCTTATTGTACTTTCTTAAGAAAAGTATATGAATTAGTTGCTAATATTTCTTGCTTCCTAACAACAACCTTTCTAAGTTTTTCTTCCACTAGATTCTTGAGATCCTGGGTCCCTAGAGAGACCAGGAGTTTTCTTAACAGAAATCTAAGAAAAAGGAGCTTCCTGGACTCTGAACAGAGGATTTTAAAACTTAGGGTTGCTAACGTAATTCAATTTGTCACTTGGATTTTTATCTTTTATTTTAAAACTTTGTGGAAAAACATATTTTCAAGCCATGAGAACTACACTTATGGTCACACTAAACATCCAGAAGTTAAATCTCCTAAGAATGCCTTCAGCAAGCATGAGAAATGTTGTCCTACACTTTAACAAATATTTTTAGAAATTCAGAGATTGAAATAAAACTTTGCACCTTATTAATATAAAGTTGATTTTTGTAATTCGTACTTACTTTTTGGGCCACATGATGTCGCTCTTTACCATGAAATTCTCTTAATTCAAGACAAAACTAAGTCATCCCTTTTCACATCGGAAAGAGTCTCCACTCTGTTTCAGTACCCGGAGGTTGAACAACGGCGAACCTATCAGGATAATAAAGAAGGGATAAGAAGATTCCTCTAAGTTTTGCGACAACTTACGCAGTTTCTAATAAAATACCAATAATTTGATATGTACTCAAATCTAGGCGACTCGGGGAACCGGCATCTACTGCTATTTTTTATAATTCTCGCAGCCTGGGAGACTGGGAGCGGCCAGGTCCACTACTGGGTCCCGGAGGAGGCCAAACACGGCACCTTCGTGGGCCGCATCGCCCAGGACCTGGGGCTGGAGCTGACGGAGCTGGTGCCGCGCCTGTTCCGGGTGGCGTCCAAAGGCCGCGGGGACCTTCTGGAGGTAAATCTGCAGAATGGCATTTTGTTTGTGAATTCGCGGATCGACCGGGAGGAGCTGTGCGGGCGGAGCGCCGAGTGCAGCATCCACCTGGAGGTGATCGTGGACCGGCCGCTGCAGGTGTTCCACGTGGAGGTGGAGGTGAAGGACATTAACGACAATCCTCCTGTGTTCCCGGGAACACAAAGGAATCTGTTTATCGCGGAATCCAGGCCGCTTGACTCTCGGTTTCCACTAGAGGGCGCCTCCGATGCAGATATCGGGGAGAATGCTCTGTTGACTTACAGGCTGAGCTCCAATGAGTATTTCTCTCTGGACGTACCAACCACCGACCAACAGGTAAAGCCTCTGGGACTTGTATTACGAAAACCTTTAGACAGGGAAGAATCTCCGGAACTTCATTTAGTGCTCACGGCCACTGACAGAGGCAAACCTGAGCTGACTGGCACAGTTCAATTACTCGTCAAAGTGCTGGACGCCAATGACAACGCCCCAGCTTTCGACAGGACACTCTATGCGGTGAAATTACCAGAAAACGTTCCCAATGCAACGTTCGTAATTAAACTCAATGCCTCAGATTTAGACGAAGGCTTGAATGGGGATATTATTTACTCATTTTCTAGTGACGTTTCTCCAGATATAAAATTTAAGTTCTACATAGACCCTCTAAATGGGAAGATTATAGCAATAGGACATATAGATTTTGAAGAACGTAAAGCCTACAAAATTCCAGTAGAGGCTATCGATAAAGGCTTCCCACCCCTGGCTGGTCATTGTACAGTTCTTGTGGAAGTTTTGGATGCTAATGACAATGCTCCAGAGCTGACGGTCACTTCCCTGTCGCTTCCTCTCTCAGAAGATGCTCAACCCGGCACAGTTATCATCTTGATTAATGTGTCTGACCAAGATTCTGGTGCCAATGGGCAGGTAACCTGCTCATTAACACCCCAAGTCCCCTTCAAACTGGTGTCCACCTTCAAGAATTACTATTCGCTGGTTCTGGACAGCGTCCTGGACCGCGAGAGCGTGGCGAACTATGAGGTGGTGGTGACAGCGCGGGATGCGGGCTCGCCTTCGCTGTCGACCACAGCCAGCGTGTCCGTGGAGGTGGCCGACGTGAACGACAACGCGCCCGCGTTCGCACAGCCCGAGTACACGGTGTTGGTGAAGGAGAACAACCCGCCCGGCTGCCACATCTTCACGGTGTCGGCGCGGGACGCGGACGCGCAGGAGAACGCGCTGGTGTCCTACTCGCTGGTGGAGCGGCGGGTGGGCGAGCGAGCGCTGTCGAGCTACGTGTCGGTGCACGCGGAGAGCGGCAAGGTGTACGCGCTGCAGCCGCTGGACCACGAGGAGCTGGAGCTGCTGCAGTTCCAGGTGAGCGCGCGCGACGCGGGCGTGCCGCCTCTGGGCAGCAACGTGACGCTGCAGGTGTTCGTGCAGGACGAGAACGACAACGCGCCCGCGCTGCTGCTGCCCGGGCCGGGTGGCAGCGGGGCGGGCGCGCTGAGCCAGCTGGTGGCGCGGTCGGTGGGCGCGGGCCACGTGGTGGCGAAGGTGCGCGCGGTGGACGCGGACTCGGGCTACAACGCGTGGCTGTCGTACGAGCTGCAGCCGGCGGCGGGTGGCGCGCGCAGCCCGTTCCGCGTGGGGCTGTACACGGGCGAGATCAGCACGACGCGCGCCCTGGACGAGGCGGACGCGCCGCGCCAGCGCCTACTGGTGCTGGTGAAGGACCACGGCGAGCCGGCGCTGACGGCCACGGCCACCGTGCTGCTGTCGCTGGAGGACAGCGGCCAGGCGCCCAAGGCCTCTTCGCGGGCGTCGACGGGCGCCGCTGGCGCGGAGGCCGCTCTGGTGGATGTGAACGTGTACCTGATCATCGCCATCTGCGCGGTGTCCAGCCTGTTGGTGCTCACGCTGCTGCTGTACACGGCGCTGCGGTGCTCGGCGCCGCCCAGCGAGGGCGCGTGCGGGCCCGGGAAGCCCACGCTGGTGTGCTCCAGCGCGGTGGGGAGCTGGTCTTACTCGCAGCAGAGGCGGCAGAGGGTGTGCTCTGGGGAGGGGCCGCCCAAGACAGACCTCATGGCCTTCAGCCCCAGCCTGCCTCCTTTCCCAGGTTCAGAGAACGCGGGCAAACTGCAAGATGTTGATCATTACACGGAGGTAGGTCCATTTATACTGATATTAAAATATTTAAGACGAAATTTTATAATTTTATAATATTTCATATTTATTTTTCTTTCTATAATACATAGCACGTTTTCACACTTCAGTATTCAAACGTTACTGTGGTTTAAAAATATTTAAAATTAATCATTTTTTCCCCCAGATTTATTGCGATATATTTGGTGAATAACATTGAGTATGTTTAAGGTATAAAACGTGATGATTTGATACACGTGTATATGGCGAACTTAATCGCTGTTTCTCAGTGCCATCAGACATTAACCATTCTCCTTGTGTTGGGTTTCTAATCAAATTCAAATTTTTCTTGGATAAATTTCTTCTTACTGAATACGATTTTATTCTTTGTAATACCTAACTTTCTGAACCCTAACAACACCCAGTTTATATACATTCCTCCAAATAGTATTTATTTTTCATTGTATGTAGTTTTAACCTTACTTCATATACTATGTTTTGATAATATTTACATATTTTCTGGCGATTACTTTTACTTTAAGATCAGAGCCCATCCATTTTATTTTCTTCTCTCTCTTAGGGTCTGTTACATAGGTATACAGAAACAGATATTACTATATATACTACATGTATATAGTGTTTATTGGTATTTTAAGCAGTTTAGTAATAAAGTACAGAATAATAATTTATCTTCAAAATTTGCATGTTTTCATTTTCTGACCAAATTTATTATAGACCAGATAAAAATAAAATCAAAAGTGAACAAATATTTAATATTCCTTTCAACAGAATATCAAATAGAACATTGTACTATTTCAAGATATGTGCTTTATTATCAGATACTTTTTTACAGTCATGTCAATAACTTAACATTTTTGGATTATCTATGTATAGTAACTCATTTCTTTTAATCTGATAAAAATCTTCTTACCTGTAATGATTAATATTGAGGAAAATACTATCAGCCCTTTGTAGATGAGTTGGAATATTATGGAAAAATATTTCACATTTAAACATATTTTATATATGATTTAGAAAAATAATTTGATTAGAAAAACTATTAATTCCATTCTTGCTGTTCAAATGATTAATTTATAAATCTTTATTACACAGAATATGCAGGATAAGGACTCATTAATTCAAGTTAACATTTTTAGTTTTGTTCAGTAAAACTTTGAGAGTCCAAGAAAGTTTATTATTATTTTTTTAATTTTTCATTTTTTTTCTTGTCTTTTAAAAATCTTTGCTTCTTGTAGCTGTTTGACCTGCCTTGATGTTAGTTGATCATATATTTTGAGCATATTCCTTTGGAGAGAATGGTGGAACTTAATGGAATGGAATGAATGGTTTCTGGAACACTCAATTCTTGATTTTTTATTAGTATATTTCTTAATTTCTTTAAGATTTATGACCAGCAATGTACGACATTTTATCTCCTTTGCTCACCTGAAAAGGTAACCTGAAGTAGGTAACCTGTAGGTACCTACAGGTACCTGAAACCAGTATTATTTTGTGGCTTATTTTATATTTCTCACAATACCTTCAGTGCCTAAATTTTATTTGGCTATTAAAAGCACATTACATGAAAGAAATAATTTTAATTTTAGTCCTTAACTTTAATGGCTGTGTATTTTAAAAATATGCTTATCTTTACTGTACTGTTTGAATCAAATGTGGAGTTTCTTCCTTGTGAAAGTGATGGTACACTTAGATTTTCTATTCTGTCTATGCCTACCTGATTCTTGGATATAACTTTAATTACTCAATTCTCCTAAATGTTTAATTGGTTTTTAAAAATTCCTTAATTAGAAACAAGACACTTTCCATCACCTACCATTTATTTGACAACTCTCATCATTTTGATAATTTTAGTTCTGTGTTTCTACAACTCTCTAATTGATATTCGAATTTTATTTTAGGGGTGTGCTTATCACAAAGATGGAGTCAAAATCTTATCTGTATTTTAATACTTTGCACTCTTCTATCTATGTTAATGGTTTTATTTGTTTATTTTTAACTTTTTATTTTATATGGGAGTATATAGTTGATTAACAATTTTGTATTAGTTTCAGGTGAATGGTAATGATTTTAGCTATTAAATATTTCCTAAATTGAAAGGTACCAGAGCTCAGTTATTAAATACTGTGGATTCTGGAGCTTCCTGGATTAAAACTCCACCTCTGCCAGTTTTTGTTCATGTAGCCTTTGATAAAGCATTTGTTATTTCAATTCCTTGCTTTCACATTCTATGCATGATATGAATTCTATTGCATAGAATTTTTGTATCAAGTAAGTTAATATTTATAAAGTTGCTTATAAAACGTCTGTCAAATACTATGTGCATAACAAAATTTAGTTATTATTCAAAAGAGTTCAAGGAGTTAATAACTGGAAAAAGAAAAACTAAAATGTTAGAAAGTCATTATGCCCTTCTATATTACTCTTATTTTATGTAAAAGTTATCTTGGGGCTTCCCTGGTGGCGCAGTGGTTGAGAGTCCGCCTGCAGAGGCAGGGGACATGGGTTCGTGCCCCAGTCCGGGAAGATCCCACATGCCGCGGAGCAGCTGGGCCCGTGAGCCATGGCCGCTGAGCCTGCGCGTCCGGAGCCTGTGCTGCGCAATGGGAGAGGCCACAGCAGTGAGAGGCCCGCGTACCGAAAAAAAAAAAAGTTATCTTTTGTGAAGTTGTTTTCAGGTTAACCTACAATGTGTCAATATTTTGGATTCTTTGTGATAGAATTAAAAAACTCATCTAAAAGTCAGTTTCACTGGTTTTGGGAAGTCCAATTACCATTGTGGATGTGGAAAACCTTTTGGAATCTAGAAATTTATTTAGATAAAGTCTCCTCAAGGAAAGTTTAGGCTATCCTGTGTTGACAGTGATGTCTTTTTTCATACTTATAAGTTGCTTCAGATCATTTAGAGGTCTGAGTAGGTGTTTGAAATCTTTGTTCTTTTCCATTAATGGTGTTTTCCCTTCCTCAAAAATAAGTACACAGTATGTTTTGATGATGATTTAAAAGTTAGTAGTAGTTACTGCCTATTAACCATGGAAGTACACCATTTATATAGAAAGTGTTATAGAATAACTTTAAAAATATACTCATCAGTCTTCATTAATCATTAGTAGGACCCTTAGGGGATTCCAAGACATTGTTAGCATGCCAGGGACCACTGAATTATCAAAACCCAGGCTCTGACATCAAAACGTTTGAGATAAAATAAATATATGGGTCATACAATGAAAGACAAGATATTATAACAGGCCCAAAAGCAAAGCTGGGGTTGAAGGAAAATCACTCCTTATTTGTCTTTGTGAAGGAACACTTGAAGGGGCATGGTGTTTTCAATGGTTTTTAAAAGGGTAAATTACCCTGAGAGAATATTGAGAATAATGAATACTTCTGTGAAGGAGAAAATTAAGCAAACTTGAAGACACACAAAAGCCTCTATATGACTGGAAACATAGAATAGTCCACTGTGGTTAAAACATATGGTTCACATAGAATGAAGTCAGAAAAAGTAATATGAAAATATCTCTTGATTCTGAATACTAGACTACGTAACTTTGAGTAGTAGATTAAAGAATTTGGATTCTACAGAAGTAAATTGGGAACTATCAAAAGATCTTGAGCAAAAAAAGTCAACACCGTGTTTCAGAAGATTGGATGGAAAGACAATCTAGGAAGCTACTGCAATAATTAAGGATAGCAGCAATTAGTTACAAATGTTTCTTAGGCAGGTAGCTGTAAGAATATGAAAGAAAAGATAGATATACAGGAGAATTAATGGTACCATAAACTGATAATTTTGCCTTTACTCTTGAAAAGCACTAAAATCTAGATGTAATTAATCTACTTGCAGTTTAGAATGAGAGTAGTTCACAAATGAGCTTTCCTTGTTAAATAGATAGTAAGAAGGAAAAATCCCAAGCATAACTTTAAAAACAGAAATTGTCCTAAGTACTAAGGATGAACAATAATGAAATTAAAATGTATGTAGTATGTATTATGAAAAGACATAATGTAAACTATATTGGGGATTATAAAAAGATATTCGTAAGTATTAAGGCTTGGAAAAATGCAACTATATAGATATAGGAATGCAACACATTTCTGAAAAGAAATCACATTAATTCTAATGAGAAAAATATAGACTAGCTTCTCCCTACAAAATATATTAAAGCAAATTCTTACTTATATTAAAATATTTTACATATATTCAATTCATAAAATTACTTAAGAAAATACCTCAATTTATTGCTCAGTTTTCTAGATTTATTTTTTTCAGACATGAGCAAGTTTCTTTTTCATCAGTAGATTTCTGGTCTCCTAGAGACCCTAGGAACAGTGAGTCATCGAATTCTTCTAGGCAGAATCCTAAGTCTACGTATGTGGGAGATCCTGAATTACAGAACAAAAGAATTTTCCAATTTAAAATACTTGGTTGCTTAACTGATCATTTTTATTCTCACTTCATTTCTGTGATTATTTTTAAATTGTGTGGAGAGTTTAGTTTCCTCAGGTAACAGAAAGCCACAGTTTTGGTTTATACTAAACATTTAGCCGCACTTATTTCACTAGAATGCTTCCAACAAGAGAAATGTTGTTCTCTATTTCATCAACGATTAAGAAAAAATTCAGAGAATGAAACAAAACTTTGCAGGATAATGGTGAAATGTTTATTCATAGAATCTGTACTTACTTTTGGGGCCACGTGATGTCACTCTCGGCTGAGAAATTCTCTGATTCAAAGCCATCTTTTAGGCTTTGGAAAGACGCTCCGGTCTTTTATAGTCTCTTAGGGCAGAACAGTGACGAACACAGCAGGATGGGACTGAAGGAATCAGAAGATTTCCCCTAGTTTTGAAAATTTTTTCGCTAACTATAAAAAAGCTCGAGTATTTGAAATGTTGTACTCAAGTCGAGGCGACCAAGGGGACCGGGATCTACTGCTACTGTTTATCATTCTCACAGCCTGGGAGACCGGGAGCGGCCAGGTCCACTACTCAGTCCTGGAGGAGGCCAAACATGGCACTTTCGTGGGCCACATAGCGCAGGACCTAAGTCTGGAGCTGGCGGAGCTGGTGCCCCGCTTGTTCCAGTTGGATTCCAAAGGCCGCGGAGACCTTCTGGAGGTAAATCTGCAGAATGGCATTTTGTTTGTGAATTCGCGGATCGACCGGGAGGAGCTGTGCGGGCGGAGCGCCGAGTGCAGCATCCACCTGGAGGTGATCGTGGACCGGCCGCTGCAGGTGTTCCACGTGGAGGTGGAGGTGAAGGACATTAACGACAATCCTCCTGTGTTCCCGGGAACACAAAGGAATCTGTTTATCGCGGAATCCAGGCCGCTTGACTCTCGGTTTCCACTAGAGGGCGCCTCCGATGCAGATATCGGGGAGAATGCTCTGTTGACTTACAGGCTGAGCTCCAATGAGTATTTCTCTCTGGACGTACCAACCACCGACCAACAGGTAAAGCCTCTGGGACTTGTATTACGAAAACCTTTAGACAGGGAAGAATCTCCGGAACTTCATTTAGTGCTCACGGCCACTGACAGAGGCAAACCTGAGCTGACTGGCACAGTTCAGTTACTCGTCAAAGTGCTGGACGCCAATGACAACGCCCCGGCTTTTGACAGGACATTCTATGTGGTGAAATTACCAGAAAACGTTCCCAATGCAACGTTCGTAATTAAACTCAATGCCTCAGATTTAGACGAAGGCTTGAATGGGGATATTATTTACTCATTTTCTAGTGACGTTTCTCCAGATATAAAATTTAAGTTCTACATAGACCCCCTAAGTGGGAAGATTATAGCAATAGGACATATAGATTTTGAAGAACGTAAAACCTACAAAATTCCAGTAGAGGCTATCGATAAAGGCCTCCCACCCCTGGCTGGTCATTGTACAGTTCTTGTGGAAGTTGTGGACACTAATGACTTTGCTCCAGAGTTGATTATCAAAACGCTCTGGCTCCCTGTCAAAGAGGACGCACAGCTGGGGACAATCATTGCCCTGATCAGCGTTATTGACCGAGACGAAGGTGCAAATGGACAGGTGACCTGTTCCTTGACGCCTCATGTCCCCTTCAAGCTGGTGTCCACCTTCAAGAATTACTATTCGCTGGTGCTGGACAGCGTCCTGGACCGAGAGAAGGTGGCGAACTATGAAGTGGTGGTGACCGCGAGGGACGGGGGCTCACCTTCCCTGTCGGCCACAGCCAGCGTGTCCGTGGAGGTGGCCGACGTGAACGACAACGCGCCCGCGTTCGCACAGCCCGAGTACACGGTGTTGGTGAAGGAAAACAACCCGCCCGGCTGCCACATCTTCACGGTGTCGGCGCGGGACGCGGACGCGCAGGAGAACGCGCTGGTGTCCTACTCGCTGGTGGAGCGGCGGGTGGGCGAGCGAGCGCTGTCGAGCTACGTGTCGGTGCACGCGGAGAGCGGCAAGGTGTACGCGCTGCAGCCGCTGGACCACGAGGAGCTGGAGCTGCTGCAGTTCCAGGTGAGCGCGCGCGACGCGGGCGTGCCGCCTCTGGGCAGCAACGTGACGCTGCAGGTGTTCGTGCTGGACGAGAACGACAACGCGCCCGCGCTGCTGCTGCCCGGGCCGGGCGGCGGGGCGGGCGCGCTGAGCCAGCTGGTGGCGCGGTCGGTGGGCGCGGGCCACGTGGTGGCGAAGGTGCGCGCGGTGGACGCGGACTCGGGCTACAACGCGTGGCTGTCGTACGAGCTGCAGCCGGCGGCGGGTGGCGCGCGCAGCCCGTTCCGCGTGGGGCTGTACACGGGCGAGATCAGCACGACGCGCGCCCTGGACGAGGCGGACGCGCCGCGTCAGCGCCTGCTGGTGCTGGTGAAGGACCATGGCGAGCCGGCGCTGACGGCCACGGCCACCGTGCTGCTGTCGCTGGAGGACAGCGGCCAGGCGCCCAAGGCCTCTTCGCGGGCGTCGACGGGCGCCGCTGGCGCGAAGGCCGCTCTGGTGGATGTGAACGTGTACTTGATCATCGCCATCTGCGCGGTGTCCAGCCTGTTGGTGCTCACGCTGCTGCTGTACACGGCGCTGCGGTGCTCGGCGCCGCCCAGCGAGGGCGCGTGCGGGCCCGGGAAGCCCACGCTGGTGTGCTCCAGCGCGGTGGGGAGCTGGTCTTACTCGCAGCAGAGGCGGCAGAGGGTGTGCTCTGGGGAGGGGCCGCCCAAGACAGACCTCATGGCCTTCAGCCCCAGCCTACCTCCGTGTCCTGGATCTGTAGATGCAACCAGAGATCCACAAGCTTCTTTGGACTCCTCTGGGAAGGTGGGTTGCTCTAATATTTTATTTGTTTATGTATGTATTCATTTAGTCTTGAAAAATATTTTAATTATCCTATAAGATACTTTAAAATAGTTTTTATCCATTTTTTCTAGTTCTGCCAGTATGTTTAATTTTATTTCCGGAAAGTGAACTTTAACTTTGTAACGGACTTTTGCTTCGACTTCCAGTTGAGAATCGTTATAAACTGTACACTGAACAGACATTTATTAGGGCTGAATCCATTTTATTTAAAACCTGTTGTGGGAGTCATATTGAATTCCTGATTAATTGCTGCCACCATACCTGAAAACTATTAGGTGAAAACAAATTTAGTCATTACACATTAAGTTAACTGCAACACCACTCTATCAAATGATAATTTATTTCTATAGTAAGCGTGGTAGTTTAGTCTAATTATATTGTTTTTAAGCAACCCCATAGCAGATATATGCAGTAACTGTTACCTTGTTAACTTATAGTTTCCTACCTTTCTGGATACATGGCGGTCAGCACTAGTTAGTGTCTGTAACTTCAATAAGTAACTTCCAATATACGTAGAAAACAGTTACTTTACTTTATGAATTTAATTTTGATAATAACTGTTTCAAATATAACTCTTATTCCCACTTGTTCAAAATATGTTTCTATACATTGTCTGACAGTGCAGATCATAAGAAAATGTTGATTGAGAATCTTTTCTACATGTAGACATTTTTTTGAAATTCATGTTTTATCTGATATTGAAGAAAATACTTCCTGAAAGGTACTTTCTTTCCTGAAGAAGACTTTCTCCTTTTATTGAAATTGTCTGTTAGTAATATAATGCTGGGGCATTAAAGATATACCCATATTCCACACTTTGAATTCTCTTGAAATTGTTGTCTGGAACTTAATCAGTTTACATGAGGATTTACTTTTTCTCTCAGTATTCCAAAAGACAGAAATCTGGAGATGAGATTGTACACCTTTAAAGTCACTACATGCTAAACTTACATTTTCTGGATTATGGTTTGCAAGTTTCAAATTGGTGGTTCTCCACACTCTATCTTTAGTCCAAGCATTCGTTTTGTTTTCTAATTTATATCTTAAAAACTTCCTTTATACTTACATTGCATTTTTGTAATGTGTTTTATATTTCTACTCAGGGGTTTTATTTTATTTTTTATCATGTCAGGTATTTTACAAGGCATTTCTTAATTGAAAACTCAACAGAGCAAATCAGAGTAGACTTCAGAATAGAGCCACAATATAACCAGGCACATGCAAGTAAAAATCACTTAAATATTTCAGTACTTTGTTTCTCTCCAAAGGACACATGTTTGGTTTATGCTACAAAGCAATCTATTTTTTGCCATTTTATTTCTTGCAAAACCTGAATATTCTCTGAATTCTTGTCATAAAACCTGTCTATGTCTGTTGGCACAACTCACCTTAAATCCAGACTTATATCTTCAAATATCTCTGTCCTTGTACTTTTTCAGGTTCCATATGCCACTTGTACTTCTATCTCAGACACTTTTGAGAGTGAAAGGGGCACTATACAAATGTATACAAGACCACAGACAAACATAGAGCATATTCCAGGCAAACTGGTTTTTACGGTCAGCCTATCCTCAGGCCTGACAATGCTAACTGCTTTAGCAATATCTGGAGTCCTTATTGAACATTCTGCTTCCCAGACACCACCTCAAGTTTCTGAAATAAGTAGTATTGTCAAATTTGCATTTTAACAAGCATTCCAGGTGATTCTTATCCAACTGAAATTTTAGAGGCTATAACCCTATTGAGTTGCTTGGCAAAGCAAGTTCCTATTATTTGACAGGATGTAATTTAACTACACTACTTTTCATTCATTATTGGAGATTTGTATTGGGACATTTATGTTATTACCTGGTTAAAAATGCTCATTAACAGCAATGGAATTTAGTTTATATCATTACCTTGTGTTGAGATGATTAATCAATGATAAACTTATTTTTAGACTCCAGATAGTAGCTTACACTGAACATTGCTATTGTGGGTGAATAGATTAATTCATTACATTTTAATTCATGCTTTATAAGAAAGTAACCCTTAAAATTATAATATAAATAGACTTTGACCCTAGAATCATTCTAAAGGAGTAGAGAAGTATAAAAACAGAAGTTAGAAGCACACATACATCGATGAATCAAGTGACCCTCATTCCTGTAAATTTTCTTATTTATTCTATAAATGTTCTATTTTTCAGAGTTCAAAATTATTGATTTCTTTTAAAAAATCATTAAAGTAAGAAATTAACCTTTGGATAAGACAAAACCTCCCATCAGTAAGTTTTCCTTTTTTTGGAAAAAGAGAAACTTCAACTTTTATCAGTAGCATATAGTATATTGCCTGTACCGCGAGGCATACAGGACCTTAGTTCCCTGACCAGGGATTGAACCCGCGCCCCCTTCACTGTAAGCGTGGAGTCTTAACCACTGGACCACCCAGGAAGTCCAGCATAGATATATTAATGGAGAATTTCAGTTACTGAATATTTGATTCTGAGAATTTTGAGAGAGAGAAAATATTTTTACTGCAGGTGATGAAAAACTTTATTGACACTTATAAAATTATTAGATAATGCCCAAACTGTATATTTGGGGTATTTGAAAAACATAAGTATAACAAAGATGAAATTAGTTGTCTCTGAAAGTGGAAATCATAAATTTTTAATTATTTTATTTTGAATCACAATTAAGATTCTTTTTGCCCATGTAAGATGTGTATAAAAAAGTGAAACTTCCCCTGTATAACTATTTCTCAATAAAAGCACTTTTCTGTCTTCTTAAAGACAGGAACACCACTCAACCTGTGCAGCAGCAATATGTAAAGGCTTTATAGGGTGACACCATTCTATAGGTAATCATTTTATCCAAAGAGCCAATTTTGGCCTTGAGCATTATGAAACTAATGTGGCTAAAGTGAGCCCTGAGAATAACTGCCATTTATGAAGCACTCACTCTCCTTGAGGTATTATAATAGGCACTTAATATATCATAATTCATGCAACCACCATATTATTATTAATATGTTATGAATGTTATGAAAGTGAAAACTGAGACGAAGAGAGGTTAAATTATTTCCCCCAAGTCACACAACTAGTAAGTTGGAGACTAGGAATCAGAAGAGAGGAATTTCTGATGTTGAAGCCAGTGATCTCTCTACATTCTAGTGATGATTGGCATTTAGAAGTTGCAAATACCTCACAGAGAACTGATGCTTGAGATTAGTGTCTAAATAAGGTCTATTTAATATCAAAATAATGACAAGGAGAAGTGAATTAAGATTTAGAAGTTGAAGAGACTAAAATTTGTTATCCAACAAAATGCTAGTACACTCAGTATTATACAAATATTAAGGGTGTTTCCAAATTCAGCTAAAGACAATCATGGTTAGGGAGGGAATTACTTCTCTGTGATTTTCCACTCAAGAAAAATGCTGCACTACGTAACGACAATGATTATTATTATATACAAAAGAAACGTAATGTGAGTCTTTGAAAGTCTATAGAGACCCAAATATGTGAAAATAGAATGAAAAGATAGGAACAAGAGTTGTTAAACTCATGGAATTGTACTTACACATTAAGCCACCGGATGTCGCTGTCTTCCACAAAATGGCTTTTCAGAACAAAGGCATGATCCTGTTTCTCAAGGACTAGGAAAGAGCTACATTCGGAGATCTCAGCCATTTCAATAAAATTGGATGCAAGAAATCGAATAGAAAAATTCGGAGCCGTGGGTGTGTTCTGGACGCCGAGTCACTGATTTGTAAAACAGGAGAAAGTTATGATGTTGGTCTACAGACCTATCAGGCAGAGAACCCAGCGCCTGCTTCTCTCGTTTCTGCTCATTGCAGCCTGGGAGACAGGGAGCAGCCAGGTCCATTACTCTCTCCCGGAGGAAGCCAAACACGGCACCTTCGTGGGCCGCATCGCCCAGGACCTGGGGCTGGAGCTGACGGAGCTGGTGCCGCGCCTGTTCCGGGTGGCGTCCAAAGGCCGCGGGGACCTTCTGGAGGTAAATCTGCAGAATGGCATTTTGTTTGTGAATTCGCGGATCGACCGGGAGGAGCTGTGCGGGCGGAGCGCCGAGTGCAGCATCCACCTGGAGGTGATCGTGGACCGGCCGCTGCAGGTGTTCCACGTGGAGGTGGAGGTGAAGGACATTAACGACAACCCGCCGGTCTTCTCTGTCTCAGAACAAAAGCTCTCAATTTACGAATCTCGACCGCTTGACACTCGATTTCCTCTAGAAGGCGCATCTGATGCGGATATTGGAGAGAACGCAATGCTTACTTACAGACTCAGTCCAAATGACTTTTTCACTCTTGATATTATAAACAAAAAGGACAAAGGCAAATTTCCAGTGCTTGTTCTACGAAAACTGCTGGATCGTGAAGAAAATCCTCAGCTTCAGTTGTTGTTAACGGCAACTGATGGAGGCAAACCCGAACTGATGGGATTTGTAACTCTGCTGATCCTGGTGTTGGACGCCAATGATAATGCACCTCTATTTGACCGATCCGTTTATGAAGTTAAGATGTATGAAAATTCAGCGAACCAAACATTAGTCATATGGCTAAATGCTTCTGATGTGGATGAAGGAATAAATAAGGAAATAATATATTCATTTAGCTCTTTGGTCCCACCCAGCACAAGAAGGAAATTTCTAATGAATGAAAGCACAGGAGAAATAAGAATAAACGATGCTATTGACTTTGAGGATAGTAATTCTTACGAAATTCATGTAGATGTTACAGATAAAGGAAACCCACCTATGGTTGGTCACTGCACTGTCCTAGTGGAGATCCTGGATGAAAACGATAATTCACCTGAGGTGGTTGTCACTTCTTTGGCTCTTCCGGTACGAGAGGACGCTCAGGTGGGCACTGTCATCGCCTTGATCAGCGTGTCCGACCGTGACTCCGGCGCCAACGGGCAGGTGACCTGCTCCCTGATGCCCCACAGCCCCTTCAAGCTGGTGTCCACCTTCAAGAATTACTATTCGCTGGTGCTGGACAGCGTCCTGGACCGAGAGAAGGTGTCGAACTATGAGGTGGTGGTGACAGCGCGGGACGCGGGCTCGCCTTCGCTGTCGGCCACAGCCAGCGTGTCCGTGGAGGTGGCCGACGTGAACGACAACGCGCCCGCGTTCGCGCAGCCCGAGTACACGGTGTTGGTGAAGGAGAACAACCCGCCCGGCTGCCACATCTTCACGGTGTCGGCGCGGGACGCGGACGCGCAGGAGAACGCGCTGGTGTCCTACTCGCTGGTGGAGCGGCGGGTGGGCGAGCGAGCGCTGTCGAGCTACGTGTCGGTGCACGCGGAGAGCGGCAAGGTGTACGCGCTGCAGCCGCTGGACCACGAGGAGCTGGAGCTGCTGCAGTTCCAGGTGAGCGCGCGCGACGCGGGCGTGCCGCCTCTGGGCAGCAACGTGACGCTGCAGGTGTTCGTGCAGGACGAGAACGACAACGCGCCCGCGCTGCTGCCGCCCGGGCCGGGTGGCAGCGGGGCGGGCGCGCTGAGCCAGCTGGTGGCGCGGTCGGTGGGCGCGGGCCACGTGGTGGCGAAGGTGCGCGCGGTGGACGCGGACTCGGGCTACAACGCGTGGCTGTCGTACGAGCTGCAGCCGGCGGCGGGTGGCGCGCGCAGCCCGTTCCGCGTGGGGCTGTACACGGGCGAGATCAGCACGACGCGCGCCCTGGACGAGGCGGACGCGCCGCGCCAGCGCCTACTGGTGCTGGTGAAGGACCACGGCGAGCCGGCGCTGACGGCCACGGCCACCGTGCTGCTGTCGCTGGAGGACAGCGGCCAGGCGCCCAAGGCCTCTTCGCGGGCGTCGACGGGCGCCGCTGGCGCGGAGGCCGCTCTGGTGGATGTGAACGTGTACCTGATCATCGCCATCTGCGCGGTGTCCAGCCTGTTGGTGCTCACGCTGCTGCTGTACACGGCGCTGCGGTGCTCGGCGCCGCCCAGCGAGGGCGCGTGCGGGCCCGGGAAGCCCACGCTGGTGTGCTCCAGCGCGGTGGGGAGCTGGTCTTACTCGCAGCAGAGGCGGCAGAGGGTGTGCTCTGGGGAGGGGCCGCCCAAGACAGACCTCATGGCCTTCAGCCCCAGTCTTACGCCGTGTCCACTACCAGACGTGGAAGTGGAAGAACAGTCTACTGGAGGCAGCCACCTTAGCAAGGTGGGTTATTGCTTTTCAATTTTCATATTTTGCGTCGTGAATATTTTATTTCACCACTTTCCCCTCTAATATGTATCTTGGAATACCTTCATTCTTTGTCTAAATATCATGTATTTCTATAATTCCTCAAATATTACTTAGTAATGCCATTTGTAATATAGTTTATTCTAAAAGTTCACTTTATATTCTATTTACAGTACCTTGTGCATCAACTTTTGCTGAATACTTCAATTTTTAATATATGCCATTTTTCTCAATTCATTTATATTTTCCGATATAAATATTTGATGTCGGTTGAAGGTTTTGATTTTTTTCATAAACTACTATTTTTTGTTTTACAAATATTTGTCAGATTAGTACTTTATAATTTTATTTAATTTTTAAATCTGAAATTTGAAATAACCCTGTTACAGTAACAAAAAACTGCTACGATCAATTCCCTTCATCATGAAAATGTGGTTTTTGCTCCCTAAGTACAGAATGTGTAGTGCAACATAACATAATGCATACTAGAACTTCAGTGTTTACACTTTATTTATTTATTTATTTATTTTTTGCGGTACGCGGGCCTCTCACTGTTGTGGCCTCTCCCGTTGTGGAGCACAGGCTCAGTGACCATGGCTCACGGGCCCAGCCACTCTGCGGCATGTGGGATCCTCCCGGACCGGGGCACGAACCTGTGTCCCCTGCATCGGCAGGCAGACCCTCAAGCACTGCGCCACTAGGGAAGCCCTACACTTTATTCTTAATAGTAGATTATGTAGACTGGAAGATTACTATTTTAAAAAGTCCTAACCTACGGAATTAAATGTTTTTAATTTTAAATGTTTCTTTATTTTTTATTTCAGTTTTTTACTTTTTTTGTTTACTGATTTTAGTCCGATAATGTCTGCCACTGGCTCTGTTATTAAGATAAATATTTTTAAAAACCTTTGTAGACAGTTTCATTCAATTCGGAATGACTGAAATTTTAGGATGAAACCATAAATTTTCCCAAATCAAGGATTGCTTTTAACATTCTTGACAAAAAAAGGAGTTAGCCCATTTCTTTTAAAACTTCTTATTTTTATAAACATATTTAACACGCTCTTTATTAGATGGCATTAAAATGAGACTAATCATGAATATTCCTTTGCTCTTGGCAGCATAGTATTTGTGATACCTTGTTTCAAGGTGAGAGGGACTTCCCTAGTGGTCCAGTGGTTAAAATTCTGCGCTTCCACTGTAGGGGGTGAGGAGTTTGATCCCAGATTGGGGAACTAAGATCCCACATGCTGCGTGGTGGGGCAAAAAAAAAAAAAGAGTAATGAACCCATAGGTTTATTGGTATACTGTAGTAATTAGCTATATGATAGCCTTGGAACGTAGGAGCTTTAAAAACTATCTCTCATATGTACTTAATTAGTGGAGCAATTCTTTAAAGCAAAAATAGAATGGACCTACAGCATGGAGTCATTCCTAAAGGGAATGAAGTATTTCAATCAGCAAACATGAGGAGGTTTATTCCCTAGTCATGTCTTTTTCTGAAATTTAGCCACCCCCATGTGCTAAAATTTTTCCTTCTCTTCTTTAGGTAAATATTTTGGTCTTGAACTTATGGCTTCCACAATTAATAAAAGAATTAGCTGGGGCTTCCCTGGTGGCGCAGTGGTTGAGAATCCGCCTGCCGATGCAGGAGACACGGGTTCGTGCCCTGGTCCGGGAAGATCCCACATGCCGCGGAGCAACTAAGCCCGTGAGCCATGGCCGCTAGGCCTGCGTGTCTGGAGCCTGTGCTCCGCAACGGGAGAGGCCACAACAGTGAGAGGCCCGCATACCGAAAAAAAAAAAAAAAAAAAAAAAAGAATTAGCTGTAGTTAGAACTGTAAATCTTTGGCATAGATTCAATTATTGAATCACCATTTTAAAATGTGTTTAAAATAAAGACTGTAGCTATTACATAAAATCTAAGATTTCCTTGGGTAACCATTTATAATTTTTTTAGTAGGGAAATTTAGGATTAAAATATTTTTCTAAGACAACACTGATCAACTTTATTTCAATCAATAATTATGCAAATTTCAGTATTTTTAAAAATTTGAGGTAAAACAGGAAAATACAATTGAGTGATTAAATGAGATTTAGAATACTCTTGATACCCTAATCTCCTTAAACCCATTCTGGAATAAAATGGGTATAAACAAAGTGACAAATATAACTTGAATTCCTCATCAGTGGGGGTTTTTTGTGGGGGGAGTAGAAAGAGATTACTTTTACAAATAGCAATGAATATAATGCAAATTTACATTGTCCTTCAGGATGGAAACTACAGCATTCACCCTGAGCACATACAGTAATTGAAAAAAAAACTTTTAAATGAGACAAAGGTAAATATGTTTTGTATTTCCAGGAGTCAGTACTTGGTAAATTCATTAACATCGAAGCAAATATGTTTTTTGGACAAACTGATAAGTAGCTTGCATATGAGCATGGGTTTGAAACACCCTCAAGTTGAGATGGTAACATAGAGAACTGGCATTTTGAGTTATCCTCTACACAACTGGACTAAATGTTTAGAATAATTTAACATAGTATAAATATTAAGCAATAGAACATTATAGAGTGTTAGCAATGGGGTAAACTTGATAAGGAGCCATTCAAAAATGATCTATTTCTAAAAGTCTAAAAAACTGTATTTCTAATAACCTACATATATGGATTTTTTTCATGTTCATATACATAACACAGCGCTCTAATACATTCTCTTAGATATCTATATCCAAGATAAAACTCTTCTTGGAATTCTAATTTGTAAAACCAAACCATCTTTAAAGAGCTAATGGTCACACACAAAGAATATATAATGAAATAATTAAAATTACACACACACACACACACACACACACACACACACACACAATGGACCAATATGAAGGAATCACGAAAGAAGCAATATAAGTGAAAGAAAGTACAAACGATAAACACACTTCCACTTTGAGCCACAGGATGTCGTTGTTCTCCAAGGAGAGGATTGTTTTAACCGGGAAAAAAATAACGATTATTCTCGCACCAGAAAGGCTCGCCGCTGTTCCGGTGCTTTATAGACTATAAACACACCCATATTGTTAAGATCAGCTGGGATATCAGGAACAAAGACTCAGAAGGAAGGTCTCAAAAGGACTACATATTTCTACTCATGAAATGTTTATTTACTAACCAGAAGCGAGTCACCATGTTAACTTCAGGACCAGGGAGGCAGGGATCCCGGCGTCTGCTGCTCTCGCTTCTGCTCCTCGCAGCCTGGGATGCCGGGAGCGGCCAGGTCCATTATTCGGTCCCGGAGGAGGCCAAACACGGCACCATCGTGGGCCGCATCGCCCAGGACCTGGGGCTGGAGCTGGCGGAGCTGGTGCCGCGCCTGTTCCGGGTGGCGTCCAAAGGCCGCGGGGACCTTCTGGAGGTAAATCTGCAGAATGGCATTTTGTTTGTGAATTCGCGGATCGACCGGGAGGAGCTGTGCGGGCGGAGCGCCGAGTGCAGCATCCACCTGGAGGTGATCGTGGACCGGCCGCTGCAGGTGTTCCATGTGGAGGTGGAGGTGAAGGACATTAACGACAACCCGCCTGTGTTCCCAGTGACACACAAAAATCTCTTTATTTCCGAAACTAGGCCTCTTGACTCTCATTTTTCACTAGAGGGCGCCTCCGATGCAGATATCGGGGCCAACGCTCTGCTGACCTACAGACTGAGCCCCAATGAGTATTTCTCTCTGGACGTAAGAACCAACGACGAGCAGGTAACACCGCTCCAACTAGTACTAAAAAAACCTTTAGACAGGGAAGTCGCTTCAGAGCTTCTCTTGGTGCTCAAAGCAACGGATGGGGGCAAACCTGAGCTGACAGGCACTGTAGAGTTAAACATCACAGTGCTGGATGTAAATGACAACGCCCCGGTGTTTGACAAAGCAGTTTATCGTATAAAATTACTGGAAAATGCAAGAAACGGTACACTGGTTATTAGACTTAACGCCTCGGATTTGGACGAGGGTTCAAACGGCCACATTGTTTATTCCTTTGCAACTGATGTCTCCTCTAATACAGAAGCCTCTTTTCGCATAGATTCAAACAGTGGAGAAATAAACGTGAATGGAAAAATAGATTTTGAAGAAATTAAATTATGGAAACTTCAAATAGAAGCAGTTGACAAAGGAAACCCCCCAATGTTTGGTCACTGCACAATCTTGATAGAAGTCTTGGACATCAACGATAATGCCCCAGAGTTGCTAGTGACGTCACTGTTGCTTTCTATTCCAGAGGATGCTCCACTGGGGACTGTCATCGCTCTAATCAGTGTAACAGACCATGACGCCGGTGGCAATGCGCAGGTGACCTGCTCACTAACACCCCAAGTCCCCTTCAAACTGGTGTCCACCTTCAAGAATTACTATTCGCTGGTGCTGGACAGTGCCCTGGACCGAGAGAAAGTGTCGGAATATGCTCTAGTACTGATCGCGAGGGACGGGGGCTCGCCTTCTCTGTCGACCATGGCCAGCGTGTCCGTGGACGTGGCTGATGTGAATGACAACGCGCCCGCGTTCGCACAGCCCGAGTACACGGTGTTGGTGAAGGAGAACAACCAGCCCGGCTGCCACATCTTCACGGTGTCGGCGCGGGACGCGGATGCTCAGGAGAACGCGCTGGTGTCCTACTCGCTGGTGGAGCGGCGGGTGGGCGAGCGAGCGCTGTCGAGCTACGTGTCGGTGCACGCGGAGAGCGGCAAGGTGTACGCGCTGCAGCCGCTGGACCACGAGGAGCTGGAGCTGCTGCAGTTCCAGGTGAGCGCGCGCGACGCGGGCGTGCCGCCTCTGGGCAGCAACGTGACGCTGCAGGTGTTCGTGCTGGATGAGAACGACAACGCGCCCGCGCTGCTGCTGCCCGGGCCGGGTGGCAGCGGGGCGGGCGCGCTGAGCCAGCTGGTGGCGCGGTCGGTGGGCGCGGGCCACGTGGTGGCGAAGGTGCGCGCGGTGGATGCGGACTCGGGCTACAACGCGTGGCTGTCGTACGAGCTGCAGCCGGCGGCGGGTGGCGCGCGCAGCCCGTTCCGCGTGGGGCTGTACACGGGCGAGATCAGCACGACGCGCGCCCTGGACGAGGCGGACGCGCCGCGCCAGCGCCTGCTGGTGCTAGTGAAGGACCACGGCGAGCCGGCTCTGACGGCCACGGCCACCGTGCTGCTGTCTCTGGAGGACAGCGGCCAGGCGCCCAAGGCCTCTTCGCGGGCGTCGACGGGCGCCGCTGGCGCGGAGGCCGCTCTGGTGGATGTGAACGTGTACCTGATCATCGCCATCTGCGCGGTGTCCAGCCTGTTGGTGCTCACGCTGCTGCTGTACACGGCGCTGCGGTGCTCGGCGCCGCCCAGCGAGGGCGCGTGCGGGCCCGGGAAGCCCACGCTGGTGTGCTCCAGCGCGGTGGGGAGCTGGTCTTACTCGCAGCAGAGGCGGCAGAGGGTGTGCTCTGGGGAGGGGCCGCCCAAGACAGACCTCATGGCCTTCAGCCCTAGTGTCCCTCCAGGTTCAAGTTCTGGAGATACTGGAGACCAACGGGAGTTTTGCGAGAATGTAAGTACAGTAATTCTGAGATCTATCATGCCTATTAATGTCAATCACATAGTAGTTCACCAACAAATTACTGTTAAGTCCATTGCTTCAATTATTTGTTGTCTTTTTCTCACGACGGTTTTTTGTTTTGTTTTTTTTTTTCGGTTTGCGGGCCTCTCACTGTTGTGGTCTCTCCCGTTGCGGAGCACAGGCTCCGGACGCGCAGGCCTAGCGGCCATGGCTCACGGGCTTAGTTGCTCCGCGGCATGTGGGATCTTCCCGGACCGGGGCACGAACCTGTGTCTCCTGCATCAGCAGGCGGATTCTCAACCACTGCGCCACCAGGGAAGCCCACGACGGTTTTTTCTAAAGCACAATGGAAGTACAGCCATTTTTATTACTTTCCACTACAGTCTTCTGGAACATACGGGGAATATTATTTAGATGGAGAAATAATAATAATAGTAAAAATGAAATAGACTGCTAAAGCTTCCTGTAAATGAGCAAGGCTAAGTCAGCCAGGAAGGAGACAAGGATCACTGATGGGAAATGGAGGATGTGAGTGGGGGTCAAATCTTCTACTTCTCAATTTTGCAGCAAGTTCATTCTTCCTATTCATTTTCTTATTCTATTTGGTGTCCTCCACACATTATGTTTATGCATTCAAAATTACCCTAACAATGCATAATTTCATAATTTGGTTATTTTGAGTTTAAACATGTTTACATTCTTACCTTCCTATAATCTATACATTTGTGTATTACTGACGGGCATGGGCTGTTAAGGTGGCCTCATTTTATAAATGATTTATTTCTCTATAATCAATGACATGCTTCTTTGAGAAAGTAGGTAGAATTTTAGCCTTTCTTTTGGGGATGATTTTACTCTTTTTGTCTTTAATCCCCTCATAATTTAAACTTATTTTCTTCATAGTCTTCAGCTACTTCAGATAGACAAATTAAAATTTTTTCTAATGTAATGACGATTTTGCTAGTTGCCTGTTGAATGCATTGCTGCTCTCCTCCACATTAATTTGCCGCCATCTTCTATTTTATTTGGAAAATTTATTTGAGCATTGATCATACTTATATTACTTCCATTCATGGTACCTGTAATGAGGCTGTATGAAAATATTTTAGAGTGGGAAAATTCACACTTCTTTGTGCTTTGAGTTTCAAAAGCGTCTTCCCATATATGGGGAATTGTGATGCTTCTGCCTGTATTCACCAGGATGCTTGGTCTTCATAATAACATTGCTCTAAATAATTTAAGCATAGCAATCATGGAATATATATAAAGGCACTTCCATTTGACAATGGTGCTGTTGATCACATTTCAGTATTTATCATTTTGTACTTAAAATGTTTTAAACATTGATCACTTTTTATATGTTGATACAAACTTTTTTTAAATCTCAATGCTATGTTCATGTGAATTGTTTTCTTTGAAGATATCACAGAGGGCTTCCCTGGTGGCACAGTGGTTGGGAGTCTGCCTGCTGATGCAGGGGACACGGGTTCGTGCCCCGGTCCGGGAAGATCCCACATGCCACGGAGTGGCTGGGCCCGTGAGCCATGGCTGCTGAGCCTGCGTGTCCGGAGCCTGTGCTCCGCAACGGGAGAGGCCACAACAGTGAGAGGCCCGCATACTGCAAAAAAAAAAAAAAAGATATCATAGAGAACTTGAAATTAGAGCTGTAAGGGTGTGAATCAAATAATGTGGAAGTTTATTTTGTTCTTTTTGGCTCAAATGTACAAATTAGAGATTCTTTAATTGTACTGAAATGAGAAATAAATTATATATGATATATTTATATATGGGAGGAGAACCACGTTATAGATAGGGTAAAGTTAATAGAAATTCTGAGAAGGCTATTTTCTACCTAGAATGTGGGATGATTTCCCTGAAGATGAACATTAGGAAATCTTCAGAAAAGGAAAAGCCATATCCTAGTTTATGGTACTGGAATTTTCCTCATCGATAGCTACAGAATAGAACAAGAGTGAACATTGGCCACTAATTATAATCAACCACCACTATTTGAGATATTTGTATTTGTTAGATATGGCGTGAAGGGCTTAAAATACATAATTTCATTTAATTCTTATAACAACTTGTAAAGTACCTTTGACTATCCAAGTTCTAAGGATTAGAAAAGAGATGTTGAGATGTTTATCTATCTTGTCCACTGCCATCCAGCTAGTACATGATGGAGATGATATTCAAATGCATATCTCTTAGATTTGAGAGCCATTCTTTTATTCATTGTAGAACTTTCTAGAGTAAATCTTTTATCTGATGAGGCATAGTTCTGGCTAGGAGAATGAAGCACAAGCTGTATACAGATTAATCCTCCTTTTTGTTTTGCTTAGAAAAACCCTTCATGATTATCTTCATGGTTAACTTTGTACAATATCATAACTGAGATAGGAATTAAGATTTTTATATGTTGCTAAGTGATTTTTTTTTCTCAGAAGGTTCATGGACATCATTATCATTTGTCTTAGTGCCACATTGAGATAGGTTTTTACATTATTTGATCGGTAAATAATTAAGAGTTGTCTGATAAGGACTATTGATCAGTTGTTTGGAAGTGATATAAATAAACAGAATCATTTAATATATGAGGAAAATCAGAAGACTGAGGTCTGCAAAGTTCTTGCAGAACACCAAAGCCAAATAATACATGTGGAAATGACCTTGTTCTTTTTACACTGTGAATAAGAATAATGTTTTGACAAATATAAGCAGTAATATGATTATTTCTTGGATCCTGAACATCAGTGAAGGATCAATAATTGTTTCCAAAATTGTATACTTCAATAACAGCTTTAAAGGTATATATTTCTCATGAAAATCTTTGAAAGTGTGTGGGTCTTTCAGGATTCAGACTTCTTCAGTCTTGTTGTCTGAGAGATTTGTGCCAGTTGAACAAATGATCTGTGATCAAATAACTGTGTATACTTGAATAAACCATGATAGCACAGAGTGAACATCACTGCGTATATTCTACAGTTTTGTAGACAGTACTTCTAATCTGTTAATTTTGAAGAACCTACTGGGTTTCCAAGTATGGCTTCAAGATCTATTTCTCTGTTTAATGTTTTCAATAAATAGTAGTACTAGACCTATTATGAAATAATAGTGGATGATGAGGACTGGTAGAACATTAAACCATGCACTCCAATACTTGACTATCAAGACATACAGCTGGAATTTAAGACTAACCAGATTGATTTAGAAAAGGTCAGGCACGAAGTTCCTTAGCCTTTTCAATCAATCTTACAAAATCAATGTTAACAACTATATCGATGTGACTTCTTGGCATTAGCCTATTGCCAGATCTCAGGCCCATCCCCCCAAATGAGTTCAAAGGTATCATAATCTATTCCATAGGAGTTAGTTGAGATAGTGATATCTGAAATAGCACAGCCAAAGTGCAAAAGATGTGTCATTGGTTCATACAATATATCAAACTCTTTTATGAATTGGTGTTCATCCAATGTCACTTTATATACTGCAAAATACCACATTGCTGGAAAATAATTCCTAAATTAACAACTGGTTTTAATTCTCTCATGTTTATTTCTCTGCCTTTAAAGACTCCACATTGCATGTAACATCTCACTTCGCAGTTTCCATAATGAAGTGGTTGGAGGTCTGTTGCTTCTTTCTTCTACAAAATAAATCTGACAGGCTTTGAACATCATGTTAAACCTACTTTTATCTAGCCTAATGCTATATTTTGAAAAGAAGCTCATATGACTGGTTGTTTTATAGATGCATAACAGAATTCAGTGTCATGAAAGGTGATGAGCCTGCTTTGTTTTTTAAGAAATAATTTTAAATTGTCTTTAAAAAGAATTCTAGCAGAATAATAATATTGGGAAAAGAGTAAATTTGAAAAAAATGAAACAAGGTTTGAAATTAGCAATAGAATATATGTGTGTTTTCAAGTTAAAGGAAAATATTAAAATACAAATAAATATACTAGTAATTTTTTCATTGTAATATTTTTAGATTCAACATGAACCATTAAAACCATACAACAAAATACTCAAGCTAGAGTGATACTAATTCTGAACCACTTTCTACTCTAAACCTCCAATGTACTCTCCTTTTTCCTCCTTAAATCCCAAGGTAATATGAAAAGACAAAGGACATGTAACTAAATTACAACTTCAGGCAATGAAAACTCACATCAACAAATTCTGATTTTCTAGTTGGTATTTTATGAAATTGAATTTCCATTAACACTAAGGTCATTTAGCATCTGGTTGAATTGTTTGATTATTTTCTGTTTTTTTTTAGCACAATGTTAGGCACATAGAGGCAATGTGATTAGAAGTCATTTCCCTTGTTTTGGATGAACTTACAATCTCAAACCTAAAATCCTTTAAAGAAGAAATAGGTCAGCTATTTTCATGAATATGACTTGATAGATATACAAAAACCAATGTTGGTGAGTGGAAATACCAATATGGCACAGAAATTTTCATGGTGATTTTTATTTCATTGAATGGTAAAAAGTTCATTCTATAGTTAAAAGACTACTTTCATATATTGACACTTTTACATAAAGTGTCATTTTGATACCTCTTATTATACTGTTAGCAATGCAACTTACATGAGAAAGCATATATGCCAAATGTTTCATCTACATCAATAGACTTTTCTCTTATGAATTCTATGTTTTAAACTACCAAATTTGAAATATATTTTTGTTTTTCTTGTTGTTCTTCAATGCATATAAAGTTGTTTGTAACAGGAACACAATTAAATATAAATAATGATAAAGAATCAGAACTAAAAAATAAAAATATAAGTAGAAAGCAAGTAGATAGTAGCAAGTAGATAAAAACACAATATGCAGACTTAAAGACTAAAGAAGTGTTATTAAAACTTCAAATTTGTCTTTGAGTTTCCTAGCAGCCAAAGTAACAAGGGAGACTAGAAGTAAAACCATTCAAATTTGATATTTTTATATGATGAAATGTTTGAGTCTATTTTTTCATAATTTTTTCAACTGTAAAACTCTACATTAAACATAGGAACAAATATTTCAATTTGATGTTAATCAAGAATAAAATGCCATTTTCCACATACCATCAGTTTCAATATGACTTAAAATCTGATTTTTATTCCATAAATAAGCACTTTGGAAATATGATTTTGGGGGTAAAATAGCTTGAAACACTTGAACTTATATTTTTCTCAAGTAAAATTCTGTGGTATCGGATGTAGTGTGCAATACTCACAATTTCAGGCACAAGGTGTCGCTCTTTACTTGGAGGAAATAGTTCATTCAAGGGTTGGTCTGAGCAGCCAGGAACTCCGCATTTAAAGACTCCGTCATGCCGGATGCTACCGTTAAAGGATCCTTTGAAACTTCTCAAAAATTCAGTAAGATTTTTAACCCGAAACTGGAGTCTATGGTACTGTAAAAGTAAAGGACCTTATCTGGGAAGTCAATGTATGCAATGTTCGCGTCTGAAAGAAGGGGATTGGACACTGGGCGACTGCTGCAGTCGCTTCTGCTTCTCGCAGCCTGGGAGGCGGGCAGCGGCCAGGTCTACTACTCCATTCCCGAGGAGGCCAAACACGGCACCTTCGTGGGCCGCATCGCCCAGGACCTGGGGCTGGAGCTGGCGGAGCTGGTGCCGCGCCTGTTCCGGGTGGCGTCCAAAGGCCGCGGGGACCTTCTGGAGGTAAATCTGCAGAATGGCATTTTGTTTGTGAATTCGCGGATCGACCGGGAGGAGCTGTGCGGGCGGAGCGCCGAGTGCAGCATCCACCTGGAGGTGATCGTGGACCGGCCGCTGCAGGTGTTCCATGTGGAGGTGGAAGTAAAGGATATTAACGATAATCCACCGGTGTTCTCTCTCAGAGAACAAAAGCTGCTGATTTCTGAATCTAAGCAACCTGACTCTCATTTTCCTCTAGAGGGAGCTTCTGATGCGGATATAGGAGAGAATGCTCAATTGACCTACAGACTAAGTCAAAATGAGCACTTTTCTTTAGAATTACCAACAAATAGTAAGCAGACTAAAAGGCTGTCACTTACATTAAAGAAGTCTCTGGATAGAGAGAAAACTCCGGAACTTAATTTACTATTAACGGCTGCAGACGGCGGGAAACCGGAGCTCACTGGCACTGTTCATCTCTTTGTCCGCGTCTTGGATATTAACGACAATGATCCGGAATTTGAACAATCAGAATACAAGGTGAGATTGATGGAAAACGCAGCTAAAGAAACTCTTGTGATAAAGTTAAACGCCACAGATCAAGATGAAGGAGTCAACGGGGAGGTGACATACTCCTTGATGTCGATTAAGCCCAATGGAAAACGTTTATTTACACTACATAAAAACAGTGGAGAAGTAAGGGTCAATGGAACTTTAGACTATGAAGAAAACAAGTTTTATGAAATTGACGTACAGGCTACAGATAAGGGAAATCCCCCAATGGCAGGTCACTGTACAGTCTGGGTCGAAATCTTAGATGCCAATGATAACGCCCCTGAAGTCACTGTGACTTCCCTGTCTCTTCCAGTGCGGGAGGACACTCAGCCAAGCACGGTCATTGCACTGATCAGTGTATCTGATCGCGACTCTGGTGCCAACGGACAGGTGATCTGTTCTCTAACGCCCAACGTCCCCTTCAAGATCATGTCCACGTTCAAGAACTATTACTCACTAGTGCTGGACAGCGCCCTGGATCGCGAGAGCGTGTCTGTCTATACAGTGGTGGTTACAGCGCGGGACGGGGGCTCGCCTTCGCTGTCGGCCACAGCCAGCGTGTCCGTGGAGGTGGCCGACGTGAACGACAACGCGCCCGCGTTCGCGCAGCCCGAGTACACGGTGTTGGTGAAGGAGAACAACCAGCCCGGCTGCCACATCTTCACGGTGTCGGCGCGGGACGCGGACGCGCAGGAGAACGCGCTGGTGTCCTACTCGCTGGTGGAGCGGCGGGTGGGCGAGCGAGCGCTGTCGAGCTACGTGTCGGTGCACGCGGAGAGCGGCAAGGTGTACGCGCTGCAGCCGCTGGACCACGAGGAGCTGGAGCTGCTGCAGTTCCAGGTGAGCGCGCGCGACGCGGGCGTGCCGCCTCTGGGCAGCAACGTGACGCTGCAGGTGTTCGTGCTGGACGAGAACGACAACGCGCCCGCGCTGCTGCCGCCCGGGCCGGGCGGCGGGGCGGGCGCGCTGAGCCAGCTGGTGGCGCGGTCGGTGGGCGCGGGCCACGTGGTGGCGAAGGTGCGCGCGGTGGATGCGGACTCGGGCTACAACGCGTGGCTGTCGTACGAGCTGCAGCCGGCGGCGGGTGGCGCGCGCAGCCCGTTCCGCGTGGGGCTGTACACGGGCGAGATCAGCACGACGCGCGCCCTGGACGAGGCGGACGCGCCGCGCCAGCGCCTACTGGTGCTGGTGAAGGACCACGGCGAGCCGGCTCTGACGGCCACGGCCACCGTGCTGCTGTCGCTGGAGGACAGCGGCCAGGCGCCCAAGGCCTCTTCGCGGGCGTCGACGGGCGCCGCTGGCGCGGAGGCCGCTCTGGTGGATGTGAACGTGTACCTGATCATCGCCATCTGCGCGGTGTCCAGCCTGTTGGTGCTCACGCTGCTGCTGTACACGGCGCTGCGGTGCTCGGCGCCGCCCAGCGAGGGCGCGTGCGGGCCCGGGAAGCCCACGCTGGTGTGCTCCAGCGCGGTGGGGAGCTGGTCTTACTCGCAGCAGAGGCGGCAGAGGGTGTGCTCTGGGGAGGGGCCGCCCAAGACAGACCTCATGGCCTTCAGCCCCAGCCTTCCTCCCAGTCTGGATAGAGAAGTCGGAGAGGAAAGGCAGGAGGCAGGATCAAATCACCCGGGACAGGTGAGTTCTATAGATTCCCACCTTTTGAAGTCGATGTTATAATTTTAAAATTCCAGTTTGTTTCAAAGAAAATTTTAATGAATGCTCTATACTTTGAGTATCATTTTAAAGAACAACGTTTGTTAGTGAAGTGCCAATGATACACATATAACATTTTAATCATATGAAGTATTAGGTTTTTTAGCCAATAAATATCCTATTTCTCCTAATGTTTGTTAGAACATGTTTAAGAAAATGTAAGAATGACTTTCCTGTTATTTGATCTGTGTCACTTCATTTCAACTCTAATCCTCAGTGATGTAATCACTGTGGATTATTTAAATTTTACTTATCCTCTTTGTTTTTTAACAGGCTTTTGTCTTGATACTTTCACATTATTAGATTACTGACTTTTCTCACTTCAGGCTTGTATCAAAATTTTGTCACTCTCTTAATTTGTTCTGAAGGGGTTTTCCTTTCTTTTTCTATGGTTTTAAACATTTATTGTCCATTGAATAATCTTTAGTTTTTCCTCTACCAATAAGATAAAACCTGTTTCCATATTACTTGCAGTAAAAAAATGCAGGCTTTTGTTCTAGTATGCTTATTTCATTGAAATAATATAACTAAAAGTTCTGTCCATTTTAAATTTTGTTCCATGAAGTGGGGATAGATTTATCTACTATGTACTGAAACAGAACTTCCAGGTTTATGCTTCCAAAGTAACTAGGCAAATAAAATCATCATATTCCTCAATCAAGTCATTCAAATTTGCCAAAGCCATGCATATAGGATTATAATATCTGCAATATATGCTAGCTGGCATTATTTCTTATGTTTCTGGATTTATGTGGAAAGAAGAAGTTAACTCTGTCAAAGTGAAGCCTATTGACATTTATCAATTTCATTCATCTCACACTTTAAAATTGAACTATAGTTGATTTACAATGTTGTGTTAATTTCTGCTGTACAGCAAAGTGATTCAAACACACATATATATTTTATATTCTTTTCCATTATGGTTTATCATAGGATACTGAATATAGTTCTTTGTAGGTCCTTGTTTTTTTATGCATTCCATATATAATAGCTTACATCTGCGAACCTCAACCTCCCTCATCTAACATTTTAAATTCCCTATCTTTAAATGCTTTATCGCTGGTGTTTGTAAAATTTTCTTTCCATGTGGTTTAACCACATCTGAAGATTCTAGCAGAGATCATTTATCTCTAGGTCATCCTTCTAATTCATTGGTTCTTAGCTACATGTAGGATGGTGGAATCACTGACCTCTTTGAGAATCTGATGAGAGTCATATGTGGCCATTCTCCCCTTAAAATTACACAGCATACCACTTGGCATAATATTCAAGGATCCCATGCTGAAGCTCATTCTTGGACCTCTGTTTATGAAACTTTGTATCTCAATATTAATTGTCTAAAAACATTCTTTATTCCAAATTAGGCAACAAGATTAAAATATGAAATATTTCAGACTCAAAAGTGATTAAACCATCATATCATTTACAGAATTTTGTAAATATAAATAAATGTGGATGTTAGGTAGGGCATACATTATAACCCATTTCCCAATGAAGTTCTTGGAATGACTGAACGTCATTTAAATTTAATAAAATGAAATTGGAATTTTTTTTTTTTTGCTGTACGCGGGGCTCTCACTATTGTGGCCTCTCCCGTTGTGGAGCACAGGCTCCGGACGCGCAGGCTCCGGACGCGCAGGCTCCGGACGCGCAGGCTCAGCGGCCATGGCTCACGGGTCCAGCCGCTCCGCGGCATGTGGGATCCTCCCGGACTGGGGCACGAACCCATGTCCCCTGCATCGGCAGGCGGACTCTCAACCACTGCGCCACCAGGGAAGCCCCTGGAATGTTTTAAGTAAAGGTAATTTTGCAAGTCATTACTTTTACACAGTACATAAGTAATCAATGCACATTTTAGATAATTCCAAATTATGTGGATTAATTTCTATGGTACAAATTTAGTGTCTTTTGTACTTATTCTTAATTTCAGGATTACATTCTATGATGTATAATTGTAATTTCATCCTATTTTGTAGTTTGATTGTTTAAGTATTAAGCTAAATTTAGATGTTCCTATCTGTTTAATAATTTAATTATGTCTAACAGTGTGTGAGGACTACATAGACACTACAATAAGGTTGCTTACCAATTATGGTACATTGACTATTTTTGAAAATGGAAGATATAAAATGAAGAAGCTTGATGGTGATAGACAATTTAAATAATCCAATAGCATCAAAATTCAAATATGTTTTTCATTAATTAAGAGCCAGTATGGGAGTTGATTTAAGTTATTTTATACTTGTAGAACCATTCTTGGTTATTATTTTCTGGTTCTATAAAGATTTAATTTCTCAGTTTCCTTTATTATATGTAAAAGGAATGGTAATAAATTATTGGTTTAAAGATTTTGATTTGAATTTAAATGAGCTTATAAATAATATACTTACTTGTTCACAACTAGCTGTGGGATCTTATCTGTGTTTTGTTTTTCCTTAAAGCTGGTCTTGAATTAATGAATAAAATTATGAAGTCTTTTTATTCTTCCTTGAATCATACTCACCATTGTGATTTTCTGAAGGGAAGCATATTCTGTGTAACTACTAACTGGCCTGGAAGGAAAGATTTAGAGGGAAACTAAATGGTCATTATGAAGTTCATATTTTTTTTTGACTTTTCTCAATGAGATTGGGCTCCAAAACATTTCACGTGATCTTTTTCATATTAGTGCTCTACTGCCACTTCAGAATACTATGAAATTTGGAGGCTTTGACTCAACATTTTACATGAAAATCCTTTACTCCTGCTAGAGTAAAATATTCCAGAATCCATACCGAAGCTTCATTTTTCAACATATTATGTGAATGAGAGCAGTTGTATGAAAAGTAATCACATTTGAGCATCAAGGAACCAAAAACATCTTCCATATTTATGATGAATTATAATATTCACCAGAGTTATGAATAAAATAATTTATATGAATGAAATATTTGTTTCTTTTCCTTTACTAGATGAGGGAATTCTTGGCTTTCTCCTAAAGTCTTAGAATGAAGTGCTTTTGAAGGATGAAAATCATTACAAATGTGAATTTTAAGCAATATAAGGGCAGAGGTGATGTATATTATTCTTTATTTTACTGGCCATGATAGCTAAGGAGTAGCTTCTGACATGCCACATTTCAATGATTACTTTATGATCGACTTTGAAGCAGAATGTTTTAAAAACTGAAGTGTAATAGAAGTATTTGTGCTTTGTTACAAATATCATGTATATTAAATAAATAGGCATTTACAAATGATCCATGAAAATATCCAAGAAGTCGAAATAGATTTAAAGTGAACCAAAAAGTGGCTAAACCAAAAAGAACCTCAGGATCTTTCTTGTACTTACATAATCAGTCACATGATGTCGCTGTACACTCAGAAGGTGAAAAGGGAAAACTTTGTTTCCACGCCCAGATTCCAACCATCCACAGGATAATCGACTCCATACTGACAGGAATGCTGGGTAAAATTTACTAAATATGTACTTACAGAAAGGGAGACTGGTCATAAATGTTGGCAGGCGAGCTATCTCTTAAAACTGACAGTCTCACCTCAGAGATCTCTTTGTCGGCAATGGTGTTTTCCTGGCGAGGAGGCTTCGAAGCTCGGCGCCTGCTGCTCTCGCTTCTGCTTCTCGCAGCCTGGGAGACGGGGAGCGGCCAGGTCCATTATTCGGTCTCTGAGGAGGCCAAACACGGCACCTTCGTGGGCCGCATCGCCCAGGACCTGGGGCTGGAGCTGGCGGAGCTGGTGCCGCGCCTGTTCCGGGTGGCGTCCAAAGGCCGCGGGGACCTTCTGGAGGTAAATCTGCAGAATGGCATTTTGTTTGTGAATTCGCGGATCGACCGGGAGGAGCTGTGCGGGCGGAGCGCCGAGTGCAGCATCCACCTGGAGGTGATCGTGGACCGGCCGCTGCAGGTGTTCCACGTGGAGGTGGAAGTAAAGGACATTAACGACAACCCGCCGGTGTTCAGAGGAGAACAAAAGGTACTTATTTCTGAATCTGCTCCTCTGGACTCTCGTTTTCCTCTAGAGGGCGCTTCCGATGCGGATATCGGCCTAAACTCTCTTGTGACCTATAGGTTAGGTCTAAATGAGTATTTTACTCTTAAAGTAATAACGAAAACCGATAAAAGTATATTGCCTGAACTCATTCTTCGGAAGTCATTGGATAGAGAAGAAATGCCAGAACTTAATATATTGCTGACCGCTCTGGATGGCGGTAAACCCGAACTAACAGGATCTGTTCAGATTCAAATAACCATCCTGGATGTTAATGACAACGCTCCTGAGTTTGATACGCCTGGCTATAAAGTAGTGCTGTTTGAAAATATCCCAAACAACACCAGAGTGATTCAACTAAACGCTTCTGATCTAGACGAAGGACCAAATAGAGAAATTTCCTATGGAATCAGAATGATTCTGCCAGAGAGTGAGAAATGTATGTTTTCAATAAATGCAGAAACAGGTGAAATTAGGATTTATGGGAAACTGGATTTTGAAGAGAATAATGAGTATGAAATTCAGGTTAACGCTATTGATAAAGGGATTCCTTCTATGGCAGGTCACTGCACGGTCCTGGTGGAAGTTCTGGACCTGAATGACAATACCCCCGAGGTAATGATCACTTCGCTGTCGCTCCCAGTGCGAGAGGACGCTCAGGTGGGCACCGTCATCGCCTTGATCAGCGTGTCCGACCGTGACTCCGGCGCCAACGGGCAGGTGACCTGCTCACTAACACCCCAGGTCCCCTTCAAGCTGGTGTCCACCTTCAAGAATTACTATTCACTAGTGCTTGACAGCGTCCTGGACCGAGAGAGTGTGGCGAACTATGAGGTGGTGGTGACAGCGCGGGACCGGGGCTCGCCTTCGCTGTCGGCCACAGCCAGCGTGTCCGTGGAGGTGGCCGACGTGAACGACAACGCGCCCGCGTTCGCACAGCCCGAGTACACGGTGTTGGTGAAGGAGAACAACCCGCCCGGCTGCCACATCTTCACGGTGTCGGCGCGGGACGCGGACGCGCAGGAGAACGCGCTGGTGTCCTACTCGCTGGTGGAGCGGCGGGTGGGCGAGCGAGCGCTGTCGAGCTACGTGTCGGTGCACGCGGAGAGCGGCAAGGTGTACGCGCTGCAGCCGCTGGACCACGAGGAGCTGGAGCTGCTGCAGTTCCAGGTGAGCGCGCGCGACGCGGGCGTGCCGCCTCTGGGCAGCAACGTGACGCTGCAGGTGTTCGTGCTGGATGAGAACGACAACGCGCCCGCGCTGCTGCCGCCCGGCCCGGGCGGAGGGGCGAGCGCGCTGAGCCAGCTGGTGGCGCGGTCGGTGGGCGCGGGCCACGTGGTGGCGAAGGTGCGCGCAGTGGACGCGGACTCAGGCTACAACGCGTGGCTGTCGTACGAGCTGCAGCCGGCGGCGGGTGGCGCGCGCAGCCCGTTCCGCGTGGGGCTGTACACGGGCGAGATCAGCACGACGCGCGCCCTGGACGAGGCGGACGCGCCGCGCCAGCGCCTACTGGTGCTGGTGAAGGACCACGGCGAGCCGGCTCTGACGGCCACGGCCACCGTGCTGCTGTCGCTGGAGGACAGCGGCCAGGCGCCCAAGGCCTCTTCGCGGGCGTCGACGGGCGCCGCTGGCGCGGAGGCCGCTCTGGTGGATGTGAACGTGTACCTGATCATCGCCATCTGCGCGGTGTCCAGCCTGTTGGTGCTCACGCTGCTGCTGTACACGGCGCTGCGGTGCTCGGCGCCGCCCAGCGAGGGCGCGTGCGGGCCCGGGAAGCCCACGCTGGTGTGCTCCAGCGCGGTGGGGAGCTGGTCTTACTCGCAGCAGAGGCGGCAGAGGGTGTGCTCTGGGGAGGGGCCGCCCAAGACAGACCTCATGGCCTTCAGCCCTAGTCTTCCACCGTCAGGAGAAGATTGTTTAAGTCCTTCCAGTAAAGTAAGTCCTTGATATCATTAAAGTATATTAGTCATTTTCAACTTTTCGTGTATTAGCCCAACTTTTCAAGTAATATTAAATAATGAGATAAAGATGAAATGGAAGCCATGGATCATCACATTAAAAATTTTTCTCGTTCTGTAATTTTCCATATTATCTATGAATGGTTAACCTTGAAAGATATAAGTACGTTTGAGTAAAAACTGTCTAGGTTTGATAACTCAAATTTATTTTTAATTTGCACTTAATTTCATGATTAAAGAAAATTTGCAAGGTTAGTGCAGAGTTCCCAGATATCATTAACTGGATTCCTTTACTGCTCTTTATGTGCATAGGCTTTTAAAATAGCCTTGTTGACCACCAATCTAATTCCAGGACAATCTCCTATTGAGTATTATAACAAAAATAAAAATTATGTTATTAATGCTAAGATGAATAATTTTATGTTATTTCCATGGAGTGCCTTCTTTCTTTCAGTTGGGATTGGCTACAGTATTGTTCTTATTTACATAAAATATAATAACATTAAAATATTATAAGATCCATCTATAGCAGGATGCACCTTATAATTGATGGTTTACAATAATTTAGTTGGCTTTTATTCTTGGTAGCACACAAGTAATGGTGCATCTTACAATTAATAGCATTTCTTTGATTCAATAAAACATAAGAATACTTATTGGTCCCCTATTATTTTCCAGGACCTGTTCTAGGATCTTTAATTGTATTATCTCATTTAATTATCATATCACTCCTATAGTGCAGGTACAATATTTATCGTTGGAATTTTACTTTAAGAAGTCTGAAACTTAAGCCACATAGACTGTGCAAAGTGGCTCAAACTCAGTTTTGAAGGATTACCAACTCATTGTGGCGTACTACTGCTCTGACACAATTATCAGGTGAATCTTCTAAAGTGCATTTTACATCTTGTAACTTTCTTCCGCACAAAACCTTTCCAGCGTGTCTTTTAGTGAGAGGAAAAGAAGCAAGTAAAGAGGGAGATACTGAAGATGAGACAGGCAGAGAAAGAATGAAGATGAAGATGAAAAATATGAAAGAGGATAGAATAGAGTAAAAAAATAAGAGCATAGGGTTGGCCTTAAAAGTGGGGCGATTTTTCCTTAGTAGGGAATGAGTAATAGAGAATATAAAGAAAAATGTTGACATAGGAAGAGAGCCATTGAGTTCATATTTGATGACTTATATCTCTGGGTAAATCATCTGAGAACCAGGTTGTGGGAATGAGGCTGGAAATTTGAGAAGAGAGAAGAAAAGATGGAAGAATCTCTGTAGGCAGGAATTATGAATTCACTTGAGGGCTCAACTGAGGTAATGGTGAGAGTGAACTTGTAGAGAACATAGTAATCCTGGTTAAGTGACTAACACACTGAGAAGCTCAGTAGAAGGAATGGAGAAAACGGATAGTTAGGCTGTGTGTTGGAAGCTACAGAAAATGTTAGAGGGGTGCTATGAGTAGGTGTGTGCCTTTAGGGTGTCTGGAAGGACATGTTTTAAATGGTTGACTGTGTAGTCTAGGTTAGGTGGAGAGATAAACGAGACAGGTAGGGCCTGATAGACAAGAACAATTAGAACAAAAAAACGATTCCCATTATAAGAGTAAAGGTATGTTAATAAAAGTAACGGAGCAATGAGGAGGATAAGGGTGGGAGAATACCAAATACTCTACTCACATTTTCAGAGGGGAGCAAAGATTCAGAAATGAACCCAACTCTTATTTCCTGCAGAGTTGTGCACAAAACAGGCAAGAGAATTATTGGAGCTATGCTCTTTCTTTCCTAGCCCTACTTGGCCTGGATCTTGGTGACTTGGTAAAGATATGTACAGTATTAGATAAAAGTAAGAGTCCCTTCCTTTCTTCCTTGCTAGAGATGTGTTAACATCTGTATCTACCTGTTGTTACTTGGAAAATCAGAGTCAGTTTAAATGATAGTAGGAATTTCTCCAGTGATGGTGTAAGATAGGGAGAGAGAAGAGGGAAATTTAACTTATTATTGGTAGTAATTTCATTTATATCAAATATATAATATACTAGTTCTTGGCATGTTTTATTCAAAGAGAATCCAGAACTTTAAAGTATTTTTATATCTAAATGGTCTACATTGTGTGTTTATGTACACACACACGCACATACAAACTCATACGCACATTGATGGACATTTCCTTCGAATACAAATATTCTATACAAATTTCACAGTCATATTTGGGGGAATTTATAAATATTGTGTTTATTTAAAACCTTGTGTATCAGTTACCGAATTTCCATATTCATCTGTTTTATTCTTATGTGATTCGTTATGTTTCCATTTTGACACAAGGGAGTTGTGTGAATAGGTCTCAAAAATGTTACAGGAAAAGGACATTCCCACCCAAATCTACAAAGCTGTGCAGAACTAGAGTCTGAGTTCTAAAAGCAAATGTAGAATATTACCTCTTTTTACAAATTCTGCACCACGTTTTACACATGCAAAAACGTAGAAAGATGGAACTCATCAACCAATTTCAACTAGCATCCAGTGCTGAGCAGAATACAGTGATTTACTGTTGTTGGAAAGAAAAACATTTAATCTTCCATTACATATTTGCAATAAAAAATGTCACGAAATGCAAGAAAACCCCCCGCTCCATCAACCGAAAATATGGACCGAGTCATTTTTACACTTACACATTCATGCGCATGGTGTCGCTCTTCACTGAGAACAATTCCTCGAAGAAAGCGCCTCCCCTCTTTCCTCCCCGCAGAAAATTTGGCAGATAGTGGAAAACCTCTAGTGAATTTTCCCGCAATAGAAGCCCGTAAAATTAGACCTTGAGAGGCATTTGAGGTAAGGTAGTCTATAAACTTCAGATATCTCTGCAGGCTTTTGAGTGTACCATGCTCTTTTCCTGGAGAGGAGGCCCAGGAGCTCGGCTTTTGCTACTCTCGCTTCTGCTCCTCGCAGCCTGGGAGGCCGGGAGCGGCCAGATCCACTACTCGGTTCCGGAGGAGGCCAAACACGGCACCTTCGTGGGCCGCATCGCCCAGGACCTGGGGCTGGAGCTGGCGGAGCTGGTGCCGCGCCTGTTCCGGGTGGCGTCCAAAGGCCGCGGGGACCTTCTGGAGGTAAATCTGCAGAATGGCATTTTGTTTGTGAATTCGCGGATCGACCGGGAGGAGCTGTGCGGGCGGAGCGCCGAGTGCAGCATCCACCTGGAGGTGATCGTGGACCGGCCGCTGCAGGTGTTCCATGTGGAGGTGGAAGTTACAGATATTAACGACAACCCGCCTGTGTTCCCTGAAAGTGAAAAAAGAATAATCATTGCTGAATCTAGACCTCCGGAAACTCGGTTCCCACTAGATGGCGCATCTGATGCAGATATTGGAGTAAACTCCGCCTTGACCTACCGAGTCTATCCCAACGATTATTTCACTTTGGACACACAAAACAACCGTGAACAAACGTCTTCGTTATCACTTGTGTTAAGGAAATCATTGGACAGAGAGGAAATTCAGGAACATAGTTTATTATTGACAGCTAGTGATGGAGGCAAACCCGAGCTGACCGGCACAGTTCAGCTGCTGATTACAATCCTGGATGTGAATGATAACGCCCCAGAATTTGACCACTTAATTTATAAAGTGAGAATGTTAGAGAATGCATTTAATGGAACATTAGTGATCAAACTAAATGCCACAGACCCTGATGATGGTATAAATGCAGACATAATTTACTCATTTAGAAGACCTGTATCGCCTGCAGTATTATATGCGTTTTCCATAAATCCCGGCAGCGGAGAAATTCGGACAAAAGGTAAATTGGATTTCGAAGAAAAGAAATTGTATGAAATATCCGTGGAAGCAACTGACAAGGGGAATATTCCAATGGCGGGTCATTGTACCATTTTGGTGGAAATAGTAGACATAAATGATAACGCCCCAGAAGTTACCGTCACTTCTTTGGCTCTTCCGGTGCAAGAGGACGCTCAGGTGGGCACTGTCATCGCCTTGATCAGCGTGTCCGACCGTGACTCCGGCGCCAACGGGCAGGTGACCTGCTCACTAACACCCCAGGTCCCCTTCAAGCTGGTGTCCACCTTCAAGAATTACTATTCACTAGTGCTTGACAGCGTCCTGGACCGAGAGAGTGTGGCGAACTATGAGGTGGTGGTGACAGCGCGGGACCGGGGCTCGCCTTCGCTGTCGGCCACAGCCAGCGTGTCCGTGGAGGTGGCCGACGTGAACGACAACGCGCCCGCGTTCGCACAGCCCGAGTACACGGTGTTGGTGAAGGAGAACAACCCGCCCGGCTGCCACATCTTCACGGTGTCGGCGCGGG
Organism: Kogia breviceps; assembly: GCF_026419965.1. Lineage (NCBI taxonomy): Eukaryota > Metazoa > Chordata > Mammalia > Artiodactyla > Physeteridae > Kogia > Kogia breviceps. Next base: position 117,787,564 of record NC_081313.1, read on the forward strand.
ACGCGGACGCGCAGGAGAACGCGCTGGTGTCCTACTCGCTGGTGGAGCGGCGGGTGGGCGAGCGAGCGCTGTCGAGCTACGTGTCGGTGCACGCGGAGAGCGGCAAGGTGTACGCGCTGCAGCCGCTGGACCACGAGGAGCTGGAGCTGCTGCAGTTCCAGGTGAGCGCGCGCGACGCGGGCGTGCCGCCTCTGGGCAGCAACGTGACGCTGCAGGTGTTCGTGCTGGACGAGAACGACAACGCGCCCGCGCTGCTGCCGCCCGGGCCGGGCGGAGGGGCGAGCGCCCTGAGCCAGCTGGTGGCGCGGTCGGTGGGCGCGGGCCACGTGGTGGCGAAAGTGCGCGCAGTGGACGCGGACTCGGGCTACAACGCGTGGCTGTCGTACGAGCTGCAGCCGGCGGCGGGTGGCGCGCGCAGCCCGTTCCGCGTGGGGCTGTACACGGGCGAGATCAGCACGACGCGCGCCCTGGACGAGGCGGACGCGCCGCGCCAGCGCCTGCTGGTGCTGGTGAAGGACCACGGCGAGCCGGCTCTGACGGCCACGGCCACCGTGCTGCTGTCGCTGGAGGACAGCGGCCAGGCGCCCAAGGCCTCTTCGCGGGCGTCGACGGGCGCCGCTGGCGCGAAGGCCGCTCTGGTGGATGTGAACGTGTACTTGATCATCGCCATCTGCGCGGTGTCCAGCCTGTTGGTGCTCACGCTGCTGCTGTACACGGCGCTGCGGTGCTCGGCGCCGCCCAGCGAGGGCGCGTGCGGGCCCGGGAAGCCCACGCTGGTGTGCTCCAGCGCGGTGGGGAGCTGGTCTTACTCGCAGCAGAGGCGGCAGAGGGTGTGCTCTGGGGAGGGGCCGCCCAAGACAGACCTCATGGCCTTCAGCCCCAGCCTTCCTCCTTGTCTGAGTTCTGCAGAGGTAACAGGTGAAAGAGAACCGGATTCAGAACAGTTGAAAGAGGTGAGGTCGTATTTGAAATTTTCCTACTGTTTTAGCCCTCCTCACAGTTTTCTATTTAAGATTCTTCAATCTCGATTTTAAGATCGTTCTTTAATTTTGCTCATCATTATGGTATTTCAGGAGTGTTACTGACATCAGTAGTTTCATTATTCTTCAGACTGAAATCTTAAGTCAAAAGCCATAATATTGTTCGTAATGTTAATAATTTCTTTTTGTTGTATTCTTAATAGTTTTAAAGTATTTATTACCTACATAAGCATTTTCAAGAAACTTCACATTGTGAGTACTTGAGCATTTAGATAACTTTTGCTTTAATGAGGCTAACCATAATTAAACACTAAAATATTTTTATTTTTAAAATTTATTCATCTACCTACATACTGGTTTGTTTTGAACAGTGCCATAACTTTTAACATAAAATCTTTTTAAAAGTGCATTTTTCTTTCTTTTCAAAAAATCTTTTTTTCTTTGCTCCCTCCTCATTTTCGTCTAGACACATCACTGTTCCCCTGTCTGATATCCAATATGAAGAAACTTATGATTTCCTTTAACATTTTTATGTTCAGTTAATTATTCACACACATGCATACACCTGGTGGGTTTTTTGTTATTGTTTCTTTTGGATAATTTATTAGAATAAATAATGCATTTTACATTTCTCAGTCACCAATACCTCGTGGAAATCCCTACAAATCTGACACTTTTAATAGCTGTGTAGTACTCCACACTTTGGATGTATCATTTTTAAAAAAATTATTAATTTATTTATCTTTTTAGTTTTGGCTGTGGAAGTCCCAAATAATTCGCTTTTATCTTCCATCTATACCACAAATATTTTTCCTCGTATATATTGATTTGTTTAGGGTGTATCTTGCCATATAAAAGTGTTTCAAAAATTTCTCTGTTTTTCTGTTATGGATTTTAAGGTCTCTAGGTTTAGTTAGGAAGATCTTCCTTTTAGATTGAATATTCATTAATTAAATTCATTTAACAAACATTTGATTTTAAATTTAATTTAATTTAAAAAATAAGTATAATTTACATATAATACTATATTAGTTTCAGATGTACAACCTAATGATTCAATATTTGTATATATTGTGAAATGATCACCACAATAAATCTACTTAACCTTCATCACTATACATAGTTACAAAATGTTTTTTCTTTTAATGAGAACTTTTAAGATCTATTCTTTAGCAACTTTCAAATGTATAATACAGCATTATTAACTATAGTCACCTATAGTCATGCTGTACATTACATCACCAGGGCTTATTTATTTTATAACTCTCAGTTTGTCTCTTGACCACCTTCACCCATTTCACCCACCCTTCACCCCTTGCATCTGGCAACTACCAATTTGTTCTCTGTATCTATGAGTTTGTTTGTTAGATTCCATATAAGTTAGGTCATTTTTTAAAATGTAGGCATTTATTGTTATAAACCTCCTTCTTAGCACTGCTTTTGCTTCACCTCATAAGTTTTGATAAGTTGTGTTTTCATTTTCACTTGTTTCAAGATATTTTTGAATTTCCCATTGATTTCATCTTTGACCCATTGGTTTCCAGGAGTGTGTTAATTTCCACATATTAGACCATTGTTGTTGGAAAAGATACTTCATATGATTTCAGTCTTTTAAAATTTGCTTACACTTGTTTTGAACCTAATATCTGATCTATCCTGGAGAATGTTCCATGTGTGCTTGAGAAAAATGTATATTCTGCTGCCCTTGGATGAAATGGTCTGTGTATATCTGTTAGGTACATTGGATGTAAAGTGTAGTTCAAGTTCCATGTTTCCTCATTGGTTTTCTTTCTTGATGATCTATCCATTGATGAAAGTGGATATTGTAATGTTGTCTATTAGTTCCTTCAGATATGTTAGTATTTGTTTTATATATTTATGTACTCTGATGTTAGGTGCATATTTATTTACAATTGTTATATCCTTTTGATGAATTGACCACTTTATCACTATTAATGGCTTTCTTTGTCTCTTGTTACAGTTTTCTACTTAATTGACTTACAGTCGATTTTTTCTGATATAAGTATAGATACCTCTGCTCTCTCTTTTGGTTTCCATTTTCATGGAATGTCTTTTTTCCATATCTTCATTTTGAGAGTGAATGTCTTGGAGGCAACATGTAGCTGATTTTATCTTTTTTTAAAAACCTATTCAGCCATGCTATGCCTTTTGATTGGACAATTTATTCCACTTATATTTAAAGTAATAATTGATAAGCAAGAACTTACTATTGCCATCTTGTTCATCATTTTCTGGTTGTTTTGTAGTTCCTTTGTTCTTTTCCTCCTCTCTTGCTATCTTCTTTTGTGAACTGATGATTTTCCATTGGGGTATACTGTGATTCCCTTTTCTTTATCTTGTGTGTACATATGTACTGTAGTTTTTTGTTTGTTTATTTTGTGGTTACCCTGTGGCTTACTTGAAATGTCTTATAGCTGTAACAGCCTATTTCAAACTGATAACTTTTATCACATACAAAAACTCTGCTCTTTTACTCTCCCCTTTATTTTTATTTATTTTTTAAAATTTATTTTATTTATCCTTTTTTTTTTTTGGCTGCGTTGGGTCTTTGTTGCTGCACGTGGGCTTTCTCTAGTTGAGGTGAGCAGGGGCTACTCTTCGTTGCAGTGCACAGGCTTCTCTCTCTGGTGGTTTCTCTTGTTGCGGAGCACAGGCTCTAGGCACACAGGCTTCAGTAGTGTGGCATGCAGGCTCAGTAGTTGTGGCTCATGGTCTCTAGAGCGCAGGCTCAGTAGTTGTGGTGCATGGGATTAGTTGCTCCACAGCATGTGGGATCTTCCCGGACCAGGGCTCAAACCCGTGTCCCCTGCACTGGAAGGCGGATTCTTAACCACTGTCTCACCAGGGAAGTCCTTGACATCTTTTTATATTGTGTATCCATTAGCGAATTATTATAGCTATATCTATTTTTAACACTTCTGGTTTTTAACCCTTACACTAGAGTTAAGTGGTTATCATGCCATCATATTACAGTATTAGATTATTCTGAATCTGACTATATATTTACCTTTATGAGTGTATTGTGTATTTTCATATGTTTTCATGTTACCAGTTAGCAGCCTTTCATTTCAGCTTGAAGAACTCCTTTCAGCATTTCTTGTAAGGCACATCTAATGGTGATGAACTCCCTCGGCTTTTGTTTGTTTGGGAAAGTCTTTATCTCACCTCCATTTCTTTCTCTTTTTAAAAATTAATTAATTTATTTAGTTTTGGCTGTGTTGGGTCTTTGTTGCTGTGCGTGGGCTTTCTCTAGTTGTGGTGAGCAGGGCTACTCTTCCTTGCGGTGCACAGGCTTCTCACTGCAGTGGCTTCTCTTGTGTGGAGCACAGTCTCTAGGCATGCAGGCTCAGTAGTTGTGGCACACGGGCTTAGTTGCTCTGTGGCATGTGGGATCTTCCCAGACCAGGGCTTGAACCCATGTCCCCTGCATTGGCAGGTGGATTCTTAACCACTGCACTACCAGGGAAGTCCTCACCTTCATATCTTTTTTGTGTGTGTGTGTGGTACATGGGCCTCTCACTATTGTGGCCTCTCCCGTTGTGGAGCACAGGCTCCGGACGCACAGGCTCAGCGGCCATGGCTCACGGGCCCAGCCGCTCCGTGGCATGTGGGATCCTCCCGGACCGGGGCCCGAACCCGTGTCCCCTGCATTGGCAGGCGGACTCTCAACCACTGCGCCACCAGGGAAGCCCCTCACCTTCATTTCTGAAGGTCAACTTTGTAGAGAAAAGTGTTCACGGTTGGCATTTTTTTCTTTCAGCTCTTTGAATATATCATCCCACTTTCTCCTGGCATATAATGCTTCTGCTGAGAAATCTGCTGATAGCCTTATGGGGGTTGTCTTGTTTAATATAAACTTTTTTCTCTTGTTGCTTTAAAATTTCTCTTTTCATATTTGATTTTATACAGTTTTAGTATAATTTGTCTTGAAGAAGATGGTTTTGCATTGAAAATTTAGGGTGACCTATTGGCTTCATGAACTTGGATGTCCAAATCCCTCCCCAGGTTTGGGAAGTTCTCATCACTATTTATATAAGTTTTGTACCTTTTTCTCTCTCTCTTCTTCTGAAACTCCAATGATTATTTCTTTTAATGGTGTCCCTTAAGTCCCATAGTCTTTCTTCATTCCTTTTCACTATTTTTTCTTTTTGCATCTCTTGATCAGATACTGTAAAATGATCTCTCTTGCTCCTTCTACTGTCTTTCTGTCACATTTCAGTTTTCTGGTTCTATAGCAGCAAGCTGTTCTCCCTTGTTCTCAGTGGCCACTAGGCATCTAAAGTATCTTGGTTCCCTGACAGTTCCAAGTCAGGTGAGAAAGATACCAGTTCCTTGAGCAGCCCTCCAAAAACCTGAAAGGCTGGATTCACACTCTTCTTTCTGCTTCCCAAGGGAGCTAGCTGCCCCCTTGCTATTCTTTGTTCTTCATGGCTCTCAGGCATCCAAACCACACCAGTTCCATCAGTTCTCTGAGTAAGGCAATATAAAAACTAGTCCCCCAGGCAGCCCTCCAAGAAGCTGAAACATTGGACACATGCTCTACTCTTCTCTTTCCCCTTGAAGGTGGAGTAGTGAACCAGGGTGTTTTTTCCTGGTGCTGAGCTGTGCCAGCTTGGGGGAGGGGCTGAGGTGAGTAAAGTAAAATTACTCTTATTTGTTTCAATACAGCTGTTTCAGCTTTATGCTCACTTAGGTACTCCAAACTTCTTAAGTTGATGATGGAATTTTTGCAAGGGTATTTTATTACATATATCATTACTAATTGGTATTTTTGTGAGAGAATTATGGCTGGAACTTTTATTCTGACGTCTTGCTGGTGTCATTTGATCCATTTTGAGTTAATTTTTGTATATAATGTGATGTAGTGGTCCAACTTCATTCCTTTGCAAGTGGATATTCAGTTGTCTTGGCATCACTTATTGAAAAAGAATTATTCTTTTACCATTGAAGTGTTTGGGAACCATTGTTGAAAATCAACTGATGAATAAATGTGGGAATTTATTTCTGGATTCTCAATTATATTCCATTGATCTATATGTCTATCCTTATCCCACTACCACATTCTCTTGATTATTGTAACTTTGTACCTAGTTTTTAAATCAAGAATCATTAGTGCTCCAACTTTGTTCTTTTTTATCAGTATTGTTTTGGCTGTTCTGGGTGTTCTTGCATTTTCTTATGAATTTTAGGATCCATTTGTCAATTTCTGCAAAAAGCCAGCTTACTTTTGACAGGGAATTTGTTGACTCTGTAGATCACTTGGGGGAGTATTGCCATTTTAACAGTATGAAATCATACTATCTTCATGAGCATGGGATTTTCCTCCCATTTGTTTACATTTTCTTTAATTCCTTTCAACAATGTTTTATAGTCTTCAGAGTATGCATTTTATATTCCTTTTGTTAAATTTATCCTTAATATTTTCATCTTTTAAAAAAATTTTATTTATTTATTATTTTGACTGCGTTGGGTCTTCGTTTCTGCACACAGGCTTTCTCTAGTTGCAGCGAGCTGGGGCTGCTCTTTGTTGCGGTGCGCGGGCTTCTCATTGCAGTGGCTTTTCATACTGTGGAGCATGGGCTCTAGGCGCATGGGCTGCAGTAGTTGGGTCTTGTGGGCTCTAGAGCACAGGCTCATTAGTTGTGGCGCACGGGCTTAGTTGCTCTGTGGCACGTGGGATCTTCCCGGACCAGGGCTCAAACCCGTGTCCCCTGTATTGGCAGGCGAATTCTTAACCACTGCACCACCAGGGAAGCCCCCTTCAATGAATTTTAAACTGTATTTTTGAGTTATTTTCTCCATGGTTTCTCTAGAGTTTACTATATACATTATAACTTAACAGTATCTCCAGATTTATATTAACTTAATTCTATTAAGACAAAAGATATTACTCTATATAGCTTTTTCTTCCACCCTTTTTGCTTTATTATTATTATAGCTATTACATCTTATAGTGGGTTGAACTGTGGCCTCCAAAATGATATGTCCACTTCCTAACCCCTGGAACCTATGAAAGTGACCTATTAGGAAAAAAAGGACTTTGAATATGTAATTAAGTTAAGGATCTTGAAATGAGTTCATCCTGGATTTTCCAGGTGGGCACTAATTCCATTGAGAAGTTTTTTTAATAAGATATAGAATAAGGGAAGACAGACACAGAGGGAAGGCCATGTGAAGATAGAAGCAGAGATTGGAGCAATGCAAATAGCCACCAAAAGCTGTATGAGGCAAGGAATGGAATCCCCACTAGAGCCTCCAGAAGCCCCCAGTACAGCCCCTCAAACACCTTGAGTTTGGATTTTTCCCCTCCAGAACTGTGAGAAAAACTGTCTTAAGCCACCCAATGTGTGGTAATTTTTTTTTGCAGCTGCAGGAAACCAATATACATCTCTATATATTACAAACCCAAAAGTGCATTGTTATAATTATTACATTATATAATTTTATATCTTTTAAAGATGCTGAGAGAAAAAAGAAAAGCAATTATATATTTATAGTGTTTCTTATTTGCCATTTCTGGTTCTGTTCATTTGTTGATGTGGATCAGAATTACCATCTGTTATCCTTTCCTTATCGAATACAGTTGTTCTTCTATCGACCTCCTTTGTACTGTAATTGGCAAAGTTGTTTCATTTCTATATATTATAGGCCCAGCAATACATTTATACATATTGTTACATACAATTGCTTTTTTAAAAGAAGAAAGGAGAAGCCTCTGGGCATTTCTCAGAAGGAGTACTCTTCCTCTCTCCCTGCCAGAGCCACAAGGGAATGTTTCTTGGATGTTCGCTCTGAGAACCTAGTGGGGTTCCTGAAAGTAAAGCCCGTAAAATTGGGTGTAGGGGGCCTGCAACTGTGCCCTCCAGGAGTTACTCACTCTCAAGATAGTCCACACCTCAGCCTTCAGCAATTTGTCAAAATTTCCATTTAAGTGTTCCCTACCAGCCTCTGGCTCTAGAAGTTTCTGCTCCATGGAAGCAGATCTTGGCTGTGACTCTCTGGATTTGCTTGTTTCTCCAGATTTCAGGGTGGAGGTTTTCCCTGTAAACTAAGTTCTCTGAAGGGTTCAGGAAAAGTCATGTATCCAGCTTTTCTTGTTGTTATTATAAGGAAAGGAGTGATAAATTCCAAGCTCTTTACATGTTGGAGCTGAAACTGGAAGTTTGTTCTTTCTGTTTATTTTTCTCAGCCTTCTCAAATGTTTCTTCTTGTTCTTGACTATGTACTAAGCAGAGCCTGTTCACTTTTTTTACTGTTTCCAATGTGGCTTTAATTTCTGTTATTATATTCTGTTATTTCTGATTTTATATTTCTCTTCCATGTATTTCATGAATTTCATCAGCTCAGTTTTCATGGTCTTTTGTGGCCTTTTCATTTTCTTTTTGAAATTCTGTATCTTTGTTTTGAGTTCTTAATTCTCTGAGACCCTTTAAAATTGTTTCATAAACCTTCTGACTAGAGACCTCTAGAGACCTGTGGGTTTTTCTGTTTTTTGCTTTTTGTTTTGGCTGGGCCATGCCACGTATGGGATGTTAGTTCCCCAACCAGGGATCAAACCTGTGCCCCTGCAGTGGAAGCATGGAGTCTTAACCACTGGACCACCAGGGAAGTTCCAGAGACCTGTGTGTTCTTATCTGTTATTTTTCATATTTATTTTCTTATTCCTTCTTGTAATATTTATGTAGATCCTATGTTGGCTCTTTTTTGATTACTATTTATCTTTGAGAGGAGTTCCTTTAGGACCTGCTATCTGCAGGTGGAAAGTGTAAATAGATGGGCCAGCAGTGGCCTGGATTAACGTGAACATTTCCTTGTGTACCATTTGTTAGAGGAGTTTGCGTGTACCTTAGCTTTTATATACCTCCAACTAATGAGAACTGGCAGCTGCAGAGCAGTTTGTCATGTAGAGTTTCCTCTTAACTTGACCGTATCCTTAGGTTCACCCTTGAAACAATGGTGCATCTGCTCACTATCACGTTCAGTCCTGCTTTCTCCCCTAGTTTTTTTTTTTTTTTGTGGTACGCGGGCCTCTCACTGTTGTGGCCTCTCCCGTTGCGGAGCACAGGCTCCGGACGCACAGGGTCAGCGACCATGGCTCACGGGCCCAGCTGCTCCGTGGCATGTGGGATCCTCCTGGACCGGGGCACGAACCCGTGTCCCCTGCATTGGCAGGCAGACTCTCAATCACTGCGCCACCAGGGAAGCCCTCTCTCCTATTCTGCGCCGACAAATGGGTTTACAGGAAAATGCTGCCTGATTTAGCCTATGTACCTAGATGTTTTTGTTCCAAACAAGGGACCTTTGGTTTTATACCTCAGTGTGAAAGCACTACTCTGGAAAACTCCAATCTACCAACTTTTCCCAAGGTCTCCAGTGGCAGGAATCCTATCTCAGCATTTTCTCTCATCTTAGCTCAATCTTCATGGCACTTGGTAACTTCTCTTCATATATACTATGGTTGAAGTTCAAATGTTTTAAAGAGTTTCATCAAAGATATAACTTTATTAAATTAAAATGTTTATCTTCATTTATCCATAATTGATAGAAATCCCACTTTTTGTCTAGTTATTGAAGGTATGTAGGAAAGGTATGTTTTTTATCTTTAACCTAACCATCTCATTGAGCTCTTTTTTAGCTCTAATTATTTTTTCTTTAATTCTCTGGGATTTTATGAGTAGAAAATTATATTACCTATAAGTTTATCATCTAACAGTATATTTTATACTCCTCTCTAACACACACACACACACACACACACACACACACACAGAGTTCCTTATCTTGTGTTGTCCAGAATATCCAAGTCAGTATTGAATAATAACTATGACATGAAGTGTGGTGTTATGCTCCTGATTTTTCATGGGAATAATTCTAGTGTTTTTACTGTTTAAAATGAAGATGGCCATTTTTTTTGTGATAGCTGTCAACTTTTTATCAACTTTCTTTTAACTATGTATCACAATAATTATCTGGAAATACTTTGTTTTGAAACTTAATATAATGTGGGATTTGTGTAGAGTCCTTTTTGGAGAACGTTGATAGTGTCTTTCTCAGATCTTTATTTTAGGTTAGGCACTCCTAATAAACTGATGTCAGGTAAGGTGGTTGGTAGTGGTTGCAAGCCTTCCTTTTCAGCCACACTTGATGAAAATCTTTTCTGCAGCTCAGAGGAAGATCTGGTGTGACCGCTTACCAAATATATAGGAATATGAAATTTGATATAGGTAAAATATGTGATTGAATCAGATTGGCTAGCTCTTAACACAATGACATTCAGCAAATTTGAGTTAAAAATTAAGTATAAAAGTCTAGGACTGGGACTTTCCTGGTGGCGCAGTGGTTAAGAATCCACCTGCCAATGCAGGGGACACGGGTTCGAGCCCTGGTCCGGGAAGATCCCACACGCTGCGGAGCAACTAAGCCTATGTACCACAACTACTGAGCCTGCGCTCTAGAGCCCACGAGCCACAACTACTGAGCCCGTGTGCCACAACTGCTGAAGCCTGTGCACCCTAGAGCCCGTGCTCCACAACGAGAAGCCACTGCAATGAGAAGCCCATGCACCGCAACGAAGAGTAGCCCCCGCTCCCCGCAGCTAGAGAAAGTCCGCATGCAGCAACAAAGACCCAATGCAGCCAAAAATAAATAAATTTTTAAAAAAGTCTAGGACTTTTTGATCTGCGGCTTAATAACATCTAGAAAAAAACAGATGTGAATTTTAGTTTTTAATCCCTTATAAAAAAGTTATGTGATGCAGCTGTTAAAGAACCAGAAGCAATTTTAGACTCTATTACTTGATATGTAGTATTTAGAATGAAAGGGCTAGATCTCCTCTTCTTAGATATGATTTGACCAATCTGGAGTATGACTTTAAGATCTGAGGGGTACACTTTGAAGATGAAATAGTATAAGATTTTAGAAAGAGGTAATTTTAGAAAAATTGGTACATAGTTATAAAAAGTAGTAAGTAAACGTAGCATAGAGTTAACTAGTGTGAAGATTCATGAAAAAGGGTCTATGACATTTTAAATGATATTATATTTTGGAGAAAAACTTGGTAGTACAAACTTGAGAAAGAAATTCTATAGTAGTGTGCTATTGGTAAGGTGTTCAAGTAAAAAAAGAAACAATGAATGACGTAGGCCAGGCCATTATGTATCAAGATACATAGCCACTTAATTTACATGCCCAAAGATTAGCTGGATAGTTAAGAAACAAAATTGAGTGATACATATCTCTACCCTCAAACAACTCCCACCCTGTTAGGCTTGATTTGAACCCTACATGAAGCTATTTTACAGGATGAAAATTTGCTTAATGTGATTGTCATGTCCAGTCTTTTAATTTAGTTCTCATAAGTACATAACATACTCCCAGGGAATAATCGTAAGCACTAAAAAAATCTTATTTAAAGTACAGTATCCTTTTACTGACAAACTCTTTGGTGGGTATTCAGATTATTCTCCTGTTTGGCTTCAATATCTCTAATATGAACTTATGCATTATGGCTAGAAATCTCTTGAATTTACAGATTACGGCCAAGTTTGGTGGGAGAGCTTTATAATAACAGTCTTTGCAATAGAGCTCAAGCAGAAATCAGAACAACGTTTTTGCACAGAGTCCACTTAATCTTGTACTTGCACCTAATTAAAAGCTTGAAAATACTTGAATTAGGAGACACTATGGAAAATGCCATAAACTGGCAAAATGAAATATTAGAAAGTAAAGGTTCTGCTAAAGAGAAGTTTTGTTAATTCATGATTTTATTCACCTAGAAATCTTATACAAAAGAAAAAAGTCTTGAGAATTTCTCATCTTTGGGATATCCAAATATCCCAAGTATCTCCTAAATGTTGCTTTCCCACAGATCTCAGTTTATATGAGCAAATACTGCTTTCCCACAAACTCCAGTTTATGTCAGTAAATACCACTTTCCCACAAATCCCAGTTATGCCTAAAGATAGGGAGGCAGATGGTAGGATAAATTCTACTAGGAGAGCGCTATCCACTTATTCCTGAGACTAATTAAATCTTTTTAAAATAAACATCAGTGGCAGTTTAAACAGAAACAGGAGAAAAGGGATGCCAAAAGTCTGAGAAGTGTGTGAATGGGGGAGAGTTTTGTTAGGATTTTCCATGCTGATTCTCAGTATGTGTTTTCCTTTCTCCCCACTTCCTAATCCACACCCACACATCCTATTGATCTCGGAGAGGCAGAAAGCACACAGAGAAACTGTTTGTTTAGTTAAGATAGAAGCAAGGCAGAGATGCACAGCCGGAGAGAAAGGGTGTAGGCGCCCTCCTTAAGAAGGAGGAGCACAGTAAAGAGGTGGTTAAGTCATCTATATAGGGCAGTTCTGGGTCTTTGTTTACCTTTGGCCAATTTTCTGGTTTCTTTTTCCACACCTGCCCTGCCTTAGGACCCTCCCCAACATGCATGCACAACAGCCCAGAGGCTATGGGATGGCCTTAGCATCACATATTATGGGGTGGTGCCCCCTCCCTTTTGACCACCAAGGAGCCTTTCTAAGCATGTGCAATATTTCCCTTGCCCCAAGGATGGGAAATGTATGAACTCTTGATCTTTTAACAGGGTTTAGTCCCAGTCGGTCCCTGCCATAAAAATGTCCAATGTCCAGTTATTTACCCTATTTCTGTTGCTGGTTTTTACATCAAGGTGCAGATCTCGAATTATAGGCCGGAGTCCGGTCATAAATATGTAGTTCTGGAGCCCGTTTGTCTCTTGAATGTGATGTAAACAGGGGGCTGGTAATCAATGTCTGGCCTGGAGCCCACCTTCTTCTAACCCCAGGAAGTGTGAGCAGGAGGCTAGTTGTAAATGTCTAGCCTGGAGCCCATCTATCTCCTGCCTCACTATCCTCCTAAAACTGGGATAATTAGAAGCTTGATTGCAGGTGTAAAATTCACTGGCCTTCCAAAAGTTGAGTACATCTCTCCAGGTGCGTTTCATCTGCTGCTAATGGAAAAGCGAAAAGTATAACCTTTTACCCCGAAGCAGTTAGCTTGGTTAGCAGCATTAAATTAAAATGAGAAAATGCAAATCCTAATAATCTCTCATACTGAAGTAGAAAATGAGTTTGGGTTCTGAAATTTGGTGAGGAATAAATTCAATTTTTCTTAGTTATTTCACATCCTAATGAGGATTCCCCAATGATGGCTATGCTTATGACTCTACCCAACAACATTTCAACTGGCTGACAGGTTTCTCGCTTTAATTTTATTCAAGACTTGGCGTCAATGATTTTTTTTGGTTCCCTAATTCGGAAAGACAAACTAGTCAGGGGCATTTACTATATATTTACATTGCCTTATGTGGCAGCCTGCCCTACTTCCTTGGAAGAAATAAGGAATGGGTTTGTGATGGTCAGAGGATACTGGTTCTTAGTGGCACACTGAAGTTACCAATCCCACTTTTAGTCTTAAAACCAGAAAGCTGGAGCTGCCAATCTACTCCTGCCCCCACCTCCATTTTAATTGACAATTTAAAAAATTATTAGAGAAATATTCAAACATACACTAAAGTTGAGAGAATTGTGTAATTAACCCCATGTATCCTGTACTCAGCTTCAATAATTATCAATACTTTTAGGCAGTTTTCTGACCAGGAAATATAATGCCCTGAAAGCCTCAATTCTTTATCTCTATTTGGCTTTTGTCTTTCAAATTTTGGTTCCTGGGGCTTTGGACACTGCAATTGTATTAAAAGAAGGATTTGAGTGAGGAATTTAGTGTTTAATGTCAATCTCCTTTTCAGCTCTCCTCCCTCTCTGGAGAAGCCACTGGTTATAGGGTGGTAGGCGGAATCTGGCAGTATTTATTGCGGCCCAGAGCTGTTTTTCATAAAACAGATAACTGTCCCGATTTCCGTGCAGAAGACAGGCCAAAAAACAAAGCTGGAGAATTTATAGTTATCAAGCCAGTTCTTACCCCACCTCAATGCTGTTTTCTAAACATTTACAGAGAGCAAATTTGCAGAACAGTTTTCTGGTCACACTCTGTAAAGTATCTCAGTACCCCTTCACTATGCACGTCGTGTTTGGGGATGAGTTGTCAATCTTTCTGAGTTTTTGGTGCTAACCTCGCCCACAGCGTCGGGGGCCGCTTGCAAAGCACTCCCAGTAGGGCGTCCTGGGGAAAGAGAAACTGCTGACCCGCAAAAAAGCGGAAACGTGGAACCGGAATTGCGCTCGCACACTTTTGTGTCTTGAAAAGCGAGAATCCCGGGGAAGCTTCCCAATCTGCCCCTCGCTAGTAGCCTCTACTGAAATCTTGGCAGCTCCCAGGATATAAGAAGGTGCAGGAAGAGACTTAAACCCGCAGCGGAGAGGCTGAGAATCCAGCACGGAATGCATCCCAGCACTTGGTTTGTGGGCTCCTGTTTCCTTAAGCCTCGAAGGTGTGGTTCACGGTCACGGTTCCGCCTCTCAGCGCCTCCGCCCAGCGGTTCCTGTCGGAGTTCCGCCCTCTCCGCGTGCACTGTAGGGAGTCAGTGGGTCCGAGCGCCCGGGACCCGACGCTCCGCTTTCAAGCAGTCGAGGAGAAACGCCAGCCGAGCTCAGCCCCAGTTATAAACTGTCTTCAGGTAAAGGTTGTAGACATTAAGACCGCGGCGGTCTCAGGGCGTTGTCCTAGGAAACGCCGTTTAAGGGAAGGCTTATTAGTTGTTGGGAGCGTCTTCCTTGCCCCGCCCCGCGCTCGCTGTCAGGGCGCGGGGCGAGATCCCAGCTGGCAGGGAACCGAGACCGCGCTTCCCCAACGCCGGCGGTTTACCTCGTCTCTGCACCCCTAGGCGGCGCTGCACTCCTCCGCACCCGGCCCGCTTCGCTTTCCCAGACGGCTGCCAAGCCTCCAGTCTAGCAAGCCTAGCTCGCAGCCGACCGGCCCCGGCAATTCCGGTATTCGGAAGGCGAACGTCGGCGGTCTCTGCACCTCCAGTCGGCAGCAGCGGCCGGTCGGCCCTCGTTTTTTTTTTTTTTTTTTTTTTTTTTTAACCACGGCTTGTGATCTCCGGGAGTCCAGAGCTTGGTTCCGGGTCACCGCTGGTGGAGCGAGGACGCCGAGAGGGAGGGAGGATGGTGGGCTGGAGGGTGGCGGTTCTATGTTTGTGGGTCTCCTGCAGCTCTGCAGCGGGACAGCTTGAATACCCCGTGTCGGAGGAGACCGAACGGGGCGTAGCCGTAGGCAATGTTGCCCAGGACTTGAGGCTGTCAGCGGTCGCTCTGTCCTTGCGGAACTTTCTCTTCCTTTCCAGCCAAGGTGAGCCCTACTTCGAGGTCGATCTGGCCAGCAGAAGCTTGGTGGTCAGAGAGCCGGCGGATCTCTGTCCCCGAACGGCTGTGCGGGGACAAAGCTGCCTGCGTCCTAACCTATGAGCTGGTGCTGCAGGACCCGCTGGAGCTGCACAAGATGCACGTTCACGTCTTGGACACCAACGACAACTCGCCTCACTTCCCTGCCGGCGACGAGCAAGTTGCACATTCCCGAGTTCCTGAAGCCCGGAGCCCGTTTTACTCTCCCTAATGCTCAAGATGCCGACGAGGGAAGCAATGGGGTGCTAAGCTACAGCCTGAGCCCCAGCCAGCACTTTCGCCTGGACATGGGGTCGTGGGTCGACGGCAGCTAATACCCGGAGTTGGTATTGGAGAAAGCGCTGGATCGGGAGCAGCGTGCCACCCACTGGCTGGTGCTCACTGCCCGGGACGGCGGACTGCCTGCGCGCTCTGGAGACGCACAAATCACCATCGTCGTGGTGAACACAAACAACAATGCACCTGTATTTGAGCGCTCAGTATACCGCACCAAGGTGCCAGAGACTGCACCCAACGGGACTGTGTTATTCTGAGTTCAAGCCTCGGATGAAGGCTCCAATGGGGAAATCCGATACTCCTTAAGCAATAGCACGCAGGCAAAGCTGCGACCCCACTTTCACGTGCACCCTAGAAATGGGGAAGTGCGGGTAGCTGCTTCACTAGGTCCGCCTGAAACGCTGTTGGAGGCATACGTCGAGGCGACGGATGAAGGCACCTTCTTCGGTCTAGCCAGAACCGCCAAACTGCTGGTGGAAGTGACTGATGTGAACGATCACGCTCCCGAGGTGAACCCCCCCACTTTCTCCAGTCCAGTTTCCGAGGACACCGCCGCTGGCACAGTGATTGCTCTCCTTAGTGTAAGGGATGAGGACCTTGGTCCCAATGGTAAGGTCGTTTGTAGCATGTCCACTGGAGGCCCTTTTAAGCTGAAGGCTTCCTTTGACAACGACTACAGCTTGCTGACTGATGGGCCGCTGGACCGGGAGCAGCTCAGTGAATACCAGGTCCTGATCAGCGCCTTAGATGTTGACTCGCCCCCACTTAGCACCCGCAGGACACTGACTGTGTCAGTTGCTGATGTGAATGACAATACACCAAAATTTCCTCAACGGAAACAGGAACTTCTTGTGGCTGAAAACAATGGCCCTGGGGCCTCCCTAGGACGTGTTTTGCCCAGGACCCAGATCTGGGGAAGAATGGCGTCTTTTATGAGCTGTTGGATATTATCTCTGAAGGTCAGGCAGCCTCTAACTTGGTGACAGTAGATTCCTCCAGTGGGGCTACCACTGCCAAAATTTCCTTTGACTTTGAACAGCTCAGGGAGTGTCACTTCCAAGTGCAATCCCAGGATGGTGGCATTCCTCCCAGAAGTGCAACAGTGACTGTGAACTTGTTTGTGGTAGGCAGGAACAACAGGAACGACAATGCTCCAGTCATCTTGTTTCCCTTGCCCAGAAATGGCTCTGTCCCAGTGGAAATTGTGCCCTGCTCTGCCAGAACAGGACACTTGGTCACAAAAGTGGTAGCAGAGAATGCAGACAGTGGCTCCAATGCTTGGCTTTCTTACCACATCTCTCAGGCTTCTGACTCGAGCCTTTTTAGAATTTCAGCCAATATGGGAGAGCTCCATAGTGCTCACTTAGTTCTTCCCACTGATGCAGTTAAACAGAGGCCGGTGGTAGTGGTTCAGGACCATGGAGACCCATCACTTTCCACCTCTGTCACACTGGGCGTTCTGTTGAGCAACTCTGTCCCTCAGGTCCTTCCAGAATTTGAAGATGGCTGGGAAAAAGGCAGGCACCTTTCTGCCCAGAACCTGTATTTAGTAATTGCCCTGGCCTGTATTTCCTTTTTATTTCTGGGGTGCTTACTTTTCTGTGTGAGTAGCAAGTTGAGCCAGATCCCAAGTTGTTGCTCTCAGAGCTGCTGTCGCTCTCCAGAGGAGTTGAGATATGGAAGCAAGATGGCTTCGAATCCTTGCATGACATCTGCCACAATAGATGTTACTACAGTTGAAAGACTTTCTCAGACCTATCTCTATCAGGCCTCTCTGGGACTTGGTTCTGACAAAAACAGTTTGCTGTTGCATGGGGAATACAGTGCTGCTGACTGAGACATCTGGCCTCTGGGGTAGGACTGAATGTGCCAACATCCTGTATTCAGATTCAGAATAGGAAAAGAGATCATGCAAATGTCAATGCCATGGTTAAGCAAATTTTATGGGATTTGATTCCCTTGACCAGGAAATGGCCACTAGCTATTTCTGAAATGTTTCTTAGATGAGCCTTTGGCAACATTTAATCCAATGAATTGAATGCTCCTGCTTAGCATCCCCTGTGCTAAGGATTCTGGGAAGATATAGGTGTTAAAAGAGACTGTCCTTGGCCTCAAGAAGGTTACAGTTTATTTTTGAGAAAGCAAGGTAAGAAATTCAAACCTATTACAGAACAATTAAAATAATATAGCATAAAGGTCTAAAATTTTTAAAAAGCACCAAAGTTTCTGGTACAGGTAATAAACAACCTGGGGTGTCTTTTTAAAAAAATAAACTTATTTATTTTTATTTATTTATTTTTGGCTGTTGGGTCTTGGTTGCTGCTCGCGGGCTTCCTCTAGTTGTGGTGAGCAGGGGCTGCTCTTTGTTTCAGCGTGCATGCTTCTCATTGCCGTGGCTTCTCTTGCTGCAGAGCCAAGGCTCTAGGCACGCAGGCTTCAGTAGTTGTGGCACACGGGCTCAGTGCTCTAGAGCACAGGCTCTAGTAGTTGTGGCGCACGGGCTTCGTTGCTCTGTGGCATGTGGGATCTTCCCGGACCAGGGCTCAAACCTGTGTCCCCTGCATTGGCAGGTGCATTCTTAACCACTGCGCCACCAGGGAAATCCCCTGGGGTGTCTTTAAATAATTCCTTTTAGGAATTTCTTTAAGGAATTACTTAAAGCAAATATCCCTTCATTAGAAGTATTTTGAGCAACAGATATGTGTAAGGCATTCTGATTCCTAAGGTGAGAATGAAAATTATGTACGAGTCTTTGTGTAATACAAACTTAATATCATGGATGATGAGATGTTTATTCAAACCATTACAATACATGGTTTAAAAATGATAATAACCTAAAACATGTAAAAGTAAATTGCAGTGATGTTCAAAGAGGGGAGAGAGAGAACATGAGAGAACATCTAGGCAGGGAGGAGGGAATGAGAGGAGGCTTTGTGGTAGAGATAGCTGTTGAATTGGATTGTGAATGCTGTACCGTTTAATAAAATGCAGCATACTCTCTAGGCTATATTTTACAATGAGTCCCGTTTTGACAAAGTAGTCTTTTTTGAGAATGATACTCCAAAACACAGCTAATAGTTCCACACAGTGTTTGTAAGTACATAAAAATTCTAGGCATGTCTCAAAACACCTATTTGTACTGACAGAAGATAAGATGATTGGGTATAGGACTTGAAAACCTTTTGTTTTGTGTTCTTATTGATATGTTTCACAAAGAAGACAGATGAGTAATTGTTATGTCAGAAACATTTGTGTGTTCAAAGGTGCACTTACCATTCAAAGTCCATTCAACTTGGATTTAATATTCTTATTATTTTAGAAACCAGTATACTTAGAAGTAAGTAAATACCATATTTGGGAGTAATGCATCTAATAAAATTAAATTATACCTTAGTTTATCTGTTTGGCATTTCAAAACTTTCTGAGTGGAGTGCGAGCAATTGGCTTAGCAATTTTACAATATTACTTTCCAACTTCTCATAGAGATCATGGATACAAGAGAAAGGTTGTGCAGAAATTAGGGAAGGGGGGCTTCCCTGGTGGAGCAGTGGTTGAGAATCCGCCTGCCATACGGGTTCGTGCCCCGGTGCGGGAAGATCCCACATGCCGCGGAGCGGCTGGGCCTGTGAGCCATGGCCACGGAGCCTGTGCTTCCGGAGCCTGTGCTCCGCAACGCGAGAGTCCACAGCAGTGAGAGGCCCGCGTACCACACACACAAAAAAAGAAATTAGGGAAGGGATGGAAGGGAATGTTCTACTCTTCTAGGTAATAAGGGAGAAAATTTTTTTTTTTTTTTTTGTGGTACGCGGGCCTCTCACTGTTGTGGCCTCTCGCGTTGCGGAGCACAGGCTCCGGACGCACAGGCTCCGTGGCCATGGCTCACAGGCCCAGCCGCTCCGCGGCATGTGGGATCTTCCCGGACCGGGGCATGAACCCGTATCCCCTGCATTGGCAGGCGGATTCTCAACCACTGCTCCACCAGGGAAGCCCATAAGGGAGAAAATTGAATAAGTTATTCTCCTTCAAATAATTATGTTAACTGCAAATAAAATAGATTTGCATCCATTATAATTTTGCATAATTAATATTCACACATGATATAATGGAATCCAATATATATGATTAGTAAATACTTTCTGATGAATGAATAATTAAATTTGTGAATATATTAATTGGATGGAAACACTGTTCAACATAGAGGGAAAAACTTTAACTTACTTTTTATCTTTACGTGTATATATAGTTAACAGTTTAAAGGCTATTTTCAAACATATTATTTTCTTCCTTATGATATATAATCATGAAACAACACAACAGGGATTTTCTGGTCCTAGAGCTAGTATGAAAAATCTCAATGCTGTATTCTGGGGTTAAATAAGAGTCCAGTTCCTGTAGATAACAAAGTGGTTAGTAGGAATGCATATCATAACACTGTGAACTTTGCAGTGAATGAAAATTAAAATGCAGTTAATTTTAAGGGAGAAAATTGGTGCACAAAATGTTAGTATTTCAGGTATCAAAACACAGTGTATAAACTCTCTATTAAGAAAATTCACCATTTATTTCTTTTATTTCATTGCTTTCTGTAACAAGGAGAGATAAGGATACCAGCAATGTCTATGAAGTTTGAGAATCAGGAATTGTTTGAGAGAAACATTTTGACCAGACTACAAAGGAAACATAAGTAAGTGATGGGAAGATCAATGGATCTGAGAGTTAGACGGAAAATTATCTACTTAAAAGGAAAACATGTAGTTAATAACAGAGGAAAATGTCCCCTGCCACAGAATTTTTAAACTTATGTGAGTGATAAAGCAACAGAGATATACTGTTTAGATGTGCAGGGCTATTGTGCCATCTCACTAATCCAGTTGAACAGTCTTTTTCCATCATTGTTGATATTTCGCTTTTTAGGTTGTTCATTGTCTGTTAATTTTTGTGGGCTGGATAATTCCTTATATATATATATAGAAAGTTTGATGTATAAAAACATGGGGAAAATAACTTCTATAAAGCTGGAGTATTCGTAATTCAACTCAGGCATTTATTATTTACTTCTTCCTATCCAAGTGCATATTGATCCAATCTTGATTCTTTAGAAAAGAATGCTTATCATAGTGTTCACTGAATGCCTTAAGAACAATTACAGAATTCTAGAAATAAAGTATTTGTTGCTTCAGTTTTCTAAAATATATATCCTTTGAAAAGCATGAAATTTCATAATTTTAACTGTGTGCCCGAGTCACACAGAATCATGTTGATGCATATGTGTTTATATTTTGTTCTAACTCTAAGCTCTTCTGTCTTATTTTAGTTTAGAGTGTATGTTAGTATAATTTACAATACTAAAAAAAATTAACTTAAGAAATTCAGGAAGAAAAAAAGAAATTCAGGAAAACCTTTTATCTATATCTCTTCTTTGTTAATATTTAACATATAACCAAAATTGACCCACTGTGCAACAAGTAGACAACACGAGTCTCATGGCAATTTTTTCTGTTAAAATTCTTGATAGACAATTTAATTTTTTAGATGGTATCTGAGGTGTAAACTCTACTATTTAAAATTAGTTGCATTGGCAATTTTTTTTTTTTTTATTGCAGTATGCGGGCCTCTCACTGTTGTGACCTCTCCCGTTTTGGAGCACAGGCTCCGGACGAGCAGGCTCAGCGGCCATGGCTTGGGGGCCCAGCCGCTCCGCTGCATGTGGGATCTTCCCGGACTGGGGCACAAACCCGTGTCCCCTGCATTAGCAGGCGGACTCTAAACCACTGCGCCACCAGGGAAGCCCTGGGAATTTTTTTAAGGTAGTAAATATTAATGTAGCAAAAATGCACAACAGCATACAACTGACTTTATTAAAAATTCCACATGAAAATTAGATTTTAAACATACCAGTGTTTTATTAGTGTATCGTTCTTCTGGGATTAAAGCAGTTTCTCTTTTGCCAGGATCTATGGAGTATAAAATATTTCCCCTTTGCAGTCGTTTGTTAACAGAGTGGTAGAATGTTTTTGGCATTCTGGCTGTTTTTATTTGCTAACATATATTCCTTAAGTATACTTTCCCATAGGTTAATTGGATGTTTCCTTATATCTATTTTGACTTTGAAGCTGATAACCACACGCCAAAAAACTTTAGAGTGCAGTAACTAAGGAAGCGTGCAAGGTATATGATATATATTCAGATTAAAAAATATGTAAATAGATAGCACAATAGTATTCATTGTATAATGCAAACCCCTCAAACTAGTGAAAAGGAGAGAAAAAGAGCATTATAACTTGAGTAGAAAAAAGAAAAGCAAGGCTTTGGGGAGATGTATGAGTGGGAAAGTTTTGACAACATCTGATAATGTTAATGACCTATTGATTTTTGTTGCCTTCAATATTTGCAGTTAGAGGGAAACAATAATATTCCAGAGACTAAGTACACTTTAGCTGGCTTGGGATGAAGGTAGACTAAATTACTAAGAGGTTTTTACATTGCTCAAATGCGTGTAATGTGAATATCAGAAATAGCATTTGGCAGAACGTCAAATGAATATAAATCACAATCTAGGACTCTGATTAAAGTATGGGAAGCAAGGAATTTATTGGTAAGGATTATTCTTTAAAACCAAAACTTAATGATAAAGGTGGTTACTCACCTTGTTCCCAATTTTAATTGATGAGATGAGAATGGGTCAGGAAACCACATGTCTCTTTTATACTGCATTTATGAAAAAGAATTAGGATAAGAATTTCTTCCTCAAGCTATAAACACAGAAGGTCATTATATATTCATCTGGAACTTGTCTTGGAATCTAGGAATGAACATGCAGTCACGTTGTCTCCTATGCTGCAGAGAAAGAGAAAAGCCTTTCTGTCCCAACCCAAATTGTTGGCTGTTCCTAGAGCCATCTGTTTGCTATGTACACATATACTGTTTTCATAGCTGAGCTCTATTGACATACCTCAAAATGTACTCTCTGAATTCAGGCACATTATGTTTATTCTTTAGAATCTTTAAGCAAAGATTACAGCTGTTTTATTTAGAATCAAAGTGTTGTTCATACAAAATAAAAACAACCAATTAAGACATCTTAATAGTGGGTTTTGGCATCTATATTCATCACTTGAGATTGGCATGTCATTTTTCTTTCTTTTAAGGATTTGGTATCAAGGTTATGCTGGCCTTATTAAACAAGTTAGAAGTGTTTTTTTTCCCTCTCCTTTTTTTCTAGTCTCTGGTCATGTTTGTTAAGATTGGTGTTATTTCTGTCTTAAATATTTAGTAGAATTCACTATGAATGTTCTCTGTGCCTTAAATTTTCTTTGTGGGAAAGTTTTGAATCATGAAATCACATTTCTTTATTAGTAAGAGAAATATTCGTATTTTTATTCTTCTTGTTTCATTTCTGTAAATTCTTTTTCCAGAAATATGTTAAATTTATCTAAATTTTCAAATATTTTGGCATAAAGTTTTTTATAATATCCTCTTTGTGATCTTTGTAACATCTACAGGATCTGTAGTGATATTCCTCTTTCCAACCTTGATGTTATTGTCACCTCTCATTTTTCCTGGTTAGACTTGGAAGTAGTTATTATATTAGTCTTTCAAGGACTATCTTGGCTTTTGGGATTCTCTTGCTTGTATATTTGCTTTCTATTTAATTGATTTCTGCTCTTAACATTATTTACCTCCTAATATTTTCTTTATGTTCAATTTTCTATTTGATTTCTAGCTTCTTATATAGCTTGTTGTTTTTCAGGTTTTGTTATTTTTAATGTATGGATTTAAAGCTGAAAAATTCCCCTAAGTATGGTATGAGCTGCTTCATGCAAATCATATTTTTAAACATTTAAATTGAAATATAACATACATAAAAGTTCATATATCGTATATGTATAACTTGCTGAACAATTCAAAATCAACAGAATCATGTAATCACCACAGAGGTTAAGAAGTAGAAGAGCATTACCAGCACCCCAAGCCCCCCTCAGCCTCCTCTATCTTTACTCCCTTCTGAAATATAACTATTATCATGAATTCCAACATCATAAAAATAGAATCGTATGGTATGATTATGTTTTTGTGTCTGGCTAATTTAATTCAATATCATGCATGTGACAGTCATCTGGCCTGCTGTGTATAGCAATAATCCATCCATTAAATTGCTGTATGTCACATTGTATGAATATATCACAATTTATTTATCCATTTTTCTGCTGATGGACATTTTTTTCAAGTTTATTTTTGCTATTATGGACAATTCTGCTATGAACATTTTTTCCATGTCTTTTGGTGCACATATTTTCATTTCTGTTGACTATGTATCTAGTAGTAGAAATTGCTTGGTTATATGGTATGAGTATGCTCAACTTTAATAGATACTGCCAGCAGGTTCCCAAATTAGTTGTTCCAAGTTCCTCTCCTGCCAGCAGTGCTTGAGAGTTTCAGTTACTCCACATTCTTGAATAATTAGTATTACCAGACTTTTACATTTTCATTGTTATAGTGGTATGTACTAGTATCTCATTTTTAAAATTTAAGTTCTAGATTTGTGTTTTTTTCCATGTAACATAATAATTGAATACTGAACAGTCTATGAGGTGAATATTAAAATGCTTAGACCATTCATCCCTCCCTTCCATTGTATACTTTTTTTAAAGTCAGGTTTATTGGTTGGTTGAGAAATATTGGTTCACTGAGCTCTACAGATCTTCCAAATGTGGACTCATTTTATTATGCAATAACAAAAAATCACATTGTCAATACCACCATTGATCTCATCAGTCTTCTAGTATTGGGAAGCTACAAGTGCATGGTGGCAGACAAAAGTTTTCCAAAATTATGATTCTTACTCAAAATCTTAAATTTTATCATTTGCAACAAATACTGTCACTTGTTTTCCTTGCAGTGACAGGCTCATTTCATTCATTTTTAAGAGAATGTCTGCCATCTGGTGTTATAAATACCCAAGTTCATCTTGTAAATTTCCTGTCTCAGACCTGGAGTCAACCATTCTACAAAGATCCTTCAATTCTTTTTTGTGGGAGATGGTATTTAGAAATATAATCTGGACAGTAGGTGTGCTTATTCCTATATGGTTGAGTCAGCGTTTCTAGGTGTGAACTAAGGGATATGCAATTTTTAAAAGGTAAAATAAATCACAAGTTCATATTAATCTTTACAATTCAAGTTCAGAACTATAAGGTTTTTACTTAATTTCATCACTCTTACATTTGTATCTCCTTTCTCCCGTAACAAAAATCCCAGTGTTCATTTATATTAATTTATTACCACACACTATTCAAAGAACACACTTAGAAAACAATATCAGCATTATACCAGCAATGGGATTACAGTAACAGTTTAATATTTTTGCCATTCTTTTCATTTGTAGGGTATATTTTACTAGGTTTGTACAAGTTACTGTGTTTTAAAGTATCTTGGAATAGTTCATCTCTGTGTAGTTATGCCACCAACTACATAGAGTTAAGTTCATTTGTTTCAAGTTGCTTTCACAGTGAGGGCTTGCTTTTTAAAAAATTTTTTTAAATTTAATTTAATTTATTTTTTTATACAGCAGGTTCTTATTAGTCATCAATTTTATACACATCAGTGTATACATGTCAATCCCAGTCGCCCAATTCAACACGCCACCATCCCCACCCCACTGTGGCTTTCCCCCCTTGGTGTCCATACGTTTGTTCTCTACATATGTGTCCCAACTTCTGCCCTGCAAACCAGTTCACCTGTACCATTTCTCTAGGTTCCACATACATGCGTTAATATACGATATTTGTTTTTCTCTTTCTGATTTACTTCACTCTGTATGACAGTCTCTAGATCCATCCACATCTCAACAAATGACCCAATTTTGTTCCTTTTTATGGCTGAGTAATATTCCATTGTATATAACAACTTCTTTATCCATTTGTCTGTCGATGGGCATTTAGGTGGCTTCCATGACCTGGCTATTGTAAATAGTGCTGCAATGAACATTGGGGTGCATGCATCTTTTTGAATTATGGTTTTCTCTGGGTATATGCCCAGTACTGGGATTGCTGGGTCATATGGTAATTCTATTTTTAGTCTTTTAAGGAACCTGCATACTGTTCTCCATAGTGGTTGTGTCAATTTACATTCCCACCAACAGTGCAAGAGAGTTCCTTTTTCTCCACACCCTCTCCAGCATTTGTTGTTTGTAGATTTGCTGCTGATGCCCATTCTAACCAGTGTGAGGTGATACCTCATTGTAGTTTTGATTTGCATTTCTCTAATAATTAGTGATGTTGAGCAGCTTTTCATGTGCTGAGAAAGCCATCTGTATGTCTTCTTTGGAGAAATGTCTATTTAGGTCTTCTGCCCATTTTTGGATTGGGTTGTTTGTTTCTTTAATATTGAGCTGCATGAGCTGTTTATATATTTTGGAGATTAATCCTTTGTCCGTTGATTCATTTGCAAATATTTTCTCCCATTTTCTCCCATTCTGAGGGTTGTCTTTTCATATTGTTTATGGTTTCCTTTGCTGTGCAAAAGCTTTGAAGTTTCATTAGGTCCCATTTGTTTATTTTTGTTTTTATTTCCATTACTCTAGGAGGTGGATCAAAAAAGATCTTGCTGTGATTTATGACAAAAAGTGTTCTTCCTATGTTTTCCTCTAAGAGTTTTATGGTGTCTGGTCTTTCATTTAGGTCTCGAATCCATTTTGAGTTTATTTTTGTGTATGGTGTTAGGGAGTGTTCTAATTTCATTCTTTTACATGTGGCTGTCCAGTTCTCCCAGCACCACTTATTGAAGAGACTGTCTTTTCTCCATTGTATATCGTTGCCTCCTTTGTCATAGATTAGTTGACCATAGGTGTGTGGGTTTATCTCTGGGCTTTCTATCTTGTTCCATTGATCTATGTTTCTCTTTTTGTGCCAGTACCATATTGTCTTGAGTACTGTAGCTTTGTAGTATAGTCTGAAGTCAGGGAGTCTGATTCCTCCAGCTCTGTTTTTTTCCCTCAAGACTGCTTTGGCTATTCAGGGTCTTTTGTGTCTCCATAAAAATTTTAAGATTTTTTTGTTCCAGTTCTGTAAAAAATTCCATTGGTAATATGATAAGGATTGCATGAATCTGTAGATTGCTTTGGGTAGTATAGTCATTTTCACAATATTGATTCTTCCAATCCAAGAACATGGTATATCTCTCCAACTGTTGGTATCCTCTTTAATTTCTTTCATCAGTGTCTTATAGTTTTCTGCATACAGTTCTTTTGTCTCCCTAGGTAGGGTTTATTCCTAGGTATTTTATTCGTTTTGTTGCAATGGTAAATGGGAGTGTTTCCTTAATTTCTCTTTCAGATGTTTCATCATTAGTGTATAGGAATGCCAGAGATTTCTGTGCATTAATTTTGTATCCTGCAACTTTACCAAATTCATTGATTAGCTATAGTAGTTTTCTGGTGGCATCTTTAGGATTCTCTATGTATAGTATCATGTCACTGCAAACAGTGACAGTTTTACTTCTTTTCCAATTTGTATTCCTTTTATTTCTTTTTCTTCTCTAGCCACTGCTGTGGCTAGGACTTCCAAAACTATGTTGAATAATAGTGGTGAGAGTGCACATCCTTGTCTTTTTCCTGATCTTAGAAGAAATGTTTTCAGTTTTTCACCATTGAGAATGATGTTTGCTGCGGGTTTGTCGTATATGGCCTTTATTATGTTGAGGTAGCCTATACCTATATAGAAGGAAAGAAATTATAAAGATCAGAGCAGAAATAAATGAAATAGAAACAAAGAAAACAATAGGAAAGATCAATAAAACTAAAAGGTGGTTCTTTGAGAAGTTAAACAAAATTGATAATCCATTAGCCAGACTCATCAAGAAAGAAAGGGAGAGGACTCAAATCAATAAAATTAGAAATGAAAAAGGAGAAGGGCTCACACCAAGGAGTACTTCCCAGAACTTCTGCTGCCAGTGTCCTTGTCCCTCGGTGAGCCACAGCTGCCCCCCGCCTCTGCAGGAGACCCTCCAACACTAGCAGGCAGGTCTGGTTCAGTCTCCCCTGGGGTCACTGCTCCTTCCCCTGGGTCCCGATGCGCACACTACTTTGTGTGTGCCCTCCAAGAGTGGAGTCTCTGTTTCCCCCAGTCCTGTCGAAGTCCTGCAATCAAATCCCACTAGCCTTCAAAGTCTGATTTTCTAGGAATTCCTCCTTGCATCGCCGGACCCTCAGGTCGGGAAGCCTGACGTGGGGCTCAGAACCTTCACTCCAGTGTGTGGACTTCTGTGGTATAAGTGTTCTTCAGTCTGTGAGTCACCTACCCAGCAGTTATGGGATTTGATTTTACTGTGATTGTGCACCTCCTACCATCTCATTGCGGCTTCTCCTTTGTCTTTGGATGTGGGGTATCTTTTTTGGTGAGTTCCAGTGTCTTCCTGTCGATGACTGTCCAACAGCTAGTTGTGATTCTGGTGTTCTCACAAGAGGGAGTGAGAGCACGTCCTTCTACTCTGCCATCTTGGTTCCTCAGCGCTTGCTTTTAAAAATTAAACATTTTTGAACCCTTTTTGGGGTTAGGGTTAGGGTTTTTGAAGTTCCCTTTTCTCCACATTGTCGCCAACACTTCTTTCTTATTTGTTGTCTTTTTGATAATAGCCATTCTGACAGGTGTGAGGTGATGTCTCAATGTGGTTTTGATTTGCATTTCCCTGATGATTAGTGATGTTGAGCATCTTTTCATGTAACTGTTGGCCATCTGTATGTCTTCTTTGGAAAAATGTCTATTCAGATCCTCTGCCCATTTCTTAATCAGGTTGTTTGTTTTTTGATGTTGAGTTATATGAGTTCTTTGTATATTTTGTATATTAACCGCTTATTGGAAATATCATTTGCAAATATCTTGTCCCAATCAGTAGGTGGCGTTTTCATTTTGTTGATAGATTCTTTTGCTGTGCAAAACTGTTTTACTTTGATGTGGTCCCATTTGTTTATTTTTGCTTTATTCATTTCTTCTAGGTTGTCCATTTTATTTGCATATAATTGTTCATAGTAATCTCTTATGATATTTGTATTTCTGTGGTGTCAGTTGTCACTTCTTTTCATTTCTGATTCTATTTATTTGGGTCCTCTTTTTTTCTTCATGAGTCTGGCTAAAGGTTTATCAATTTTGTTTATCTTTTCAAAGAACCAGCTCTTAGTTTCATTGATCTTTTCTATTTTTTTTTTAGTCTCTATTTCATAAATTTCTTCTCTGGTCTTTATGATTTCTTTCCTTCTGCTAACTTTGGGTTTTGTTTGTTATTCTTTTTCTAGTTCCTTTAGGTGTAAAGTTAGATTGTTTAAGATTTTTCTTATTTCCTAAGGTAGGCTTGTATTGCTATAATCTTCCATTTTGGAACTGCTTTTGCCGTGTCCCATAGATTTGGGATAGTTGTGTTTCTGTTTTCATTTATCTCCATGTATTTTTTGATTTTCTCTTTGACTTCTTCAGTGACCCATTGGTTGTTTAGCATATTGTTTAGCCTCCACATGTTTGTGTTTTGGGGGGTTTTTTTGCAGTTTTTTTCCTTATAGTTGATTTCTAGTCTTATAGTGTTGTGGCTGGAAAAGATGCTTGATGTGATTTCATTCTTCTAAAATTTACTGGGACTTGTTTTGTAGCCTAGCATGTGATCTGTCCTGGAGAATGCTCCATGTGTATTTGAAAAGAAAGTGTTTTCTGCTGCTTTTGCATGGAATGGACTATATACCTATTAAGTTCATCTGGCCTAATGTGTCATTTAAGGCCAGCATTTCCTTATTGATTTTCTGTCTGGGTGATCTATTCACTAATGTAAGTGGCATGTTAAAGTCCTTTTCTATTATTGTGTTACTGTTAATTTCTTTCATTACATTTGTTAATATTTGCTTTATGTATTTGGGTGCTCCTATGTTGGGTGCATATATTGGGTTGGTCAAAAAGGTCATTCGGGTTTTTCCGTAAGATCTTACAAACAAACCTGAACGACCTTTTTGGCCAACGCAATATATTTACAGTTGTTACATCTTCTTGTTGGATCGATCCCTTTATTATAATGTAAGTTCTTCTTTGTGTCTTATTATACTCTTTGTGTTAAAGTGTATTTTGTCTGATATAAGTATTGCTACTCCAGCTTTCTTTCTGTTTCCATTTACATGGAATACCTTTTTCTACCCCCTCACTTAAGGTCTTTGCACAACTTTCATTAGATATTTGATATTTTGATGCTATTTTAAATGCTATTTAAATTTTTTTATTTTATAGTTTTTGTTGTAAGTATATAAATATAAAACTTTTTTTTTTTTTTTTTTTTTTTTTTTTTTGTGCTACACGGGCCTCTCACTGTCGTGGCCTCTCCCGTTGCAGAGCACAGGCTCCAGACGCACAGGCTCAGCTGCCATAGCTCACGGGTCCAGCTGCCCCGCGGCATGTGGGATCTTCCCGGACCGGGGCACGAACCCGTGTCCCCTGCATTGGCAGGCGGACTCTCAACCACTGCGCCACCAGGGAAGCCCCCAAAAACTATTTTTATATTAATTTTGTATTCAGTGTCCTTGCTAAATTTATTTTAAAATCTCATATTTTATATTATTTTATATTTTCTACATATATTATCATGCCATCTCCAAATAATGTTAGTTTTACTTATTTATTTTTACTTCTAACCGTATAGTTTTCCTGTTTTATGGCATTGTTGAATTGAAGTGATGATAATGCGTAATCTTGTTTTATTCCTGATCTCAGAAAGATTTTAATATTTAATGTAAAATACATTGTTTGACTTTTTTTCAGATATTTTTAGACTAAGGAAGTTTCCTTCCCATTCCAACATACTAAGACTTTGTTTCTTTTCACCTTTTTTTTTAAAAACATCTTTATTTGAGTATAACTGTTTTACAATAGTGTGTTAGTTTCTCCTTTACAACAAAGTGAATCAGTTATACATATACATATGTTCCTATATCTCTTCCCTCTTGCATCACCCTCCCTCCCACCCTCCCTATACCACCCCTTTATGTGGTCAAAAGCACAGAGGTGAACTCCCTGTGCTATGCGGCAGCTTCCCACTAGCTATCTAATTTACATTTGGTAGTGTGTATATGTCCCTGCCACTCTCTCACATCGTCACCGCTTACCCTTCCCCCTCCCCATATCCTCAAGTCCATGCTCTAGTAGGTCTGTGTTTTATTCCCGTCCTACCACTAATCTCTTCATGACATTTTTTCCCTTAGATTCCATATATATGTGTTAGCATACGGTATTTGTTTTTCTCCTTCTGACTTACTTCACTCTGTATGACAGACTCCAGGTCTATCCACCTCATTACAAATAACACAGTTTCATTTCTTTTTATGGCTGAGTAATATTCCATTGTATATATGTGCCACATCTTCTTTATCCATTCATCTGTTGATGGACATTTAGGTTGCTTCCATGTCCTGGCTATCGTAAATAGAGCTGCAATAAACATTTTGGTACATGACTCTTTTTGAATTATGGTTTTCTCAGGGTATATGCCTAGTAGTGGGATTGCGGGGTCATATGGTAGTTCTATTTGTAGTTTTTTAAGGAACCTCCATACTGTTCTCCATAGTGGCTGTATCAATTTACATTCCCACCAACAGTGCAAGAGTGTTCCCTTTTCTCCACACCCTCTCCAGCATTTATTGTTTCTAGAGTTTTTGATGATGGCCAATCTGACCGGTGTGAGATGATATCTCATTGTAGTTTTGATTTGCATTTCTCTAATGATTAATGATGTTGAGCATTCTTTCATGTGTTTGTTGGCAATCTGTATATCTTCTTTGGAGAAATGTCTATTTAGGTCTTCTGCCCATTTTTGGATTGGGTTGTTTGTTTTTTTGTTATTGAGCTGCCTGAGTTGCTTATAAATTTTGGATATTAATCCTTTGTCAGTTGCTTCATTTGCAAATATTTTCTCCCATTCTGAGGGTTGTCTTTTGGTCTTGTTTATGGTATCCTTTGCTGTGCAAAAGCTTTTAAGTTTCATTAGATCCCATTTGTTTATTTTTGTTTTTATTTCCATTTCTCTAGGAGGTGGGTCAAAAAGGATCTTGCTGTGATTTATGTCATAGAGTGTTCTGCCTATATTTTCCTCTAAGAGCTTGATAGTGTCTGGCC
Organism: Kogia breviceps; assembly: GCF_026419965.1. NCBI lineage: Eukaryota > Metazoa > Chordata > Mammalia > Artiodactyla > Physeteridae > Kogia > Kogia breviceps. The sequence continues at coordinate 117,819,307 of NC_081313.1, forward strand.
TTACATTTAGGTTTTTAACCCATTTTGAGTTTATTTTTGTGTGTGGTGTTAGGGAGTGTCCTAATTCCATACTTTTACGGGTAGCTGTCCAGTTTTCCCAGCACCACTTATTGAAGAGGCTGTCCTTTCTCCACTGTATATCCTTCCCTCCTTTATCAAAGATAAGGTGACCATATGTGTGTGGGTTTATCTCTGGGCTTTCTATCCTGTTCCATTGATCTATATTTCTATTTTTGTGCCAGTACCATACTGTCTTGATTACTGTGGCCTTGTAGTATATAGTCTGAAGTCAGGGAGCCTGATTCCTCCAGCTCCATTTTTCGTTCTCAAGATTGCTTTGGCTATTCGGGGTGTTTTGTGTTTCCATACAAATTGTGAAATTTTTTGTCCTAGTCCTGTAAAAAATGCCAGTGGTAGTTTGATAGGGATTGCATTGAATCTGTAGATTGCTTTGGGTAATACAGTCATTTTCACAATGTTGATTCTTCCAATCCAAGAACATGGTATATCTCTCCACCTATTTGTATCATCTTTAATTTCTTTCATCAGTGTCTTATAGTTTTCTGCATACAGGTTTTTTGTCTCCTTAGGTAGGTTTATTCCTAGATATTTTATTCTTTTTGTTGCAATGGTAAATGGGAGTGTTTTCTTAATTTCACTCTCAGATTTTTCATCATTAGTGTATAAGAATGCCAGAGATTTAAGTGCATTAATTTTGTATCCTGCTACTTTACCAAATTCATTGATTAGTTCTAGTAGTTTTCTGGTAGCATCCTTAGTATTCTCTATGTATAGTATCATGTCATCTGCAAACAGTGACAGCTTTAATTCTTCTTTTCCTATTTGGATTCCTTTTATTTCTTTATTTTCTCTGATTGCTGTGGCTAGAACTTCCAAAACTAGGTTGAATAAGAGTGGTGAGCAACCTTGTCTTGTTCCTGATCTTAGTGGAAATGGTTTCAGTTTTTCACCATTGAGAACAATGCTGGCTGTGGGTTTGTCATATATGGCCTTTATTATGTTGAGGAAAGTTCCCTCTATGCCTACTTTCTGCAGGGTTTTTATCATAAATGGGTGTTGAATTTTGTCAAAAGCTTTCCTCTGCATCTATTGAGATGATCATATGGTTTTTCTCCTTCAGTTTGTTGATATGGTGTATCACGTTGATTGATTTGCGTATATTGAAGAATCCTTGCATTCCTGGAATAAACCCCACTTGATCATGGTGTATGATCCTTTTAATGTGCTGTTGGATTCTGTTTGCTAGTATTTTGTTTTCACCTTTTTTTAAAAATAATGAATGGATGTTAAATTTATCACATATTTTTCTGTTTATTGAGGTGATCTATTATTTTCATCCTTTTATTGTATTCAAACCATGAATTATGTTGGTCTATTTAATAGTAATAAACCCATCTTCCATTTTTAGAATAAATCTATTTTCAATGTATTATCTTTTTTTTTTATTGTTTTTGGGTTTTTTTTTTTTGGTGGTATGCGGGCCTCTCACTGCTGTGGCCTCTCCCTTTGCGGAGCACAGGCTCCGGATGCGCAGGCTCAGCAGCCATGGCTCACGGGCCCAGCCGCTCCTCGGCATGTGGGATCTTCCCGGACCTGGGCACGAACCCGCGTCCCCTGCATCGGCAGGCGGATTCTCAGCCACTGCGCCACCAGGGAAGCCTTATCTTTTTTTTTAATATCACTAGATTTAGTTTCCTAACATTTCGCTTAGAATTTTAAAAATCTGGGTTTATGATAGAAATTTTCCATTTTTACAATGTTTTTGTCAGAATTTGGTATCAAGACTATGCTGACCTCATATAGTAAATTGATAAGTGTTACCTTTTTTTCAATTCTTTAGAAAGTTTGTGTATATAAGTCAGTTTTTTTTCCTCCCATAAGTATTTGGAAGAATTCAAAAGAAGCCTTATTGGACTAGAGTTCTCTTCATGATGACGTTTTTAATTATAAATCAATATCTATTATAGGTATGGAACTATACAGATCTTCTGTTTCTAGTAGTAATTTGCTTCATTGTGTTTTCCAATAAATTTGTGCATTTAGTCAAATGCACAAATATAAATTTATAATGTATAGGCTTAAAGTTGTTCATAATATTTCTTCTTATTACTTTAATGTTGTAGGAACCATATGATGTTTCTTTTTACATTCCTAGTTTTGTATTTTTTATTTCTCTTTTTTTTGGTATGTTTTGCCGTAGATTTATTGATTTTATTAGTTTTTTCAGTGAGCCATCTTTTGCATGCCAGAAAATAAACAATAAAAAACATATTACCTTTAAATGAGCAATAGGAAGACTAGCAACTGAGATCTCAAGAAAAAAATGGAAGCCAGAAAACAATGAAATGACATCTTCAAGGGCTTAAGAAAAAAATCTGATAACCTAGAATTTTATACCCAGAAAAAATATCCTTCAGAAAAAGAAGTAAATAGGGACTTCTCTGGTAGTCCAGTGGTTAAGACTCTGAGCTTCCACTGCAGGGGACGTGTTCGATCCTTGGTCAGGGACCAAAAATCCCAAGTAAAACAAACAAAAACCAATAACCAAAAAAAGAAGTAAATAAAAATATTTTCAAACAAAACAAAATTGAGGAAATACACCTCAATCAGATTTGCATGAAAGAAATAGTAAGTAATTTATTTAGTTATATGGAAAATATTCCCAAGTAAAAGCATAGAAATATAGGAGGGAAGGAAGGAAGGAGTAGAAGGAAGCAGCAGAGAAAGTAAATACTTACTGAATAAAACAACAATAATGCATAGTAGAATTTAAAATATGAAAAGAAATGAAGTATTTGAGGTCAATGACAAAAATATGGAGAGAGCTAAATGGAATTAAAAGGTTCTGAGCCCATTGCATTGTCCTGGAAGTGTTTAATAAGTCAAGGATGAAGGATTATCTTCTAAGATAATCCACTTAAGAGAGTAAAAAAAAAAGTAACCAATAAGTTAATAGTGGGGAGAAAATAAGATAAAAATATACTTAATTAGTCTAAAAGAAGGCAAGAAAGAGGGAGAAAAGGCAAATTAGATAAGGTAAATAAATACAAGTAGGTGATTAAAATCCAGGTATATCACTAGTTACATTAAATGTAAACAGACTAAACACTCCAATTAACAAAGATGGTCAGACTGGTTAGAAATTAAACACCCATATGTCACCTATTAGAGACACACCATTATAAAAAGGATAAAGAAAAGTTGGAAGTAAAAGGATGGAAAGAGACATACTGTGTAAACAGTTATGAAAAGGAAAACTGTATCGCTAGCTATACACATATCACTTATAGTGGACCCTTAGGCAAGAAGCCATATAGATATAAATAGGGACATTACATAATAATACAAGCAAGGGTCAATCCACTAATTAATAACATAATCTTTAAGTACCTTAAGCAAAAATGGGTAGACTCCAAGGAGAAGTAGAGAAATCCATACGAGAATGGGAAATTTTAACATACTTTGTTCAGAAACTGAATAAGGGGACAAAAGAAAATCAATAAGTATACAGAGAATTTGACTAAGGGGGATAACAAACTTGTACATGTATGTGTATAAAATCACTCAACAACTGCAGAATGAAACTCTTTAAAACCTTTAAAATGCACGAGTACATGGTGCATTTACGAAAATTAAACATAGTACATTATATGAAGAGTATACGTATATATATATTATATAAAGATTATATTCTATAATCTTTTAGTTATAGATTCCTTGTTACCTCCCACTGTCATCAAATCATATCCAGTGTGATTTTAATTCTTTCATATTTGTTGAAATTTGCTTTGCAGCCCATCATAATAGTCATTTTTTGGAAAACTTTTTGTTTATTGAAGTATAATATACATATTGAAAAATGTACAGCTGGATAAATGTACACAAATTGAACACATCTATGTAATTAGCACACAAATCTAGACACAGAATATTGTCAGCACTCCAGAAACTCCAATCACAATCCTCCTGAGGGTAACCACTATTCTGACTTCTAACAAACTTGATTTGTTTTGCTGTTTTTATACTTTATATATATGGAATTATATAGTATGTATGCTTTTGTTTTACTGTCTTTGGCTAAACATGATTATTTGTGAGATTCATCCATGTTGTTTCTATAGCTGCATGTCATTGACTCTAGTATAGGATTTCAGGGTGTGAATGGTCAATTTTTGTAAATGTTCATGAATGTCTATGTTCATGAAAGGATAGTATTCTGAAATTGCCTGTAGGACTACTCTATATATGTTTGTTAAGTCTTTTGCTAATTGTGTTGTTCAAATATTCTATATTCTTTTTTATTCTTTTTATTTGCTTATTTTATGTGACTGAAAAGTTATGTTAAAGTGTCCCACTATAAATGGTGAATTGTTTATTTCATCTTGGACTTCTGTCAATATTTTACTTCATATATTTTGAGGCTTTTTATTTTATTTAGATATTTAACCAAATTTAAATTTGTAATATTTTCCTGTTAATTGAAACTTTTAACATTATGAAATAACTCTCTTTATATCTGTTTCTGCTGGTGATGAACTATTTTAGTTTTTGTTTGCCTATAATGTCATTCTTGATATTTTTCCATGGCTATAGAATTCTAGGTTGGCATTTATTTCATTTTGATACATTAGAGTTATCAGATGTCTTCTGGGTTCCACTATTGTCTCATTGTGCTGTTTTATGAGTTATTTCTTATTAGTTTTCTTTCAGTTTTACTAATTTTGTCTATATTTTGTGTCTAATATGCTATTAGAAGTTTCCCTTGAGGTTCTTTTTTTAGTTATTATTTTTTACATTTAAAAATTCTATTTATTATTGTTCAAATCTGCTGAGACATTTTAAATTTATTTTTTCTTCTTTGAAAATATTTTCAAGCTTGCTTTTTATCTCTTTAAATATATTAAATCTTTGGTATTTCTAGAGTCTGCAGTCAGAAAGTATGTTTCTGCTGTGTGCTGCTTCAGCTGGTTTTTTATCACAGCTCCATATTTCCATGTGTGCCAGATTTCCCCTGACTTGTGATGATCATTACCCTGAAAATAATATTTTTCAGGGTATCCTGAGATCTTGAATGAAAGTGCCTTCAGGATAGATTTTTATTTACACCTGCCAGTGTCTGAAAACTACTAGTTGTAAACTGCTTTAATCTAAGTTCAAGATTTGAGGGTGTTTGGAGACTTAGACTCTATGTATACCCAGCTGAAAATCTGTGGGATATCCAGTATCCAACCACAACTTTATAAGATTTTTTTTCCTTTCCTGTTTTCCTTCTGCTCTGGTTGGCTCCAAGTCAAACTCCCCAGCAGTTCTCTGGGCTGGAGAGTGGGTAGGTTTGTTACACCATTACCTGGAGAAGATAGTCCTTGGGGTTCCAGATAACTGTAGTTTGGAGAGCCTATAAGAATCCTTAGTTTATGTACATTCTGGTCCTTAATTTCTGTCTTCCTCATCCCACAAATTATCTGAATTTATGTCCAAGTTTGCATTGGCAGATGCTTTCAGAACGAAAAGCAAGTTCAAAATTCTGCTCACCTCTTTGGATTTAAGTTTCCTCCAGAATTTGTCTTAGCAGTTCCTCATTTACTTATCTGGTTTTCAGTGCTTTTAAGATAATTGTTTTAATATTTTATCCAGAATATTTACTTGCTATTAGTAAGATGGCTGTTCTGAATAATTTAGGCTGCCATTAGCTGAGATTCCCTATCATACAGTTTTATCACCAGCAGACTAGCATCTAAGTAGTATTGAAATGCTTCATAGGAGGATTTAAATATTTTATTATTAATTTTGGAAAGAAAGTAATTTGTACATTAATTCTACTATGAAATACTTAGTAACTGAACCAAGAGAGCACATGCTTTCACTTAAAACATTCAGACAATAACCTATAAGGTAAAAGAATATGAAAAAGAATACATATATATGTGTATGTATATGTATATAACTGAATCACTGTGCTGTATACCTGACACTAACATGACATTGTAAATCAACTATATTTCAATAAAAAAAGAAAACACAAAACCATTCAGATAATCAAACTTTATTAGAGGTGGTATTTGTGGCTTTACTTGACATACAACAATTTCTATATTTCTTTATTCTACTCATTCCATTTGACATGCTTTTTTGAGCATGAGACACTCAAAATGTGGAGACAGATAAGATATAATCCATAACAGTGAAAGATGTCTCAACAATAAACAGGTAAACTGTCAAATATAATACAAACAAATTAGAGCTACAGTGAAACAAATACGTGCTACCTAGGAAGCCCAGAGGAAAAGCAACTAACTCAGTATGGTGTTTGATGAAGGGTGGGGATAGGCAGGGAAATCTTCCCATGTAAGATATCTCTATAGCAGAAGATCAGTGGATCATTTGGGAAGCAAGGAGGTAGAGTGGAGAATGAGTATTTCAGGCAGAGCAAAAACCATAAAGGCCTGGAGGAATGAGAAAGTGTGAGAAGCTGAAAATAGTTTGCTTTGGCCAGAGTATACTGTACATGTGTAAGCAAGGAAGAAGTTGAGGCTAGAAAGGTAAGTTAGAATCAGATAAGATCCCTCAATGCAATACTTAGAATTTTAGATTTTATCATGATGAAATAGGTAGCCAGTAAGGTTGAAAAAAGATTTAAAAATAATTTTTCTGTTAAATAGGACCACATGATCATTGTAGATGTTTTAGGAAAAGAAATCATCTGTAATCTGAAAACCTAAGTACAGTTACAATTATATGTGTTTACAGCTCTTTTAAAAAAACATGTTCCGTGCATATTTTTATTTATTTATTTATTTATTTATTTATTTATTTATTTAACTTATTTGGCTGCGACGGGTTAGCTGCGGCATGCAGGATCTTCATTGCGGCATGTGGGATCTTTCGTTGTGGTGCACAGGCTCCAGAGTGTGTGGGCTCCAGAGCACGTGAGCTCAGTAGTTGTGGCATGTGGACTCCAGAGCATGCAGGCTCAGTAGTTGTGGTGCGCTGGCTTAGCTGCCCCTCAGCATGTGGGATCTTAGTTCCCCGACCAGGGATTGAACCCACATCCCCTGCATTGGAAGGTGGATTCTTAACCACTGGGCCACCAGGGAAGTCCCCATGCATACATTTTTTAAAAGTTTTCATCATTTTATAATTTCTTCTTTTTTTTTTTTTTTGGCTTCATTGGGTCTTTGTTGCTCTGCGCAGGCTTTCTCTAGTTGTGGCGAGTGTGGGCTTCTCATTGTGGTGGCTTCTCTTGTGGAGCATGGGCTCTAGGCACACGGGCTTCAGTAGTTGCAGCACGCAGATTCAGTAGTTGTGGCATGCAGGCCCTAAAGTACGCGGGCTTCAGTAGTTGTGGTGCATGGTCTCAGTAGTTGTGGCATGTGGGCTGTAGGGCACGTGGGCTCCAGTAGTTGTGGCACGCAGACTAAATAGTTGTGTTTTGTGGCCTCTAGAACACAGGCTCAGCAGTTGTTGTGCACAGGCTTAGTTGCTCTGCGGCATGTGGGAGCTTCCCAGACCAGGGAGAGAACCTGTGTCCCCGCATTGGCAGGCGGATTCTTAACCACTGCACCACCAGGGAAGTCCCTCCATTCACTTAAAAAAAAAAAAATTATTAACTTTTTTAAGTTCCCCAAGCTTAGAACCTCAGTCTTAGACTTGAAAGTGTGAAGATATAAAGAAAGCAGAAACAAAATTCTCAAGAAAATATATATTGAAGTCAGTGTCATTCTGTGAATTTCTTAATATACAATTTGAAAGAGTTCCAAGATGCATTCTATTTTAAGATATCTAATGGAAATCACATAAAGGCCTTAAACTTAATTTTTTTACAGCTCACTTTAACCAAGTATGCATATATGTCTATGTCTTACTGAGATATCAAATAACGTTTTTCCTCTCGAAGTTATACACATGAATTTACACAACCACCTGAGTGAATTGGTAGATGTTTTTTCAGAGCTCTAGGAATTTTTTAGGAATTTATTGTTGAATAGCGTCTCTATTATTGCCATGAAGAGAAAATAAACCTCCATTCACTTATTTATTTATTTATTTTTGTCTGCATTGGGTCTTCGTTGCTGCACGTGGGCTTTCTCTAGTTGCAGTCAGTGGGGGCTACTCTTTGTTGAGATCTGGTGGCTTCTCATTGTGGGCTTCTCTTGTTGTGGAGCACAGGCTCCAAGCCCGGAGGCTTCAGTAGTTGTGGCTCACGGACTCAGTAGCTGTGGCACGTGGCCTCTAGAGCGCCGGTTCAGTAGTTGTGGTGCCCGGGCTTAGTTGATCTGCGGCATGTGGGATCTTCCTGGACCAGGGCTCGAACCTGTGTCCCCTGCATTGGCAGGGGGATTCTTAACCACTGCGCCACCAGGGAAGTCCCTCCATTCACTTTTAACGTTGACTCAGTAACCTATACAAATTCTTTAATGAGAATTAAATTTGATAATTTAATCTGGTTATCTATTGTAACACCATTGAATCCCTCCATGATTCTTTTTAAAATATGTTGGGGAGAGAATAAGAATAGGGAATAATCTATGATAATTTAATTTTCTGTGCCTACCCCCAAACTAAAATTGCCTAGTTCTCAGAATTATAGCTAAATTTTTCATCCAAGGATGCAATATTCATCCTTGTACTCAGGAAACTCACAGTCTGACATTTTTAGGGTTGCTGCTACTTTCTTAACACATCATTGTTGACACTTGGAAAGAATGACTTTTTGTAACTTGAAAATCCTATTTATTCTTCAACTCCTGCTAGCTTAAGGAACACTAAATCTACATATCATAGGAGGCATATCTGTCCAATATATCCTATGTATTCATTGATTTATGAACCAATAAATCTTTCATATACAGTTTAAATGAGCTTATGATAATTGGATCAGAGGAATACTAGTCTAGTTTGAGAGTACAGCAGAAAACCAATCATGGGAGGCTATGATGAAATTTTAATTATAAAGGATATTGAATATCTTAGGGTGACAACTCTGTTGTAATAGATGTAACATTGAGTTGGAAAGAGAGAAAGTGAGAATTTTTTCCCCAGTTCTGCTTGAAATCAACTCTGTATTTCTAGTAAATTATCAAACCTTTCTATGCTTCAGTTTTATATCTTCATTAAAGTTTACCACCCCATTGTCTTTGGTTCACTGGGTTTATTGGAAAATTCCCCAATAGATTTAGATAAAGAAAAGTCTCATGTTAAAGTGTTGATTGATTGGGGAGTTTGGCGTATATATATGTATGTGTGTTTGTGTGTGTGTGTGTGTGTGCGTACACACACACACACACACACACACAAACACACATACATATATATTTTTTCCTATTCAGGGCTGAAAAGCTGAAGTTGGCATCAAGCAACTTCAAGTTGTAGATGTATAAGTTAAATGATCTTTGGGACCCTTAGTTCAGAGATGCTGTATAAATAGAACCAGTACTATAAAGAGAACTAGATTTTTCTTCCCAATTCTGTCAGTCAAGTAGAGTATGCAAAAAAAGAATGCAGAAACTTGGGCTTTTGCTGTCTTTTGACTCATCCCTCCTTTCTTCTCAGGTTATTTGGATAATTTTATGAGACTTCTATCCCCATGCTGCACCCCTCTTTTTTCCGGCTAATAATCATTGAGAATTTATAAAAAGAAAAATTTACATGCTTTATCTGAATAAATGTCTAGCAGGAACTGTTGGTAGTAAGTACCATTTTTCTTTATTTTACTAAGCTGAGATTTAGAGGAAAAAAAAAAAACTTTCCCAATGACACATAATAAACAGTAGAGCCAGATCTTGAATCTTGGAGTCTGGTTTTACATCAAGCAGGATTATTGTAAGAGGACCCTAAGTAGGTGCATGACCTAAGCATAAAATGGGATTAAAAACCTTGAAGTGGAGTTGCATCTATTATTGCTAGTGAAATTTAATCCTAGATCTTACTACCTAAAAGAAGCGTGTAAAAAGTTCTGAGGATACTACAAAATTGAAGCATCTGTAAGTATTTTCTAATTTTAATAAAAGGTTTCTAACTTTGATAAAGGTTTTAGATAACATTAATTTCTCATCAAAATGCCTTAAAGGAGGGCTTCCCTGGTGGCGCAGTGGTTGAGAATCCTCCTGCCGATGCAGGGGACACGGGTTCGTGCCCCGGTCCGGGAAGATCCCACATGCCGTGGAGCGGCTGAGCCTGTGAGCCATGGCCGCTGAGCCTGCGCGTCCGTAGCCTGTGCTCCGCAAAGGGAGAGGCCACAGCAGTGAGAGGCCCACGTACCACCAAAAAAAAAAAAAAAAAAAAATACCTTAAAGGATCTTTTAATATCACAGAATACATAGTACATATTAACTTGGCTAATTTAGAGAATTTATATTTTACCCACCTTATAATGTACACATAACTGCTGAAGGATTTATGTAACAAAATCCATCACAAGGAATACACTAATGAGATTTATATTAGAAAAGTCTGGGAATTCCCTGGCTGTCGAGTGGGTAGGACTCTGTGCATCCAATGCAGGGGGCCCGGGTTCAATCCCTGGTGGGAAAACTAAGATCCCACAAGCCAATTCATTTATAAAACCCCATTACTTAGGCAGAATATTGTAGGTGGGATCCTGCAAGCCATGCGGTGCAGCTAAAAAAAAAAAAATTCATTTGTAAAACCCCATTACTTAGGCAGAATATCATAGGTGAGAAGATGGTACTGAAGGAAGAGGCTGGGATATGAAATACAAATCTATTTTATATAACACTTTTGCTAAGGCCAGCCATTTAAAATATATATAAATATATATATAGTCCAAATACATATATATGTATGTATGTGTGTATATACATATATATATATATATATATTCCAATTGAAATCTCTAAAAGACAAAAAAATTGTAGTTATAAAAACAATTGGATAGGATCTCATATCAAATACTTGGAAATTAATTGCTGGAGGCCAGTAACATGATTCTTAATTAGAAGTTCATGTGTAGCGGTCAGATGTAGTATTACCATCTCAAGAAACAAGGGCATGGACAAGAGGTTCCTGAAGATTCTGTTACATTCTTTTTGGGATCCAGTTTCTTCATCAGTATCAACCTGACTGGGGATTTTGCTCTTGTGAGCATTAAACGAGTTAATATGTATAGACATAATATGTAAACAGTAGTGCTAAGGCATCAGCATGGCAAGGAGGACCCAAAAAGCCAACAATTACTTGATACTCTGAATATATGAACAGATGCTTTTGAGAATTCACCCTTTTTAGGTGGAGGTATAAGTTTGTTTGTTTTCTCCAAGCAACAAACACAATGGGTATAGAAAGGAGGAGATACCATGGCCTTCCTTTAGGCTGAGCTTAGGTCATATCCTGGAAAACAGTTACAATTTGAGGTACCTCAACAATATCTACATTTTTTGAAATAGAAAAAAACAGTATACAGATCGATGAATGCTGTGGCTAAAACCCACTTGGAAGCAAGGACATTTTGTAGTGCCAAATTACCATCTATTTTATTCTATGGCTAAAATCCCAAGAACTGCAGAGGAGAAACAGAGCCAAACAAGTTTTTCTATTAAAATAAAAGGCCTTGAGTGATGAATGGAAACTTGGAACAGGTTTTAATGGCAATACTGGAAGCCAGAAATTAAATACAAACTTACCAATTTCTGGCATGTATTGAGTCTCAGATAGAATACTGGTACTAATTTTATTGAATTAGAATCATGGTTTACCCTAGGCAGTTGATATTCTAATTCTAGAGAGCTCAACTTGTTGCTGGATTGGCCTGGACACTTGATGCTTCCTCACTTTGAGTCATTGATAAAATATTGAATAAGGGATAAGACCAATGGTGAATCTCGGCAGTCACCTACAGGAATTTTCCTTCCAGGCTGAAGCATTCCATTAATAAACACTTTTTGTCACTGTTATCCAAACAATTATGAAATCATCTAATCATACTGTCTTGCAGCCTTTCTTTCTTCTTTTTGTCTGTAAGGATATATTGGGGGGACTTTGTTTAATGTCTCCACGAATTCCAAATAGACTATGCCTGTAGCATTTCCCTTACCAATGAGTCTAGCAACTGAAAATCTAAAATGCCCATGTGAAATTTTTTTAAAGTCTATGTGGTAGGTTTGATGTTACCAGTTTTCAGTTAAGCCAAAGTAGTCCCTAGTATTGAATGCCTTTAAGTGCTCATATACAGTTACTTTAGTAACAATAGAGTTTTGAAGGAATTTATATCAAACTCAATGGCACTTTTTTAAAAATAGGAAATTTGGTACTCTAGTCACATCTGTAAGTTCTTCTAGTACTCTGGAAGGTCATTTGTCACTTGGCTTACTTATAGCACTTTTATGCTTCCTATCTCCTCACTGACCTTGAGGTTCAAGTTCTACTTAAACATTTTGTTCAATGAAAAATAAAGAATTTGGGTGAGATACTTTCTAAATCTCTCTCAACCTTTAACATTCTGTGATTCTTGGTAGGCCATCTCAATTGAAAATACCGATAGAGAAGCAAAGCCCTCAAATAATTGAATAGTTTGATTTTATCTCTTACATTACACAATCTGCCCCAAGCCTTTAATGTATTCTCTGTTTTTACTAGTACTTGTCCAGAGATAGTTTGAGTTCCTTTGTTTATTCTAAGCAATTTTCAGATGCCTCAGTCAAAAATCAACAGTATATTAATTTCTCAGAACTATCAATAAAAACTTAGAGGATCTTTCCCTAAAAGTTAATGCATTCCCTCTGGAGGGAAGGGACTGTGGAAAAAATTCAGCCATAATGTTATTTGAAAAATCTTTTATCTCTCCAACCATTGGATGCTGTACCTGTGACAAACGCTGTAATCATGTTGGTAAGCATTTTCCTTCTGAAGATGCATAAAGATCAGAAGTGCAGTTCGTTTATAACAAGATGGAATTTTGAAACTATTTTGGACCACACTAAACATTGGGATGTTCATTTGTCTCTGTTTTTAAATTATATATCATGTGCTCAGTTTGTGGAACAACATAAGTATATAACTTAAAATGGATAATTAGAACCTTCCCTATTTGGCAGATACTCCCATAATGGTCAGCCCAAAGCCTGATCCAACTAATGAACATGTCCCCTTGCCCTGTGGCCAAAAGACTCCAGATTGTTTGGTTCCCCAAAGTAAAATGATTTGTAATGGCACTAATAATAGAGAAAGGAAAATTTATGGGAATTAGGAGAGTTCACTGAGTACCAGTATTTGTCTTTCTTCTTTTTTAGAATATTTATTTATTTATTTGACTGTTCCAGGTTTTAGTTGGCATGCGGGATCTTCGTTGGGATCTTTTCTTTTTTTTTTTTAGTTGCGGCACGCGGGATCTTTAGTTGCGGCATGGGGGATCTAGTTCCCTGACCAGGGATAGAACCCGGGCCCCCTGCATTGGTAGTCTTAACCACTGGACCGCCAGGGAAGTCCCATACCAGTACTTTTCTTAGAGGCTTAATTGGGTTGTGTTCTGATTGGTTTTGCTCCTGTGTCCAATGACCTTGTGATAGATGCATTTTACAGATACAATTAAGGGATACTATCTCAAAGTTCTCGTCTAACATGGGGGTAAACAAAATCATGTCTTTTTGCGGCACTTCTAGTATCATGTCACTTTCCATGTTAGTTATGAGCAAGGAATACCTTTATTTTACAATTTTGTTTTCTTTTTTTGCGGTACGCGGGCCTCTCACTGCTGTGGCCTCTTCTGTTGCGGAGCACAGGCTCCGGACGCGCAGGCTCAGTGGCCATGGCTTGGGGGCCCAGCCGCTCCGCTGCATGTGGGATCTTCCTGGACCGGGGCACGAACCCGCGTCCCCTGCATCGACAGGCGGACTCTCAACCACTGCGCTACTAGGGAAGCCCTACAATTTTTAATTATAATATAAAGTAGAAAGAGTGATAACACTTTTGAGCAGAGCCTTTCTTAGCGTCCAGCAACTTCATTAGTAGGATTCAGTTCTCCAGGTTTGAAATATTTTGAATTTCAAATTTTAAAGGAAGTAAAATCATTGCAGGCTCTTGAGACTTCTCACCATTAGACCTGGGGAAAAAAGGGAGAAGTAGCAGCACTTCTTGAATCTGCTAAAAAAGGACCTGAAGAAAATGAAACAGCCATCACTTATTTATTGAGAGTCTGTAAGTTTTCCTACACTGTGAAGAAATACACAGACATATACGACATGGCTTCTGCTTGTAGGTTGTGTGTAATTAAGGTAAGGAAATAATTTGGATGAATTAAAGAATGACACATTCAGAATTCTGAATGTCAGCATTGAGAGAGATGTAGACTGTGAAAGAGAAAAAAAAGACAGTATGTTTAGAGTAGACAATGTTTCATGGATTAGGTAGGTTTTAAGATGGACATTGAAATAGAGGGAACATTTAAAAGGGGGAGAGAAAAGATGAAGCTATTTCTATTTGAGAGAATTGCACAGGTAAAGTTGTAAATTTAGTTCTGTTCAAGAAACATTAATTAAGTACCTCTGTGCCAAGCTCTATACTGGGCGCTAGAGATTACAGCATTTTGGGGAACACTTCTGTACTCTTTTGCTAAAGTATTTTCACATATCCTAAAAAGGTGAATCTCTGGTGAGGGAACAAATCCCTTGAAGGAATTCTCATGACGGAAGTCCCTTTTCTTTGCTGATATAGAAAGGGACTGGTTTTTCTTTTCAAAATATAGCCTAAGCTCTAGAAATAGTTGGGTAAGCTTAACTTTGGTGCACACTCATCTTCCCCATCACCACTGACTTCCTGTCTTCCTGTCTGGCATAGTTACAGGTGCTTATCTCTGTTTGATACCTTAAAGGGCCATGCTATATATAGACTGTCAACTAAGGTTATCTGATGATAATAAATTGTTGCATTTTAATAATAACAATAATAATGATAATAATAATAATGTACTTGTCAATTACTATGCAGATTGGTTTTTCTTCTTTCCGGTTTTATTGAGACATAATTGACATACAGCATTGTATAATTTTAAGGTGTACAGCATGATGATTTAAGTTACATACATCATGAAATGATTATCACAATAAGTTTAATGAACATCCATTATCTCATATAGATAGAAAATAAAAGAAAATTTTTTCCTCGTGATAAGAACTCTTAGGATTTATTCTCTTAACAGCTTTCATGTATAGCATACAGCAGTGTTAATTATATTTATCATGTTGTACATCATATCCCTAGTACTTATTTATCTTATAACTTGCAGTTTGTACCTTTTGACTACCTTCATCTAAACTCCCCCCTCCTACCCCTCCACCTCTGGTAACCACAGATCTTATTTCTTTTTAAAAAAATTTTATTGGAGTAGAGTTGATTTACAGTGTTGTGTGATTTCTTTTTCTGTGTATTTGTTTGTGAAGTATAATTGACCTACAGCACTATATTAATTTCTGGTACACAACGTAGTGATTCAATATTTCTATGTGTTACAAAATGATCACCATGATAAGTCTAGTTAGCGTTTGTCACCATACAAAGATATCACATTATTATTGACTGTATTCCCCATAGTGTACATTTCATACCTGTGACTTATTTATTTTGTAAGTGGAAGTTTATACCTCTTAATCTCCCTCAGATTGTCTTATATACATCATCTCATGTAATCGTAATGATTCTATGAGTTTACTTAAAATTGTCTTCCCCAATTAAAATGAGTTAAACTGAAGCTTAAGGTTAAGTAACATGACCAAGGCCACATGGTTGATCATTGGCAGGGGCGTGACTGACTTCAAAATCTGCGCTATTCTGCTTTTCAATAGGGGGTTCTTGAAGGTCCAAGGAAAGGCAGGAATGCAGAGTGGTGTGGTTGAGGCATTAGTATTAATATTCGTAGACAGGGCACTTGCCAGCCATCTAAGCAATCCTGTTCCACCAACTAGTAAGACTGGCATGAGACATGTACAATAGTATATGAGCAACTAAATCATTGTAGTGCCAAATACAGAGTTTGCCATCTCTTTAGTACGTCTTTGAAGAGGTGGCCGATTTGTGTTGGTGCTGTGTTTGTCTTCTCAGCCATTGAGGGAGTTAAGTACTAGTTGAAGCTTATGATCCCGACACATCAAAATGGACAACCTGGCAGATGTCCTTGCTGGAAGATGACAAGATTGATAAAAGAGGAGCCCTGATTTTTCTCCTGAGATTTGACACTTGGGGGCTTCCATTAAAAACATTACCAAGCCTCTGTCATTTTAATCTCTTCTTTAAGTGCCTGTGATCTTTTCAGGGGCACAGGTCCATGCATGATCAATGCCTAGTGACCAGGTTTCAGAGCTGTGGGCAGAGGTGGCAGCAACTGTGAAAGCCTGGGAGGAGATGAGGGAAGAAAAGGTCACTCTTCCTGACAACTTATAACTTGATTCCACCTATAAGCCATTTATTTTCAGAAATAAGTAATGGGTGAAGACATAGGCCAGGTCTACATTTCATGCACTTGAGAGTTAAAGGCTTTCTGAGATCAAATTACCACAGCAGAGACAGAGTTACTGTAGGGACATTTTGGGAGGAAGCAGAGAGGGAGAAGCCAGAGGCCTAAGAATGGAAACAGGAATAGAACGTGATGGAAATTGCTTCCCACTTTGCACTCCTGAGGGAACAAAGAGGACAAATAAGAAGCAGCAGGGATAGGAGGAAGCTGGGAACTTCTCTGGAATAAAATGGGTTAGGTTGTGGAGTTGTCAGCTGCTGTACCTAGTAGGTGGGAGGAAGAGATGTGCTAGTCCAGCCAGGCCTTTGAAACCTGGGTGCCTTGGCCCCTTCAACTATGCTCTGAAGGAGGGAAGCGTGCCAAATGTCAGGTCTCCTTCTAGTTTTGTTCCAGTTCATAGCTAGAAAATGACAGCAGAACATCTAGGGGTGAGAGGATGCTGAGAGAAGAGGAGAAAGAACATTTTAGTGAGTGCTTTTGTACAAGTGGGACAATGAATTTTTTTTTTTTTTTTTTTTTTTTTTTTTTTTGCGGTACACAGGCCTCTCATCGCCGTGGCCTCTCCCGCTGCAGAGCACAGGCTCCGGACGCGCAAGCTCAGCGGCCATGGCTCACGGGCCCAGCCGCTCCGGGGCATGTGGGATCCTCCCGGACCAGGGCACGAACCTGTGTTCCCTGCATCGGCAGGCAGACTCCCAACCACTGCGCCACCAGGGAAGCCCCCTTCTGCCTTCTTGTTCACTGACAATTGGTTATCCTTTTGTTGCCTCTGCAGCAATACAAGGGGGGAGTCTTAGGGGAACAGAGACCCGGAGGGGTAAAGAAACCTTATTTTTATGTAAGGTGAGCTGCAGCCATTGAAATTGCTGGCTATTGTGAGATAAATCCCAGCCTTCCACATTCTGCTTAATAACAGCAGACTTTTCACTGCAAAACATTAATGGAGTCTAAATTCCAGCCAGGCTTGGGAAATCAAGAGTAACTCTCTTGATGTAATGGTTTTGCAGGCTCTTGAAGACATTGTCATCCGTTAAAGAAAAAAATTTAAATCACTCTTGAAAGAAAGAAAATGTCTTGGGTGATAAATGAAAAAAAATTGAAGTAAAATGAGGAAAAGCTTGAGGGAAGCATCTCTTTAAAATTTTACCATATTCCCCCCACTATGATCAAAGGGGGTCAAATAAGAGCTTAGCCTGCAGCTTCATGGAACCAATTTTTTTTAAAAAAGAATATTGAAACCTGAAATATTGGTTATTTGCCAAGGCACACACTGGAAGTAAAAGCCACTTGGCTAGGAGCAGAATTGAGTGTTGGATCGCAGGATGCTAGTTTTAGGTTTGCTCCGCGAAAGATGACAGCACTTGCCACCCCCCCTTCCTCTGCCCTAGAAGTTTCTGCAGTATTTAGGAGTATTCAGGGAAAATGTTGGTGTCAGGGAAATAATCCCCATCATCAGTAACCCCAGAGCGCCTCACTTGCGTTTGTTCCTTTTAATGTGGAGCCGCCGCCCAGATATCCGTACTTAGCCAAGGCCCTCGGTGTATTTTCTTGACTTGCGCTTGGAAATCTTTTCCTGGGAGCTGAAAGCCCGAGTCCTAGAGACTTAACTGCTTTTCCTAGAATAATCTCCTTACAAGACCAGTTTAGCAGCCTAGGGACCGTGGAGACTGGCTGAACAGGACAGTGGGGGCAGGGAAAAAGGGAGTGGCCGTGTTCTCGGGGTCTGCTGGGATCCGGCCGGTCCGGGGCGAAGAAGCTGGGGCTGGAGTGGCTGGAGCGACTGGGCAGTCCGGGTCGCCGTTCGCCACCTCGGTGCGGTATCGGAGCCGGACTTGCTGAGCATTCCTCCCCCTCCTCTTCTGCTTCCTCTTCCCTTCCCCTGGACCAGCAGCGGCGGCGGCGGCGGCGGCAGGAAACGAAGCCGGGCTGAGCGACTCCGAGGCGAGCGGAGGAGCTGGGATATGGGGAGTCGGAGCGGGCGGCGGGGCCAGGAGCCCTCCGGAGGGCCCACGAGGGGAGCGGCCCCGGCGTTTGCTAGCTCGTGAGGCGTGGGGGAGCGGGCGCAGGGCGGCACGAGCGGAGGCGGAGGCGCGGCCCCGGCGTGGAGCACGGCTGGGGAAGCTGCTGCCTCCGGCCCTGCCCGGCTGCCTCCGCCGCGGCCGGTGGCTATGGAGCTGGCGGGCACCAGACCCGGGCCGACAGAGCATCCCCGGCTCCGGACGCCCATGTCCTGGCTGCTGCTGCTTTTCCTGCTGCTACTGCTGCTGCCGGGCCCAGCGGCCTCCCAGCTGCGATACTCGGTGCCGGAGGAGCAGACACCTGGCGCGCTTGTGGGCAACGTGGCTCGCGCACTGGGGCTGGAGCTGCGGCGCTTGGGGCCGGGCTGCCTGCGTATCAACCACCTGGGTGCGCCCAGCCCGCGCTACCTGGAGCTGGACCTGACCAGTGGAGCTCTCTTCGTCAACGAGCGCATTGACCGGGAGGCGCTGTGTGAGCAGCGGCCTCGCTGCCTGCTCAGCCTGGAAGTGCTGGCGCACAGCCCCGTGGCGGTGAGTGCCGTGGAGGTGGAGGTACTGGACATAAACGACAACTCGCCGCGCTTCCCGCGGCCCGACTACCAGCTTCAGGTAAGCGAATCGGTGGCACCTGGAGCGCGCTTTCACATAGAGAGCGCGCAGGACCCCGACGTGGGCACCAACTCGGTGCAGACCTATGAGCTCAGCCCCAGCGAGCACTTCGAGCTGGACCTGAAACCCCTGCAGGAGAACAGTAAGGTGCTGGAGCTGGTGCTGCGTAAGGGCCTAGACCGCGAGCAGGCAGTCTTGCACCACCTGGTTCTCACAGCTGTGGACGGGGGCAGCCCAGCCCGCTCGGGCACCGCGCAGATCTCTGTGCTTGTCCTGGACACTAATGACAATTCTCCCGCCTTCGATCAGTCCACTTACCGCGTCCAGCTTCGGGAGGACGCGCCCCCAGGCACATTGGTGGTGAAGCTGAATGCCTCAGACCCGGATGAGGGCTCCAATGGCGAGCTCACATACTCCTTGAGCAGCTACACGTCGGACCGGGAGAGGCAGCTCTTCAGCATCGACGCCAGCACGGGGGAAGTGCGGGTAAGTGGAGAGCTGGATTATGAGGAGGCCTCTTCCTACCAGATATATGTGCAGGCAACAGACCGGGGTCCAGTGCCCATGGTGGGTCACTGCAAGGTGCTGGTGGACATCGTGGACGTGAATGATAACGCACCAGAGGTGGTGCTCACGGACCTGTACAGCCCAGTGCCTGAAGATGCTGCCCTCAACACCGTTGTGGCCCTTCTCAGTGTCAATGACCAAGATTCAGGTCCCAACCGGAAAGTGAGCCTGGGCCTGGAGGCCACACTGCCTTTCCGACTGAATGGCTTTGGAAACTCCTACACACTGGTGGTGAGTGGCCCCCTGGACAGGGAGCAGGTGGCTGCCTACAACATCACAGTGACAGCCACTGATGGGGGAGTACCACAGCTCACATCCCAGCGGACACTGCAGGTTGAGATCTCTGACATCAATGACAATCCACCCAGCTTCCTGAAGGACTCCTACTCCATTTACATCGAGGAGAACAATTTGCCAGGGGTGTTGCTCTGCACTGTGCAAGCCACAGACCCAGATGAAAAGGAGAATTCGGAGGTGACCTACTCCCTCCTGGAGAGGGAGATTCAAGGGCTGCCAGTCACCTCCTATGTCTCCATTAACAGTGCCAGTGGCAGCCTTTATGCTGTCAACTCCTTTGATTATGAGAAGTTTCGGGAGTTCTTTGTGACTGTGGAGGCCCGGGACAAGGGGAGCCCACCACTGAGCAGCACCGTGGCCACCAACGTGTATGTAGTGGATGTGAATGACCATGCCCCTCACATCCTATACCCTACCTCAACCAATTCGTCAGCAGCCATTGAAATGGTGCCTCGAACTGCCCCTGCTGGCTACCTGGTCACTAAAGTCATAGCCATGGACTCAGATTCTGGGCAGAATGCTTGGCTCTTTTACCATCTGGCCCAGATTTCTGACCTGGACCTCTTTAAAGTAGAGCTACATACAGGAGAAATTAGGACTACCAGGAAGATGGGAGATGAGAGTGGAACCACTTTCAACCTGACCGTGGTGGTCCGAGACAATGGAGAGCCTTCGCTGTCCGCGTCTGTGGCCATTACAGTAGCTGTAGTGGATAGGGTTTCCAAAATCCTCCCTGACACTCAGAGACATGTGAGAAGTCCTCGGACACACTCTGAAATTACACTTTATCTAATAATAGCATTAAGCACAGTGTCTTTTATATTTCTTTTGACAATCATTGTTTTGAGCATCATCAAGTGCTACCGCTACACCGCTTATGGCACTGCGTGCTGTGGAGGCTTCTGTGGAGTGCGGGAGAGGTGCCCTGCAGAACTCTACAAACAGGCCAACAACAATATTGATGCCAGGATACCGCACGGCCTCAAAGTGCAGCCTCACTTCATTGAAGTGCGAGGGAACGGCTCCCTCACCAAGACCTACTGCTACAAGGCCTGTCTGACAGCAGGCTCAGGGAGTGACACTTTCATGTTTTACAACACAGGGGCGCAGACAGGACTGGGACCTGGGGGAGCCCAAGCAGCAGCAGGTGACAGCAGGCATCTCACAGGCCAAAGTGGGCAGAGTGCTGGGAACCTGATTATTCTAAAAAACGAAGCTGTTTCTCAAAATGAGGTGAGATAGTAGTCAAGGGGGCTTCCACAAAGTCATGCATTTTTCACCTTCCCCCCTCCCCCCTCCCAGTATCATGTAGTTGGCTTTCTCGAGTTATTAACAATGACAAGGGTTATCTGGTAAACTCAGTGTGTGTGTGTGTGTGTGTGTGTGTGTGTGTGTCTATTACCTGTGATTGGATTATAATCTGCTATGTTTCCTCTCTAGAAAAATAGGACTAGAGAATTGTTTTACTTTCCATTTTCTTTTCAGATATATGAAACCTTGACCATAAAATTGTTTGAGAAATGAGGATTTGTCTTAAGTATGTGGTGTTAAAGCACAGCTCTGTAGAGAAATAGAATAGGCCTGAGAATAAGATGATGCTATAGAGGGTAACATGAGATTCAAGGAGAAATGGCCTGTGCTGTATCATCTACAGGGAAGGTTCCCTTTTGAAATCCTACAGGAGTGTTGTTTTTCAAAAGCTCTGAAACCTCTCGGGGCTGTGGTGGTCACCTCTGTATGCTGTCCCTGTTTATACCATGGACTGTCTACAATGAAAAGTATCCAGTTAATATTTCTGGTAATTGCATTGAACTAATGTGATAAGATCTGCTAGAAATTCATGTCAGAGGTGATAAAGCCAGAGAATGTGGACCTCACCCTGAAGACAAAGTTTGATTTGGCTGTTTGCTGTGATAACTATTCTGTTGGGGCTGCCGGAGGAGGTGAATGATGGTACGGCAGGCATCCGAGAACCAATTTGTCTGGTTGGGCCAGGGAGATGGTAGAATGAGTGGATTAGGGATGTGGGGGATATGGTGAAGACCAGGACAAGCCGGGGTTGGGGAGAAAGAAAGGGGAGAAAGAATTCTGCCACTAGTTATCTTTTTTGGCCTTGTGTGAACTCCTTGTAAGAGGATTTCCCTGCATTTAGAGTAAATGTAATCTTCTGATTTCCTCTTGAGAATTCTTAAGGGTTTGATGAGATGTGAAGCAGCCTCTTAAAGCCCCTCATGTCTTTAAGTTAAATGACAGTACTTTAAATGGTACTTCAACGTGTTCCAAAGCACACATTCAATTTCTGGATCTAGCTACAGAAGCCTTGGAAAGTGGATGGCTTACTGTACATGAGAGACAGAGAGACAGGTGTTAGTAGATACACTGGTTTTAAGTAGGTGTAAGGCCACTTTGCTCAGTATATGAAGGATGTATATAAATTGTTGGACAGTGCATGTGTTTGTATAGTGTGTTTGTCTCCATATGCATGCTTGAAATAATAGAACTCTGCTTTGTGGTACTTTAAACTTGGATTTCAGAAGCCAAAATTTTGTCCCATAAAAAGTGATGAGTTGTTTCTTCCCAAACAACTACTTTGTAGCTAGGACTTTCAGAGGTCCGTCCTACAAAATGAGTTAATAATATTTGTCCCTCCTATATTTTTGTGATGTGTTTTCATTGACATATTGTTGTCTTTTTATTAATGTCCATAGTTTCACATTCTAAATTCATGCTCATCTTCAGGAAGTTAATGAATAAGCACAGAAAAGAACAGAGATGGATTGAGAGAATTTCCATGTACATTGTAGGTAGATTTATCAGAAGAGCCTGATGTTAGTCAATGCTGAGCAGCCACGGGAGGCAGATTGCAGATTAAGAAGAACGGGGGGAGGGGAAATCAAAGAGCCTCCAGAATTCTTTAGATCATAGCTTTTGGCAGCATGTAGAAAGGCTTAATTTTAAATAAGGATGCTGTAGACATTTGCTGAACAAGTTACTGTGAAGTCCTTTTGGGTCTGGGGGCGGCTGCAGGTGGTAAAGAGGCACAGAGAGCAGACCAGGCAAGCTTTGCCACCAGCTGTGAGCCGGAAGCGCAGGGGAGTGACACTCTCACCCTCTCTCTCCTGACTCAAAGCTTGGGGCAATTTGATACGTGAACTATTTCTGTCTTACACTGACCTGTGTGTTAATATGTGCTTTGGTTCACAAACCTTTAATTTAGGGAGAAAATTATGTCAGAAGAGTGCTTGCTTTTGTGGGATTTTGCCAGGAGAGTACATGATTTTAATAGAGGCAAATTTTTGCCAGACACTTTTGGAAATCCAGTGAAGAGAGCCCTAAGTTCTACAGCTCCTGGAATTATTGCGGTGATAGGTAGACAGTGAGTCACGTTGTCATAGCATGGCAAAATGGGGACAAAAATCACTCAACTCTGAAAGTCATCACTGCTAGATCAACCTGTTAAATTCTCACGTTAGGCTTTCTTTCTTCCCTACCCAGTCACTGCAGATGGCAGGAGAGTCCTGGGGTGCAATTGATTCCATGTGCCTACATTAAAATTAGATGGGGATCGGAAAGGATGAGTAAGGGAATTTGCACTCACTGACCACCCTACTATACAAAAATATTCTGCACTGCAATATATGTATGGTTTCATTACCTGTAAGTCATACATTAAACAAATATTTATTAACATCTAGCACAAGAGGAAACAAGCTCAGAGAGGTTAAGTAACACACACAGTCACTCTACTAGTGGTATTTTAAGTCATATCTGTCTGACTCCAAAGACTGTGCTTTCTGAAACAGTATGACTAAATAGAAATCGCAATGTTTATATTCCTTTTGATATGGGATACTCAGGCATTCAGGCTACCACTGATTCACCTAGTAGTGTCAATTAACTGCTCTGGAAAAAAGGAATTCTTTGCATAGAAGTAGGTCACCAACGGGAGGATCAATGAGTAAAAACGTTACCACCAAGCTAGGATATTTTTATTTGTTCTACCATTGGCAAAACCTGTTCAGATCTTTTATCTATGTTCTCTCACGAATTTCTCTCTTGTTGCTTATTAAATATCAGTATTTAACATCAGGCTAATCTTTTGGTAGATTTTACCCCCAGTGAGTATATTTCAGGAGCCACTTGTGCAGTGAGGTTTTTGAAGTAACTGTTTAGCAGTGGGGCATAATTTCTCTTCGGAGAGCTCTGAAAACCTGGTGTTGAATGTGGTTGGCACCCTCTTCAGAATCTCCAAGAAAAGGAGCCAAATCTTAAGGTGGTTTCTGTGCATCTGTGGTCCTGTGACTGCTGATGAGTCACTTTGAGTGCTCTGGGCAGATTTGTCCAACTGTGCCTCAGTGGGACCAGTTGGCACAAGATGTGGGAATCACACATGTTGTATAGCAGAAATGAGTTAAGTTTACATTCACTTTCACTTATTTCAAGGCAAGTTGTAGTCACCAAATCTTCAGTTATTTTTGCCACTGTGAGTACATATTCACTCTAATTCCAGCTGTGGTAACTTCGAAGGGTGAACGCTTCTTTCAGTGGCACCTAATATATTTCTTGCAGGACTGACTTTTCTAGCTGGTGACTGACTCTGTCCTGGATCAGAACTTACACTTAGTGTAAAGTGCCATCGTGGTAAATTTATGAAAACTGCACAGTGGTCAGAATAGGCAAAGAAATTGTATCTGAACTTCCATCCTCTGATGGTCACTTTTGAATGGGTGGGGCTGTTTTGTTTTGCCATTTCTGTATTGGTTATAGGACTGTTCTTCTGAGAAAAGGTTTATTTTATTTGGTCTGAGAATACGTTAATTTCTTCAAATTACCCCCTTCCTCCCCTCTTCTGCAGATCTGCTGAGCCAGATGGAATTATGGCTGAGCTCCTCTCTGTCTCTTTATCTTGCACATATTCTGACTGATGAAGAAATCTATTTATTGTAGCTTGAATGTCATTGGCCAACCCTTTGGTCTGACCCAGGACTGAGCCTGCACATGGGCATCTGGTCTGACTCAGAACACTCTGCAGGGACACAGCCTGGCATATTACAAATTGTCTACTGGCATGCTGTTTGCTTGACAGAATAGCAGAGTCGGTTCTGGATACTTGTCTTGGTTGGCCACCAATTTTTGCTCTCAATGAGAGGTCAGGATGATGTCTGTTTGCAAACGTTTGATGAAAAATTACCATCACCAAGCCCAGAGGTTTAGCTGAATTGAATGGGGATTTACAGGTGTCTTTGAATATGAGTTTTGTAAATTTCACCTGGCTCCAGGTTCCTGGGCATATTACAGTATGAATTAAATTTGGCTTATTCGTATGATAATATTTTGAGTACTATAAAAGCATGATTTCAAAAATCAAAGGTCAAGAGGATTCCTTAGCAGTGTTTTAAATCTGCTAGCCTAAAAATTATACAAGTTTTCGTCTTTCGAGGATTTGAACTTGACAAATGCAGAGAAATCTCCAGCATTGCAAAAATCGAAGAAAAATGTTAGTCTCTTGGCACATAAGCAACAGCAGTTGCTTTCTGGCCTTGCAGGGTCAGAACTCTGGGCTCCAGGGAAGTAAAACTGTGGGTGAGAGAGTAACTGCTGCACTAGCAGGCTATGCATCCAGAATTAAGCAAACCTAGCATTTTCTGTTGTACTAGAACCCATTAGGTATGTTTCAAAGTTATGTGTATTTTATTTTCCTGCTCTGTGGATTAGGATTATAAGTGACTGTTTTTAGAAGTACGTATCCACCTAGACTTCTCATATTTATCATCTTTTCATTTTGATTTACCAGAAGACTAATATGTAACATAACAATGATTGTTTTAAATGTTAGATTTCTTTTTGCCTTCATGACCAACAGTTTATGTGTTCATTTTCTATTGCTTTGTAACAAATCACCACAAATTAGTGCTTAAAAACAACACTCTACCTGCACACTGTGACTGGGTTCTCCACTCAGGTTTTCACAAGGCTGAAATCAACATGTTGGCCAGGCTGAGTTCTGTCTTGGAGGCTCTGGGGAAGAATCTGCTTTAAAGTTCATTCAAGCTGTTGGCAGAATCCAGTTCCATGAGGACTGAGCTCCCCATTTTCTTACTTACTGTTGGCTGGAGGTCACTCTCAGCTCCTAGAAGTTGCTCTCAAGTCCTTGCCAGTATTTTAACAGTGGAGAATATTTTCTCACATGGAATTCCTCTCGTGCTTCAGATCTCTCTGATTTCTGTCTCTGATCTCTACACCCAGATTTAAAAGACTCATATAATTAGGTCATTCCCACCCAGATAACCTCCCTTTTTCAAAGCCAGCTGTGCCGTATAATATAACTTAATCATGGAGTAAGACCCATCATATTCAGTCTTGGAGATTATACAGGGCATTTACAGTAGGGTGTAGGGATCTTGGAGGCCATTTTAGGATTTTGCCTATCATAATTTATATCAGTGTTCATAAAATATCACTGAAAAATTTGCAGTGGATACATCTTTAATAGATTCGTACTAGGAAGGAAAAGGAGATGTTACATGTAGTCTTGTTTCTCAGAGGACCATTTATTGATAGCTTCATGGATTTCCATGTTAAGAAGACAGCATATTACTTCACTGAGTAGTCCTATGATTTTATGAATGACATAGGGTATTTTAAACCTATTTTATTTCAAATCTGTCTTGGAAGAGGTGATTCACCCTTTTGTAGCTCAAATATTCCATAGTGTAAATAATACCATTACAGAATAAATCAAGTCTTAGCTCTAATTTTGATAGAAACAAATGGATTCTTGTTCTTCAGTAATACTGCATCACCCACATGGTCTACCTAATTCAGTTTTTCCACATCTGGAATTTCATGACTTATTCTACTGAAGGACTACGCTTTGAAACAACAGAACATAGTGGGCTTTTCACCAATAGAAATTAAGCAAAGTCCAGGGATGTACCATCCAAGTACTAGAGAACTAAACATATGTCTCATTATATTAGGTATATCAGCAGTCAACCTCTCAGCTTCAATTTTTCCAAGTTCAATCAATTTTCCCAAGTTCACATGAAACCTATGTACATTTTATTACATTTAATTTTGTATCATTTTAAAATAAATCAATCTGGGAAAGTCAGAAGTAAAAAAGAGAAAAATATATATCTGTCATTCCATGCAAATTTATTTAAAACACAGACTTTTGCGTTAGGGATACCTAAACATGACTATCAGCCAAACCTACCTATCAGGCAGGTAATTTAATCTCTCTAAAGTTCCAGATTTCTAATTTTTGTAATTTAAGTACGATAGTGTTGCCCTTGCAAGGTAGTTAATTTATTCGAAAGCCTTTAAAAAACCTATCAAATACCTGAACCCTGCTAGCTTCTGAGGCTGTAGCTGTGTATTATGAATATTTGAGAATATCAGTATGTTTTATAAACAAAGATATAATCCCTTTCATAAAGTTTATGGTCTAACAAAGGTGTTAGGATACATGCAGTAATATGTATAAAGTGCTTATTCCATTGCCTAGTATTGTGTGGCTACATAAAACATATTAATTACTGTCTTCCTTACCTTTTCCCTGCCTGATCTCACTGTCATAAGATGTCTCATAGCTATGATTTTGGCAAATAAATCTCAGAAGCATCTTGTTGCTGAGGGACTATTGTAGAAAATAGCAGCATGACAAATTACGTGTCGTTGCGGAAGTGAGATTATGCAATGGACTGAGTTTCCTGGTCAGTCCTGCTAGAACTGTGCCTTTCTGCAAAATAAAGTTGGTAATTTCATTCACCAGATCAAGTTGCAGAAATTTTTATCATGGATGTTACCCAGTCATTGAAAAATTGGCAGCATTTGCTCAACAGATGTCAGAGTCTTTCTTGAAGGAGGGTTCTTACAGCTCACAAGCTGACACCAGTGCTGCTGATGGTCAGGGGAAAGCTGGTGATGATATGATTAATAAAACGTATTTCAGTCATATTTTCAGGTTTACCACATGGTTTGCAAATATTTTCTCTTTTGCTCCCTCTACTACCCCTAATAGAAAACGGGAGCCCCTTCATTTCATCTGTAGATAGTTTTATGGTACTTTATGAGGAACATCAATAGCATTTTGTGAATTTGAGAACCAAGGATGAAGCAGCTTGTATGTTCATATCTTGCCAACAGAATGGAAGGGACTGGAGAGGGCAGTTAGTGTATGGGGACATTTGAGGTAAAGTATCCTAGAGTTGTAGCTTTTTCTGGGCCTTGACTTGGCTAAATTGTTGAATATCATCTAACCATCCCAAAATCTGTCTGGAAGTTGAGATGCTGATCACTTCTTCTCTGGATCTTGTGAAGAAGTATGCTTATGAAATACTGTGCATCCCTTGAGTGAACTATAAGAATTACAGGAACAAACTTACTGACATTTTGAAATAGTTTATTGGCATTACTGTGGCCTTGTGTCTACCAAATATGGTAATTATAGTCCAGAGGAAAATGCAGGATACAATCTCCATCTCTTCATCTTTCCATTCAAATAGGCCTCAATATTCAGTGACAGGACCACTTTAATCCCTGCCCGTGAAAACACATTGAGAGGAACATCTGTCATGGGTTTTTCATAATAACATTTTTGCTAATTGATAACAAGATAGTGATGGTGATTGATTTTTGTCCCCAGTGACTCCTGAGTAGCTTCTACTGAGCACATAACTTCCAGAGCAGTCTCTAGGTGCCCACATTTTCCTCGGTGTCCCCTCCACTTTGAATTGACAGTTTGAAGACACAGGGCAATGCATCTTTCCAACACATAGGTGGTGCAGAGTGAGTCAGGTTCTTCTTAGGTTTCAGCTGCTCCCTGTTAAACAGAGCTTAGCAAACAGTAATTGAATAAGGAGGCAAAGCCCTCAGAGGAGCAGGAAACAAGAACAATTTTATGAAAAGGATTATGCAGCACAACAAGGTCAGACCCCGAGGTGGTTTGTTTTCCTCTCCCTTGTATTCCTCTTCAATCAGCAGAAAAGGCTGTTATCAGTTGCTGGCATTGTGACTGGGCACATCCGCCCAGAGTCAAACATGCTGCAGTCTGCAAAGTCAGCAGCAGATTGCAGTGCTCTGCAGTCCAGCCAGAACAGCAGAATTTGTGTAGCTGTGTGCCCTGTTATAGCTAGAATACCAAATTGGGGATGTTCCCTTAACGAGGCATTTGAGGGCAGAAACAATGAAAGCTTTTCCTGTTTCAGAATAGACTGTCCTTCCACTAGTGCTGCTTTAGGAACCATAGACCTGTTTTGTTTTGTTTTTTAATTGAAGTATAGTTGATTTACAATATTGTGTTGGTTTCAGGGGTACAGAGATTCAGTTATATATATTCTTTTTCAGATTCTTTTCCATAATAGGTTATTACAAGATATTGAATAGAGTTCCTTTGTGCTATATAGTAAGCCCTTGTTTACCTATTTCATATACAGTAGTGTGTATCTTAATACATAGACCTGTTTTGAGCAAGGCAAAGCCAAAGCCGGTCCTCACAGCATCATTAAATCCAGTTTTCCGTGGTATTTAATCTGTGCAAGGACCCTGATGAGCTAATTTAATTTTCTCCTGAAGTGCTATATATATGTGAACATCATCTTAGAGATGCATATGAAATGGCTTCTTCCATACTTTTAATAGCTACATGGAAATATTTAAGAAACAACTCATCGGTGAACATCGTCACTAGGAGATCATCGTTTTTGCCATATTAACAAAAACTCCCTTTGTGATTTTGCAGCCCCGACATCCCAACCCTGACTGGCGTTACTCTGCCTCCCTGAGAGCAGGAATGCACAGGTATGGCTTTCCTTCCTCATTTCCCTCAGAAGTTACTGCACCTGTATGACTCAGATAAACTGTCTTCATAGGCCGGAAGCAGCTGTCAAAACTGAGAAGCTTAGATATTTTGCCAGGGGAATGCAGTTGTTTATATGTCTCCGTGTCTATTCCTTGAAACATTGGAAGTGGTCAGTGCCAAACGCTTATCAAGTGCCGGCAAATAAGAATCTCCTGTAAAATCACAGATACAGGCGACTGTTTACTTTCTCTCATTAAAATTTCTATAAGGAAGTAGCTTCAACTTCTTTCATCCCTTCCCCATCTGTACTTTCTATCCTTCCCTTAAAATTATAATGAATACTGATGCTTTCAGACTTGAGTACATTGTGTAATATATATGCACTTGTTGTCTACCTTGGTTTTCCATCACACATTGACTGTTATATCCTGTTAACCACAATAATTGTTGTTCATGTTCACCCCTATTAGAGTCTCCTTATCTTTTCCATCTTGTTGCTATCTTATTGCCTGCCCTCAGTGGCAAGAGCTCTTCAGAGGATGAGCCATGTGAAGGGCCTTTATTGAATATCTGGAGACCAAATCTAGCTTACTTCTAAATTAACCTAGAGTAATAACATTACTTTAAAACTCAGATTAAATATAATTTTGCCTTCTCTACTTCGTCTCTTTGACAGTAATTGATTAACTACCATTATTCCCAGACCTGATCTAGTATTCATGTCACGGGGCCAAATAAAAGATTCATTATTTGTGAGTGTCTTTGGGAAACCAAATGGAGAGAGCCAAGCAACTAGTGTTCACTACCACCAAAATAACTTAGTTTTAAAGAAGAAATAAACTCCAGACTTAAGCCCCTCAAAATATCTGGGCAACTCTTGAGTAGATCATCACCAAACCTTGATCGATTTCTAAGGAGAGAGCTTACAGAGTATGTATTGAGTTAATGAAAAATTAGTTTTAGCCTGTTAAAAACACATTAAGTTAAAATAAGTCAACATATTCCCAAACATTACATTACAAATTGAGCAGAAATCATTATAATGGGTGCTCTTTCTGAACGAGAAGCAATCAGTGAAAACTGAAGATCAGTAGTTGGCTTGGTGAGATGTCATATTGGAATCTGGTCATAACTTTAGGCCAGAAACACTTATGCAGATGCCAGAATACTAGGTTTCAGAAAGATTCTGTTTGTTAGAAACCAGCTTATGCTTTTGCCTGCATCTGAGCTATTGTGGTAGACTATATGATAGGAAAAAATATGGTTTACAATACCAACTTCTTTTGTCCCAGTTGAATTAGTGCTTTACTTGAAAAATACCAAAGCTGTAAGATACACCTTTAAAACTATATTAAAATAAAATGCTAAACTATATCAGTTCCTTATTCCATTTTCAAATGAAAAAAAAAGCCACATGTGTTTCTATTCAGGT
Source organism: Kogia breviceps (assembly GCF_026419965.1). NCBI lineage: Eukaryota > Metazoa > Chordata > Mammalia > Artiodactyla > Physeteridae > Kogia > Kogia breviceps. The sequence goes on from NC_081313.1 coordinate 117,850,515, forward strand.
TTCAATTAAGATGTTATGAGATTCAAGTAGGATAAGAACTGAAATAAAAATTAAAACTAAATGTTATTTATTCCTCACAGTGTAGTACATGGAACATATGTTAAAGTTGTGAACTTAAACAACACTCATCTTTTTCACACATACGCTTGGTTTCTTGGCCTTTCTAGCCTCAGATATCATGTGCCTGTTCCTTTGAAAATTCTGCTTTGAGCTGAGCTGGTTCCTAGGGTAGTTCCGTCTTCAGAGTGAATCTAATTGAACCCATACAATTTGTTGGTAGAATCCACCAACCCGAAGGATATTAATATTTGGAAAAAAGAGAAGATTCTAGGGTGTAGATGAAGGGAAGAGCAGCAGTAGGGTAGAGCTTAATGAGTGAATTTCCACTAGATATGTTGTTTGAAGTCAAAGAGTAAGAGGATATTGGGAATTCCCTGGCGGTCCAGTGGTTAGGACTCTGTGCTTTCACTGACAAGGGTGCGGGTTCAATCCCTGGTCTGGGAACTAAGATCCCATAAGCCTCCTGGCACGGCCAAAAAAAAAAAAAAAAAGAGTAAGAGAATATTGAACTTAGAGATGACCTTCCCCCACAATATTTCAAGTTTTCCTGCTCTGTTGAGTCACATGACTCCTTCAGGCAGTAGTACTTGAAGCTTTACTTTAGTAACGTAACTTCCAAGATGAACCAATGCCTAATTTCAAAGAGTCCTCTTATTTTGGTGAGGGTTTTCTTGGGTGATATTTACTCTTAGGGTCCCATTTGTTCCTTTCTTCATCCAGAAAATATTGAGGGTCTCATATCTGCTAACATTACACATACATAAAGAATATGATGTTCTCTCTGCCCTTGACCAATTTACGTTCTATCTCTACTTGCCTCTAAGGATCTCCCAGTTCATGTCTCAGTCTCTGCAATATTTCATGCTGAATTAATCTCTTCTGAACTGGGATCCATGAGTGCTGGTGATAAACTTCCTCTAGTCCCAGGAAATGTAGGGTGGGTTATCTATGAGGAAAAGATACAGAAAGAGTAAAACAGAAAATAAAGTTAAGAATTAATTGGGCCAAACTGGAATAATCCTACAGTTACCAGAAAATAATGTTAGTGCTTTCCTCTTTCCTATGAGAACCCAGAAATAAGAGAACTAGCAAAAGAGCCTTGAGGCTTTTGAGAACAAGCTCTCCTCATCTGCTTTGGCATTAAGACGATAAAATGTCATTAGCGCTCTGATGGGCTTCCTTTTAGATTTAATGAACACCACACAGCATTAATGAAAACCAAAATTGCTATAAAGATAAAACGTGTTTATCGCCTGCATGGTGTAGCAGGCAGTAAGTCAGCAATGCAGTTGATGCAAGATGACTGCTCAGTGGTAATTGTTTCAGTTCAAGCATGAGTAAAAAGTGTTAGCTGCAGCCCTGCCTCCAGAGATGTAAGCAGTTTCTGAGGGTGGAAGGAGAGCTGGAAAGGCATTTATGGTCTAACTATTATTTGGGTCTATCTGTTTACTCAGCTCTGTGCACCTGGAAGAGGCTGGCATTCTACGAGCTGGTCCAGGAGGGCCTGATCAGCAGTGGCCAACAGTATCCAGTGCGACACCAGGTAAAGACCCAGGGTCTCTCCCTTCTTGCTTGGATTCTGGAAAGCCATGAGATGACCTGTTTTTGTAAGACCAGGAATGTCAGTGGCTCTCTTTTTATTCTTACTTCTTTTTCTTACATGTGTGACTTCCTTGCATACATGATTATGCAGGAGTATTTTGATTTCCCACTTAATGTACTTCAGCAGTTGAAAACAGATAATATAAGGGTGTGTGTGTGTGTGTGTGTGTGTGTGTGTGTGTGTGTGTATAAAGTTATTTTCTGAAATAACTGGGTACATTTCAAATGCTTAGGCTGTCCGAACTACAGCAGGCAAGATCTGGTGGCCTCATGCACAGAGATGACACTGTTAGCAAAGATCTTTTGGTTAAAGATGATGGAAATCCACTCAAAATAGTAAGCAAAAGGGAGACAGATAGATTGATTAACAGATAGATCGATGAAATGGAGTTTCTCATGGAAGTGGAAAAGTTGTCAGAACCAGGGCACCACTCTGGTTGACTTCAAGTCACAGTCAGGCCTCCTTCTTCCCTGACATGTACATCATTCTGTAAACTGACTTTTATTGCCTTGACATGCTCATTGCCAAACATGACCAGTCTTGCAGTTTCTTAGTTCAGAGGATCAATGGGAATTGATTCCTAATCCAAACTTTCGAGGAAGAGAATCTGCCAGATTAAATCAAGAACCCAATGGCTGGGTGAGCATAAAAAAATTGCCTAAACTCATATTTCCTTATTTTCCTTATTCTTGCCCAATCACTGCAGCAGTGTCACATAATACAAATATGGCTTTGGAGGCCCATCGCTGTGGCAGTTATCAGAAAGGAAGGATTATAGAGACTGCAAATGTTGTCTACCATAATCCTCTATTAATAGAACATGATGATGATGGTAATGGTTACTAATAATTGAGCCACAGTGTACCCAGACACTATGCCATGTGTGATCTCATTTATTCCTTGAGACAATCTTGCAAGGGATTTATTATGTCTATTTTACATGTGAGGAGCTAGAGACACAGAGAGATTAAGAAACATACCCAAGTTCACATAGTTTGTAAGTGGCAGAGGCAGGATTCAAACCCAAGTGTGTCTAGTTCCAAATCCAAGTGTATCTAGCTCTTATATTCATAGCATGGCTGGCTTGCAAGAATCCACCCAAATCCAAATGCATACATATATACATACATAACAGATTACATAAGCGTATGTGTAAAAAGTTCTTTCCAGAAATAAGCTGGTGCCTTTCAAATGATTAGGCTATGCAAGTAACATGTGCAGCTAAGGGCCCATTTTCGCTGGCAGCTCTAAGGGTTTTCGTTGATTCTAATCAGCCAGCATTTGCTATTTATGAATATTGTATAATTCAACTAAAAGTCACGTTTGTTAAAAAAAACAAATACCCAAGTTAAAGCAATTCATTAGAGAGCTGATATTGCCAGATGGCAAGGGGAAAAACATAAAATAGTTCATTGACAAATCTGCAACCCTAATGCCAGTGATGGTGTGAAGAAGCGATGGAGGAGGAAGTGGTTTTAGACTACAAAGTGCTGCAGGATGGGAGGCATCTGAAAGGCGAGAACTACTCAATCCAAGCAGCCCCATGAAATCATGCCCTCCTACCCTGCCTCCATTTCAGGGTTTTTTCTTGTTTTCATAGAGACTTTGTACGTCAGGTTGGTGAGCCCAAAATTAACTTTGAATACATTCTCCCTTTCATCAGTGATACTGGTTGGTGTATATTCCTAGGCCAGTGGGAAATAGGAACTGTTTACTGATTATTTTTATCTGCATCTGGCCCAGGACTCTCCTTCAAATTCAAAAGAATGTTAAGAACACATCTTTAAAAAAAAATTTATTTTATTGAAGTATAATTGATTTACAATGTTGTGTTAGTTTTTGCTGTACAGCAAAGTGATTCAGATATATGTGTGTGTATATATATATATATATACATACATACATATATACACCCATTCTTTTTTATATTCTTTTCCATTCTGGTTTATCATAGGACATTGAATACAGTTCCCTGTGCTACACAGTAGGACCTTGTTGTGTATCCATTCTCTATATAATAGTTTGCATCTGCTCATCCCAAACGTCCAATCCTTCCCTCCCCCACTCCCACTCCCCCTTGGCAACCACAGGTCTGTTCTCTTTGTCTGTGAGTCTATATCTGTTTCGTGGATGAGTTCATTTGTGTTGCATTTTAGATTTCACACATAGGGCTTCCCTGGTGGCGCAGTGGTTGAGAGTCCGCTTGCTGATGCAGGGGACATGGGTTCTGCCCCGGTCTGGGAAGATCCTGCATGCAGCGGAGCGGCTGGGCCCGTGGACCATGGCCGCTGAGCCTGCGCGTCCAGAGCCTATGTTCCGCAACGGGAGAGGCCACAACAGTGAGAGGCCCGCGTATCGGGAAAAAAAAAAAAAAAAGAAAAATAGATTTCACACATAAGTGATATCATATGATATTTGTCTTTCTCTTTCTGACTTACTTCACTTAGTATGGTAATTCCTAGGTTCATCCATGTTGCTGCAAGTGGCATTATTATGGCTGAGTAATATTCCATTGTATATATTTACCACATCTTCTTTATCCATTCATCTGTCAATGGACATTTAGGTTGCTTCCATGTCTTGGCTATTGTAAACAGTGCTGCTACGAACATAGGGGTGCATGTATCTTTTCAAATTATAGTTTTGTTCAGATATATGCCCAGGAGCAGGATTACGGCGACTGTATTTTTAGTTTTTTTGAGGAAGTGCCATGCTGTTTTCCATAGTGGCTGCACCAATTTACTGCACCAACAGTGTAGGAGGGAGGAACCCATCTTGTTGACAGAAGAGAGGGAAGGAGTCGCCATGGCGCCACTTCCCAAATGTCCTAACTCCTCTTGTATAATCCCGTCCCTCCAGTACTATGCCTGGCTGTTGAGTCATGAGTCACAGTTTTCATAGACTGAGCTGGACAGAGCTTATATCTTCCAGTTACTCTATGGGTGACCTAACCATACTTTTCAGCATACCTCTGCACCAGTGATAGGACATTAGAGAGATGCTCCTCTGTGTTCTGCTCTGTCCTTTTGGTACTTTAGAGTTTTAGGACTCAAAATATGTTCTGCAATGTTTGGAGGGAATATGGAATAAAGATGAAGATTATGGTTTAGAATCAGATCTGAATTGAATTCCAACTTCAAACTTACTTGCTGGGTGAGCATAAGCAAATTGCTTAAATTCATGTTTTCTTAATGACCCCATCTGTAAACTGGGTATAATTATAACACCTATCTTATCTAGTTGCCATGATAACTAAAGAAGAAAGAGCTGAATATAGTGCTTGACATATAGTATTAATAAATGTCTAATCTTTTTTTAAAAATTATTTATTTGGCTGCGTCAGGTCTTAGTTGCAGCATGTGGAATTTTTCGTTGCGGTGTATGGGCTCTTCATTGTGGCACACAAGCTTCTCTCTAGTTGTGGTGCTCAGGCTCCAGAGCACATGGGCTCAGTAGTTGCAGCATGTGGGCTCTCTAGTTGTGGCACACGGGCTCCAGAGCATGCAGGCTCAGTAGTTGCAGCTTGCGGGCTCTCTAGTTGTGGCTCATGGGCTCTAGAATGCATGGGCTCAACAGTTGTGGTGTGCGGGCTCAGTAGTTATGGTGTGTGGGCTCAGTTGCCCCGCAGCATGTGGGATCTTAGTTCCCCAGCCAGGGATCAAACCTGCGTCCCCTGCATTAGAAGGTGGATTCTTAACCACTGGACCACCAGGGAAGTCCCAAATGTCTAATCTTTTTATTCCTTTTTTTCTGGGATACTTTTGTTTCATGTAGTCTGTGTTGTGGCCTTAGCTGGTAGCATCTTAGCCAGAATTCAGTAGTTCTCATTTCTGAACCCAGATACAGACCCTGTAAGGTTGTCTGGATCATCCTGACATCTGTACAGTCCCGTCACCCCCAGCCGCCCTCCTGGAGATAGCATGAGGAGAATTTATCAGTTCTGCCTGAGAAAAAGGAAAAAAACATGGTTGCTTTCATTCCCAAGTAGAGCCTGCCTTTCACTGATTCTGTTGCCCTTAGTGTTTCATGACGAAAGTGCAGTTGCTTCCAAAAGGCTTCCTAGTGGCGCCTGAGTCTCCTTTCTCTTGTGTCTGAGACCTTCTCAGGAACCAGCACCTTCTGACACCAACACCTGCAACAGTGGCAGCCATGGGAATAGAGAGAGGCCTGCTGTGACAGATCCCCCCTCACATGTGTTCTTTGTAGTTGTTTTTCCCCACTGATGAATTCTTTGGCTTTGTCCCCAAACTGTTCATTCATTTTCACAGTCCACAGAAGCCTAGGCTAAGATGCCACGCTCTGAAGGGATCACCGGGGACATCACCAGGTGATGTTTCCTGCAGGATAAACAAGTCGGGCATTAAATCTGTTAATCCCAATTGTTGGCCACTTTCTCCAGCCTTGCCTCTGTGTGAGCAGACCTGGACCACAGGCTTCTTGTTTCCTTGGCAGCTCAGTGAGACTGAACAGGGAAAGAAAAGGAGCTGAGTAGGGAGTGCACAGCACACAGTTATCCTTCAGATGGTGGAGTGTGTTGGGGGGCTGAGGGCATTAAAGGTCCAGTCATTCGTGCTTACAACTTTTTTAACGTTCTCAGTGTGCAAGCTCTGAACAGGGTTTAATGAGTGCCCTCTTGTGACAGTTCCTAGAGAGAATCCCAAGAGATTATAAAAAGACTGTGCCTGCCTTCAAGGGAGCTAGTCTGGCTTCAGGGCCCCTGGCTGCTTTGCTATCTTGACTGGTCCTTCCAGGCTCCTCTTTCTATATTTCATGGGAACTCAGGACTTACCTAAGGCAACAGTAAATTAATTTTGGAGTGGGAGATACTCGCTATTTTCAAAAGAGCTCAGAATTCAAAAGAGCTCAGAGCTCAGCCAAAGAATTCATCAGTGGAGGAATTCCGAAATGCACAGCACTGCCAAACATTATAGCTTTTCAAGGAACACCCCAGAGGATCTGGGGCTGAAGTGTGAAAGGTTAATTAGGTAGGTGAGGCAACTAAGGCCATGAGGTTTCCTTAGAGAAGCTTAGTTTATTTTTATTTTTTATTTTTTATTTTTTTGGGGGGGCTTTCATTCTTCTGTGTTGTTGCCTGCATTATCTGTCTCTTTTTTTATGGGGGTATAGTTGTTTTACAATGTTGTGTTAGTTTCTACTGTACAGTGAAGTAGAGTTCCCCGTGCCATACAGCAGGTTCTCATTAGTTATCCATTTTATACATATTAGTTAGTGTATATATGTCAGTCCCAATCTCCCAATTCAACCCACCCCCGATTTCCCCCCTTGGTGTCCATACGTTTGTTTTCTACGTCTGTGTCTCTGTTTCTGGCTTGCAAACAGGTTCATCTGTATAGAGAAGCTTAGTTTAGAGTGACTGCACAGGGGTTCTCAAGGTATGGTTCCCAGAGTCACACTGACAATACCTATAAAATCTGAAATTCTCGGGCTTGGCCCTGGCCATCTGTGTTTTAAGGAGCCCTCCAAGTGATCCTGATGAACCCTAAGGTTATAGAGTTGCAAGTAAATATTCCTGAGATTGTCTGATACCTTTGGAGGCTCAGAAACCATGCAGGGAAACCATCTGTTTATGATTCTCACAGGAAGCAGGAAGCCTTTCCCCATATCAGAGAGATAATAACTAAGAGCTTAGGCTCTGGGTCAGAGTAAACCTCAGTTGAATTCTAGCTTGCCACTCAGCAATTGTATGTTCCTGGGACCGTTACCTAACTTTTCTGAGTCCCAGTTTCTTTCTCTGTAAAATGGAGATAGTAGTAGTGTCTACCTTACAGGGTTGTTGGCAAGAATTAAATGAGATAATACACACAGCCTGGAGAACACTGTTTAGTAAATGGTAGTTATTTTTATGATTTTTCAAGGTATGAGTCTATCCTTCAACTTCAGAATTTAGGTCTGAGTTGTTCTGAGTAGTCTCTGTGGGAAGGCTTTATTATAGAGCAGATTTTTTTTTTAAGTGCCTTTTTGTGTCCTTGGGGGATTGTTTTTGTCCTGGTTTGCTGCATCTCTTTACTCTGTGGAAGACGGACTGTTTATGTGCCCTAGTTTTATAGGGAGATTCACGCTCTTATTTGTCTTAGGGATTCCTACCTCCCTGACAAAAATCACCTCCCCACGGAGGGGCTCCATGGAGACTCCATCTCTGATTCTCCCACAGAAAGAAGCCATGATCCTTAAATTTGGGGGAATCCATATAGGAGTACTGTCAACATGAATTCTTCCACATCATGAGTGATTGCAGCCTCAGGCCTTGTTTGCGAATTTAGAAAGCATGCTGTTCCACTAACCTGCTCACCCTCAACTTCTGCTGTTGTCATGGCAACGATAGTCCTGGGAGATGTGTGCATACCTTTATCAGGAAAAAAAAAAAATAAGATCTGCAATCTATGTGGGTGGAGCAGCTCCCTCCCGTCAGTCAGTATCCTCCACTCTCACCTTGCATCTCACAGCCCAGGAGTGCCAGCTTGCCTTAGTTGTGTCTAGTAGCCGAGGAAAGTAAGTCCTTGTGTAAGATACACTTTTACTTTCCGGGGGTGTGGAGCTCATCATGTCTGTTGGAGTTCTCTATGTAGCTTATCTTGTGTGTTCTGAACTGGCCTGGAGGGAGGGAGTGAGGTGGTGTGAGAAGGGGAATTAGAATCCTCTACCCAGGAGAAGCCAGGAAGTTTAAGTCTCTGCTGGCTCCATCTGTGACTTTCTTCAACTCCTTCTTAGGAGAACACTCTGCACCTCTATTTTTAATGGTCATGTAAATAAAAAACTAGAATGAAGAATTCCTGCTTTTCCTGAAATCAAAAGTTTCTGTTGAATAAATAGATTCTGAGATATTTCTTTCCCTCCACCCTGTATTCCCTGCACCTCTCTCATTTTTCCTACACCCATTCTTCCAGGTTCGATAGGGCTGGGCAGGATACAGTCAGGGTTGGGGACGTGATACATAGTAAAAGAATTTCTTCTATGTCAGAGACCCACAACAGATCCTGTGCCTCCTGAAAATCGAATCCCTTGTTCACTCAGACGTGTGCTCCTGGGCATACATTTTGGAGAGGAGAGTGTAGTGAGGAGAGAGGAGGAGCAGGAACTGTTCTCTTAGGCTGCAGTTTCCTTCAAATCCCACAGATGCAGAGAAGCAGCTAATGCAGGGTCAGGAAGAAATGGAGACTAGTTACAGTCCCTGTGGTTATCATTGATCCATCTAATGAGCCACTGGAGCAGTACAGTCAGGCCCCTGCAAACTTCATCATGAGAAACAACTTCTGCATATGTCTTAGGAAGATAATACACCTCATTCTTCTTTTGTTTGAGTGTTGCTTGGGACAGGAGAGTTTCTGAATAACCCTCCCTTCTAGCTTTCTCTACACACCGTCCTTTGTAGCTGAATTTTTAAGCCCCTTATCGAAAGGGAAATTCAAGTTTCTGTTGGCGAGATCCTAGGGTCTCAAGGACCAAGGAAGGGGGTATGTGTGTGTCACCAATTCTGCTACCTGACTTGGCTCAAAGACGACAGGCCACCTGTGTGTTTGAGAGCTTTGTGGGGAAGCGGAAGTGGCAGGTGAGAGTCAGCAGTTCATTCTGTGGGAAAGAGTGCTTGGATTGTATAGAATTGGTGGGCTTGGAGCGCCTCCCTGGGAGGTGCTTGGACAAGAAAGACCTATTTATGGCCTGGGTTGACGGCAGAGGGGTAGTGATAACTTGTAATGCCTTTAAGCTTTGCAGCTCCAGCAGGCGTTGCCCTCAGCCTCACTGATTCTAGTAAACTAGAAATGAGAGCTGGTCCCCAGCAACACCAAGGATCTTTAATGACAAATATTTTCAGAGCAACTCAGTCCAGATTCCAAAAGAACTTGAAAAGTTCTTTTTCTCAGAGGCAGTCAGCTTTGCAGTTGCGAAGGTCATTGCCTAACCTGGAGAAACATATTCAGGTCAAGCACTGGCTGGAGACTAGGGGCCTCTTGGGGAGGGTCATAAGAGAGCTCAGTCAGTGCCAGGAGACCTGGAAATGAGCCTGTGGGTTGGAGAGGAGCCTCTCTCTGCCTCAGCACTTGGAGCTTGTTACCCACAGTTATAGAAAGGACAGGAAGCAGAGATGGATGCTGTTCCACTCTCATCGCAGTGAGACCAAGAGCTTCCTCAGCAGTCCGCTGCCTGGAAAGGTCTAACTCCAAGGCAGTGGGCTAGGTGAAGGATGGGAGAAGGCAGTCCTGAGGATGGCAGCACCAAAGGAAATAAAGGGAAAAAAAGGATGTTTTTGCGTAGTATTAAAATAGGAAATGGAGAGCTTTGTAGAAGTCAGACTCAAGAGTTAACTACAGAAGGTTAGGGTGTGAAAAGGTAACTTTCAGGAACCAAATTTGCATCCACAAGACAACAGGAATGATGAGAAGTTTATTGTTGCTAGAGTCGTGTCCCTGGGCTGCTGGATCCCAAGCAGAGTACCCCAAGCCTCCAGATTATAGCTGCGATTGCGTGTGAAAAACAACCAAACAAACTTTAAAAAGAAGGAAAGCCTGTCCTGTACAGAAAGTCTGAACAAACAAGTTTGTTGTTGATGGTCCAAGAAAGACTGCCAGCTTGGGTTTACTTCCAACATTGGCCCAATCCCATGTCCAGAGCTGTTGCTCTAGGTGACATCGTGGGCCAAGCTGAGTAGAGAGGTGACATTCCCCAAGTCACCTCTCTTATTTTCTTTGACTCTGCATCGTACATACTGTCTTACCCAAGCACACATATGTCATATGTCTGTTTCCATAGTCACCTGGTGTCACCCAAAGGTCTGTGACAAAGCTGGAAGCTTCAGCCAGTGTAAATGACTTACGTTAGATGCACACCAAGCTCCGTGTCAGAGTTTTGGGGGGAGAAGGGCATCACCAGATGTGTAAACAGCCCTGAGGTGGATGCCCTTGAGCCTGTGAGGCTGGCTCTGTGTGTGATGATGAGCAAGGAATATTAGAAGTTAGCAGAAGTTCCCTTCTCTCAGCTAATGCCTATTAGTAGGGAGGTGTGTGTGTCAGTTGGATGGTCTTTGTCGTTGAAGTTTCAAAGTTTTTGAATCCTGTGCTGTTGCCCCCCTGGGTTGTAGAAATAGTATTTTAGAACAAGAGAAAGGAAGACTATATAATAGCTGTTATTTATGGAGAACTGTGATAGGACTTTACATGTATTGCGTCCTTAAACAAGAGAGAAGTGATTATTATTCCCATGTTTTAGATTAGGAAAACTGAGGCTCACAGGAATTAAATGACTTCCTTACAGTCATCCTTCATTACATCTAGTAGGTGTTTTTTGCTCACTATTATATTCCCAGTGTTGAGGCAGCTGTCTAGTACATGATGGTGCTTAATAGATATTTGTTGAACTCATCAGGGAACAGCAATGGCTGAGGCAATATTTGAACCCATGTCTGCCTGCTGCTGAACCCTATCCATTTAAATAACACACTACTGTTACTTTGTCCCACTTGCCAGGTAAAGCGAATGGTTTGGTAACTAGGAGAAGACTATTCACTGTCTGAGTTCCAGGCCGACTGTAGGGGTCTATAGAACTTTCCCATTCCTGCTGTAATCAGTTTCCACAAACTTTGTGACTTAAAGCAATACAGATTTATTATGTTACAGTTCTAGAGGTCAGAAGTACAAAATGGGTTTTACTGCAGCTTAAATGTAGGTAGGTTCCTGCCACTATGTAACAAGAATCCACTTGCCTTCAGTTTCCAAAAACATGTTCCTCATTTCCATCTGAGCCCTCCCTGGCAGCACCTTTAATGTCCGTATTTCTACAACAGTCTGTTCATGACAAGTTAGGTATTCCCCAAGACAATATATGTTTTCTCTACCATACTCCTTACTTCTGAGTCCTCTCTGGCAGAGTCATTAATGTCCATATTTCTACTAACGGTCTTTTCAAGGTAATCCCGGCAATTTCTTCATGCTCCTCAAAGTCCTCCAGTCTCTCCCCACTGCCCAATTCCAAAGCCACTTTTACATTTTTACTTATTTGTAACAGCAACACCCCACTTTCAGATACCAAAATCTGTATTAGTTTCTAGGGCTGCCATAATGAATGACCACAAACTGGGTGATTTAAAACAATACAAATTTATTACCTTATAGTTCTGGAAACCAGAAGTCCAAAATGGGTTTCGCTGGGTTAAAAATCAGCATGTTGGGGCTTCCCTGGTGGCGCAGTGGTTAAGAATCTGCCTGCCAATGCAGGGACACGGGTTCAAGCCCTGGTCTGGGAAGATCTCACGTGTTGCGGAGCAACTAAGCCCGTGCGCCACAACTACTGAGCCTGCGCTCTAGAGCCCGTGAGCCACAATTGCTGAGGCCCGCGTGCCTAGAGCCCGAGCTCTGCTACAAGAGAAGCCACCGCCATGAGAAGCCTGTGCACCACAACGAAGAGTAGCCCCTGCTCCCTGCAACTAGAGAAAGCCCGCGTGCAGCAATGAAGACCCACCCAAAAAGCAGCAAAAAAAAAAAAAAAATCTGTGCTGGAAGGGCTGCATTCCTTCTGGAGGCTGTAGGGGAGGACCTTTTTCCTTGTCTTTTCCAGCTCTCAGGCTGCCTTCATTTCTGGGCTCAGTAGCTCCTTGCTCCATTTTCAAAGCCAGCTACATAGCATCTGCAAATCTCACTCTGACTCCCCTGCCTCCCTCTTTCTCTCGAAAGGACCCTTGCGATTACATTGGGCCCACCTAGATAATCCAGGATAATCACTCTAGCACAAGATCCTTAATTTAATGACATCTGCAAAGTCTTTTTTACCATGTAACATAACATATTCACAGGTTTCAGGAGTTAGGAGGTGGGCATCTCTGGGGCACCATTATCCTTCCTACCTCAGGGTTATTTATGTGCAGGCAGCAGTGTCTGTGTGTAAATTTCAGTAGAGAGGAAGGTAAAATAAAGTGCATATTAGGACCCTGAAGGGGGTGTAGTCAGTGTGGACTAGACTTTAAAAGCCTTTTAAAAGCTATTAATTGCCAGAAGTTTGCTGGAGACATAGTCATCACCCCCTTTCTCTCCAGACCTTAGCTAATTAGGAATTGATGCATGGGGCCACCTGAGGAAATCAAAGTTCAGAATCAGGCTTATTATTGGTAAAGAAGTTCTGGAGAATACCACAGGGCCTCTAGCTCCCAAATGCAAGGGAAGAAAATCAAGAATGGTAGACCTCTCCCTTAGTGAGGAAGGGGAACTGTCCTGGTTCGAATGGCTGAGCTAGAGCAGAGAAAGAGAATTAATTAGGTAAGAGGTATGTCATGAAAGAACAGTAACTTTTTTTTTTTTTTAACATCTTTATTTGAGTATAACTGTTTTACAATAGTGTGTTAGTTTCTCTTTTACAACAAAGTGAATCAGTTATACATATACATATGTTCCCATAACTCTTCCCTCTTTTGTCACCCTCCCTCCAACCCTCCCTATCCCACCCCTCTAGGTGGTTACTAAGTACAGAGGTGAACTCCCTGTGCTATGCTGCAGCTTCCCACTAGCTATCTAATTTACATTTGGTAGTGTGTATATGTCCCTGCCACTCTCTCACATCGTCACAGCTTACCCTTCCCCCTCCCCATATCCTCAAGTCCGTGCTCTAGTAGGTCTGTGTTTTATTCCCATCCTACCACTAATCTCTTCATGACATTTTTTTTTTTTTTTTAGATTCCATATATATGTGTTAGCATACGGTATTTGTTTTTATCCTTCTGACTTACTTCACTCTGTATGACATATTCCAGGTCTATCCACCTCATTACAAATAACTCAGTTTCATTTCTGTAACTTTTGATGCTAATTTGGTGCAAACAGGAAACACAATCCAGGGAATTCCCTGGTAGTCCAGTGGTTAGGGCTCCACGCTTCAAATGCGGGGCGGGGACGGGTTTGATCCCTGGTCGCAGAACTAAGATTCCACATGCTGCGTGGTACAACCAAACAATTTTTTTAAAAAATTAAAATAAATAAATGAATAAAGGGCATGGTAGCTAGCAGAAAAGTCAGTCACTATTTCTAAATCTCACTTTTCCTCAGGGATGCCTCCAGTGTCAGGGGCAGGGTGTTTGTAGGCCAATTCTGTGGATACACATGCATTCAGGATTTGTTTGTTTGTTTTTTAGGAGCATTTTGCATAACAAACCTATTCTCACACTAGCTACCTCCTTGAGATCCTAACAGGCTAAGCACTTCCAAAGCCTGGAGCATCTCAGCACCCTCAGCAGCTCTGTCTGGAGACTAAATCACTCGCTTGCCTCTGACAGTGACTAGCCATGAGACCCATGGAAGGTTCTCCTTGGAGACCAGCATCCTCTAGGCTCCTTGTGTCACTAAAATGTCGATCCGACTGCTGTCCCTCAATCTGCAGCCAGTGGGGTTGTGTTTAGTCAATGATCAGTGTCATGTCAATTTCCTTCTGTTGGACCAAGTATAAATTGATTCTAAATATCTGCCTTGGGGAAATTTCCGTAGGGAAGATGAGCTTTTCAGTGTGCTCTCTCTAATTCTGGGCACTTAGAGATATAAATTAGTTTCCTTGGTCTTTTCTCAGTCAGGGTCACGACCTTGCCTCCAAGATACTAGCCTTCTAAATGGTTGTGATTTGAAGGGCGCTATGAAGATCCTCACAAAACTCACCTAACAGGCAGGTCCTTAGAACTTTACCATTAACCACCACCACTAGAAGCATTCTCTTTTAAAATACCCCTTCATTCATTCATTCATTCATTCATTCATATCCTCTCTTTTCCTCCCTCCCTCCATCCCTCCCCCCCCCACACTCTCTCACGTGCACGTGCAAGCACACGCACACACACACACACATACACACACAAAGTATTAGACTATCCTGTCCAAGGGTGCTCTCCTTGGCTTGGCTTCAGTGTAGAATTTGGTTGGAACTTCCTATAGTCATTAAACAAACATTTGTTAAGTACCTACTTATAGCCAGTCTTTGTTCTAGGTGATGCGAATACGATACTAAATATAACACAGTCCTGTCATCATCATCTAGTGGGGGAGACAGAAATGTAAAGAAATAAGATGGAACTATTACAGTGTCAGGACGGTAATAGTGCCATGTATAGGAAGGTCCAATAAGGAAGCTGGGACAAACCACCAGGGTCTGTCGGTCCGGAATGGGACCCAGAGTCTATCTATGTTGTAATCCATGTAAATGGATTACATTACATGTATGTATGGATTACATGGAACCCCATGTAAATATGGTCAGCTGGTTCATCTTTCCTGATAAGGACCTCTTAATTGTTTTCACAGGGCCCAAACCCTCCCTCAGCAACCATGAATGTTAGATATTGTGGGAGCCCAGAAGATCGAACTGGGAATTTAGGGGACCAGATCAAAGAGTATGTGACATTCAATACTGGGTATTGAAGGATGGTACATAGAATGCGGGAAGAAAGAGAGTTCCAGACAAAGGGAACAATACATGTGCATGTGTGAGCCTTAAACCCAGAAGGCATAATCTGGGTGAACAGAATGAGTGCATTTGATGGGCGGGGTAGGGTGGAGGACTGTTGGGAAATGAGATCAGAAAGGTAGACTGGAGTCAGATTTTGTTGGGCTTTAACAATCCTGCTAAAGAATTAGAACTTTCGGGCTTCCCTGGTGGCGCAGTGGTTGAGAATCCGCCTGCCGATGCAGGAGACACGGGTTCGTGCCCTGGTCCGGGAAGATCCCACATGCCGCGGAGCAACTAAGCCCGTGAGCCATGGCCGCTGAGCCTGTGCGACCGGAGCCTGTGCTCCGCAACGGGAGAGGCCACAATAGTGAGAGGCCCGCATACCGCAAAAGAGCCACCAGGTTTGTTTGTTTGTTTTTAAGAAAGGAGCCTCTATTGAGCCTCCTTAGCTCTACTGAATCTGCAAAAATCGTCCTGTAATTGTGTCAAGACAAATTCATAAGCTATCAACCTAGTGTTTTCCCCCACCTAAATCAGGGATTAGAAACTTTGAGTGTCTAGAAATGTGGGACCAAGATGAATGCAGCATTTTTGTAAAAAGGCGTGGCCTTGGAAATGTTCTTAGGTAACTCTACTGGACTTGGTTTGATCGTGTCTAAGAAAATGTGGAGCGTGAAGGGAAGGCTTGTTTAAATTTTGCCTGTGTTAGCTTTTCAAGGGTGGTAGCATGGCATTGCACAGTGCCTCAGCTCCCTGTGGTACAACTTCATCATTATGCCTCGGGTTTATTAATGTGTTAAAAAGGAAAGACTGTAGGCTGCTGTAAGGATTAAGTGAAATGATGCCTGTGAAATGCTTAGCACAGTGCTTAGCTCATGTTACCATTTTCTCAGTTTTTTTAATTGTTTGTTTTTTTTGTTTGTTTTTTTTGTTTTTTTGGTGGTACCTAGGCCTCTCACTGTTGTGGCCTCTCCCGTTGCGGAGCACTGGCTCTGGACGCACAGGCTCAGCGGCCATGGCTCACGGGCCCAGCCGCTCTGCTGCATGTGGGATCTTCCCGGACCTGGGCACGAACCCATGTCCTCTGCATCGGCAGGCGGACTCTCAACCATTGAGCCTCCAGGGAAGCCCTATTTTCTCAGTTTAATACACCTGGCACTTAGCACAATACCTGGCACACAGTAAATGGGATTCACAACGTCTTTGCTAGATGAAATGGAATGGTCTTAGGGTGCACAGAGTTGGAGGATGGTGGTGGTGGAGAGGGTTCTCCCTGACGACACTCATTCTCCTGCCCTCCTCCCTGTAGTGTTCTGACAGCACCTCCTTTTTACACCCTCAGTGCAGAGATATCACGGTTTGTCTAGAAATGGTTGCTAAAGGGTGCAAAGTGACACAGCAACAGAGAGCCTGGGATTGCTGCTAAATCTTAAGAAGAGCCGATTGTGACAAAGTACAGGGTGGGGGGGAAGACAGAGAAGAGAAAATGTGAAAACCTAACGAAAACCAGATGCAGTGTTCTCACTGAGTGACATGGTGATGCCTCACCCAGTTTCAGGTGGGACAGGCAGGGTGAGACCACTGTGAAGAGTCACTGTCAGGTTGCGGTACTGAAAGAGGAGCCCCGCAGTGGGCTCTGGGGTCCAGGCAAGGCAGGGGCACGGGGCCCGGCACTTGGAAAATGCCCTGTTTGGTTTAATACTATGCTCTCGCCGCCTTGAAGTTCTTAATCATTTTTTTACAAGGGACCGCCCATTTTCATTTTGCAGTGGACCCTGCAAATTATGTAGCTAGTCCTGGGTCCAGGCTCCCTGGGGCAGTGACATTTTGCCTCAGCTAGTTTTTGAGCTAGTTTTTGAATTTGCAGCTGATTAAGCAAGTAGGCTGGGCTAGTATTATTTTTAATCTCTCTGTCTCTAATTCTAAATGGACAAAAATCGTAACAAATTAAATCTGTAAGAACTAAAATAAAATGAGTAGGGGATTGCCCTGGTGGTCCAGTGGTTAAGACTCCACACTTCCACTGCAGGGGGCATGGGTTTGATTCCTGGTCAGGGAACTAAGATCCCACAAGCCACATGGCACGGCCAAAATAAATAATTAATTAATTTAAAAAATGGGTAGCACCTTACTTCCTTACTTCAGTCATCCACTACCAAGAGCTTAGTGTGTATCCCCCAGATTTTTTGTACTGTAAAGTTTAAAGTACTGTATTATAGAATAATATGCAGTTACATTGTTGATGTAAATATTAAACAGTACAGCATCATTTACATGAAAATATTCAAGTTTCCCTCCGTTCCACTGTCCTTCAGTGAGGCAACCACCGTTAACAGTTTTGTCTGTATGCTTCAAATATATTTTTTAATTAATAAACTTTATTTCTTTAGAGCAGTTTTCAGTTCATAGCAAAATTGAGTAGAAAGTACAGAGAGTTCCTGTAAGCTCCTGTCCACACACTTGCCCAGGCTCCACCACTATTGTTAACCAGCACCAGAGCGTCGTGCATTTGTTACAGTTGATGTACCTATGCTGACACATCACTGTCACCCAGAGTCCAGAGCTTATACCAGGGTTCACTCTTCCAAATATTTTTCAAATTAATTTTTAATTACATAATTGACATATGAATGTTTTTTCTATGTCTATTAAAAAATATGTAGGCTTTCAAAAAGCAACACGGGATAATATTATGCATATAGCTTGTTTTTGTTGTTGTTGTTTTTTGTTTGTTTTTGTTTTTTGCGGTACACGGGCCTCTCACTGTTGTGGCCTTCCCCGTTGCGGAGCACAGGCTCCGGACGCGCAGGCTCGGCGGCCATGGCTCACGGGCCTAGCCGCTCCGCGGCATGTGGGATCTTCCCGGACCGGGGCATGAACCCCTGTCCCCTGCATCGGCAGGTGGACTCTCAACCACTGCGCCACCAGGGAAACCCTTGTTTTTATTTTTTAACAAATACCTTTCCAAGTCACTACATATAGACCTGCCTCATTCTTCTTTAATAAGGACATACAGTGTTGTATGTCTATATTATGTTATTTATCCAGTTTCCCATTGGCATATATGGTTTTTAAAAAATATTTATTTGGCTGCATCAGGTCTTAGTTGTGACATGCAGTGTCTTTTGTTGTGGCATGCAGGCTCTTCCTTGTGGCACGCAGGCCTCTCTCTAGTTGAGAGGCAGCACAAGGGCTCAGTAGTTGCGGCATGCGGGCTCTCTAATTGTGACAGGCAGGTTTAGTTGCCCCATGGCATGTGGGACCTTAGTTCCGTGACCAGGGATAGACCCCACGTTCCCTGCATTGGAAGGCAGATTCTTAACCACTGGACCACCAGGGAAGTCCCTATTCGTTTTTTAAACAACGTACACATTCATTTTTTAAAAAAAATTTATTTATTTAGGCTGTGCCTGGTCTTTGTTGCAGCATGCGGGATATTTACTTGTGGCATGAGGAATCTCTTAGTTGCAGCATGAGGGCTTCTTAGTTGCAGCATGCATGTGGGATCTAGTTCCCCGACCCGGGGATTGATCCCGGGCCCCCTGCATTGGGAGTATGGAGTCTTACCCACTGGACCACCAGGAAGTCCCCACATTCTTATACATATATCTTTTGCACTCCTAGTATTATATAGAATAAATTTTCAGAAGTGGGATTATTGGTTATAGGGTATGAACATATCAAATTGACGCTCTCTTATCTGAGGTTGACTGCACTTGTTATACACTCCCTCTAACCCCCACCTCTCTGTCACTTAAACTCAGTGACACCATCTTCAAGGAACTTAGCCCTCAGGGTTGAGAATACTGGAGCACTGAAAGGAGAGAATTTACTTGTGAATAATAACAGTAATAGCTCACCTGCATTGAGCACTTAAACCATGTTTTGTGCACTCAAGCCAAGTATTGTTCTAAACACTTAACATGTATTAACTCCTTTAATCTGTATAACCACCCACAGAGATAAGTCTATTATTGTACCCATTTTAATGCTTAGGAAACTGAGATACCTAAGGTTAAGTAAGGTCACACATCTGTCTAGTAAATGTTGGGGCCAGGATCTGAAGCAAGGCTCTTGTGCTCTTAACCTCTGCACACACTATCTCTAGAGAGTTTAATGCCATAAAGATGTCAGAGTTTTTCTATCTTGTCTATTCCTTAAAACAATATTGTATTTATTCATTTACTTGTCTTTTTCTACACTGTTAACTCTTTGAGGGCAGGGTACCTGTCCAACTATTCTTCATAACCCTATACCCTAATTCCTAGCACCATGTCTGATTTATTGTACATAATAAATAAATTTAGTTGAATGGATAACAATGCCTCTGGGAGGTAGCTACTATATCCATTTTACAGATGAAGAAACTACAAGTCACTGTCACCCAAACAGTGCAGTAGAAAAGACTAGTAAGCGGAATCGTGGAGCTGCAATTTGAACCCATGGCTTTTGATACCTAATCCAGGGTGCTGTCCACTTTTACTGAGCTACCTCCTTCCTGCCTGTTTCTGAGGGCTCTGGAGAATGGCTCCCTACCTAGCAACTGTTTCTAAGCTGGAAGACTCACAGCTAGCCAGTTTTAATGATCCCTGGGAGGGTCAGAGCCTGATGTGAGGAGGGCCCCTGGAAAATAGTTTCTGGAAGTAGTGCAACCAGGAATCAGTTGTTAGAGGAGTCAGGTTCCTTAGAGGACTACCGCGTAGTAATAATACGTATCCTCTATTTCGGCTTCTGCATACCAAATGTGTGATTTATGAGCATTGTCTGTTTTTAATGATCACAATCCCATTAGATGGATATTGTTATTTTTGTTTTACATGTGAAAGAATACTGAGAGGCCAAGTGACTTGCTCAAGGTTACACAACAAATAGATTCAACTCAAAATGTATGACCCCCAAACATTCATTTTAAGCATTCTGCTACCCCAGGTTATAACAGCAGCTGGGGCAGGGGACATTGTAAGAAGAAATTGCCCTCCCAAGACCCTGGAGGACTTTAGTGACTAGAAAATAAGGTAGAGAAAACCATGCAGCCTGAGCCCTTCTAGGTGACGGGGTCATAGAAAGAAGAAACGTTATTTTATTTTGTTTTTTTAGCTGGCTGTGGAGAGCTAGGAAGATTTGAGACCAGCCATTCCAATTTTTGAATCTGGGTTCTCAGCACGTGGTGTCTTTATAGTCAACCTAGAAATGGCAGAGTTATTTTGGGCACAAAGCAAGAGCTGTGGCTTTAAAAATATGCCACTGTATTTATCTCT
Source organism: Kogia breviceps (assembly GCF_026419965.1). NCBI lineage: Eukaryota > Metazoa > Chordata > Mammalia > Artiodactyla > Physeteridae > Kogia > Kogia breviceps. Next base: position 117,870,864 of record NC_081313.1, read on the forward strand.
TCCGCTCCAAGATGACTGAAAATTAGCCCAGCTGTGGCCTGAGGCACCAAACAGCCACACAGTCTTCTTCCAGCTCACTCAACCCACCCTAAGAGGGCGAAACACCCAGAAGTGACAGCCTCTGGGGAGTGGCTATCGGATTAGTTCCCCATCACCAAGCCTACTTTCTGATAACACACACACACCATCCCTTCCCAGCTACTGTAGGGATCAGGATGCTAGGCCTGTGAATCAGCTCAGCTCTGTCTTCTCCCCCATCCCCAAGGCTTCAATAGAAGTAAATAATAATAATAATTCTAATACTGAGCCGAGGAGTCAGTACAAGAATAATTTTTCAGCTTTATTACCAATTCACTGTTTGATTCAGGGCAGACAATCTTGCAGTAATTTAAGCCTTCACTTTCCTTATCTAGAAAATGGAAATCTTAAAAATATATATTTTTAAAAATATATATATATAAAATATATGTATATGCAAAGTGCTTAATAAAGTGCCTAAGAAAGTACCTGGCCCATAATAAGCAATTGATTGATATTCCTTAAATGAGTGAATCTTCTGCTACTCTGATCTTACTAACAGGTAAAATGTGATGAGCTTTTACTTTATGCTAGGCACTGTGTTATGTGCTCTCTAAGGATAATTACATTTAATCCTGTAACAACCCTATGAGGTGGATGGTATTATTCCTTTACCCATGAAAACTGAGGCCCAGAGATAATTAATTTGCTAAACATCACGTAATTTACATGATGTAGCCAGATTTAAGCCTAGTATTCTGATTATAGAGCCTAAAGTCTTAAAGAGAACAGGGAGTATATTTTTACATTCCCCTGTTTCCATGGAAGATTCTTTCCACTGTCAACTGAAGGACTAAGAAGCAGTGGGGAAATGCCCAGGTGGTTTTAGCTTTCTTTCCCTGTCTCTGATCCTGGACAGGATTTAGGTTTCCAGCCATCATTCTCCTGTGTTTTGTGGGCTATAATTACTCAGATTTACGTTGCCCAATTCATAAGGGATCGAGTGAGGGAGAGGAGGCGGAGCTTGTCCAAGCAGTCCACAAATCCTACAGATGGTGGGATAGGGGGTGGGGAGGGAGCGAGGTATGTTTTACATCCTGGTCTTTCACTGATTTTGATGGCAGATGCTTTTTGCGTTTTGGTCAAAGCCACACAAGGCTCAAATGAAATTGGAGCTGCTTGAAGGGCCGCAGTGGCTGGCGGGGTGGGAAAGGAGTACAGGAGAAGCGAGGTGTCCCTGTGCAGAAAGCCTGGGTGTTCACTTGCAAACCCAAAATCTGCACAGCCTTCCGTGCCCTGACCCTTCCCTGCGTGGCCAGAGGCAGCAGCAGCCCGCGCCGGAGAACAGGCAGTCCAGGGGAGCTGTCTGGTGGGGCCGGAAACGGCTGTAATCATTTTATAGCCTTTGCTGGCTGCACGGACCTAGCGGAGTGGGCGGTAGGCAGGCTCCAGAGTGCTGTCTGGCAAGATGGTCCCCGGCTTTAATCAAAATGATGGGTTTTCTGGAAGCTCTTTATTAACCTCAGCACCAGAATCCCAGAGAGGTAACAAAGGGATGAATGGGGAGCGAAGGGGAGGGGCTGCAACCTGGCGGCTGGGCTGCGATTTTCCAGAGCTGAGCGCTCACTCCCGCAGCCCCACCCCTCCCCCCACCTCCACACTTCTTTCTACTGATTCTCGCTTAGAGGCTCCTGCCTGTATCACCCTCTCCCAAATGGTGCCTAAACAGATATAGCCAGAGCCATTGCTACATTTGTATAATGCTTCAGGGTTTTCAAAGGGCCTTCATATACAGCTCAGGATGTGGGTCTCGTTGGTAACTGGAGTGAGACTACCTAGATTTGAGTCCCAGACTCCACCAGTTAGTAACCCTGTGACGATTGGTCCTCAGTCTCTTAATTTATAAAACCAACATATCTATAAAGCAGACATGGATATTGGCAATATCTACTTCCTATGGTTCTTGTGAGGAGTAAAAATTATATAGCATATGCAGATCTGCTTAGCCCAGTGCCTAGCACATAGGAAGGCAGAGTAAATGTTAACTAATTCATAACCCTGATGAAGACAGGAAGGTGATCACCTCTATTTTATGCCTGAGGCAACTGAGGCTCGGAGTCGTTTATGTAAATTGCCCAGGACTATGTACCATTAAGTGATGGAACCAGGGCAAGCCCTCCTCAAGCAAAGCAAGAGGAGGAGAGGAAAAGAGGATTAAAAATCCTCCAACAGGGGGCTTCCCTGGTGGCGCAGTGGTTGAGAATCCGCCTGCCGATGCAGGAGACACGGGTTCGTGCCCTGGTCCGGGAAGATCCCACATGCCGCGGAGCGGCTAGGCCCACACATGCCGCGGAGCGGCTAGGCCCACACATGCCGCGGAGCGGCTAGGCCCACACATGCCGCGGAGCGGCTAGGCCCGTGAGCCATGGCCGCCGAGCCTGCGCGTCCGGAGCCTGTGCTCTGCAACGGGAGAGGCCACAACGGTGAGAGGCCCGCATACCGCAAAAAAAAAAAAAAAAAAAAAAAAATCTCCAGCCTTGCCTCTCTAAGAACTTTCCTGAAAGTACTATTCTTGGTCAAAATGACTGTGGGTTGTTCCGTTAGGGGAAGTCTGTGTAAATCAGATAAACCTCTCCTGACCTTAGTTGATTGTCCAGAGCAGATGAGAATAGGGCTTGGGGGGTTAGGTTTACAGGTCTGGCATTTGCTTCACAATCTTCAGGACCTTCCCTGGCATCTGCACTGGCAAAGCCTCCAGCTCAATTTTCCCAGTCACTGAGGCTAAACTCCAGCCAGAGTTAGTTTAGAATGAAAGAAGAAAGTAGGGAATGTTGCCAAAAAGACCCTGGGCAGTGCCTAAAGTAGGTTATTGGATTAGTTGAAGTGGTCCGCTACCCCCATAGGGCAGGTTTTTGTTTTCTTGTTTTTTTATTTTTATTATTTTAATTTTTTCCCAGTACGCGGGCCTCTCACTGTTGCGGCCTCTCCCGTTGCGGAGCACAGGCTCCGGACGCACAGGCTCCGGACGCACAGGCTCAGCGGCCATGGCTCACGGGCTCAGCGGCCATGGCTCACGGGCTCAGCGGCCATGGCTCACGGGCCCAGCCGCTCCACAGTATGTGGGATCCTCCCGGACCGGGGCACGAACCCGTGTCCCCTGCATCGGCAGGCGAACTCTCAACCACTGAGCCACCAGGGAAGCCCTATAGGGCAGTTTTTAAAGCTGCAGATCTGTATGCCTTTGTAAAACAAAAAGTGTATGTTGTTCATATTTTTACATGTATCCCTACCTACTGTGGAGAAATCAGCCAATTTTTAAAAAAGGCAAAACCTTTTACTATAATTATGATCATACTCTAGTAAACTTTCAAATTCCATTGGGTTGTAATCTGAATGCCAGGGAAGGGCTGATCCTCCGCCGCTTGATGTCTCTCAGAATTCCTCTTTCCAGGCTCTAATAGGTCCATTCATCTGGGTTGTGGCTGCATCTCAGTCTTGTCTTTGTGTGCCAGTGAGCTGGGTCCCTGGGAGCAGAGGGGAGGGGACCAGTGGGAGGTCCCAGGAGTGGGGGAGGGAGACAGCACTGAAAGAAGAAACATTCCCTTGACTGACCTGAGACTGGCCCTGGGCTGGGGTTAGGGGTAGAAAAGGTGCATCTTCTTTTCTCATCTTTTCCTCATCTTCCTTTTTTATCTTTCTCATGAGATACTCTCATCAAGGAATATCTCCTTGATTCTGCCCCAAAGTCACAGCATTTTATAAGCGAAGCTGGCCAAGGGCTTCAGTGCTCTTGGCCAAAAGGGACTCAGATTTAGGAGGTCAGTAAATGTTGTTTGTCACAGCCTTAAGATATTATGTCTCCTGAATGAACCCTCAGAGATGTTCGCGCACACATCAGCCAGAACAGGTTGGGTACAAGGATCCGGGAGGCACCGGAGAAACCAGATCTTGTTCTGCTCAGCAGAAGCTGAATATAAGGAGGATGCACCTGAATACTTCTTGGAGTGGAGGCGGAATCAGACCCAACTAAGACTCCCAGCAAAGGCCGAAGAAGCTCAGTGACATGTAAAAGAAGCTCATCAACTCTTAGGGATCCTGCTGTGAGAGGCTCCCTCCGCCTATAGGCACGGCCATTAAGGTCCTTTAACTCTGCAAGATAAAAATATCTCTGAACTCTGCATCTCCAGATGACAGTCCTAAAGGCCTCATACAGAGTCCTGGCTGTGGTCAGAAAAATTTCCATCCTGGACTCTGTGAGAGCAACTAAAGGACTACAGAGTGGTGTTGAAACCCAGTTCTCCTAGATGCCAAGTCAGAGGCTTTTAAATGCATTTCTCACTTTTGTCTCAGTCTCCCAGGGGCAGGGCCTGTATTTGAAAGGTCAACAGGCAGATTCTGGCTGAGCTCAATTGCAGATTTGATTATCTTAGACGAATCAAAGAAATCAGTCTCAGAGAAAAAAATATCTATAGCCCTATGTCCAAAGAGCTATAGTGTCAGCTCTGCCAGGGGAAGCATAGTGTAGCAAAAGGGTTTATGGGAGAAAAGAAACTCTCCTACTCCCTTTCCCTGCAGTCTGCTGGTATTTGAACTAAATTTGCAATATCCTTGCCCTGCCGTCCTAGCCCTGAGAGCTGCGCCATGTATAGTTGCCCATGTGTGATTCCATTTATTGAGCTCTTTCATTGTGCTGGAGTCAGCCTCAGCACTTCACATGCATTTCCTGGTTGTCTTTAGGGACTCCAAAGTGCGGCAATGGAAAGTTATTTGATCTGCTAAGGAGTGGACACCACTTCCATTTCTCACATCAGTCCTTTCATTTATCCATCCAGCAAGTATTTATCAAACACCTGTTATGGGCCAGGAATTGTGCTAGACACTGGCTACACATTGGTGAATAAAACAGATATATTTTCTTATAGAATAGATTACTAAAAAGAACCTGCTGTATAGCACAGGGAACGTACTCAATACTCTGGCATATATGGGAAAAGAATCAAAAAAAAAAAGAGTGGATACATGTGTATGTATAACTGTTTCACTTTGCCGTATACCTGAAACACAACACTGTAAATCAACTGTACTCCAGTAAAAAAATTTTTTTAAATTAAAAAATACATACATATTTTCTGCTTCTCTGGACCTTACAGTGATAGAGATAGAGGTGAAGGGAGTGCTGCTTGGCTAGGATGGTCATAGAATGCCTCTCTGAAGAGGTTTCAATTAAGCACAGACTTGAAGAATGAGGAGTCATGCTAAGCATGGAGGAGAGAACATTCTAGGCAAAAAGAAACCATATGTGTACAGATTTTGAGGCCAAAACAATCCCAAGGGGTGTTGAGGAATTGAAAGAAAACCTGTGTGGCTGGAGGATAGTGGTAAGAGGGACACTTGCAGGTGAAATTGGAAAATAAAAAAATAACAGGCTATTGAAGGGCTTTGTATACCATGTTAAGGAGTTTGATTTTTTTTTTTTCTCTCAAGGCAATAGAAAACCTTCAAATAATTTTAAGCAAGGGGAGTGATATAAAATAATTTCTATTTTTCAAAGGATTTTTACTGTGTGCATGTTATACTTCAGTATTTTTAAAATGGAGAAAGACTTTAAGGAATAAAGATGACTGGCTATGTGTGGAAGGTTAGAGAGAGGCAAAAGTAGAAGCAGGCTGAACAAGGAAGAGGCTATTGCTGTAATTCACATACAAGATAATCGTGTCCTGAAAAAAGGTAGCAGTAGTGAAAATGGGGAGAAGAGGACAAAGTCTAGATATGTTTAGGAGGCTGAAATGACAGGTGTTGGTATATTATAAATGAAGAATAGAGAAAAATGAATAATGGCTCTGAAGCTTCTGCCTTGAGCATTGGAGTGAATGGCATATCATCGATTGAGATGAGAGATTTAGAAGGGAATAGAGGAGAGGAATCATAAGTTTGATTTCAGATTCCTTCAGTTTGAGTTGCCCATGAGACTGCCAAGAGGAGATACCAGATAGGCAGTTGGATACATGAGACTGGAGAGACCTATGGGCTTTAAGTATACATTTGTATCTCATCAGCATATTTAGATGGTATGTTTACCCATGGACAGGCTGAGATTCCAAAAGGAGAGAGTGAAGAGAAAGAAGAAGAAAAGGTCTAGGGCCAAACCGAAGGAAGCTGCAATACATAGGTAAAGAGGATCCTGCGAGGAAACGGACAAAGAACAGCCAGAGAGAATCGTCAGGAGAATGGTTTGATAAGGAACTCATAAAAAAATAAGTGTTTCAAGAAGGGGATTACTAATGCTGCTGAGAAGTTCCATAAGATGAAGACTAAAATGTGACCACTGCTTTGGAAGTAATATAATCAGTGAGCTTGCCATGAGCAATGTTAGAAAAGTAGTGCTCAAGGATGCCAAATTAGAGGAGATTGAGAAGTGGTGGAAGGTAAGGAGATGGAAGTAGCAGATGTAGAGAATCCCAAACTACAATCAAATGTAAACTGTTTATCTGGCAGAACTTTTCATGGCTCCACCAAAGAAGCAGTGTCAGATACATGAACACTGCTGTGATGCCAAAAGGTTCCAATGTCATGGCCACTGGGATCACTTTGCTCAGACAGACCATTACTCTTCTTCTCTAGCTCTGACCTCTACTCTTCTAGAAGTCATTGGTATACTTTATGGTGTGTCTTCCAGCTAGACTCTTGGGAAAGTCTTGCACTGGAAACCCCTGTGGATGCATAATCATTTTCTCAAGTCTCAGTGCAAATTTCACCTCTCTTCTGGAATCTCAATTGACTTTCTCAAGTGTAATTAATAATTTTTGCCTCTCGGTCCTATAATACTTTACATGTACCTATATATATCTTATCTTTTATTTTTAATTGAGATATAATTGACACATAATATTATATTAGTTCTAGGTGTACATGATTTACTATTTGTATACATAGTAAAATGATCACAATAAGACTAGTTAACATCTGTCACTATATATAGTTATAAATTTTTTTTTTTTTTGTGGTACACGGGCCTCTCATTGTTGTGGCCTCTCCTGTTGCGGAGCACAGGCTCTAGATGCGCAGGCTCAGCGGCCGTGGCTCACGGCCCCAGCCACTCTGCAGCATGTGGGATCTTCCTGGACCGGGGCATGAACCCATGTCCCCTGCATCGGCAGGCAGACTTTCAACCACTGCGTCACCAGGGAAGCCCCCCAAATTTTTTTATTATGATGAGAACTTTTAAGATCTATTCTCTTAGCAGCTTTCAAGTATGCAATACAGTATTATTAACTGTAGTTACCATACTGTACATTACATCCCGTGACTTATTTATTTTATAACTGTAAGTCTGTACCTTTTGGCACCCTTCACTACCACCACCACCATCTAGCAACCACCAATCTGTTCTCTGTATCTATAAGCTTGTTTTTTTGTTTGTTTTTTTAGATTCCACATCTAAGTGAGATCATATGGTATTTGTCTTTCTCGGTGTTATTTTGTCAAATATTTACATATTGACTTATTTCACTTAGCATAATGCCCTTGAGGTCCATTCATGTTGTCACAAATGGCAAGGTGTCATTCTTTTTTATCGCTGAATTTTATATATATATAAAATTCAGCTGTGTGTTTGTGTGTGTGTGTGTGTGTGTGTGTGTGTATCACATTTTCTTTATCCATTCATCCATCAATGGACACTTAAATTGCTTCTATGCTGCAATGAACATGGGGGGTACATATATCTTTTCAAGATAGTGTTTTTGCTTTCTTTAGATACATACCCAGAAGTGGAATAGCTGGATCATATGCTAGCTCTATTTTTAATTTTTGAGGAACCTCCATACTCTTTTCCGTAGTGGCTACACCAATTTATATTCCCACCAACAGTGGACAAGGGATCCCTTTTCTCCATACCCTCACCAACACTTGCTATTTCTAGTTTTTTTGATAACAGCCATTCTAACAGGTGTGAGGTGATAGCTCATTGTGGTTCTGATTTGTATTTCTCTGATGATTAGTGATATTGAGCACCTTTTCACGTACCTGTTGGCCATCTGTATGTGTTCTTTGGAAAAATGTCTATTCAGATCTTCTTTCCATTTTTCAATCAGATTGTTTGGAGTTTCTTTAATATTGAATTCTATGACTTCTTTATATATTTTGGATACTAACCCCTTATCAGATATAGGATTTGCAAATATTTTCTCCCATTCTGTAGGTTGCCTTTTCACTTCGTTGGTTTCCTTCTTTGTGCAGAAGCTTTTTAGTTTGATGTAGTATCATTTGTTTATTTTTGCTTTTGTTGCTTTTGTTATCAGATTCAAAAATATCATTGCTAAGACTGATGGTAAAGAGCTTACTGCTTATGATCTCTTCTAGGAGTTCTGTGGTTTCAGGTCTTATGTTCAAGTTTGTAATCCATTTTGAGTTAATTTTTGTGTATGGTGTAAGATAGAGGCCCAGTTTCATTCTCTTATATGTGGCTATTTCTTCTAACATCATTTATTGAAGACACTGTCCTTTTCCCATTGTATATTCTTGGCTTATTTGCCATAAATTAACTGACCATTTTTGCATGAGTTTATTTTTGGGCTCTGTATTCTCTTCCATAATTTGTGTGTCTTTTTATGCCATACTGTTTTGATTACTATAGCTTTGTAATATAGTTTAGAAGCTTGGTGCCTCCAGCTTTGTTCTTCTTTCTCAAGAATTCTTTGGCTGAGGCTTCTCTGGTGGTCCAATGGTTAAGACTCCATGCTTCCACTGCAGAGGGCCCAGGTTTGATCCCTGGTAGGGGAATTAAGATCCCACATGCCACATGGCATGCATAAATAAATAAATAAATAAATCTAAAAAATAAAATTAAAAAATGCTTTGGCTACTGGGTTCTTTTGTGGTTCCATACAAATTTTAGTATTGTTTATTCTATTTCTGTGAAAAATGCCATTGGAATTTTGGTAAGGATTGCATTGTATCTATAGATTGCTTTGGGTAGTGTGGGCATTTTAACAATATTAATTCTTCCAATCCATGAGCATGGAATATCTTTCCATTTGTTTCTATCTCCTTCAATTTCTTTCATAAATGTCATAAAGTTTCCAGTGTACAGGTCTTTTGTCTTCTTGGTTAAATTTATTCCTAGGTATTTTATTGTATATTCTGCTTTAATCCAGTACATTTCCTGCCCCACTCCCAGGCAGGGTAATTGCAACCAGATATTCTTTAGAAAATTCTTCACAAAGAACCAAAAATATGTTACTAGAAACCTAGATTTCTGGACCCCCTGGTGAAAAAAATCTGCCTTCCTACTTGTTTCCAAACATTGGCCTTGCCCTAGGCTTGAAGAAATAACTCACGATTTCATGGAGGCCATGACCATCTGTGCAGCCTCTCCTGTGTTCAGGCTCCTGGTTTGGCATACGGAAAGCATATGTTGACTCTGTGACTGATTTGCGATGATTTGTCTTGCAGAACCAGAGGCAGGAGAGGTGTCCCCTCCAGTCGGTGCTGGTGTCAACAGCAACAGCTGGACCTTTAAATACGGACCAGGCAACCCCAAACAATCTGGTCCCGGTGAGTTGCCAGACAAATTCATTATCCCAGGATCTCCTGCAATCATCTCCATCCGGCAGGAGCCTACTAACAGCCAAATTGACAAAAGTGACTTCATAACCTTCGGCAAAAAGGAGGAGACCAAGAAAAAGAAGAAAAAGAAGAAGGGTAACAAGACCCAGGAGAAAAAAGAGAAAGGGAACAGCACGACTGACAACAGTGACCAGTGAGGTCATCTAATGGAAACAAGCCACTTAGCCAGTTTTTGTAATGATGGCAAAATCTCTCCCATGTAGCAACTCCCTACTCCTTTTTCCTATCCACATGAGCCCTTTCTTATAGACCTCAGAAATCTGCAGAAAGTTCCCTATGTCTGTCTAGATCACATTTAACAAGTTTTGTCTTAAAAGCTTTACTAAGTCTGGTGTTAACTCTCTCTCTCCACTCTGGCTTGTTTTCAGAACCTAAAAAGCAGACCCAAGTCTCCTTTCTCCTCCGCCACAAAGGAGAGGCTTCCCAGCCCCGCCAGTGAGAGGTTGGACTCTCTGCCCTGTGCTCCGGGGATCCTGTCTTGATGACACTTTCAGGGCAGGCTGAAAGGTTTTGAGATTGAGCAGCTTGAGTGTCTGTGGCCACTGGGTATGTGTGGCCACCGGGTAATATGTTGGCTGGGATGGGCCAGATTAGACTAGGAGGGCTGGGAAACAAAGGCAAATCAACAGTGGGAAATGTGAAACGAAAAGGTACCAGACTTTCTAAATCTTACAACTGAAGAGGCGGTGGCCACCCTCTAGCAGACAAAACTCCCCCCATTGACAAGGCTTTAGGAATCCCTAAGTCTCTTGGCTGTGGTGTCATTATACCTAAAACCTGCATTTAACCTACAAGCCAATAGTTCAGTGTTTAACAGGGGGCCAACCAGGGCAACAGAAGCAGATCTGATGTGTTTCCTGTATATGTCCTTGTGCTCACTTTATTAAAAATTCTTTTGCACACAATGTTATGAAAAGGTCAGATTCTTTTCCGACAACACATATGCAAAAGCAAAAGAAAACCCCAGCACCTCACTTTATGCTGTTTGTTGATAGATTTATTTAAAAAAGAGAAAATCTATAACTATAAATCTTTAAAGAGAAATATGATGAATTCAATTCCCCTAAACTATCCTCGAAAGAGAATTCAGTCTACAGCCATTTAAATGATCATTGCTGCTACAGAAGTGCTTTAAGAGAATTGCCTGAAACATCTGTATTATACCGGCCACCTGCCAACCACAGCTTTACTCTTTCAGGTCACTCTGGGGCTGCCTCTTGCATGTATTAATTAGTAAATAAAAGGCTCTTTCTCTCTCTGTTTTCTAAGAAACAATTATGTGCACTTTGAATACACAACCTTCTCTAACGAACTATATCAAGACCCAGAAATTGAAGAAAAATGTTGTTTTCTCATACATACAGTGAGCAGACTTTCCAGTCCTCTAATTCTGTGATTTGTCTTGGTGTGATCGCCAACACCTTCTCTTTGGTTTAGTTTTCCTTTTCTATAACACTCTGAATTGCTAATCTTGCTAACACCTATGATGTTACCTGAGCTCAATCTCCCATATGTATGCTGTATGCTATTATAAGACTCCTGATATATATTTACTCTGTGCTTGTGTATGTGAATGTTACTGCAACTATTACCTAGAGTGAACTTTAAGCTTTATTGTTGAATGTAATTCCATTATATTTCCTTTTGTACACCTGTGAAAAAGTGCAGTAGAGTTTTTTTAACCATTGTTAATCAACTTTTGTGTATGAAAGACACAGTAAAATTTCTTTCTTAAATCAAGATACTGGTGATTCAAAGAATTTTATTTATGGTCAGCCAAGAGCTGTCTCTTGCCAAGACTCTTGCTGGCAAGGGAATGCATAAAGCTGTTTTTCTCTAGTAACAGTTCTGGAATGCATACTGAAGATATTTCCTGAGGGTGTGCAAGCACAAAATTTACCGATCTGACCTCTTTGAAGTCACAGAATACTTTGAAATTCTAACAATATGTGGAATATCAGCTCATAAGGAATAATAAAATTTACTGTCACCTTAAACAAGAAATTTTAATTTGTTAAAATGTACAATTTACAAGTTTGATTAATTATATTATCTTTTAAAAGTTAACATAAAAGAGGTAGGAGTCTGTTATTAAAAGCATTAAATCTCAAAAGAAAACCAAACCTGTTTTGTCTACTTTTAGCTTCATTCTCCCATTTTTTGAAGGGTGTGTAACTTCAGCTCTGCAGGAGTGCATGGGGTAAAACTTATTGCTAACACATGTGAACCATTGCTACATCATTGTAGGTTGTGATCATTTTGCCCCACTGAAACCCATGTATCTGACCTTACGTGCCTTTTGAATACTAGGAGAATCGGGCTAATTTATTAATGATGATAATTATAATGCATCTGTACAGCACTTTTTACATTTGCAAAGTGCTTTCCAATCCATGTTAGTTACTAGTTATTACAGCTGTAAGGATAAAACACGTCATATGGATTCATTTTTTATTGGTGCTGTTGGTATTTCCTCTGTTATTGCTAATAAATGGAAAATGGTGGTATGAAAGAAATGGTGGTCATTTCTAAGAGGAAGAGTAGGAGAAAATAGAACACTGATTATGATTAGCTATTATGATTGAAGAAGGTTGCAGTGTAAAACGTACCGTATCATTCTCTGGCTGTCTCCCTGGCTATTATGTTCATTACTAAGGCATGACACCCAATGGAATCAAGAATCAAATTCCACAATATTACCAGAACGGGCAGCCAGGAGGTTTCTGGGTCACTTCCCAGTACACCATTTCAGTCTTCTCTAATAAGAATTGCAACAAACCAATTTTAATCACTAGAGCCCTCCAGTTATCTTGTTCATTGTTTGTTTAGCCCTTGTACCTCTCTACAATTGGGAAATCAAATAATGCCCCCAAGAAATTAACTTTTATTGAGTACAGGGTATATGCCAGCTAGTGTAATAGGTAGGCTCATAGTACATGTTCTGTAGCAAATAGATGATATTTTCCTTCTGTAGTTAAATTTTTGTGAGCATAGGCTTTAGATGCAGTGATTCTCAAGTAGGAACAACTTTGCCCCTCAGGGGACATTTGGCAACATCTGGATACAGTTTTGTTTGTTTGTTATGTGGGTGGGGGGCTACTGGCATCTAGCAGGTAGAAGCCAGCAATACTGCCAAACACCCATAACGCACAGCACAGCCCCTCACAACAAAGAATTTTCCAGCCCCCAAAAGCAATAGTACCAAGATTGGGAAATCTTGAGATGGAGCGGCTGTAAACTTGTTGTCAGGTCCATTTGTGAGATGGAAAGGGGACACCATTACTAATTACTTCAGGATACAAGATGTAAACTGGGACTAGCTCAGGCAAACTGGTATGTATGGTGAATCTACTTACAGAAAAAAATAAACTGGTATTAACCCTGTCACTTACTGGCTGGGGAACCTCGGACAAGCCACTACTCCTCTCAGCCTCCATTTCATCATCTACAAAATAGGCATAATTATAATACAGGCCTTATAGATTTGTGGGGAAGATTTAGCGAGATAATCTCAAAAAGGTTTTAGCACAATGTCTGGCACACCATAATTCTCAATATATAGTTATTATTAAGAATCCTTTTCTTCTATTTCCTCATCTGTTTTTTGAAAGATTTAGCTATTACCCTCAGGACACTTTTCCTACTGATTAAAATGCAGATGGGGGATGGTAAAATAACACACTTGGCAATAAAAATATTTTTACTCCACTTTTTTGCTCACCCCTCACATTCAGCTTCTGCAGTGCAAAACAAAATTTGGTTCCTCCAGTGCCTCACAGACCATTGTACCCAATGCCTGATGAAACATTAAATCCTTAAGGTCTTTTATCAGAAAGGTCTCTGAGCTTAAGCTCCTGTGAGAAAGACACTGATAAATTTGCTTCCATAAAATGGTACATAAAGAAATGGGGAAAATTGGGTAGTGAAAAACATAAAGCCCAGCAATTTGTTAGGTTATGCAATTATCATGTGACTTGGGCATCATCAATCCACAAAGAACATGAACAATTTAGACAACCACTCAGCCAGTAGTTGGTCTTACAGCAAAGCTAAAGAAATTGACCTCTGATCCATAAACATTACTGCAGGGCTGATTAAGCAGCCTCCATTTTTAAACTCTGCTTTTACTAGACTAACTTTAATTTTATACATTGAATTTTTATTATAAAAGTAATACATGCTCTTTTTTAAAATAAATCAAAGAATCCAGAGGCATATAAAGAAAAGTTAATTTCCTCAACCAGCTTCTTTCAATTCGCCCTCACACAGGTATCCACTGTGAACATTTTAAGGTATGCTTTTCCACATTTTTCTGTCTGCACACACTCATATATCCACACAGAGACACTCCTATTATAATTAAGAAGGAGACTTTAGTCAGTGAGTATGGTGCTATTCTCCCTTTGAAGTTGTGTCTAAGAGTGGTATATAGCAACCTTATTGTCATAACCAGTGTCGGGAAGGGGAAAATGTCCCCCTCTATCTGCCTTGAGTTCTTGTGGCTGGACTAATGTTAAAATTGACACAAGACAGATTAACAGGAGAGAAAGAAACAAATTTTACTTCACACGCATGGAGGTCTTATAGAAATGGCACCTAGGAAGTGGCCAAAGCAGGCAGCTTTTGTATTTTTTAGACAAGGAAACCATAAATTAGTAAGGAATTGACAGGTCAAAGAAACAGGTTTTGGGTGATCAATTAGTGAAGAGTCTAAAAAGAGTTTGGGCTTGGGGTAGTATTGATAAAGAAGTAACATGCTTTGTTTATAACAGGCTTCTGGGACCAAATACCCTGTGTCTGGGGATAAGGGCATCCTTCTACCTCCAGATGCAGGGAATGCACTTTTCACATGGGAGATTTATTTCCTGCTTTCAGGTAGACAGAAAGGTGGGTCAGGGTGTCCCTCTTGCATTGGCCATTTCTTAAGTAACTTTAATTCAAAATATGTGGCCTATTTTGGGACAGCCTGTCCTGAGCCCCAGCACCAGTTAGGTAAAACGTAGAGAATTAAACTTTTGTATATGTGTATGTATCACATACACAGAAGTTTAATTGCTTTCTTTTTAAAGTAAAAACAAGCTAATACCATGCTCATTACCCTGAAGTTTTTGTTTTTTGTTTTTTTAACTTACAATAACATGGAGATTTCTCCAGGTCAACTCTAAATCATTCTTTTTAACTCCTGTACAAATCCCATATAATATAGATCATAATGTCATAATGTACTCATTTTTTCCTCTATTAATGGAAAATTCGGTTATATCCAGATTTCTCCTACTATAAACAACAAATAGCATTTACGTGCAGTGATAAATTCAGTTGCTGAGCTTTATAAAACCTGTTCTAGGTGTATCCCAAAGAGGAAATGTAGGGACTTCCCTGGTGGCGCAGTGGTTAAGAATCTGCCTGCCAATGCAGGGAACGTGGGTTCTGAGCCCTGGTCCAGGAAGATCCCACATGCTGCGGAGCAACTAAGCCCATGCGCCACAACTACTGAGCCCGCATGCCACAACTACTGAAGCTTGTGCGTCTAGAGCCCGTGCTCTGCAACAAAAGAAGCCACCACAATGAGAAGCCCCCGCACCACAACAAAGAGTAGCCCCTGCTCGCCACAACTAGAGAAAGCCCGTGAGCAGTGAGGAAGACCCAACACAGCCATAAATAAATAAATAATTTTTCTTTTAAAAAAGAGGAAATGTAGAAAGCTTTTATGAACATTAAGTGACTCCCTCTGCAATAACCACAGTCCTCTATCTGATCTTATACTCATTTTTAGCACTCAGCAGTCAATTATGGCTCTATTTATATAGATGAATGATGAAAAACAGAATAGACATTCACAAGAAAGACAGACAGAAGTCAGAAAGATTTGTTTTCATTTACTTGTCCAAAATCGTTTCCTAGGAGCTGCATTTCACCCAAATACTTTTCTTCTTCCAATCACAGATTGAGATGCCCGTGTCCAGGAGGAAGAGATTTTCCTCTACTTTCTACATTCTTTTGGCTGGTCTAAGAATTAAATCCACATGAGATAGATTAACAGGAGGAAGTCAAACAAAAGTTTAATAACATGTATACCTGGGAGAGGCCAGGAAAATTGAGTAACTCACCAAAATGGCCAAAACCCTCACCTTAAACCCCGTCTTCAGCTAAAGACAAAAGAATATGTTGGGGGTAGCAGTTTGGGACTTTTAAGGAGAGGAAGGCAATTCACATGGAGATGAAAAAGCGAATGTTTGGTAAACAGATGTTCACTGGGCCTGCAGAGACAATGGGACACAGAGTGGATTCTGATCTCTAGGCGCTGCCCAGTTCCCCCCATAACTCCTAGTTTTTCTTTGCTTATATCTGATGACAGCACTATTCTGTGAAGAGGCCCTTTATCTAAACTTTTTTAAAAAATTGAAGTATAGTTGATTTACAATGTTGTGTCATATCCAAATTCTCTAGGCAGCTAAGTGGGAGGTAAAAAGACAGATTTCCTGAGTCTTCTGCTTCTTAAAAATAATCAGGCTAAACTAATCCTCATGCCAAAGAGAAACATTTTGGGTGGAAAATTTTCTCCCCTACACCAGTTGTGGAACATTGGTGGGTGGTGCATGTGTTAGGGAGCAGTAGCTGGGATGGGCAGTGCTGGATAAAGCCTGAGGTTGCTCCTAGGGTGGGGAGGTGGGTTTTTGCAGGCTGAGTTTAAATACAATAGAAATTTAGTTGCTTTGCATAGATTTGGAATGATAGGGCCAAGAGGCTAAGAACAGGCCCGTTTCTGCTGTCTAGATGTACATTGTAGAAAAGATTCTTTGATTGCAAGTTAAAGAGACCAACTCCATCCAGCTTAAGCTAAAAAGGAATATCTATTATAAGGATACAAATTTGTCTCATTGAAACTAAGAATTGGAAGGCAGCTGGGCCTCCAGAAGGGACCAGAGACTAGAAAGCCAGAAGAAATCTTTTTTTTTTTAAACTTTATCTTCTCTAGTTATTTTTCTTCGTCTGATTTATTCTTCCCCTATCTCTACAGGCCAGTTTTTTTTCTTTTCCACAGCTTCTAAATTCATTTACCCTTGATTGTAGTGCTCCACAAAAACCTAACTTCTCTTTCTAAATTCTTCATGGAGAGAAAAACTGACTGGATCACCTTCAGTCAGGTGGCCACTTATGGTCCTATCAGCCATGGGCCAGTGGGCTACGGAGAGGAAAGAGAATTCCCCAAAAAGGGGAGTCAGACACTTAGAGACAACGTTAATAGACTGCTGACAGCTGATATTAATTACCC
Organism: Kogia breviceps; assembly: GCF_026419965.1. Lineage (NCBI taxonomy): Eukaryota > Metazoa > Chordata > Mammalia > Artiodactyla > Physeteridae > Kogia > Kogia breviceps. Next base: position 117,887,785 of record NC_081313.1, read on the forward strand.
AAGTGTATACTAAACATCAATGTATAGAAACTTAGAAAGTTAGGGCCTAGAGGAAACTTGTGTAACAAATGAGAAAACTGAAGAAGGAAATGACTCATTCAAAGTCACACAGTTAGTTAATGACAAAGCAAAGTCATTATACTCTTACCATGGACTGCAAGACCAGAAGCCACAAGGAGTGAATAACAGTATCTATTTCATTATATTCTTGACAGCCATAAGTAGTATAATTTAGGGAGGCCATGTTTATTTCACATAGAGAGTAGTATATCATTGTTACATATGTTCTATTCCTCTTTTTATTCAAAATGGAAATCAATATTCATTTCTCTTTATTGGTTCTGAAAGTAACACACGATTATATATACATATATTTTAAAAATAAAATATACAGAAGCCCAGATTTAGAAAGTAGCAAGTAAAGTATCTATAGAGAGCACCACTGAGGAGTTTGGAATTTATTCTTCCATGCCTTTTTAGATGCATATCAGTACTTGAAAATACCCAATAAACAGCAGCTTTCTTCCTTGTCCAGAGTAATGAATAAATTGATAAACAAGACAAATAAATGGTATAAGAAGGCAAAAATGTTACTTTTATGAATGTAAAGATGAATTGGAGGGTGTTGATTAATGTGAGTGTCAAAGTAGGGACAGCTAAATGAACTCTGGAATTATTCAGGGTTTCCCTCCCAGTATCAGGCAGGAGAGACAGCATGGAGGAGCAGAAAAGAGCTAGTATTCCCAGCAGGCAGTTCAATTCCAAGGAGAAGAGGGGCAGAGTTGGGTCAAGTACTGTAACGGAGCAGGATGTTATGGGGCCCTCCTAGGACAGACCCCCACCATGTCCTCCACCTGCCTCTTGTTTGCAGAAAAGCTTTCATTTCCCAGTCCTCCCCTGAGTCATAAAAGGCTAGCTCAAGAGTTAATGATTGAAAGAATGTGAACATACAGTAACAACAAAAAATAGCAGTTGGGTTAGGAGAACTGGTAACAATTTAAACAGTAAATCAGGCATATTGCAGTCATAGAATCTTTAGGTCCTCCCTGAAGGACATAGATAACAGTCTGATGCACATTCCTGAGTTATTTTACAGATACTAAAACTGCCACCAGATGGAAGAAGTTAACTGCAGGATGACCATGAGCACATGGCCCTCAGACTGGTTGGAGCCAGAAGATTGATAATGTTAACACCTGTGACACCACCCTATAACCTCACCATCAACCAATTAGAGAATTGTGCACGAGCTGATCACGCACCCTGCAACTCCCCTCCCTCACCTTGCCTTTAAAAACTCTTCCCAGACTTCCCTGGTGGTGCAGTGGTTAAGAATCCGCCTGCTGGTGCAGCGGACACGGGTTGGAGCCCTGTTCCGGGAAGATCCGCATGCCACGGAGCAAACTAAGCTGGTGCGCCACAACTATTGAGCCTGTGCCCTGGAGCCCACGAGCCACAACTACTGAAGCCCACGCGCCTAGAGCCCGTGCTCTGCAACAAAAGAAGCCACAACAGCGAGAAGCCTGCGCACCGCAATGAAGAGTAGCCCCTGCTCGCCACGACTAGAGAAAAGCCTGCGGACAGCAACGAAGACCCAAGTCAACCAATAAATAAATAAACAAATACATAAATAAATAAAATCTTCCCAGAAACCCATCTGGGAGTACTGTCTTTTGAGCATTAACCACACTGCCTCTTTTGCTGAGCACTGGACTGTCTCTCACCACAGCCTGATGTCAGTAGATTGGCTTTACTGCGCGTGGGCTACTGGACCAAAGTTTGATTCGGTAACAGTATTAACTCTTTATTCTTCCCCACATCGCCAGTCAGATGGATCACTGCAATCCGTCGAAGCAGCGTGCATAAAGGAGTATAGAGAGGTAAGAGTGTGACTGAGTTCCCTTTGCACAGATAGGAGCATTGAGAGCAAGAGATAGATTTTTTTCCATAAATATGTATGTGTATTTTAAAGGGTTATACTAGTCTTACTTTCTGTAACCTGCTTTTTCCCACATAAATATAAATTTTTTGAATTATTTGCATATATTCCATGATATAATTACACTATAATTTAACCATATATAATTTAACTATAATTTAAAACTTTAATAGATATTAAAGTTTTTCTAAAGTTTTACTACTGTAAACAGTGCAATAATGAACGCTCTTTTGCCACATTCGGTAAATTGTCTAATATTCCTTCAGGATAAGTTCCAAAAAGTAAAGTAAGTAATATGTTTTTATACATATTACAAAATTGGCCCCTGGAAATGCAATATACTCCTACCAACAGTTTATAAGAATTTCTACATCTTGCCTAATGTTGGATATTATCAGTCATTCTCATTTATGAAAATAGAAGCAAAGCATTGTGGTTTAATCTGTATTTCTTTGATTACCATGAAGTTGCACATTTTTTCCCACCTCTTCTACCAGAAGATTATGATTTGACCGGTCTGATTTACGGTGTTGTAGTATAAACCCTGACGCTTGGCTTTTCCTTTTGTAATGCAAGTGCCTGCCTTAAGCTTTGATTGCCCAGGCTTTCACTTTAAAAAGGCATGCACTCTGGGGCTTCCCTGGTGGCGCAGTGGTTGGGAGTCCGCCTGCCGATGCAGGGGATACGGGTTCGTGCCCGGGTCCGGGAGGATCCCGCGTGCCGCGGAGCGGCTGGGCCCGTGGGCCCGTGGGCCGTGGCCGCTGGGCCTGCGCGTCCGGAGCCTGTGCTCCGCAACGGGAGAGGCCACAACAGTGAGAGGCCCGCGTACCACAAAAAAAAAAAAAAAAAAAAAAGAGGCATCCACTCCAAAATGGGATCCCGAGTAAACACAGTGCTACTTGCCTAGATACAGTGACAGCCTACCCCGCACCTCTTTTGATTTCAATGTTGATAACTAACCGTTATTTCCCTATTTTCACACCACCACCACCCCAACCCAGCAATTTAAATTCCCTCCCTTATGTTTTAAATTTACCAGTAGAGTAAGCTCAGAAAACCTAGGCCCCAACCCTCAACTCCAGTAAAAGCAGAACCCTAGGGCCCACGCGCACTTTCTATCTCTCTCCCCTCGACCTCACTGTGTGGCCCCAGGTATGTCGTGTAATTTGCAGGATCTGTAAGTATTAAGCCTTTTTTTCCCCGTTTCCTGATGGTTATTGCGGAGGGTGTCAATAATAAGAACCATAAGGGCTGGTCCCGCCACAGCATTGGTTATTGATAGGCTGAGACCTGCACAAAACAGGTGTCAATTATTTACCAGAATACGAAATGCCTTTAAGTATCTGAGCAGCAAATTGGGCTTTAAAACAGTGTGAAAAATTGATGGTGTTATTTGGCCTAGTAGATGTATTAGGTAGATTACAATGTGTGATCTCAGAATCAATGTTCAGTCCATATATTTGTGCGATGGATAATTACTGTAATAAATGCAGACTTGACATTTCAGTAGAAGGAACATAGTGCATTAGGCCTGTGTCCCAGAGGGCTTGCTTGATCAGGAGGTTAGAAACCAACCTGAACAGTGGGCCAATTGACTTGCTTCCAGAACTCTACCCTTCAGTTCTCATAGTGACTGGAGACTAAACCAGAGCATACAAAATTTTGTCTTCCCTTTTGCTGAAGAGGAGCCCACATATCATTGTTCTTGCTTCTCTGGGCACACTGATAGAAGTTTGACTAACTCCCAAATAGTAGACTTGGAGCCTGTTCTGTGTGAGTCTTAATGTAACTGGACAAAGCTGGTACCAAACCCAAGTTTGGCTGCTTGTCGCTGGAAAAGCCAATACTTGATAGACAAGTGTCAGTGGAAACAGAAAAGTTGTTTTATTTGGGAGGCCAGCAACCTGGGAAGATGTGGACTAATGTCCTAAGATCATCTCCAAGTTGCCGGTTGGAGGACAAGGTTTTTTTTGTTTTGTTTTGTTTTGCGGTACGCGGGCCTCTCACTGTTGTGGCCTCTCCGGTTGCGGAGCACAGGCTCCGGACGCGCAGGCCCGGCGGCCATGGCTCACGGGCCCAGCTGCTCCGCGGCATGATGGGATCTTCCCGGACCGGGGCACGAACCCGTGTCCCCTGCATCGGCAGGCGGACTCTCAACCACTGCGCCACCAGGGAAGCCCAAGGACAAAGGTTTTAAAAGGGAGTTTCAGGGGTGTACAGGCAAGGGGGCTATGTGCAGAACTGCAGCAATAATAATCATCTCAGAACTGGGCTTGGGGTGTTCTGGTCAACATCATCTTGATGGTTTTATGCCCAATTAATCTTCTACTCCAAGGCTGGTCTGCTCCCACCTCATTAAGTTCAGTCCCTAGAATTCTTAAGCAAGCAAGATTAACTCTCTCCTAGTTGGCTAGACATTATCTGTAACTCAAAGACATGTCAGGGTCAGTAGGAAAGAAAAATGAATGTAAAATTTAAAATCTGTGCTGCTCAAGATAGGGCAGCTTATACTATGGCTACATTAGATTTAACAATACCAACAAAAACAAATTTAGACACTTAGGTCTAATCATACATCTGGAGAGATAACAGAGTTAAAAGAAATAATGTGTAAAGATATTTAAAAAAGGTCAGGCACAGAGGAAGCATTTAATAAATGTGAAGCTTTTTTTTTTTTTTTTTTTTTTACAAGTTGACAATACAGCACCTGAGCCCATTTTGAATGACTGAGAATCAATTTTTTTTCTTCCTTCTCTTTCTCCCTCCTCCCATCTCTCTAATTCATTCCTTTCCCTTCCCCGGTGATTCTTTTCTGCTCCTTCTCACCATTTTTTCCTCTCCCCCATACCTTTCCTCTCCTCTTCTCCTTCCTTCTTCCCTTACTACCTCAATTAAACCCTTTTCTCATCTCATCTGCAGTGAGTCAGGCTATGATTGAACCTCTCAATAACAACTCAGAAAGTCAACAAACTACCAAAAATCAATTTACAGAAAGGGAATCTACCTAATGTTTAATTGGATTAAAATGTACTTTTTCCAATTCAATTTTTCCAATTTCATATGGGACATAGTCTTTTCTCATATTTGCATGCTTTACAAGTAAGTTAAGTTGACATTCCCCTCTTTACATTTCAAGGGTTTCTACTGGATACTTTCAAAGTCACTTTAAATTTCAAGAAAACTGCACATTTTAGACTAGTAGCCAGAAGGGGAAAGTGTCCAGAGAGAGTTGGCCACTTGCAGAGACAATTATTCCCTTCTAATTAATAAAACAAAAATCACATAATTTTGTACGTTTTCACTTCTTTCCCTCTTTGCTTGCCTACGGAGTGAGAAAGCAGAGGGCTAAAAGGAGGAAACTTGGAGATGGGTTGAAGGCAGGCAAAAGGGTTTTCACCAACACTATACAACAAAACGTAAATGCCATTTGGATTAAGGAGTTAAATATAACTGAAACTATAGAAGAGCTAGACTAAAACAAAAACTTATGTCCATTAAAGGCAATAAATTAAAGCATAAAAATAGATTTGACTATATGAATTTACCTTATATCCCTAAGTTAAAGCAAATGGACTGCCAAAAATATTAACAGAAAATAAACGATAATTTTTATTGTATAAAGAAATTATACAATAAGAAAAATGCTCAGGCTCCAAGAGATATGAACAGACCAGAGAATTTTAAAATACTTTGGAAAATGTTCAACTGTTCAATCTCATTAATAATCGAAGGTAAAAACTGAAACTATTAGTTACCATTTGTCATCTATTAAATTATTAAATTTTAAAAAATCCATAATTTCTGATCCTCACGAAGATGTGAGATGACACTTTTTCTCCACTCCTTCATCCATTCTGGGGGAGCTCTAATGACTTGGTCCTTGCAGCCATTACCCAATCCCTCACTCCTTAAGGGAAAAGACTTAACTGATAGGAGAGTTTGAAAGGATAAACTGGCATGCAGAGACCATTCCTCTTCCTTCTTTTTCCTCATGGATCAAACTCCTCCCCCTGAGCCTATGTTCTACTCCAGTGCTACTGGTTTGAGAGAGAGGCTACCACCTGTGTTTAATTCTAGAGATCAGACTAAGAAGCAAATTTTCCTGAAGACAAAAGCATATTTCCTAATATCAGATTTAACAGTGATAAAGGGAATATTTTCATCTCCATTATGTCTTGTTCCTTGTTTTATATCTCCATTGCTTTAGATATTGGCCACAAAGAAGAGTACTACTTACTGGGGCCTGTCAAAATTCAACACTTTATCCCTGTGTACCCAAAGCTTTAAAGATGTTCAAAGTCTTTTATCCATTTCTGGAAATTACATTTAGACAAAGCTTTATGCACTAAGATCTTCAATATGGTTTTAAATTAATGATCAAATAATGGCTAGTGAACCAATGTTGTATCCACTAACAAAATTGCTACTGAAAGGCAAAAATCAAGATGTAAAAGAATGTATACACTTCATTCATTCAACTAATATTTTTTAGCTTGTACAATGAGCCAAGGACTTTGCTATGTAATTTACAAAGAAAAAAGCCTAGAAGGAAATACAGCAAAAATCTTAACAATGTTTATTTTTAAGTAGTAAGATGAAGACTGATACCCCTTTCTGATTATGTTTCTTTGTGTCTTTTTAAATTGGCATGTGCTACTTTTATGACTTTATAAAATTATGTACACCAAAATAAATTCAAGGTGGAGAGACAAATAATATGTTAAAAGCAAACATGATGCATCAGTTAGGTTTAGGTTAATATATTTCTAAAAGACTCAAAAGTGATGGAAAGTATATCTCTTTCATAAAAAGAAGTCTGGAGATAGTCAAAGCTAATAGGGTAGCTTTATTATGTCATTAGGGACCTAGGGTCATATCTTCTGCTCTGCCACAAGATTCTGCTTCCTCATTATCAAGGTCTCCCACATAATTCAATATGGCTGCTAGATCTCCAGCAATTTCAAGAACAAGAAGGAGGTAGGGAAGTCTTTTAAGAAGGTTTCCCAGAAGTCCCACCTAACATTTCTGTTTACGTCTCACTGGCAAATCAATCAATCACATGGTCTAAACTAGATGCAAGGATGTGACCACTTAAAAACAGGGTTCTCTGTTTAAAGAGAAGAGAATTTGGGGGCTGTACCCTCTGCCACAAAATGGATGATTTTGTTAAAATCTCAAAATGGGGAGAGATTTTATAAGTATGACAATACTAAGAAGACAGAAAGAAAAATATTTTGTATAGACAATTTTAAAAAATGCACTGTGAAAACCACTGAACAAAATCAGAAGATAAAATACCTTTTCATTAAAGTCATAGAAAAGGGCTAATTTCTATACATATAACTCCTACACATTAATAGATAAAAGCCGTCAAAACCAATAGAAAAATGTTCAAAGGACATATCACAGAAAGTGAAAATACAGGTGTTTTGAACATGGTTCAAAGTCAAAACAAAACTCCAGTGAGATATTATTTTTCCACCTATTGATTAGAAATGGTTAAGAAATTTAATGACACATTGTTGATAAGGGTGCAAGTCCTATGCCACGTATCAGATGCTTCTTGTGCCTCACCTCACAGCCTCTAAACTTCACCTCTGATTCCAGCTGTTGCTGCAGAAAAAAAAAGAAAAAAAATCCTCTGTGGGCTTAGACTCATTCTGGCTGACAGTGTCTTGCCTCAAGCATGCATCCAAGTGTTTCTGCTTTCTCTCCTAGAACTTTTCTGATATCTCACTCATGTGTCACTGGTGGTTGAAGGTACAGGTTTATTCTAGAAGTATGGGACTTAATACCTCTGGGCTAACCTTCAATGAGGTTAGATGAGGACTGACGGACAAATGTTTTTCCCTGTTGACCCTTCTGTGAACAATTACAAGAGGCATCTTACACCCTTCTCTGAAGTTCCTGGCTGGCTGGAACCCCAGTTCCCTACAGTGGTGATCTCGATGATGCATCCTTGCATTGGCTCTTCTCCATTTCACTTTTCTTGGTCCTTCACTTCTGCTCCTTTAGATCACCTCTGTATGATCAGGCCACTCAAGATGGCGTTTCTCTTGCTCTTTGCACATCCCCTGCTCAACCATTCCTTGCTTCACCTGTACCCTACTCACATGACTGACCTTCCCTCTTAATCATAGAACTTAATCAGTGTTTGTCCCACGTGTTTTTCCCCTGCCTCAGCTGGTGATCCTTCTAATCCTTAGACCAGGATAATGATCATAATGATCGTTAACCTGAGGGGCTGTAAGGGGTGGGCTCCTCAGCTGGTTTCCCTGGTAACTGATGAGCCAACCTGACTTCAATTCCCCCTATAAATGGTAACCTCTTTCTTTCTCCCCAGCAGCCATCTTTGTTGCCATGTCCTGCCTGCCCGTCTGCTGTACACCGTGGGGTGTTTCTCCAGGACTTTGCTTCTGACTTGTAAGTTTCCCTGTCCAACAAGTTGTTGATGTCTCTGCCACTGCCTCCAGGCATTTTCTTTGGTCTTGTGGCTGGGCAAGTACAAGGCTTGCAGGCATTCGGGGTGCAGCCCCCAAATCTCCCAAACTAGTTACCTATCACAACCCTGTCTGAGGGTTTGCTTTTGAAAGTAATTTGAGCTCAGACTTGTTGCTAATGGGATATAAGTTGGTAAAAGTAATTCGACAGTATTTACTACAATGTTTGCAGAAAGAAATTTGACAGTATTTACTACAACTTAAAAAGTACTGATCACGGGCTTCCCTGGTGGTGCAGTGGTTGAGAGTCTGCCTGCCGATGCAGGGGACACGGGTTCGTGCCCTGGTCCGGGAGGATCCCACATGCTGCGGAGCGGCTGGGCCCCTTGAGCCATGGCCTCTGAGCCTGCGCGTCAGGAGCCTGTGCTCTGCAACGGGAGAGGCCACAACAGTGAGAGGCCCGCGTACCACAAATAATAATAATAATAATAATAATAATAATAATAATAATAATAATAATATTGATCTGGGGCTTCCCTGGTGGCGCAGTGGTTGAGAGTCTGCCTGCCTATGCAGGGAACACGGGTTTGAACCCTGGTCCAGGAAGATCCCATATGCTGCAGAGCAGCTGGGCCCATGTGCCTCAACTGCTGAGCCTGTGCTCTGGAGCCCATGTGCTGTAACTACTGAAACCCACGCACCTAGAGCCCGTGCTCAGCAACAGGAAAAGCCACTGCAATGGGAGGCCTGCGCACCGCAACTGGAGAGGGCCTGCATGCAACAACGAAGACCCAACACAGCCAAAAATAAATAAATGAAATAAATAAATTTATTTTTTAAAAAATTAAAAAAATATTGATCTAACAATTCCACTTTAGGAATTTATTTTAAAGATACATACTAATATATTAGCATGGGTGAAATGATGGCTGCAAAAGAATATGCACTGCAGCATTGTATACCAGCCAGGAATTAAAAACAAAAAAATTAAATAAATTCCCCCAAATATGGGCCTGCTTAAATAAATGCCAATGTATCTATACAATGGAATAGTATGCAGGCAGTAAATGAGTTACCTATATACGGACAGATCTTTAAAAACTGGTGTAGAGGGCTTCCCTGGTGGCGCAGTGGTTTAAGAATCTGCCTGTCAATGCAGGGGACATGGGTTTGAGCCTTGGTCCCAGAAGATCCCACATGCTGCGGAGCGACTAAGCCTGTGTGCCACAACTACCAAGCCTGTTCTCTAGAGTCTGCAGGCCACAACTACTGAGCCTATATGCCACAAGTACTGAAGCTCACGTGCCTAGAGCCCTGCTCCACAACAAGAGAAGCCACCGCAATGAGAAGCCTACACAGCACAATGAAGAGTAGCCCCCGCTTAACGCCAACTAAAGCAAGCCTGGTTACAGCAGTGAAAACCTAATGCAGCCAAAAATAAATAAATAAATTTTAAAAAACAGTAATTCTTTAAAAAAAACAAAGTGGTGTAGATCAGTAAATATAAGCTACCATTTGTAATAGATATGTGTGTGCATGTACGTGTATGCTGGTGTATGTATAGAACATCCCTGGGCAGAGACATAGGACTTGACATCAGTGGGATATCTCTGAAGAGAGCTTGGTGGTTTGGTAACTGTGAAAGAGAGAGACCTGTCTTTATTTTATATAATTTTGTAGTTTTAAAATACTGTGCCATGGGAATACATTACTTATTCAATTTTGTCAAGCAATTTTTTTCTTTTGGTTATTAATATGACATGATTTAGTGTTAATTTGCTATGTAGAATACTGGACCCTCTCTGAATGCCTATCTGAAATGTCTATTACATTAATATTTTTAAAAATTTCCCAGGTCAGAACCACTTAATTCACAGCTAGGATTAAGATACACTTCTCTAGAGAATGCTAATTTTATATGAATTAATTAGGCAAATTGGCATCAGGAGATTTTTTAAAATTTATTTATTTATTTATATTTGACTGTGTTGGGTCTTTGTTGCTGCACGGGCTTTCTCTAGTTGTGGTGAGTGGGGGCTACTCTTTGCGGTGCACGGGCTTCTTCTTGTGGTGGCTTCTCTCGTTGCGGAGCATGGGCCCTAGGCGCGCAGGCTCAGTAGTTGTGGCGCACGGGCTTAGTTGCTCCACGGCATGTGAGATCTTCCTGGACCAGGGCTACAGCCTGTATCCCCTGCACTGGCAGGAGGGGCATCAGGAGATTTGACTTTAGGTGAAATGGCATCAGGTGAACTAAATTCCCATCACCACCTTTGCATGCTCCTTACAAAGATTTTCCATCCTCCTTGGGCATTATGTCTTTCTAAATACCTAATTCATTTTATAGATAATTACTCACAGGGTCCCACTTTAAATTTGGCATCTGCCTCTGGCTCTCCTCTTTGCTTACGTGAGGTCTCTCCTGAGAAGAGCAGTTCACATCTCTTGCCTATTAGTAAAGTCTGGAACTGAAGATGTGAACATTCTCTCCAAACTGCAGGTTGAAACACCCTGGTCGCAAGTCAACGATGGCTCAGAAATCCCCTCTGACACTCTGAGGCAGTTTTATTTTTCATTTGCAAATGGAGAAACTATAAGTAAGAGTAAGTTTGTAACATGTTAAGTGCTAGGGACATAACCAGAGGCAAACTCCAGAATCCTAACTCCTACTTGAGTTAACTTAAGAAAAGCTATCACAGTGAAATTCTCCACTTTTGCTTAGTATTGCTCAGAAAAACAGATCAGACTTCCACATTTCCAGACTTTTTCCAAAACAGTCACCTGAAATCTTTGTCCCTGTAGCTAAGGTGCTATCTGTCTCCCTTATCAGCTCCCAACAACCACTGTGGCAGAGAAGAATGGGCTGTTATTTGATGCCAAATTGGATCTGCAGAGATTCAGTGAACTAAGGCTAGAGAATTATTACAGTGACTCAGTATGGTGTGTATATTTGTGATTTTTAACATTGATAGCAACCAAGACTTATTTTTAATTTCCTCTTAAATATTACGATGTTTCAAAATGCCCACAGTTACTGATTAGGCCATTGTGTTTCTGATCTTGGTGATAGAAAGTAGCCAACTTTTAAACTTAAAAAAAAAAAAAAAGACTTCTGGGAGGCTCTAACTGAACTTGCCATTTTTCAAGATTACCCATCCTTGCCATATGGAAACATGAATACCCGTCAGCTTAGTGCTACTTTTTAGACATTCTCATTTCCCTTTGGTTCTCACAGGCCATTGTCCTATGTGAGAAGAACTGGCAGCATTAGCAGCACAATTGTCATCACAATGCTGTGATCTACTGAAAAGCAAGGGCTTCAGGAATGGATTTGTCTTCAAAAAAGGGTAGAAAGCCAGAACCTTGATTCCTCCTGTTATGAATAATATCCAAGGGAGCAGAAAGAAACTCTCATGCCAGATGGCACTGCCCCTTGTCTCTGGCCTCCAAACCTGCATTGGCAAGGGTCACAAGGGGTCTCTATGTGACCCTGTGCTTAAAGAGATCGGGGGCGGAATCAAGATGGCGTAGTAGGAGGACACGGAATTCACGTCTCCTCACAACTAGGGCACCTACCAGGCCCTGGTGGGGGACTACGGACACCTAAGGGGATGGGAGGAACCCCTAGCGACAAGGTGGGCGTGGGGTGTGGGAGGAGGGAAGGGGGAGGAGAAGTGGAGGCAGGACAGGACCGGCGCCCCTGAGGGGCGCCTGGGGGAGGGGAAGTGATCACACGCCCGAAGGGGAAAATTGGGGACCATTGGGAGGGCAGGGGATCAAAAGGGAGCGTGGGCAGGTTTTCCCTGCTCACTTGGGCTCCCAGGAACCTGCTGAGATCCCGGGCCTGATCCTCTGCTCACCGAGGCCCCCTCCAGCCACGCGGGTCCTGAGGGAGTGATGGGGGAGAAGGGGGAGCAAAAGTAAAGGCTGGACCTCCGGACTGGCACCCCTGAGGGGTGGCTGGGGGAGGGGAGGAGTTCCTACACCCAGCGGGACCCACCCAGGGTTAGGAGTCCAGCGGCGACAGGGGAGACCCTGGGGGAGACGGTGGGGGAGGGCCGTGAAGGAATGGAAGGGAACAGGGCCAGTGCTTTCCCAGTCTACTTAGGCACTGGGGAGCCTGTTGGGCTCCCGGGCCTAATCCTCTGCCCTCGGAGCCTCCCTCCTGCCACATAGAGCCCAAGTCCCGCCCCTACACCCTCACCCAGGGCCCTATCTTCAAACTCTGGAACCCCACACTCCAGAGACCCTCCTTTCCAAGTGCTACCTCTCCCCTACTGTGCACAGGTCCTAAGCAGAGGCTGTGCCCTACACTTGAACGTCACCCTGCCTAGGCCCGGCCCCATGCTCCAACATCACCCCCTCACCCACGTAGGTCTTGCCCCACCGTAAACCCTGCCGCTGCCTAAGTTCCACTCCCACATAAACCCCACCCCCATAGCCAAGGCTTTTTTGTTTGTGTCTTTTTTCCTCTTTTAGATTGGGGTTCTGTTTTACCTTGTTGATTCATTGTTGTTGATTCTTTTGTATTTTTATTTTTCCTAATCTTTTATTTTTCTAATTTTATTTTATTCCTTATACTCTGTTATTCTCTCCTTTTGGCTTGTTTCCCCCTCCCCCCCTTTTTTTCCTTTTTTCTGTTGTGGTTTTATTTTATTTTATTTTTTTAGGCACATAACCCATTTTTATTATAGAAAGAAATATACATATAAGTAAAAAGATCATGTCACTTGATCCCACTGTTCAGTTAACCAGTTCACATATAGTGCATATCATTCCAGGTTTTTTTTGGTGTACATACACATGTATAAATATTTTTACAAAAATATACTATGAATACCATCTATAATGGTATCTTGGCATCTTTATCTTACTTGATGTGCGTGTAGGTCTGTATCATTAAGACTGCGTAGCCTCCTGCTGGACAGATACACCAGAATTTACTTAATTCCCTGCCACTGGACATTTCTGTCTAATATTTAGACAATGTAAACAACACCTAAAACAACATCTTTGTGTATCTGTGGTATAATTATTTCCTTAGGATAAAGTCCTAGAAATGAAATTGCAAGGTCTAAGAGATGATGAATATTTTAAGGCTTTACACTGTTGTCTTTAGGTGGCATCTGTTATATCTTGCTTCCAAACAAATTCCTCTGTGTAGCCAGTGCCCAGGCCACAGCTTTCAGCACAGGTGAAGATGGCCAGGATGCCCCAGGAGACACTCCTGCCCAGTCTGTTGGCCTTTAGGTAGTTGAGCAGATGAGGCATGACCTTCCTGGGGATCCTGGTCTCTCCATCTCCACACTCTGGAATTCAGATATTCTTTTGGCACCACAGGGGCAATCTGGAATCTTCTTTTCTTGAGGGATATTTTCACCAGAGATCCAGATGGGGGCAATCCCTCTGCCATATCTGAGAATCTGCTTGTGTACAATCCTGCTTATGTCCCAATCGCCAGTGCAGAGTCTGATGTTCCTTACTGCAGTAATGTGCCTTATAACATCTGCAGCATGTTTTGGGGCCTAAACAGTCACAAACTCTGTAGAGATGAGCACCAGACTTGAGCTGGAGGCACACGGATTCTCCTGTCTCTGGTGGAGGATCCTCAGAAGGTGGCTCATAGGCGTAGAAGTCATTTCTCCTGGGCAATTGATTTCTAAAAACGCGTAAGCTGGTGCAGCATGGTGGCGTTCGGCAGCAGAAAAGGAAGAGACCGTGGTGGAAGGCGTTGGTGCGGCCTGGCAGTAGGGCGTACAGCTGCAGCAGGAAGGCTAGTGGGCGGCTGCACAGCAGGCAGGCCAGCCCCACTGTTGTGGTTTTATTTTACCTTGTTGCAGTTGTTTCAATTATAATTTTATTTTTCCTAATATATTTTTTATCTTTCTAATTTTATTTTGTTTTTTAATCTTTGATATTGTACTGCTTTTTTTTTTTTCTTTTTCTTTAACACGCCATGAAGCTTGCAAAATCTTGGTTCCCAGGCCAGAGTAGGGCCCGAGCTCCTGTGGTGGGAGCTCCAAGTCCAAACTGCGGGACTAACAGAGAACCTCACACCCCAGGGAATATTAATCGGAGTGAGGCCTCCCGGAGGTCCTCATCTCAGCACCAAGACCTGGCTCTATCTAACTGCCTGCAAAATCTAGTGGTGGACATCTCAGGCCAAACAACCAGTAAGACAGGAATACAGCACCACCCATCCAAAAAGAGAAAAAAAAAATGAAATGACAAAAAAATATGTTACAGGTGAAGGAGCAAGGTGAAGACCTACAAGACCAAATAATTAAAGATGAAATAGGCAACCTACCTGAAAAAGAATTCAGAGTAATGACAGTAAAGATGATACAAAATCTTCGAAACAGAATGGAGAAAATACAAGAAACATTTAACAAAGATCTAGAAGAACGAAAGAGCAAGCAAACAGTGATGAACAACACAGTTACTGAAATTAAAAATACTCTAGAAGGAATCAAGAGCAGAAAACTGAGGCAGAAGAACAGATAAGTGAGCTAGAAATAACTGCCAGAGAGCAGAATAAAGAAAAAAGAATGAAAAGAATTGAGGACAGTCTCAGAGACCTCTGGGACAACATTAAACACACCAACAGTCAAATTATAGGGGTCCCAGAAGAAGAAGAAGAGAAAAAGAAACGGTCTGAGAAAATATTTGAAGAGATTATAGTTGAAAACTACCCTAATATGGGAAAGGAAATAGTCAAGTCCAGAAGGCACAGAGAGTACCATACAGGATAAACCCAAAGAGAAACATGCTGAGACACATATTAACGAAACTATCAAAAATTAAACACAAAAATAATAAAATCAGCAAGGGGAAAGCAACAAATAACATACAAGGGAATCCCCATAAGGTTAACAGCTGATTTTTCAGCAGAAACTCTGCAAGCCAGAAGGGAGTGGCAGGACATATTTAAACTGATGAAAGTGAATAACCTACAACCAAGATTACTCTACCCAGCAAGGATCTCATTCAGATTCCATGGAGAAATGAAAACCTTTACAGATAAGCAAAACTTAAGAGAATTCACCACCAAACCAGCTTTAGAACAAATGCTAAAGGAACTTCTCTAGGCAGAAACACAAGAGAAGGAAAAGACCTACAAAAACAAACCCAAAACAATTAAGAAAATGGCAATAGGAACATACATATCAATAATTACCTTAAATGTAAGTGGAGTAAATGCTCCAACCAAGAGATATAGACTGGCTGAATGGATACAAAAACAAGACCCATTTATATGCTGTCTACAAGAGACCCACTTCAGACCTAGGGACACATACAGACTGAAAGTGAGGGGATAGAAAAAGATATTCCATGCAAATGGAAATCAAAAGAAAGCTGAAGTAGCAATCCTAATATCAGACTTTAAAACCGACTATTACAAGAGACAAGGACACTATATAATGATCAAGGGATCAATCCAATAAGAAGATATAACAATTGTAAATATTTATGCACCCAACAAAGGAACATCTCAATATCACAAGGCAAATACTAACAGCTATAAAAGGGGAAATCAACAGTAACACAATCATAGGGGACTTTTAACACCCCACTTTCACCAATGGATAGATCATCCAAAGAAAATAAATAAGGAAACACAGCTTTAAATGACATATTAAACAAGATGGACTTAATTGATATTTATAAGACATTCCATCCAAAAACAACAGAATGTCCTTTCTTCTCAAGTGCCCATGGAACATTCACCAGGATAGACCATATTTTGGGTGACAAATCAAGCCTTGGTAAATTTAAGAAAATTGAAATTGTATCAAGTATCTTTTCTGACTACAACACTATGAGACTAGATATCAATTACAGGAA
Source organism: Kogia breviceps (assembly GCF_026419965.1). Lineage (NCBI taxonomy): Eukaryota > Metazoa > Chordata > Mammalia > Artiodactyla > Physeteridae > Kogia > Kogia breviceps. The sequence goes on from NC_081313.1 coordinate 117,904,006, forward strand.
AAAAAAACTGTAAACAATACAAACACATGGAGGCTAAACAATACTAAATAACCAAGAGATCACTGAATAAATCAAAAAGGAAATAAAAAAATACCTAGAAACAAATGGCAATGAAAACACAACAACCCAAAACCTATGTGATGCAGTAAAAGCAGTTCTAAGAGGGAAGTTTATAGCAGTACAATCCTACCTCAAGAAACAAGAAAAGGGGCTTCCTTTATGGCGCAGTGGTTAAGAATCTGCCTGCCAATGCAGGGGACACAGGTTCGAGTACTTGTCTGAGAATATCCCACATGCCGCAGAGCAATTAAGTGCGTGTGCCACAACTACTGAAGCCCCTGCGCCTAGAGCCCATGCTCCGCAACAAGAGAAGCCACCGCAATGAGAAGCCCGTGCACCGCAATGAAGAGTAGCCCCCTCTCGCCACAACTAGAGAAAGCCCATGCACAGCAATGAAAACCCAATGCTGCCAAAAATAAAATAAATAAAAAATAAATAAAAAATTTAAAAGGTAAGCATAATTACCTTAAAAAAAAGAAACAAGAAAAATCTCAAATAAACAACCTAACCTTATACCTAAAGCAATTAGAGAAAGAAGAACAAATAAAAGCCCAAAGTTAGAAGAAGGAAAGAAATCATAAATATCAGATCAGAAATAAATTTTAAAAAATGATGGACACAATAGCAAATATCAATAAAACTAAAAGCTGGTTCTTTGAGAAGATAAACAAAATTGATAAACAATTAGTCAGACTCATCAAAAAAAAAGAATACTCAAATCAACAGAATTAGAAATGAAAAAGGAGAAGTAACAACTGACACTGCAGAAATACAAAGAATTGTGAGAGATTACTACAGTCAACTATATGCCAATAAAATGGACAACCTGGAAGAAATGGACAAAATTCTTAGAAAAGCACAAACTTCCAAGACTGCACTAGGAAGAAATAGAAAATATAAACAGACCAATCACAAGCACTGAAATTGAAACTGTGATTTAAAATCTTCCAACAAACAAAAGCCCAGGACCAGATGGCTTCACAGGTGAATTCTTTCAAACATTTAGCATAGAGCTAACAGCTATCCTTCTCAAACTCTTCCAAAATATAACAGAGGGAGGAACACTTCCAAACTCATTCTACAAGGCCACCATCACCCTGATATCAAAACCAGACAAAGATATCACAAAAAAAGAAAACTACAGGCCAATATCACTGATGAAAATACATGCAAAAATTCTCAATAAAATACTAGCAAACACAATCCAACAGCACATTAAAAGGATCATACACCATGATCAAGTGGGTTTATCCCAGGAATACAAGGATCCTTCAATATATGCAAATCAATCCATATGATACACCATATTAACAAATTAAAGGATAAAAACCATATGATCATCTCAGTAGATGCAGAAAAAGCTTTTGACAAAAGTCAACACCCATTTATGGTAAAAACTCTCCAGAAAACAGGCATAGAGGGAACCTACCTCAACATAATAAAGGCCATACATGACAAACCCACAGCCAACATCGTTCTCAATGGTGAAAAACTGAAATCATTTCCACTAAGGTCAGCAACAAGACAAGGTTGCCCACTCTCACCACTATTGCTCAACACAGTTTTGGAAGTTTTAGCCACAGCAATCAGAGAAGAAAAAGAAATTAAAGGAATCCAAATCGGAAAAGAAGTAAAACTGTCACTGTTTGCAGATGACATGATACTATACATAGAGAATCCTAAAGATGCTACCAGAAAACTACTAGAGCTAATCAATGAATTTGGTAAAGGAACAGGATACAAAATTAATGCACAGAAATCTCTTGCATTCCTATACACTAATGATGAAAATCTGAAAGAGAAATTAAATTAAATCTCCCATTTACCATTGCAACAAAACGAATGAAATACCTGGGAATAAACCTACCTAAGGAGACAAAAGACCTGTATGCAGAAAACTATAAGACACTGATGAAAGAAATTAAAGATGATACCAACAGCTGGAGAGATATACCATGTTCTTGGATTGGAAGAATCAACATTGTGAAAATGACTATACTACCCAAAGCAATCTACAGATTCAGTGCAATCCCTGTCAAACTACCAATGGCATTTTTCACAGAACTAGAACAAAAAAATTCACAATTTGTATGGAAACAAAAAAGACCCCGAATAGCCAAAGCAATCTTGAGAACGAAAAACAGAGCTGGAGGAATCAGGCACCTAGACTTCAGATTATACTACAAAGCTACGGTAATCAAGACAGTATGGTACTGGCACAAAAACAAATATAGATCAATGGAACAGGATAGAAAGCCCAGAGATAAACCCACATACACATGGTCACCTTGTTTTTGATAAAGGAAGCAAGAATATACAGTGGATCAAAGACAGCCTCTTCATTAAGTGGTGCTGAGAAAACTGGACAGCTGAATGTAAAAGAATGAAATTAGAACACTCCCTAACACCATACACAAAAATTAACTCAAAATGGATTAAATACCTAAATGTAAGGCCAGACAGTATAAAGCTCTTAGAGGGAAACATAGGCAGAACACTCTATGACATAAATCACAGCAAGATCCTTTTTGACCCATCTTCTAGAGAAATGGAAATAAAAACAAAAATAAACAAATAGGACCTAATGAAACTTTAAAGCTTTTGCACAGCAAAAGAAAACATAAACAAGACAAAAAGACAACCCTCAGAATGGGAGAAAATATTCGCCAACAAAGCAACTGACAAAGGATTAATCTCCAAAATATAAAAGCAACTTATGCAGCTCAATATGAATAAAACAAACAACCCAATCCAAAAATGGGCAGAAGACCTAAACGGACATTTCTCCAAAGAAGATATACAGATTGCCAACAAACATATGAAAGGATGCTTAACATCACTAATCATTAGAGAAATGCAAATCAAAACTACAATGAGGTATCACCTCACACCAGTCAGAATGGCCATTATCAAAAAATCTACAAGCAACAAATGCTGGACAGGGTGTGGAGAAAAGGGCATCCTCTTGCACTGTTGGTGGGAATGTAAATTGATACAGCCGTTATGGAGAACAGTATGGAGGTTCCTTAAAAAACTAAAAGTAGAACTACCATATGACCCAGCAATCCCACTATTGGGCATATACCCAGAGAAAACCATAATTCAAATTAGCCATGTACCACTATGTTCATTGAAGCACTATTTATAATAGGACATGGAAGCAGCCTAACTGTCCGTCGACAGATGAATGGATAAAGATGTGGCACATATATATAATGGAATATTGCTCAGCCATAAAAAGAAATGAAATTGAGTGATTTGTAGTGAGGTGGATGGACCTAGAGTCGGTCATACAGAGGTCAGAAAGAGAAAAACAAATAGCATAGGCTAACACATATATATGGAATCTAAAAAAAAAAAAGGTTCTGATGAACGTAGGGGCAGGTCAGGAATAAAGACACAGATGTAGAGAATGGACTTGAGGACACTGGGAGTGGGAAGGGTAAGCTGGGATGAAGTGAGAAAGTAATATTGACATATATGCAGTACCAATTGTAAAATAGATAGCTAGCGGGAAGTAGCCGTATAGCACAGGGAGATCAGCTCTGTGCTTTTGACCACCTAGAGGGGTGGGATAAGGAGAGTGTGTGGGAGATGCAAGAGGGAGGGTATATGGGGATATACATATGCATATAGCTGATTCACTTTTTTATACAGCAGAAACTAACACAACATTGTAAAGCAATTATACTCTAATAAAGATGTTAAAGGGGAAAAAAAGATCGGTTTTAGCTAAATGAGAGCCCCAGAATTCTGAATGTTTTTGACAAGAGCCCCCTCATTCCCAAGTCATAACTTTAACAACACTATCTGCCACTGGGACTGTCAAGTAGCTTCAGGGTTTGTATCAGTTTCCAAAAGTTCAGAACTCCCCCATTAGCTCTTTTCCCCTCAGAGAGCAACATCTATATTGTTTTGTGGATTTCTTTTTCTTATTACTATCTCCACCCTCCTCAACTCCTGAAACCCTTCCACTGTGCCCTTTGGTCAGTCAGCAAAATGCCCCATATCCTCACCCTCTTCTGAAAATTCACCTTGTTACTGAAACCTGGTTCTCCCTGAGGACATTATTTCCATTTATTTTTCTCAAAATGTAGCTGTGGGTTTCTCCTTAGCCCTAGTACTAGTGGACCTAGAAAAAAATTCTCTTCCTTGTTCCTCAATGCCACTTCCAGATCATTCTATTTCCTTTCTGTTTAACAACATCCACCTTAGAATCTCACATCATCAGATCTTCCCACCCACTCCCTCTCCTTGGGGCAGTCACCTACTGACCCCATGTCACTCATCCTCATTTCTTGAAAATTTTAACTGCTGGTTCTTCATCGTACTCTCCAGTGCTATTCCAGTCATAATTCTGGGTGATTTCAATATCCAGTTGTGTTTCACTCATCACATTTGGTTATTATTGACATTCAGTCTCTTTCAAGTTAGAATGATTCCCCTACATTATTTGTTTTTCACATAATTTACTTTTTAAAAAAGTCCTGGTGGGACTTGCCTGGTGGCACAGTGGTTATGAATCTGCCTGCCAACGCAGGGGACATGGGTTTGAGCCCTGGTCCGGGAAGATCCCACATGCCACGGAGCAACTGAGCCCATGTGCCACAACTACTGAGCCTGAGCTCTAGAGCCCGTGAGCCACAACTACTGCAGCCTGCGTGCCTAGAGCCTGTGCTCCACAACAAAGAGTAGCCCCTGCTTGCCGCAACTAAAGAAAGCCCATACACACAGCAACGAAGACCCAACGCAGCCAAAAAATTAATTAATTAATTAATTTTTTAAAAAGTCCCGGTTATCCTGTACAATGTTCCACATTCTGGACTTGTCTAATTCTTTCCTCTCATGATTAGACCGAGGTTCAATGCTGTTTGGCAAGAATACTATATATGTGTATATATCATACCCCTACATATATATTGAATCTTATCAAGAGGTATGTGTAGAGTATCAGGTTGTCCTACAACCTCAGATGGGACCACCATATCTCTCCTTTGTAGAGATATATTTTCACTTAAAATTAATAGGTAATTGGTGGGGTGATACTTTGAGAACTTGTAATTATCATGCTCTCCCAAATGATTTCACCCAATGATTTTAACATCTTTTTATGTTGTTCATTTTCATTGATAATATCAGTTGTATTGGGGGTTACCAAATGTTTAATTCTATCATTTATTAGCTGGGTTTTTGGTTTTTGTTTGGGTTTTCTTTATTTGTTGTCGTTTGTTTGTTTGTGTTTGGATAGAGGATTTTCCCGTTCCCCTTTCTCTCTTTTGAGTATCATTGTGGAAAACAGATTTATTTTTATTCAGGTGTTATAATACATTACCATCATTATTATCTTTGGCGTTCAACATCTTTTCAGTTTGGCGAGTGATATCTCTTTCAAGTAAGCTCTGTGTCCTTTTGACACGATCTCCCCATTCTTTGAGTATTCCTTGCTTTCTAGAAATATGTGATACTTCAGACTGATTTTTATACTTTTCTTGCCCCATACCTGGAAGCAGGTCTTTCTCTAAGTATCTCTGGTTTCTTTTAGTGAGAGATAGCATTTAGAAACCAGAATCTAAGTGATAGGTGTTCATTGCTACTAGGTGTCTGTGTTCCTGGGCTCTTTTAGTGGACTTCTATTCTTGAGTTTATTCTCATACTTCCAATTAAAATCCAGTGGCATAGGGTTCCTCCTTACATTTCCCTTCTCCTTCAGTGAAAACCCTGGTTCCAAACAGCACTTACATATTGACTCATTTTTTTCTGTCTTACAATATACACAAAATAGTTTCATAATTACACCACCAGCATCACTGCAACAACAAACCTACTAAGTAAATGTTCCATTTTCTTTTGAGTCCACTCTAATCATTCTTTCACCATGACCATTCTACTAAAATGCTCTTTTCAATTTTCAGTTCTCATCTTGGCCCTTCTGCAGCATTGACCATAGTAAATCTTCTCTTCCTCCTTGAAATGGTTTCTTTACATGTTTTTTACACATTACTAGTTTTCCTCCTGTGTCACTGGTTGTCCTTAGTCTTCTTGGTTAGTTCCTCGTCATCACCACAATCTCTTAATGTTAGAGTGCTACAAGGATTGGTTGTTATCTCTTCTATCTTCTCTCACTTCCTTGGTTATTTCATCTGGTCCCATAGACTTGTAAACTATCTATTCACTAACTACTTCCCAATTTTATCTTAAGTTCTGATATCTTTCTTGAACTCCAGACTTGTGTATCCAGTTGCTTACTGAACATCTCTGTATGGCTGCCTAATAGGCATCTCAAGTTTATCATTGCCAAATGCAAATTTTTGATCTTTCTCCTCCTAGTCTCCTCTTCCCTATGCCAGTTAATGGCAACTCATCCTTACAGTTGCTCAGGCCAAATTCCAGAGTTATCTTTGACCTCTCTTTTTATATCACATCTAATTCAGCAAATCATATTTATCTACAAAATTTACTCAGAATCCAACCAATTCTAAGTGTTACCAATCTGGGTTCTTGGACACTTTAATCAATAGAAATTGATAAGAGGCCAGACAAGAAATTCAGTCAAGGCTTTACTGGAATTTGTGCTATAGCACGAGGGAGCGAAAACAAGTAACAGCTTCCCTTACTTGCTCCCTGAGGGTTGGCAAGCTGGTCCTTTAATTGGGGTGAGGGCACGTGCAAATTGGTGGGTCGGGCCAGAGGGGCAGCTTAGGTGGTCTGCCTACCCCCTGGGTGGTGCCGTGTGCAGGGATCATGTGCAGTACCCTGCTTTTGCTCCCCCTACCTCAGAAATGGCAGTTGGGTTTTGGTCTTTTTGTATCTTGTTCATAATTTGCCACAGCTGGGCATGCGTGCAGTTATTTTTAGTCCCTTATAGTTTCTTTGTATTCTGTTGCTTGAGGAAACATTTGTCCAGGGGCAAGCACTGCAGTAAAGGCCCCAGGTTCCAGCCTATCTCATAATCACTACCACTGTTACCACCCTGGTCCAGGATATCATAACGTTTTGCAAGTTTTTACAGTGGTCTCCATGCTTTTCCTTTGCCCTCTTCAGTCTATTCTCAGCACAGTTGCCCTAGTGATGGTCAATATTGATCATTCCTTTAGAGTTTTTCTATCTCTCCCAAGTAAAAGCCAAAGGTATAATAATCACCTACAAGGTTCAACACAAGCTACTCCTTTATAACTTTTTTCCTGTTATTCTACCTCTTAACTCACATTGATCCAGCTACTCTGGTCTCTTTGTCCCCTGTATATGCCTGACATGCTGCTTTTAGAGGGTCTATGCATTTACTCTTCGCTTGATCTGCAAAATGTTTCTCAGACAACCATGTGTCTTGCCCCTTCACCTTGTTCTAGTTTTTATTCAGATGCTACATTTTCTTTGTAGCCTCCCCTTCTACTGCACTCCCTAACCTCCTTCCCTATGTTATATTTCTCTATAGAGCTATTTGCCATCTAGCTAATATATTAGTTTCCCCCTCCTCCCAATCCCACCCCAAGAACGTAAACTCTATGAAGGCAGAATTTTTGTTGCCATTTGGCTTTTAATATCTTTGGTGCCAGAGAGCTGTCTGAAAGGTAGAGATGTTATTTTTATTAGCAGTCTCTCTCCTCTATTGCCATGGGGTATAATAACTAAGTCCACTCTGCCTAAATGCATCTTAATTTAGAAATTTCTATTTTTAGAGACTTTGGGAAGATACTCTCAAATCTTCAGTTGAAGAATTCTATGTTGATAAAGTAATTGTTAATAAATTTCTACTGAAGAGTTCTGTGGTTAATAAAGTAGACAAATAATTTTTTATGTGTTGTGAAATCAAATCCAGCATGCCTAGAAAGGAAAAATTGGTTAATCAAAGGTTATTGGTGGCAAGTACTATTCAAAGAACTAGAACAGTATACCACTAAAACTATACAAAGCATGATTAAACTTCTCTGAAGTGATTCAGAAGGCAATGTAATAACACATATTCACAGTAATTCAGGTTCATCTGTATGCAAATAATGAGTATTTTATGTAATTGTGCATGGAATGTGGCTAATGACAGAGCTATAAGAATGAACGTCAGACACAGCTTCATTGATTATTTGAGAATTATGACTATAATATAAAGGAAAAATTATGTAATGGTGTGACAGGGTTTCTAATTTACATACACTATGTGTTAAGAAAATGCTTCTTTATTTCCTCTTACTGATCTGATCTGCTCCATGATGCCCCACTTCTGTTGAGTAGATGGGGAGAAAACTGTCTCTTCTAGTATCAGTGTGATCTGATTTAAACACTTTAAATAATCCAGTTTTTGTTTTACCTTACAATATTTGGGTCTACCTGAAGCATTTAGTTCATTTTTTTTTTTTTTTTTTTTTTTTGTGATATGCGGGCCTCTCACTGTTGTGGCCTCTCCCGTTGAGGAGCACAGGCTCCGGACGCACAGGCTCAGCGGCCATGGCTCACGGGCCCAGCCGCTCCGCGGCATGTGGGATCTTCCCGGACCGGGGCACGAACACGTGTCCCCTGCATCGGCAGGCGGACTCTCAGCCACTGCGCCACCAGGGAAGCCCTAGTTCATTTATATTTCTTAGAATTACATATTTGTATTCAATTACTTATTTGGATTTAAATCTCTATCATAATTTGTGCTATCTTTTCCATCTGTTTTTTATTTTCTTGCCTTTTTTGAGGGGGGTGATTATTATTTCTCATTTAAATTTTCCTAGTTTTGGGTAGGTAATATCTGTTTCTATTATTTTAGTGGTTAGTCTAGTAATTACACCATGTATATCTAACTTACAAATGTTTAAAATCAGTATTTTCCCCTCCTGAACTAAAGAGGATATTAGACACTTAAAATTTATTGACCTTCATAGCCATTTATATCTATAATTTTAGTGTCTTAATTTTATCTTTATCTTCATTGTTCTTTAAAACCTCAAAACATTATTATTGTTGTTGATATTATAATGTTAGATTTATTCTTTATTTTCTTTTTTCTGGTTTCTTTAATCCTTCTTGCATCTCATGTCTCTCGTATAAGATGAGGTTACTTTTGCCTAAAGTATAACCTTTAGAATTGCTTTAATGTGTGGTCTGTTGGTCAGATTTTGGTGGTCTAAAAGTGTCTTTATTTCCTATTTGCCTTTCTAAATTGAAGTATAGTTGACTTATAATATCGTGTTAGGTTCAGGTGTACAGCATAGTGATTCAGTAATTTTCTCTGATTATATTCTATTTTAGGTCATTATGAGATATTAAACATAATTCCCTGTCTATATGGGAAATCCTTATTGCTTATCTATTTTATGTATAGTAGTTTATATCTGTTAATCTCATACTCCTAATCTGCTCCTTTAATGACCATGAGTTTTTTTTCTATGTCTGTGAGTCTGTTTCTGTTGTGTATACAGATTTATTTGTATTATTTTTTAGATTCTGCATATAGGTGATATGATATAGTATTTGTCTTTGTCTGACTTCACTTAGTATTATAGTCTCTAGGTCCATTGATGTTGCTGCAAATGGCAATATTCATACTTTTTTATGGCTCAATAATACTCTATTTTGTGTGTGTGTGTAAATAATATACGTATATATAAAACCTCTTCTTAAGCCAATCGTCTGTTGATGGGCACATGGATTGTTTCCATGTCTTGGTTATAGTAAATAGTGCTGTTATGAATATTGGGGTGCATGTGTCTTTTTGAATTAGAGTTCTTTACTTTTCAGGATATATACCCAGGAGTGTAATTGCTGGATCATATGGTAGCTCTATTTTTAGGTTTTTAAGGAAACTCCATACTGTTTTCCAGTGGTTGCACCAGTTTACATCCTCACGAACAGTGTAGGGGGTCCCTTTGCTCCACACCCTCTCCAGTATTTATTATTTGTAGACTTTTTGATGATAGTCATTCTGACCAGTTTGAGGTTATACCTAATTATTGCTTTGATTTGCATTTATCTAATAATTAGAGATGCTGAGCATCTTTTCTTGTGTCTGTTGGCCATCTATATGTCTCCTCTGGAAAATTGTCTATTTAGGTCTTCTGCTCATTTTTTTGATTGGATTGTTTTGTTTTTTCAACATTGAGTTGTATGAGCTGTTTGTATAATTTGAATATTAACCACTTGCCGGCTATATCATTTGCAAATATTTTATTCCATTTCATAAGTTGTTTTCATTTTGTTGACATTTTCCTTTGCTGTACAAAGCTTTGAAGTTTGTTAAAAGCTTTTGTTTAGTTTGATTAGTTCCCATTTGTTTTTTGCTTTTACTTCTTTTGCCTTGGGAGGATGATCTAAGAAAACATTGCTACAATTTATGTCAGAGAATGTTTTGCCTATGTTCTCTTCTAGGAGTTTTATGGTGTCATATCTTATATTTAAGTCTTTGAGCCATTTTGAGTTTATTTTTTGTGTATGGTGGGAGGGAGTTTCTAACTTCATTGATTTACATGTGGCTGTACAGTTTTCCCAATACCACTTGTTGAAGAGACTGTCTTTTCTCCATTGTATATTCTTGCCTCCTTTGTCGAGGATTAATTGACTGTAGGTGTGTGGATTTATTTCTGGGCTCTTTATTCTGTTCCATTGATCTATATGTCTGTTTTTGTGCTGATACCACACTGTTTTTTAAAAAATTTATTTTACTGAAGAGTTGATTTATAATGTTGAGTTAATTTCTTCTGTGTAGCACAGTGATTCAGTCTCACATATATATAGATTCTTTTTCATATTCTTGTCTGTAAGTTTATCATAAGATATTGAATATAGTTCCCTGTGCTATACAGCAGGACCTTCTTATTTATCTATTCTGTATATAATAGTTTTCATCTGCTAATCCCAAACTCCCAATCCATCCCTTCTCCCACTCCATCCCTCCTCAAGTCCCTCTCCCCCTGGGCAACCACAGGTCTGTTCTCTATGTCTGGGAGATGGATTCTGTTTTGTAGATAAGTTCATTTGTGTCATATTTGAGATTCCATATATAAGTGATATCATATGGTATTTGTCTTTCTCTTTCTGACTTTCTGCACTTAGTATGATAATCTCTAGGTCCATCCATGTTGCTGCAAATGGCATTATTTCATTCTTTTTTATGGCTGAGTCCTACTCCATTGTATATATGTACCACACCTTCTTGATCTATTTATCTGTCGATAGACATTTATGTTGTTTCCATGTCTTGGCTGTTGTGAATAGTGCTGCTATAAACATAGAGGTGTATGAACATAGGGATGTATGAATCTCTTTGAGTTATAGTTTTGTCTGGATATATGCCTAGGAGTGGGATTGCTGTATCATATGGTAACTCTATTTTTAGCTTTTGAGGAAACTCCATACTGTTTTCCATAATGGCTGCACCAATTTACGTTCCCACCAACAGTGTGTGGGGGGATTCCCTTTGCTCCACACCCTCTCCAGACTTTTTGATGGTAGCCATTCTGACCAGTTTGAGGTTATATCTCATTGTGGTTTTGACTTGCATTTCTCTAATAATTAGCGATGTTGAGCATCTCTTCATGTGTCTGTTGGCCATCTATATGTCTTCTTTGGAAAATTGTCTATTTAGGTCTTTGCCCATTTTTTGATTGGGTTTGTTGGGTTTTTTTGATATTGAGTTGTATGAGCTGTTTGTATATTTTAGAAATTAAGCCCTTGTCAGTTGTATCATTGGCAAACATTTTCTTCCATTCCATAGGTTGTCTTTTTGTTTTGTTGATGACTTCCTTTGCTGTGCAAAAGCTTAGAAGTTTGATTAGGTCCCATGTGTTTGTTTTTGCTTTTACTTGTTTTGCCTTGGGAGACTGATCTAAGAAATATTGCTACAATTTGTCAGAGAATGATTTACCTATGTTCTCTTCTAGGAATTTTATGGTGTTATGTCGTATATTTAAGTTTTTGAGCCATTTTGAGTTTATTTTCATGTGTGGTGTGAGGGTATGTTCGTAATTTCATTGAATTTGCAGGTGTCTAGCTTTCCTAACACTACTTTTTGAAGAGACTGTCTCTTCTACATTGTATATCCTTGCCTCCTTTGTTATAGATTCACTGTAGCCATGTGGATTTATTTCTGGGCTCTCCAGTCTGTGTCATTGATCTATATGTTTCTTTTTGTGCTAATACCACATTGTTTTGATTACTGTATCTTTGTAGTATAGTCTGGAGTCTGGAAGGGTTATACCTCCTGCTTTGTTCTTTTCCCTCAGGATTGCTTTGGCAATTTGGGTCTTTTGTGATTCCATATAAATTTTAGGATTATTTGTTCTAGTTCTGTGAAAAATGTCATGGGTAATTTGATAGGGATCATATTAAGTGTGTAGATTGCTTTGGGGGGTATGGCCATTTGAACAATATTAATTCCTCCAATCTGAGAGCATGGGATATCTTTGCATTTCTTGGAATCATATTCAGTTTCCTTTATCAGTGTTTTATTGTCCTCAGTGTATAGGCCTTTCACCTCCTTGGTCAGATTTATTCCTAGGTATTTTGGGTTTTTTGACTCGATTTTAAACAGGATTTTTTTTTACTTCCTCTTTCTGATATTTCATTGTTAGTGTAAAGAAATGCAACAGATTTCTGTATATTAATCTTGTATCCTGCTACCTTGCTGAATTAATTTATTAGTCTTAATAGTTTTTGTTGTAAATGCCTTTTATTTTGTTGTGATATGTTCCCTCTATACTCACTTTGGTGAGATTTTTAAATCTTGAGTGGATGTTGAATTTTGTCAAATGCTTTTTCTCTGTCTATTGAGATGATCTTGTGGCTTTGGTCTTTCCTTTTGTTAATGTGGTGTATCACACCGATCTGTGTATGTTGAACCATCTTTGTGACCCTGGAATGAATCCAACTTGATCATGGTATATGATTATGTATTGTTGGATTCAGTTTGCTAATATATTTTTGAGGAATTCTGCATCTATACTCATCAAAAATATTGGCCTGTAATTTTATTTTTTTGTAGTGACTCTATCTGGTTTGGGTATCAGGGTGGTGGTGGCCTCATAGAATGAATTTGTGAGTGTTCCCTCTTCGGTTTTTTGGAATAGTTTGAGAGAGATAGGTACAAGTTCTACTTTGTGTGTTTGGTAGAATTCCCCAGTGAAGCCATCTAGTACTGGACTTGTCCTTGCCAGGAGGTTTTTTTTTCTGTTTTTCTGAGTTGTTGGGTTTTTTTAATTACAGATTTTATTTCACTTCTAGTGATTGGTGTGTTCAAATTAGCTGCTTCTTCTCAACTCAGTTTTAGCTGGTTGTATGTTTCTAGAAACTGGTCCATTTCTTCTAGGTTGTCCAATTTGTTGGCATATAATTGTTTATAGTATTCTCCTGATTTTTTGTATTTCTGTTGTTTCAGTTGTTCTCCACTTTCACTTACTTTAAAAAAAATTTTATTGGAGTATAGTTGATTTACAATGTTGTGTTAGTTTCAGGTGTATAGCAAAGTGACTCTGTTATACATATACATATATCCATTCTTTTTAAGATTCTTTTTCCATATAAGCCAATAGAGAGTATTGAATAGAGTTCCCTGTGCTATAAGTTATCTATTTTATATATAGTAGTGTGTATATGTCAATCCCAATGTCCCAATTTACCCCTCCCCCCCCTTTCCCCCAGTAACTGTAAGCTTGTTTTCTATATCTGTGACTCTGTTTCTATTTAGTAAATAAGTTCGTTTGTACCATTTTTAAAGATTCCACATGTAAGTGATATCATATTATATTTATCTTTCTCTGTCTGACTTCATTCAGTATGACAATCTCTAGGTCGATCCATGTTGCTGCAAATGGCATTATTTCATTCTTTTTTATGGCTGAATAATACTCCATTGTATGTATGTACTACATTTTCTTTATCCATTCCTTTGTTGATGGACATTTAGGTTGCTTCCATGTCCTGGCTATCGTAAATAGTGCTGCAATGAACATTGGTGAGCATGTACCTTTTTGAATGGTTTTCTCCAGATATATGCTCAGGAGTAGGATTGCTGAATCATATGGTAGCTCTATTTTTAGTTTTTTAAGGAACCTCCTCTTCTTTTTTTCTTATTTTGTTTATTTGGGTCTCTTTTCTTCTTGGTGAGCCTGGCTAGAGGCTTGTCAATTTTTACCTTTTTAGAAAAACAGCTCTTGGTTTTGTTGATCTTTTCCATTGTTTTTTGATACCTATTTTATTTATTTCCTCTCTGATCTTTATTATTTCCTTCCTTCTGCTGACTTTGGATTTTGTTTGTTCTTTTTCTAATTCTTTTAGGTGGTAGGTTAGGTTGTTATTTGAGATTTTTCTTATTTTTTGAGGAAGGCCTGTATTTCAATCTATGTGTGTTCTTTGCCATCCCCTCACCTTCAGTCTGTTTGTGTCTTTCACCTTGGAGTGAGTCTCTTGTAGGCAGCGTATTATAGGTTGTTGTTTTTAAATTTAGTTTTCCACAGTATATCTTTTGATCAGAGCATTTAGTCCATTGACATTTAAAGTAATTAAAGGTATATAATTATTGCCATTTTAATTCTTGTTTCCAGTTTTTGTAGTGCTTTGTTCATTTCTTCTTTCCTTTTGTGGTTTGATTTTCGTTTGTAGTATGCTGTTGGTTTTATGCTTTTTTGGTTTTTGTGGATCAGTTCTATGTTTTTGATTTGTAGTTACCATTGGAGTTGAAGTATGTTGACCTGTAACTATATCTACTTGATTTAAAGTGTAAGTCATTCAAGTTAAAACACATTCTGGGCTTCCCTGGTGACACAGTTGTTGAGAGTCCACCTGCCGATGCAGGGGACATGGTTCGTGCCCTGGTCCGGGAGGATCCCACATGCCATGGAGCAGCTAGGCCCATGAGCCATGGCCGCAGAGCCTTTGTGTCCGGAGCCTGTGCTCCGCAACAGGAGAGGCCACAACAGTGAGAGCCCTGTGTACCGCAAAAAAAAAAAAAAAAAAGAAAAACCCAAAAAACAAAAATAACACATTCTAACAAATCTACATTTTTATACTCCCCTCTCCCATATTTTGTGATTTTGCTGTCCTATTTCACATTTTCATGCTTATCCTTTTACTGTTTGTTGTAGTTGTAACTGCTTTTTTAATGTTGACCATTTTAAATGTCTTTATTGAATCTGTTACAATATTGCTTCTGTTTTATGTTTTGGTTTTTTGGCCCTGAGGCATATGAGATCTTAGCTCCCTGACCAGTGATCAAACCTGCACCCCCTACATTGGAAGTTGATGTCTTAACCACCATACCACGAGGGAAGTCCCTATAATCGCTTTTAATAATTAAAAAATATTTTAAACCTATATACTGGCTTATATAAGTGATCTTAACTTTCCTTTTGTTTTTTTTCCCCTTTCCTATAGATTCTTCTTTTCTATTTAGAGAACAACCTTCAAAGTCTCTTTCAGGGTAGGTTTAGTGTTGCTGTATTCTTTCATTTCTTGCTTATCTGAGAAGTGTTTCTCTCACCTATTCTAAATGATGATCTTGCTGTGTAGAGTATCCTAGGTTGCAGGATTTTCCCTTTCAGGACATGACTATATTATGTCACACCCTTCCAGCCTGCAAAGTTGCTGCAGGGAAATCAGCTGATAGCCTTATGGGGGTTTTCTTGTAACTGAGTCTGTTCCCCCCCACCCCACGCTGCCTTTAGAATCCTCTCTTTAAATTTTTCCCACTTTATTTTATTTTTTAAATTAATTAATTAATTAATTTGGCTGTGTTGGATCTTAGTTGCAGTGCACAGGATCTTAGTTGCGGCGTGCGGGCTTCTCTCTAGTTGTGGCACGTGGGCTCCAGAGCGCGCAGGCTCAGTAGTTGCAGCACAAAGGCTTAGTTGCCCTGTAGCATGTGGGATCTTAGTTCCCTGACCAGGGATTGAACCCATGTCCCCTGCATTGGAAGGCAGATTCTTAACCACTGGATGACCAGAGAAGTCCCTCTAATTTTAATTATGATATGTCTTGGTGTTGGTCTGTTTGGGTTCATCTTGTTTGGGAGTGACTGTGCTTCCTGTGCATGGATATGTGTTCCTTCTTTAGGTTTGGTAGTTTTCAGCCATAATTTCTTCAAATACGTTTTTAATCACCTTTTCTCTTTGTTCTCCTTCTGGAATCCCTATTTTGCATAGTTTGGCATGCTTTATATTATCCCATATATCTCAAGTGTTGCTTTCATTTTTCTTTTTTATATATCTTTCCATCTGCTGTCTGATTGGGTGATTTCCATTATTCTATCTTCCAGATCACTTATTTGTTCTTCTGGGTCATTTAGTCTATTGATTGCTTTGAGATTTTTAAAAACATCTTTATTGGAGTATAATTGTTTTACAATGTTGTGTTAGTTTCTGCTTTATAACAAAGTGAGTCAGCTATACATATACATATATCCCCATATCTCCTGCCTCTTGCACCTCCCTTCCACTCTCCCTATCCCACCCCTCTAGGTGGTCACAAAGCACTAAGATGATCTCCCTGTGCTATGTGGCTGCTTCCCACTAGCTATCTATTTTACATTTGGTAGTGTATATATGTCCACGCCACTCTCACTTCATCCCAGCTTACCCTTGACCCTCCCCATGTGCTCAAGTCCATTCTCTATGTCTGCGTCTTTATTCTGTCTTGCCCATAGGTTCTTCATAACCTTTTTTTTAGATTCCATATATATGTGTTAGCATATGGTGTTTATTTTTCTCTTTCTGACTTACTTCACTCTGTATAACAGACTCTAGGTCCATCCACCTCACTACAAATAACTCAATTTCGTTTCTTTTTATGGCTGAGTAATATTCCATTGTATATATGTGCCACATCTTTATCCATTCATATGTCGATGGACACTTAGGTTGCTACTGTGTCCTGCCTATTGTAAATTGAGCTGCAATGAACATTGTGGTACAAGACTCTTTTGGAATTATGGTTTTCTCAGGGTATATGTCCAGTAGTGGGATTGCTGAGTTGTATGGTCATTCTGTTTTTAGGTTTTTAAGGAACCTCCATAGTGTTCTCCATAGTGCTGTATCAATTTACATTCCCACCAACAGTGCAGGAGGGTTCCCTTTTCTCCACACCCTCTACAGCATTTATTGTTTGTAGATTTTTTGATGATTGCCATGCTGACTGGTGTGAGGTGATACCTCAATGTAGTTTTATTTTATCTTGTGGTACGTGGGCCTCTCACCACTGTGGCCTCTCCCATTGTGGAGCACAGGCTCCAGACGTGCAGGCTCAGTGGCCATGGTTCACGGGCCCAGCCACTTCGAGGCATGTGGGATCCTCCCAGACCGGGGCACGAACCCACTCCCCTGCATCAGCAGGCGGACTCCCAACCACTGCGCCACCAGGGAAGCCCGCCTCATTGTAGTTTTGATTTGCATTTCTCTAATGATTACTGATGTTGAGCATTCTTTCATGTGTTTGTTGGCAATCTGTATATCTTCTTTGGAGAAATGTCCGTTTAGGTCTTCGGCCCATTTTTGGATGGGGTTGTTTGTTTTTTGATATTGAGGTGCATGAGCTCCTTGTAAATTTTAGAGATTAATCCTTTGTCAGTTGATTCATTTGCAAATATTTTCTCGCATTCTGAGGGTTGTCTTTTCGTCTTGTTTATGGTTTCCTTTGATGTGAAAAAGCTTTGAAGTTTCATTAGGTCCTATTTGTTTGTTTTTATTTCCATTTCTCTAGGAGGTGAGTCATCTTGCTGTGATTTCTGTCAAAGAGTATACTACCTATGTTTTCCTCTAAGAGTTTGATACTGTTTGGCCTTACATTTAGGTCTTGAATCCATTTTGAGTTTATTTTTGTGTATGGTGTTAGGGAGTGTTTTAATTTCATTCTTTTTCATGTAACTATCCACTTTTCCAGAACCACTTATTGAAGAGGCTGTCTTTCCTCCATTGTATACTCTTGCCTCCTTTATCAAAGATAAGGTGACCATATGTGTGTGGGTTTATCTGTGGGCTTTCTATCCTGTTCCATTGATCTATATTTCTGTTTTTGTGCCAGTACCATATTGTCTTGATTACTGTAGCTTTGTAGTATAGTCTGAAGTCTGGGCACCTGATTCCTCCAGTTCCGTTTTTCTCTCTCAAGATTGCTTTGGCTATTCGGGGTCTTTTGTGTTTCCATATAAATTGTGAAATTTTTTGTTTTCGTTCTGTGAAAAATGCCATTGGTAGTTTGATAGGGGTTGCATTGAATCTGTAGATTGCTTTGGGTGGTAGAGTCATTTTCACAATGTTGATTCTTCCAATCCAAGAACATGGTATATCTTTCCATATGTTTGTATCATCTTTAATTTCTTTCATCAGTGTCTTATAATTTTCTGCATACAGGTCTTTTGTCTCCTTAGGTAGGTTTATTCCTAGGTATTTTGTTCATTTTCTTGCAATAGTAAATGGGAGTGTTTCCTTAATTTCTCTTTCAGATTTTCAACATTAGTGTATAGGAATGCAAGAGATTTCTGTGCGTTAATTTTGTATCCTGCTACTTTACCAAATTCATTGATTAGCTCTAGTAGTTTTCTGGTAGCATCTTTAGGATTCTCTATGTATAGTATCATGTCATCTGCAAACAGTGACATTTTTACTTCTTCTTTTCCGATCTGGATTCCTTTTATTTCTTTTTCTTCTCTGAATGCTGTGGCTAAAACTTCCAAAACTATGTTGAGTAATAGTGGTGAGAGTGGGCAACCTTGTCTTCTTCCTGATTTTAGAGGAAATGGTTTCAGTTTTTCACCATTGAGAATGATGTTGGCTGTGGGTTTGTCGTATATGGCCTTTATTATGTTGAGGTAGGTTCCCTCTATGCCTACTTTCTGGAGACTTTTTATCATAAATTGGTGTTGAATTTTGTCAAAAGCTTTTTCTGCATCTATTGAGATGATCATGTGTTTTTTATCCTTTAATTTGTTAATATGTTGTATCATATGGATTGATTTGCGTATATTGAAGAATTCTTGTATTCCTGGGATAAACCCACTTGATCATGGTGTATGATCCTTTTAATGTGCTGTTGGATTCTGTTTGCTAGTATTTTATTGAGGATTTTTGCATCTATGCTCATCAGTGACATTGGCCTGTAGTTTTCTTTTTTTGTGACATCTTTGTTGGGTTTTGGTATCAGGGTGATGGTGGCCTCATAGAATGAGTTTGGGAGTGTTCCTCCCTCTGTTATATTTTGGAAGAGTTTGAGAAGGATAGGTGTTAGCTCTTTTCTAAATGTTTGATACAATTTGCCTGTGAAGCCATCTGGTCCTGTGCTTTTTTTTGTTGGAAGATTTTTAATCACAGTCTCAACTTCAGTGCTTGTGATTGGTCTGTTTATATTTTCTATTTCTTCATCGTTCTGTCTTGGATGGTTGTGCTTTTCTAAGAAATTGTCCATTTCTTCCAGGTTTTCCACTTTATTGGCATACAGTTGCTTGTAGTAATCTCTCATGACCCTTTGTATTTCTGCAGTGTCAGTTGTTACTTCTTCTTTTTCTTTTCTAATTCTATTGATTTGAGTCTCTTCTCCCTTTTTTCATGATGAGTCTGGCTAATGGTTTATCAATTTTGTTTATCTTCTCAAAGAACCAGGTTTTAGTTGTTTTTTTTTTTCTTGTGGCACGTGAGCCTCCCACTGCTGTGGCCTCTCCCGCCGCGGAGTGCAGGCTCCAGACTCGCAGGCTCAGCGGCCATGGCTCACTGGTCCAGCCACTTCGAGGCATGTGGGATCCTCCCAGACTGGGGCATGAACCCAAGTCCCCAGCATTGGCAGGCAGATTCCAAACCACTGCAGCACCAGGAAAGCCCCGCAGCTTTCAGTTTTATTGATCTTTGCTATTGTTTCCTTCATTTCTTTTTCATTTATTTCTACTCTGATCTTTATGATTTCTTTCCTTCTGCTAACTTTGGGGTTTTTTTTGTTCTTTCTCTAATTGCTTTAGGTTTATGGTTATGTTGTTTATTTGAGATGTTTCTTGTTTCTTGAGGTAGGATTGTATTGCTATAAAACTTCCCCCTTAGAACTGCTTTTGCTGTATCCCATAGGTTTTGCATTGTGTTTTCATTGTCATTTGTTTCTAGGTATTTTTTGATTTCCTCTTTGATTTCTTCCATGATCTCTTGGTTATTTAGTAGTATATTGTTTATTCTCCATGTGTTTGTTTTTTTACAGATTTTTTTCCCTGTAATTGATATCTAGTCTCATAGTGTTGTGTCAGAAAAGATACTTGATATGATTTCAGTTTTCTTAAATTTATCAAGGCTTGATTTGTGACCCAAAATATGGTCTATCCTGGAGAATGTTTGATGAGCACTTGAGAAGAAAATGTATTCTGTTGTTTTTGGATGGAATGTTGTATAAATATCGGTTACGTCCATCTTGTTTAATGTATCATTTAAAGCTTCTGTTTCCTTATTTATTTTCATTTTGGATGATCTGTTCATTGGTGAAAGTGGGTGTTAAAGTCCCCTACTATGATTGTGTTACTGTTGATTTCCCTTTATATGGTTGTTAGCATTTGCCTTATGTATTGAGGTGCTCCTATGTTGGGTGCATATATATTTATAATTGTTTTATCTTCTTGGTTTGATCCCTTGATCATTGTGTAGTGTCCTTCTTTGTCTCTTGTAATAGTCTTTATTTTAATGTCTATTTTGTCTGATATGAGAATTTCTACTCCAGCTTTCTTTTGATTTCCCTCTGCATGGAATATCTTTTTCCATCCCCTCACTTTCAGTCTGTATGTGTCCCTAGGTCTGAAGTGGGTCTCTTGTAGACAGCATATATACGGGTCTTGTTTTTGTATCCATTCAGCCAGTCTATATCTCTTGGTTGAAGCATTTAATCCATTTACATTTAAGGTAATTATCAATATGTATGTTCCTATTACCATTTTCTTAATTGTTTTGGGTTTGTTTTTGTAGGTTGTTTCCTTCTCTTGTGTTTCCTGCATAGAGAAGTTCCTTTAGCATTTGTTGTAAAGCTGGTTTGGTGGTGCTGAATTCTCTTAGCTTTTGCTTGTCTGTAAATGTTTTAATTTCTCTGTTGAATCTGAATGAGATCCTTGCTGGATAGAGTGATCTTGGTTGTAGTTTTTTCCCTTTCACGACTTTAATATGTCCTGCTACTCCCTTCTGGCTTGCAGAGTTTCTGCTGAAAGATCATCTGTTAACCTTTTGGGGATTCCCTTGTATGTTATTTGCTGTTTTTCCCTTGCTGCTTTTAGTATTTTTTCTTTGTATTTAATTTTTGATAGTTTGATTAATATGTGTCTTGGCGTGTTTCTCCTTGGATTTATCCTGTATGGGACTCTCTGTGCTTCCTGGTCTCGATTGACTATTTCCTTTCCCATATTAGGGAAATTTTCAACTATAATCTCTTCAAATATTTTCTCAGTCCCTTTCTTTTTCTCTTCTTCTTCTGGGACCCCTATAATTCAAATGTTGGTGTGTTTAATGTTGTCCCAGAGGTCTCTGAGCCTGTCCTTAATTCTTTTCATTCTTTTTTCTTTATTCTTTTCTGCAGTAGTTATTTCCACTATTTTATCTTCCAGGTCACTTATCTGTTCTTCTGCCTCAGTTATTCTCCTATTGATTCCTTCTAGAGAATTTTAAATTTCATTTATTGTGTTGTTCATCATTGTTTTTTTGCTCTGTAGTTCTTCTAAGTTCTTGTTAAATGTTTCTTGTATTTTCTCCATTCTATTTCCAAGATTTTGGATCATGTTTACTGTCATTACTCTGAACTCTTTTTCAGGTAGACTGCTGGTTTCCTTTTCATTTGTTTGTTCTGGTGGGTTTTTACCTTGCTCCTTCATCTGTGTGTTTCTGTCTTCTCATTTTGCTTATCTTACTGTATTTGGGGTCCTCTTTTCACAGGCTGCAGGTTCGTAGTTCCCGTTGCTTTTGGTGTCTGCCTGCAATGGCTAAGGTTGGTTCAGTGGGTTGTGTAGGTTTTCTGGTGGAGGGGACTAGTGCCTGTTTTCTGGTGGATGAGGCTGGATCTTGTCTTTCTGGTGGGCAGGTCTGTGTTCAGTGGTGTGTTTTGGGGGTGTTTGTGACCTTATTATGAGTTGAGGCAGCCTCTCTGTTAATGGGTGGGGTTGTGTTCCTGTCTTGCTAGTCGTTTGGCATAGGGTGTCCAGCACTGTAGCTTGCTGGTCGTTGAGTGGAGCTGGGTCTTAGCATTGAGATGGAGATCTCTGGGAGAGCTTTTGTCGTTTGATATTATGTGGAGCCTAGAGGTCTCTGGTGGACCAATGTCCTGAACTTGGCTCTCCCACCTCAGAGGCACAGGCCTGACACCCAGCTGGAGCACCAATAACTTGTCAGCCACATGCCTCAGAAGAAAAGGGAGAAAAAAAGAAAGAAAGAAAGGAAAAAAATAAAATAAAGTTATTAAAATAAAAAGTAAAAAATAATTACTAAAAATTAAAAAAATTGAAAAGTAATATAAAAAAGAAAGAAGAGAGCAACCAAACCAAAAAGCAAATCCACCAATGATAACAAGTGCTAAAAACTATACTCAAAAAAAAAAAAACCCAAAAAACAAAGAAACAAAAACAATGGACAGAGTCGACTGTTGGACAAATGGTAAAAGCAAGGCTATACAGACAAAATCACACAAAGAAGCACACACACACACATTCACAAAAAAAGAAAAAGGAAAAAAATATCGTTGCTCCCAGAGTCCACTGCCTCAATTGGGATGATTTGTTGTCTATTCAGGTATTCCACAGATGCAGGGTACCTCAAGTTGATTGTGGAGATTTAATCCACTGCTCCTGAGGCTGCTGGGAGAGATTTCCCTTTCCCTTCTTTGTTCGCACAGCTCCTGGGGTTCAGCTTTGGATTTGGCCCCGCCTCTGCGTGTAGGTTGCCTGAGGCCATCTGTTCTTCGCCCAGACAGGACGGGGTTAAGGGAGCAGCTGATTCAGGGACTCTCGCTCAGTCAGGCCAAGGGGAGAGACGGGGAACGGAGTGCGGGACGAGCCTGCAGTGGCAGAGGCCAGCATGACGTTGCACCAGCCTGAGGTGCACCGTGTGTTCTCCTGGGGAAGTTGTCCTTGGATCATGGGACCCTGGCAGTGGTGGGCTGCACAGGCTCCCGAGGGGAGGTATGGATAGTAACCTGTGCTCACACACAGGCTTCTTGGTGGCTGCAGTAGCAGCCTTAGTGTCTCATGCCCGTCTCTGGAGTCTGCGCTGATAGACGCGGCTCATGCCTGTCTCTGGAACTCGTTTAGGTGGTGCTCTGAATCCCCTCTCCTCACGCACCCCGACACAATGGTCTCTTGTCTCTTCAGCAGGTCCAGACTTTTTCCTGGCCTCCGTCCCGGCTAGCTGTGGCTCACTAGCCCCCTTCGGGCTGTGTTCATGCAGCCAGCCCCAGTCCTCTCCCTGGGATCTGACCTCCAAAGCCCAAGCCTCAGCTCCCAGCCCCCGCCCGTCCCGGAGGGTGAGCAGGTCGGCACCGGTCCTCTGTGCGGGAATCTCTCCGCTTTGCCTTGCGCACCCCTGTTGCTGCGCTCTCCTCCCTGGCTCCGAATCTTCCCCCCCTCCGCCACCCGCAGTCTCTGCCTGCGAAGGGGGTTCCTAGTGTGTGGAAACCTTTCCTCCTTCACAGCTCCCTCCCGCTGGTGCAGGTCCTGTCCCTATTCTTTTGTCTGTTTTTTTTTTCTTTTTTCTTTTGCCCTACCCAGGTACGTGGGGAGCTCCTTGCGTTTTGGGAGGTCTGAGGTCTTCTGCCAGCATTCAGTAGGTGTTCTGGAGGAGTTGTTCCACATGTAGATGTATTTCTGATGTATTTGTGGGGAGGAAGGTGATCTCTACTTCTTACTCTTCCACCATCTTGAAGGTCTCTCTTGAGATTGGTTTTCATCTCGGCAATTGAATTGTCTGTTTTTGATTGGTTCATCTTTGTAGTTTCTAGTTCCTTATTACAGTGATCTGTGTTTCTTTTGATAATCTTTCTTAAATCAGTGAGCATTTTTATTACCACCTTTTTTTTTCAAAGCATAAGTTTATTGAGTTTACATTAGTATTTTTATCAGCAAGAGGGTGTTTCCCTGAGGGGGAATTTTATCCTGGAAGCTAGTGCCTCAGGCCTGCCCAGTCTTTCTCTTTGTCCTTTAGCATCAAGGAGTTGTATTACCACCTTTTTCAACTTGGGGTCTAGTAGACTGATGAGTTCTGTTTTACTGTTTGTTCTTTCGGGGAATTTCTCTTGTTCTTTTAATTGGGAGTAGTTCCTTTGCCTTTTCATTTTACTTAACCGTTTCTCCTAAATTCATAGAGACAGAGAAAGTTATCTGCTGTGGTTTTGAAGGGGTGTTTTTATGTGGGAGTGTCCCTATGTAGACTGCATGTCCAGTGTTTTTGGTGTGAGGGCTGGTTTTGGTATGGACACTAGCCTCATCTTTCTTCAGGGTGTGCTGGCTGTTATCCCCTTGATGGGGGGTGGTGGTGGTGATTAGTGTTGTAGTATCTAGAGCCTGTGCAGGATGTGAGGCAAGTCTTCCTATCTGCTCTATGACTGTGGCTGCCCTGTCAGGGGTGGATCTGTTCCCCAGTTGTTGGATAAGAACCTCTGAGGGTCAGTTTCAGTCAGGCTCCATTGCCCTTGAGTGCATGCCCTGCCCCAAAGGAGGTGAGTGCTGAAGCAAGTGAGGCCTGTGCAGTCAGAAAGGACCTATGCACTGCCTGTGTAGGTGTCCACAGTTCACCCAGAAGCAGCCCAATGTCATGTCCCTTTCTCTGTTGTGTTCGTCCCAGATGTAGTGCAAGGCTGTGGTGTGGAGTAGGCTGGGGGTCAGGGCATTGTGGCTGCAGGAATTGAGGTGGCTGGGCTGCCCTAAAGTCTGGGCTGTCTCTGTGGCAGTCTTCTCCCAGGACCTGTCTGCCCCAGATCTAGCACTAAGCCGCAAGTGAGGAGTGGGCAGAGCTGGGGGCAGGGAGGTGCTCTCTCATTGGGAGATGAACTCCTGAGTGTGCTGACAAGGCCACTGCCATCCCAACCAGACCATACTCTATGCAGAGGCGTAGCTAGATTGAATCCTCTCCAGGGCCTGCCTGGAGACAGGTGCTTAGCCACTGCATGCTCTTACGGCACTGCCCTATGCATGTTGTGACAGTGGTCTCCCTGGCTCCGCCCAGGGAGCGGAGCTCCCTGGCTCTACCCCAGTCTGTCTCTGCATAGCTAGACCAGGTCTTTGCCCAGATTGTGTGCCAGGCTGTGGTGTGGAGTGAACTGGACTAGGGTGTTAGCCCCTTTATGTTGAGAAGTGTAGCAAGGCTGCAGATGCCAGTGCATGGCTATCTCTGCCCTGATTGTTGACAAGCCAGCATGTGTGCACTTCCTGCAAGTAGAGTCTAGCCTTTTCCAGCCCTTCTGTTTGTCTCAGCGGATTTCCCAGCAGGCAAGGGGGCTTGTCTCCTCTGCACGGGACACCAGAACTGGGCATGACCTTCTTGCTCCCCAGGACAAGGGTCTGCCCGTGTGGACCTTCTCTTCCTTATAGATCCCTACCAGGGTTGTAGTTCCTGACCTGGTAATTTTTCTTTTTTCTATCCTACCTGGTTACATTGAGATCTTTTTTTGCAGCTTTTGTCGTTTAGGAGTTCTTCTGCCAGTTTCCGGTTAGTTTTTGGTGAGGATTGTACCACATGGAGATGTGTTTTTGATGTGTTGTCGGGGGAGGTGAGCTCCACGTTCTCCTATTCCACTATCTTGATCCTCTTCTCCTACTGGCTTATGAGAGATATTTATGCTAGGCTTAGAATTTAAACAATTTTTATTTTTATTGAAGTATAGTTGATTTACAACATTGTGCCAATCTCTGCTGTACAGCAAAGTGACTCAGTTATACACTTGTAGACATTCTCTTTTTTTAAATATTCTTTTCCATTATGGTTTATCCCAGGAGATTGGATATAGTTCCCTGTGCTACACAGTAGGACCTTGTTGTTTAGGCTTAGAATTTTAAGTTAACTATAATTTTACATCAGATGTTGACAGTGTCATTTCATTGTATTTTGTCTTCCACTATTGGTGCTAGGAAGTTAGTTCTCTGTCATTACTTAAAAAGAAATTGATCTTTTATACCTATTTTAAGATAATCTTTTCATTTTCAGTATTCTGCAATCTCACTATGATCTATATATGTATTTATTTGACCCTATATGAGATTCATTTGGCTTCTTGAATTAGTGGCTTGGCGTTATGAAAAATTCGAATGATCTCCTCAAATATTGCTTTTATCCCTTCTGTTTTATCCTTCTGGGACTCTAGTTAGAATAGAGTGAAATAGCATATATAGATCTGTCTTGTAAACTCTTTCATAATCTCCATCTGTTTTCTCTTTTTGCTACATTGTTTTTGCCTTCCAGTCTATTCTTTTTCATCTATGTCTGATATGTTCTTAAAACTACCCGTTGAGTTTTAAACTTTCATTTATTACAACTTTACATTTCTAGCAGTTCTATTTGTTCTTTCCTCAAATATACTTGCTCATTCTTCATGGTTTCTGTTCCCTCCATTTATTTTCAAACATTTATTTCCTTAGATACATTAAATACAGTCATTTCATATTTTGTGTTTGATAATTCCATTGTCTGACGTCAATGCATGTCTGCTTCAGCTGTTTTTATTTCTGCTGGCTCTCACTCCGGTATCTTGTTTGCTTGCATATTGAACTACTTTTTTTTTTTTTTAATGGCAAGTTGCTCACTTAACTTGAAATTCTATTTTTGGAAATTATTTGAAGTCTGGGGTAAAGAGGCATTATTCTAGAGATTATTTACTCTAACAACATTCCAGGGGCATTGCCAGTTTGACAGCAGGTATAAAGTTACATTCTCTGAAGATTTTATCCCTGTATCCACCACCCCTTGCCAACTGTCCAGGTCCAGTGTATACACACTACAAAATTATGTGAGGGCTAGAAGTAGTTCCAAATTCTTAGTAGTGATTCCTATCCCCCACCCTCCTTGCCCTACTTCTAGGCTCAGGAATAGTGTTTCAGACAGTTTTTATTGTAGCCCCTGGGTGGAAGTTACATGTAGCTCACTTAACAGTGATGTGTATCCCTTTCAGAATCTCTCCTTTAATGGGATGAATCTCCTATTAGACTTTCCATGTTGGTTGATTCTAAATCTTTTTCACCTCGTCCTTGTGTGAAGTAAGGCTATGACAAGGAAGCTCAATTACCAAGTACTAAAGATAAATGGATACATGCGATATCATGGATGAATTTCAAAGCATTATGCTAAATGAAGGATGCTCAGTGCAAAAGGCTACATACTTTGTGATTCTGTTTATACAGAACAGAAACCAGATCAGTGTGGTTACCAGGGGCTGTGGGTGGGGTGAGAGATTGAATAAAAAGTGGCGTGAGAAAGCTTTTGGGGGTAATGGAAATATTCTACATCTTGCTTGCGGTGGTAGTTAAATGATTATGTATGTTTGCCACTCATCAAACTGTACACCTTAAAGGAGTGAATTTTACTACATGGAATTTATATCTCAATAAACCTGACTTTAAATGAAACAGATCTCTCTCTCTCTCTCTCTCTCTCTCTCTCTCTCTCTCTCACACACACACACACACACACACATGCACACCCCCCTGAAGTTCAAATGTATCCATATCTCTAAATGTCTCCAGGGTGAAGCTGTTATAAGTGGTCTGATTATCTCTCTGGGGTTCCTAAAGGGCAGAGATTTTTGTCTCTTCAGTGCTGTATCCCTAGCACATAGAACAATCTTAAAATATTATAGGACCTCTATAGATACTGGCGAATTGATTAATTAATGAATTTTAAGCAGTGGCCTGCAAACTTTTAAAGATCAAAAGAACTCTCATGGAAACAAACAAACTTTCTTGAGTGCCAAAGATCTTAGTCTGTCATAATGAGAAAAGTAGTAGACTCAGGAATAAGAATCTGATTTCTATGACAGCTGTGTTTCTAACTTGGAGTTAAGACATCCCATTTCTCTGGGCCTCAGTTTCTTTATATATAAAGTGAAACCTATACTAACTATCTCCTCAGTTTCTCACAGAAAAAGAATTACAATTTTAACTCTTCACATCTATTCTCTTTTCATTCACCTCTTCCACACCCAGAAGTCCAGAAATAATAAGAGGATGAATCATCAGTTTCATGTTATCTTGGTTTATTAAATTTTAGAAATAAATTATATTTCCTTAATTGTCATATTTAGAGCATATCAGAAATGAGGCAACATTTGATACATATTTATTAACAAATTACTGTATTTCTCATGACTGTTATTGTGGAATTGGGATAAGGGGAAATGCTTAATATGTACAAGTATTCCCCAGAGCCTCATGAGAGTGAATTAATGAACAATCGGAGTGGTTAGGTAATCTTGGAAGGATTAGAGAACAACTTTTAATTTTTTTTATTGAAGTATAACTGGTTTACAATGTTGTGTTAATTTCTGCTGTATAACAAAGTGGTTCAGTTATACACACAAATATATATACATTCTTTTTAAAAAATATTCTTTTCCATTATGGTTTATCACAGGACATTGAATATGATTCTCTGTGCTATACAGTAGGACCCTGTTTATCCATTCTCTATATAGTAGTTTGTATCTGCTAACCCCAGCCTTCCACTCCATCCCTCCTCCAACCCCCTCCCCCTTGGCAACCACAAGTCTAGAGAACACTTCTTAAAAGTACCTAAGATTATCTGAAAAGAATTTCAAAAATATCAATAAAATTTGTAGTGTTTATGTGTATTAGCTATTATATATGAACTAATAAATATTGATTATTGCATAAAAATGCTTTAAAAAAGTAGAATTTGACATTTATCCATAATAATGAAAATCAATTTTTAAGGTAGTTTGAAAATCAATAAGAAGTATTGAGGTAGGTCACCCTAAAGGAGAGAAAAATAATGATAAAGTTTTTCCCTTTCTCACAGTGTTCTTTAAATGTTGCACTATCCTTCCATTCTTCCATGGCCTCTAAACCTGTGTACATGCTTTTTTCCCTATTACTAAGTCACTGTTGCCCTTCCTGGATAACTCCTCATCTTTCAGAGCCCAGCCTTTCATAACCTAGAATACATATTTCATCCCCCACCTAGAATTTTGAGTTTTTCTATTATGCTATATTCTTATGATAGTCTGTAACATATTTATTATAACAATTTAATTGCCTATCTTACCATTAGAACCCAAGTTTTTTTGAGGCTGAAACGGTGTCCATCTCATTCAACATCATATTTCTGACCTTGAGTAGGCCAAACACACAGAAGGTGCTTAATAATTAGTAACTGAGGGACCTCCCTGGCGGTCCAGTGGTTGACACCATGCTTCCACTGCAGGGGGCATGGGTTTGAACCCTGGTCAGGGAATTAAGATCACGCATGCCATGCAGCATAGCCAAAAAAACAGAAAGAAAACAAAACAAAACTGAATGACTATAGTGCTAATTGAGTGTTAGGTGAAATGAAACTTTAGAAGTCCTTCAATTTAACACTTCTGTGAAAAAGAGCTGGCACAAGTTTTTTAGTGATTGAATTCTAAAACTCCTTTATTGGGCCCGTGAAAAGGATTTAAGAGCTCTGTGGAACGGACAATTTGCAAGAATAGGAGGCCGGGTGATTATGATGGCGATTATTAGAAACAACCTTAACATATATACAAGTGAACACAAAAAACTAGTTTGTGAACATCAGTGCATCATATGAAGGTCTTGGAAAATGCTTTGAAAGTCATTGGTTCAGATAAAATAAGAAGTTCAATGAAGATCTCTCCACAAAGGAAGTTTATGTTTCTATTTTGAGGCAAACAGTAAGTATCTGTAATTACTTCAGAAGAGAAGAGTTTCCAGTAAGGGAAATCATAGGCAGATAATTAAATATTATCCACAGAGCTACGAAGAAACTGCCTCATTTTTTCCTTCAGGCAGCCACCATTACAGTCAAGTAACCTATATACTTTGATCTAATATCAAGGAATTGTGAATTTAGAAGTTAACTAATTTATTACTAATATATATACTAATATAACTAATTTATTATGTATATAGATCTTCAAACCTGGAAATTCATGTAATCTCTACTTCAAGTAGCATTATTTAAAAGGAATCCAAGCTGAATAATATTTTCATAATGGATTGTCACATTAAATCAGGTTTTTATATTATCACTTCATTGAATCTGCTCTGCCCAAGGTCACAAAGGACCTCCATCTTTCCATCTCAAGTTTCATCTAACTAAACACAGCGGTATTTCCTTCTTCCTTCTTGACACAGTGACTTTCAGAACATATTCTCTCCTGATTTCCTATGACCACACTGGCTACTCCCCCTCAGTCTCCTTTGTTGGCTTCTCTCCATTTCCTAGACCTCAAAATGTTGATGTGCCCTAGGATTGGCCATCTTCTCTAACTACACTAATTCCCTAGGTGATCTCATTCAATTTCATTACTTTAATTATAGTTTTCCTAATCTTTGCTCAAATCTTTCTAGATGTGATATCTCCCCTAAGTCCACAGACCTCAATAATCAATTGCCCAATCAACATAACTTATATGTTTAACAAACATTTCAAATTTAACATGTCCAAAATTCTTGATTTTTTTTCCATACCAAAACTAACCCTAAATTTCCATAATAGTAAATAGCACCACCAATACCAAAATACCCCACACAAACTGAGGGCCATTTTTCTTTAACATTCTCTATCTAAGACCATCATCAAATCATTTCAATTTTCTTTAAAATATGTCCCAATCCAATCAATTTATATTAACTCCAGCACTATCACCCTAATTCAAACTATCACTGTTTTTTGCCCATATTTCTGCAATGGCCTTCTAACTGGTATCCCTTCTTATACCCATATAACAACCAGACTTATCTTTTTATTTTAAAATTTTATTTGAATCTCCATTCAAAACCCCTCTCTTGGTTTCTCATCATCCCCTTTCTTCTTCTTTCTTGTTTTCTTTAAAAAAATTTTTTTATTGGAGTATAGTTGATTTACAATGTTGTGGTAGTTTCAGATGTACAGCAAAGTGGATCAGTTATATATACATATCCACTCTTTTTTTAGATTCTTTTCCCATATAGGCCATCACAGTGTATTGAGTAGAGTTCCCTGTGCTATAGAGTAGGTCCTTATTAGTCATCTATTTTATATATAGTAGTGTGTATATGTCAATCCCAATCTTCCAGTTGATCCCTACCCACCCCTTACACCATGTAACCATAAGTTTATTTTCTACATCTGTAACTCTGTTTCTGTTTTGTAGATAAGTTCATTGGTACCCTTTTTGTAGATTCTACATATAAGCAATATCATATATTTGTCTTTCTGTCTGACTTACTTCACTCAGTATGACAATCTCTAGTTCCATCTATGTTGCTGCAAATGGCATTATTTCATTCTTTTTTATGGCTGAGTAGCATTCCATTGTATATATGTACCACATCTTCTTTATCCATTCCTCTATTGATGGGTATTTAGGTTGCTTCCATGTCCTGGCTATTGTAAATAGGGTTGCAGTGAACACTGGGGTGCATGTATCTTTTCGAATTATGGTTTTCTCCAGATATATGTCCAGGAGAGGGATTGCTGGATCATATGGCATAAATCGCAGCAAGATCTTTTTCGATCTACCTCCTAGAGTAATGAAAACAAAAATAAACAAATGGGACCTAATGAAACTTAAAAGCTTTTGCACAGCAAAGGAAACCATACACAAAACGAAAAGACAACTCTCAGAATGAGAGAAAATATTTGCAAACAAAGCAACCAACAAGGGATTAATCTCCCTTTCTTCTTTAAAACACTTGCCACTACCTCACATAATATTGTACATCTATTTGTAGGTTCCCAATAGGCAGGGACTTTGTATTGTGTACCCAGAGACTAGAAAAGGGTCTGACACTTAATAGATGATTAATATTTGCTGAGTAAATAAGTGAATCACCAAGTATTTTTTTAAAAAACTTTGGTATCTGATATTACAACCTGGTAATACAGGTTATAATATCAGATGTACAATGATTATCTGATGATACCTGTCTTTGCAACTACATTCTAGGATCATACTTACAGCCCCATGCACCACATTTTTTTCTCACATGACTGTAATAAAGAATTCCAACTCTTCACTCTGGATTATCTTTTCTTCAGAATATGAGTCCTGTGATACAATATTTTCCAGGAGGAAATAACTTATAAACTCTACTTTTAAGTATGATAAAAATGAAGCTATGTATGTGACATATATGGACTCTATTTGTAGCAGTGATTTTTTTTTTACAGTGAGTTAGTATAGTAGAGAGCTTCAAAAATCTATCCTGTGGGCTTCCCTGGTGGTGCAGTGGTTGCAAGTCCACCTGCCGATGCAGGGGACACGGGTTCGTGCCCCGGTCCATGAAGTTCCCACATGCCACGGAGCGGCTGGGCCCGTGAGCCATGGCCGCTGAGCCTGCGCGTCCGGAGCCTGTGCTCCTCAACGGGAGAGGCCACAACAGTGAGAGGCCTGTGTACCACCAAAAAACAAACAAACAAACAAATAAAACTATAATGTGATTGCACCAGAAATCCCCCTCCTGCCAAGACACAATATATATATTTTCATATGAAAGGAAAAGGTAAAAACAGAGTTTTCAAGTGTTAAAACATAGACCTAAACTCATATTTATTTATTCTTTCCACAAATACTTAATACATTTCTGTAGTGTGTCAGGCATTATGCTAAGCACCAAGGAAACAGCAGGGAACAAGACAGATAGGGTCTGTGCGCTCATAGAATTTACCTTAGAGAGGGGGAAGTTAGACAGTGAATGGGCAGAGGAATATATAAAATGACTAAAAACTGTGATTAGTGCTCTTAATAAATACAATGCTGTGTTAGAAAAAGGTGGGCTGTGGTAGGCAGAATAATGCCCCTCAAAGATGTCCACAACTCTAGTCTTCAGAACTTGTGAATATGTTATAATATGTAACAAAGGAGAATTAATGTTGCTAAATCAGCTGTCCTTGATCAGGACAGTATACTGAAATATCTGGCTGGATTCAACAATATCGAAAGGGTGGAAAAGAGGGAAGAGGAGGTCACAGTCTGAGAGAGATTTGAAGATGCTGCACTACTGATGGTGAAGGTGGAAGAAGGAGCCGCAAATCCAGAAGTGCCTCCAGCCTCTAAGAGCTGGAAAAGGCAAGGAAATGGATTCTCCCCTAGAGCCTCCAGAAGGAAATTGCTCCTGCTGGTGCCTTCATTTTAGCCCAGTGAGACGCATTGCAGACTTCTGACCTTCAGAAGTCTCAGATCATAAATTTGTATTGTTTAAAGCCACTAAGTTTGTGATAATTTGTGATGGCAGCAAATAGAAAAATGACACAGGGACTTCAGATAGGAGAGTCAAAGCAAGTTTCTCTAAAAAGGTATCATTAATCTGAGAGTTGAAAGATTAGAAGGAACATGTTATGAAAAGAGCTGGTGATAATGCATTCCAGGAAGATAAAACAGCAAGCCCAAGGGCCTTAAGATTGAAAAGAGATAGATATGTTCTAGAAATTGATGAAAGCTCAGAGTAATTCAAGGGTGATGATGGAGGGAGAAAATGGTTAATAAGAGATTGGAAATTTAGGTAGGATTAGTTTTTGCAGGGCCTTATAGGCGACTTTAAGGAATTTAGATTGCATAACATTATTAACATGTACAAATCAGTGTATAGCTCAATAGATATTTAAAGGGCGAACACACTTGAGTAACCACCACCCAGATCAGGAAACAGAATATTACCAATACGTCCTGAAGCCTCCCTCATGCCCCCTTTCAGTCTTTATCTCCACCAAAGGCAACCACTATTCTGACTTACCTTAGTTTTTCCAATAATTGAGTTTAAATAAGTAGAATCATACAAAATGTTGTGTTTCTGATTTTTTCCTGCTGAACATCAC
Organism: Kogia breviceps; assembly: GCF_026419965.1. Lineage (NCBI taxonomy): Eukaryota > Metazoa > Chordata > Mammalia > Artiodactyla > Physeteridae > Kogia > Kogia breviceps. The sequence continues at coordinate 117,937,986 of NC_081313.1, forward strand.
ATTGTGAGATTTATACATAGTGTTGCATGTAGCAGTAGTTTTTAAAAAAGTCATTACTGTATATATTTCTGTATATGGCAATAACAATATATTTATCCATTCTATTGTTGAGGTTTGGATTGCTTCCAAGTTTAAGATGAACATTCTTTTACATGTCTTTTTGTGTGCACATATAAGTATTTCTATTGAGAATATACCTAAGACAGCAATTACTGAGTTGTAGGGTATGCATATATTGAACTTTGGTAAATGCTGACAGTTTTCCAGAGTGACTGTACCAACTTATAGCCCATCAGTGTGTGATAGCTGAAGTTGCCCCATCCTTTCCAACACTTGAAAATGTCAGCTTTTTAATTAATTAATTATCTTGGGTGGATAAAGGCATTTCATTGTGGTTTAAAATTCCATTTCTTGGATAATTAATGATGTTGAAACCTTTTAATATGCTTATTGGCTTTTTGAACATCCTGTTTTACTAAGTGCTTGTTCAGTGACTTACTACTTCAATTTTTTAAAGATAATTCTGGCTTCCATGGAGAGATTATATTAGCCAGTTTTAAGCATTTGTTTGGATCTTGGTGTAACATGAAGTTTGGTATATGCATAAAAATTTATTTTTTAAGTGATTAGATACAGAAGGTGTGCAATACAACACCATCAAAGTGCAATTTACTTGAAAGATTAATGATGAAACGGAATCAAATCATGCTTTCTGAAAAGTGTTGATCTAACCTAAGATACCATCAACTTTAAGAGTATCATACTTCCTCATGAATTGAATTTGTTAATGAAATGGTGTCCTTTAAAAACAAGCTTTATAGAAATTTAATGATTGAAGGAGAGAAAATGCAATACGCATAAAATTTAGTTTAATGTCCTCCAGAAAACAATTAATTTTACTAGCTTGAAACTGAGACATAAATATGAGAAGAAAAAGGGCATGTCCAATTAAATGGGATTTCTGGCTGCCTGCCCGAGAAGATTCTGCAAAGTCTTACAATACAAGGTAAAACCCACCTCCTCTGGAGCAAGTGGTATGCCTGTCCAGAATGCAGAGGATTCCGCCCAGCAATAAATTAACTTTGTACAGCATGCTTTATTGCTCTGCCCTGCATTCTAGCAGGCGTTCTGTCATTGTCTCTCCCCCTGAGTGGCTTGCTTTGCTTGTTCTGTTTTAAAGATGACTCAGTCAGATTCTTAGTCTTTCATCTTCTCCTTTCCCTACCCCCACCCCATTTTTGTTCCTAGAGTATCAAAGCCAGAGCAGAGCCTTTTTTTTTGTTGATGTTCCAGCATACTGAGCTATTATTGGCCCTGAGAAGTGAACTGGTTTTCTCTTTCATAGGTTATATCTGTCGTGTAACCAGGCTCTCTCTGGCTCTCCCAGTTCTCTGAAGCTAGTGATCACAAATATCCACGGTTTCTGGCGGTGGGGCTGCTTTTAATCCCAGCCTCCTCCTGGGACAACGGCTGTAATCCCCTCTGCAGCTCCAAGTAAGGGGCCAGCAGAGCAGCCACAGATCCAAGGCTGACAGGGCTGGCACTCTGTGGAGTTCTGCGATGCTGCCCTCCTTCCTCCACACCTTCCTCCGTTGGTCTATATTTGAAGAGCCTAGTAAATTAATTTCCCAGGGGCAAGGGATGAGAAAGGGTGGGGTGAAGGAAGGGAATGTCTTAGGGGCAAAAAATGCAGTCGACTCGCCCTCTGCTGGTTAAAGATCTCAATTATCGCCGCCAAAATAGTGGGAAATAGTGAGAAAGCAATCCGTACAACACGGATAATTTACAGGTAAAACTCGGCTTAATTTAGTTTATTTGTCCATCTTAAATAGCTACTTGTTCCCGTTAGCTCTACCTGCTGCCCCAGCACTGAGATTTAATTAGACTGATTCTAAACACTAGAACTAGTTAATATATCAAGCTGTCCTGAGCGCATTTTCATTTGCCCTTGGGCTTTTGCTGTTACGTAAGTTAAAACCCGAAGACGTGCTCTTTTTTGTCTAATCTGTTGCTAGGCAACTGGAAAGCTGACACCTAAACCGTCAATTTTAGAGTACACTCGTGCTTCAGTCCAACCTCTCTATCTAAAATAGTAATTTCATGTGAACAAAAAGAGCTACAGTTTGGGTTTTCGAGACTAACTGAAAAACTACGCAGAAAAAGCAGTCCGCCCCCATGCTGGCTTCTTAGGAAAGCTGACAGGCAGCTTTGTGCAAGAAGAGGGATTGGCCGCCATAACTCACACGGACTTTTATACCGCCTTCGTTGTCTTAATGCGTTTTGTCGGAATAAACCAATACACCGAGACTGGTTAATCTACTGTCTCTTGCAACGCAAGAAAGCATTTCTAAGAATGCTTTCTTAGAATCTGGTGGGTAGTGAGGGGGAAAAAATAGGATTTTTACATTATGATGTATTATTTAAAATCACCTGGTTCTCCTGCCAACCTAAATGTCCCAAATCAAGGAGTTCTTTCCCCCTCCATATCTGGCTTTGTAAATTGTCAGTCACGCAGCCCTTGGAACCAGTTGGGATTGGCCAGTTCCTTTGTCAGGTGAAAATCTCTGCAGCGAGTCATGGGACTAAATTGGGCGGTGTCGCTGTCCGCGTCTAGGGTGCTGAACTCTAGGCGTGGCCAGAGAGGCTTCCTTTGCATGACAACTTCCGGTAGGGCGGGGTCAGGGTCGCTCTCCAAAAAGTGGATCCACCTGCCACCTGGTGGTAGATGAGGAAAATGCTTTTGATAAAGTTCAAAAAGGACTTTGGATGGAGATCCTAAACTCTGAAGAAACAAATTGGAGGGGTTTGGAATATTGAACCTCAGGAGGTGGTTTTGGGGAGATCTGGCCATTTTTAAAAGCCACAGAGAGGTATAGGAGAATTGAGAATTTCCAGAGTGATCTCTCACTTCTACCACATCCCCTCAAATAATTTACAAATGTTGAAATTTTCCCAAGCATTTCTTTCAGCATATCTTGTTATCAGATGAGTATCTGAAAAATATTTTTTATAGACATCTAGAAATAGTTACTAAAGTATTCACAGAGTACATTTTGCTGAAAGAAATGCTTCTGAGGCTCTATCTTGTTTACCCAAATACACTGAAGGAAGCCTTAGCTGAGAGTACTTCTCTCTCTGATTTCTGCTTCTGGAAGGAAAAAACAAGTGTAATTATATTTAGGAAGTGGTAAGAAGTCATAGAAATTCTACGAGGAAAACTCATGTTTCTTATTTTCTTCCAGGACTGGTATATACAAACTATCAGAGTTGAAAAATACAGGAAAGTTATGGTATGCTTCTTATGTTTACCACCTGTGTATTTTCACAGTGTACTTTGACACAGTGATGATGAAGTCACATTGAAGTTGGTACATTTAACTTCAGATGGGGAGCCCCTGAAGTTAATCGGGTTGCTAAATAGAGATTTTTTGATAGATAATGAAAATGAAACAGGAGAAAGAGGTAATGGAATAGTTCTTTCAAATGTTATCTTTATAATAAATATTATGGAAAGGTGGGTACTTATTTTTTTTCAAGAGGCTATGAAGTCAAAATTCCAACAGACCTTACAATTTCTATGCTTTTGATGGTAATCTCTTCTTCCTAATTAGTTTAATATCACTCTTCCCATATTCTGAAACAAGTGACTGCTTTATAGCCAGAGTCTTACTATATCTTCAGATATGTGGGTTACAGCGTAAAGTCACTTCTAGCAAATTGAGAGTAACATGAATTTCTTTCTCAAACTTAGCAATCTCAGAAAAAGATAGAACTACCCAGGAAGCACACTTGGTTTTGTCAACCAACCCAGTTAATATTTAATATTCTTATAGATGTTTTCTCATTTACTCTTCTATGGATCTTTTTAAAAAAACATCTTGGGCTTCCCTGGTGGCGCAGTGGTTGAGAATCCGCCTGCCGATGCAGGAGACACGGGTTCATGCCCTGGTCCGGGAAGATCCCACATGCCGCGGAGCAGCTAAGCCCGTGAGCCATGGCCGCTAGGCCTAAAAAAAAAAAAAAAAAAATCTTTATTGGAGTATAATTGCTTTACAATGGTGTGTTAGTTTCTGCTTTACAACAAAGTGAATCAGTTATACTATGTTCCCATATCTCTTCCCTCTTGCATCTCCCTCCCTCCAACCCTCCCTATCCCACCCCTCTAGGTGGTCACAAACCACCTAGCTGATCTCCCTGTGCCATGCGGCTGCTTCCCACTAGCTATCCACCCTACGTTTGGTAGTGTATATATGTCCATGCCACTCTCTCACTTTGTCACAGCTTACCCTTCCCCCTCCCCATATCCTCAAGTCCATGCTCTAGTAGGTCTGTGTTTTATTCCCATCCTACCCCTAGTCTCTTCATGACATATTTTTTTCTTAGATTCCATATATATGTGTTAGCATACAGTATTTGTTTTTCTCCTTCTGACTTACTTCACTCTGTATGACAGACTCCAGGTCCATCCACCTAACTACAAATAACTCAGTTTCATTTCTTTTTATGGCTGAGTAATATTCCATTGTATATATGTGCCACATCTTCTTTATCCATTCATCTGTTGATGGACACTTAGGTTGCTTCCATGTCCTGGCTATTGTAAACAGAGCTGCAATGAACATTTTGGTACATGACTTTTTTTTTTAACATCTTTATTTGAGTATAACTGTTTTACAATAGTGTTAGTTTCTCCTTTACAACAAAGTGAATCAATTATACATATACATATGTTCCCATAACTCTTCCCTCTTTTGTCACCCTCCCTCCCACCTTCCCTATCCCACCCCTCTAGGTGGTCACAAAGCACAGAGGTGAACTCCCTGTGCTACACTGCAGCTTCCCACTAGCTATCTAATTTACATTTGGTAGTGTGTATATGTCCCTGCCACTCTCTCACATCGTCACAGCTTACCCTTCCCCCTCCCCATATCCTCAAGTCCATGCTCTAGTAGGTCTGTGTTTTATTCCCATCCTACCACTAATCTCTTCATGACATTTTTTTTTAAGATTCCATATGTATGTGTTAGCATACGGTATTTGTTTTTATCCTTCTGACTTACTTCACTTTGTATGACAGATTCCAGGTCTATCCACCTCATTACAAATAACTGTTTCACTTCTTTTTATGGCTGAGTAATATTCCATTGTATATATGTGCCACATCTTCCTTATCCATTCATCTGTTGATGGACACTTAGGTTGCTTCCATGTCCTGGTTATCGTAAATAGAGCTGGAATAAACATTTTGGTACATGACTCTTTTTGAATTATGGTTTTCTCAGGGTATATGCCCAGTAGTGGGATTGCTGGGTCGTATGGTAGTTCTATTTGTAGTTTTTTAAGGAACCGCCATACTGTTCTCCATAGTGGCTGTATCAATTTACATTCCCACCAGCAGTGCAGGAGTGTTCCCTTTTCTCCACACCCTCTCCAGCATTTATTGTTTCTAGAGTTTTTGATGATGGCCAATCTGACCGGTGTGAGGTGATATCTCATTGTGGTTTTGATTTGCATTTCTCTAGTGATTAATGATGTTGAGCATTCTTTCATGTATTTGTTGACAATCTGTATATCTTCTTTGGATAAATGTCTATTTAGGTCTTCTGCCCATTTTTGGATTGGGTTGTTTGTTTTTATGTTATTGAGCTGTGAGCTGCATGAGTTGCTTATAAATTTTGGAGATTAATCCTTTGTCAGTTGATTCATTTGCAAATATTTTCTCCCATTCTGAGGGTTGTCTTTGGGGCTTGTTTATGGTATCCTTTGCTGTGCAAAAGCTTTTAAATTTCATTAGGTCCCATTTGTTTATTTCTGTTTTTCATTTCTCTAGGAGGTGGGTCAAAGAGGATCTTGCTGTGATTTATGTCATCGAGTGTTCTGCCTATGTTTTCCTCTGAGAGTTTGATATTGTTTGGCCTTATATGTAGGTCTTTAACCCATTTTGAGTTTATTTGTGTGTGTGGTGTTAGGGAGTGTTCTAATTTCATACTTTTACATGTACCTGTCCAGTTTTCCCAGCACCACTTATTGAAGAGGCTATCTTTTCTCCACTGTATATTCTTGCCTCCTTTATGAAAGATAAGGTGACCATATGTGTGTGGGTTTATCTCTGGGCTTTCTATCCTGTTCCATTGATCTATATTTCTGTTTTTGTGTCAGTACCATACTGTCGTGATTATTGTAGCTTTGTTGTATAGTCTGAAGTCAGGGAGCCTGATTCCTCCTGCTCCATTTTTCGTTCTCAAGATTGCTTTGGCTATTCGGGGTCTTTTGTGTTTCCATACAAATTGTGAAATTTTTTGTTCTAGTTCTGTAAAAAATGCCAGTGGTAGTTTGATAGGGATTGCGTTGAATCTGTAGATTGCTTTGGGTAGTAGAGTCATTTTCACAATGTTGATTCTTCCAATCCAAGAACATGGTATATCTCTCCACCTATTTGTATCATCTTTAATTTCTTTCATCAGTGTCTTATAATTTTATGCATACAAATCTTTTGTCTCCTTAGGTAGGTTTATTCCTAGATATTTTATTCTTTTTGTTGCATTGGTAAATGGGAGTGTTTTCTTAACTTCACTCTCAGATTTTTCATCATTAGTGTATAAGAATGCCAGAGATTTCTGTGCATTAATTTTGTATCCTGCTACTTTACCAAATTCATTGATTAGCTCTAGTAGTTTTCTGGTAGCATCCTTAGGATTCTCTATGTATAGTATCATGTCATCTGCAAACAGTGACAGCTTTAATTCTTCTTTTCCGATTTGGATGCCTTTTATTTCTTTTTCTTCTCTGATTGCTGTAGCTAGAATTTCCAAAACTCGGTTGAATAAGAGTGGTGAGAGTGGGCAACCTTGTCTTGTTCCTGATCTTAGAGGAAATGGTTTCAGTTTTTCACCATTGAGAACAATGCTGGCTGTGGGTTTGTCATATATTGCCTTTATTATATTGAGGAAAGTTCCCTCTATGCCTACTTGCTTTAGGGTTTTTATCATAAATGGGTGTTGAATTTTGTCAAAAGCTTTCTCTGCATCTATTGAGATGATCATATGGTTTTTCTCCTTCAGTTTGTTGCTATGGTGTATCACGTTGATTGATTTGCGTATATTGAAGAATCCTTGCATTCCTGGGATAAACCCCACTTGATCATGGTGTATGATCCTTTTAATGTGCTGTTGGATTGTGTTTGCTAGTATTTTATTGAGAATTTTTGCATCTATATTCATCAGTGATATTGTCCTGTAGTTTTCTTTCTTTGTGACGTCTTTGTCTGGCTTTGGTATCAGGGTGATGGTGGCCTCATAGAATTGAGTTTGGGAGTGTTCCTCCTCCCTTTGCTATCTTTTGGAAGAGTTTGAGAGGGATAGGTGTTAGCTCTTCTCTAAATGTTTGATAGAATTCGCCCGTGAAGCCATCTGGTCCTGGGCTTTTGTTTGTTGGAAGATTTTAAATCACAGTTTCAATTTCAGTGCTTGTGATTGGTCTCTTCATATTTTCTATTTCTTCCTGGTTCAGTCTTGGCAGGTTGTGCATTTCTAAGAATTTGTCCATTTCTTCCAGGTTGTCCATTTTATTGGCATAGAGTTGCTTGTAGTAATCTCTCATAATCTATTGTATTTCTGCAGTGTCAGCTGTTACTTCTCCTTTTTCATTTCTAATTCTATTGAGTCTTCTCCGTTTTCTTCTTGATGAGTCTGGCTAATGGTTTATCAATTTTGTTTATCTTCTCAAAGAACCAGCTTTTACTTTTATTGATCTTTGCTATCATTTCCTTCATTTCTTTTTCATTTATTTCTGATCTGATCTTTCTGATTTCTTTCCTTCTGCTAAATTTGAGGTTTTTTGTTCTTCTTTCTCTAATTGCTTTAGGTGCAAGGTTAGGTTGTTTATTAGAGATGTTTCCTGTTCCTTAAGGTAGGATTGTATTGCTATAAACTTCCCTCTTAGAACTGCTTTTGCTGTATCCCATAGGTTTTGGGTCTTTGTGTCTCCATTGTCATTTGTTTCTAAGTATTTTTTGATTTCCTCTTTGATTTCTTCAGTGATCACTTCGTTATTAAGTAGTGTATTGTTTAGCTTCTATGTGTTTGCATTTTTTACAGATCTTTTTCTGTAATTGATATCTAGTCTCATAGTGTTGTGGTTGGAAAAGATACTTGATACGATTTCAATTTTCTTCAATTTACCAAGGCTAGATTTGTGACCCAAGATATGATCTATCCTGGAGAATGTTCCATGAGCACTTGAGAAAAATGTGTTTTCTGTTGTTTTTGGATGGAATGTCCTATAAATATCATTTAAGTCCATCTTCTTTAATGTATCATTTTAAAACTTGTGTTTGGTGTGTTAAAGTCCCCTACTATGATTGTGTTACTGTTGATTTCCCCTTTTATGTCTGTTAGTATTTGCCTTATGTATTGAGGTGCTCCTGTGTTGGGTGCATAAATATTTACAACTGTTATATCTTCTTCATGGATCGATCCCTTGATCATTATGTAGTGTCCTTTTTTGTCTCTTGTAATAGTCTTTATTTTAAAGTCTATTTTATCTGATATGAGAATTGCTACTCCAGCTTTCTTCTGATTTCCATTTGCATGGAATATCTTTTTCCATCCCCTCACTTTCAGTCTGTATGTGTCCCTAGGTCTGAAGTGGGTCTCTTGTAGACAGCATATATATGGGTCCTGTTTTTGTATCCATTCAGCCAGTCTGTGTCTTTTGGTGGGAGCATTTAATCCATTTACATTTAAGGTAATTATTGATATGTATGTTCCTATTACCATTTACTTAATTGTTTCGAGTTTGTTCTTGTAGGTCTTTTCCTTCTCTTGTGTTTCTTGCCTAGAGAAGTTCCTTTAGCATTTGTTGTAAAGCTGTTTTGATGGTGCTGAACTCTCTCAGCTTTTGCTTGTCTGTAAAGGTTTTAATTTCTCCATCAAATCTGAATGAGATCCTTGGGTAGAGTAATCTTGGTTGTAGGTTTTTCTCCTTCATCACTTTAAATATGTTCTGCCATTCCCTTCTGGCTTGCAGATTTTCTGCTGAAAGATCAGCTATTAACCTTATGGGGATTCCCTTGTGTGTTGTTGTTTTTCCCTTGCTGCTTTTAATATGTTTTCTTTGTATTTAATTTTTGATAGTTTGATTAATATGTGTCTTGGCGTGTTTCTCCTTGGATTTATCCTGTATGGGACTCTCAGTACTTCCTGGACTTGATTAACTATTTTCTTTCCCATATTAGGGAAGTTTTCAACTATAATCTCTTCAAATATTTTCTCAGTCCCTTTCTTTTTCTCTTCTTCTTCTGGGACCCCTATAATTCGAATGTTGGTGCGTTTAATGTTGTCCAGAAGTCTCTGAGACTGTCCTCAGTTCTTTTCATTCTTTTTTCTTTATTCTGCTCTGCAGTAGTTATTTCCACTATTTTATCTTCTAGGTCATTTATCCGTTCTTTTGCCTCGGATATTCTGCTATTGATCCCATCTAGAGTATTTTTTATTTCATTTATTGTGTTGCTCATCGTTGCTTGCTTCCTCTTTATTTCTTCTAGATCCTTGTTAAATGTTTCTCACATTTTGTCTATTCTATTTCCAAGGTTTTGGATCATCTTTACCATCATTATTCTGAATTCTTTTTCAGGTAGACTGCCTATTTCATCTTCATTTGTTAGGTCTGGTGGGTGTTTACCTTGCTCCTTCATCTGCTGTGTGTTTCTCTGTCTTCTCATTTTGCTTATATTACTGTGTTTGGGGTCTCCTTTTTGCAGGCTGCAGGTTCGTAGTTCCCTTTGTTTTTGGTGCCTGTCCCCAGTGGCTAAGGTTGGTTCAGTGGGTTGAGTAGGTTTTCTGGTTGAGGGGACTAGTGCCTCTGTTCTGGTGGATAAGACTGGATCTTGTCTTTCTGGTGGGCAGGTCCACGCCTGGTGGTGTGTTTTGGGGTGTCTGTAGCCTTATTATGATTTTAGGCAGCCTCTCTGCTAATGGATGGGGCTGTGGTCCTGTCTTGCTAGTTGCTGGGCATACGGTGTCCAGCACCGTAGCTTGCTGGTCGCTGAGTGAAGCTGGGTCTTGCTGTTGAGATGATCTCTGGGAGATTTTCGCCATTTGATATTATGTGGATCTGGGAGGTCTCTTGTGGACCAGTGTCCTGAAGTTGATTCTCCCACCTCAGAGACACAGCCTTGACGCCTGGCTGGAGCACCAAGAGCCTTTCATCCACACTGCTCAGAATAAAAGGGAGGAAAAAACAGAAAGGAAGGAAGAAAGGAAGGAAGGAAGGAAGGAAGGAAGAAAGAAAAAAGATAAAGTTATTAAAATAAAAAATAATTATTAAGAAGAAAAATTTTTTAAAGTAAAAAAACAAAAAAAATGGGACAGTCAGAACCCTAGGAAAAGTGGTGAAAGCAAAGCTATACACACAAAATCTCACACAGAAGCACACACATACACACTCAAAAAGAGGAAAGGAGGAAAAAATAATATATCTTGCTCCCAAAGTCCACCTCCTCAACTTGGGATGATTAGCTATCTATTCAGGTATTCCACAGATGCAGAGCACTTCAAGCTGATTGTGGAGCTTTAATCCGCTGCTTCTGAGGCTGCTGGGAGAGACCTCCCCCTCTCCTCTTTGTTCGCACAGCTCCTGGGGTTCAGCTTTGGACTGGGCCCCACCTTTGCACGTAGGTCACCCGAGGGCGTCTGCTCTTCGCTCAGACAGGACAGGGTTAAAGGAGCAGCTGATTCAGGGGCTCTGGATCACTCAGGCTGCGGGGAGGGAGGGGTACAGATGCGGGGCAAGCCTGCGGCGGCAGAAACCGGCATGACGTTGCATCACCCTGAGGCACGCCGTGCGTTCTCCTGGGGAAGCCATCCCTGGATCCCGGGACCCCGGCAGCAGCAGGCTGCACTGGCTTCCCCCGGGAGGTAGGGGAGGTGTGGAAAGTGACCTGTGCTTGCACACAGGCTTCTTGGTGGCGGAGGCAGCAGCCTTAGCGTCTCATGCCCGTCTCTGGTATCCGTGCTGATAGCCGTGGCTCGCACCCGTTTCTGGAGCTCCTTTATGTGGCGCACTTAATCGCCTCTCCTCTCACACCAGGAAACAAAGAGGCAAGAAAAAGTTTCTTGTCTCTTCGGCAGCTCCGCGCCCGTCTCTGGAGCTCCTTTAAGTGGCACGCTTAATCCCCTCTCCTCGCGCCCCAGGAAGCAAAGAGGGAAGAAAAGGTCTCTTGCCTCTTCAGCAGCTCCAGACTTCTCCTGGACACCCTCCCGGCTAGTCGTGGTGCACTAACCCCTTCAGGCTGTGTTCACATAGCCAACCCCAGTCCTCTCTCGGCTTCCGACTGAAGCCCAAGCCTCAGCTCCCAGCCCCCACCTGCCCCGGCGGGTGAGCAGACAAGCTTCTTGGGCTGGTGAGTGCTGGTTGGCACAGATCCTCTGTGGGAATCTCTCCGCTTTTCCCTCTGCACCGTTACTGCACTCTCTTCTGTGGCTCTGAAGCTTCCCCCTCTGCCACCCGCAGTCTCCGCCCGTGAAGGGGCTTCTAGTGTGTGGAAACTTTTCCTCCTACACAGCTCCCTCCCACTGGTGCAGGTCCGGTCCCTATTCTTTTGTCTCTGTTTATTCTTTTTTCTTTTGCCCTACCCAGGTATGTGGGGAGTTTCTTGCCTTTTGGGAGGTCTGAGGTCTTCTGCCAGCGTTCAGTGGGTGTTCTATAGGAGCAGTTCCATGTGTAGATGTATTTATGATGTATCTGTGGGGAGGAAGGTGATCTCTGCGTGTCTTACTCTTCTGCCATTTCTCTCTCCTCACTGTAGTTTTGATTTGCATTTCTCTAATGATTAATGATGTTGAGCATTCTTTCATTTGTTTGTTGGCAATCTGTATATCTTCTTTGGAGAAATGTCTATTTAGGTCTTCTGCCCATTTTTGGATTGGGTTGGTTTTTATTTGATATTGCCTTAAATTCTTTATGAGATAATTTTAGACTTAAAAAAACTGCAGGAATAGTATAATGTTATCATATACTCTTCACCTGGCTTCCCTTAATGTTACCATCTTACATAACCATAGCACAGTTAACAGAATTAAGAAATTAACCTTGGTACAACCTATTAAGTAAACTACAAACGTTATTCAGATTTTACCAGTTTTCTCCTACTGTCCTTTTTCTTTTCAAGGAACCAATCCAGGATCTCACAATGCATTTAGTTCCTACCATTCATCATAGTTCCTTAACCTTTTATTGTCTCTCATGACTTTGAGACTTTAAAACAATTTCTTTTATTTTTTTATACAGCAGGTTCTTATTAGTCATCCATTTTATACACATCAGCGTATACATGTCAATCCAGATCTCCCACTTCATTACACCACCACCACCACCACCACCTGGGCACTTTCCCCCCTTGGTGTCCATACGTTTGTTCTCTACATCTGTGTCTCAATTTCTGCCCTGCAAACTGGTTCATCTGTACCATTGTCCTAGGTTCCACATATATACGTTAATATACGATATTTGTTTTTCTCTTTTTGACTTACTTCACTCTGTGACAGTCTCTAGATGTATCCACATCTCTACAAATGACCCAATTTCGTTCCTTTTTATGGCTGAGTAATATTCCATTGTATATATGTACCACATCTTCTTTATCCATTCATCTGTTGATGGGCATTGAGGTGGCTTCCATGACCTGGCTACTGTAAATAGTGCTGCAATGAATACTGGGGTGCATGTGTCTTTTTGAATTATGTTTTTCTCTGGGTATATTCCCAGTAGTGGGATTGCTGGGTCATATGGTAATTCTATTTTTAGTTTTTAAAAGAACCTCCATACTGTTCTCCATAGCGGCTGTATCAATTTACATTCCCACCAATAGTGCAAGAGGGTTCCTTTTTCTCCACACCCTCTCCAGCATTTGTTCTTTGCAGATTTGCTGATGATGCCCATTCTGACTGGTGTGAGGTGATACCTCATTGTAGATTTGATTTGCATTTCTCTAAAAATTAGTGATGTTGAGCAGCTTTTCATGTGCTTCCTGGCCATCTGTATGTCTTCTTTGGAGAAAAGTCTATTTAGGTCTTCTGCCCATTTTTGGATTGGGTTGTTTTTTTAATATTGAGCTGCATGAACTGTTTATATATTTTGGAGATTAACTTTTGTCCAATGATACATTTTCAAATATTTTCTCCCATTCTGAGGGCTCTTTTCATCTTGTTTATGGTTTCCTTTGCTGTGAAAAAGCTTTTAAGTTTCATTAGGTCCTATTTGTTTATTTTTGTTTTTATTTCCATTACTCTATGAGGTGGATCAAAAAAGATCTTGCTGTGATTTACTTCAAAAAGTGTTCTTTCTATGTTTTCCTCTAAGAGTTTTATAGTGTCCGGTCTTATATTTAGGTCTCAAATCCATTTTGAATTTATTTTTGTGTATGGTGTTAGGGAGTGTTCTAATTTCATTCTTTTACATGTATCTGTCCAGTTTTCCCAGCACCACTTACTGAAGAGACAGTCTTTTCTCCATTGTATATCCTTGCCTCCTTTGTCATAGATTAGTTGACCATAGGTGTGTGGGTTTATCTCTGGGCTTTCTATCTTGTTCCATTGATCTGTATTTCCGTTTTTGTGCCAGTACCATATTATCTTGAGTACTGTAGCTTTGTTGTATAGTCTGAAGTCAGGGAGCCTGATTCCTCCAGCTCCGTCTTTTTCCCTCAAGACTGCTTTGGCTATTTGGGGTCTTTTGTGTCTCCATACAAATTTTAAGATTTTTTGTTCTAGTTCCATAAAAAATGCCAGTGGTAATTTGATAGGGATTGCATTGAATCTGTAGATTGCTTTGGGTAGTATAGTCATTTTCACAGTATTGATTCTTCCAATCCAAGAACATGGTATATCTCTCCTTTTGTTGGTATCATCTTTAATTTCTTTCATCAGTGTCTTAATAGTTTTCTGCATAAAGGTCTTTTGTCTCCTTAAGTAGGTTTATTCCTAGGTATTTTATTCGTTTTGTTGTAGTGGTAAATGGGAGTATTTCCTTAATTTCCCCTTCAGATTTTTCATCATTAGTGTATAGGAATGCAAGAGATTTCTGTGCATTAATTTTGTATCCTGCAACTTTATCAAATTTATTGATTAGCTGTAGTAGTTTTCTCGTGGCATCTTTAGGATTCTCTATGTATAGTATCATGTCATCTGCAAACAGTGACAGTTTTACTTCTTCTTTTCCAGTTTGTATTCCTTTTTCTTCTCTGACTGCTGTGGCTAGGACTTCCAAAACTATGTTGAGTAATAGTGGTGAGAGTGGACATCCTTGTCTTGTTCCTGATCGTAGAGGAAATGCTTTCAGTTTTTCACCATTGAGAATGATGTTTGCTGTGGGTTTGTCATATATGGCCTTTATTATGTTGAGGTAGGTTCCCTCTATGCCCACTTTCTGGAGAGTTTTTATCATAAATTGGTGTTGAATTTTGTCAAAAGCTTTTTCTGCATGTATTGAGATGATCATATGGTCTTTATTCTTCAATTTGTTAATATGGTGTATCACGTTGATTGATTTGCGTATATTGAAGAACCCTTGCATCCCCGGGATAAATCCCACTTGATCATGGTGTATGATCCTTTTAATGTGTTGTTGGATTCTGTTTACTAGCATTTTGTTGAGGATTTATGCATCTATATTCATCAGTGATATTGGTCTGTAATTTTCTTTTTTTGTAGTATCTTTGCCTGGTTTTGGTGTCAGGGTGATGGTGGCCTCATAGAATGAGTTTGGGAGTGTTCCTCCCTCTGGAAATTTTTGGAAGAGTTTGAGAAGGATGGGTGTTAGCTCTTCTCTAAATGTTTGATAGAATTTGCCTGTGAAGCCATCTGGTCCTGGACTTTTGTTTGTTGGAAGATTTTTAATCACAGTTTCAATTTCAGTGCTTGTGATTGGTCTGTTCATATTTTCTGTCTCTTCCTGGTTCAGTCTTGGAAGGTTATACCTCTAAGAATTTGTCCATTTCTTCCAGATTGTCCATTTTATTGGCATATAGTTGCTTTTAGTAGTCTCTTAGAATGCTTTGTATTTCTGCAGTGTCTGTTGTAACTTCTCCTTTTTCATTTCTAATTTTATTGATTTGAGTCCTCTCCCTCTCTTTCTTGATGAGTCTGGCTAATGGTTTATCAATTTTGTTTATCTTCTCAAAGAACCACTTTTTAGTTTTATTGGTCTTTGCTATTGTTTTCTTTGTTTCTATTTCATTTATTTCTGCTCCGATCTTATGATTTCTCTCCTTCTGCTAACTTCGGGTTTTGTTTGTTCTTCTTTCTCTAATTCCTTTAGTTGTAAGGTTAGATTGTTTGAGATTTTCCTTGTTTCTTGAGGTAAGCTGTATAGCTATAAACTTCCCTCTCAGAACTGCTTTTGCTGCATCCCATAGGTTTGGATCGTTGTGCTTTCATTGTCATTTGTTTGGATCATTGTGTTTTCATTGTCATTTGATTTCCTCTTAGATTGCTTCAGTGATCTCTTGGTTATTTAGTAACATATTGTTTAGCCTGCATGTATTTCTGTTTCTTACATTTTTTTCCCGGTAATTGATTTCTAATCTCATAGCATTTTGGTCAGAAAAGGTGCTTGATATGATTTCAATTTTCTTAAATTTACTGAGGCTTGATTTGTGACCCAAGATGTGATCTATCACGGAGAATGTTCCATGCGCAATTGAGAAGAAAGTGTAATCTGCTATTTTTGGATGGAATGTCCTATAAATATCAATTAAATCTATCTGGTCTATTGTGTCATTTAAAGCTTGTGTTTCCTTATTAATTTTCTGTTTGGATGATCTGTCCATTGGTATAAGTGAGGTGTTAACATCCCCCACTATTATTGTGTTACTGTCGATTTCCTCTTTTATAGCTGTTAGCAGTTGCCTTATGTATTGAGGTGCTCCTTTGTTGGGTGCATTTATATCTTCTTCTTGGATTGATCCCTTGATCATTATGTAGTGTCCTTCCTTGTCTCTTGTAACATTCTTTATTTTAAAGTCTATTTTATCTGATATGAGTATTTCTACTCCAGCTTTCTTTTGATTTCCATTTGCATGGAATATCTTTTTCCATCCCCTCACTTTCAGTCTGTAAGTGTCGCTAGGTCTGAAGTGGGTCTCTTGTAGACAGCATATATATGGGTCCTGTTTTTGTATCCATTCAGTAAGCCTGTGTTTTTTGGTTGGAGCATTTAATCCATTGAGGTTTAAGGTAATTATTGATATGTATGTTCCTATTGCCATTTTCTTAATTGTTTTGGGTTTGGTTTTGTAGGTCCTTTTCTTCTCTTATGTTTCCCACTTAGAGAAGTTCCTTTACCATCTTTTGTAGAGCTGGTTTGGTGGTGCTGAATTCTTTTATCTTTTGCTTTTCTGTAAAGCTTTTGATTTCTCCATCGAATCTGAATGAGATCCTTGCTGGGTAGAGTAATCTTGGTTGTAGGTTCTTCCCTTTCATCACTTTAAGTATATCATGCCACTCCCTTCTGGCTTGTAGAGTTTCTGCTGAGAAATCAGCTATTAACCTTATGGGAGTTTCCTTGTATGTTATTTGTCATTCTTCCCTTCTTTCAATAATTTTTCTTTGTCTTTAATTTTTGCCAATTTGATTACTATGTGTCTCAGCGTGTTTCTCCTTGTGTTTCTCCTATATGGGACTCTCTGTGCTTCCTGGACTTGGGTGGCTATTTCCTTTCCCATGTTAGGGAAGTTTTTGACTATAATCTCTTCAAATATTTTCTCAGGTTCTTTCTCTCTCTCTTCTCCTTCTGGGACCCCTATAATGTGAATGTTGTTGCGTTTAATGTTGTCCCAGAGGTCTCTTAGATTGTCTTCATTTCTTTTCATTCTTTTTTCTTTATTCTGTTCCACAGCAGTGAATTCCACCATTTTGTCTTCCAGGTCACTTATCCATTCTTCTGCCTCAGTTATTCTGCTATTGATTCCTTCTAGTGAATTTTTCATTTCAGTTATAGTATTGTTCATCTCTGTTTGTTTGTTCTTTAATTCTTCTAGGTCTTTGTTAAACATTTCTTGCTTCTTCTTGATCTTTGCCTCCATTCTTTTTCCAAGGTCCTGGATCATCTTCACTATCATTATTCTGAATTCTTTTTCTGGAATGGTGCCTATCTCCACTTCATTTAGTTGTTTTTCTGGGGGTTTATCTTGTTTCTTCATCTGGTGCATAGCCATCTGCCTTTTCATATTGTCTATCTTCCTGTGAATGTGGTTTTTGTTCCACAGGCTGCAGGGTTGTAGTTCTTCTTGCTTCTGCTGTCTGCACTCTGGTGAATGAGGCTATCTAAGAGGCTTGTGCAAGTTTCCTGATGGGAGGGACTGGTGGTGAGTAGAGCTGGCTGTTGCTCTGGTGGGCAGAGCTCAGTAAAACTTTAATCTGCTTGTCTGCTGATGGATGGTGCTGGGTTCCCTCCCTGTTGGTTGTTTGGCCTGAGGCAAGCCAACACTGGAGCCTACCTGGGCTCTTTGGTGGGGCTCATTGCAGACTCTGGGAGGGCTCACGCCAAGGAGTACTTCCAAGAACTTCTGCTGCCAGTGTCCCTGTCCTCACGGTGAGACAGAGCCACCCCCACCTCTGCAAGCGACCCTCCAACACTAGCAGGTAGACCTGGTTCAGTCTCCTATGGGGTCACTGCTCCTTCGCTTGGGTTCTGATGTGCACACTACTTTGTGTGTGCCCTCCAAGAGTGGAGTCTCTGTTTCCCCCAGTCCTATCGAAGTCCTGCAATCAAATCCCACTAGCCTTCAAAGTCTGATTCTCTAGGAATTCCTTCTCCCATTGCCGGACCCCCAGGTTGGGAAGCCTGACGTGGGGCTCAGAAACTTCACTCTAGTGGGTGGACTTCTGTGGTATAAGTGTTCTCCAGTTTGTGACTCACCCATCCAGCAGTTATGGGATTTGATTTTTTTTTTTTTTTTTTTTTTGCAGTACGCGGGCCTCTCAATGCAGTGGCCTCTCCGTCACAGAGCACAGGTTCTGGACGCAAGGACCCAGCGGCCATGGCTCATGGGCCTAGCTACTCCGTGGCATGTGGGATCCTCCCAGACTGGGGCATGAACCCGTGTCCCCTGCATCGGCAGGCGGACTCTCAACCACTGTTCCACCAGGGGAGCCCTGGGATTTGATTTTATTGTGATTGCGTACTTCATACCATCTCATTGTGGCTTCTCCTTTGTCTTTGGATGTGGGGTATCAGTTTTGGTAGTTGCAGTGTCTTCCTCTTGACGATTTTTTTTTGAATGTTCACAGCAACATATTTATTTATTTTTAATATCTTTATTTGACTATAACTGTTTTACAATAGTGTGTTAGTTTCTCCTTTACAACAAAGTGAATCAGTTATACATGTTTCCATATCTCTTCCCTCTTGCGTCACCCTCCCTCCCACCCTCCCTATCCCACCCCTCTAGGTGGTCACAAAGCACAGAGGTGAACTGCCTGTGCTATGTGGCAGCTTCCCACTAGCTATTTAATTTGCATTTGGTAGTGTGTATATGTCCCTGCCACTCTCTCACTTCGTCACAGCCCACCCTTCCCCTTCCCCATATCCTCAAGTCCATGCTCTAGTAGGTCTGTATTTTATTCCCGTCCTACCACTAATCTCTTCATGACATTTTTTCCCTAAGATTCCATATATATGTGTTAGCATACGGTATTTGTTTTTATCCTTCTGACTGACTTCACTCTGTATGACAGACTCCAGGTCTATCCACCTCATTACAAATAACTCAGTTTCATTTCTTTTGATGGCTGAGTAATATTCCATTGTATATATGTGCCACATCTTCTTTATCCATTCATCTCTTGATGGACACTTAGGCTGCTTCCATGTCCTGGCTATCGTAAATAGAGCTGCAATGAACATTTTGGTACATGACTCTGTTTGAATTATGATTTTCTCAGGGTATATACCCAGTAGTGCGATTGCGGGGTTTTTAAGGAACCTCCATACTGTTCTCCATAGTGGCTGTATCAATTTACATTCCCACCAGCAGTGCAAGAGTGTTCCCTTTTCTCCACACCCTCTCCAGCATTTATTGTTTCTAGAGTTTTTGATGATGGCCAATCTGACCGGTGTGAGGTGATATCTCATTGTGGTTTTGATTTGCATTTCTCTAATGAGTAATGACGTTGAGCATTCTTTCATGTGTTTGTTGGCAATCTGTATATCTTCTTCGGAGAAATGTCTATTTAGTTCTTCTGCCCATTTTTGGATTGTGTTGTTTGTTTTCTTGTTACTGAGCTGCCTGAGTTGCTTATAAATTTTGGAGATTAATCCTTTGTCAGTTGCTTCATTTGCAAATATTTTCTCCCATTCTGAGGGTTGTCTTTTGGTCTTGTTTATGGTATCCTTTGCTATACAAAAGCTTTTAAGTTTCATTAGATCCCATTTGTTTATTTTTGTTTTTATTTCCATTTCTCTAGGAGATGGGTCAAAAAGGAACTTGCTGTGATTTATGTCAGAGTGTTCTGCCTATGTTTTCCTCTAAGAGTTTGATAGTGTCTGCCCTTACATGTAGGTCTTTAACCCATTTTGAGTTTATTTGTGTGTGTGGTGTTAGGGAGTGTTCTAATTTCATACTTTTACAGGGAGCTGTCCAGTTTTCCCAGCACCACTTATTGAAGAGGCTATCTTTTCTCCACTGTATATCCTTCCCTCCTTTATCAAAGATAAGGTGACCATATGTGTGTGGGTTTATCTCTGGGCTTTCTATCCTGTTCCATTGATCTATATTTCTGTTTTTGTGCCAGTACCATACTGTCTAGACTACTGTGGCCTTGTAGTATAGTCTGAAGTCAGGGAGTCTGATTCCTCCAGCTCCATTTTTTCGTTCTCAAGATTGCTTTGGCTATTCGGGGTCTTTTGTGTTTCCATACAAATTTTGATTTTTTTTGTTCTAGTTCTGTAAAAAATGCCAGTGGTAATTTGATAGGGATTGCATTGAATCTGTAGATTGCTTTGGGTAGTAGAGTCATTTTCACAATGTTGATTCTTCCAATCCAAGAACATGGTATGTTTCTCCACCTATTTGTATCATCTTTAACTTCTTTCATCAGTGTCTTATAGTTTTCTGCATACAAGTCTTTTGTCTCCTTAGGTAGGTTTATTCCTAGATATTTTATTCCTTTTGTTGCAATGGTAAATGGGAGTGTTTTCTTAATTTCCCTCTCAGATTTTTCATCATTAGTGTATAAGAATGCCAGAGATTTCTGTGCATTAATTTTGTATCCTGCTACTTTACCAAATTCATTGATTAGCTCTAGTAGTTTTCTGGTAGCATCCTTAGGATTCTCTATGTATAGTAGCATGTCATCTGCAAACAGTGACAGCTTTAATTCTTCTTTTCCGATTTGGATGCCTTTTATTTCTTTTTCTTCTCTGATTGCTGTAGCTAGAACTTCCAAAACTCGGTTGAATAAGAGTGGTGAGAGTGGGCAACCTTGTCTTGTTGCTGACCTTAGTGGAAATGACTTTAGTTTTTCACTGTTGAGGACGATGTTGGCTGTGGGTTTGTCATATATGGCCTTTATTATGTTGAGGAAAGTTCCCTCTATGCCTACTTGCTTTAGGGTTTTTATCATAAATGGGTGAATTTTGTCAAAAGCTTTCTCTGCATCTATTGAGATGATCATATGATTTTTCTCCTTCAGTTTGTTGCTATGGTGTATCACGTTGATTGATTTGCGTGTATTGATGAATCCTTCCATTCCTGGGATAAACCCCACTTGATCATGGTGTATGATCCTTTTAATGTGCTGTTGGATTGTGTTTGCTAGTATTTCATTGAGAATTTTTGCATGTATTTTCATCAGTGATATTGGCCTGTAGTTTTCTTTCTTTGTGACGTCTTTGTCTGGCTTTGGTACCAGGGTGATGGTGGCCTCATAGAATGAGTTTGGGAGTGTTCCTCCTCCCTTTGCTATCTTTTGGAAGAGTTTGAGAAGGATAGGTGTTAGCTCTTCTCTAAATGTTTGATAGAATTCACCTGTGAAGCCATCTGGTCCTGGGCTTTTGTTTGTTGGAAGATTTTTTAATCACAGTTTCAATTTCAGTGCTTGTGATTGGTCTGTTCATATTTTCTATTTCTTCCTGGTTCAGTCTTGGCAGGTTGTGCATTTCTAAGAATTTGTCCATTTCTTCCAGGTTGTCCATTTTATTGGCATAGAGTTGCTTGTAGTAATCTCTAATAATCTTTTGTATTTCTGCAGTGTCAGTTGTTACATCTCCTTTTTCATTTCTAATTCTACTGATTTGAATCTTCTCCCTTTTCTTCTTGATGAGTCTGGCTAATGGTTTATCAATTTTATTTATCTTCTCAAAGAACCAGCTTTTACTTTTATTGATCTTTGCTATTGTTTCCTTCATTTTTTCTTCATTGTTTTCTGATCTGATCCTTATGATTTCTTTCCTTCTGCTAAATTTGGGTTTTTTTGTTCTTCCTTCTCTAATTGCTTTAGGTGCAAAGTTAGGTTGTTTATTCGAGATGTTTCCTGTTTCTTAAGGTATGATTGTATTGCTATAAACTTCCCTCTTAGAACTGCTTTTGCTGCATCCATAGGTTTTGGGTCGTCGTGTCTCCATTGTCATTTGTTTCTAAGTACTTTTTGATTTCCTCTTTGATTTCTTCAGTGATCACTTCGTTATTAAGTAGTGTATTGTTTAGCCTCCATGTGTTTGTATTTTTTACAGATCTTTTCCTGTAATTGATATCTAGTCTCATAGCGTTGTGGTCAGAAAAGATACTTGATACGATTTCAATTTTCTTAAATTTGCCAAGGCTAGATTTGTGACCCAAGATATGATCTATCCTGGAGAATGTTCCATGAGCACTTGAGAAAAATGTGTTTTCTGTTGTTTTTGGATGGAATGTCCTATAAAAATCAAGTAAATCCATCTTGTATAATGTATCATTCAAAGCTTGTGTTTCCTTATTTATTTTCATTTTGGATGATCTGTCCATTGGTGACAGTGGGGTGTTAAAGTCCCCTACTATGATTGTGTTACTGTCGATTTCCCCTTTTATGGCTGTTAGTATTTACCTTATGTATTGAGGTGCTCCTATGTTGGGTGCATAAATATTTACAATTGTTATATCTTCTTCATGGATCGATCCCTTGATCATTATGTAGTGTCCTTTTTTGTCTCTTGTAATAGTCTTTATTTTAAAGTCTATTTTGTCTGATATGAGAATTGCTACTCCAGCTTTCTTCTGATTTCCATTTGCATGGAATATCTTTTTCCATCCCCTCACTTTCAGTCTGTATGTGTCCCTAGGTCTGAAGTGGGTCTCTTGTAGACAGCATATATATGGGTCCTGTTTTTGTATCCATTCAGCCAGTCTGTGTCTTTTGGTGGGAGCATTTAATCCATTTACATTTAAGGTAATTATTGATATGTGTGTTCCTATTACCATTTACTTAATTGTTTCGGGTTCTTGTAGGTCTTTTCCTTCTCTTGTGTTTCTTGCTTAGAGAAGTTCCTTTAGCATTTGTTGTAAAGCTGGTTTGGTGGTGCTGAACTCTCTCAGCTTTTGCTTGTCTGTAAAGGTTTTAATTTCTCCATCAAATCTGAATGAGATCCTTGCTGGGTAGAGTAATCTTGGTTGTAGGTTTTTTTCCTTCATCACTTTAAATATGTCCTGCCACTCCCTTCTGGCTTGTAGAATGTCTGCTGAAAGATCAGATGTTAACCTTATGGGGATTCCCTTGTGTGTTATTTGTTGTTTTTCCCTTGCTGCTTTTAATATGTTTTCTTCGTATTTAATTTTTGACAGTTTGATTATTATGTGTCTTGGCATGTTTATCCTTGGGTTTATCCTGTATGGGACTCTGTGCTTCCTGGACTTGATTGACTATTTCCTTTCCTGTATTAGGGAAGTTTTCAACTATAATCTCTTCAAATATTTTCTCAGTCCCTTTCTTTTTCTCTTCTTCTTCTGGAACCCCTATGATTCGAATGTTGGTGTGTTTAATGTTGTCCCAGAGGTCTCTGAGACTGTCCTCAGTTCTTTTCATTCTTTTTTCTTTCTTCCGCTCTGCAGTGGTTATTTCCACTATTTTATCTTCCAGGTCACTTATCCGTCCTTCTGCCTCAGTTATTCTGCTATTGATCCCATCTAGAGTATTTTTTATTTCATTTATTGTGTTGCTCATCATTACTTGCTTCCTCTTTATTTCTTCTAGGTCCTTGTTAACTGTTGCTTGCAATTTGTCTATTCCACTTCCAAGATTTTGAATCATCTTTACTATCATTATTCTGAATTCTTTTTCAGGTAGACTGCCTATTTCATCTTCATTTGTTAGGTCTGGTGTGTTTTTATCTTGCTCCTTCATCTGCTGAGTGTTTTTCTGTCTTCTCATTTTGCTTATCTTACTGTGTTTGGGGTCTCCTTTTTTCAGGCTGCAGGTTCGTAGTTCCCTCTGTTTTTGGTGGCTGTCCCCAGTGGCTGAGGTTGGTTCAGTGGGTTGAGCAGGTTTCCTGGTTGGGGGGACTAGTGCCTCTGTTCTGGTGGATAAGACTGGATCTTGTCTTTCTGGTGGGCAGGTCCACGTCTGGTGGTGTGTATGGGGATGTTGGTAGCCTTATTATGATTTTAGGCAGCCTCTCTGCTAATGGATGGGGCTGTAGACCTGTCTCGCTCTTTGTTGGGTATAGGGTGTTCAGCATTGTTCGTTGCTGGTCCTTGAGTGAAGCTGGGTCTTGGTGTTGAGATGGAGATCTCTGGGAGATTTTCGCTGTTTGATATTACGTGGAGCTGAGAGGTCTCTTTTGGACCAGTGCCCTGAGGTTGGTTCTACCACCTCAGAGACACAGCCTTGACACCTGGCTGGAGTGCCAAGAGCCTTTAATCCACACGGCTCAAAATAAAAGGGAGAAAAATATATAAAGGCAAGAAAGGAAGGAAGGAAGGAAGGAGGAAGGGAGGGAAGGAAGGAAGAAAGGAAGGGAGGGAGGAAGAAAGGAAGGAGAGAATAAAGGAAGGGAGGAAGGAAGGAGGAAAGTAGGAAAGAAAGGAGGGAAGAAAGGAAGAAAGAAAGGGAGAAGACAAAATAAAGTAGGGTAAAATACAGTTATTAAAATAAAAAATAATTATTAAGAAGAAAAATTTCTATTAAAGAAAAAAAAACCAGGTCAGTGTAACCCTAGGACAAATGGTGAAAACAAAGCTATACAGACAAAATCTCACACAGCAGCACACACATACACACTCACAAAAAGAGAAAAAGAGGAAAATAATAATATATCTTACTCCCAAAGTCCACCTCCTCGACTTTGGATGATTTACTGTCTATTCAGGTATTCCACAGATGCAGGGCGCTTCAAGCTGATTGTGGAGCTTTAATCCGCTGCTTCTGAGGCTGCTGGGAGAGACCTCCCCCTCTCCTCTTTGTTCGCACAGCTCCTGGGGTTCAGCTTTGGACTGGGTCCTGCCTCTGTGCGTAGGTCGTCCGAGGGCATCTGCTCTTCACTCAGACAGGACGGGGTTAAAGGAGCAGCTGATTGGGGGGCTCTGGCTCACTCAGGCTGCAGGGAAGGAGGGGCATGGATGCTGGGCGAGCCCGTGGTGGCAGAGGCCAGCGTGATGCTGCACCAGCCTGAGGTGCGCCGTGCGCTCTCCCGGGGAAGCTGTCTGTGGATCCCGGGACCCTGGCAGTGGCGGGCTGCACAGGCTCCCGGGAGGGGCGGTGTGGAGAGTGACCTGTGCTCACACACAGGCCTCTTGGTGGCGGCAGTAGCAACCGTAGCATCCCACACCCGTCTCTGTTGTCCGTGCCGACAGCCGCGGCTCGTGCCCGTTTCTGGAGCTCCTTTAAGCGGCGTGCTTAAACCCCTCTCCTCGCACACCAGGAGGCAAAGAGGGAAGAAAAGGTCTCTTGCCTCTTCGGTAGCTCCAGACTTCAACTGGACTCCCTCCCGGCTAGCTGTGGTGCACTGACCCCTTCAGGCTGTTTTCACCCTGCCAACTCCAGTCCTTTCCCTGGGATCCGACTGAAGCCTGAGGCTCAGCTCCCAGCCCCGCCCACCCCGGCGGGTGAGCAGACAAGCCTCTCGGGCTGGTGAGTGCTGGTTGGCAGCGATCCTCTGCGGAATCTCTCCACTTTGCCCTCCGCACCCTGTTGCTGCGCTCTCTTCCGTGGCTCCGAAGCTTCCCCCTCCGCCACCCACAGTCTCCTCCCACGAAGGGGCTCCTAGTGTGTGGGAACCTTTCCTCCTTCACAGCTCCCTCCCACTGGTGCAGGTCCCGTCCCTATTCTTTTGTCTCTGTTTATTCTTTTTTCTTTTGCCCTACCCAGGTACATGGGGAGTTTCTTGCCTTTTGGGAGGTCTGAGGTCTTCTGCCAGCGTTCGGTGGGTGTTCTATAGGAGAAGTTCCATGTGTAGATGTATTTCTGATGTATCTGTGAGGAGGAAGGTGGTCCCCGCGTCTTACTCTTCAGCCATCTTCTCGCTTCCCCCCCCCCCCCGTTGATGATTGTTCAGTTAGTTGTGATTCTGGTGTTCTCACAAGAGGAAATGAGAGCATGTCCTTCTACTCTGCCATCTTGAACCAATCTCTGACTTTAAGACTTTTGAAGAGTTCTTGTCAGTTATTTGTAAAAATGTCCCTCAATTTTTTCCCAGTTTTATTGAGGTATAATTGACATTTAGCACTGTTTAAATTTAGGGTGTACAGCATATATTGTGAGATGATTACCACAGTAAGCTTTTAGTTAACAAACATGTCCCTCAACTTGACATTGTCTTTGTTTTCTCATAATTAGATTGATGTTATGAATTACTGGGAAGAATATCACAGAAATGATACTGTGGCCTTCTCAATGCATCATATCAGGGGGGTACATGATGTCAAAATGTCTTACCTGGTGATGTTAATTTGTTTTGGTAAAAAAAACAAAATTTACTATGTTAACCATTTTTAAGTGTACAGTTCAGTAGTGTTAAAGTGATGTTAATCTTGATCACTTTGTTAAGATAATATCTGTCAAGTTTCTTTACTGTAATGTTACTGTTTTTCCCTTTGTAATTAATAGCTGGGGAGAGACACTTTGAAACTATGCAAATACAATGTTTCTGCTTTAGGGACTTCCCTGGTGGTCCAGTGGTTAAGACTCCGCATTCCTAATACAGGGGGCCCAGGTTCAATCCCTGATCAGGGAACTAGATCCCGCGTGCCACAACTAAAGATCCCCCAACCCTCAACTAAAGAAATAAAGAAAAGATCCTGCATGCCACAAGGAAGATTTCCATGTGCCACAACCAAGACCCAGCACAGCCAAATAATAAACATTAAACAAAACAAAACAATATTTTTGCTTTAACTTTTGACCACAAATTTTAGTATCCACTGTGGGCTATTTTCTGTGGCAATTAATACTGTGGCAGTGAATGGTTATTTTCTATTTCTGATTCCTTTTACATTAATTGAAATTCTTTAAGGAATGCTTGTCACTTCTCCCACATTTATTATTTACTTATTTCTTTATATATGGATTCATGGACATTTACTTTATTATTTGGACTATAATCCAATGTTACCATTATATTGCTGAGCAAACTCTTTTATCTGGGATGAAGAGATTTTTAAGCCTGAAATTATACACATAGAACACAATTTGTTCAAAATTAGTATTTCTTTGTAACACTATGTTACATTATCTTAAGCAAGCATAAATTTCTTTCACTTGTTAAAGTTTATTTATAATGTTTTAACTTTAAATGAAAATTCCATTAACTTGATTTTAAATTTCCATTAGTTATAAAACTATTAGATATTAAACTATGAAAATTTAATTTTATTATGTAGACCTATTTATATATTTATAAGCTAAGTATAACAGATGTCATTTAATGCTGCACTTAAAAATTTTTTTAATTTTTAATTTTCAAATTAAAAAAATTTATTTATATTTTATTTTTGGCTGCATTGGGTCTTCGATGCCGCACATGGGCTTTCTCTAGTTGTGGCGAGCAGCGACTGCTCTTTGTTGAGGTGTGGTGGCTTCTCTTGTGGAGCACGAGTTCTAGGCACATGGGATTCAGTAGTTGTGGCACACAGGCTCAGTAGTTGTGGCACACGGGCTTAGTTGCTCCACAGCATGTGGGATCTTCCCAGACCAGGGCTCAAACTCTATCCCCTGCATTGGCAGGTGGATTCTTAACCACTGTGCCACCAGGGAACTCCTAGGTGTCATTTAAACATAGATTTAGATGCTGAAATTAGACATAGAGATATATGCAAAATGGAATTGGTCTCTTTGGTTTTATTTAATAATTCTACCAAAAATAAACATTTTGGTATATATATATATATAAAATATATTATATATATATATAATATATATATATAATATATTGCTTTCTCTGTGTCTGTGCTCTTTGTTGTTTTATATTTAAAGATGAACCTGTCTCATTCTTGGAAGCAGAACTATCCAGATAATTGTCTCATATAAAGGTCTATTTTCTATAGAGCCAAATATCAAATAGGTGATTAATTACACATCCACTCTTCAGCCCCAAATTTGACCTCATTTCCAAATGTAACACTTTTTATATTATTAAAGTATTGGTTATATTTATATGACACTGAAACAATATTAAAAAGTAAAAATAGGGGGCGGAGTCAAGATGGTTTACTAGGAGGACGTGGAAGTCATGTCTCCTCACAACTAGGGCACTTACCAGGCATCCGTGGGGGACCGCAGACACCTAAGGGGACGGGAGGAATCCCCAGCAACAAGGTAGGACGTGGGGCATGGGGGGAGTGAAGGGGGAGGAGAAGTGGAGGCAGGACAGGACTGGTGCCCCAGAGGGCCGGCTTGGGGAGGGGAAGGGATCCCACGCTGGAAGGGGGAAATTGGGGAACCATTGGGAGGGCAGAGGAACAAAAGGGAGTGTGGCCAGGTTTGGGGGCTCCCAGGAACCTGCTGATATCCTGGGCCTGATCCTCTGCCCATGGAGGACCCCTCCAGCCGTGTGGGTCCTGAGGGAGTGGGAGGGAGGTAAGGGGGAGCAAAAGTAAAGGCTGGACCCTTGGGACCAGCACCCCTGAGGGGTGGCTTGGGGAGGGGAGGAGTTCCTACACCCAGAGGGACCCACCTGTGGTTAGGGGTCCAGCGGGATGGGGGAGACCCTGGGGGAGATGGTGGGGGAGGGGCAAGAAGGAATGGAAGGGAACAGGGCCAGTGCTTTCCCAGTCCACTTAGGCACTGGGGAGCCTCTTGGGCTCCCGGGCCTAATCCTCTGCCCTCGGAGCCTCCCTCCTGCCACACAGAACCCAACTTCCACCCCTACACCCCCACGCATGGCCCTACCTCTACACTCACAGACCCCCTCCAAAGCACTGGGCCTAAACCCCACCCACACACCCTCATTCAGGGCCCTACCTCCAAACTCTAGAACCCCACACTCCAGAGGCCCTCCTTTCCACATGTTGCCTCTCCCCTTCTGTGCGCAGGTCCTAAGCAGAGGCCGGGCCCATGCTTGAACGTTGCCCTGCCTAGGCCCCGCCCCATGCTCCAATGTCAACACCCCACCAGCCTAGGTCCTGCCCCACCCTAAACCCCGCCCCTAAATTCCACCCCCCGCCTAAACTCTGCCCCCATAGCCAAGGCTTTTTTTTTTTTCTCCTCTTTTAGATTGGGGTTCTGTCTTACCTTGCTGATTCACTGTTGTTGATTCTTTTATATTTTTATTTTTCCTAATACATCTTTTATTTTTCTAATTTTATTTTATTCTTTATACTTTGTTATTGTTCTCTCCTTTAGGCTTGTTCTTCCCCCCCTTTTTTTTCTTTTTTCTGTTGTGGTTTCATTTTCCTTGTTGCAATTGTTTCAATTATAGTTTTATTTTTCCTAATATATTTTTCATTTTTCTAATTTTATTTTTTTTTATTCTTTGATATTGTACTGTTCCTTTTTTCACCATGCCACGAGCTTGCGAGATCTTGGTTCCCAGGCTACAGGTCAGGCCGAGCTCCTGTGGTGGGAGCTCCAAGTCCAAACCACTGGTCTAACAGAGAACCTCAGACCCCAGAGAATATTAATCAGAGTGAGGCCTCCTGGAGGTTCTCATCTCACACCAAGACACGGCTCTATCCAACTTCCTGCAAACTCCAGTGCTGGAGGTCTCAGGCCAAACAACCAGTAAGACAGGAATACAGCACCACCCATCAAAAAGAAAAAATAAACATGAAATGACAAAAAAAGTATATTACAGATGAAGGAGCAAGGTAAAAACCTACAAGACCAAATAAATGAAGACAAAACAGGCAACCTACCTGAAAAAGAATTCAGAGTAACGATAGTAAAGATGATCTAAAATCTCGGAAACAGAATGGAGAAAATCCAAGAAACATTTAACAAGGATCTAGAAGAACCAAAGAACAAACAAACAGTGATGAACAACATAATTACTGAAATTAAAAATACTCTAGAAGGAATCAATATATAGCAGAATAACTGAGGCAGAAGAATAGATAAGTGAGCTGGAAGGTAAAATGGTGGAAATAACTGCCAGAGAGCAGAATAAAGAAAAAAGAATGAAAAGAATTGAGGACAGTCTCAGAGACCTCTGGGACAACATTAAACACACCAACATTTGAATTACAGGGGTCCCAGAAGAAGAAGAGAAGAAGAAAGGGGCTGAGAAAACATTTGAAGAGAATATAGTTGAAAACTTCCCTAACATGGGAAAGGAAATAGTCAATCAAGTCCAGATGGCACAGAGAGTACCATACAGGATAAACCCAAAGAGACACATGCCGAGACACATATTAATGAAACTATCAAAAATTAAAAACAAAGAAAAAATATTAAAAGCAGTAAAGGAAAAGCAACAAATAACATAGAAGGGAATCCCCAAAAGGTTGACAGTTGATTTTTCAACAGAAACTCTGCAAGCCAGAAGGGAGTGGCAGGACATATTAAAAGTGATGAAAGGGAAAAGCCTACAACCAAGATTACTCCACCCAGGAGGGATCTCATTCAGATTCGATGGTGAAATTAAAACATTTACAGATAAGCAAAAGTTAAGAGAATTCAGCAAACCAGCTTTACAACAGTGCTAAAGGAATTTCTCTATGCAGAAAACAAGAGAAGGAAAAGACCTACAAAAACAAACCCAAAACAATTAAGAAAATGGCAATAGGAACATACATATTGATAACTACCTTAAATGTAAATGAATTAAATGCTCCAACCAAAAGACATAGACTGGTTGAATGGATACAAAAACAACACTTACACATATGCTGTCTACAAGAGACCCACTTCAGTCCTAGGGACACTTACAGACTGAAAGTGAGGGGGTGGAAAAAGATAGTCCATGCAAGTGGAAATCAGAAGAAAGTTGGAGTAGCAATCCTCATATCAGACAAAATAGACTTTAAAACAAAGACTATTACAAGAGACAAGGAAGGACACTACAAAATGATCAAGGGATCAATCCAAGAAGAAGATATAACAAATGTAGATATTTATGCACCCAACATAGGAGCACCTCAATACATAAGGCAAATGCTAACAGCCATAAAAGGGGAAATCGAAAGTAACACAATCATAGTAGGGGACTTTAACACTCCGCTTTCACCAATGGACAGATCATCCAAAATGAAAATAAATAAGGAAACACAAGCTTTAAATGATACATTAAACAAGATGGACTTAATTGATATTTATAGGACATTCCATCCAAAAACAACAGAATACACTTTCTTCTCAAGTGCTCATGGAGCATTCTCCAGTATAGACCATATTTTGGGTCACAAATCAAGCCTTGGTAAGTTTCAGAAAATTGAAATCTTATCAAGTATCTTTTCGGACCACAATGCTATGAGACTAGATATCAATTACAGGAGAAAAACTAAGAAATAGAACAAATGGAGGCTAAACAATATACTACTAAATAACCAAGAGATCACTGAAGAAATCAAAGAGTAAATAAAAAATACCTAGAAACAAATGACTGACAATGAAAACATAACAACCCAAAACCTATGGGATGCAGCAAAAGCAGTTCTAAGAGGGAAAGTTTATAGTAATACAATCCTACCTCAAGAAACAAGAAACATCTCAAAATAAACAACTAACCTTATACCTAAAGCAATTAGGGAAAAAAGAACAACCCCCACCCCCAAGTTAGCAGAAGGAAAGAAATCATAATGTTCAGATCAGAAATAAATGAAAAAGAAATGAAGGAAACAATAGCAAAGATCAATAAAACTGAAAGCTGGTTCTTTGAGAAGATAAACAAAACTGATAAACCATTAGCCAGACTCATCATGAATAAAAGGGAGAAGACTCAAAACAACAGAATTAGAAAAGAAAAAAGAGAATTAAAACTGACACTGCAGAAATACAAAGGATCATGAGAGATTACTACAAGCAACTATATGCCAATAAGATGGACAACCTGGAAGAATTGGACAAACTATTAGAAAAGTACAACCTTCTGAGACTGCAATAGGAAGAAACAGAAAATATAAACACACCGATCACAAGCACTGAAATTGAAACTGTGATTAAATATCTCCAACAGACAAAAGCCCAGGACCAGATGGCTTCACAGGTGAATTCTATCAAATATTTGGAGAAGAGCTAACACCTATCCTTCTCAAACTCTTCCAAAAGATAGCAGAGAGCCAGGGAAAGGTCTGGAGTTGGCAGAGTGAAGACAGCTTGAAGGGGGCTAGTGCGCCACGGCTGGCCGGGAGGGAGTTCGGGAGAAGTCTGGAGCTGCCGAAGAGGCAAGAGACCTTTTCTTACCTCTTTACCTCCTGCTGCGCGAGGAGAGGGGTTTAAGCGCGCCGCTTAAAGGAGCCCCAGAAGCGGGCGCGGAGCTGCCGAAGAGACGAGACTTTTTCTTGCCTCTTTGCTTCCTCGGGTGTGAGGTGAGGGGATTAAGAGCACCGCGTAGAGGAACTCCAGAAACGGGCGCGAGCCGCGGCTGTCGGCACGGACAGTAGAGACGGATGTCGGACGCGAAGGTTGCTGCTGCCACCACCAAGAGGCCTGTGTGTGAGCACAGGTCACTCTCCACACCGGCCCTCCCGGGAGCCCGTGCAGTCCACCACTGCCGGGGTCCCGGGATCCAGGGACAGCTTCCCCGGGAGAACGCACGGCGCACCTTGGGCCTGTGCAGCGTCACGTCGGCCTCTGCCGCTGCGGACTCGCCCCGCCCCCGTGCCACTCCCTCCCCCCAGCCTGAGTGAGCTGGAGCCCCCGAATCAACTGCTCCTTTAACATCGTCCTGTCTGAGCGAAGGGCAGTCGCCCTCAGACAACCTACACGCAGAGGCGGGACCAAGTCCAAAGCTGAACCCCAGGAGCTGTGCGAACAGAGAGGAGAGGGGGAGGTCTCTCCCAGAAGCCTCAGAAGCGGCGGATTAAAGCTCCACAATCAACTTTAAGTGCCCTGCATCTGTTGAAAACCTGAATAGACAACGAATCATCCCAAGTTGAGGAGGTGGACTTTGGGAGCAAGATATACTATTATTTTCCCCTTTTTTTTCTTTTTGTGAGTGTGTATGTGTGTGCTGCTGTGTGAGATTTTGTCTGTATAGCTTTGCTTTCACCATTTGACCGACCCATTTTTCTGTTTTTTTTAAAAAGGAAATTTTTCTTCTTAATAATTATTTTTTATTTTAATAACTATACTTTATACTACTCTGTCTTCTCCCTTTCTTTCTTCCTTTCTTCCTTCCTTTCTTCCCTCCTTCCCTCCTTTCTTCCTTCCTTCCCCCCTTCTTTCCTCCCTTCCTCTCTTCCTTCCTCCCTTTCTTCCTCTGCACCTTCCTTCCTTCCTTTCTTGCTTCCTTCCTTCATTTCTTCCTTCCTTCCTTTCTTCCTTCCTTCCCTCCCTCCCTCCTTCCTTCCTTTTCTTTCCTTTCTATTTATTCTACCTTTTATTTTGAGCCGTGTGGATTAAAGGTTCTTGGCGCCCCAGCCAGGCACCAGGGCGGTGTCCCTGAGGTGGGAGAACCAACCTCAAGACACTAGTCCACAAGAGACCTCCCAGCTCCACGTAATATCAGACGGCGAAAATCTCCCAGAGATCTCCATCTCAACACCAAGACCCAGCTTCACTCAAGGACCAGCAAAGAACAGTGCTGGACACCCTATCCCCAACAAAGAGCAAGACAGGTCTACAGCCCCATCCATTAGCAGAGAGGCTGCCTAAAATCATAATAAGGTTACCAACATCCCCAAACACACCACCAGACAAGGACCTGCCCACCAGAAAGACAAGATCCAGCCTCATCCACCAGAACAGAGGCACTAGTCCCCCCAACCAGGGAATCTACTCAACCCACTGAACCAACCTTAGCCACTGGGGACAGCCACCAAAAACAACAGGAACTACGAACCTGCAGCGTGCAAAAAGGAGACCCCAAACACAGTAAGATAAGCGAAATGACAAGACAGAAAAACACGCAACAGATGAAGGAGCAAGATAAAAACACACCAGACCTAACAGATGAAGAGGTAATAGCCAATCTACCTGAAAGAGAATTTAGAATAATGATGGTGAAGATGATGCAAATTCTTGGAAATAGAATAGACAATTTGCAAGAAACAGTTAACAGGGACCTAGAAGAAATAAAGAGGAAGCAAGAAATGATGAGCAACACAATAAATGAAATGAAAAATACTCTAGATGGGATCAATAGCAGAATAACTGAGGCAGAAGGACGGATAAGTGACCTGGAAGATAAAATAGTGGAAATAACTACTGCAGAGCAGAAGAAAGAAAAAAGAATGAAAAGAACTGAGGACAGTCTCAGAGACCTCTGGGACAACATTAAACACACCAACATTCGAATTATAGGGGTCCCAGAAGAAGAAGAGAAAAAGAAAGGGACTGAGAAAATATTTGAAGAGATTATAGTTGAAAACTTCCTTAATATAGGAAAGGAAATAGTCAACCAAGTCCAGGAAGCACAGAGAGTCCCATACAGGATAAACCCAAGGATAAACACGCCGAGACACATAATAATCAAACTGTCAAAAATTAAATACAAAGAAAACATATTAAAAGCAGCAAGGGAAAAACAACAAATAACACACAAGGGAATCCCCATAAGGCTAACATCTGATCTTTCAGCAGAAACTCTACAAGCCAGAAGGGAGTGGCAGGACATATTTAAAGTGATGAAGGAAAAAAACCTACAACCAAGATTACTCTACCCAGCAAGGATCTCATTCAGATTTGATGGAGAAATTAAAACCTTTACAGACAAGCAAAAGCTGAGAGAGTTCAGCACCACCAAACCAGCTTTACAACAAATCCTAAAGGAACTTCTCTAGGCAAGAAACACAAGAGAAGGAAAAGACCTACAAGAACAACCCGAAACAATTAAGTAAATGGTAATAGGAACATACATATCAATAATTACCTTAAATGTAAATGGATTAAATGCTCCCACCAAAAGACACAGACTGGCTGAATGGATACAAAAACAAGACCCATATATATGCTGTCTACAAGAGACCCACTTCAGACCTAGGGACACATACAGACTGAAAGTGAGGGGATGGAAAAAGATATTCCATGCAAATGGAAATCAGAAGAAAGCTGGAGTAGCAATTCTCATATCAGACAAAATAGACTTTAAAATAAAGACTATTACAAGAGACAAAGAAGGACACTACATAATGATCAAGGGATCGATCCATGAAGAAGATATAACAATTGTAAATATTTATGCACCCAACACAGGAGCACCTCAATACATAAGGCAAATACTAACAGCCTTAAAAGGGGAAATCGACAGTAACACAATTATAATGGGGGACTTTAACACCCCACTTTCACCAATGGACAGATCACCCAAAATGAAAATAAATAAGGAAACACAAGCTTTAAATGATACATTACACAAGATGGACTTAATTGATATTTATAGGACATTCCATCCAAAAACAACAGAAAACACATTTTTCTCAAGTGCTCATGGAACATTCTCCAGGATTGATCATATATTGGGTCACAAATCTAGCCTTGGCAAATTTAAGAAAATTGAAATCGTATCAAGTATCTTTTCCGACCACAATGCTATGAGACTAGATATCAATTATAGGAAAAGATCTGTAAAAAATACAAACACATGGAGGCTAAACAATACACTACTTAATAACGAAGTGATCACTGAAGAAATTAAAGAGGAAATCAAAAAATACTTAGAAACAAATGACAATGGAGACACAATGACCCAAAACCTATGGGATACAGCAAAAGCAGTTCTAAGAGGCAAGTTTATAGCAATACAATCATACCTTAAGAAACAGGAAACATCTCGAATAAACAACCTAACTTTGCACTTAAAGCAATTAGAGAAAGAAGAACAAAAAACCCCCAAATTTAGCAGAAGGAAAGAACTCATAAAGATCAGATCAGAAATAAATGAAAAAGAAGTGAAGGAAACACTAGCAAAGATCAATAAAAGTAAAAGCTGGTTCTTTGAGAAGATAAATAAAATTGATAAACCATTAGCCAGACTCATCAAGAATAAAAGGGAGAAGACTCAAATCAATAGAATTAGAAATGAAAAAGGAGATGTAACAACTGACTCTGCAGAAATACAAAAGATTATTAGAGATTACTACAAGCAACTCTATGCCAATAAAATGGACAACCTGGAAGAAATGGACAAATTCTTAGAAATGCACAACCTGCCGAGACTGAACCAGGAAGAAATAGAAAATTTGAACAGACCAATCACAAGCACTGAAATTGAAACTGTGATTAAAAATCTTCCAGCAAACAAAAGCCCAGGACCAGATGGCTTCACAGGTGAATTCTATCAAACATTTAGAGAAGAGCTAACACCTATCCTTCTCAAACTCTTCCAACAGATAGCAGAGGGAGGAACACTCCCAAACTCATTCTATGAGGCCACCATCACCCTGATACCAAAACCAGACAAAGACGTCACAAAGAAAGAAAACTACAGGCCAATATCACTGATGAACATAGATGCAAAAATCCTCAACAAAATATTAGCAAACAGAATCCAACAGCACATTAAAAGGATCATACACCATGATCAAGTGGGGTTTATCCCAGGAATGCAAGGATTCTTCAATATACGCAAATCAATCAACGTGATACACCATATCAACAAACTGAAGGAGAAAAACCATATGATCATCTCAATAGATGCAGAGAAAGCTTTTGACAAAATTCAACACTCATTTATGATAAAAACCCTGCAGAAAGTAGGCATACAGGGAACTTTCCTCAACATAATAAAGGCCATATATGACAAACCCACAGCTAGCATCGTTCTCAATGGTGAAAAACTGAAACCATTTCCACTAAGATCAGGAACAAGACAAGGTTGCCCACTCTCACCACTCTTATTCAACATAGTTTTGGAAGTTCTAGCTACAGCAATCAGAGAAGAAAAAGAAATAAAAGGAATCCAAATAGGAAAAGAAGAAGTAAAGCTGTCACTGTTTGCAGATGACATGATACTATACATAGAGAATCCTAAGGATGCTACCAGAAAACTACTAGAGCTAATCAATGAATTTGGTAAAGTTGCAGGATACAAAATTAATGCACAGAAATCTCTGGCATTCTTATACACTAATGATGAAAAATCTGAGAGTGAAATTAAGAAAACACTCCCATTTACCATTGCAACAAAAAGAATAAAATATCTAGGAATAAACCTACCTAAGGAGACAAAAGACTTGTATGCAGAAAACTATAAGACACTGATGAAAGAAATTAAAGATGATACAAATAGGTGGAGAAATATACCATGTTCTTGGATTGGAAGAATCAACATTGTGAAAATGACTATACTACCCAAAGCAATCTACCGATTCAATGCAATCCCTATCAAATTACCACTGGCATTTTTTACAGAACTAGAACAAAAAATTTCACAATTTGTATGGAAACACAAAAGACCTCGAATAGCCAAAGCAATCTTGAGAACGAGAAATGGAGCTGGAGGAATCAGACTCCCTGACTTCAGACTCTACTACAAGGCTACAGTAATCAAGACAATATGGTACTGGCACAAAAACAGAAATACAGATCAATGGAACAGGATAGAGAGCCCAGAGATAAACCCACACACATATGGTCACCTTATTTTTGATAAAGGAGGGAAGGATATACAGTGGAGAAAAGACAGCCTCTTCAATAAGTGGTGCTGGGAAAACTGGACAGCTACATGTAAAAGTATGAAATTAGAACAATCCCTAACACCACACACAAAAATAAACTCAAAATGGGTTAAAGACCTAAATGTAAGGCCAGACACTATCAAACTCTTAGAGGAAAAGATAGGCAGAACACTATACGACATAAATCACAGCAAGATCCTTTTTGACCCATCTCCTAGAGAAATGGAAATAAAAACACAAATAAACAAATGGGACCTAATGAAACTTAAAAGCTTTTGCACAGCAACGGATACCATAAACAAGACCAAAAGACAACCCTCAGAATGGGAGAAAATATTTGCAAATGAAGCAACTGACAAAGGATTAATTTCCAAAATTTATAAGCAACTCATGCAGCTCAATAACAAAAAAACAAACAACCCAATCCAAAAATGGGCAGAAGAACTAAATAGACATTTCTCCAAAGAAGATATACAGATTGCTAACAAACACATGAAAGAATGCTCAACCTCATTAATCATTAGAGAAATGCAAATCAAAACTACAATGAGATATCATCTCACACCGGTCAGATTGGCCATCATCAAAAACTCTAGAAACAATAAATGCTGGAGAGGGTGTGGAGAAAAGGGAACCCTCTTGCACTGCTGGTGGGAATGTAAATTGATACAGCTGCTATGGAGAACAGTATGGAGGTTCCTTAAAAAACTACAAATAGAACTACCATACGACCCAGCAATCCCACTACTGGGCATATACCCTGAGAAAACCATAATTCAGAAAGACTCATGTACCAAAATGTTCATTGCAGCTCTATTTACAATAGCCAGGACATGGAAGCAACCTAAGTGTCCATCAACAGATGAATGGATAAAGAAGATGTGGCACATATATACAATGGAATATTACTCAGCCATAAAAAGAAATGAAACTGAGTTATTTATAATGAGGTGGATGGACCTGGAGTCTGTCATACAGAGTGAAGTAAGTCAGAAGGATAAAAACAAATACCGTATGCTAACACATATATATGGACTCTAAGGGAAAAAAATGTCATGAAGAGATTAGTGGTAGGACGGGAATAAAACACAGACTTACTCGAGCATGGACTTGAGGATATGGGGAAGGGGAAGGGTGGGCTGTGACGAAGTGAGAGAGTGGCAGGGACATATATACACTATCAAATGTAAATTAGATAGCTAGTGGGAAGCTGCCGCATAGCACAGGGAGATCACCTCTGTGCTTTGTGACCACCTAGAGGGGTGGGATAGGGAGGGTGGGAGAGAGGGTGATGCAAGAGGGAAGAGATATGGGAACATATGTATATGTATAACTGATTCAGTTTGTTGTAAAGGAAAAACTAACACACTATTGTAAAACAATTATACTCCAATAAAGATGTTAAAAAAAAAAAAAAAGATAGCAGAGGGAGGAACACTCCCAAACTCATTCTAGGAGGTCACCATCATCCTGATACCAAAACCAGACAAAGATGTCCCCCCAAAAGAAGACTATAGGCCAATATCTCTGATGAGCATAGATGCAGAAATCTTCAACAAAATACTAGCGAACAGAATCCAACAGCACATTAAAAGAATCATACAGTATGATCAAGTGGGTTTATCCCAGGAATGCAAGCATTATTCAATATACACAAATCAATCAATGTGATACACCATATTAACAAATGGAAGGATAAAAACCATATGATAATCTCAAAAGATGCAGAAAAAGCTTTTGACAAAATTCAACTCCTATTTATGACAAAAACTCTCCAGAAAGTAGGCATAGAGGGAACCTACCTCAACATAATAAAGGCCATATATGACAAACCCACAGCAAACATCATCCTCAATGGTGAAAAACTGAAACCATTTCCTCTAAGATCAGGAACAAGACAAGGTTGCCCATTCTCACCACTATTAACATAGTTTTGGAAGTTTTAGCCACAGCATTCAGAGAAGAAAAAGAAATAAAAGGAATCCAAATCCAAAACAGTGAAACTGTCACTGTTTGCAGATGATATGATACTATACATAGAGAATCCTAAAGATGCTACCAGAAAACTACTAGAGCTAATGAATGAATTTGGTAAAGTAGCAGGGTACAAAATTAATGCACAGAAATCCCTTGCATTCCTATACACTAATGATGAAAATCTGAAAGAGAAATTAAGGAAACACTCCCATTTACCACTGCAACAAAAAGAAAAAAATATCTAGGAATAAACCTATGTAAGGAG
The DNA here is from genome assembly GCF_026419965.1 of Kogia breviceps. Lineage (NCBI taxonomy): Eukaryota > Metazoa > Chordata > Mammalia > Artiodactyla > Physeteridae > Kogia > Kogia breviceps. The sequence continues at coordinate 117,977,405 of NC_081313.1, forward strand.
ACAAAAGACCTGTACGCAGAAAACTATAAGACACTGATGAAAGAAATTAAAGAGGATACTAACAGATGGAGGGATATCCAACAGGTTCTTGGACTGGAAGAATCAACATTGTGAAAATGACTACTACACAAAGCTATCTACAGATTCAGTGCAATCCCTATCAAACTACTAATGGCATTCTTCACAGAACTAGAACAAAAAATTTCACAATTTATATGGCAACACAGAAGACTCCACATAGCCAAAGCAATCTTGAGAAAGAAAACTGGAGCTGGAGAAATCAGGTTCCCAGACTTCAGACTGTACTACAAAGCTACAATAATCACGACAGTATGGTACTGGCACAAAAACAGAAATATAGATCAATGGAACAGGATAGAAAGCCCAAAGATAAACCCACACACATATGGTCACCTTATCTTTGATAAAGGAGGCAAGAGTATACAATGGTATACAGCCTCTTCAATAAGTGGTGCTGGGAAAACTGGACAGCTGCATGTAAAAGAATGATATTAAAACACTCCCTAACACCATACACACAAGTAAACTCAAAATGGGTTAAAGACCTACATGTAAGGCCAGACACTATCAAACTCTTAGAGGAAAACATAGGCAGAACACTCTATGACATAAATCACAGCAAGATCCTTTTTGACCCACCTCCTAGAGAAATGGAAATAAAAACAAAAATAAACAAATGGGACCTACTGACACTTAAAATCTTTTCCATAGCAAAGGAAAACATAAACAAGATGAAAAGACAGTACTCAGAATGGGAGAAAATATTTGCCAAGGAAGCAACTGACAAAGGATTAATCTCTAAAATATACAAGCAGCTCATGCAGCTCAATATGAAAAAAACAAACACCCAATCCATAAACGGGCAGAAGACCTAAACAGACATTTCTCCAAAGGAGACATACAGATTGCCAACAAACACATGAAAAGATGCTCAACGTCACTAATCATTAGAGAAATGCAGATCAAAACTACAATGAGGTTATCACCTCACACCAGTCAGCATGGCCATCATCATAAAATCTACAAACGGTAAATGCTGGAGAGGGTGTGGAGAAAAAAAGGAACCCTCTTGCACTGTTGGTGGGAATGTAAATTGATACAGCCACTATGGAGAACAGTATGGAGGTTTCTTAAGAAACTAAAAATAGAGCTACCATATGACCCAGCAATCCCACTACTGGGCATATACCCTGAGAAAACCATAATTCAAAAAGAGTCGTGTACCACAATGTTCATTGCCGCACTATTTACAACAGCCATGGAAGCAACCTAAGTATCCATCAACAGATGAATGGATAAAGAAGATGTGGCACATATATACAATGGAATATTATTCAATCATAAAAAGAAATGAAATTGAGTTATTTTTAGTGAGGTGGATGGACCCAGAGTCGGTCATACAGAGTGAAGTAAGTCAGAAGGAGAAAAACAAATACCGTATGCTAACACATATCTATGGAATCTAAAAAAAAATAAACAAAAGGTTCTGATGAACCTAGAGGCAGGACAGGAATAAAGACACAAGCATAGAGAATGGACTTGAGGACATGGGGTAGGGCAAGGGTAAGCTGGGACGAAGTGAGAGAGTAACATTTACATATATACAGTACCAAAAGTAAAATAGATAGCTCTTGGGAAGCAGCTGTATAGCACAGGGAGATCAGCTCAGTGCTTTGCGACCACCTAGAGGGGTGGGATAAGGAGGGTGGGAGGGAGACGCAAGAGGGAGGAGATATGGGGATATACATATGCATATAGCTGATTCACTTTGTTATGCAGCAGAAACTAACACAACATTGTATAACAATTATACTCCAATAAAGATATTAAAGGAAAAAAATATAAAAGTAAAAAGTAAAAATAACAAGGGTTTTCTGTTTCAGCTGGTGAAGCAAACATGGTTCTGTGTACCATGTGTTGCTCTAAACCACACAGATAATAGATAAACTTTTAAAATAGAAAAATTTTAACTGCAAAATTCAGAAATGAAAGACATAAAATGATGAGCAGGGATAAAATCCTTGCATTTCTGAGCTGCCAGATCAGATGGTGGCATTGGTTCCCATTAGTTTGGCTCCTATGGGGTATCAAAAACAAAAGGTTCTCCATGAAAGACAGAATAAAAGCCAGGGTCATTGCTTAGAGCCAGGAGCTGGGATGGGCCTGTCTTGTTCATGGAAAAAGGTTAAAAAACCACCAAAAGATTCCTGAAGTTATACGTTGTAGTATGTTTCAGACCTATGGAGGCTGCAAGGCACAGACTATGTACTAAACCTTATAGAGCTAACAGGCTCAAGGACGTCAACTGTACTATTTTGGATCAGAAGCCCAAGTCACTATTACAAGACCTGATTCTAGACCATATCTGGGTGGTCTAGGAGGTTAACATCAGTGGGGAGAGGAAGGAAAGAGAATTATATTTTTTAAAAGGTATTATTCAAAATAAAAAAATTTAAAAAGACACTTGTGAAGATGAATTTGGGATTAAACCCACAAAATGGACAATAAATTATGGAAGAAATAAAATGAGACTGAAATAAAACAAAACTAGATGGATATATAAAGAACCTACTAGAAATTTTAGAAACAAAACAGTCATGTAATAAAACTTCAGTAGATGGTATAAAATTTAGTCTGGGAGCTATTGAAGAACAAATTAGTAAATTTATATATAACTATGGGATACATCAATAAGAGAACAAAAAGTTACAAACCACCCCAAAATTTAGTGGCATGACACAACCATTTTATTATTCTCATGGACTCTGAGTCAGGTATTCAGTGAGGGCACAGTGAGGATGGGCTGTCTCTGATCTGTTATCTGAGGCCTCACGTAGAAAGGCTCAAAGATGGGGTGGACATGGTAACTATGGGCTAGTATCATCTGGAGGTGATTTCCCTTACATCACTGACGCTGACATTGACAGTCAACCAGAATACTTGCATGTGCCCTCTCTATATGGCCTGGGCTTCTTTGCAACATGGCGGCTGGGGTCCAAGAGCAAATATCGTTTTCATTATACTTTGTTGACTTTGATCAAGCAGCCAGAGACCAGATTCAAGGCAAAGGGACATAGGTCCTACGTCTTGAATACAGGAGTGTCAAAAAATCTTGGACCGAAGTTTTAAACCAGCCACAGAAAACATAGAACATAGATTGAAAAACCCTAATATATGTTCAATAAAAGATACAGAAAAAGAGAATGGAGGGAAAGGCAGAAAGAGAAAAGATAATACTGATTCTGGTTCTTGCCAAGATGGCAAATTAGCATGGGCTACAAAAATCCTGTTCCAAGATCATAGATGAAAACATTACGAACCTCTCAACAAAGAAAAGCCCAGGACCAGTTGGTTTAATGGATGAATTCCACCAAACATTTAAAGAATAATTAATATCAATCTTTCTTAAACTCTTTCAGAAAAATAGAGAACATTTTCAAACTTATTTTATGAGGCCAGCATCACCCTGTTACCAAAGCCAAGACACCACAAGAAAAGAAGACTGCACGCCAGTATCCCTGATGAATATAGATGCAAATACCCTCAACAAAATACTAGCAAACCAAATTTAATAGCACATTAAAAATAATTATACAGCATGACCAAATGGGATTTATCTCTGGGTTGCAAGGATGCTTCAACATATGTGAATCATGTGATATAGTATAGGAACAGAAGGAAGGACAAAAGTCACATGATCATCCTAAGAGATGCAGAGAAAGCATTTGACAAAATTTAACACCCTTTTATGATAAAAACTCTCAACAAATTAAGTATATAAGGAACTCACCTCAGTACAGTAAAGGTCATATATGAAAAGCCCACAGCTAACATCATACAAAATGATGAAAAGCTGAAAGCTTTTCCTCTAAGATCAGGAATAAGGCAAAGATGTCCACTCTCACCACTTTATTAAATATAGTATTGGAAGTCCTAAGCCAAGACAATTTGGTAAAAAAAGAAAGAAAAGTCATTCAAATCAGAAAGAAAGAAGTAAAATTATCTCTGTTTGCAGATGACATGATCTTATATACAGAAAACCCTAGAGACTCCACATAAAAAAATGTTAGAACAAATGAAATCAGTAAAGTTGCTGGATAAAAAATTAATGTACAAAAATCAGTTGCATTTCTATATGCTAACAAACTATCTGAAAAGGAAATGAAGAAAACAATACCATTTACATTAGCATCAAAAATAATAAAATACTTAGGGGTAAACTTAACAAGGAGGCAAAAGACTTAGACATAGAAAACTGTAAAACACAATTGAAAAAAAATCAAAACAACACAAATAAATGGAAAAACACCTGGTGTTCATGTATGGGAAAATTAATATTGTTAAAACATCCATTTTACCTAAAGCAATCTACAGATTCAATATAGATCTATCAAAATCCTAATAGCATTTTTTTCAGAAATACACAATCCTAAAATTAACATGGAACCACAAAACACCCCAAATAGCCAAAGCAATTTTGAGCAGGAAAAATAAAACTGGAGGCATCCTGATTTCAAAATATAGTTCCAAGCAACAGTAACAGAAACAGTGTGATACTGGCATAAAAACAGATGTATTAACCAATAGAACAGAACAAAGAACCCAGAAAAAAAACCTATTCATACATGGTCAATTGATCTTTGACAGCGTGCCAAGAATACTCAATGGGGAAAGGACAGTCTCTTCAATAAACGGTGTTGGGAAAACTGGATATCCACATACAAGAGAATGAAATTGGGACCTCATATTACACCACTAAAAAATTACCTCAAAACAGGCAAAAACTTAAATATAAGAATTGAACTAGAACCCCTAGAAGAAAACCTAGGGAAAAGCTTCTTGACACTGGCCTTGGCAATGATTTCTTGTATATAATACCAAAAGCAAAGGCAGTGTGGGGACTTGAATCATAAACAGTTAACTACACTGATATAAAGCTTTCCCTAAATGATAGGAGTGGCTCACTGTGATTTATGCTGAAAACCTTTCCTTTCTGGATTCTGGAATTTTGGCCCAAGACATGTAGAGAGTAGCCAAATGACCAGGTCCCAGTAAAAACATTGGTCTCTTGAGTTTCTAATGAGCTTCTCTGGTAGACAGCATTTCCCACATGTTGTCATAATTCATCACTGGAGGAATCAAGTGTGGCCTGTGTAACTCCACAGGGAGAGAATTTTTAGAAACTTGTGCCTGATTTCCTCCAGACTTCACCCATGTCCCTTTACTCTTTGCTGATTTAGCTTTGTTTTCTTTTTTGTTCTAATATCTCTTAGTTGTAAGTAAAACTGTATGCTGAGTCCTGTGACTCCTGCTAGCAAATCATCAAAGGGTGATCTTGGGGGTACCTGATGCACCCCTCAAGTCATTTTATGATAATAAAACTGGTCAAGAGAAATAAAAAAGAAAATATTTCCCAGTATCACTATCAACAGATACAAAAATTCTAAATATTGGCAAAACTAATCCCAATCTCTCGGTCACTCTACCCCCTCCTATTGACTCTCTCCCTCCACCATTCCCAACCGCCTTTCTTTATAGATGGATAGAATGACTATATTGAGAAATAGCAATGATTAAACATTAGACTATAAGACTTCGATTTCCAGAAAGATGGAATAAACATACTTTTCCCCATACTTCTTGATAAGTACAACTGAGAACCTTTCAAATTATATATAAAATAAACATAAGAAAAATTTGTAAGGTAGAAGAGGGCAGACCAGCTAGGGTAGGAACTGGAACAACAACACAGTCGTGAGTTTCTTACTTTTTCCCCCCTCATATATCTCACACTTGGAGTTTAAGACGCTGACAATCCAGAAATACCAATAGTCACAGGCAAAAAAAGCCTCAAAAAAAACCCCAACAAAAAACCCAACCCTACTCTACCCAATGGATCAGGAAAGGGGAAGCCTAGCAAGACATAAAACTTTTAGATAATAATTACTTTACTCTGGACAAACAACACAGAAAAAAAAAAAGTCCCCCTACCACCCATGCCAGCAAAGCTGAGTGGGAAGGCTTGTCTTTCACACACTTGTGTAACAAGCCTCCCCACTCCTATCCCCTACCTGCCATGGTATCAGTGGAGAAAATGTGGGAAGCTGGAACTCCCACCCACCCATGGTAATGAGTAGCTCACCTCTTCAGATGTCAACAGAGGCCAAGTGGGGAATCTGGACTTCCAACTCTCCCTGGCAATAATGAGACAGCTTTCTCTCTTCCTCTACCAGAGCAGTGTCAGAGAAAGCCAGTTAATACAGAAGGTTTAAATTAAATTCAGAGTCTCAGAACATAATAAAAGCAGAATTATACTCTTTTCAAATGCTTACAGAACTTATGCCAAGATAGACTATGTCCTGGGCCATAAAACAAACCCCAACAAATTTTTAAAAATTAAAATGATACAGAAGTTACTCTGCAACCATAATGGAAGCAAATTAGAAATGAATAAATAATAGAAGGATAAGATGAAAAACTCCAACACAGTTGCAAACTAAATAACAAACATCTTAATAACAAACATCTTAATAATCTGTACGTCAAGGAGTAATTCTCAAGGGAAGTCTTAAAATGCAATGAATTGGGCTTCCCTGGTGGCGCAGTGGTTGAGAGTCCACCTGCCGATGCAGGGGACGTGGGTTCGTGCCCCGGTCCGGGGGGATCCCACATGCCGCAGAGCGGCTGGTCCTGTGAGCCATGGCCACTGAGCCTGTGCGCCTGGAGCCTGTGCTTGGCAATGGGAGAGGCCGCGGCAGTGAGAGGCCCATGTACCGCAAAAAAAAAAAAAAAAAAAAAAAAAGCAATGAATTGAATGAATATGAAAATACAGCATATCAAAATTTGTGGACAACAGCGAAAACTGTGCTAAGAGGGAAATTTATAGTACTAAATACATATATTTGGATAAAGGAAAGGTCTCAAATCAAAAATCCTAGGAGGATTGGCCAGGACGGCAGAGTAGAAAGACCCTCAGCTCACTTCCTCTCACAGGTACACCAAAATCACAACCATCTCCAGAACAACCAATCTATGAAAAAGACGGGAATATATCAAAAAAGATTTTCTACAACTTAAGACATAAAGAAGGAACCCAAATAAGATGCATAGAAGGGGCAGACTGGTGATACAGTCAAGTTCCATTCTGCTGGGTAGGTGATCCACAAACTGAAGAATAATTACATTGCAGAGGTTCTCTCAAAGCAGTGAGAAATCTGAGCCCCATGACAGGCTTCCCAGCCTGGGGGTCCCTGCACCAGGATGATGAGCATTTGGCTTTGAAGGCCAGTGGGGCTTACTTTCAGTAGACCCAGAGGGCTGGGGAAATAGAGACTTCACTCTGAAAGGGAGCACACAAAATCTGACATGCTCCAGTACCCAGGGCAGAAGCTGTAATTTGAGAGGACCCTGGGTCAGATCTACCTGCTTATCTCAAAGAGTCTCCCAGAGAGGCAGGAGGCAACTACAGCTCACCCTCGGAACACAGACACCGGCAGCAGCCATTCTGGGGAGCTCCTTCTACCGTGTGGACACTTGGTGTTGGCAAGTGCCATTGTGGAATCCTCCCTTTAGCTCATAAGCACCAAGATCTGGCCCAACCCAAAAGCACGTAGGTGCCAGTGCTGGGATGCCTCAGGCCAAGCAACTAATTGGGAAGGGACAGAGCCACACCCATCAGCAGACAGGCTGTCTTAAGACCCCTGAGCCCACAGTCACCTCTGGACATGGCCCTGCCCACCAGAGGGCCCGGGACCCAGCTCCAAACACCAGCGGGCAGGCACCAGTCCCAGAATCCCCTAGTCCCTGTTTCTGACCTCCACAGAGCCTGTTCTAGCCTCTGGACCAGCCTCACCCACCAGGGGGGCAGATACCAGACTCAAGAAAACCATAATCCCCGAACCTGAGAACCCAGCCTGCCCATCAGCAGGCTAGACCCTGCCCTGGGACCAGCTGGGCCATAGCCTTGTCCACTAGGAGGCCAGCACAAACTTCAGCATACCCAGGACCTTGTACCCAACTCTGTCATGAACCACCCCCCGCTCAGCAATCAGATACCAGCTCTAGAACCCTTGGGTCCTGCTACCAGAACCCAGGACCTGCCTCTGCCCACCAGTAGGGCAGCACTAACCCCAGGACCTGGCTTCACCCACCAATGTGCAGAGAGCAGCCCCAGAGTCTTCAGGATCATGACTCTGCCCACCAGTGAGTGATCATAAGCCCCAGGGCCCCCTGGGGCTCCACAGTCAGCCACTTTGTGACCCGGTCCCACCAACCAGCAGTCAGCAGCCTCTGCATAAGGCAGGGTCTGGCAACCAACCAGACTGGGAACCAACCAAGCCTAGCATACAACCCATATAGCCTACCACAACAGAAGGACCCACATGGCCATCGTAGGGGGAACCCCTAGAACATATAGCTTGGGTGACAAGAGGAGCATGTGCTGCAGGGACACATAGGACATATCCTACAAAAGGCCACTTCTCCAAGGCTGAGAAATATAACCAACCTACCACATACATAAAAATAAAAACAGCAATTTAGGCAAAATGAGGTGACAGAGAAACATGTTCCAGAGAAAATAACAAGATAAAACCCCAGAAGAAGAACCAAGTGAAGTAAAGATAGGCAATCTAACCAAAAAGAAGTTCAGGGTAGTGATCATAAAGTTGATCAAAGAACTCTGGAGAAGAATGGCTGCACCGAGTGAGAAGTTAGAAGTTTTTGTTTTTGTTTTTTTTGTGGTACGCGGGCCTCTCACTGTTGTGGCCTCTCCCATTGCAGAGCACAGGCTCTGGATGCGCAGGCTCAGCGGCCATGGCTCACGGGCCCAGCCGCTCCACGGCATGTGGGATCTTCCCAGATCGGGGCACGAACCCATGTCCCCTGCATCAGCAGGCGAATTCTCAACCACTGCGCCACCAGGGAAGCCCTGAGAAGTTAGAAGTTTTTAACAAGGAGTTAGAAAATATAAAGAACAACCAAACAGAAATCAAGAATACAATAACTGAAATTAAAAATACAGTAGAAGGAATTGATAGGACACTAAATGATACAGAGGAATAGATCAGCAAGCTAGTTGGAGTAGTGGAAATCACTGATGCCGAACAGAAAAAAATAAGAATGAAAAGAAATGAAGACAATTTAAAAGAGCTCTGGCACAATACCAAGCATTCACATTATAGGGGTACCAAAAGGAGAAGAGAGAGACAAAGGGGGCTGAGAACATATTCGAAGACATAATGGCTGAAAACTTCCCTAACCAGGAAAGGAAACAGACATCCAAGTCCAGAAGGTGCAGAGAGTTCTGTACAGTATTAACACAAAGAGGAACACGCCAAGACACTGTACTTAAAATGACAAAAGTTAAAGAGAGTAGTAAAAGCAGCAAGGAAAAAGCAACAAATAACTCTCACAGGGGACCCACCATAAAGCTACCAGCTGATTTTTCAGCAGAAATTGAAGGGAGTGGCACAATATATTTAAACTGATGAAAGAGAAAAATCAACAACCAAGAATACTCTACCCAGCAAGGCTCTCATTCAGAGTTGATGGAGAGATCTAAAGCTTTAAAAACAGGCAAAAGTTAGAGTTCACCACCACCAAACCAGCTTAACAAGAAATGTTAAAGGAAATTATTTAATCAAAAAAGAAAGGGTCACAAATAGGAACATGAATATTACAAACTGAAAAAGTTCATTAGTAAAGGCAACGTACAGTAAAGGTAGAAAATCATCCCTGCAAAAAGTTAGTAGGACATTAGTAAGAGGGTTAAAAAACAAAAGAAGTAAAACCATCTATATCCACGATAAGCAGTTAAGGAATATATGAAACAACTTGATATAAAGTATATCAAAAACAGTAATCATGAGGGGAGAGTACGAATGCAGGGTGTTAAAAGGCAATTGAAAGTAGGACATGAGCAACTTGAAATAATCACGTATATATATATGAATTACTTTATAAAAACCCCATGGTAATCACAAACCAAAAATCTGTAAGAGATACACACATAAAAGGAAAAAAAATCCAAACATAACACTAAAGACAGTCATCAAATCACAGAACAAAAGAAGAAAGAAATTTTAAAATGCATACAAAAAATTCAAAACAATTAACAAAATGAGAATAAGGCAATAAAACTGAATATCAAAAAAATTTTTGAAAAATAAGCAGAAGGCCAAAAGACATGTCTCAAAAGAAGAGATACAGGTAACCAAAATGCACATAAAAAGATTCTCAACATGCTAATTATTAGAGAAATGCATCAAAACTACAAAGCGGTACCACCTAACACCAGTCAGAATGGCCATCACTAAAAAGTCTAGAGAGGGTGTGAGAAAAGGGACCCTCCTACAATATTGGTGGGAATGTAAAAGGGTATAGCCACTAGGGGAAACAGTAAGCAGGGTCCCCCAAAAAGTACCAAAGGAGTTACATTATGATCCAGCAATCCCACTCCTTGCCCATATATCCAGACAAAACTGTCATTCAAAGAGATACATGCACCCCTATGTTCACATCAGCACTATTCACAAGCCAAGACATGGGAACAACCTAAATGTCCATGGACAGATGAAGGAATCAAGAAGATGTGGTACTGCATTGTATTGCAGTAGTAATCAGCCATAAAAAAGAATGAAATAATGCAGCAACATGGAAGGACCTAGAGATTATCACACTAAATGCAGGAAGTTAAAAAGAGAAAGACAGTACCATATGATATCACTAATATGTGGAATCAGAAATAGGACACAAATGAACTTACCTACACAACAGAAACAGGCTCAAAGACATAAACAACAGACCAGTGGTTGCCAAGGTGGAAAAGGACAGGGGAGGGATGGATTGGAAGTCTGGGATTAGCAGATGTAAACTACTACATAGAGAGTGGATAGATAACTAGGTCCTTCTGTATACCACAGGCAGCCATAAACAACATCCTGTGATACTCTGTAATGGAAAGGAATATGAAAAAGAATCTTTATATAGTTAAACTAAATACTGTGCTGCAGAGCAGAAAATTAACACAACCCTGCAAATCAAATGTACTTCAATGAAATAATTAAATAAATAAAAACACAGTATGGTATTGGCACAAAAGCAGACATATAGATTAATAGACCCCAATAAGGAACCCAGAAAAAAATCCACACACTGACAGTCAATTAATCTTTGATGAATGAAGAATATAATATGAAGAAAGACAGTCTCTTCAGCAAGTGGTATAGGGAAAGATAAACACCACATGTAAATCAATGAAGATAGAACACTCCCTCCCACTGTGCACAAAAATAAACTCAAAATGGCTTAAAGACTTAAATATAAGACACGACACCATAAAACACCTAGAAGAAATCATAGGCAAAACATCTCTGACAAAAAATACAAGCGATATGTTTTTAGATTAGCTGGACAACAAAAAAGAATTAAAAGCAAAAATAAAATGGGATTAATCAACTGTATAAGCAATTGCACAGCAAAGGAAAGCATCAACAAAGAAAAAACAGAATAAAAGAAAATATTTTCAAACGATGTAACCAACAAGGGTTTATTTAACTTCTAAAATACACAAAGAGCTCATAGAACTCAATACAAAAAACCCCACCAAAACCCAAAGAACCAACCAAACGAACAAAAAAACCCCAAACAACCTAATCCAAAAAAGGGCAGAAGACTTAAATAGAGATTTCTTCAAAGAAGACATCCAGACAGCCAATGGACATATCAAAAAATGCTCAACATTGTTGATTATTAGAGAAATGCAAATCAAAACTACAAAGTGGTACCACCTCACTCCGTTCAGAATGACCATCACTAAAAAGACTACAGATAGCAAATGCTGCAGAGGATGTGAGGAAAGAGAACCCTCCTACACTACTGGTGGGAATGTAAATGGGTGTAGCAACTAGGGGAAACAGTAAGCAGTGTCCACCAAAAAGTTCAAAAAGAGTTACATTATGATCCAACAATTCCATTCCTTGGCATATATCCAGACAAAACTATCGTTCAAAGAGATACATGCACCCCTATGTTCACAGGAGCTCTATCCACAATACCCAAGACATGGGAACAACCTAAATGTCTGTCAATAAATGTCTGTCAAGAGATGACTGGACCAAGACAATATGGTATATATATATATATATATATAGATATATGATGGAGTACTACTCAGCCATAAAAAAGAATGAAATAATGCCATTTGCAGCAACACAGATGGACCAAGAGATTCATCACATTGGGTTGGCCAAAAGTTCATTCTGGTCTTTCTGCAACATGGTACGGAAAACATCTTCCCACTACCACTTCCCCAAACTAACTGAAGGAAGTCGGAAAGAGAAAGACAAATACCATATGGTATCACTTACATGTGGAATCTGAAATATGACAAAAAGGAACTCATCTACACAGACTCAGAGACATAAAGAACAGACCAGTGGTTGCCAAGAAGGAGAAGGGCAGGGGAGGGATGGACTGGGAGTTTGGGATTAGCAGATATAAACTACTACATAGAGAATGGATAAACAACTAGGTGCTTCTGCTTACCACAGGCAACTATAAACAGCCTCCTGTGATACACTGTAAGAGAAAGGAATATGAAAAAGAATCCTTAAATAGTAATTCTAAATACTGTGCTGCAGAGCAGAAAATTAACACAATGTTGTATATCAAATATACTTCAATAAAATAAATTTTTAAAAAAACACCACAGTGTGGTATTGGCACAATAACAGACATATAGATTAACAGACCCCAATAAAGAAACCAGAAAAAAATCCATATACCAACGGTCAATTAATCTTTGATGAAGGAGCAAGTATATACAATGAAGAAAAGACCGTCTCTTCAGCCAGTGGTATAGGGAAAGATAAACAACCCCATGTAAATCAATGAAGTTAGAACACTCCCTCCCACCGTGCACAAAAATAAACTCAAAATGGCTTAAAGACTTAAATATAAAGACATGACACCATAAAACACCTAGAAGAAATCATAGGCAAACCATCCTCTGACAAAAATCCTAGCAATGTTTGTTTAGATCAGCTGGCCAACAAAGAGAATTAAAAGCATAAATAAACAAACGGGATTAATCAACCTTATAAGCTCTTCCACAGCAAAGGAAAGCATCAACAAAACAAAACAAAAAACCTACAGAATGAAAGAAAATGTTTTCAAACGATGCGACTGACATGGGTTTAACTTTTAAAATATACAAACAGCTCATACAACTCAATACAAACCAACAAACAAACCAAACAACCAATCCAAAAATGCGCAGAAGACTTAAACAGAGATTTATTCAAAGACATCCAGGGAGAGCGAGAAGATGGCGGAAGAGTAAGACGCGGGGATCACTCTTCCTCCTCACAGATACATCAGAAATACATCTACACGTGGAACTTCTCCTGTAGAACACCCACCGAACGCTGGCAGAAGACCTCAGACCTCCCAAAAGGCAAGAAACTCCCCACGTACCTGGGTAGGGCAAAAGAAAAAAGAATAAACAGAGACAAAGAATAGGGACGGGACCTAAACCAGTGGGAGGGAGCCGTGAAGGAGGAAAGGTTCCCACACACTAGGAGCCCCTTCGCGGGCGGAGACTGTGGGTGGCGGAGGGGGAAAAGCTTCAGAGCCGCGGAGGAGAGCGCAGCAACAGGGTGCGGAGGGCAAAGCAGAGAGATTCCCGCGCAGAGGATCGGTGCCGATCAGCACTCACCAGCCCGAGAGGCTTGTCTGCTCACCCGCTGCGGCGGGCGGGGCTGGGAACTGAGCCTCAGGCGGATCCCAGTGAAAAGTCTGGAGTTGGCAGAGTGAAAACAGCCTGAAGGGGTTAGCGCACCACGGCTGGCCGGGAGGGAGTTCGGGAGAAGTCTGGAGCTGCCGAAGAGGCAAGAGACCTTTTCTTCCCTCTTTACCTCCTGCTGCGCGAGGAGAGGGGTTTAAGCACGCCGCTTAAAGGAGCTCCAGAAACGGGCGCGGAGCTGCCGAAGAGACAAGAGACTTTTTCTTGCCTCTTCGCTTCCTGGGGCGCGAGGAAAGGGAATTAAGGGCACCACATAAAGGAGCTCCAGAAACGGGCGCGAGCTGCGGCTGTCTGCACGGACAACAGAGACAGGTGTGGGACGCTAGGGTTGCTACTGCCGCCACTCTCCACACCGCCCCTCCCGGGAGCCTGTGCAGCCCGCCAGTGCCGGGGTCCCGGGATCCTGGGACTGCTTCCCCGGGAAAACGCACGGCGCGCCTCGGGCCAGTGCAGCATCACGCCGGCCTCTGCCGCTGCGGACTCGCCCCACATCCGTGCCTCCCCCCCCCCCCCCCCGCGCCTGAGTGAGCCAGAGACCACGAATCAGCTGCTCCGTTAACGCTGCTCCTTTGACCCCGCCCTCTCTGAGCGAAGGGCAGACGCCCTCGGACCTGCGCGCAGAGGCGGGGCCAGGTCCAGGGCTGAGCCCCAGGAGCTGTGCGAACAAAGAGAGGGGGAGGTCCCTCCCAGCAGCCTCAGAAACAGCGGGTTAAAGCTCCACAGTCAGCTTCAAGTGCCCTGCATCTGTGGAAAACCTGAATAGACAGCGAAATAGCCCAGGTTGAAGTGGACTTTGGGAGCAAGATATACTATTATTTTCCCCTTTTTTCTTTTTGTGAGTGTGTATGTGGGTGCTGCTGTGTGAGATTTTGTCTGTGTAGCTTTGTTTTCACCATTTGTCCTGGGGTTGGACTGACCATTTTTTTGGGGGGGGTCTTTTTTTTTTCTTTTTCTTTAATAGAAATTTTTCTTCGTAATAATTATTTTGTTATTTTAATAACTGTATTTTACCCTACTTTATTTTGTCTTCTCCCCTTTCTTTCTTCCTTTCTTCCCTCCTTTCTTTCCTATTTCCCTCCTTCCTTTCTTCCTCCCTCCCTTCCTTTTTTCCTTCCTTCCCTCCCTTCCTCTTTTCTTCCTTCCTTTCTTGACTTTCTATTTTTTCTCCCTTTTGTCTTGAGCCGTGTGGATTAAAGGCTCTTGGCACTCCAGCCAGGTGTCAAGGCTGTGTCTCTGAGGTGGGAGAACCAACCTCAGGACACTGGTCCACAAGAGACCTCTCAGCTCCACGTAATATCAAACGGTGAAAATCTCCCAGAGATCTCCATCTCAACACCAAGACCCAGATTCACTCAAGGACCAGCAACGAACAGTGCTGGACACCCTATACCCAACAAAGAGCGAGACAGGTCTACAGCCCCATCCATTAGCAGAGAGGCTGCCTAGAATCACAGTAAGGCTACCGACATCCCCATACACGCCCCGAGACGTGGACCTGCCCACCAGGGAGACGGGATCCAGCCTCATCCACCAGAACAGGGGCACTTGTCCCCCTAACCAGGAAACCTGCTGAACCCACCGAACCAACCTCAGCCACTGGGGACAGCCACCAAAAATAGATAGAAATACGAACCTGCAGCCTGCAAAAGGGAGACCCCAAACACAGTAAGATTAGCAAAATGAGAAGACAGAAAAACACACAGCAGATGAAGGAACAAGATAAAAACACACCAGACCTAACAAATGAAGAGGTAATAGCCAATCTACCTGAAAGAGAATTTAGAATAAAGATGGTGAAGATGATGCAAAATCTTGGAAATAGAATAGACAAATTGCAAGAAACAGTTAACAAGGACCTAGAAGAAATAAAGAGGAAGCAAGTAACGATGAGCAACACAATAAATGAAATGAAAAATACTCTACACAGGATCAGTAGCAGAATAACTGAGGCAGAAGGACGGATAAGTGACCGGGAAGATAAAATAGTGGAAATAACTACTGCAGAGCAGAAGAAAGAAAAAAGAATGAAAAGAACTGAGGACAGTCTCAGAGATCTCTGGGACAAAATTAAACGCACCAACATTCGAATCATAGGGGTCCCAGAAGAAGAAGAGAAAAAGAAAGGGACTGAGAAAATATTTGAAGAGATTATAGTTGAAAACTTCCCTAATATAGGAAAGGAAATAGTCAACCAAGTCCAGGAAGCACAGAGAGTCTCATACAGGATAAACCCAAGGATAAACACGCCAAGACACATAATAATCAAACTGTCAAAAATTAAATACAAAGAAAACATATTAAAAGCAGCAAGGGAAAAACAACAAATAACACACAAGGGAATCCCCATAAGGCTAACATCTGATCTTTCAGCAGAAACTCTACAAGCCAGAAGGGAGTGGCAGGACATGTTTAAAGTGATAAAGGAAAAAAACCTACAACCAAGATTACTCTACCCAGCAAGGATCTCATTCAGATTTGATGGAGAAATTAAAACCTTTACAGACAAGCAAAAGCTGAGAGAGTTCAGCACCACCAAACCAGCTTTACAACAAATCCTAAAGGAACTTCTCTAAGCAAGAAATATAAGAGAAGTAAAAGACCTACAAAAACAACCCGAAACAATTAAGTAAATGGTAATAGGAATGCACATATCAATAATTACCTTAAATGTAAATGGATTAAATGCTCCCACCAAAAGACACAGACTGGCTGAATGGATACAAAAATAGGACCCATATATATGCTGTCTACAAGAGACCCACTTCAGACCTAGGGACACATACAGACTGAAAGTGAGGGGATGGAAAAAGATATTCCATGCAAATGGAAATCAGAAGAAAGCTGGAGTAGCAATTCTCATATCAGACAAAATAGACTTTAAAATAAAAACTATTATAAGAGACGAAGAAGGACACTATATAATGATCAAAGGATCGATCCATGAACAAAATATAACAATTGTAAATATTTATGCACCCAACATAGGCGCACCTCAATACATAAGGCAAAAACTAACAGCCATAAAAGGGGAAATCGACAGTAACACAATCATAGTAGGGGACTTTAACACCCCACTGTCACCAATGGACAGATCATCCAAAATGAAAATAAATAAGGAAACACAAGCTTTGAATGATACATTATACAAGATGGATTTACTTGATTTTTATAGGACATTCCATCCAAAAACAACAGAAAACACATTTTTCTCAAGTGCTCATGGAACATTCTCCAGGATAGATCATATCTTGGGTCACAAATCTAGCCTTGGCAAATTTAAGAAAATTGAAATCGTATGAAGTATCTTTTCTGACCACAACGCTATGAGACTAGATATCAATTACAGGAAAAGATCTGTAAAACATACAAACACATGGAGGCTAAACAATACACTACTTAATAACGAGGTGATCACTGAAGAAATCAAAGAGGAAATCAAAAAGTACTTAGAAACAAATGACAATGGAGACACGACGACCCAAAACCTATGGGATACAGCAAAAGCAGTTCTAAGAGGGAAGTTTATAGCAATACAATCATACCTTAAGAAACAGGAAGCATCTCGAATAAACAACTTAACTTTGCACCTAAAGCAATTAGAAAAGAACAAAAAACCCCCAAATTTAGCAGAAGGAAAGAAATCATAAAGATGAGATCAGAAATAAATGAAAAAGAAATGAAGGAAACACTAGCAAAGATCAATAAAAGTAAAAGCTGGTTCTTTGAGAAGATAAATAAAATTGATAAACCATTAGCCAGACTCATCAAGAATAAAAGGGAGAAGACTCAAATCAATAGAATTAGAAATGAAAAAGGAGATGTAACAACTGACTCTGCAGAAATACAAAAGATTATTAGAGATTACTACAAGCAACTCTATGCCAATAAAATGGACAACCTGGAAGAAATGGACAAATTTTAGAAATGCACAACCTGCCGAGACTGAACCAGGAAGAAATAGAAAATATGAACAGACCAATCACAAGCACTGAAATTGAAACTGTGATTAAAAATCTTCCAACAAACAAAAGCCCAGGACCAGATGGCTTCACAGGCGAATTCTATCAAACATTTAGAGAAGAGCTAACACCTATCCTTCTCAAACTCTTCCAAAAGATAGCAGAGGGAGGAACACTCCCAAACTCATTCTATGAGGCCACCATCACCCTGATACCAAAACCAGACAAAGACGTCACAAAGAAAGAAAACTACAGGCCAATATCACTGATGAACATAGATGCAAAAATCCTCAACAAAATACTAGCAAACAGAATCCAACAGCACATTAAAAGGATCATACACCATGATCAAGTGGGGTTTATTCCAGGAATTCAAGGATTCTTCAATATACACAAATCAATCAACGTGATACACCATATCAACAAACTGAAGGAGAAAAACCATATGATCATCTCAATAGATGCAGAGAAAGCTTTTGACAAAATTCAACACCCATTTATGATAAAAACCCTGCAGAAAGTAGGCATAGAGGGAACTTTCCTCAATATAATAAAGGCAATATATGACAAACCCACAGCCAGCATTGTTCTCAATGGTGAAAAACTGAAACCATTTCCACTAAGATCAGGAACAAGACAAGGTTGCCCACTCTCACCACTCTTATTCAACATAGTTTTGGAAGTTCTAGCCACAGCAATCAGAGAAGAAAAAGAAATAAAAGGAATCCAAATAGGAAAAGAAGAATTAAAGCTGTCACTGTTTGCAGATGACATGATACTATACATAGAGAATCCTAAGGATGCTACCAGAAAACTACTAGAACTAATCAATGAATTTGGTAAAGTAGCAGGATACAAAGTTAATGCACAGAAACCTCTGGCATTCTTATACACTAATGATGAAATATCTGAGAGGGAAATTAAGAAAACACTCCCATTTACCATTGCAACAAAAAGAATAAAATATCTAGGAATAAACCTACCTAAGGAGACAAAAGACTTGTATGCAGAAAACTATAAGACACTGATGAAAGAAGTTAAAGATGATACAAATAGGTGGAGAGATATACCATGTTCTTGGATTGGAAGAATCAACATTGTGAAAATGACTCTATTACCCAAAGCAATCTACAGATTCAATGCAATCCCTTTCAAATTACCACTGGCATTTTTTACAGAACTAGAAAAATGAATTTCACAATTTGTATGGAAACACAAAAGACCTCGAATAGCCAAAGCAATCTTGAGAACGAAAAATGGAGCTGGAGGAATCAGGCTCCCTGACTTCAGACTCTAATACAAGGTCACAGTAATCAAGACAGTATGGTACTGGCACAAAAACAGAAATATAGATCAATGGAACAGGATAGAAAGCCCAAAGATAAACCCACACATATATGGTCACCTTATCTTTGATAAAGGAGGCAAGAATATACATTGGAGAAAAGACAGCCTCTTCAATAAGTGGTGCTGGGAAAACTGGACAGCTACCTGTAGAAGTATGAAATTAGAACACTCCCTAACACCATACACAAAAATAAACTCAAAATGGGTTAAAGACCTAAATGTAAGGCCAGACACTATCAAACTCTTAGAGGAAAACATATGACATCAATCACAGCAAGATCCTTTTTGACCCATCTCCTAGAGAAATGGAAATAAAAACAAAAATAAACAAATGGGATCTAATGAAACTTAAAAGCTTTTGCACAGCAAAGGATACCATAAACAAGACCAAAAGACAACCCTCAGAATGGGAGAAAATATTTGCAAATGAAGCAACTGACAAAGGATTAATCTCCAAAATTTATAAGCAACTCATGCAGCTCAATAACAAAAAAACAAACAACCCAATCCAAAAATGGGCAGAACTAAATAGACATTTCTCCAAAGAAGATATACAGATAGCCAACAAACACATGAAAGAATGCTCAACCTCATTAATCATTAGAGAAATGCAAATCAAAACTACAATGAGATATCACCTCACACCGGTCAGATTGGCCATCATCAAAAACTCTAGAAACAATAAATGCTGGAGAGGGTGTGGAGAAAAGGGAACACTCCTGCACTGCTGGTGGGAATGTAAAATGATACAGCCACTATGGAGAACAGTATGGAGGTTCCTTAAAAAACTACAAATAGAACTACCATATGACCCAGCAATCCCACTACTGGGTATATACCCTGAGAAAACCATAATCCAAAAAGAGTCATGTACCAAAATGTTTATTGCAGCTCTATTTACGATAGCCAGGACATGGAAGCAACCTAAGTGTCCATCAACAGATGAATGGATAAGGAAGATGTGGCACATATATACAATGGAATATTACTCAGCCATAAAAAGAAATGAAACTGAGTTATTTGTAATGAGGTGGATAGACCTGGAATCTGTCATACAGAGTGAAGTAAGTCAGAAGGATAAAAACAAATACCGTATGCTAACACATATATATGGAATCTAAAAAAAAAAAAATGTCATGAAGAGATTAGTGGTAGGATGGGAGTAAAACACAGACCTACTAGAGCATGGACTTGAGGATATGGGGAGGGGGAAGGGTAAGCTGTGACGATGTGAGAGAGTGGCAGGGACATATACACACTACCAAATGTAAATTAGATAGCTAGTGGGAAGCTGCAGCATAGCACAGGGAGTTCACCTCTGTGCTTTGTGACCACCTAGAGGGGTGGGATAGGGAGGGTGGGAGGGAGGGTGACACAAGAGGGAAGAGTTATGGGAACATATGTATATGTATAACTGATTCACTTTGTTGTAAAGGAGAAATTAACACGCTATTGTAAAACAGTTATACTCAAATAAAGATGTTAAAAAAAAAAAAGAAAGAAGACATCCAGATGGCCAATGGACACATGAAAAATGCTCAGCATTGCTGATTATTAGAGAAATGCAAATCAAAACTACAAAGTGGTACCACCTCATACCAGTCAGAATGGCCATCACTAAAAAACCTACAAAGAACAAATGCTGGAGAGGGTGTTAGAAAAGGGAACCCTCCTACTATTGGTGGGAATGCAAATGGGTGTAGCAGCTAGAGGAAAGAGTAAGCAGCGTCCTCCAAAAAGTTCAAAAAGAGTTACATTATGATCCAGCAATCCTATTCCTTGGCATATATCCAGACAAAACTATCATTCAAAGAGATACATGCACCCCTATGT
Organism: Kogia breviceps; assembly: GCF_026419965.1. Classification (NCBI taxonomy): domain Eukaryota; kingdom Metazoa; phylum Chordata; class Mammalia; order Artiodactyla; family Physeteridae; genus Kogia; species Kogia breviceps. Next base: position 117,998,369 of record NC_081313.1, read on the forward strand.
TCACAGCAGCACTATTCACAAGCCAAGACATGGGAACAACCTAAATGTCCATTGACAGATGAATGGATCAAGAAGATGTGGTACATGTATACAATGGAGTAGTACTCAGCCGTAAAAAATGCAATAATGCCATTTGCAGCAACCTGGAAGGACCTAGAGATTATCATACTACATGCAGAAAGTCAAAAAGAGAAAGACAAATACCATGTAATATTACTTATACAGGGAATCAGAAATAGGACACAAATGAACTTACCTACATAACAGAAACAGACTCAAAGACATAGAAAACAGACCTGTGGTGGCCAAGGGGGAGAGAAACTGGGAGAGGGATGGATGGGAAGTTTGGGATTAGCAGATACAAACTATTCTATAGAGAATAAAGAACCAACAAGGTCCTATTGTATAGCACAGAGAACTACATTCGATATCCTCTGATAAACTGTACTAAAAAAGAATGTGGAAAGTGTATATATGTAAAACTGAATCACTATGCTGTACAGCAGAAATTAACAAAGCACTGTAAGTGAACTATACTTCAATAAAATAAATTAAAAAAAAAAACATAGTGTGGGGCTTCCCTGGTGGCGCAGTGGTTGAGAATCCGCCTGCTGATGTAGGAGACACAGGTTCGTGCCCTGGTCCGGGAAGATCCCACATGCCGCGGAGCAACTAAGCCCATGAGCCATGGCCGCTAGGCCTGCGCGTCCGGAGCCTGTGTTCCGCAACGGGAGAGGCCACAACAGTGAGAGGCCCGCATACCGCAAAACAAACAAACAAACAAACAAAAAACAAAAAAAAACATAGTGTGGTATAGGCACAAAAAGCAGATACATACATCACTGTAACAGATTAAGGAGCGCAAAACTAAATCCACAGACCAATGGACGATTAAACTTCCATGAAGGAGGCAAGTATAAACAATGTGGAAAAGACAGTCTCTTCAGCAAGTGGTACTGGGAATGAGGACAGACACATGAAAATCAATGAAGGTAGAAACTCCCTCCCACCATATACAAAAATGAACTCAAAATGCCTTAAAGACTTAAATGTAAGACAGGACACCCTAAAACTCCTAGAACATAGGCAAAACATTCTGTGACATACATTGTAGCAATATTTTCTTAGATCGGTCTCCCAATGCAAAAGAAACGAAAGCAAAAATAAACAAATGGGACCTAATCATCCTTATATGCTTTTGCATAGTGAAGGAAAGCATCAACAAAACAAAAAGATCACCTTTGGAATGGGAGAAAAGATTTGCAAATGATGTGACCGACAAGGGCTTAATTTCTAAAATATACAAACAGCTCCTACAAACAAATGTATAAAAGAGAATTAACAACCCAGTCAAAAATGCACGGAAGAGCTAAATAGACATTTCTCCAAAGAAGACATCTGCATGGCCAATAGACACATGAAAAGATGCTCAACATCACTGATTAGTAGAGAAATGCAAATGAAAAGTACATTGAGGTACCACCTCACACGGGTCAGAAGGGCCATCATTAAAAAGTCTACAAATAACAAACGCTGGAGAGGGTGTGGAGAAAAGACAACCCTCTTACACTGTGGGGGGGAATAAAAATTGGTGCAGCCATGATAAAAAACAGTAGGCAGGTTCCTCAAAAAAGTACAGCTAGAATTACCATATGATCCTGCAATCCCACTCCTGGTCATACATCCAGACAAAACTATCATTCAAAGAGACACATGCATCCCTATGTTCATAGGAGCACTATCCACAATAGCCAAGACATGGGATCAACCTAAATGTCAGTCAAGAGATGAAGGGGATAGAGGCGGCGGCGGCGGCTGCCATTGGGGCTGAGGAGCGGGTTCACAGTAAAGATGCTAAGAAAGAGAATGTAAGACAGGAAAATAATTAAATATTTTTACTGAGAGAAATACCTATTCAAATTATTTTCCCATTTTAAAAATTGGGTTGTCGAATTCTTGAAAGATGGCGGAAGAGTAAGATGCAGAGATCACCTTCCTCCCCACAAATACATCAGAAATACATCTACACGTGGAACTGCTCCTATAGAACACCCACTGAACGCTGGCAGAAGACCTCAGACCTCCCAAAAGGCAAGAAACACCTCCACGTACCTGGGTAGGGCAAAAGAAAAAAGAATAAACAGAGACAAAAGAAGAGGGACCGGACCTGCACCAGTGGGAGGGAGCTGTGAAGGAGAAAAGGTTTCCACACACTAGAAGCCCCTTCACTGGCGGAGACTGCGGGTGGCAGACGGGGAAGCTTCGGAGCCGTGGAGGAGAGCATAGTAACAGGGTGCGGAGGGAAAAGCGGAGAGATTCCCGCAGAGGATCGGTGCCGACCAGCACTCACCAGCCTGAGAGGCTTGTCTGCTCACCCGCTGGGAAGGGCAGGGGCTGGGAGCTGAGGCTCGGGCTTCAGTGGGATTGCAGGGAGAGGACTGGGGTTGGCAGCGTTAACACAGCCTGAAGGGCTTAGTGCACCACGGCTAGCCGGGAGGGAGTCCGGGAGAAGTCTGGAGCTGCGAAGAGGCAAGAGACCTTTTCTTCCCTCTTTGCTTCCTGGTGCACGAGGAGAGGGGATTAAGCGCGCCGCATAAAGGAGCTCCAGAAACGGGCGCGGAGCTTCCGAAGATACAAGAGACAATTTCTTGCCGCTTTGTTTCCTGGTGCGAGAGGAGAGGGGATTAAGGGCACCACGTAAAGGAGCTCCAGAAACGGGCGCAAGCCGCAGCTGTCGGCGCGGACACCAGAGACGGGCGTGGGATGCTAGGGTTGCTACTGCCGCCACCAAGAGGCCTGTGTGCGAGCACAGGTCACTCTCCACACCGCCCCTCCCGGGAGCCTGTGCAGCCCGCCACTGCCAGGGTCCCGGGATCCACAGACAGCTTCCCCGGGAGAGCGCACGGCGTGCGTCAGGCTGGTGCAGCATCACGCTGGCCTCTGCCTCCACGGGCTCGCCCAGCATCCATGCCCCTCCCTCCCCGCGGCCTGAGTGAGCCAGAGCCCCCCAATCAGCTGCTCCTTTAACCCCGTCCTGTCTGAGTGAAGAGCAGATGCCCTCGGATGACCTACGCACAGAGGCGGGACCCAGTCCAAAGCTGAACCCCAGGAGCTGTGCGAACAAAGAGGAGAGGGGGAGGTCTCTCCCAGCAGCCTCAGAAAGCAGCGGATTAAAGCTCCACAATCAGCTTGAAATGCCCTGCATCTGTGGAATACCTGAATAGACAGCAAATCATCCCAAGTTGAGAAGGTGGATTTGGGAGTAAGATATATTATTATTTTCCTCTTTTTCTCTTTTTGTGAGTGTGTATGTGTGTGCTGCTGTGTGAGATTTTGTCTGTATAGCTTTGCTTTCACCATTTGTCCTAGGGTTACACCGACCTGTTTTTTTTTTCTTTAATAGAAATTTTTCTTCTTAATAATTATTTTTTATTTTAATAACTGTATTTTACCCTACTTTATTTTGTCTTCTCCCTTTCTTTCTTCCTTTCTTCCCTACTTCCCTCCTTCCTTCCTTCCTCCCTTTATTCCGTCCTTTTCTTCCTCTCTCCCTTCCTTTATTCCTTCCTTCCCTCCCTTCCTCCTTCCTTCCTTCCTTCCTTTCTTGCCTTTATATTTTTTTCTCCCTTTTATTTTGAGCCGTGTGGATTAAAGGCTCTTGGCACTCCAGCCAGGTGTCAAGGCTGTGTCTCTGAGGTGGGAGAACCAACCTCAGGACACTGGTCCACAAGAGACCTCTCAGCTCCACGTAATATCAAACGGCAAAAATCTCCCAGAGATCTCCATCTCAACACCAAGACCAGCTTCACTCAAGGACCAGCAACGAACAGTGCTGAACACCCTATACCCAACAAAGAGCAAGACAGGTCTACAGCCCCATCCATTAGCAAAGAGGCTGCCTAAAATCATAATAAGGCTACCAACATCCCCATACACACCACCAGACATGGACCTGCCCACCAGAAAGACAAGATCCAGTCTTATCCACCAGAACAGAGGCACTAGTCCCCCCAACCAGGAAACCTGCTCAACCCACTGAACCAACCTCAGCCACTGGGGACAGCCACCAAAAACAGAGGGAACTACGAACCTGCAGCCTGCAAAAAGGAGACCCCAAACACAGTAAGATAAGCAAAATGAGAAGACAGAGAAACGCACAGCAGATGAAGGAGCAACGTAAACACCCACCAGACCTAACAAATGAAGATGAAATAGGCAGTCTACCTGAAAAAGAATTCAGAATACTGATGGTAAAGATGATCCAAAACCTTGGAAATAGAATAGACAAATTGCGAGAAACATTTAACAAGGATCTAGAAGAAATAAAGAGGAAGCAAGCAACGATGAGCAACACAATAAATGAAATAAAAAATACTCTAGATGGGATCAATAGCAGAATAACTGAGGCAGAAGGACAGATAAGTGACCTGGAAGATAAAATAGTGGAAATAACCACTGCAGAGTGGAAGAAAGAAAAAAGAATGAAAAGAACTGAGGACAGTCTCAGAGACCTCTGGGACAACATTAAACACACCAACGTTCGAATCATAGGGGTCCCAGAAGAAGAAGAGAAAAAGAAAGGGACTGAGAAAATATTTGAAGAGATTATAGTTGAAAACTTCCCTAATACAGGAAAGGAAATAGTCAATCAAGTCCAGGAAGCACAGAGTCCCATACAGGATAAACCCAAGGATAAACACGCCAAGACACATAATAATCAAACTGTCAAAAATTAAATACAAAGAAAACATATTAAAAGCAGCAAGGGAAAAACAGCAAATAACACACAAGGGAATCCCCATAAGGTTAACATCTGATCTTTCAGCAGACATTCTACAAGCCAGAAGGGAGTGGCAGGACATATTTAAAGTGATGAAGGAAAAAAACCTACAACCAAGATTACTCTACCCAGCAAGGATCTCATTCAGATTTGATGGAGAAATTAAAACCTTTACAGACAAGCAAAAGCTGAGAGAGTTCAGCACCACCAAACCAGCTTTACAACAAATGCTAAAGGAACTTCTTTAAGCAAGAAACACAAGAGAAGGAAAAGACCTACAAGAACCCGAAACAATTAAGTAAATGGTAATAGGAACACACATATCAATAATTACCTTATATGTAAATGGATTAAATGCTCCCACCAAAAGACACAGACTGGCTGAATGGATACAAAAACAAGACCCATATATATGCTGTCTACAAGAGACCCACTTCAGACCTAGGGACACATACAGACTGAAAGTGAGGGGATGGAAAAAGATATTCCATGCAAATGGAAATCAGAAGAAAGCTGGAGTAGCAATTCTCATATCAGACAAAATAGACTTTAAAATAAAAACTATTACAAGAGACAAAGAAGGACACTACATAATGATCAAGGGATCGATCCATGAAGAAAATATAACAATTGTAAATATTTATGCACCCAACATAGGAGCACCTCAATACATAAGGCAAATACTAACAGCCATAAAAGGGGAAATCGACAGTAACACAATCATAGTAGGGGACTTTAACACCCCACTGTCACCAATGGACAGATCATCCAAAATGAAAATAAATAAGGAAACACAAGCTTTAAATGATACATTATACAAGATGGATTTACTTGATTTTTATAGGACATTCCATTCAGAAACAACAGAAAACACATTTTTCTCAAGTGCTCATGGAACATTCTTCAGGATAGATCATATCTTGGGTCACAAATCTAGCCTTGGCAAATTTAAGAAAATTGAAATTGTATCAAGTATCTTTTCTGACCACAACGCTGTGAGACTAGATATCAATTACAGGAAAAGATCTGTAGAAAATACAAACACATGGAGGCTAAACAATACACTACTTAATAACGAAGTGATCACTGAAGAAATCAAAGAGGAAATCAAAAAGTACTTAGAAACAAATGACAATGGAGACACAACGACCCAAAACCTATGGGATACAGCAAAAGCAGTTCTAAGAGGGAAGTTTATAGCAATACAATCATACCTTAAGAAACAGGAAACATCTTGAATAAACAACCTAACTTTGCACCTAAAGCAATTAGAGAAGGAAGAACAAAAAACCCCAAATTTAGCAGAAGGAAAGAAATCATAAGGATCAGATCAGAAAAAAATGAAAAAAAAATGAAGGAAACACTAGCAAAGATCAATAAAAGTAAAAGCTGGTTCTTTGAGAAGATAAATAAAATTGATAAACCATTAGCCAGACTCATCAAGAAGAAAAGGGAGAAGATTCAAATCAGTAGGATTAGAAATAAAAAAGGAGATGTAACAACTGAAACTGCAGAAATACAAAAGATTATTAGAGATTACTACAAGCAACTCTATGGCAATAAAATGGACAACCCGGAAGAAAGGGAAAAATTCTTAGGAATGCACAACCTGCCGAGACTGAACCAAGAAGAAATAGAAAATATGAACAGACCAATCGCAAGCACTGAAATTGAAACTGTGATTAAAAATCTTCCAATGAACAAAAGCCCAGGAACGGATGGCTTCACAGGTGAATTCTATCAAACATTTAGAGAAGAGCTAACACCTATCCTTCTCAAACTCTTCCAAAAGATAGCAAAGGGAGGAGGAACACTCCCTAACTCATTCTATGAGGCCACCATCACCCTGATACCAAAGACAGACAAAGACGTCACAAAGAAAGAAAACTACAGCGCAATATCACTGATGAAAATACATGCAAAAATTCTCAATAAAATACAAGCAAAAGGAATCCAACAGCACATTAAAAGGATCATACACCATGATCAAGTGGGGTTTATCCCAGGAATGCAAGGATTCTTCAATATATGCAAATCAATCAACGTGATACACCATATCAACAAACTGAAGGAGAAAAACCATATGATCATCTCAATAGATGCAGAGAAAGCTTTTGACAAAATTCAACACCCATTTATGATAAAAACCCTGCAGAAAGTAGGCATACAGGGAACTTTCCTCAACATAATAAAGGCCATATATGACAAACCCACAGCCAACATCATCCTCAACAGTGAAAAACTAAAATCATTTCCACTAAGATCAGGAACAAGACAAGGTTGCCCACTCTCACCACTCTTATTCAACCCAGTTTTGGAAGTTCTAGCTACAACAATCAGAGAAGAAAAAGAAATAAAGGAATCCAAATAGGAAAAGAAGAATTAAAGCTGTCACTGTTTGCAGATGACATGATACTATACATAGAGAATCCTAAGGATGCTACCAGAAAAGTACTAGAGCTAATCAATAAAATTTGGTAAAGTAGCAAGGTACAAAATTAATGTACAGAAATCTCTGGCATTCTTATACACTAATGATGAAAAATCTGAAAGGGAAATTAAGAAAACACTCCCATTTACCATTGCAACAAAAAGAATAAAATATCTAGGAATAAACCTACCTAAGGAGACAAAAGACTTGTATGCAGAAAACTATAAGACACTGATGAAAGAAGTTAAAGATGATACAGATAGGTGGAGAAATATACCATGTTCTTGGATTGGAAGAATCAACATTGTGAAAATGACTCTATTACCCAAAGCAATCTACAGATTCAACGCAATCCCTATCAAACTACCACTGGCATTTTTTACAAAACTAGAACAAAAAATTTCACAATTTGTATGGAAACACAAAAGACCCCGAATAGCCAAAGCAATCTTGAGAACGAAAAAATGGAGCTGGAGGAATCAGGCTCCCTGACTTCAGACAATACTACAAGGCCACAGTAATCAAGACAGTATGGTTCTGGCACAAAAACAGAAATATAGATCAATGGAACAGGATAGAAAGCCCAGAGATAAACCCACACACATATGGTCACCTTTGATAAAGGAGGGAAGGATATACAGTGGAGAAAAGACGGCCTCTCCGATAAGTGGTGCTGGGAAAACTGGACAGCTCCCTGTAAAAGTATGAAATTAGAACACTCCCTAACACCACACACACAAATAAACTCAAAATGGGTTAAAGACCTACATGTAAGGCCAGACACTATCAAACTCTTAGAGGAAAACATAGGCAGAACACTCTATGACATAAATCACAGCAAGTTCCTCTTTGACCCATCTCCTAGAGAAATGGAAATAAAAACAAAAATAAACAAATGGGATCTAATGAAACTCAAACGCTTTTGCACAGCAAAGGATACCATAAACAAGACCAAACGACAACGCTCAGAATGGGAGAAAATATTTGCAAATGAAGCAACTGACAAGGGATTAATATACAAAATTTATAAGCAACTCAGGCAGCTCAGTAACAAAAAAACAAACAACCCAATCCAAAAATGGGCAGAAGAACTAAATAGACATTTCTCCGAAGAAGATATACAGATTGCCAACAAACACATGAAAGAATGCTCAACGTCATTACTCATTAGAGAAATGCAAATCAAATCTACAATGAGATATCACCTCACACCGGTCAGATTGGCCATCATCAAAATCTCTAGAAACAATAAATGCTGTAGAGGGTGTGGAGAAAAGGGAGCTCTCTTGCACTGCTGGTGGGAATGTAAATTGATACAGCCACTATGGAGAACAGTATGGAGGTTCCTTAAAAAATTACAAATAGAACTACCATATGACCCCGCAATCCCAATACTGGGCATATACCCTGAGAAAATCATAATTCGAAAAGAGTCATGTACCAAAATGTTCATTGCAGCTCTGCTTACGATAGCCAGGACATGGAAGCAGCCTAAGTGTCCATCAAGAGAGGAATGGATAAAGAAGATGTGGCACATATATACAATGGAATACTACTCAGCCAGAAAAAGAAATGAAACTGAGTTACCTGTAATGAGGTGGATCGACCTGGAGTCTGTCATACAGAGTGAAGTCAGTCAGAAGGGGAAAAACAAATACCGTATGCTAACACATATATATGGAATCTAACGGAAAAAATGTCATGAAGAGATTAGTGGTAGGACGGGAATAAAACACAGACCTACTAGAGCATGGACTTGAGGATATGGGGAGGGGGAAGCGTGGGCTGTGACGAAGTGAGAGAGTGGCAGGGACATATACACACTACCAAATGCAAATTTGATAGCTAGTTGGGAAGCTGCCGCATGGCACAGGGAGATCACTTCTGTGCTTTGTGACCACCTAGAGGGGTGGGAGGGAGGGTGACGCAAGAGGGAAGAGATATATGTATAACTGATTCACTTTGTTGTAAAGGAGAAACTAACACACTATTGTAAAACAGTTATACTCAAATAAAGATGTTAAAAAAAATTCTTCCAACAGACAAAAGCCCAGGACCGGATGGCTTCACAGGCGAAATCTATCAAACATTTAGAGAAGAGCTAACACCTATCCTTCTCAAACTCTTCCAAAAGATAGCAGAGGGAGGAACACTCCCCAAACTCATTCGATGAGGCCACCATCACCCTGACACCAAAACCAGAGAAAGATGTCACAAAGAAAGAAAACTACAGGCCAATATCACTGATGAACATAGATGCAAAAATCCTCAACAAAATATTAGCAAAGAGAATCTAACAGCACATTAAAAGGATCATACACCATGATCAAGTGGGTTTATCCCAGGAATACGAGGCTCCTTCGATATACACAAATCAATCAATGTGATACACCATTATCAACAAATGGAAGGAGAAAAACCATACGATCATCTCAACAGATGCAGAGAAAGCTTCTGACAAAATTCAACACCCATTTATGATAAGAACCCTAAAGAAAGTAGGCATAGAGGGAACTTTCATCAACATAATAAAGGCCATATATGACAAACCCACAGCCAGCATCGTTCTCAATGGTGAAATACTGAAACCATTTCCACTAAGATCAGGAACAAGACAAGGTTGCCCACTCTCACCACTCTTATTCAACCTAGTTTTGGAAGTTCTAGCCACAGCCATGAGAGAAACAAAAGAAAAAAAAGGAATTCAAATCGGAAAAGAAGAAGTAAAGCTGTCACTGTTTGCAGATGACATGATACTATACACATCGAGAATCCTAAGGATGCTACGAGAAAACGACTAGAGCTAATCAATGAATTTGGTAAAGCAGCAGGATACAAAATTAATGCACAGAAATCTCTGGCATTCCTATACACTCATGATGAAAAATCTGCGAGTGAAATTAAGAAGACACTCCCATTTACCACTGCAACAAAAAGAATACAATATCTAGGAATAAACCTACCTAAGGAGACAAAAGTCCTGTATGCAGAAAATTATAAGACACTGATGAAAGAAATTAAAGATGATACAAATAGATGGAGAGATATACCATGTTCTTGGATTGGAAGAATCAATATTGTGAAAATGACTCTACTACACAAAGCAATCTACAGATTCAGTGCAATCCCTATCAAACTACCACTGGCATTTTTTACAGAACTAGAACAAAAAATTTCACAATTTGTATGGAAACACACAACACCACGAATAGCCAAAGCAATCTTGAGAACGAAAAGTGGAGCTGGAGGAATCAGGCTCCCTGACTTCAGACTATACTACAAAGCTACAATAATCACGACAGTATGGTACTGACACAAAAACAGAAATATAGATCAATGGAACAGGATAGAAAGCCCAGAGATAAACCCACACACATATGGTCACCTTTGATAAAGGAGGGAAGGATATACAGTGGAGAAAAGACGGCCTCTCCAATAAGTGGTGCTGGGAAAACTGGACAGCTCCCTGTAAAAGTATGAAATTAGAACACTCCCTAACACCACACACACAAATAAACTCAAAATGGGTTAAAGACCTACATGTAAGGCCAGACACTATCAAACTCTTAGAGGAAAACATAGGCAGAACACTCTATGACATAAATCACAGCAAGTTCCTCTTTGACCCATCTCCTAGAGAAATGGAAATAAAAACAAAAATAAACAAATGGGATCTAATGAAACTCAAACGCTTTTGCACAGCAAAGGATACCATAAACAAGACCAAACGACAACGCTCAGAATGGGAGAAAATATTTGCAAATGAAGCAACTGACAAGGGATTAATATACAAAATTTATAAGCAACTCAGGCAGCTCAATAACAAAAAAACAAACAACCCAATCCAAAAATGGGCAGAAGAACTAAATACACATTTCTGCAAAGAAGATATACAGATTGCCAACAAACACATGAAAGAATGCTCAACGTCATTACTCATTAGAGAAATGCAAATCAAATCTACAATGAGATATCATCTCACACCGGTCAGATTGGCCATCATCAAAAACTCTAGAAACAATAAATGCTGGAGAGGGTGTGGAGAAAAGGGAACACTCTTGCACTGCTGGTGGGAATGTAAATTGATACAGCCACTGTGGAGAACAGTATGGAGGTTCCTTAAAAAATTACAAATAGAACTACCATACGACCCTGCATTCCCACTACTGGGCATATACCCTGAGAAAATCATAATTCAAAAAGAGTCATGTGGGCTTCCCTGGTGGCGCAGTGGTTGAGAGTCCGCCTGCCGATGCAGGAGACACGGGTTCGTGCCCTGGTCCGGGAGGATCCCACGTGCCGCGGAGCGGCTGGGCCCGTGAGCCATGGCCGCTGAGCCTGCGCGTCCGGAGCCTGTGCTCTGCAACGGGAGAGGCCACAACAGTGAGAGGCCCGCAAACCGCAAAAAAAAAAAAAAAAAAAAAAAGAGTCATGTACCAAAATGTTCATTGCAGCTCTATTTACGATAGCCAGGACATGGAAGCAGCCTAAGTGTCCATCAAGAGATGAATGGATAAAGAAGATGTGGCTCATATATAGAATGGAATATTACTCGGCAATAAAAAGAAATGAAACTGAGTTATTTGTAATGAGGTGGATGGACCTGGAGTCTGTCATACAGAGTGAAGTCAGTCAGAAGGGGAGAAACAAATACTGTATGCTAACACATATATATGGAATATAAGGGAAAAATGTCATGAAGGGACTAGGAGTAGGATAGGAATAAAACACAGACCTACTAGAGTGTGGATTTGAGGATATGGGGAGGGGGAAGGGTAAGCTGTGACGAAGTGAGAGAGTGGCAGGGACATATACACACTACCAAATGTAAATTAGCTAGTGGGAAGCTGCTGCATAGCACAGGGAGATCACTTCTGTGCTTTGTGACCACCTAGAGGGGTGGGATAGGGAGGGTGGGAGGGAGGGAGACACAAGAGGGAAGAGATATGGGAACATATGTATAACTTTCACTTTGTTGTAAAGCAGAAACTAACACACCATTGTAAAACAGTTATACTCCAATAAATATGTTAAGAAAAAGAGATGAAGGGATCAAGACGATATGGTATATATATATACATGTATAATGGAGTACTAATCAGCCATTTAAAAAGGATGAAATAATGCCATTTGCAGCAACACAGATGGACCAAGAGATTATCACATTGGCTCGGCCAAAAAGTTCATTCTAGTCTTTCCATAACATGGTACGGAAAACATCTTCCCACTACCACTTCCCGAAACTAAGTGAAGGAAGTCGGAAAGAGAAAGACATATACCATATGGTATCACTTACATGTGGAATCTGAAATATGACACAAAAGAACTCATCTGCACAGACTCAGAGACATAAAGAACAGACCAGTGGTTGCCAAGAAGGAGAAGGGCAGGGGAGGGATGGATTGGGAGTCTGGGCTTAGCAGATATAAACTATTACATAGAGAATGGATAAACAACTAGGTGCTTCTGTTTACCACAGGCAGCTATAAACAACCTCCTGTGATACACTGTAAGAGAAAGGAATATGAAAAAGAATCTTTTTATAGTAATTCTGAATACTGTGCTGAAGAGCAGAAAATTAACACAACATTGTATATCAAATATACTTCAATAAAATAAATTTTTAAAAAAACACCACAGTGTGGTATTGGCACAATAACAGACATATAGATTAATAGACCCCAATATGGAAACCAGAAAAAAAATCCACATACCGACGGTCAATTAATCTTTGATGAAGGAGCAAGTATAAACAATGAAGAAAAGACCGTCTCTTCAGCCAGTGGTATAGGGAAAGATAAACAGCCCCATGTAAATCAATGAAGTTAGAACACTCCCTCCCACCATGCACAAAAATAAACTCAAAATGGCTTAAAGACTTAAATATAAAGACATGACACCATAAAACACCTAGAAGAAATCATAGGCAAACCATCCTCTGACAAAAATCCTAGCAGTGTTTGTTTAGATCAGCTGGCCAACAAAAAAGAATTAAAAGCATAAATAAACAAACAGGACTAATCAACCTTATAAGCTCTTCCACAGCAAAGGAAAGCATCAACAAAACAAAACAAAAAGCCTACAGAATGAAAGAAAATGTTTTCACATGATGCGACCAACACGGGTTTAACTTCTAAAATATACAAACAGCTCATACAACTCAATTCAAACCAACAAACAAACCAAACAACCAATCCAAAAATGGGCAGAAGACTTAAATAGAGATTTATTCAAAGAAGACATCCAGATGGCCAATGGACACATGAAAAATGCTCAGCATTGCTGATTATTAGAGAAATGCAAATCAAAACTACAAAGTGGTACCACCTCATGCCAGTCAGAATGGCCATCACTACAAAAACAAAAAAAAGCCTACAAAAAACAAATGCTGGAGAGGGTGTGAGAAAAGGGAACCTTCCTACAGTACTGGTGCGAATGTATATGGGTGTAGCCACTAGCGTAAACAGTAAGCAGGGTCCCCTAAAAAGTACAAAAAGAGTTACATTATGATCCAGCAATCCTATTCCTTGGCATATCCAGACAAAACTATCATTCAAAGAGATACATGCATCCCTATGTTCACAGCAGCACTATTCACAAGCCAAGACATGGGAACAACCTAAATGTCCATTGACAGATGAATGGATCAAGATGTGGTACATGTATACAATGGAGTATTGCTCAGCCATAAAAGAGAATGAAATAATGCCATCTGCAGCAACATGGATGGATCAAGAGAGTATCTACTGGCTTGGCCAAAAAGTTAGTTGTCGTTTTTCCATAACATCTTACGTAAAACATCTTCCCAGTACCACTTCCCAATACTATGTGAAGGACGTCAAAAAGAAAGAGACAAATACCCTATGGTATCACTTACATGTGGAATCTGACATATGACAAAAACGAACTCATATGCAAACAGAAACAGGCTCAGAGTCATAGAGAACAGACCTGTGGTTGCCAAGAAGGAGAGGGACTAGGAGAGGGATGGATTGGGAGTTTGGGATTAGCAGATGTAAACTATTATACAGAGACTGGATTAAGAAGGAGGTCCTACTGTATAGCACATTTAACTATATACAATATCCTATGATAAATAGTAATGGAAATAAATATGAAAAAGTATCTGTATATATGTAAAACTGAATCAGTCTGCTGTATATCAGAAATCATCACAACATCATAACTCAACTATGCTTCAATAAAATAAATTACAAAAAAATACAGTGTGGGGTCTTCCCTTGCGGTTCACTGTTTAAGATTCTGTGCTACCAATATAGGGGGCATAGGTTCGATCCCTGGTCAGGGAACTAAGATCCCCAATGCCGCACAGCACGGCCTTAACAAAAGAAAAGACCTTAGCAGTCCCAAGCTCTGAAAAAAATGAGTGGAAAACACACACACACACACACACACACACACACACACACACACACACACACACCAGACCCCTTGCCCTTGCCCATGTGCAGCCCAAAATTTAAAAAATGGTATTTTAAAAACCACAGTGTGATATAGACACAAAAACAGACATACAGATCAATGGGAAAGGATAAGCAGCCTGGAAATAAATCCACACGCTGACAGTCGGTTAATCTTTGACGAGGGAGAGAAGAATATACATTGGAGAAAAGACAGTCTCTTCTCAAGTGGTGTTGGGAACTCTGGACAGCCACATGTAAATTAATGAAGTTAGAGTACTCCCTCCCACCATACACAAAAATAAACTCAAAATGGCTTAAAGACTTAAATATAAGACACGACACCATAAAATTCCTAGAAGAGAACATAGGTAAATGATTCTCTGATATAAATTATAGCAATATTTTCTTAGATAAGTCTCCCAAGGCAAAAGAAATAGAAGAAAAATTAAACAAATGGGACCTAATCAACCTTATTAGCTTTTGCTCAGCAAAGGAAACCATCAACAAAACAAAAAGACAACCTACAGCATGGGAGAAAATATTTACAAACCATGCGACCAACAAGGGCTTAATTTCTAAAATATCCAAACAGCTCATACACTTAATACCAAAAAACAAACAAACATACAAACAAAAAACAAACAACCCAATCAAAAAATGGATAGAAGACCCAAATAGACATTTCTCCAAAGAAGACATCCAGATGCCCAACAGACACATGAAAAGATGCTCAACATCGCTAATTATTAGAGAAATGCAAATCAAAACTATAATAAGGTACCTCCTCACACCAGTCAGAATGGCCATCATTAAAAAGTCTACAAATGACAAATACTGGAGACAGTGTGGAGAAAAGGCAACCCTCCTACACTGTTCGTAGGAATGTAAATTGGTGCAGCCACTATGGAGAACAGCATGGAGATTCCTATAAAAACTACAAATAGAGTACCACATGATCCAGCAATCCCAATCCTGGCCATATATCCAGACAAAACTATAACTCAAAGAGATATATGCACCCCTACGTTCATAGCAGCACTATTCACAATAGCCAAAACATGGAAACGATGGAAATGTCCATCAACAGATGAATGGATAAAGAAGATGTGGTGTACATATACAAAAATAATGTTACTCAGCCATGTAAAAGAATTAAATAATGCCATTTGCAGCAACATGGATGGACTTCGAGATTATCATAGGAAGTGAAGTAAGTCAGACCAAGAAAGACAAATATCTGGTATCGCTTATATATGGAATATAAGAAATAATACAAATAAACTTGTTTACAAATTAGAAACAGACTCAGACAGAAAACAAAATTATGCTTACTCAAGGGGAAGGGGGAGGAGATAAAATAGGAGTTTGGATTAACAGATATACAATATTATATATAAAACAGATAAACAACAAGGATTTACTATATAGCACAGGGAGCTATATTCAATGTCTTGTAATAACCTATAATGAAAATGAATCTGAAAAATAATATATATATCTATATCTGGATCACTTTGCTGTACACCTGAAACTAACATGATAGACACTTAGGTTTTTTCCATGTCTTGGCTATTGTGAATAATGCTACAATGAACATAGGGGTGCAAATATTTCTTCGAGATAGTGATTTCATTTCCTTCAGATATATACCCATAAGTGGAATTGCTGGATCATATGATAGTTCTATTTTTAATTTTTGGAGGAACTTCCATACTCTTTTCCACAGTGGCTGTACCAATTTACATTCCCACCAACAGTACACAAGGGAGTCATTAAGACTTACATTTGTTGGTAGGAGTAAACCGAACTATGTAGATAAGTTCCTTGTTTTCATTGTATCACCACTTAAAATAGCTAGCACTTATGAAACATTATGATGTTCCAAACACTAGGCTGACTATTTCATAAGCATTGTTTCACTTAATTCTTACAAATTCATGAAGTAGATACCATCCTTACATCCGTTTTTTTTTTTTTTTCTTCAGATGAGGAAACTGAAGTCTGGAGAGAGTAAAGAATTTTCCTAACTTAACATATACGATGTAGCAGAGCCAGTACTTGGATATGAGTCTTTCTGACATAAAAGTCTAGGCTCTTAATCACCACTCAAAAATATCTCCTAAAGATATTGTTAACAGAACAAGCCACTTATACACGCACATACTCATGCTTAGGACTCTCCTTTAAGTTGAGTATTAGATAGATGAGCAAACTCAAATAGGAAAAAAGGGCCCAGCCCTAGTCTTTTAGTTAGTTGTCACCCCACAACACGTCACACAGAACTCTGTGATGTTGACTGAGTAAAAGACTGTATCCCAAGTAAGCTATGATGTTCCCATCATCTGAGTAAATCTTCTTTCCTGTAAAATCAGAAATACTTTATCTACTTTATCTGCAGTAGAAAACTATTTCAGTGGGTTTCTTTTTAAGTTGGTACCATAAAATTCAACTTAGCTCAAACCTCACCTCCTCTGAGAATCTTTCCTGATACCCCATTTCTGTTCTTACTTAAATATTCCTTTTGAGTACTTCAGAGTGCCTGTGCAAATCTGTCTTAGCACTTGTTACTCACTACAGTAATTATCGCTTTACTTTACTTCTAAGCTGTAACCTCTTGCCGTGTAAGTACCAGGCTTTACTCCATTTAATATCCCTAATGCCTTTCACAGTGCCTGAAGTTAATCTGTGTAATAAACACCTGCCGATGAATTTAAAAACTCAGTGAATGTACAGCCAAACGACTGGCCTGTCCAAAATGGAAGAAATCAAATTCAAGTTACTCTCAAAAGAAATTGTACAGGTGACTGATAATAAAGCCGTATACTAATTAAAAATTGTAATTAGCTAAACTAAAAGTCGGAAAAGTAATTTAAACTATCAGGGGGTAAGAACTGTGCCACTAGACCACGTGACACGAACAGATTTTTTTTTTTTTTTTTTTGACAGTTTCTGAGGGAAAAGCGCTGTACAAACCAGGTTTTCAGTTCAGACGCCTGGCGGCGCTGCAGGCTAAAAATGGAGGTGGAGCCAGGCGCTTGCCACAGACTCCATTTTAGAAAAGACAAAACTGAGAAGGGCTGTGGGTTGACGCGCCTTGGAAAACGTCGGCAGCAAGCTGAGATTTCAGACCTTTTTTCAAACAAATGGGAACTAGATATATGTTGATGTTATCCCTACTGGAAGACTTCCGAAGGCTTCTTTCATTAAAGACAACGCAGTCAAAGAGGCTATGCTGGAAAGTGAGAGAAAATCTGGCAGAAAAAGGCAAGTGGTGAGTTTTCCTTTTCTTCCTAGGCGTAGCGTAAGCAGTCCAGGAAAAGGAAGGCTGCTTTTTATAGCCAGTTCCTGGAGATCTGGCCTCGCAGCGGAAAGGGGAGTGTCTGCGTAGCAGCGAGCAGACAGACCTGAGCAAGGTGGTTTCCAAACTGACCAAAGATTCGTGAGTAAAGGCTCTTCTGTGAGTGGATCTAAACTATTAAGAGATCAAAGAATATTTTAGATACACCCACAGAAGAGCCTTTCCTCCCGAATAGGAAGCCAGACCTATAGAAACTATACATTTCCAAGTATTACCTGTAAACTTTTTTGTTTTTCTGAGAAAAATCTATGAATCTGAGATGTTGCCCCTTTGAAAAATTCTTGTGAATGTTTCAGAATGTGCATGGGGATGTGCATGAGATTTGGTTGAATTTTCCACCATTGGAAACCAAACAGGGAGTTTAATTTCACAATAATATGCAATGCAATAGTGGGGTAAGTAATTTGCACATTCTTGGGGGAAAATCACTGGATGAAGAACAACCTATGGTAAGTTTAACTCTCACAGAAGAGAATGGTAGGTATCAACACTAGTCTCAGACCTCCTAAGGTCCAGATCATGACAATCAGTGACAACCTTTGAGATGCATGCTCTCAATGCATGCAGATGCATGCAGGTTGTCAAAGCCTGCTGAAGATTTAATCTCAGTATATTAAGGAGCTGTTCACAGAATTCTCCAGGCTCACTGAATTTTCCAGTCTCACTGAATTCTCCAATCTCTGGTGCGTACTCACCACACATTTTAAATAACACTCATATATGTGCATTATAAACATCCACTGCAAGAAAAGTACCAGGCAACTTCATGGCTACATGGCAAACATTCAGGCAATTTACATAGGAAATAGTTTCAGA
Organism: Kogia breviceps; assembly: GCF_026419965.1. Lineage (NCBI taxonomy): Eukaryota > Metazoa > Chordata > Mammalia > Artiodactyla > Physeteridae > Kogia > Kogia breviceps. The sequence goes on from NC_081313.1 coordinate 118,017,178, forward strand.
AATACCTTTCTGCATGTAAAAGATGTTGGATGACAATTCCATAAAATTGGTGATGTTGACACTTACCGGCTCATCCTACAGTACTTCCAGAAGAAGACTTCACCTCTTTAAGGATTATCTCAGAACTCTGGAATAAAAAGAAAATGCCTTGGTCCTTCCTTCCAGAATTTTCTTTCCATTGAATGTAAAAAAAAAAAAAAAAATCCCCATAGTCTGCCAACCTAATGCAAGACAGAGAGATGGGAGATACATCTCTTTAACATCACCTTATCTCCAATTAAATTAGGTTCTTTGAAGCTAAAAACAAGATAGTATGTGGAGACAACTATTACCCTTGGAATTCTTGCTTTTGGGGCTCTGGGTAAAAAGTAGAGGAAACACCCCCTTTCTGAATAATGCTATAGTTGTTGTTTTATTGCTCTATCTTCAGTAGTGCTTTCTTTTCTTCTGAAGCATAGCTAATTGCTAATTTATAGTCAACAAGTACCAATGCCTTAGCTATTTTTATCTTTTGTTTACCTATAAGACAACTGATCTGGACGCTTCAAAAAATTCAGTATCAATAAATACAGGGGACTGTTTTAGAATAAACAGATGTAACACCAATACAATCATGAAACTTGGTTTAAAAACAAATTTTCTAAGACATTCCTTATGTCAAGTGGTTAAGAAAAGTGCATTTGTAAAAGGAATTCAAGAGTGAATATGAATTATTATTTAAGTTGAAGAAAACTGGGGGAGGATAATGGAAGGATAATTTTTAAAAGTTATTAGGGACTTGATTCTAGATAATATGGAATTATTGTTACTTCGGTACATTGAGAGACACTACTTGAAAATATTCCATTTAGATTGCCATCAGTCTGAAAGAAAGGATTGGGATTTCCTTAATGTTTTGGAAAAAATAAAAACTCGGAAAGGACGCAGGGTGGCGCTGCAGCATTAGAAGTAGAAGGAAGAAGGCTACCAGTCGGCGCTCCTCTAACCAGATGCTCTGCTAAAGAAGCAAGCAGGACAAGGCTTTCTAAGGCAGTTGCTCCGGGAAACCAGGGCCCTAGGCATCTCCACTTATCCCAGTATCTGAGTGATACTGGGAGACAGATCAGCGACAACGTGAATCCGAGCTGGGTCAAGTTTGTTGGGAGGCGAGAGAGCGATGGAGGCAGGAGAGAGAAAGAAATGCTTTCTGAAACAAAGGCAAGTCTTGATATTCTTTGTTTTGCTGGGCATAGCTCATGCTGGTTCTGAGCCTAGGCGTTATTCAGTGGCCGAGGAAATGGACAGTGGCTCCTTTGTGGCCAATCTGTTGAAAGACTTGGGGTTGGAGGTAGATGATCTAGCTGCTCGGGCCCCCCGGGTCATTTCCAAAGGGAAAAAAATGCGTTTGCATTTTGATAGGCAGACCGGGGATTTGTTGTTAAATGAGAAACCGGACCGGGAGGAGCTATGTGGCCCTACAGAGCCCTGTGTTCTACCTTTCCAGATGTTACTGGAAAATCCCTTTAAGTTTTTCCAGGCTGAGCTACGGATTAGGGACATAAATGATCATTCTCCAGTTTTCCTAGACAAAGAAATAATACTGAAAATTTCAGAAAGTATCCCTCCTGGAACTACTTTCCTAATAGAGCGCGCCCAGGATTTAGATGTAGGAAGCAACAGTCTCCAAAGTTATGCAGTCAGCCCCAATTCCCACTTCCATCTTAAATTACATGACAGTTCCGACGGCACAATATTACCACAGCTGGTGCTGGACAAAGCACTGGATAGAGAGGAACAACCTGAGATCAGATTAACCCTCACAGCGCTGGATGGTGGGATTCCACCCAGGTCTGGGACCGCCCTAATCCGCATTGAAGTCTTAGACATCAATGATAATGCCCCCGAGTTTGCAAAGCTGCACTATGAGGTGCATGTCCTAGAAAACAGCCCCATTGGATCCCAGGTTGCCATTGTCTCTGCCAGAGATTTAGATATTGGAACCTATGGAGAAATAGCTTATGTACTTTCCCAAGCATCTGAGGATATTCGGAAAACATTTGGAATAAATGCAAAATCGGGAGAACTCCTTTTAACACAGGAACTGGATTTTGAATCTATTCAGACTTACACATTAAATATTCAGGCGACAGATGGTGGGGGCCTTTCTGGTAGTTGTGTGGTGTTTGTCCAAGTGATGGATTTGAATGACAACTCGCCGGAACTGACCATGTCAACGCTTATCAGTGAGATCCCAGAAAACTTGCAGGAGACCGTAATTGCTGTATTCAGCGTTTCAGATCCTGACTCAGGAGACAATGGAAGGATGGTTTGCTCCATCCAAGATGATCTTCCTTTCATTCTTAAACCTTCTGTTCAGAATTTTTACAGTTTAGTCACAAACACAGCCCTGGACCGAGAAACAAGATCCGAATATAACATCACCATCACCGTCACAGATATGGGGACACCGAGACTGAAAACCGAGCACAACATAACCGTGCTGGTGTCCGACGTCAACGACAACGCCCCCGCCTTCACCCAGACCTCCTACACCCTGTCCGTCCGCGAGAACAACAGCCCCGCCCTGCACATCGGCAGCGTCCGCGCCACAGACAGAGACGCGGGCGCCAACGCCCAGGTCACCTACTCGCTGCTGCCACCCCTCGACGCGCACGTGCCCCTGGCCTCCCTGGTGTCCATCAACCCGGACAACGGCCACCTGTTCGCCCTGAGGTCCCTGGACTACGAGGCCCTGCGGGCGTTCGAGTTCCGCGTGGGCGCCGCCGACCGCGGCTCGCCCGCGCTCAGCAGCCAGGCGCTGGTGCGCGTGCTCGTGACGGACGACAACGACAACGCGCCCTTCGTGCTGTACCCGCTGCAGAACGCCTCGGCGCCCTGCACCGAGCTGGTGCCCAGGGCGGCCGAGGCGGGCTACCTGGTGACCAAGGTGGTGGCGGTGGACGGCGACTCGGGCCAGAACGCCTGGCTGTCGTACCAGCTGCTCAAGGCCACGGAGCCCGGGCTGTTCGGCGTGTGGGCGCACAACGGCGAGGTGCGCACGGCCCGGCTGCTGAGCGAGCGCGACGCGGCCAAGCACAGGCTGGTGGTGCTGGTCAAGGACAACGGCGAGCCGCCGCTGTCGGCCAGCGTCACGCTGCACGTGCTGCTGGTGGACGGCTTCTCGCAGCCCTACCTGCCGGCGCCGGAAGCGGAAGCGGCGGACGCGGCTCCGGCCGCCGCGCTCACCGTCTACCTGGTGGTCGCCTTGGCGTCGGTGTCGTCGCTCTTCCTCTTCTCGGTGCTGGTGTTTGTCGCGGTGCGGCTGTGCAGGAGGGGCGGGGCGGCCTCGGTGGGTCGCTACTCGGTGCCCGAGGGCCCCTTTCCGGGACACCTGGTGGACGTCAGCGGCACGGGGACCCTGTCCCACAGCTACCAGTACGAGGTGTGTCTGACGGGAGGCTCCGGGACTTTCAAGTTCCTCAAGCCGATTATCCCAAACTTCCTTACTCAAGATGAGGAGAGGGTTAGTGAGGCAAACCCCAGTTTCAGGAATAGTTTTGAATTCAGTTAAATTTTAATAAGGGTCTATGATGCCTAGTCTCATTAAATTGTGGAAAGTCCTTTTTTACTGCCTTGCCCATTGCAGTTGTTTTCTTTGTATTTGAAATGTAACTATCTTATTCCAATTCAGTGCATGTTACTGCTGTTTCTAGATTGCTGCTCTGTGGTATAATGAATGCAAATTTTCTTTCTTTTCTTACTGTTAATATCACTGTAACTTAATTCGATTTAATGTGTGAAAGTATATTTTGTATTTTCTGAAGTCATTAATTTTTAGAGCACTTTTTTCAAAATTCACCTTCCACAGTCTCTAGGTAATTTTTGCAGTCCTACATTTTTGAAGGTTTGCAATAAGTACATAGGATTATTCTTTTTTCCTACCCAGAATATTTGTGTTTGTATAGAGTATTCTCTTAGGCTAGTTTAACTTTCTTCCTGTGAACTCACATTGGCTAAAACCATTAACATAGGTACATTCATGAATAACAAAGCACCCTCTCACACTTTTCTAAATATATACTTCCTTAAAATGTTCATACCTGATAATTTTGATTCTTTAGAGATTGTGAAAACCTTGACTGTTGGATTCTACAAATCATTCACATTAAAAGTCTTCAATAAATCAACTACCAATATTCTAAAATGTAGTTAAATAGCAATGCCCAGTCATTTTCAGACATGCTAATTATTCATGCTTTTTATTAAAAATTTTAAAACCTGTTTCAATCCCTCCATTTAAAAATCTGTTTTAATTATTTAAAACCATCTATTCTTTGAGTACTTCATTAAAATCCAAAAGATCTGAGAGAGTACATGTCTTTGTCCATGACCAAATTTTAGAAACTTCATATGTAATTTGGCATTGCATTTTCAAAAACATCTGGAGCATTTATGATTCAATTGGAAATAAGCCCATGGAAAAAATATTTATCTTGGTTTGCTCATTCTATTTTTTTCCCCTGACTACTTTCATTTCCCCCCTTTCAGTTTCCTAGATTTTTCAATGCTTTTTTGTTTCCTTTTTAGTGCTTGAGTTCCTGTTTCTCATTAGCTCTCCATTTATTGCATGATTAGCACAATGACTCCAAGACTAGGTTCTTCATAAAAATTTTAAATGACTGATTGAAGGAAAGAAATGTTTTTATTTCATCTGTGATATACTGACACTCAAATACATTAAAATACTCACAGGACAAATTTTGCTGGAATTAAATGCTCTCTGATTTAATTTTTGGTTATTAACAGAACTTCACTGTTGTTCAAACATTATGCAGTTATCAGTGCTTTGTGTCTCTTTCCTTCAAGATATTTTTCTTTTTTCTTTTTCTGCTTAATTTTAATCTCCTCTCCTGCCCACTAGCTTAAGGAATCCACATGGGGAAATTGTGTTTTCAATTTCATGATTTATATTTTCCTTCCATAATTCCTTAAATGATTCATTTAACTTTCTTTATTCTTATTTATTTCTTGCAGTTCAATTTCTGATCCACACATTAAAACAGAATTTTAGATGTTCTTCAGACTATCTTTAAATTTTTATATTATTTTGTTTATTTGAACATACTATTAAAATTATAATATAAAATTTAAATGTCTCATTTTGAGTTTAGCATTCATACAGAGAAGTATCTTGGTATCAAAGGTCTTTGATCCACCAAATTATTACCTGTAGGATCTTGGATAAGTCATATAATTTCTGTTCCCCCGGAAATGATAACAGCTATTTAAATAGCTTGCAGTTATGTCCAAATAAGATAACATAAGAATAAGAAGTGTAATTTTGTTATTTTTAGTATCACTAATATTAAGAGTAAATTTAATAAATGGTCCTTCATATAACATTACTTATAATTGTGAAGAAGCTATATTGAACACATGATATTTATGCTGTTTCACTGCTCTGCCCAAAACCTTGCAACAGCTTCCTTTCACTCTTAGAATAAAATCCAGCCACCTATTATTTGGCCCCTGCCTACCTGTCCAGCCTTCTCTTCCCACTTACTCTTTTTTTTAATAGGTGATATTTATGTTTCTTTTTTAAAAAATGTCTATTTATTTATTTTTGGCTGCACTGAGTCTTTGTTGCTGTGCGCCAGCTTTCTCTAGTTGCCACAAGCTGGGGCTGCTCTTCGTTGTGGTGCGCGGGCTTCTCATTGTGGTGGCTTCCGTCATTGCAGAGTGCGGGCTTAGTTAGTCCTCGCCATGTGGGATCTTCTGGACCAGGGCTCGAACCCGTATCTCCTGCATTGGTAGGTGGATTCTTAACCACTGCGCCAAGCCCCCCACTTACTCTTGAGACGCTAAACTTTGGGTACACTGTCCTACCTTCATTATCTAGAATAGCTATGCTTTACTGTCCCTGGGCCTTTGCATTTCTTAATATATGGAATCTTCCCATTTTAGTTTTAGCCTGGCAAACTTCTTCTCATCCTTCATATTCCAGATTAAATGGGACATCTTTGGGAAACTTTCTGAATCCCCCCCATTAAGTTAGGTCTCCATATTGTATACTTCCAGTGCACTAATTATACATTTCCTGTATAGTACTGTTTAAACATCTGTTTAAATTCTGTTCACCCCATTAGATGAGAAACTCTATAAGATATATAGACATAGTCTGTCTTATTACCACAATACATCTAACTTCTACAAACGCAATAAATATTGGTTTCCACACGTGAAACACAGTTATGCAGATTAAAGAGTTAATACAGATGAAACCAGTAATCATAGAATTACTGTGAAATAGGAAGAGAAGAAAGCTCTGTGTTCCTTGAGTGAGTGCAAAAATGTGGAAGGAATTAGGCATTTGTGGTCTCTGGATATATCCCCTGACATGATCTATTATAATTTTTTTATCACCTTGCTTGAGGTTGTCTTTTCATAGCATTTTTCTGACTATAAACGCAACTCGTGTACATTTTACAAAATTTGGAAAATAAAGAAAAACACAAGTAGGAAAGCGAAGCTTCATCACTTTGAGCAAAATCTTGTAAAACTTTTTCTGTAATAATTACAGGAGGTGGGGTGAGTAGCTCTAGCAGGTGTCCGTCCACTTCCGCAAAATCATGGAAATGCGACTCTACCAGGGACAGTCACTTCTTTTAGATAAGAGCACATTTCTTCTCCCTTGATTGTGTTTATTTAACCCATATAACAGAAAAAATTCCTACAGTAGCATCAACTCGGTTTGATGAAAGGGAATAAGCGATTAAAAAAATCTAAAAAAGCCCAGCAAACATCACCTTCTCCAAGATTTTGAAACAGTGAGCGAACGCACGGTGGCGCTGTTGACTAAGAAGGAGAATTAAACCGCAGGCACTGTGTATACTCTGTAACACACCGATTCAGTGCAGTAAACTAGGGGTTGTGAGCCGGGGCAGATTTTTAAGCAAGCAAATCTGAGACTCTGGTAAGGATTATTCGCTAGGTTTTCTTCAAAGGTTAGGAGGCAAAAGACTGCGTTTCCCAGTGCTGTTGGAGGCTAGCTTGACAATATTTCTCGGAAGAACATGGCAGAAAATGCAATGGAGGCCAAAGGACAGCGCTTTCTTAGACAAAGGCAAGTCCTGTTTCTCTTTGTTTTTCTGGGTGGATCTCTGGCTGGGTCCCAGTCGAGACGCTACTCTGTGGCTGAGGAAAAAGAGAGGGGGTTTTTAATCTCCAATCTAGCAAAGGATCTGGGGCTGAGTGTAGGGAAACTGGCCGCAAGGGGGGCCCAAGTTGTGTCTAAAGGGAACAGACAGTATTTTCAGCTCAACCATCAGACCGGTGATTTGCTCCTGCATGAGAAATTGGACCGGGAGGAGCTATGCGGCTCCGCAGAGCCATGCATACTGCATTTTCAGATATTACTGCAAAACCCCTTGCAGTTTATTACAAATGAGCTCCAGGTCATAGACGTAAATGACCATTCTCCGGCATTCTCTGAAAATGAAATGCAGCTGAAAATCCTAGAAAACACTCCACCAGGAACAATCATTCCTTTGGGAAATGCTGAAGACTTGGATGTGGGAAGAAACAGTCTCCAAAACTACACGATCACTCCTAATTCCCATTTCCACGTTCTCACACGCAGTCGTAGGGATGGGAGGAAGTACCCAGAACTAGTACTAGACAAAGCACTGGATCGTGAGGAGCAGCCAGAGCTTAGGTTAATGCTCACTGCGCTGGATGGCGGGACTCCACGGAGGTCTGGGACCGTCCAGGTTCACATCCTGGTCTTAGACATAAACGACAACACCCCAGAATTTACACAGTCCCTCTATGAGGTTCAAGTTCTAGAGAACAGCCCCGTTAACTCTCTTATTGTCACTGTTTCAGCTTCTGACTTAGATACAGGAAGTTTGGGGACAATATCATATGCATTTTTTCATGTTTCTGAAGAAATTAGAAAAACTTTTCAACTAAATCCAGTTACTGGTGATATCCGACTAATCAAATATTTGAATTTTGAGGCGATCCATAATTACGAAGTGGACATAGAAGCCAAGGATGGTGGAGGCCTTTCAGGAAAATCAACAGTGATAGTTCAGGTGGTTGATGTGAACGACAACCCACCAGAACTGACCTTGTCCTCAATTACCAGCCCTATCCCAGAGAACTCTCCAGAGACTGTAGTGGCTGTTTTCAGTGTTACCGACCTAGACTCTGGAGACAATGGGAAAATGGTGTGTTCCATCGAGAACGATCTCCCCTTCATCCTGAAACCATCTCTAGAGAATTTTTATACCCTAGTGTCAGAAGGAGAGCTGGACAGAGAGATCAGAGCCGAGTACAACATCACCATCACCGTCACAGATATGGGGACACCGAGACTGAAAACCGAGCACAACATAACCGTGCTGGTGTCCGACGTCAACGACAACGCCCCCGCCTTCACCCAGACCTCCTACACCCTGTCCGTCCGCGAGAACAACAGCCCCGCCCTGCACATCGGCAGCGTCCGCGCCACAGACAGAGACGCGGGCGCCAACGCCCAGGTCACCTACTCACTGCTGCCGCCCCTCGACGCGCACGTGCCCCTGGCCTCCCTGGTGTCCATCAACCCGGACAACGGCCACCTGTTCGCCCTGAGGTCCCTGGACTACGAGGCCCTGCGGGCGTTCGAGTTCCGCGTGGGCGCCGCCGACCGCGGCTCGCCCGCGCTCAGCAGCCAGGCGCTGGTGCGCGTGCTCGTGACGGACGACAACGACAACGCGCCCTTCGTGCTGTACCCGCTGCAGAACGCCTCGGCGCCCTGCACCGAGCTGGTGCCCAAGGCGGCCGAGGCGGGCTACCTGGTGACCAAGGTGGTGGCGGTGGACGGCGACTCGGGCCAGAACGCCTGGCTGTCGTACCAGCTGCTCAAGGCCACGGAGCCCGGGCTGTTCGGCGTGTGGGCGCACAACGGCGAGGTGCGCACGGCCCGGCTGCTGAGCGAGCGCGACGCGGCCAAGCACAGGCTGGTGGTGCTGGTCAAGGACAACGGCGAGCCGCCGCTGTCGGCCAGCGTCACGCTGCACGTGCTGCTGGTGGACGGCTTCTCGCAGCCCTACCTGCCGGCCCCGGAAGCGGAAGCGGCGGACGCGGTTCCGGCCGCCGCGCTCACCGTCTACCTGGTGGTCGCCTTGGCGTCGGTGTCGTCGCTCTTCCTCTTCTCGGTGCTGGTGTTCGTCGCGGTGCGGCTGTGCAGGAGGTGCGGGGCGGCCTCGGTGGGTCGCTACTCGGTGCCTGAGGGCCCCTTTCCTGACCACCTGGTGGACGTCAGCGGCACGGGGACCCTGTCCCAGAGCTACCAGTACGAGGTGTGTCTGACGGGAGGCTCTGGGTTAAATGAGTTTAAATTCTTGAAGCCGATTCTCCCTAGTGGTCTGGTTCAAGACACTGGGCAGGACTAGACTAAAAAGGCAATGGCAAGAATAGCGTAGGTCTCATTAACAGAAGAATCAAAAAATTGTCTGGCTACGAATGCTTTCTTTTAAGTAAAGGCTCTTGAGTTGATATAGTATTTTGTTTATATACTGATTTTACTTTCTATCTAGTTAACCCTGCATGTTCTTTTTTTCATCTGCTTCCTACCTTTTCAATACAGTATTAATGCCTTTCTTTTTCTAATAGGTGAGTAAAAATAAATGCATTATCTTTTAATGATGATTTCAAATAGGTTTATTTAAGGTAGTCATTTCAAATTCTATATCCAAAGCAATGTAGAGAGAGTTCTGAACCACCAGTATTATAATTTACCCTATTGAATATAGTCAGGTAATATTCTTTATAATACTTCTAAAGCAGCTTTGTCTGTGGTTAATGAAGTGGATAAAAATGTTTTAATATGTACCATTTTAAGGTGTATCATCCTTTAGAGGCTCAGTACTCAAATAAAACTTACACATATAATTCATTTTCTGTTTTGACATTTGCAATTAATATTTCAACATTGTATATGCTTATATTGGCTAAAAATGGACGAAAATGTAGGTTAATAGGTCAGATTACTCTTAGATTTGCCTAAAGTGTAATTATGATGGATGACTGAGAAAAAACATTAAACATAGGCATTTTGAACAACTGATCATGCTTTTCTATTTGGCATGAAAACATTATTTAATAAGCATCTGGTGGAAAGACAATTTGTTTTTTAACTTCTGAGATGTAAGTATTATCAACCTGAGGGCGATTTTGTAAAAATTTCAAGAAAGTACGTGTATATATGTTCTCTAAATGCTTTATAGCAAAAGTGGTGTCCCATCCAATCCTACTTTAAAACAATTAATATCTACTTGGCATTTATATGGTGATATATGAAGGAAATATTTTCTTTGTTTCCTCTCTTAGTTCCCTCCTTCAGATTTCAACCTGACATAACTTAGGATTATGTATGGTCCTTCTGGGATAAACACTGTCCAACCACATCAATATTCTACCTCCTATAGAGTAATTAAAAGAAGATTAGAAGAATGGGAAGTTCTAAAGAGGACAGAACAATGTCACTGTGAAAGTCTAAATTAACTATAACTAAGAATAAACTCTTGAAGCAACCAAACTCAATTTTTATGTCTATTTTGAATGAAATAGAAAAAAACTTATTTTAAAGTACAAAATATTTAGTCCCCAATTAAAGAATCTGATTAGGAAAAAATAAAATTTCTCCTCATAGGCATTTTCTCATCCAGAAGCATAGAACTTTCCAGGAATTGAATACTCATGACTAGAAGAAAGAGAACTGAAGTTTCTCAAAGATTTTGAAAATTCTCAAAAGAGAAAAAGAATGTTGTTAACTAGATATTAACTAGACTTATGTTATCATTTGCAGATGCACAAATATCAAATCATTGTGTCACACCTGAAACTAATATAGTGTTACATGTCAATTACAGCTCAAAAATTTTAAACCCCTAATGACTGACTGTAAAAAAAACCCAAAAAACAAAAAAAATGTAATACTGACATGTCTTCAATCACACATAAAGTTATAATCATATTAAAATGGTGTTATTTTATGTATGAGAGTCAAATACATGAATCCTTAGTAATCAGGGGAAAGACAGTATTTCCTTTCACGCATTAAGTACTTTATCATAGAGATATTGAATCTGGCTCTTTGGTCAGATTTTTTTTTTCTTCTTTTCATACTTAGCTGAATTTTCATGAAGATCAGAGAAAAGGCAAAGAATTCTGATCAAGACTTCTCTGTATTTGGCTGGCTTAGTTCCAGGTCATGTGAGAACCAGGGAAGTTTTCAATTACAGAAAATATGGAGGCCAGTTCTTTTTTGGCCAAAATGGTATATGATTTGGGACTCAAATTGGAGGCACTATATAACCGGGGAGTTATTTAGACCCAGACACGAGAAGAACAGTTACTTAATAATGTCTTTTTTTTTTTTTTTTGCGGTACGCAGGCCTCTCACTGTTGTGGCCTCTCCCGTTGTGGAGCACAGGCTCCGGACGCGCAGGCTCATCGGCCATGGCTCACAGGCCCAGCCGCTCCACGGCATGTGGGATCTTCCTAGACCGGGGCACGAACCTGTGTCCCCTGCATCGGCAGGTGGATTCTCAACCACTGCGCCACCAGGGAAGCCCTAATAATATCTTAGTTGATAGATGCACTGAATTCACATATTGTTGAGAAGTGATCAGAATTTAGTAAAGCCAGAAAAGATCATATGGACTAAATTAGAAGATAGGAAAAAATTATACCTTACTCTTGGTTGAAATTTGCTTTTATTTCTTGGCTATTGGAAACCTTTTACCCTTTTATTTGAAGACAACTTTCAGAAACTTCTTTACCTGGATATTTTATTAAGTACATGACAGAGAGGGCACACTATATGTATAGTACTAACTATCTTTGCCACTTTTTAGAATTCCCCCAACTGAAAGTCCAGCACTAGGTAAAAGTGATGACTTTCTACATTCATAATAATTTCCCAGTAGTTTTTCTTTTAAAGGATGGACAAATTCATTACTGTGAATTATTTCCAGATTGATCTCTTACTAATATTCTAATCTAGTTTTTAACACTGAAAGGCAAAGAGATGAAAATAAAGTTTAAACTTTTATGTAGAGTTGTTAAAAGACTAAACTATATTCAAATATCACTCATTAAAACTAGTGAACTAACTTACCACACTTTTAATAAATCTCCCTTAATCCTTAAATATGGCTTCCTTGCAAATGGGGACTTTAAAAAATGACATTTTAAAAATATATGCCACTACTATATTTTGCTTCTTAGAGTAGACTGTTACATGTTTTAAAGCTGGCAACCTATTAGGCATAATTCAGTTATTTCTATGTCTAATCCTCATGTTCTTAGCCAATAGCTTGGTTGATCATAGATTTTTAAATGTAAACTAGGGACTTCCCTTTTGGTGCAGCGGTTAAGAATCTGCCTGCCAATGCAGGGGACACAGGTTCGAGCCCTGGTCTGAGAAGATCCCACATGCTGCGGAGCAACTAAGCTTGTGAACCACAACTACTGCGCCTGCACTCTAGAGCCCACGAGCCACAACTACTGAAGCCCACATGCCTAGAGCCCATGCTCTGCAACAAGAGAAGCCACTGCAATGAAAAGCCCGCGCACCACAGTGAAGAGTAGACCCCACTTGCAGCAACTAGCAAAAGCCCGTGCACAGCAACGAAGACCCAACGCAGCAATAAATAAATAAATTTATGTAAAAAAATAAAATGTAAACTAATTTTCCTTCTCCCTCTTTTGGTATCGAAGACTGTTGATGAAAAGTATATCAGTCTAGTTCTCATTCTTTTATCTGTAAGCTTCTTTAAGAGTTTTTCTTTATTCTTGATGTTCTAATATTTGCTAGGTCCAAACCTGAGATTCACCCAATATACTGAATTTTTAAAAATTAACTATGGTTTTTTGTGGGCTTTTTATCCCCCATATTTCCATTTGGCAGGTTTTCACAACAATTTGTTCTTTTTTTTTAAAAAAACAATTGCCATTTCCTTCTTTTTTGTTGGAGGAAATTAAATACCTTTTACTTTAAAGTTCTTTCTATATTGTTCCAATCTCTGTTTCTTCTGTATACATCTTTTATTTGTTGAGTCTGTTTTTCACACTGTTAGTCTTGTTAGTTGGTGATATTTTATTGAGAACTCATGTTCTATTGGAGGTTTCCCTCATACCAGTACTGGTTTTGGTAGTCTTGCAAAGGGAGGAAGGAGTCTCAAAGTGGTTACAGCCTCTGGCTCTACAAATCCAAGCCTTAATTAAGACGCTTAGCTCAACTTTGCCACACCCAGGTAGAAGTTCTGGACCAACACCTAATGATGTGTTTGAGCTGGGCCCCAGTCTCCCTTGGGTGGCACTGCTCTGCATTTGCTCTATGAAGCAAAATCTTAGGGACTGTCACCCTCTGCTTCTTGGCTGTCATGATGTCTGATAAGGCTATAGACATGAGAGCTAATGAAGACATCATTTACTTTTCAATCTTTAGAGTAAACAAGCTGGTTTAATCTTAGAATAAAGCTGATTTTGAGGAAAATGAGTTGTAACTGAAGTAAATGATACATGACAATTACCTACAGGGGAAAAAACACGGTCTTGATTAATATGCATGACAGTGCTGCATATGGTGGTCCTGGATGACACACCCAACGTGCTGGATGACAAAGAAAACCCACTGCTAAGCAATCCTATACTGTGTACTGAGTTGGCACCAGGTAGAACAAGGTGGTATCCTGAATGGTGATGAGCTAGAACTCATGACTATTTTATCAATGATTCAAAGCCCCAAAGTACTTAATGTTTAGCACATGGACCCACAACCTGGAAGTATAGAGCACTGAAGCATATCTAGGCTCCTAAGAGATAGACACAGCCAGGCACAAGCTTGTGCTGTTATTAAAGACAACTAGAAGCCACCTTCTATTTGGCATAATCATGCTATACCTGGTCTAGGACCTATCTCAGCCCTACCTTCTGTTCCTTGAACCACCCAGAGAAGTTTACTCAAGCCAACACATGCTCTATCCTCTTGATCACTAATTTGATTTAGCCATCTTCCTCTTTCAATTCTCTCTGCTCCTATTCAATGATGCTCAAATGTGGAGGATGAACAAGGAGCCTTCAGTGGACTGCTGCTCATAAGGCCACCTTCTGAGCATTCTGGGGATGTCAACATCACTAGGACTTAGTTCCAGAACTACTAATATGAGAGGTTTCTGACTGGAATAGCAGAGACAAATGGGTTCAGATTTTTGAAGTCAATAGTGTCCAACTAATATGGGCTGTCCATGAGGAAAGACTTTGATGAGAAACTCAACTTCTAGAAAAATTAGAAGTTTATCAAAAATTAAAATTGTCTTCGCTAAATATTGTCTTTTGAGGGTTTTTCCCCCTTATATTTATCTCTTGGGAAATGGATTTCTTCATCCTGAATGTTTCGTCCTATTCAACAAGACTTAATCAGTCAGAAAACTTTCCACAAGGAAAAGCGCAGGACTAGATGGCTTCACTGGTGAACTGTACTGAACATTTAAAGAATTAACACCAGGGACTTCTTTGGTGGTCCAGTGGCTAAGACTCCATGCTCCCAATACAGGGGGCCCAGGTTTGATCCCTGGTCAGGGAACTAGATCCCGCATGCCACAACTAAAGATCCCACACGCCGCAACTAAAGATACTGCATGCTGCAATGAAGATCCTGCATGTGGCAACAAAGATCTCAAGTGCTGCAACTAAGACCAGGTGCAGCCAAATAAATAAATAAATTTTTTTTTAAAAAGAACTAACACCAATATTTTACAAACTTGTTTTAAAAAAAAGGAGCAGGGACCACTTCCCAATTCATTTTATGAGGCCAGTATTACCCTGCTGCCAGAACCAAAGATAACACAAGGAAAGGAAATTAAATACCAATATCTCTTGTGAATATAGGTACAAAAAATCTTCAACAAAATATTATCAAACTGACTCCAGCAACATGTGAAAAGGATTATACAACATGACCAAGTGGGATTTGTCCCAGAAATACAAGGTTGATTTAACATATGAAAATCAATCAATGCAATATACCATATTAACAGAAAAGGAAAACCATACAACCATTTAAATAAATGCAGGAAAAGCATTTTACAAAATACAACATCTTTTCATAATAAAAACACTCATGAAACTAAGAATAATAGGGAATATCCTCAACTTGATAAAAGGCAACTATAAAAACCCACAGCTAACTTCACACTTAATGGTGAAAGACTGAAAGCTTTCTCCCTAAGATCAGAAACAAAACAAGGATGTTACCTCTCACTGTTCCTATTTAACATTGTAATGGAAATTCTAGCCAGAGCAATTAGACAAGAAAAAGAAATAAAATAATTCAAATTGGAAACGAAGTAAAACTATCTCTGCAGGTGACATGACTGTGCATATAGAAAATCCTAAGGAATCCACCAAAAAACTACTAAACTTAATAAATGAATTCAGCAAAGGATACAAGACCAGTATACAAAATCAATACTATTTCTATACACCAGCATTGGACAATGCAAAAATGAAATGAAGAAAACATTCCATTTACAATAGCATCAAAAATAATACAATACTTAGGAATAAATTTAATAAGTGCAAGACTTGTATGCCAAACACTATAAAACATCAGTGAAAGAAATTAAAGGAAACCTAAGTAAATGGCAAATTGTTCATGTGTTGGAAGATTTAATGTTGGTTTACAGATTCAACTGAATCCCTATCAAAATCCCAGCAGGCTTGTGTGTTTTGTTTTGTTTTTTTTGCAGAAATTAGCAAATTGAAGGTAAAATTCAATTGGAAATGCAAGTAGCCAAAACAATCTTGAAAAATAACAACAATAAATATTTGAATATCTTGATACATTAAACATGCAAATACTATTTTTAATTTAGTATAATACAAGTAATTATTAGAAATTATATTGGATTTCATCACAAATTTCTAAGGCAAACACTCTAATTATTCAAATATCTCCTTTCTAAATTTGCATTTCAATTAGTGTGATTTTTTTAAAAAACATCTTATAGCTTCAGTTTAGCTATAAGATATTAAAAGGTTAAAAGATATTACATTTTAGTTTGCTTTTACCAGTGACAAGTATTGTTTGCTTTACGGTTATTTCACTTCAATGGCCAGCTGATGAATCTAATTTATCTATTTAATAGAAAATTCCAAAAGATAATTCCTTTTACAAGAATTTCTAGTAAAATCTACAAACCATTTATAATTACCAATTATCAATGCTGCTTAATATTTTGAAATAATACTATTTGAAGTGTGATTTCATTAACTAAAAATACTATTTAAAATCTAATACATATTTCACCAATTTATCTCTCCTTTCAACAATTATCACTCAATATCCCTCTGTACTTTCCCCCTCCAAGTTAAGAACAAAACAGCCCTCAAGTCATCATGAAGTTTTAAAAAAACATTCTCTCATTTTTTTTTTAAACAAGTGAGACTACTCAAAACTTCAAAGTATGTGTTTAGCATTTGAACTTTAGGACTTCTTGTATTCAAATTCCTTTAAAATGATGTTTATCTTTCCCTCAAGGATATTTAAAGTTCTTGCCTATATTTTATCAGGGAGGAATTAAAACTGATATTTAATTACCAGAGTATCCCTGTAACTATTCTCTCTTCGTGTATTCAAAATGGGAGAAATGTTTTAAATATTGTGCTTCAGGTCTGGCAACCAATTGTGTTAAGTTGTTGTATGAATCCTTCAGAATGAATAGTGCAGCTTTCCTGACTGGAATGGGATGGTTTTGCAGGTGGTCATTCTCTTTATCATTAATGCCTCTTCCATGCAGATATAATAGTTTTTTTCTGATAAGTTTGGCAGTTTGGCAAAATAATCCATGATGCAATGTTAAACTATCATCTTAGGCCACCTTTCTTGATTTTAACTTTACACCCTGATAACATTTCAAAAGATCTATACATAGGTATTTATTTATATATATATGTATATATATATATATATATATATATGGATTATATTTAAGGCTACAGGGAATTCATTATTCATGTCACTCTTAGGGGTTTTTTTTAAACCTAATTAATGATCTCAACAAAACACTCTTAGTTTTCCTTTCAGTTTCTAAATTTTGTAAGCACCTCTTTTTGCTGGTACCTATCTCTAAAGGGAGACAAACTATTTAAAAGATTCTTATGTTAATTGAAAATTTGAATACAAATATATTTCACCTATGATATCTGTGTACCCAAGGCAAGGCTGAAGTTTGGATCTAAATTATCTAAAAAGTTGTTCACCTCTCTAATTCCACTTAGTTAGATCAAAGAATGGATTCTGGAGCCATTCTGTAACAGTTTGAATCCTACCTTTGCCATTTCACATGGTGTGTGACTATGGGCAGATTATTTAAACTTTCTATTCCTCAATGTCTTTGTCTATAAAATGTGCCTAATAAGAGTGCCCACCTCATAGGGTTGTTTGAGAGATAAAATGAGTTAGTGTATGTAAAATGCTTAGAATACTATCTGGCATATAGTGACACATATATGTTAATGTTACCTAGATTTCATTTGCTTTGGATTGACAAAAGGGATCAAAAAGAGCTAATTTGCAACACTATTACTATGTCAGCATATAGGAATAAGTAAGCAAAATCTAGTTTGAATTTTGTCCTGAACTCTTTAACTTGAATCTAACTAGAGCTCAGTTAATATAGTATGAAACAATTTTTTGTTTCATTCAGGAAATTGCTTTCCATTTATATCTAAAATAATATTCTTTTTTTCTTTGCAGTATGTTTATTATTTTTTTCATTTCACTTAATGTTGATATATATTTCTCCAATTTGCATTAAACATGAAAGAAAATTCTACAGCATATTAATATTACTATTATTGCTATTACTAGATCTCTTACAACAGGAATTAACAGAGCTAGAATAAAAGTAAATTTATTTGAACAGTGCTTAGCGTGTATTATACTCTCATCTCTCAGAATTCTGTATTCAGCATCAGACATGTTCATGGCTGAATGCATGATCTCACAGTAATCTTCTAATATAGGTAGAAATATGATCATTAGAGTGGGTTAATTAATTTATCCAAATGATATTTACTGAATGACTACTATAGTCCAGCCTTCTTTCAAAAATAATGTTTCCTGGGACTTCCCTGGCGGACCAGCAGTTAAGGCTCCATGCTTCCACTGCAGGGGAATCGATCTCTGGTTGGGGTATTAAGACCCCGCATGTGCACAGCATGGCCAAAAAAAAGTAAATAATAATAATAGTTTTTCCTAATACTTTCTATCATTTCAGAATCTAAGATTACTGACATGATTTTAAAATAATTCATTAAATGTGAATCATAATTTATGAAGTTAATTAAGTAATTAAATTACAAGATATTTAAGGAGGAGAAATCCCATATGTACCAAAATAAGTGGTACTCCATTCAATATACCAATTGTAACCAGTAAACTGATTAACTGTATCTCAGTTAACTTACTGTATCAGGGAAATCACAATAGCTGCATGCTGCACTGAAATCTATTTTATAAACAAGTCACTCCTCTTCAACATATATAAGTAGGCAAAGCTTGAGGTACCTTGGCTCACACATTAAAATGTTTTAAATCACTGCTTCTTGTCTTCCCACAAATTGGCTAGTCAAGGAATGTGATATCTGGGCTCAAAGAATCAATGTGATAAGAAGCAAACTTATTATTAAATACAGATATCTAGCTAAATCAACTTAAACTTAAAGGCTTTACCTTAATAAAATTCTATGATTTTCACTCAATTTTGTCTTGGTATTATCCTGATAATAGTCAAGTAGAATAATCAAGTCCTATCACCCTCTGAGCTTCTGTTTCTTTATCTGTAAAAATCCTTCCATTTCCTCTCTGGATCTAAGAATCTGATTTTAATATTATTTGACCTCCTTAATATTTTAATGTGGGTTCACACTGTACAAAGACTTATAACAAAGCAAGATGACTCTTTATTCAACTGTATTACTGTTTGCACACCACTGTAAAAAAACAGAACCTGAGACCAGGTGGTACAGAACAACTTACACAAACTTTTTGCATCATCATAAATTTCTCACATACTTGGAAATAAACAGATAAAACTATTACGAATTGTAATTTTATAAGAGTTTATCTCCCCTGGTTAGATTATGACAAAGGGGAAATGGAGTTCTTTAAGTCCCACTTGTAAGGATATGGGGAGAGGAAGATATCCCCTTGCTTTGTGCTCACAATTATTCTAGCTCATGCAATGTAATGGAATAACCTATACCTTAAGCCATTTAATGGAATAACAAAACTTTTAAAAGTTCTATACACTTTTTTAAAGGACTTACATTTGGACACTTCCAAAACAGGCTGACTTGAGACTACAGTATTAGTTTCTCAATAAGGACGCAGGGTGGCGCTGCCGGCTAAGACTGTGAATAAAGAGCCCTAAAAAGCTCCCGTATTCCTTTGTTGCCAGACGAAATCAACACCACACAGAAGAAGCTTTGCCAGCCGTGCTGGGTTACCAACGAGTTTGGGTAGCGATATACTAAACGACTTTAAGATTAAAGGCAATTTAGTGAAGATTCTACCAAGCAAGAAGTCAGAATTTAATACCTCGGGTCTTTTTGTGGTTGCTGAAGGAATTGGATGTGAGCACTCTGGCTCCAGCATGGAGACGCTAGAGAGAATTCAACAAAACAGGCAAGTGGTGACCTTTATTTTGATGGTATTCTTGTCTCAGGCTCACCCTGCGCCTATTCGTTATTCTGTGCTGGAAGAAACAGAGAGCGTCTCCTTTATAGCCCATTTGACCAAAGACCTGGGCCTGGGAATTGGGGAGCTGGCCGCCCGGTCGGCCCAGGTGGTGTGTGACGATGACAAGCAGCGCTTGCTGCTAGATCGCCAGACTGGAGATTTGCTTTTGAGGGAGAAACTAGACCGGGAAGATATATGTGGCCCCGCTGAACCCTGTGTGCTGCATTTCCAAGTGTTCCTGGAAACTCCGGTGCAATTTTTTGAAGGAGAACTATTAATCCAGGACATAAATGACCACTCCCCAGTATTCCCGAATAGGGAAATGCTCCTGAAAATACCGGAAAACAGCCAGCCAGGGACTGTTTTTCCGTTGAAATTAGCTCAGGATTTGGATGCGGGCAGCAATGGTCTTCAAAAATACACTATCAGCCCCAATTCTCATTTTCACGTTGTCACTCGAAATCATAGTGAGGGCAAGAAATATCCAGATTTGGTGCAGGACAAAGCACTGGATCGAGAGGAGCAGCCTGAGTTCAGCTTAACCCTCATGGCGCTGGATGGTGGGTCTCCACCTAGGTCTGGCACCAGCATGTTACGAATCCTGATCATGGATGTCAATGACAATGCTCCTGAGTTTGTGCACACTCCATACGAGGTGCAGGTTCTGGAAAACAGCCCCCTAGACTCCCCAATACTTACTGTTTTTGCTAGGGATGTAGATGCTGGAAACTTTGGGACTGTTTCCTACGGCTTGTTCCAAGCATCAGAGGAAATTAAACAAACTTTCTCAATAAATGAAGTCACGGGAGAAATCCGACTGACAAAGAAATTGGATTTTGAACAAATTAAATCTTACCACGTGGAAATTGAGGCTACAGATGGAGGAGGCCTTTCCGGAAAAGGCAGTGTAGTCATAGAGGTGGTAGATGTGAATGACAATGCCCCTGAACTTACCATACCTTCCCTCACCTGCTCCATCCCAGAAAATGCTCCTGAGACTGTAGTCTCCATCTTCCGAATTCGAGATAGAGACTCCGGAGACAATGGAAGGATGGTTTGCTCTATTCCAGGTAATCTGCCATTCATTCTAAAACCGACACTAAAGAATTTCTACACCCTGGTAACAGAGAGACCGCTGGACAGAGAGAGCAGAGACGAGTACAACATCACCATCACAGTCACAGATATGGGAACCCCCAGGCTGAAAACAGAGCACAACATAACCGTGCTTGTGTCCGACGTCAACGACAACGCCCCCGCCTTCACCCAGACCTCCTACACCCTGTCCGTCCGCGAGAACAACAGCCCCGCCCTGCACATCGGCAGCGTCCGCGCCACAGACAGAGACGCGGGCGCCAACGCCCAGGTCACCTACTCGCTGCTGCCGCCCCTCGACGCGCGCGTGCCCCTGGCCTCCCTGGTGTCCATCAACCCGGACAACGGCCACCTGTTCGCCCTGAGGTCCCTGGACTACGAGGCCCTGCGGGCGTTCGAGTTCCGCGTGGGCGCCGCCGACCGCGGCTCGCCCGCGCTCAGCAGCCAGGCGCTGGTGCGCGTGCTCGTGACGGACGACAACGACAACGCGCCCTTCGTGCTGTACCCGCTGCAGAACGCCTCGGCGCCCTGCACCGAGCTGGTGCCCAGGGCGGCCGAGGCGGGTTACCTGGTGACCAAGGTGGTGGCGGTGGACGGCGACTCGGGCCAGAACGCCTGGCTGTCGTACCAGCTGCTCAAGGCCACGGAGCCCGGGCTGTTCGGCGTGTGGGCGCACAACGGCGAGGTGCGCACGGCCCGGCTGCTGAGCGAGCGCGACGCGGCCAAGCACAGGCTGGTGGTGCTGGTCAAGGACAACGGCGAGCCGCCGCTGTCGGCCAGCGTCACGTTGCACGTGCTGCTGGTGGACGGCTTCTCGCAGCCCTACCTGCCGGCCCCGGAAGCGGAAGCGGCGGACGCGGCTCCGGCCGCCGCGCTCACCGTCTACCTGGTGGTCGCCTTGGCGTCGGTGTCGTCGCTCTTCCTCTTCTCGGTGCTGGTGTTTGTCGCGGTGCGGCTGTGCAGGAGGGGCGGGGCGGCCTCGGTGGGTCGCTGCTCAGTGCCCGAGGGCCCCTTTCTGGGCCACCTGGTGGACGTCAGCGGCACGGGGACCCTGTCCCAGAGCTACCAGTACGAGGTGTGTCTGACGGGAGACCATGAAACTGGTGAGTTCAAATTCCTGAAGCCAGTATTTCCCAAACTCTTGTTCCAGAACACACAGAGAGAAATTAAAAGAAATCCCCAACTACAGGAATAGTTTTGTTCGGTTAAGTGTCGTATTTGGTCAAGTGAGACTCTCAATTTTGTTAAACCTGACTCACATTGCGTTACTTTCTCTTGAGATTGTATTGTTGTATAAATATGTGTATCTCTATTGCAAACTTATGCATGTCTCTGTGCTAAATCTTCCTTTTATTTATATTCATTGGATTTAGCATTTTTACTTACACTTGATTATGTATTTCTCCATATTTGACCTTCTCTTGGTGATTAATCTTTCCATAACTATAAATTACTCAAGTAGTGTAAGAAGAAATTTTATTTAAAGGAACTTCTTGGTTAATGTCTTTTCACGGATACATTTTAAAGCTTCTGTGTAATTTTACATTTCTGTATATTTTTGGTGCTTGTCTTTACCACATAGCTTTATATTTGCAAGGCCAGAATGTCTGAAATTCTTTGTAGCTACCTAGACCTTTCTTGTTCCTTTCTTGTACCTTTCCTGGTATTCTACCAGGCTATGCCCCCAATAGCCATGAACATATAAATTAGCGTACTTGTTTCTCCCAAATTGCACCTAAACATGCACTTTATTAAATTGACACACTACAGTTGTGACCATATCCCATTATGAGCACCGTATATGCTAGAGATTATCTTGTTTGCTACTTATGTAACACATTGTAATTGCTCCATAAATACTCACTGATATTAAAATAAAAATTATTCTCATTTATAAATAACAAAGAGAAAATATTATATAACTTGATATCACTTCACTAAAATAAAACTAAGTTACTGCTTGGTAAAATACTTAAAATCTTAGAAACTTAAGTAAACCCTAAATCCTTTAAAAGGACTCAAGAGGTAGAGGGCATATACTTTATTGTCCTTCCTTTTGCCCTATTAATAGAAGTTCAAATGTAGTTTAACGCATGTGTCATTCTTGGTTTTCCTGCAGTTTCTCTGCATGTTTCAAAAGAGTCAGAATTTCTTCTCAGTTTTGGTTATTATGTTCTAGTCTGATTGCTCATTTTAAGTTACTCTGCAAACATGGGCAGCTTTTTTTTTTTTTTTTTTTTTTTTTGTGGTACGCGGGCCTCTCACTGTTGTGGCCTCTCCCATTGCGGAGCGCAGGCTCCGGACGCACAGGCTCAGCGGCCATGACTCACGGGCCCAGCCGCTCCGCGGCATGTGGGATCTTCCCGGACCGGGGCACGAACCCGTGTCCCCTGCATCGGCAGGCGGATTCTCAACCACTGCGCCACCAGGGAAGCCCATGGGCAGCTTTTATGAACAAAATGATGATTTATTTTTGATCTCCAAATCACCTTGTTTTGTTCTTCAATGTAGCTTTTGGGTATTTTGCATAAATTTACTTTTTCAGTTATGCTAACTGTTAGTAGTAAGAAATAAGCATTGTTTTTTAAGACAACAAGAATAGAAATAGAAATTAAGATAAACTTATCTGAATTATAATTTTCATGTTGTGTTCATTAAGCCAAGAAAGACGATTATGTGGTTTCCAACTAAATTTATATGGATGTAACTATAAGACCAGTTATTGAACTTCTGGCACAATGTGAGTAATTAAAGAGCCTGCCTTATTTATTTATTTTTGTGATATGCGGGCCTCTCACTGTTGTGGCCTCTCCCGTTGCGGGGCACAGGCTCCGGACGCGCAGGCTCAGCGGCCATGGCTCACGGGCCCAGCCGCTCAGCGGCATGTGGGATCTTCCCGGACCGGGGCACGAACCCGTGTCCCCTGCATCGGCAGGCGGATTCTCAACCACTGCGCCACCAGGGAAGCCCAAAGAGCCTGCTTTATAACCTAAGTATTTATTTTTAGATCTCGTGTCATCCTCCTGGAATTTAATTACTGGCATCTTTCTCTGAATTACATTTTTCTAAGGATATAATGAAATAAAAAAGGAAAATTACTGTTTAAGTTATTATTGAAACATAGCTTTTAGCCTTCATCCAATCTAATACTTGAAATTAGAAAGTGATAAAAATGAGAACAAAATTAAACACAAATATATAAGACATAAATATGGTAGTCAACTTTAACGACTTCTCCATTTACTGTTTAGATATTTAAATGAAATAGTTTTTATGTATGATGACAAGAAATGTGATTGAAGTTTTCAGCAATATATTTCAACATTATGAAAATCTAAGTTCATGTTTTTGTTTATGCCAGGAAAGTCCAATTTGTATAATCACCCAAATGAGACTGGCCAAACACTCAGAACCACATTTATGAATTTATATGAATAAATTTATTAATTACTTTGTGTATTACTTTATAAATTACTGTATTTATAAAGTATAGATCATTCCTTACTAGCTGGGGATCACCACCAGTCTTTGGTGTAGAATAGATCAACATTTTAAAATTCAATGATTATAATTTAATAGTAAATATAATCCAAATAACTTCCACAAAATGAATACCTTAAGAAAAATAGGCCAGTTCTACTTCTGCAAAACAAAAATAGAGAATGGAGGCCAAACATCTGGATCATAATACCCATTTCAATCACAGTTTCTCAAGTGCTTCTATTATATGTGCATATTTTACAATTCCTTTGTTGTTGTTTTTAGGCACAGCATATAGTGAGTTTAACACATGCTGTTTTAGGCACAGAAATTCTACTGAAGGCAATATAACCCACATCACTTTAAGACCCCCTATTTCTTACTACCAGAAATTACAAAATATAGATTTTTAAACAGTCTTAAATTATAAGTTATACACATATTTGGTGGAATTCTGTTTCCCGGTTAGATGGATTATCTAACAGCAGAAAACAACAATAAAACCTGTTTTAAATTCAGAAATTACCAGTTTCAAGCAACAGACAGCAGATGATATAAAAAGAACTGAAGGGGATAAGATTCCTGAAAAGGAAAATCCCTGGAGTTCTGAACTGACTCCTACAGTCAATTTGCCCTAAGGAAATTTGCAAACTCAAAGAACAGACAAAAGGCTTCTGCCAGGGATGGGGTAACTTCAATAGCCTTTGGCAAACTGGAGGATTCAAGCTCAAGGCCAGTTTTCCTCCTCATGATGCTTGTCAAATTATGGGACATTCCAGGGAAGAAGACTAAAAACTTGAAGGAAACTTTCTGAAAAGCAGAGTGAAGTTTTAATAGTCTTAATGCATGAAAATTAAGAGTTTGTGACCTGCCATGGGAAAGGCTGTGGAGAACACACTGAGTTCTGAACTGAAAATTCTGAAGGGTCAGGTGCTTTTCAGAACTGCAAAGAACCTTGACTAACCACAGTGCTTGTTTGAATTAAGGCAATTTGATTAGACATGACTCTATCAAGCTAACAGAGGAAAAGGTGAACTCTTTCTGGAAGAAAATAATATCATCTGGATCCTGGACAGCTTTTTACATTAATCTTCAGCATTCAATAAAAAATTACGAGGCACACATACAAAAAGACTGGTTGACATGAATAAAACCTAGAGGAAAAAACAGATAATACAGAAGACCTACAGATAAAATACATACTAGAATTTACTGACAGTGATGTTAAAATAAGTATGACTGATATGTTAAAATAAGGAATACAGAAAATAGGTAGAAGAGAATTTTACTAGATAATGGAATAAAATGGAAATTAATTTTGGGACTGAAGAATATAATAACTGAAATTTAAAAATATTAGATTGTGTAATGGCATAGTAGTTGTAAAGGATTATAGGATTAGTGAGTGCAAGACAGGCCAATATTAAATATCCAAATAGAAGCACTGAGGAATATAATAATTAAAATACAGACAAGAACATTTAGTGACATATGGAACATAATGAAAAACTCCAACACACATATGATTGTAATCCTAGAAGGACTAGGAATGGGGAATAAGCAATGTTTAAGAAATAATGACCAAGAATTTTCCAAAAATGGTGAAAAAGAATGTACCACTCAAGATGCTCAGTGAAACCCAATTAGAGAATAAAAAACAATGGTAGGGGCTTCCCTGGTGGCGCAGTGGTTGAGAATCCGCCTGCCGATGCAGGGGATACGGGTTCGTGCCCCGGTCCGGGAAGATCCCACATGCCGCGGAGCGGCTGGGCCCGTGAGCCATGGCCGCTGAGCCTGCGCGTCCGGAGCCTGTGCTCCGCAACGGGAGAGGCCACAACAGTGAGAGGCCCGCATACCACAAAAAAAAAAAAAAAAAAAAAAAAACAATGGTAAATGGGAGTGTTTCCTTAATTTCTCTTTCAGATTTTTCATCGTTAGTGTATAGGAATGCAAGAGATTTCTGTGCATTAATTTTGTATCCTGCTACTTTACCAAATTCATTCATTAGCTCTAGTAGTTTTCTGGTAGCATCTTTAGGATTCTCTACGTATAGTATCATATTATCTGCAAACAGTGACAGTTTTACTTCTTCTTTTCTGATTTGCATTGATTTTATTCTTTTTCTTATCTGATTGCTGTGTCTAAAACTTGCAAAACTATGTTGAGTAATAGTGGTGAGAGTGGGCAACCTTGTCTTCTTCCTGATCTTAGAGGAAATGGTTTCAGTATTTCACCATTGAGAATGATGTTGGTTGTGGGTTTGTCATATATGACCTTTATTACGTTGAGGTAAG
The DNA here is from genome assembly GCF_026419965.1 of Kogia breviceps. NCBI lineage: Eukaryota > Metazoa > Chordata > Mammalia > Artiodactyla > Physeteridae > Kogia > Kogia breviceps. The sequence goes on from NC_081313.1 coordinate 118,043,824, forward strand.
TTCCCTCTATGCCTACTTTCTGGAGAGTTTTTATCATAAATGGGTGTTGAATTTTCTTGAAAGCTTTTTCTGCATCTTTGAGATGATCATATGGTTTTCATCCTTCAATTTGTTAATATGGTGTATCACATTGATTTGCATATATTGAATAATCCTTGCATTCCTGGGATAAACCCACTTGATCATAGTGTATGATCCTTTTAATGTGCTGCTGGATTCTGTTTGCTAGTATTTTATTGAGGATTTTGGCACCTATGTTCATCAGTGATATTGGCCTATAGTTTTCTTTTTTTGTGACATCTTTGTCTGGTTTTGGTATCAGGATGATAGTGGCCTCGTAGAATGAGTTTGGGAGTGTTCCTCCCTCTGCTATATTTTGGAAGAGTTTGAGAAGGATAGGTGTTAGCTTTTCTCTAAGTGTTTGATAGTATTCTCCTGTGAAGCCATCTGGTCCTGGGCTTTTGTTTGTTGGAAGATTTTTAATCACAGTCTCAATTTCGGTGCTTGTGATTGGTCTGTTTATATTTTCTATTTCTTCCTGGTTCAGTCTCAGAGGGTTGTGCTTTTCTAAGAATTTTTCCATTTCTTCCAGGTTGTCCATTTTACTGGCATATAGCTGCTTGAAGTAATCTCTCACGATCCTTTGTATTTCTGCAGTGTCAGTTGTTACTTCTCCTTTTTCATTTCTAATTCTATTGATTTGAGTCTTCTCCCTTTTTTTCTTGACGACTCTGGCTAATGGTTTATAAATTTTGTTAATCTTCTCAAAGAACCAGCTTTTCATTTTATTGATATTTGCTATTGTTTCCTTCCATTTACCGTTGCAACAAAAAGAATAAAATACCTAGGAATAAACCTACCTAAGGAGACAAAAGACCTGTATGCAGAAAACTATAAGACACTGATGAAAGAACTTAAAGATGATACAAACAGATGGAGAGATATACCATGTTCTTGTATATGTGCTGCCGAAGCGAGCACTACCATGTTCTTGAATTGGAAGAATCAACATTGTGAAAATGACTCTACTACCCAAAGCAATCTACAGATTCAGTGCAATCCCTGTCAATACCAATGGCATTTTTCACAGAACTAGAACAACAAAAAAAATTCACAATTTGTATGGAAACACAAAAGACCCCGAATAGCCAAAGCAATCTTGAGAACAAAAAACAGAGCTGGAGGAATCAGGCTCCCTGACTTCAGACTATACTACAAGGCCACAGTAATCAAGACAGTATGGTACTGGCACAAAAACAGAAATATAGATCAATGGAACAGGATAGAAAGCCCAGAGATAAACCCACACAAATATGGTCACCTTATCTTTGATAAAGCAGGCAAGAATATACATTGGAGAAAAGACAGCCTCTTCAGTAAGTGGTGTTGGGAAAACTGGACAGCTACATGTAAAAGAATGAAATTAGAACAGTCCCTAACACCATACAGAAAAATAAACTCAAAATGGACTGAAGACCTAAATGTAAGGCCAGACACTATAAAACTCTTAGAGGAAAACATAGGCAGAACACTCTATGACATAAATCACAGCAAGGTCCTTTTTGACCCACCTCCTAGAGAAATGGAAATAAAAACAAAAACAAATGGGATCTAATGAAACTTAAAAGCTTTTGCACAGCAAAGGAAAACATAAACAAGATGAAAAGACAACCCTCAGAATAGGAGAAAATATTTGCCAAGGAAGCAACTGACAAAGGATTAATCTCCAAAATATACAAGAAGCTCATGCAGCTCAATATGAAAAAAACAAACAAACCAGTCCATAAATGGGCAGAAGACCTAAACAGACATTTCCCCAAAGAAGATATACAGATTGCCAACAAACACATGAAAGGATGCTCAACATCACTAATCATTAGAGAAATGCAAATCAAAACTACAATGAGGTATCACCTCACACCGTTCAGAATGGCCATCATCAAAAAATCTATATATAATAAATGCTGGAGAGAGTGTGGATAAAAGGGAACCCTCTTGCACTGTTGGTGGGAATGTAGATTGATACAGCCACTATGGAGAACAGTATGGAGGTTCCTTAAAAATATAACTACCATATGACCCAGCAATCCCACCACTGGACATATACCCTGAGCAAGCCATAATTCAAAAAGTCATGGGCTTCCCTGGTGGCGCAGTGGTTAAGAATCTGCCTGCCAATGCAGGGGGCACAGGTTCGAGCCCTGGTCCAGGAAGATCCCACATGCCCCGGAGCGGCTGAGCCCGTGTGCCACAACTACTGAAGCCTGCGTGCCACAACTACTGATGCCCGTGTGGCTAGAGCCCATGCTCTGCAACAACAGAGGCCACCACATTGAGTAGCCTATTCACCGCAGTGAAGAGTAGTCCCCGCTCGCCACAACTTAAGAAAGCCCATATGCAGCAAAGAAGATACAACGCAGCCAAAAATAAATACATAAATAAATTTATTTTTTTTTAAAGTCATGTACCACAATGTTCATTTCCGCAGTATTTACAACAGCCAGGACATGGAAGCAACCTAAGTGTCCGACGACAGATGAATGAATAGAGAAGATGTGGCACATATATAGAATGGAATATTACTCAGCCATAAAAAGAAACAAAATTGAATTATTTGTAGTGAGGTGGATGGACCTAGAGTCTGCCATACAGAGTGAAGTAAGTCAGAAAGAGAAAAACAAATACCATATGCTAACACATATATATGGAATCTAAGAGAAAAAAAGGCTCTGATGAACCTAGGGGCAGAACAGGAATAAAGACGCAGACGTACAGAATGGACTTAAGGACACGGGGAGGGGGAAGGGTAAGCTAAGACTAAGCAAGAGAGTAGTATTGACATATATACACTACCAAATGTAAAATAGTTAGTGGGAAGCAGCTGCATAGCACAGGGAGATCAGCTCAGTGCTTTGTGACCACCTAGAAGGGTGGGAATGGGAGACTGGGAGGGAAATGCAAGAGGGAGGGGATATGGGGATATATATATATATATATACATATAGCTGATTCACTTTGTTATACAGCAGAAACTAACACAACATTATAAAGCAATTATACACCAATGAAGATGTTAAATAAAAAACAAAGCACAGCTTGGAATATCACAGAAAGGCTGCTAAAGACCAAAGTCAAAGAGAAAATCTTAAAAGCAACCACATGAAGATGACACATTGCTTTGAAAGGAACAACAATAAAATGGAGAGCTGACTATCAAGCAGCCAAAAGACAAAGGAATGATGTCTTCAGAGTCCTGAAAAAAATAACTACCAGACTAGAATTCTGTCACCGGAAATTAATCTTTCAAAAATGAAGTTTTCAAACAAACAAAAACTGCAAGAATTAATCACAGTCGCATCTGCACTAAAAGAAATACTTTTAGTGGAATTCATTAGGCAGAAGGAAAACAGTCCTGAAGGAATCACAGCTTTGCAGGAAGAAATGAAGAACAAGAATAAGGGTAACTATAAATTGCTATTGATTATTAAAGGCAAAAATAATAGTTTCTTAAAGGATTTAAAATATATATAAAATTTTAATTCATGTCAATAATAATGTAAAAGGCAGGTGCTTTAAACAAAGTTAAGGAATTCTAAGGTTCTAAGCATTATCATGGGAGTAGTAAAATTAAATAATTTGTATTAGACTCTTGTAGATCAAAGATGGATGTTGTAATCTCTAAGATAATCACAAGGAGAATAATTTTTAAGTGAATCAAAGGAAAAAAATAAATATCTAAATAATCAAAAAGAAGAAGAAAACTTTAGGGACAAACAGCAAAAATTTAGATGGTAAATATAAGTGGATAGATATCAAATATTACATTAATTGCAATTGGATTAAATAATCCAATTAAACAACCAATATTGTCTGATTAGGTTTAAGAAAAATTCAACTATATGCTGTCACATAACTGTGTGTGTCTCCGTGTGTGTGTTAGGACAGAAAGTTTGAAAATTTAAAAATAGAAAAAGATACATGACACAAAAACTAACCAAAATAAACCAAGTATAGATATACTCACATAAGACAAAGGAGACTTTAAGGAAAGATGCATTACTAGAGATAAAGAGAGATATTTCATAATGATAGGAGGTAAATATACCAGAAGTATGTCAATTCTAAGACTGAATATATCCCCATAAGATAATTACAAAATATAGAAAGTTAAACTGAAAGAACATAAATAAGAAATAGATAAATCCAGTCATAGGAGGAGGTTGTATTACAACTCTCTCAACCCCTGATAGAATAAGAAGACACACCTACACTGAATATTAAAAATCTGAACAACACAGTAATTATATTTGAATAAACTGACATAAGTAGTACACTGGAGAGTACACGTTCTTTTTATATGCACATGCATATATCAAAATTATCCATATTCTGGGTCATAAGGCAAGTCTCTAATTTTTTTAAAGAATTGAAATCACTCAATATGCTCTTTGACAATGAAATTAAGACAGAAATACAAATTTAAAAGAATTACCCAAATGCTTCAAAATTAAATAATATAATCCATCAGTCAAAGAAGAAATCACAGAAGAAATTTCCATATATTTTGAACTGGGTAAAAGTTAAGATCTGATATATCAAAACAGACTTTACAGGGAAATTTTAAAACTTTAAATGCACAGGTTAGAAAAGAAAGGTTAAAAATCAATAATCTAAGCTTTCATCTGAAGAAGCTAGAAAAAGAACAAATCAAATACCAATGTAGAAGGAAGAAAATAATACATATATATAAACATAAATAAATACAAAGCTGACAAATATATAACCAAGAAGATTAACAAAACTTAAAGTTGGTTCCATGTAATAATTAATAACTCTTATTAAAAACTCTTCATAAGACTAATGTTAAAAAGAAAGAAAACATCAATCATAAATATCAGGAATGAAAAAGGAACATCACTACCAATCCTAAAGACATTAAAAAATAAAAGAGGATATTATGAACAACTGTATGCCAATAAATTTGATAATTTATGTAAAATGGAAAACATCTTTTAAAAACACAATTTACTAAAATTGAAACAAGAAGAAATCTGATTAGTCATATCTTAAGTAAATTAAACTTGTGATTAAAAACCTTGCCACTTCAGTTCACACTAGTGAATTCTTCTAAATACTCATGGAACAACTAACACCAATTTATACAAAATCTTTTGGAAGACAGATAAACAGGAACTATTTCCCAGATTATTTGGGTACCAGCATGACTTCAATGGATTATGACATCCAAACCTGAATAGGACATCATAAGGAAGGAAAACTAGAGACCAATCTCTTTTTCAAACACAGATGGAAAAATTCTAAACAAAGTATCAGTAAATAAGATTCAGAAATATATAAAAGAGAAATAATAAATTATGAGAAAACTGTGTTATTTTAGGAATGCAAATCCAATCAATATACTACATTACATTAATAGGTAAAGGAGGAAAATCATATGATTACCTCAATGGATACATAAAAAGTCACTAGATAAAATTCAGCAAACACTCATGGTAAAATTGTTAGCAAAATGAAAACAGAAGGGAACTTTCAAGAAAGTATTTTAAAACCTACAGTAAACATTATCCTTAATGGTAAATTATTTAAAACTTTCCCTCAGGGATCAAGAATGAGACAAGAATGCTTGCCTTTACTATTTCACTTCAGTGTTTTACTATAGGTTCTAACCAGTGGAATAAAGCAAAGAAAAAATAAAAGACACAATGATTGGAAGAGAAGAAATAAGAAGTCTTTTTAAAAAATGACATGATTGTATACATTAAACGTCATAAAGAATCTGCAGACTATCTATTAGGATTATAAATGAAGTAAGTAATGCCACTGGATATAAGGTCTACATGCAAATAATAATTGTATTTCTATACAGCAACAAAACCCAGAAAATTAAAAATTTCAAGCATCATTTACAGTAGTTTCAGAAACATCGAATATCTAGAAACAAACATAACAATATGCATAAGACGTCTACACTGAAAAATATAAAATATTACTGAGAAAAGTTAAATATCTGAATAAATAAAGGGATATATAATGTTCAATAGTTGGAAGACTCAATATTGGGAATATGTCAGCTCTTCTCAATCTACAGATGCAATAAAATCCTAAACAAAACTTCAGCAGATTTCTTTGTGGAAGCTGACAAGCTAAATCTAAAGTTTATATGGAGACTTCCCTGGCTGTCCAGTGGTTAAGACTTTGCCTTCCAATGCAGGGGATGCGGGTTTGATCCCTGATTGGGGAGCTAAGATTCCACATGCCTGTGGCCAAAAATCCAAAACATGAATCAGGAGCAATACTGTAACAAATTCAATAAAGACTTAAAAAAAATAGTCCAGGGTTTCCCTGGTGGCACAGTGGTTGAGAGTCTGCCTGCCGATGCAGGGGAAAACAGGTTCGTGCCCCGGTCCAGGAAGATCCCACATGCTGCAGGGCAGCTGGGCCCGTGAGCCGTGGCCGCGGAGCCTGTGCTCCGCAACGGGAGAGGCCACAACAGTGAGAGGCCCGCGTACCGCAAAAAGAAAAAAAAAAAGTCCACATCAAAAAAAAAATCTTTAAAAAAAGAGAAAGGTAAAGTTTATATGGAAATACAAAGGGACAATAATAACCAAAGCAATCTTAAAGAAAAAGAATAAAACTGGAGGACTTAGCAACCAGATAATAAAACCTATTATGAAGTACAGTAATTAAGATAATATTGTATTGTGGGATAAACAAAGAGAAAAATGGGGAAAAAAGACTCTTGAACAGAACTATGGACCCCTGATTTATGAAAAAAAATGGCATGTCAGAAACAATTGGGAATGGAACTTCTTTTCAATAGATGGTGCAGTCATTTGGATATTTATATGAAAAAAAAAATTTGACCCTAACCTCATTAATATGAAAAAATAATTTCAGGAGGATTATAGCTCTAAATATGAAAAGTAAAGTAATTGATTTTTCAAAAGCACCAATACAACAATATTTTCTTGACTTTAGTGTGTGCAAAGATTTAAAGAAAACACAAAAAGTTCTAACCATAAATAAAAAATATTGAAAAATTAGAGTAAAAGTTAAGAAGTTTTGCTCTTCAAAGATACCACAAGGGCTTCCCTGGTGGCGCAGTGGTTGAGGGTCCGCCTGCCGATGCAGGGGACGCGGGTTCGTGCCCTGGTCCGGGAGGATCCCGCGTGCCGCGGAGCGGCTGGGCCCGTGGGCCATGGCCGCTGGGCCTGCGCGTCCGGAGCCTGTGCTCCGCAACGGGAGAGGCCACAGCAGTGAGAGGCCCACATACTGCAAAGGGAAAAGAGAGAAAAAAAAAAAAAAAAAAAAAAAAGATACCACAAGATATGCATGCCATAGAATGGGAGAGAATATTTGCAATACATACTTCTAAAAAAGTACTTATACCCAGAATATATAAGGAACTTCTAAAGATCAATAAGAAAAAATGACAAATACCCTAAATAGAAAAATAGACAAAAAACTTATGTACTTCACAAGAATATACACTAATAAAAATAACCATGTGAAAAATGAGCTCAATTTAATTAATCATCAGGGAAATGCTAATTAAAATTACAATATGACATTATTACACACTCATCAGAGAGGTTATAATTAAAAGATATTATCAAATGTTGACAAGCTTATGGAGCAACTGAAACTCTCACTCTGCTGGTTTTGGTAAAACCAAAATTGAAAAGTGTTTTGCAATATCTATTAAAGCTATATATATATATATATATATATATATATATGCACATCTTAAGGCACAATAGTCTAACTCCTAGGAATATAGTAAATATAAATGCACACATAGACACCAAAAGACATATATAAGAGTGTTCATTAGCAGCACTACTCAAAATATTCCCAAACTGAAAAACCCCAGTGTCCATCAGCTGGAGAATAAAAAAACAAATGGTGGTATAGTCATACAATAGAATAACACAAAGCAATGAGAATAAAATAAATTAGAACAATATGTAACAGATGAATTTTACAAAGGTAATGTTGAGTGAAAGAAGACAAACATAACACTCTATAACTCCATTTGTATAAAAGTTCATAAAAGACACACACACACACAAGCTCTATGATAATAGAATTCAGGAGAGTGTTTACCTTTAGGGGGGAGGGTAGTGACCAGACAATGGGAGGAGGGGGCTTCTAGGGTTTTTGTAACATTTTACTTTTTTTTTTTTTTTTTTTTTTTGCGGTACGCGAGCCTCTCACTGTTGTGGCCTCTCCCGTTGCGGAGCACAGGCTCCGCGGCCATGGCTCACGGGCCTAGCAGCTCCGCGGCATGTGGAATCTTCCCGGACCGGGGCACGAATCCGTGTCCCCTGCATCGGCAGGCGGACTCTCAACCACTGCAACACCAGGGAAGCCCTTAATTTTAATTTAGGTTTTGCTGATGAGTGTGTTTACGTCCTGAAAATTTTTTGAGTTGTACACTCATGATTTATGCCCTTTTCTAATATGTAATATTTAACAAAAATAATCTTAATAGTGTAAACTTTTGTAAACATCCATTATTGCTTATTTCTTGAATATAATCAAATAAGAATCGCACAAAAGAAAGTTTCTTCAAGTACTCAAAAGATATTTTATGAGGAATACTAGTGTTTTAGTTTGTTCTGAATAGTATTCTTTCGCTGGAAGTTAACCTAGCGCATGTTTATTTAGAATTTACAATAACTGAGAAGTGGAGATAGAACTGGGAACATTTCTGTGACTTAAAAGGTTCTAACTTGGAATGAGACAGCAAATACTACATGTAATAGTAAATCAGGACGCCTGGTGGTGCTGCAGGCTAGCAGTAGGAATGAATGGCTCTGTGGATACCCGGGAAGCCATTAAGCTGGGAATCAGAACTCTGAATGCTTTCTAAAAGAAGGAAGCATTTTACATAAGATCTAGAGGCAGAGATCTCCAGAGAAGGGCATCGTTCTACTGCAGGTCAGTCAGAAAGATCTAATTCGAGTTTATTTAACCAAATCATCTGGGTTGATTGCATACGGAGTTGAAGAAACTGCAAGTTCTTGAACCGGTTCTGAACAATGGAGACTGAACCAGCAAAAACGCTACAGAAAAGGCAAGTTATCTTTCTTGCTATATTGTTGCTTTTGTGGGAGGCTGGCTCTGAAGCAGTTAGGTATTCTATGCCAGAAGAAACAGAAAGTGGGTCTTTTGTGGCCACCCTGGCAAAAGACCTGGGGCTCAGGGTTGGGGAACTGGCCACTCGGGGAGCGCGAATCCATTACAAAGGAAATAAACAGCTCTTGCAGCTGGATGTAACGACCGGGAATTTGCTTCTATATGAAAAACTAGACCGGGAGGTGCTGTGTGGGGCGACAGATCCCTGCATACTGCATTTCCAACTATTACTGGAAAACCCGGTGCAGTTTTTTCAAGCGGATCTGCAGCTCACAGATATAAATGACCATTCCCCAGAGTTCCTCGAGAGGGAGATGCTCCTAAAAATCCCAGAAAACGTCCAGACAGGGACTGTGTTTCCTTTGAAAATAGCTCAGGACTTTGACATAGGTAGCAACACTATTCAGAATTACACAATCAGCCCCAACTCCCATTTTCATGTTGTCACTCATAATCGCGGAGATGGCAGAAAATACCCAGAGCTGGTGCTGGACAAACCGCTAGATCGGGAGGAAGGGCCTGAGCTCAGTTTAACCCTCACGGCGCTGGATAGTGGGGATCCGCCCAGGTCCGGGACCACTGCAGTCCGCATTGAAGTCGTGGACATCAATGACAACGCCCCTGAGTTTTTACAGTCGGTCTATGAGGTACAGATTCCGGAGAACAGCCCCCTAAACTCCTTAGTTGTCGCTGTCTCCGCCCGAGATTTAGATGCAGGAACGAATGGGAATGTAGCCTACGCTCTATTCCAAGGTGAAGTTACTCAACCATTTGTAATAGACGAAATAACAGGAGAAATTCGTCTGAAAAGGGCATTGGATTTCGAGGCAACTCGATATTATAACGTGGAGATTGCAGCCACAGACGGCGGGGGCCTTTCAGGAAAATGCACTGTAGTTATAGACGTGATGGATGTGAACGACAACGTCCCTGAACTGACCATGTCGACGCTCACCAGCTCTACCCCAGAAAACTCCCCAGAGACTGTGGTGGCCGTTTTCAGTGTTTCTGATCCAGATTCCGGGGACAATGGTAGGATGGTTTGCTCCATCCAGAATGATCTCCCCTTTCTTTTGAAATCCACATTCAAAAACTTTTACACCCTAGTGACCGAGAGGCCACTGGACAGAGAGAGCAGAGCGGAATACAACGTCACCATCACCGTCACAGATATGGGGATACCGAGACTGAAATCCCAACACAACATAACCGTGCTGGTGTCCGACGTCAACGACAACGCCCCCGCCTTCACCCAGACCTCCTACACCCTGTCCGTCCGCGAGAACAACAGCCCCGCCCTGCACATCGGCAGCGTCCGCGCCACAGACAGAGACGCGGGCGCCAACGCCCAGGTCACCTACTCGCTGCTGCCACCCCTCGACGCGCACGTGCCCCTGGCCTCCCTGGTGTCCATCAACCCGGACAACGGCCACCTGTTCGCCCTGAGGTCCCTGGACTACGAGGCCCTGCGGGCGTTCGAGTTCCGCGTGGGCGCCGCCGACCGCGGCTCGCCCGCGCTCAGCAGCCAGGCGCTGGTGCGCGTGCTCGTGACGGACGACAACGACAACGCGCCCTTCGTGCTGTACCCGCTGCAGAACGCCTCGGCGCCCTGCACCGAGCTGGTGCCCAGGGCGGCCGAGGCGGGTTACCTGGTGACCAAGGTGGTGGCGGTGGACGGCGACTCGGGCCAGAACGCCTGGCTGTCGTACCAGCTGCTCAAGGCCACGGAGCCCGGGCTGTTCGGCGTGTGGGCGCACAACGGCGAGGTGCGCACGGCCCGGCTGCTGAGCGAGCGCGACGCGGCCAAGCACAGGCTGGTGGTGCTGGTCAAGGACAACGGCGAGCCGCCGCTGTCGGCCAGCGTCACGCTGCACGTGCTGCTGGTGGACGGCTTCTCGCAGCCCTACCTGCCGGCCCCGGAAGCGGAAGCGGCGGACGCGGCTCCGGCCGCCGCGCTCACCGTCTACCTGGTGGTCGCCTTGGCGTCGGTGTCGTCGCTCTTCCTCTTCTCAGTGCTGGTGTTCGTCGCGGTGCGGCTGTGCAGGAGGGGCGGGGCGGCCTCGGTGGGTCGCTGCTCGGTGCCCGAGGGCCCCTTTCCGGGCCACCTGGTGGACGTCAGCGGCACGGGCACCCTGTCCCACAGCTACCAGTATGAGGTGTGTCTGAAGGGAGGCCCTGGGTTAAATGAATTTAAATTCTTGAAGCCGATTCTCCCCAACCTCCCGACTCAGGGCGCTGGTGAAGAAATAGAAGAAAACACCAACTTCCAGAATAGCTTTGGACTTAGTTAGGGATCTCATCATTATGCAAGATATTTGTCGTTTATCTCTAATTTCCCCAGATACCGAATTTGAGCGCGTCATGGAGAAAAATTTCATCTTCAGGTATAGCCTTGATTTCCTTTTTGTAATGAATTAGTCCATTTAACTTTACCTTGTCCAAGTTTGGAAAACTAAATTCTGTTGTCATTGCATTTATTTATAGTGTGCCATTCCAAATCCTTGCATGCTGTTGATTTTCCTGAAATTTTTGCTCCTTCCGATGGTACTTGTTGCAATGAACTGTCTTAATAAAATATTTTCTCTATATTCATTCCGTTTCATCACGCTCTAAGTTATTTAATGTTAAATAGCAAAAATTTAAAATGTTTACATAATATTCATTTTGTTTGCAAAGGAATACATTCATATAACAAATATATGAGAAAGAATGATGAAAACCAACACTTCTATTTACACTTCTTTCCTAGCTCTCATCCTACTGGCAAATAATTTTTTTAATGAATATTTTAATTCAATTATAACATACATACAGAAAAGTGAACAAATCCTTAACACAGCTCACTGTATTTTCAGAAAGTGAACATACTTGGTATCAGCATCTTGAAGAAATGAAACATTATTAGCATCCCAGGTGCCACACAAATTACCCCTTAAAATCACTACCAGCTCAAGTATAACAAATATCTCAACTTCCAATACTATAGTTCAGTTTTGCCTGTTTTGAATTTATATAAATGGAATAGTAGACTGCGAACTGTTTTGCATCTGGCTTCTCAACAATATGTTTACAACATTTATCCGTGATACTGCTTTTAATTTTAGTTCTTCATTCTTGTTGCTGTATAGTATTCCACTGTATGAATGTCACAATTTATAACCCATCTTACTGTATGTGAATATTTGGGTTGGTGCAACGTTTGGCTGTTTGAATAATGCTGCTATAAACATTCTCTTACATGTCCTTCAACCAACATGTATATGCATTTCTGTTGGGTATATACCTAAGGGTGGAATTGCTACTCATTTAGTAAATGCATGGTCACTTTTAGTAGATATTTCCAACTAGTTTTCCAAAGTGGTTGTTCCAGTTTACATTGCTTTCAGCGTGTCTGGATATACCAGTTCCTCAGCACTCCTGCCAACACCTGGTATTATCTGTTTTTCATTTTATCCATTTGGAAAGCACTTTTAAACCTTCATTTTCTAACTTTTTAAATACTTTCTTATCACTGAAGAATATGTTTGTAACTTTTTCATAAACTTTAAACAATTAATTTCATGCTATTGTTGTTTGGTATCTGGTACTTAAAATTTCTCTCATACATCCTTCACATATAGCTGTCTCATTATTTTCTGTTACTTCTCTGCTCAAACTAAAAGCTCCATTTATTGTTCCACTAACAACAGTTTCTTTTGATTTTCTTACATGAAAAGAAACTAATAGAATTCTTATTTTTCCTGTTACTTGTTTCTCCCTTATACTTTCAAACCTCTCAAAAATGCGCTTTTACTTTTAGTTAGGGTAAATGACCCATTCTACAACTGTAGCTAAGAATTCCTTGTTTGTCTATAGATGTTTTAAAACCTGAAAAGCAATGTTAAAAATTTACTTCTAATGACCATATAAATTATGAATGCCCTGCAGCTAAAGATCACCAGGAACACATTATATCAGAACATTATAGTCAGTAAAGGTGGGTTTACTGACTTATAATGAGGGAGACTGCACACCATGGGGAACCATGGGTCAACTAAGTAACAGTGCCCTACCAAGGAGTTAGAGGATTTGGGCTTATGTTAGGTGATTGGGGTAGGGTTCAAGAAAGCCTCCTTCTTTCCTTCTTCTTCTTTTTTTAAAAATTCCTTCTCTTTGATGCAGTATATCCTCTAGTGGCTTCTTAAGAGAGAGTGCACAAAAATAAACTATCTGTGTCTCTACATATCTGAAAATGCATTTCGTTTTCGCTTCTACTTCATAAATATCTTACATGTTATTTATGTCATTCAATGTTTTATACATTCTGACGATTCACGCCTTTTCATATCTGGGATTTTTTCATCTCTAATGTTATTTCCTTAATAATTGTATTCTTAACTTTAGCTTGTTATGTTTTTCTAAGACTTGTACTTGTTAGATATTAAACATTTTAAATTGTTTCTCTATCTTTCTTATATTTCTCTTTTACATTTTTGGTTTTTCCTTTATATCCTCACTTAAAGTTAGTCCCTCACTTTATTTTGAGTATCTTTATTGAATTTTTAATTTTAGTGGCATATTTAAATCCCTAACAGTTTTCTTATTATCTGATTGTATCTTTTCCATAGTAGCACTTGGGATTTTCAAAGTTCACTTTATTTCCCGAATGATCTGTTTCCTGGAGGTTGCATTTCTCTTTCTGTGTTTCTGTGTCATTTGTGGTTTTCATATGTCTGGTGATAGATTACCTGTTCATATGTAAGAAAAAGAAACTAAGTAGCTGGTGTGTAGCAATTGCTGTTTTTTCTTCTCTGCTTTTCTTTAATTCAAGATTTTTTTGATGTGGACCATTTTAAAATTCTTTATTGAATTTGTTACAATATTGCTTCTGTTTTATGTTTTGGTTTCTCAGCTGTGAGGCATGTGGGTTCTTAGCTCCCTGACCAGGGATCAAACCCGCATCCCCTTCGTTGGAAGGTGAAGTGTTAATCATTGGACCACCAGGGAAGTCCCAAGTCTTCTCTGCTTTTGTATGATAAGGTGGTCTACACCCAAGTTTCTGTCCTGAGTGGAAATTTCGACATGGTGCTCCATGTGAGGTAGTGCAGAGCCAGGTTTATAAAATATCAGACTTGACTTTAAGGGGCATTGTGATGAATGGGCAAAGAACTCTTTTCAGGATGTGGCCCGGCAAGTGTCAGGATACAAAGGTTTTATGCTGGGACTCCTAAAATCTCCACTAAAATATCCTAGTGTTCTCCAAAAAAATTTATTTCTTTAGAAATGAGCCTTAATGTTTTTGAAGGAAGGTCTGGAGGGAAACTAATAATTATTAAAATTATATGTTACATACAATGTATTATTATTATTACTATTATACAATTTCTATGCACCTTACTGTTTTCTAAATTCTTTACACATATCTCATTTAATCCTCAAAATAATGATACAATTGGCATGCCAATTTTAGAGATGAACAAACTGGACATACAGAATTAAAGTAACTTGCCCAAGGCTACCTAGCTAGTAAGTGGTGGAATCAGGATTTGAGTCCAGGAAGCCTGACCCCAAAGACATTACTTTTTTTTTACTTTTTTCTATTTTGAAATCTGTTAAACTTTCCAAAAAGTGTATACAATATATATGTGCAATTTAAAATAAAATAATAAAATGTTCATCACCCAGCTTAAGAATTAGAACAATACCAAGACCTTGGAAATCCCTGTGTGCCTCCATGATAACATCTTCCACCCTCATTATAATCAACCACTATCCTGAATTTTTAATTAATTACTTGTTACTTGTAATTATATCAGATATGCATATATTGCTAAATAATACATTGTTTGATTTTTGTCTGTCTTTGCAATTTATATAAATGGATTCATGTAGTATGGATCATCTGTGGGCTTGCTTTTTTCAATCATTATGGTATTGAATTCATCCATGTTAATGCGGTTCATTCATTTACACCACTCTACAGTATTCCAGTATATAAATACACCTTCACCTTTAAATTCATTTTACTGTTGATTGACTTTTGGGTTGCTCCAACAGTTTTGTTACCATAATAATACCACTGTAAGCATTCTTGAATACATCTCTTCATGCACTTGAGCAAGAGTTCCTTTTGGGTACAGGCACATCTAGGAAGGTACTACCTGGGTCATACCAACAACTAGAAAGATATCGAAGTGAATAAAATAGACTATTAAAAGATGCCAACACTAAAATGAAAGAGATGTTGGAAATATCTGACAATGATTTTGATTTTTTATTTTATTTTATTTATTTATTTTTTTTTTGCAGTACGCGGGCCTCTCCCATTGCGGAGCTCAGGCTCCGGACGCACAAGCTCAGAGGCCATGGCTCACGGGCCCAGCCACTCCGCGGCATGTGGGATCTTCCTGGACCAGGGCACGAACCCGTGTCCCCTGCATCGGCAGGCAGACTCTCAACCACTGCGCCACCAGGGAAGCCCCTGACAATGATTTTTAAGTGGACTTTGAAAAACGCCTCAATGAGCAATTATAAACATGCTTGAAACAAAAAATATTCTCAGAAAAGAAATGTAAAGTTGCAGCAAGGAAATAAAGAAATATAAAGGAATACCAATTGGGGCTTCCCTGGTGGCGCAGTGGTTGGGAGTCCGCCTGCTGATGCAGGGGACGTAGGTTTGTGCCCCGGTCCGGGAGGATCCCACATGCCGCGATGCGGCTGGGCCCCTGAGCCATGGCCGCTGAGCCTGCGCGTCCGGAGCCTGTGCTCCGCAACGAGAAGGGCCACAAAAGTGAGAGGCCTGCATACGGCAAAAAAATAAAAATAAAAATAAATAAAAATACAATCATTGAAATGAAAAACAGTGGATGAGCTCAACAACAGGAAGACAAAGAGTCAAGGAACTAGAAGATAGAACAATAGCAATTATGTACCCAATTTGAGAGAAAGAGAGAAAACAGAGTGTAAAAAATTAACAGAGCCTCAGGGACCTGTTGGACAATACCAAGAGATCTAATATTTGTGTCATTGGAATTCCAGAAGGAGAGGTGAAGACTTTCCAAATGTAGCAAAAGATAGAGACTCAGAGATTCAAGAAGCCAAACAAATCCAAAACAAGATAAACAAACAATCAAAAAATTTATACCAAAAGATATAGTCAAATTTCTGAAAACTAAAAAGAAGGAAAAAATCTTAAAAGCAGCAAGAAAGAAATGACACATTACCCATAGGGCAATAACAATCTGAATGAGAGTAGATTTCTCATCAGAAACCATGGATGTCAGAAGAAAATGGCGTTATTTTCCAAGTGGTGAAAGAAAAGAAAAATTAACCCAGAATTCTATGTCCAGTGAAAATATCCTCCTGGAAGAAATTTGTTGCCAGTAGGCATACTCTAAAAAAAAAAAAAAAAAGGCTAAAGGGAGTTCTCCAAACAGAAAGGAATCAATAAGAAAAGGAATATTGGAAGATCAGGAAAGAAGGAAGAACACAGTAAACAAAAATATGGGTAAACACAATAGACTCTCCTCCTTTTCAGAATTTAGTTTTCTAAATTATGTTTGACTGTTGAATCCAAAATTATAATACTGTCTGATATAGTTCAAAATGTATGTAGAGGAAATATTTAAGACAATTATAAATGGGGGAGAGTAAAGGTATGTAAAGGGAGGAAGGTTTTCAACCCTTCTCTTGAACTGGTAAAATGACAACCAGTAAACTGTGGTGTTATGTGTGGGCCAACCACTATAAAAGCTATACAAAGTGATACACTAAAACCCACTATACAGAAATCAAAGTAGAATTCTAAAAAACATTCTAATAACCCACAAGAAGACAGGAAAAAGAAAATGGAGAAAGAAAAGATACACAAGTAAAAAACAAAAAATAAAATGGCAGACTTAAGCTTTAACACATCAGTAATTGTATTAAATGTAAATGGTCTGAACACACCAATTAATACAGAGATGGGCAGAATGGGTTTTTAAAAATGACCAACCATATGCTGTCTATAGGAAACTTCACTTCAAATATAATGATACAGGGGCTTCCCTGGTGGCACAGTGGTTAAGAATCTGCCTGCCAGTGCAGGGGACACAGGGTCAAGCCCTGGTCTGGGAAGATCCCACAGGCTTAGGAGAAACTAAGCCTGTGAACCACAACTATTGAGCCTGTGCTCTAGAGCCCGTGAACCACAACTATTGAGCCTGTGCTCTAGAGCCCGTGAACCACAACTACTGAAGCCTGCTCACCTAGAGCCCATACTCTGCAACAAGAGAAGCTACTGCAATGAAAAGCCCACACACCACAACGAAGAGTAGCCCCCACTCGCTGCAACTAGAGAAAACCCACATGCAGCAACGAAGACCCAATGCAGCCAAAAATAAATAAATAAATAAATTAGAAAATATATATAACGATACAGGCAGATTGAAAGTAAAAAGATAGAAAAATATATTATGCAAAGAAAGTGACATTGGAAATAGAGTAGGACCTTATATAATGATAAAAGAAGACATAGAAAGCCTAAATATGTACACACCAAACAACAGAGTTGAAAAATATGTGAAGCAAAACCTGATAGAACTGAAAGGAGAAATAGATCCACAATTAAAGTTGGAGACTTGAACACCCTCTCTCAACCCTATCTCAACTGACAGAACAACTAGGCAGAAAATCAGCAAGAATACAGAAAACTCAATACCATCAACCAACACATTTATAGAACACCCACCCAACAACTCCAGAATACACATCCTTTTCAAATGCTCAGAGAACATATACAAGACAGACCATGTAAACAAGTCCATAATACAAACTTCACCAATTTTTAAAAATTGAAATCATACAGCATGGGCTCTCCAACCACAATGGAATCAAACTAAAAATCAGTAACAGGAAAATCTTCAAACACTTGGAAACTAAACAACACACTGCTAACTAATCTATGGGTCAAACACAAAGTCTCAAGGGAAATTTTTCAAATATATTGAAGTGAATGATCTTCCCCAACCATTTCAGATTTCAAATGTGTTTAGCATCAATCTGTTTATATTTTAAAACTTTTCTGCTGCATGTATCAAATCAGTTGAAAGGTTTTCATAAGTTATTGGCTTATATATCATTTCTATCTTTTCCCTGAATAATTGTGTTTTTCCTTGCATACAACTAAATTTAGAAAGATTTCCAAGAGGTTCAATCCATCCTTGAAGTTTAGTCTTTATCTTTCATTTTTAATAACTTGAAGATTTTTAAAAATGTTATAATGGAATGAAAGGAAAACAAACACGCGTGGCATATAAATGGAAATCAGCTTGATCAGCTATGCAACAGTTATAAGTTAAATAAATAAAATTAAGTTTAACACACTTTACAATGTTTCATCAGTTAAAGTACTATTTCGACTCATTGGTAATAATACAACTAAATTAATCTTGAAATGGTCACTTCAAATTAGCATACATGAGCAAAAAAGAGCATGGAACATGGTGATTTTTTACATTGTTTACCTTTCTGTGTTGTGTCCAGAGGGGACCAATGTTTTGCCACCTAATTATTTTAATTAACCTGAAAAATGTAATTAAGACAGTTCCCAGTGAATCATGGAAATGTTCATTATCTTTAACACTGATGGATCCATTTGTTAAAAATGATACAGTTAAGATTGCTGCATTTCAATTTGTGTAAACATTACCTTAAGAAAAGAACTATACAATGCTGGCACAAAAACAGAAATATAGATCAATGGAACAGGATAGAAAGCCCAGAGATAAACCCACTCACATATGGTCACCTTATCTTTGATAAAGGAGGCAAGAATATACAGTGAAGAAAAGACAGCCTCTTCAATAAGTGGTACTGGGAAAACTGGACAGCTACATGTAAAAGAATGAAATTAGAACACTCCCTAACACCATACACAAAAATAAACTCAAAATGGATTGAAGACCTAAATGTAAGGCCAGATACTATCAAACTCTTAGTTGAAAACATAGGCAGAACACTCTATGACATAAATCACAGCAAGATCCTTTTTGACCCACCTCCTAGAGAAATGGAAATAAAAACAAAAATAAACAAATGGGACCTAATGAAAGTTAAAAGCTTTTGCACATCAAAGAAAACCATAAACAAGATGAAAAGACAACCCTCAGAATGGGAGAAAATATTTGCAAATGAAGCAACTGACAAAGGATTAATCTCCAAAATTTACAAGCAGCTTATGCAGCTCAATATCAAAAAAGCAAAAAACTCAATCCAAAAATGGGCAGAAGACCTAAATAGACTTTTCTCCAAAGAAGATACACAGATTGCCAACAAATACATGAAAGAATGCTCAATATCATTAATCATTAGAGAAATGCAAATCAAAACTACAATGAGATATCATCTCACACCAGTCAGAATGGCCATCATCAAAAAATCTACAAACAATAAATGCTGAAGAGGGTGTGGAGAAAAGGGAACCCTCTTGCACTGTTGGTGGGAATGTAAATTGATACAGCCACTATAGAGAAAAGTATGGAGGTTCCTTAAAAACTAAAAATATAACTACCATACAACCCAGCAATCCCACTACTGGGCATATACCCTGAGAAAACCATAATTCAAAAAGAGTCATGTACCAAACTGTTCATTGCAGCTCTATTTACAACAGCCAGGACATGGAAGCAACCTAAGTGTCCATCGACAGATGAATGGATAAAGAAGATGTGGTACATATATACAACGGAATATTACTCAGCCATAAAAAGAAATGAAATTGAGTTATTTGTAGTGAGGTGGATGGACCTACAGTCTGCCATACAGAGTAAAGTAAGTCAGAAAGAGAAAAACAAATACTGTATGCTAACACATATATATGGAATCGAAAAAACAAACAAACAAAAATGGTCATGAAGAACCTAGGGGCAAGACGGGAATAAAGACGCAGATGTACTAGAGAATGGACTTCAGGATATGGGGACGGGGAAGGGTAAGCTGGGGCAAAGTGAGAGAGTGGCATGGACATATATACACTACCAAATGTAAAATAGATAGCTAGTGGGAAGCAGCCGCATAGCACAGGGAGATCAGCTCAGTGCTTTGTGACCGCCTAGAGGGGTGGGATAGGGAGGGTGGGAGGGAGGGAGACGCAAGAGGGAAGAGATATGGGGATATATGTATATGTATAACTGATTCACTTTGTTATAAAGCAGAAACTAACACACCATTGTAAAGCAATTATACTCCAATAAAGATGTTAAAATAAGAAAAAAAAGAACTATACAAAAAAAACACTGTGGGAGGCATAAAGTGGAGGAAAAAGTACAGATGAAACAAGACAGAATGTTGTGAAGCTGGGTGATGTGTACATGCAAGTTTATGCTGTTTACTTTGTATATGTTGAGCTTTTTCCATAATAAAGACTTGAAATGAATTATTCCTTGTGAGATGTTTGTAAAAGCAAAGTCAATTCAACTCTAGCCAATCAAATCAAAGCAACTGAGAAGCATCTTCCTGATGGAATCTAATGTAATCCACTTTCCAAAAAGGCAGTTTCTTCACATACCCAACTGATATCTTTTGGGGTTACATTAAGATACTATCTTCTTGGGGCTTCCCTGGTGGTGCAGTGGTTAAGAATCCGCCTGCCAATGCAGGGGACATGGGTTCGAGCCCGGGTCTGGGAAGATCCCTCATGCCATGGAGCAACTAAGCCTGTGTGCCACAGCTACTGAGCTTGCACTCTAGAGCCCGTGAGCCACAACTACTGAGCCCTCGTGCCACAACTACTGAAGCCCGTAGGGCTGAGAGCCCGTGCTTTGCAACAAGAGAAGCCACCGCAATGATAAGCTCGCGCACGGCAACGAAGAGTAGCCTCTGTTTGCCACAACTAGAGAAAGCCCGCGTGCAGCAACGAAGATCCAACGCAGCCAAAAATAAATAAAATAAGATTTTAAAAAAGAGGAAACCAAAGAAGATAACAAAAAGATACTATCTTCTTTCTCTCTATCATAACAGGTAATGCTCTCATAGACACTTCAATGATCTAACTTGATTTTTTACACATACTGTACTGCTAATAATTAAGATTTGCTTTAAAATGAAAAAATAATTTAATAAGCTGTATTTGAGGATGCCTGCAGGCAAAGAGAGTGAATAAAGGACTCTGTGGATGCCAGGGATGCCATTAAGTTGGAATCAGAACTCAGACTGCCCACTGAAAGGAGGAAGCATTTCGGATTGAGCTAGAAATAATTTTCTTTCAGAGAAGAAACTAAACCCATCCAAGATGTTTATGATTGTTGGTTTTACTTCATCAGTGTATTTTGTTATTCAGATCCTCACGGAAGTCTGTTCTCAGTAACATTTATCAAGTGAAACAAAATGATGTTAATTTTATCCTTCTGGGTAGACAGAGGTGCTTTTCAACTACAAAATGACTTCATCTGTTCAGAGTTTAGATTTATTTAGCTTTATTTATTTTAGCTAAAGTGAAGTATTTTGAAAAATATCCTCATTTTTATTCCTCCATCATTCACTCCTTACCTGAAGTGAATTTTGCTTGAACTCGATTGATTTCACCTCTCAATAAATATGAAATCATTCTTAAATGAATTATGTTTGGTGTATTTTGTGTACTCATATATGCACTGACCCATTTAATGTATTCTCAGGAAGTTTAGAGATACATTTTCCAATTTGTCTGAGCAGAAATTGGTGAGCTGTGAATGAATATAGCCATGATGAACCATCATTGAATTCCAGGGTATTCACTCAAATATAATTCACCTTTCACACTACCTTATTTGGTCTATATTTATAGGACCTAGTGTCATTGTTGTTGTGAGAACCTGGTAGAGATGATTCTTGAATGTTTGTTTTCTGCATTGCATATGCTCTTACAACAGGGCAATATATTTGGACCTTGATTAATTACTTAATATAGCAGGGAAATTTGACCAAAAAGTTACAATGAATTGAACAACACTAATAAAATCATGACCATTTCTACCCATACAATGAAGGGAATCCTAAAATGCTTACTTCTGACAGATACCTGATTTGCTCCTAGTCCCTCTTTTAAATACTTTAATTTGATTAGATACTTCTATCGTAAGTATTTCTTGGCCTCAGTTTTCCTAATAGCCTAATTGTTCTCTGTACTGTGCAGGTGTGCCCACAAAATAAAGTAAGTATGTTATTCATATCATTTTATTAGCCATATAATTTAGAGAAATGATTGTATATTTTAAGATTGGTATTGCTAACCAACTTTTACATTTTTATAGTTTGTTGATGGGACAATTAAATAGTATACTTGGATTCAGAAATTACACTGCTCCTCAGAGATAAACTGCACTGTCAATGAATAAAAGTTGGTTATGGGAAGTTTACATTACCTTAGGGAATGATTCTTAAATGTTTTAGTTCGCATCAGAATCACTTAAGAAGTAAGACTGAAGTGCAGATTTCTGTTAGTACTGCCAGAGAATTTGATTCACGTTCTGGAGGGGAGCTCAGGAATTGACTTTGAAAAAACACCCCGAGACTCCCAGGTAAGTCTTTATGCATGTGTTTCACACACTACAGTTTGAGAAACACTGACTTTTTAAAAAACCTTTTAATGCTCAGATTTTGGATGTGGTGTTGACCTGCAGCACCCCACGAAGTTATTAATTTGAACGCATGGTGGCAGTGCAGGCTAAGAGAGTGGATAAAAGCTCTGCATTCAGTGGACTCCATTTCACGGAGAAACCCAAGAAAAAAATACAGAACACACAGCTAAAGCTAAGATAGAAGTGTTCGGGGAGCAGTCGCCACGAGACAAATTATAAGAACAAATTTGAAATTTTATAGCAGACATTTTGGAGGGTCAACGGAGGACGTGGTGATTGGGATTGGAAAAGGATTTTTCCTCTGGAACCAGACATAACAATGGAGATGGTGCAGACAAAAGTACATCATAAGAAAAGGCAAGTGGTGATCTTCATTATATTGATTCTTTCGTGGGAGGCAGGTTCAGAATCAATTCAGTATTCTATACTGGAGGAGACAGAAAGTGGCACATTTGTGGCCAACCTGACAAAGGACCTGGGACTCAGGATGGGAGAGCTGGCTGCCCGGGCCGCCCAAGTTGTTTTTAAGGGGAATAGGCAGTATTTGCAGTTTGATCCAGAGACCTATGATTTGCTGCTAAATGAGAAACTGGACCGGGAGGAGATTTGCGGCTCTACTGAGCCCTGTGTGCTACCCTTCCAAGTGTTACTGGAAAATCCCTTGCAGTTTTTTCAGGCTGTCTTGCTAATTAGAGATATAAATGACCACGCCCCAGAGTTCCCCGCTAGAGAAATGCTACTAAAAATATCAGAAATTACTATGCCAGGAAAGGTATTTCCTTTGAAAATGGCACAGGATTTAGACGCTGGTAGCAACAGCCTTCAGAGCTACAAAATCAGCTCTAATCCTCACTTCCACGTTCTCACTCGGAACCGCAAGGACGGCAGGAAGTCCCCAGAGCTGGTACTGGACAAGGCGTTGGACCGTGAGGAGCAGCCTGAGCTCAGGCTAATCCTCACAGCGCTGGATGGCGGCTCTCCGCCCCGGTCTGGGACCATAAAAATTCAGATCGTGGTCTTGGACATAAATGACAACACCCCCGAGTTTGCTCAGGAGTTCTATGAGGCCCAAGTCCCTGAAAATAGCTCCCTGGGCTCTCTGGTTCTCACCGTCTCAGCGAGAGATTTAGATGCAGGATCCTTTGGGGAGGTATCTTATGCCCTATTTCAAGTCGATGATGTTAACCAGCCCTTCGAAATAAACGCAAATACGGGAGAAATTCGACTGAGAAAGACATTGGATTTTGAGGAATTTCAATCATATCAGGTGGATGTTGAGGCCACCGATGGTGGGGGACTATCAGGAAAATGCTGTTTAGTCATCAAGGTCCTGGACGTGAATGACAATGCACCCGAACTGACCATGTCATCACTTACCAGCCCCATCCCTGAAAACCTGCCAGAGATCATAGTGGCAGTTTTCAGTGTATCAGATGCAGATTCTGGACATAATCAACAGGTTACTTGTTCTATAGACGACAATCTCCCCTTTCTTCTAAGACCATCCGTTGAAAATTTCTACACCTTGGTAACAGAAGGAGCGCTGGACAGAGAGAGAAGAGCCGAGTACAGCATCACCATCACAGTCACAGATATGGGAACCCCCAGGCTGAAAACCGAGCACAACATAACCGTGCTGGTGTCCGACGTCAACGACAACGCCCCCGCCTTCACCCAGACCTCCTACACCCTGTCCGTCCGCGAGAACAACAGCCCCGCCCTGCACATCGGCAGCGTCCGCGCCACAGACAGAGACGCGGGCGCCAACGCCCAGGTCACCTACTCGCTGCTGCCGCCCCTCGACGCGCACGTGCCCCTGGCCTCCCTGGTGTCCATCAACCCGGACAACGGCCACCTGTTCGCCCTGAGGTCCCTGGACTACGAGGCCCTGCGGGCGTTCGAGTTCCGCGTGGGCGCCGCCGACCGCGGCTCGCCCGCGCTCAGCAGCCAGGCGCTGGTGCGCGTGCTCGTGACGGACGACAACGACAACGCGCCCTTCGTGCTGTACCCGCTGCAGAACGCCTCGGCGCCCTGCACCGAGCTGGTGCCCAGGGCGGCCGAGGCGGGCTACCTGGTGACCAAGGTGGTGGCGGTGGACGGCGACTCGGGCCAGAACGCCTGGCTGTCGTACCAGCTGCTCAAGGCCACGGAGCCCGGGCTGTTCGGCGTGTGGGCGCACAACGGCGAGGTGCGCACGGCCCGGCTGCTGAGCGAGCGCGACGCGGCCAAGCACAGGCTGGTGGTGCTGGTCAAGGACAACGGCGAGCCGCCGCTGTCGGCCAGCGTCACGCTGCACGTGCTGCTGGTGGACGGCTTCTCGCAGCCCTACCTGCCGGCCCCGGAAGCGGAAGCGGCGGACGCGGCTCCGGCCGCCGCGCTCACCGTCTACCTGGTGGTCGCCTTGGCGTCGGTGTCGTCGCTCTTCCTCTTCTCGGTGCTGGTGTTCGTCGCGGTGCGGCTGTGCAGGAGGGGCGGGGCGGCCTCGGTGGGTCGCTGCTCGGTGCCCGAGGGCCCCTTTCCGGGACACCTGGTGGACGTCAGCGGCACGGGGACCCTGTCCCAGAGCTACCAGTACGAGGTGTGTCTGACGGGGGGCTCTGGGACCAGCGAGTTCAAGTTCCTGAAACCTATTCACCCTAACTTCCCTCCCCAGGGCACTGGGAGGGAAATGGAGGGAAACCCCACCGTTCGGAGTAGTTTCCTGTTCAGTTAAGTATCGGATTATTCTATTAAACCCTACTTAATAAGTTGGAAATCTCTTTTAATTTAAACCTACATGTTATTAATGCATATTATTGATGGTCTGTTTTACTGATTATTTTATTACTGTTCCTTAGGGTGAAATTTTTAAAAATCAGGTACTGGGTATGCACAGTATTTTCCCTATATTATCGTTAGTAGTTTTTAAAAATTACTCTCACTCAAGTATATTTGAAAATTTGAACAAAAGTAAACTTTTATTTGCATTATTTAAAAATTTTTTAATTGAATAATCTATCCTTTTTACAAAAATTATATCCCAAAGTCCTTAAGATTGTATTTCTAAGTAGTGGTGACAATTGTCATCACTACTGCTATGTAGGAAAAAGTTTTAATGTATTTAGTATTATTTAATCAGATATTAAAAATTTTAATGTAATTGATATTATTGAATGTATTTGATATTACTTAAAATGGAACTGGGCTTAACTAAATTATATTTAGCTGTGTTCTGCGTTCAGATAAGTGAACTATCATGGCTCTTTTGTCAGGGATGATTACCAATCAATTCAATGAGTGTAGGGAACACTTACTGTTTTGTATTCCCAGTATAAGTTTGGGGTAACTAAAGTGTGGAAAACTAAAGATAAACACTAAAGATGGCTAACTGGTATAATAGCCATTCATATTTATGTGTATTTCAGTATACCACAATAGTCAATACATATTTTCTATGAATATAGACTTAACAAAATTGTCAACACATTAAATTAGTTTGTGAGCTTCTTGTAAGAATATGCTGGCCTTTTTAAAACAACACCAAGCCTATTATAAATGCTTAATAAATATTTGCTAAATGTTATTAACATTCCAAAAGCGAATTAAAAATAACTTTCAAGGAATTAGTAATACTAATATTCTCTTTACAATATAGTATCCTTGCCAATGAGTGAAATTATTAAATATCACTGTTCTAACTTTCCTTCTAAACAGAAAACATCCTTGTTCACCCTAATCTCTACTACAGAATATAAAGTGCTTGAGAGTACATTTTATCTCCTTGTCTCTGTCTAACAGTTTGCAAGTTCAGAGGTATTTTTGGTAAAATCCAAATTATACTTTTCAAACTCCTCCTCCTTCTATATGTGTGATACCTGCCAAGACGTAAGTAAGTTATGAGTAGCAGGTTACTAGCTGTCAGATTTTCCCTTCTAGTGCTGTGTATGTACCATTTATCTTTATTAACCACAAAATCATTTACTTTCACAGTTTAACCCATATTTGGTTTTATTTTTGTTGGTTATATTTGTAGTATTTTATGAAATATCCCTCTTTACAAGGCCCCATCAAAGTCTGGCAGTGACAATTGAGTGAATATTTTCTTTTTATCCTTAATTAAAATGGAACTGGGCTTAACTAAATTATATTTAGCTGTGTTCTGTGTCCAAATAAATGAACTATCATGGCTCTTTTGTCAGGGATGATTACTGATCGATTCAATGAGTATAGGGAACCCTTACTGTTTTGTATTCCCAGATATTTCCCCTCTCCTCCATTCTTCTTTGGGGGAACTGCTTCTTCTGCTATTCTTACTCCAACCACATATCTTTACTTGTTGCAGTGGATTTTTTCAGTAACCCCATCTGCACAGTCCCAGAGGGTGTACACTGGGATGGGCCCTATCCAATGCTAACAGGTCAAAACCCTTCCCTAGAAAGTATATCTTTGACTTCATTGGCTTTATTGCCTTCTTCATGTTTGCAGAAAGACATTGCCTGAATTCAGAACTTACTGATTTCCAATAAAACAAATGGCCATTTCTTCTCAACTTTAGTGAGCTATGCACACGATGAGTTTATGACGGAAAAAAATTCCCCAAGGTTATGTATACAGAGACTGAAAAGAAATCACATTTTTCAGAAGTTACAGGCACACTGCAATTTGATTGGGAGTAGAAACTGGATTTAAAATTTTATAACTTCTTCTAACACGATAGAACAAATTAGTATTTTTGTAATAGAATGTAAGCTCCTGAGAGCAAGAATTTTTGTGTTTAATTTACCGCTTTATCCTGAGAAGCTAGAAAAATTCCCGCACAAAGAAATACTTATTAAATAAATAAATTTGTCTTGAGCCCAGTTTTGTCTACTGAGCTTGTACCTTTATAGGGAAGATGAATACATAGATAAATAGCTATTACTTTGCTCTCACATCTGTTGTTAGATACTTGAACAAAACTGCATCACAGGTGAGGGGGAAAGGAGTTTATAACACTCTATGACCCAAAAGGTGTTCAATGCAGTTTAGCTATTATTACATAACTCTTTGAAATAGACTACCTGAAGTTCTGAAGTAGAACGCTTGGTGGCGCTGCAGGCTAAGAGAGTGAAAAACTGTCGCTGCACGCTCCCAGACTCCATGAAAACCGATCCGTTTCTGGCAGCTCACAAAGGAAACATTTACACTGATGGGTAAAGAAGATTTCAGAGAGGCAGCTATCCCTCTGTCAATCAGTGTTAAGAGCTAACTCAAGATTACTGAACCAAGATAGCAGAGTTGGCTGCAAAGCAATTATTTTGTGATTAAATACTGCATCTTTTAGACCCGGAGGAACCATGGAGACGCCGCTAGCCAAAGCGACGCAAAAAAGGCAAGTGACTACCATTATTATTCTATTACTATTGTGGGAGGTGCGTGGTGCAGTCATTAAGTATTCCATTCTAGAAGAGAGACACAGCGGCTCATTTGTGGCCAACCTAGCAAAAGATCTGGGGTTGGGCTTAGGAGAGCTGGCCTCGCGGGGCGCCCGGATTCTTTCCAAAGGGAATAAACAGCATTTGCAGGTCGAGCACAAGAGTGGGAATTTGCTCCTAAAAGAAAAACTGGACCGGGAAGAGTTGTGCGGTGAAATGGATCCATGTATACTGCATTTCCAGGTGTTACTGAAAAACCCGGTGCAGTTTATTCAAGGTGAATTACAGCTCCAAGACGTAAATGACCATGCCCCTGAGTTCCTGGAAAATGAAATCCTCCTGAAAATCTCAGAAAGTAGCCATACAGGGACCGCATTTCCTTTGAAAATAGCTCAAGATTTAGATGTGGGCCGTAACACAGTTCAGAACTACACAATTAGCACCAACTTCCATTTCCACCTTTTCACTCGAAATCGCAGCGACGGCAGGAAATACCCAGAGCTGGTGCTGGACAAAGAGCTGGACCGTGAGGAGCAGCCAGAGCTCAGGTTAACCCTCACGGCGCTGGATGGCGGGTCACCGCCAAAGACTGGGACTTCCCAGGTTCACATCATGGTCCTGGACATAAATGACAACGCCCCTGAATTTGCTCGGCAGCTCTACGAGGTGCAGGTCCCAGAGAACAGCCCTATAGGCTCCCTTGTCATCACTGTCTCTGCCAGAGATTTGGATGCTGGGACCCACGGAGAGCTCTCCTACTCATTTTTCCAATCCTCAAATCAAGTCATTCAGGCCTTTGAAATCAACACAGTCACGGGGGATATTCGATTAAAAAAAATGCTGGATTTTGAGGAAATTCGATCTTACCGTATGGAAATTGAGGCCTCAGACGGCGGGGGTCTCTCAGGAAAATGCACTGTAGCCATAGAAGTGACGGATATAAACGACAACGCCCCTGAATTGACCATGTCATTACTCATGAATGATATCCCAGAAAACACCCCTGACACTGTGGTCGCTATTTTCGGAATTTCAGATCCAGACGCCGGGGACAATGGCAAAATGAAGTGTTATATCCAAGACCATCTCCCCTTCCTTCTGAAAATTACTGTAGAAAATTTCTACACTTTGGTAACAGAAGGAGCGCTAGACCGAGAGAGTAAAGCCCAATATAATATCACCATCACCGTCACAGATATGGGGACACCGAGACTGAAAACCGAGCACAACATAACCGTGCTGGTGTCCGACGTCAACGACAACGCCCCCGCCTTCACCCAGACCTCCTACACCCTGTCCGTCCGCGAGAACAACAGCCCCGCCCTGCACATCGGCAGCGTCCGCGCCACAGACAGAGACGCGGGCGCCAACGCCCAGGTCACCTACTCGCTGCTGCCGCCCCTCGACGCGCACGTGCCCCTGGCCTCCCTGGTGTCCATCAACCCGGACAACGGCCACCTGTTCGCCCTGAGGTCCCTGGACTACGAGGCCCTGCGGGCGTTCGAGTTCCGCGTGGGCGCCGCCGACCGCGGCTCGCCCGCGCTCAGCAGCCAGGCGCTGGTGCGCGTGCTCGTGACGGACGACAACGACAACGCGCCCTTCGTGCTGTACCCGCTGCAGAACGCCTCGGCGCCCTGCACCGAGCTGGTGCCCAAGGCGGCCGAGGCGGGCTACCTGGTGACCAAGGTGGTGGCGGTGGACGGCGACTCGGGCCAGAACGCCTGGCTGTCGTACCAGCTGCTCAAGGCCACGGAGCCCGGGCTGTTCGGCGTGTGGGCGCACAACGGCGAGGTGCGCACGGCCCGGCTGCTGAGCGAGCGCGACGCGGCCAAGCACAGGCTGGTGGTGCTGGTCAAGGACAACGGCGAGCCGCCGCTGTCGGCCAGCGTCACGCTGCACGTGCTGCTGGTGGACGGCTTCTCGCAGCCCTACCTGCCGGCCCCGGAAGCGGAAGCGGCGGACGCGGCTCCGGCCGCCGCGCTCACCGTCTACCTGGTGGTCGCCTTGGCGTCGGTGTCGTCGCTCTTCCTCTTCTCGGTGCTGGTGTTCGTCGCGGTGCGGCTGTGCAGGAGGGGCGGGGCGGCCTCGGTGGGTCGCTGCTCGGTGCCCGAGGGCCCCTTTCCGGGACACCTGGTGGACGTCAGCGGCACGGGGACCCTGTCCCAGAGCTACCAGTATGAGGTGTGTCTGACTGGGGGCTCTGGGAGCAGGGAGTTCAAGTGTCTGAAACCTCTTGTCACCAATATCATGGGTGAAGGGGCTGGTACGGACACCGAGGAAAACTCGAACTTTAGAAACCATTTTGGGTTCAACTGAGAATCTCACTTGACAAGACGTGATAAATGATCATATTCACTAATGTATTAATTTCCAACCCTTTCATTCACATAGAGCTTACATATTCACTCATTCGTAAGTTTTGTCATATTTATAGTTTGAAGTATTTTACATTCCGAATCTCTAGGGGTTTTTTACTGTTGCTGTCTTTGTTTTTTAAGCCCTTCACATTTTGCATGTGAGATGAGACATGAAATGGTGGAATGGTGTTTCTCAGTTTTTTGGTGGTCAGATTTTTGGAAGTCACAAATGTTTTCAGGTTCCTGATAATTTGAGCTTGTTCGTTGATATCTTGTTATGACTAAGAGAATTGTGTTTTACGATTATCATAGCATGTCAGGCTATTCTAAGTGATGGCTTTTAGGTTTTAAAATAATTTTCACCTATGCAAAAAATTTTGTGACCTCGAATATCGTTGGATTTCTGTAGTGTTGTTTTGAAAACACTTGTCTTTCCTCAAATGAACTAATATTTTATCTGGATGTTTTCTGAGTATTTTCTTTCAAAATTGATATCATTATTTAGACCGTCTGCTATAATTTAAAAGGATTTAATCCCAGTTAGGTAGAAAAAATGTTGGTAGTTATGATTTCTTTTTCATAATAAATGGTATTTAGTATGCAAATGATTTTCATTCTTTTAAAATAATATGTAGTCACATGATTCAAACATATTCAATAAGAACAAAAAAAGTGAATTAACACCATGATTCTCCCACTCATGAATAATTATCAATGTCATCATCATTCTAAAATATTTCTATGATGTTATAGCTTGATGGAAATAATTTTATAAAACTAATCTGTAAGAAACTGCTTTCTTTATAATTAAAACCATCAGATTTTACTGAAATATAATAAAAATAATATGAAACTATAGAACTTGCTTAAGCTTAGATAAATATTCCCTATAAGATTAACAAACAGGAGTATGGTGCATATTAAGATATTAGCAATGATCAACTGTCTGCTGAAAAACGAGCAAATAAACATTCTTACACTTCCTCCTCTCCTCACCTTACTTTATACTTTTGTTATATGTAGTTACCTTAACAATGTTTATAACATTTACAATGTGTTTTAAAAGGATAATCTTCATAATTGTTCAGACATTTTATGTTTCAAATATTTAATTTGTCATGCAACGCTACAACTTTTTTCAAGTTCATTCAAGTCTGTCCAGAGGTAACAACTTTTGAAACTTTTGGTTTTTTCCCCTATGATATTTGCCTCCATATTTCTAAATAATATGCTTACAAAATGCTTTTTCTCAAATTTAAGTTTTAGATATTATCCATTTACTTCCAAAGGGCACACACACAAACTTGCACATTTCTTCTACCCCATCCTCTCTCATACCAATATCATTATTGTTTAAATAGTGTTTAAATAATTATGACTATGTAAATATCACTTAGACCCAAACCTCATATTGCTCTAAGATTTCGTTTCTACTTCTTTACTCTTAAGTTAATAATTGCCTCATTTTCCACTTTACTTACTTTTCTATGTACATATTTTAAAGTTATCCCCATACTTTCTAAAGTCTAAAGCTCCTTATTGTATTATTAAGCCCATTTAAAAAACCTCTTCGTTGCATTATTTTTTCTTGGAGCTATTGTGGAGCCACCCAGACTCCTGCTCAATTGTACACTATTTTCTCTCTAGACCTACTCCACAGCTGGCAGTTTGGGATTTGCTATACCCTTCATCCTGGAAATTTCTTTTCTCTCTCTCATGTATTTGATTTCATTTTCTGCATTTATTATGTCTTCCTCTTTATTGGTTTACCCCTCTAAATTCCTGAAAAATATTTGGTGATAAATTTATTCAGAACTTGAACATCTGAAAATTTTGGATGCTATAATATCAAATGTTGATTTGTTGATTTTGTTGGATGTGGAATTATGGGTGAGGAATTATGTGCTACTAGTATTTTGAAGGCGTTGATTCATTGTCTCCTAATCTCCAATGTTGAGATATTCAACATTCTGATTACCCATTTTTTCTGAGACCTATTTTTTTCCTTGATCCCTGGTTCTCAACTGGGGGCAAATTTGCCACCCAGCAACATCTGGTAATGTGTGGAAACATTTTTGATTGTCACAAGTGGAGGAGATGGTGCTAGTGGCATCTGGTGGGTAGAGGCCAGGGATGCTGCTAAACATTCTACAATGTACTGAACAGCCCCCCTGCCCACAAAGAAGTATATGGCCCCAGATGCCAATAGTGTTGTAGCTGAGAAACCTCGCTGAAGATGAAATTAGGTCATTATATATTATCTCCATTGTTGTAGAATTTCTTAATTATGTGTCATAGTGTAAGAA
Organism: Kogia breviceps; assembly: GCF_026419965.1. NCBI lineage: Eukaryota > Metazoa > Chordata > Mammalia > Artiodactyla > Physeteridae > Kogia > Kogia breviceps. The sequence continues at coordinate 118,076,619 of NC_081313.1, forward strand.
TTTTGTCGTTTATTGTCATAAATACCCAATGAGATCTGTCAATCTTGTGTAATGTGTTCTTTAGACTAAGACAGGATTTGGGATTTGTGTGTGTGTGTGTGTATAATTTTAAAAAATGATTTCCTCTATTCAGTGTTCTTTGTTTTCTTATTCTGTAACTCTTGTTAGTTGTATAGTGACCTCCTTGGTTGATATTTAATTTTTCTTAACATTTTTTTATTTACTATTTTTGTCTTTATTTCCCTGGATTCTAACAGATTTTCTCAACCTATTTTTTAATCCTTCTGATTGAGTTTTAAACTTTTGCTATTATAGTTTTCCTCTCAGAAAGCTCTCTCTTGTTCTCTGAAGGTTCTTTCTATAGCTTTTTAGTTTTTAATTTTTAAATTGAGATGTAATTTACATACCCTAACAGTCAGATTTTAAAGCCGTTCAGTGGTTTTTAGTATATTCAAACAGTGGTACAATCATTACCACTGTCTAATTCCAGAACATTTTCATCACCCTGAAAAGAAACCTGGTTCCCATTAGTGGTCACATTCCCTTCTCTCCTCCCTCTAGCCTTCGGCAACCACTAATCAACTTTATGTCTCTATGGATTTGTCTGTTCTGGACATTTTATATAAATGGAATCATACAACATGTAGCCTTTTCAGTCTGTCTTCATTCACTTAGCATATTTCCAAGGTTCATCCATGTCCTGGCACTTATCAATACTTCATTCCTTTTTATGGCCAAATAATATTAATGTGGTATTGATGTACCACATTTTATCAGCTGATGGACGTTTGGGTTTGTTTCTACTTTTTCACTATTATGAATAATGCTGCTGTGAACATTCATGTACAAGTTTTTATGTGGATGTATGTTTTTGATCCTCTTGGGCATATACCCAGAATTAGACTTGCTAGGTCATAAATACAGTTACTCTGTTTAACTTCTTAAGTACTGTCAAACTGTTTTCCAAAGTAACTGTACCATTTAACATTCCCATTCACAGTGTAGGAGGGTTCCAGTTTCTCCTCACCAACACTTGTTACTTTCTTTTTGATTATAGCTATCCTAGATGGTGTGAAGTAGTATCTCATTGTGGTTTGGTTTGCATTTCCCAGATGGCAAATGATGTTGAGCATCTTTTCATTTGCTTATTGACCATCTGAATATCTTCTTTGGAGAAATATCCACTCAAATGCTTTGCACTTGAATAGGATTTTGGTCTTTTTATTGTTGAGTTGGAGTAGTTCTTTATTCTGGATACTAGACCCTTATTAGACATGATTTACAAATATTTTCTCGTATTCTGTGGTTTGTCTTTTATTTTTATTATTTATTTATTTATTTATTATTTATGGCTGTGTTGGGTCTTTGTTTCTGTGTGAAGGCTTTCTCTAGTTGTGGCAAGCAGGGCCACTCTTCATTGCGGTGCGCGGGCCTTTCACTATCGCGGCCTCTCTCGTTGCGGAGCACAGGCTCCAGATGCGCAGGCTCAGTAATTGTGGCTAACGGGCCGAGTTGCTCCGCGGCATGTGGGAGCTTCCCAGACCATGGCTCGAACCCGTGTCCCCTACATTGGCAGGAAGATTCTCAACCACTGCACCACCAGGGAGGCCCTGTGGTTTGTCTTTTAAATTTATTGACAGTATCCCTTGAAGCACAAAAGATTTTTTTATTTTAATGAAACCCAATTTATTTATTTCCTTTGGTTGCTTATTATGCTTTTGGTGTCATATCTAAAACATCATTGCCTAATCCAAAGTCATGAAGATGTACACCTATGTTTTCTTCTAAGAGTTTTATAGTTTTAGCTCTTACACTTAGGTCTTTATCCATCAATAGCAGCCTTTTATTGTATCACAGAGACTTCGTCTTTTCTTATACCTCTGAAGATATTAATTTTACGTTTTTAAAATTTTTCTTCTAATCCTAGCATTTCATTTTTCTTTAATATTACTTTTATCCTCTTTGTCTTTGGTCTCCACTCTCATGTTAGAGACTTTCCTTTTTACGTATTATGCTGCTTGGCTATCTGTTTTTTGTTTTTGTTATTTTTCCATGAGACAATAAAAAGCTGATTAGGCATTGCATGTTTGGGTGGGACTAGTTGAGTGGTGGATCTCACCTTAGGATAATTAAATAGGAAACAACATTTTGCTTGGGGACCAAAAGTTAATATCTGTAAATCTCTTCTCTTGGGCCTATGTTGTTTTCCAAAGAAGAATTCAGTAAGAATGGGGATACTGGTGGAAGGTATTATACAGAAGGCACTCAGCGCTCTGAGAGTTTGTTGGCTGGAAATGGGGTCTTAATCAGTATGTAGAATTTCTTTTAATACTCTTCTCAATAAGGTCTCAGCCCTACCCTCCATTGTGCTAGTGTCCCTCAGTCCAGCCCTGTCTATATAACATCTACAAATAGTGTACCTCCCATTTCCTGCCACTAAGATAAAAGGGAGGGCACCTTGCTTCAGTGATTGGGGAAGGAATTCTCAGATACATGTAGTCCTTGTACAGATTTTCAGCCACTGTTGTTTTCAGCCTCTCCTTGGACCCTCAATATGAATCATTACTTTGGCTGGATTTGATTTTCTTATTAATCCAACCCACCTGCACCCCTACTTTCTACTCTCATTTGACAACAGAAAAAAGTAAAATCTGTCCATAACCAATTGTCTGTATACTTTGCATCTTCCAAAAATTTTAGTGACTTTTCTCCTCTGCTGTTTACTCTTCTATTCTTTTTGTCTTCATAGGTTCGTTTATGTTAAACCTTTGCTCTCTATTGTTTAAATGAAGTTTCAGGGGGGAATTGAGATGAACTGGTATGCTCAAACTGGAAATGATATGCCATCCTTACTCTCAGTTATTTTATCCCAACTTCCTCAAACCTGAATTATTTATAGTGCATCATCTCTTGGTTTACTGGATTTCATCAGGTGTAATCCTTTAGAGAAGAGTTTATAGGTGCTGTATTTCTTGAATTAGCACATGCTTGAGAAGTATTATTTAGCTGGGTATAAAATTCTTCAGTCAACTTTCTTCAGAGATTGGTTGATACCAAATATTGCATTGACCCTTTCATCATAGTTTCTCAGTTCATCTATAAATTGACTGAATTTTATCCTTAAGTAGTTTTTTTTCAATAAACACTCATGAATGCTAATGCAATGTTTTATAAATTCTTTCCTGTTTGCTGCATTATTATCTTTGTACTTGAACATCTCGGCTAGGTATAACGTTATTGAGCCATAATTTCTTTCCCTCCGAACCCTGAAGACATTTCCATTGTGTTCTGGTATTAAATGTTGATGAGGAGGAGTCTGAGGCTATTTTCTTCATCTGTAGATGACTTGCTTTCTACCCTTGAAATTCATTATCTTTATCAGGTTATGTCTTAATTTTGATACTTTTGTATTATCTTCCCTGAAGCTCAGTATGCCCTCTCAATCTGTTCTGTGCAGCTTCAAGTATGTCACTTATTTACTTATATATGGTAAGTATAAATTGTTTTAAAATCTGTCTGATAGTTCCCACATCTGAAGTTTGTATGGGTCTATTTCTGCTGTATTGTTTCTGATTCTTCTCATTTATGTTGTCTGTTTCTTCGTGTGAATTATATGGTTGACTGCACCTGAAAATTTATTTGTAGGGTGTCCTCAAAGCCTTGGTTGCATGTTCCATCTTTCAAAAGTGGTTTTCATTTGTTTTAGCCAGGATAGAAACACTATAAATCGGGGGCCATCACAAACCAAGTTGTGGCTTAAGGTTTCTTGCAAGTCAACCTATGCAGATTCAAAATACAAACACACATGAGGCCCACTCTGTAGCTACAATTTCCCAGGCATGTTTTCTCTTCTTTTGCTTCTGCTCTACTTAACACCAGGGAGCCATCTATATAATTCCCTGGAGTTGAGGGGAGGGAGCAGGTTTAGATTTTTTTGGTGTTTACACTGTGTTTATATTGTGGATGTAGCCCTGTGGGGTCCCTTAAAATGGGGAGGATCTTCATATAATATGATGCACATCTGGCTGGCCCTGAGACTTGATTTGTATTTCTTTGATCTCACATTGCTTCAAATCAAAGCCCAAGGGAAAATGTTTTCACATGCCCTGAAAGAATAATAAGTTTTGTTGTTTTGATATACTGTTTACCCTTCTATTACAGGCTTCCATCAAAAATTAGGCTATTTTTTTGGCTTCCCTGGTGGAACAGTGGTTGAGAGTCTGCCTTCCAATGCAGGGGACATGGGTTCGTGCCCCAGTCCGGGAAGATCCCACATGCCATGGAGCGGCTGGGCCTGTGAGCCATGGCCACTGAACCTGCGCGTCTGGAGCCTGTGCTCCACAACGGGAGAGGCCACAACAGTGAGAGGCCTGTGTACCGCAAAAAAAATAATAAAATATTTTTTAAAATTAGGCTATTTTCACCTCTTTAATATTTTAAGGTGATTTTTATTTTATTTTATTTTATTTTATTTTATTTTATTTCATTCTTTGGCTGGACCATGGGGCTTTCAGGATATTAGTTCCCCAACCAGGGATCCAACCCAGGCCCCTGGCAGTGGAAGTGAGGAGTTCTAACCATTGGACCGCCAGGGAATTCCCTAAAGTGATTTTTAAAAAGTCTTGTCCATCACTTTTTTATTGTTTTCCACATGAGGTTCATCTGAATTTTCATCAGTTTCAGAAATAAAAAGCTCTGCCTAATGTCTTTTCAATTTGAAGATTCAATTTTGCCATAATTTCAATGACATATTAGGCTATTTTTTCTTTGAATCCATTGAATATAATGTTCCATTCATTGGGTATTCTGCCCAGTCAAATCAATGATCTCCCTTCCCCATTAAATTATAAGCTCCTCATGGAGAGAGCTGCTTTTCTACTGTGTTTAGAAAAATACATACTGAAGTAATTATGGATGAATGAGTATTGAATAAATTAATGAATAAATTTCAATCTGTTATTTTATTGTCTGGCTTTATAAACTTAAAAACTATAACAAGGGCTTCCCTGGTGGCGCAGTGGTTAAGAATCTGCCTGCCAATGCAAGGGACACAGGTTCGAGCCCTGGCCCGGGGAAGATCCCACATGCCACGGAGCAACTAAGCCCATGTGCCACAATTACTGAGCCTGAGCTCTAGAGCCTGCAAGCCACAACTACTGAGCCCACGTGCCACAATTACTGAAGCCTGCATGCCTAGAGCCCGTGCTCTGCAACAAGAGAAACCATGACAATGAGAATCCCGTGCACCACAATGAAGAATAGCCCCCGCTCACCGCAACTAGAGAAAGCCCGCACCCGGCAACGAAGACCCAACACAGCCAAAAATTTAAAAATTAATGTATTTTTAAAAACTAACAAAATATTTTATTTATAAAATGCTTATATACTATTTACACTATTTTATACTTGCTTCATTCACCTAACTATGTATCATTTGGGATATGTGAGCCAAGGACTTCCCTGGTGGTCCAGTGGTTAAGACTCCATCCTTCCACTGCAGGGGGCGCGGGTTCCATCCCTGGCCAGGGGAACTGAGATCCCGCATGCTGAGTGGTGTGGCCAAAAAGAAAAAACAATGTGAGCCAGTTATCATCTTTTAAAATGTATGTGATGTTGAGCCCTTTTCTTATTTATCCACAGATAATTAAATTTTAAAAGTAATTTTTATCTACCGTGTTGCATGTGAGGGGAGAAAGAAAGTGTTTATGGTTCACTTTTAGACCATGCTCTGTTTTGTAAAAATATACACATTAAATTTATTAAACATTTTCATCCTTAGTCTCTCAGGCATGCACCCATAATTTTTCATTCTTCCCTATTCTTAAACCAAGATGTGTTAGCTTAAGATAATAGTGCCTTAACTGCTTAAGAGTTTATATTTTACATCTTTTCCTTTACAAACTCTAATTGAAAAGCTCGTATTCCTTATAATTCAAGTGAAGGTATAAAACTGAATTATTCAGAGTTCAAGACAAAAACAAAAAAACAGAAACCATCCTACGTACATCTAACTAAAGGAAATAAAAGAAATTTTATAGAGGGAATTAGTTGCTTAAAAAATCAGAGGAACTGGACAAGCAGAAGCGAGAATCAGCACTGAGCTACTGGTTTTGAAGGCATACTACCACTGTTGGCATAGAGAAATTAGGAAGCTGCTGCTGCTGCTGCTACTACCCAAACTGTTATTCCCACAAAGGCCTCTCCTCTCCCACCTCCAAAATTGGTGACTACACAGTGGAACATAGTGTCTAGCTGCCGCAATGGCCTCCAGTTCCCCATGAAACTGATGGCTGGACACAGAAATGCTGACTTGGCTGCAAGCACTCACATCTTTCTGATCTGTTGGTCAGCAGCAATGACAGCATGAAGATGACCTTTGCCTGTCTTCAAAGGTTCATGTGAAGGCATCTCACTGGTAAAACCTAATTTACATCCAGAATAATAATTCAAAGGAGTCTGTAAAATGGAGTTTTAAGCTTTGCAGTCCGTAAATTTTTAAAAAGTTAATAAAAGGAAGTAGGAATGGATAACAGGTGCCAATAGCACACTAGGGAAGCATCACTGGTTCAAAGGATCTTGTCCCAGAAATTGAATTTGGTACTTAATTGCTTTGAGGGCTAAACTTTCAGTGGAACAAGAATTTTTTGGCTACAAAACACACCACCAGGATTTCCCTGGTGGTGCAGTAGTTGAGAATCCGCCTGCCGATGCAGGGAACACGGGTTCGTGCACTGGTCTGGGAAGATCCCATATGCTGCGGAGCGGCTAGGCCCGTGAACCATGGCTGCTGAGCCTGCGCATCCAGAACCTGTGCTCCGCAACGGGAGAGGCCACAACAGTGAGAGGCCCGCGTCCGCGCAAAAAAAAAAAATTCTGAAGAAAACTTATTTCCAACCTAAAACTCCATAATCAGTCAAACTTACAATCAAGTTTGAGAGTAAAATAAAGATAATTTAATACACTCAAGGTCACAACAAAATTCACCTCTCATACACCATTCTCTGGAAACTACTAGAAGATATCTATCAAAATGTGAGAGTAATCTGGGAGAGAGGAAGTAAGAAGAAAGAGAAAAGAGATGATCCAAAGCAGAACAAGTGAGGGACTTCCCTGGTGGTCCAGTGGTTAAGACTCCATGCTCCCAGTGCAGGGGACCCAGGTTCGATCCCTGGTCAGGGACCCAGGTTCGATCCCAGGTCGATCCCACATGCCACAACTAAGAGCCCGCATGCTGCAACTAAAGATCCCACATGCCGCAATGAAGATCCTACGTGCTACAACTAAGACCCGGTGCAGCCAAATAAATAAATATTAAAACAAAACAAAACAAACATAGAAAAACCAAAGCAGAACAAGTAAAATGAATCTCCACATGATGTTGAAGGATGATCCCAGGATGACACCTGTCTCCAGTATAGTGAACAACTAGTCCAGTTTGGAGCTGTATGACTCAAGAGACAGGCATTTCAAAGGATATCATCAGCAAGTCCCCTGACATATCTTCAATCAGATGAAACTCTTGGAGGATGTGATCGCTTAAAGCTATAGAATAAACCAAAAAAGAGGAAGAATAAAATCCTTGAAATAGGAAACCCAATCAGAATAAAAGGCAAAGGGAATTCCAAGAATGATAGCAAAGGAAAGTTCCAGGATGAGACCTATGCAGCAGACGTAGGGAGCAACCACTCAATTTAAAGGAGAATTGATATCTCAGGAGACATGGGAATGACCATGTGGAAAACTGTACTGAGAGGAATTGGAAGTGTGAGAAGAATAGGTGACATATCTAAAGAAAACCAAGCAAATGAAAAGGCAAGGCAATCATTAACTTCAAGAAAAAAAAAGTGGGACTTCCCTGGTGATGCAGTAGTTAAGAATCTGCCTGCCAATGCAGGGGACATGGGATAAAACTGGACAGCCAAATGCAAAATAATGAAACTAGACCACTATTTTACACCATACATAAATATCAACTCAAAATGGATTAAAGACTTGAATGTAAGACCTGAAACCATAAAACTCCCAGGAGAAAACACAGGCAGTATGCTCTTTGATACTGATCTTAATTTCTTCCCGGATATGTCTCTTCAGGCAAGGGAAACAAAAACGAAAATAAACAAATGGTACTACATCAAACTAAAAAGCTTCTGCACAGCAAAGGAAACCATCAACAAAACAAAAGGACGACCTAAAGAATGGGAGAGTATATCTGCAAATCATATATCCAATAAGGGGTTAATATCCAAAATATATAAAGACTCATATAACTCAACAAAAACAAAACAACCTGATTAAAAAATGAGCAGAGGATCTGAACAGAGATTTTTCCAAAGAAGACAAAGAGATGGCCAACAGCCGCATCAAAAGATATTCAACCATCACTAATTTTAAGGAAATGCAAATCAAAACCACAGTGAGATATCATCTCACACCCAACAGAATGGCTATTATCAAAAAGGCAAGAAATAACAAATGTTGGAGAGGATATGGAGAAAAGGGAATCCTCATATACTCTTGGTGGGAATATAATTTGTGCAGCCACTATGGAAAACAGTATGGAGATTCCTCAAAAAACTAAGAATAGAACTACCATATGATGCAGCTATTCCACTTCTGGATATTTACCTTAAAAAAATGAAAACACTAATTTAAAAAGATATATTCACCCCATGTTCATTGCAGCATTATTCAAAATAGCCAAGATATGGAAACAACCTAAGTGCCCATCGACAGATAAATGGATAAAGAAGATGTGATTACACACGCATACAATGGAATACTACTCAGCACAAAAAAGATGAAATCTTGCCATCTGCTACACCATGGATGGACCCTGAGCATATTATCCTAAGTGAAATAAGTCAGAGGGAGAAAGACAAATACTGTATGATTTCACTCATATGTGAAATATAAAAAACCAAAACCAAAATAAACTAACAAACCAAACCAAACAAAAACAAACATATAGATATAGAGAACAGAGTAGTGGGACTTCCCTGGCAGTCCAGTGGTTCAGACTCTGCCCTTCCAATGCAGGGGGTGTGGGTTTGATCCCTAGTCGGGGAACTAAGATCCCACATGCCACGTGGCATGGCAAAAAAAAAATTTTTAATTAAAAAATATATAGAGAACAGAGTAGTGTCCACCAGAGGAGAAGAGGTGTAGGGGTAGGATGAAATGTGTAAAGAGGGTCAACTGTGTAGTTGAAAACTAAACTTTTGGTGGTGAGCACACCATAGTGTATACAGAAGTCAAAATATAATGTACACATGAAACTTATATAAGGTTATAAACCAATGTTACCTCAAAGAAAAGTCTCCTTATTGGTAAGGGAACTAGGAAAGTGAGGAGGCAAAGTGCAGAAAACTACTGTATTTTCTTATAAACCTTTTAGTACTATTTGATTTTGAACCAAGGTCATAGATTATTTGAAAAAAGTGTATTTTAAAAGATCAGTAAAATAGAGATCTTGCAAGTCTCCTCAAGGATAAAAAGGAGGGGACTTCCCTGGTGGTCCAGTGGTTAAGATTCACGCTCCCGATGCAGGGGGCCCAGGTTCGATCACTGGTCAGGGAACTAGATCTCGCATGCCACAGCTAAAGATCCCGTGTGCCACAACTAAGACCCGGTGCAGCCAAATAAATAAAATTTTTAAAAAATGTCCTATACTGCCAAAAACAATAAAGAATAAAAAGGAGATAAAGTACTAAATATTACTAATAAGAATAGAGTTATAACTAGAGATAAATAATGCAGTGAAAACATAATACCAGAATGTTTGCAAATCCAGATAAAATAAATGGTTTTTTAAAATAAACTACAAATTACTTTAAAAAGAAACAAAACCCGAACAGATTAATAACCAAAAGTAAAATGGAAAAGATAATCATAGATTTACCACCCAAACCCAACCCATTTAAAAGGCAAGTTGTAATAAAGCATGTAGAAACAGATGATAATATAATTATAAAAACTATTCTGTTGCATAAAAATAGATAGAAAGCTTCCTAATCCATACTACAAGGCCAGGATAGTTTAATACCAAAACCATAGAAATTAAACACACACATTCATGTATACACACAGAGCAGCAAGGGCCAGAAAAATCCTAAAACTATGCTGGCTCATCAAATCCATCTGTGCATTAAAACAATAATATGTAATGGTTAAATGTCATTTATATCAAGAACTCAAGAATTAAAAAGCTAAGGAATAAATTTCAACAGATGTCAAAAATTACTCTAAAATATTAAAGAATAAAGAAAAATAAGAAAACTTTTTTGATACAAAAAATAGAGCATTTACCCCAAACTGAGATCAGCCATCATAGTTAAAGATGAAATACTAGGAGTGCTTCCACAAAGGCAAGAATGACACCTGCTTGCTACTATTAATTTTAAAAGTATTCATTGCATACTCTTGGAAATACCAATCATGTGAACACTAACATATACATAATACTTAAATCAGGTGAAGGGTGGAGGATGAGGGGTAGAAAATGTTCCAAAAAATATTGCGGGTAAAGAATGAAGATCTTGAAACTGGAAGGATTATTTAATTCACAAGAAACTGAAAAAAGGCCAGTTACTCTGAAGGGTGTACAGCATTATTGTTAAGCAGTTTACAAATAAACAAAAGGCTCTCAACCAATATATGTTGACTTTTTGATGGAGACGTCATTTTCTTATACATTCTTTATCAATCTTAAAAACAGGAAGAGGTTTTCTTAGGATTAACTGCTAGTGGGAAGCCAGAGTTTAATTTTGTGCACCTAAATTAAGGAAAAAGACTGATTTATTTTTCTTCGAATGTAGACTCACAAAGAGGGATACTATGTAAGCATTTACATACTAGGATTACTGTGGCCAGTTGAGGAAAAATATGAAATGAAACAGCAAAGACACTAGGGGAAAAAAAGTCACTCCTACTCCAGCTCCTTTAATCCGCCATCTTTTTGTTCTATTCTTGAAATTGGGAGTAACATCCACAAAACGCAAGGTGGCGCTGCAGGCTAAAAAGAGAACAAAATATTCGCATAAAGGATGGTGCGGATTCCAGTGTTAAGAGGAAAGCTGACCAGACTACAGAAGTCGAGGAAAGGAAGACTGGTAATAGGTGTTGGGAGAAAGTGGGGATCCCTCCCCACAAGCATTGCTATTATCCAGCTCATGTCTAAGGATTCGGCTGATGCCATTTCTGAATTGCTCGAGGCCGAGAAAAGTGTTTTTTGGAAGACTGGTTAAACAAAGAATGGAGGCCAGAGTGGAGCGTGCTGTGCAGCAAAGGCAAGTACTATTTCTTTGTGTATTTCTGCGAGTGTCTTGGGCTAGCGGGGAACTGCTACTGTATTTTGTGGAAGAGGAAGCTGAAAAGGGCACCTTTCTGGCCAACCTAGCAAATGACCCGGGGTTGGGGGAACTAACAGCCCGGGGACCTAGAATCATTTCAGACCAGAACACAGGATTTTTACTACTCGATCCGCTTACTGGTGATTTATTTCTAAATGAGAAATTAGACCGACAGGAACTGTGTGGCCCCACAGAGCCTTGTGTGCTGCCTTTCCAGTTGTTACTGGAAAAGCCTCTTCAGATTTTCCGTGCTGAGTTATGGATCAGAGACATCAACGATCATTCTCCAGTATTTCTAGATAGAGAGATTCCCTTGAAAATATTAGAAGTTACCACTCCGGGGGGGGGGCGCATTTCTCCTAGAAAGTGCACAGGATTCAGATGTTGGAACCAACAACCTGAGAAACTACACCATCAGCCCCAATGCCTATTTCCACATTAATGTCCATGATAGTGGGGAGGGGATTATCTATCCTGAATTGGTGCTGGATAGACTGCTGGATCAAGAAGAGGTGCCTGAGCTCAGTTTACTCCTCACCGCCTTGGATGGTGGCTCTCCACCCAGCTCTGGAACTGCCCTGGTATGCATCCTGGTTTTGGACATCAATGACAACGCCCATGAATTTGTACAGTCTCTCTACAAGGTGCAGGTGCCTGAGGATAGCCTTGTTGGCTCTCTGGTTGTCACCGTGTCAGCTAGAGAGGTAGATACTAGAAGTAACAGGGAAATGGTTTATGCATTTTTTATGCTACTGAAAGAATTCTCAAAACGTTTCAAATCAATCCAACATCTGGCAATCTTCATCTTAAAGCTGAATTGAACTATGAGGCAATGCAAACTTATACATTAACTATTCAGGCCAAAGATGGCAGAGGACTTTCTGGAACATGTACGATGGTGGTTCAGGTAACAGATATAAATGACAATCCACCAGAACTATTCATGTCATCACTTACTACAGCAATTAAAGAAAACTCATCTGAGACAGTCATAGCAGTTTTTAGGATTCGAGACAGATTCAGGGAACAATGCAAAGATGGTGTGCTCCATCCAAGACAATCTCCCCTTTGTCCTGAAGCCATCTGTAGAGAATTACTACACCCTGGTAACCGATAGCCCTCTGGACAGAGAGAAAAGAGCCGAGTACAACATCACCATCATCGTCACTGACATGGGAACCCCCAGGCTGAAAACCCAGCACAACATAACCGTGCTGGTGTCCGACGTCAACGACAACGCCCCCGCCGCCTTCACCCAGACCTACACCCTGTCCGTCCGCGAGAACAGCCCCGCCCTGCACATCGGCAGCGTCCGCGCCACAGACAGAGACGCGGGCGCCAACGCCCAGGTCACCTACTCGCTGCTGCCGCCCCTCGACGCGCACGTGCCCCTGGCCTCCCTGGTGTCCATCAACCCGGACAACGGCCACCTGTTCGCCCTGAGGTCCCTGGACTACGAGGCCCTGCGGGCGTTCGAGTTCCGCGCGGGCGCCGCCGACCGCGGCTCGCCCGCACTCAGCAGCCAGGCGCTGGTGCGCGTGCTCGTGGCGGACGACAAAGACAACGCGCCCTTCGTGCTGTACCCGCTGCAGAACGCCTCGGCGCCCTGCACCGAGCTGGTGCCCAGGGCGGCCGAGGCGGGCTACCTGGTGACCAAGGTGGTGGCGGTGGACGGCGACTCGGGCCAGAACGCCTGGCTGTCGTACCAGCTGCTCAAGGCCACGGAGCCCGGGCTGTTCAGCGTGTGGGCGCACAACGGCGAGGTGCGCACGGCCCGGCTGCTGAGCGAGCGCGACGCGGCCAAGCACAGGCTGGTGGTGCTGGTCAAGGACAACGGCGAGCCGCCGCTGTCGGCCAGCGTCACGCTGCACGTGCTGCTGGTGGACGGCTTCTCGCAGCCCTACCTGCCGGCCCCGGAAGCGGAAGCGGCGGACGCGGCCCCGGCCGCCGCGCTCACCGTCTACCTGGTGGTCGCCTTGGCATCGGTGTCGTCGCTCTTCCTCTTCTCGGTGCTGGTGTTCGTCGCGGTGCGGCTGTGCAGGAGGGGCGGGGCGGCCTCGGTGGGTCGCTGCTCGGTGCCCGAGGGCCCCTTTCCTGACCACCTGTTGGACGTCAGCGGCACGGGGACCCTGTCCCAGAGCTACCAGTATAAGGTGTGTCTGCGGGGAGGTACTGGGACCAGCGAGTTCAAGTTCCTGAAACCGATTATCACCAGTCTCGCATCCCAGAGCATAGGCAGGAAAAGTGGAAGAATATCCCTCATATCAGAATGATTTGGCTTTCTGATAAAGAATGAAAAATAAATGCCAGTATTATATCTGTGAATATATTCCTATTAAGAAATTTATCTCGATTTACCTGTAGAGGAGTGCTTTCACATCATTGCATGTATTCTTAAGGTCACAGAATAAATTTCTTTACGCAGAAAAGGATTTAGCTTCAGCCCTAAGAACACTCCACAAAGCATGGATTGTTTATTATCACCTTTTGTCTCAATTATGCTTTGTGTGCAGTCTAGTACATGACACATCTTGTTTGAGATGTTTTTAAATTGGAATTCACTGTCTTCAAATATTATTGCTAGTTTTATTTTCTAAGTTGATTAGAGTGCTCTACAAGTATACCTACCCTAACTTTTTTTAAAAAGCACTTATTATGCATCATACACTATTTTACCACTTTTAATTTTATTTTTTTAATTATTATTTTTTTACTTTTTGTGGTACGCGGGCCTCTCACTATTGTGGCCTCTCCCGTTGCGGAGCACAGGCTCCGGACGCGCAGGCTCAGCGGCCATGGCTCACGGGCCCAGCCGCTCCGCGACATGTGGGATCTTCCCGAACCGGGGCACGAACCCGTGTCCCCTGCACCGGCAGGCGGATTCTCAACCACTGCGCCACCAGGGAAGCCCCACTTTAATTTTAGAAGTAATCTTATGACGAGGGGTATTTTAGAAATGAGCAAATAGATGTTCATAGACATTCAGTGAGTTCACTAAGGTCACCAACTAATAAATGGCAGAGCTAAGCATCTCTCCTAAATCTCTGATTCTGGGGCCTTGCTGTGATGCTATACTGTTTTCTCTTGTTAGATATCACCTGGCAAGTTTCTCCCTAACTAAGGAGAAATTTTTTTCTCATACTCATATTCCTGTTCAGTGTTTTGTGTATTTGCAAAGAATAAGATATGTATTTGTGGTTTTATTTTCTTATAAACTAATAATCCAGTTTTTCTGGATCAATTATTCAACTATTATTTTTAAAGCTCTGATCTATCCAAATCTCAAGTTAAAAAAATTGAAAGATCAACCTGTGCTTTCTCCTTGTTATCTGAATATATGACCTTCATTTCATAGAAAAAATTGACCATGAATAGAAATATTACATAATTTTGATCGCTTCATTTGTTTATTTTCCTCACAATGCAGTAATTTTCCTACAGTAGTCCCTACCTTCTTAACACGTTTTTCTCCTTTAATTTGAAAGTTTATTTTTTAAAGTTTCTATTCAATATACTTCATTGCTGAATCGGAAAAGTATAAGAAAAAGAATACTTTTAAATATGTAATATGAAAGAGAAACAAATTCTCATTGAATTACTTAAAGATTCTGGAGAGTTAAGGAGAAGCTTTGTTTGTTATAATAATCTGTAACTGCTTTTTCTTTTCCTTGTACGCGGGCCTCTCGCTGTTGTGGCCTCTCCCGTTGCGGAGCACAGGCTCCGGACATGCAGGCTCCGGACGTGCAGGCTCAGCAGCCATGGCTCACGGGCCTAGCCGCTCCGCAGCATGTGGGATCTTCCCAGACCGGGGCACGAACCCGTGTCCCCTGCATTGGCAGGCGGACTCTCAACCACTGTGCCACCAGGGAAGCCCTGCTTTTTCTTTAACAGTTATCCAGATAATTTTTGCAGAGCTGTATTCTGAATATATCATAAGCTAGTGCTGATAACTCTTAAAATAGTAATATTACTGTGCATTACTAATGGGATATAGTCTAATGACAAAAAAAAGAACCTCACAGCATTAAAATCTTAAGTTGTTTCCATAGCGTCAGGATAAAATTATTTAGTTTTTCAAGCAAATCAGTGGCATGGAAAAGGGGAGGAGGGAATCTTACACAATGAGAGAAATTAAGACATACCAACCAAATGCAATGGATAGTGGATTTTGTTTAATCTTGATTCAAACAGTCATAACAACTTTGAAATAATTGCAAAAATATGAATATAGATGGGATATTAAACAATATTAACTTAATTTCTTAGGTGTGGTAAGGGCATTGTAGTGGGGTTTTTTTAAAGACATTAAAAGTTAGAGATTTAAAATGAAGTTTTATGGGTAAAAATTTAGTTTGGGATGTGAAAATGTTGGGGAGATAGGGTAAACAATTGTGGCAAAATATTGATAATTGTTCTAGCTAGTTATGAGTACCCGGGGGTTCATCGTACTATTCTCCTTCATTATGGGGTTTGAAAATTTTCAAAATAAAAGGTTTTTAAAAATTGACACTGTAAGGGCTTCCCCGGTGGCGCATTGGTTGAGAGTCCGCCTGCCGATTCAGGGGACACGGGTTCGTGCCCCGGTCCGGGAAGATTCCACATGCTGCGGAGCGGCTAGGCCCGTGAGCCACAGCCGCTGAGCCTGCGCGTCCAGAGCCTGCGCTCCGCAACGGGAGTGGCCACAACAGTGAGAGGCCCGCGTACCGAAAAAAAAAAAAAAAAAAAAAACCTGACACTGTAAGAAGAGAAGAGGACACCGTTCTGAGATACAGAATCATCGCTACCATCACAGATTATATATGTATTACAAAGATTCTCCAGCCTTTCCAGTTTCATCGTTTGATATGATAACTTCATTCTGAAATAATGCTGCTCATGAATTCTTCTACCATGTGAATCTTGGGGATTTTTCTAGTCATGACAATGGATTAATGCAAACTGAGCTACCTGATGGCATCACATTATATGCCTGGTGTGTGTGTGTGTGTGTGTGTGTGTGTGTGTGTGTGTGTGTGTGTGAGGTTAATCTCTTTCTGCCTCAGTTTCCCCATCTGTGAGGAATTCACAGCAGCCCTATGTAGTAAGTACCATTAATATCTCCACCTTAGACAGATGAGAAAACTGAGGCAGAGGTTAAATAACGTGTCCAAGGTTCATGGCTACTAATTATTCCCATAGTTCATGGCAATAAAAGTATATAATTCTGAAAGTTTTCTATGTTATTATGTATATATATTTAAATTTCTGCATATAGTCTTTCTTCTCAGGCAAACTGTTACGTAAATATTTTCTTTTTGCTCCAAACTAACTTAGCATTATTGAAAGCAGTCTCTACTAATATCATTTCTCCTGTATGGCCCTCAGACAATTGCCTCAACCTTAGGGTTCAGAGATAGTAAAAATAGTATTGTAACCTTACATAGCTCGGTGATACATACTGGCAAGAGTTGGGAACATTGGGGAGTTCCCTGGTGGGCCCGGGTTCAGTCCCTGGTCGGGGAACTGAGATCCTGCAAGCCACGCGGCTCAGCCAAAATTTTAAAAAACAACAACAAAAAGAGCTGGGAACATTGCATCCATTTTCAACCCAGAAAATGTAAGATCCTCTGAGGACGCGTGGTGGCGCTGCACGATAAGGTACAAGCCGGAACCGCAGCTGCGTCTCCATTAACAGGCAAAACTCAACAGCAGAGCCTGGAAGCCCACGGGAAGCTTGGATGCCACAGAAGGAGGACTGGGTGCTCTGTAAAGGACTACTCACTGGAATATTTCTGAAGTACCTTGTGGAATAACTACAGTCTCAGAAACTTACTGAGGCCTTCACAGCTCAGCGGAACCACCCTCGTCAGAGGCTATACGGAGCAAGAACAATGGAGGCCAGCAGGAAGTTCATTTGCAGACAAAGGCAAGTCTTTTTCTTCTTTTTCTTCTTGGGCTTAGCTCAGGCGGGCTCTGAATTTAGGCGTTATTCTGTGGTGGAGGAAACTGAGGGGAGCTCCTTTGTAACCAATTTAGCAAAAGACCTGGGTCTGGGGCAGGGGGAACTTTCCAGGCGGGGAGCTAGGGTCATTTCCAAAGGAAACAAACTGTACTTGCAGCTCGATCAGGAGACTGGGGATTTACTGCTAAATGAGAAACTGGACCGCGAAGAACTGTGTGGTCAGACAGAGCCCTGTATGCTGCGTTTCCAGGTGTTGCTAGAGAATCCCTTAGAGTTTTTTCAAGCTGAGCTACAGGTAATAGACATAAATGATCATGCTCCGATGTTCATGGACAGAGATATGTTGCTAAAAATATCAGAAAGCAGTCCTCCTGGGACTAAGTTTCCTCTGAAGAACGCTCAGGACATGGATGTAGGCCGAAACAATATTGAAAACTATATAATCAGTCCCAACTCCTATTTTCGGGTCCTCACCCGCAAACGCAGCGATGGCAGGAAATATCCGGAACTTGTGCTGGACAAAGTGCTGGATCGGGAGGAGGAACCTGAGCTCAGGTTAACCCTCACTGCTCAGGATGGCGGTTCTCCACCCCGGTTTGGCACCGCTCAGGTCTACATCGAAGTCGTGGACATCAACGATAATGCCCCTGAATTTGAGCCGCCTTTCTATAGGGTGCAGATCGCCGAGGACAGTCCCATAGGCTATCTGATTGTCAAAGTCTCTGCTACGGATATAGACATAGGAGTCAATAGAGAGATTTCCTATTCACTTTTCCAGGCTTCAGAAGAGATTAGCAAAACCTTTGAGATCAACGCCATGACAGGAGAAATTCGACTGAAAAAACAACTTGATTTCGAAACAACTCAGTCTTATGAGGTCAATATCGAGGCCAGAGATACTGGAAGTCTTTCTGGAAAATGTACCGTTCTGACTCAAGTCATGGATGTGAACGACAATGCTCCAGAAGTCACCATGTCTGCACTTACCAGGCAGATCCCTGAGAACTCGCCTGAGACTGTGGTTGCAGTTTTCAGTGTTTCAGATCTTGATTCTGAAGACAATGGGAAAATAAGTTGCTACATTCAGGACGATCTACCTTTTTTCCTTAAATCTTCCATGGAAAACTTTTATACCCTAGTAACAGAGAGACCGCTAGACAGAGAGACCAGAGCAGAATACAACGTCACCATCACCGTCACGGACTTGGGGACACCCAGGCTGAAAACCGAGCACAACATAACCGTGCTGGTGTCCGACGTCAACGACAACGCCCCCGCCTTCACCCAGACCTCCTACACCCTGTCCGTCCGCGAGAACAACAGCCCCGCCCTGCACATCGGCAGCGTCCGCGCCACAGACAGAGACGCGGGCGCCAACGCCCAGGTCACCTACTCGCTGCTGCCACCCCTCGACCCGCACGTGCCCCTGGCCTCCCTGGTGTCCATCAACCCGGACAACGGCCACCTGTTCGCCCTGAGGTCCCTGGACTACGAGGCCCTGCGGGCGTTCGAGTTCCGCGTGGGCGCCGCCGACCGCGGCTCGCCCGCGCTCAGCAGCCAGGCGCTGGTGCGCGTGCTCGTGACGGACGACAACGACAACGCGCCCTTCGTGCTGTACCCGCTGCAGAACGCCTCGGCGCCCTGCACCGAGCTGGTGCCCAGGGCGGCCGAGGCGGGCTACCTGGTGACCAAGGTGGTGGCGGTGGACGGCGACTCGGGCCAGAACGCCTGGCTGTCGTACCAGCTGCTCAAGGCCACGGAGCCCGGGCTGTTCGGCGTGTGGGCGCACAACGGCGAGGTGCGCACGGCCCGGCTGCTGAGCGAGCGCGACGCGGCCAAGCACAGGCTGGTGGTGCTGGTCAAGGACAACGGCGAGCCGCCGCTGTCGGCCAGCGTCACGCTGCACGTGCTGCTGGTAGACGGCTTCTCGCAGCCCTACCTGCCGGCCCCGGAAGCGGAAGCGGTGGACGCGGCCCCGGCCGCCGCGCTCACCGTCTACCTGGTGGTCGCCTTGGCGTCGGTGTCGTCGCTCTTCCTCTTCTCAGTGCTGGTGTTTGTCGCGGTGCGGCTGTGCAGGAGGGGCGGGGCGGCCTCGGTGGGTCGCTGCTCGGTGCCCGAGGGCCCCTTTCCGGGCCACCTGGTGGACGTCAGCGGCACGGGGACCCTGTCCCAGAGCTACCTGTATGAGGTGTGTCTGAAGGGGGGCTCTGGGACCAGCGACTTCAAGTTTCTGAAGCCAATTGTGACCAATTTTCAGGGCCATTCCCCTGGCCCAGATATAGAAGAAACCCCCAACTTTAGGAAAGATTTTGGTTTCGGTATTCAGTGACAGCAATTGTTTTTCACGTTCCATATATTTTAAATTGATGATACTTCAAGGTAATGGTTTTTCTGGCAACCTATCATGAACTTTTAAACTACATTAAACTTGCTTGCAAATTTTGTTTTAAAGAAAGGTATCTTTTCTTCATTACTGTAATAATATTAATGGTCCTAAATCTTGCCTCTCAAAACACTGTTGAAGTCAATAAATGTACAAGTCCTTCTGGAATAGCTTAGAAATGTGTTAGGAAAAACAACAGCAGGAAATTAATTCTATATAATCAGTTATATTTCCTTGAGTTTTTCTTATTAGTTTTTAAACCATTAAGTACATAAGAGCAGTACTGCACTAACACACTGAAGCATGCCCAATCAGGAAGGAGAGAGAACTGGTACAGTGAGACTCTGGCTCTTACTTTATTCTGCTCTCATAGCACTTTAATCTTATTTTCTCTTATTAATTGTGCTTCCTTTCCTTAATATACCAGTGTTAGTTTTAATATAGTTATTGTAATTGCTTTCCACTTAGTTTCACTGGTGTAAAAGGGGAGAAAAAGCTACACTGTGTTTATCCAGTGTGATGAAAGGGCATAGTAGGAAATTGGCTTTTCCCACTTGAGAAACATTGGTCATCTTGTGACAGAAAATGCAGTAGCTGTCCAATCTCCATTCATCTTTTCTTCTTTGGTAACACACTCCAAATTTCATTTAGTGCATTTGTGTGCTTAGTCAAAAGAACATGTTTTCCCAGGCACCTTGGCAGCTAAAATGGGACATTTGACTACATGTATATGCAAATGTTGTTAGACTTCCAAGAAGGCCATTAAAAGGGAGGTGACTCATCTAGGAAGGGGTCCCTTTTTGTCCTTCTCTAACTGCTTCTTGCTGCTTGGAATGTGGGAGTCTTGGTTGGAACACAATCAGTCATATTGAGCCATAAAGCAACACTAAGGATGGAAATAATGGACCAAGACAGTCAGTATAGAATAAACTTTAAAGAGATGAGGATCCTTGATAATCACAGTTATCATGTCATCCCTGGATTGCTCACTTCTGAGCTTTTTTTGCATGAGAAATAAAGGAACTTCTATCCCATTTAAGCCACCATCATTTTAGTTTTGTGCTACCTCCAGTGGAATCCAATCCTAATGCTTTCACAGTAAGATTTTTTGTTAAAATGTTATGTAATACGGTAAAATGTATAGTTTGATCTAACTGATCTTTGTCGAGTTTTCCTTGATTTCTAATTTAGTTAAGAGTACAGAGTTCTTTACATTCATTCTCTTTTTAGTCCTCTGCCAAACCCTAAGGAAATTGGCATGTTATTTCCTCTTTCACTTGTTCACAATTCTGAAGTAATAAAAGGAAAAATTTGGAATATATTCTAAGTCTACTTGAATGGAATGCCCCAGTTCTTAACCCATAAGCTATCACAGCAGGCATTAACTGGTGGCATTGTCTTCCTAACCAAGGAAGTGAAATCCTTCTATTGCATGAATTGAACTCCTATGTAGAAATGTAACTTTTAGTCTGTAGCTTGCTTTTGTTTCTATACCAGAGATCACACTGCTCTGGAAAAATAAACCCAAAGTTCTTACAGAAGCACTGACCTAAGTAAGCTGGGTCAGGTACCACAATTGACCTTCATCATGATCAAATCAGCCTGATTACCTTCCTGTACCTTCTCAACATATCACATTCATTATTGCAGAAATGAAGGCCCTAAACAGGGAGTAGAATTATCCTATGGTTGTATTTCTTGAGGTTTTTTGTACTATTCCTTCAGTCTTTTTCTGTCAGTCCTAATATATATTTTCTCCTTTTTTTGGAAGTTTATTATATACATTCTGTAAGTCCCTTATTCAAATTAAATATACTGTATTCATTTTAACACATTATTTCTTTGAAAGCAGTTGCTATTCTAGTATTAGCTCTAAATGAAATAACTAATTTCAGAAAAGCATAGGTAATGATGTGAAGGAATTTTTATCACTAAATAATTTAGAGATTCTGGAAATTAAATAGAAATAAAGCTGATAGGCTCCAGTTATTTTCTATTAAAACTAACCATATGTCTTTGACAACGCCGCTTAAAAATTATGCTGAAAAAAGATTCAGAGGGTTATAAACGACGTTATTCTGAAAGGATGGCTCACAACAGCTGAATCAGACATTCTTCTGCATTTGCCATGATAATCCAATTTTGCAGTGATGAATTTTTGTTGACTCAGATGCTGGGTGCATGAAATTTCATGCTTATGTATTCATTTTCGATTTCTACTATTAAAAATTACCACAAACTTCATTGCTTAAAACAATAAAAATGCACTACTATATAGTTCTGTAGGTCTGATGTCTGATATGGGTATGACTGGGTTAAATTCAAGATGTCACCAGGGGTGCATTCTCTTCTGGTGGCTCTAGAGGAGAATCTATTTCTTTCTCTTTTCCAGCTTCTAGATACTGCCTACAGTACTTGACTCATGGCCCCTTTCATCCATCTTCAAAGGCAGCAACATTGTGTCTCTTAGTCCACTTCTTCTGTAATCACATACCCCTCTGACCATAGCCAGGAAAGGTTCTGTCCCTTCCAGATAATCCAGGATTCACCTACCCCCCACAAGGTCCTCAATTTACTTATATCTGTGAATTCTCTTTTGCCATGTAAGATAACATATTTACAGATTTGGGGAATTAGGGCAAGAACATCTTTCGGTGGGTGGCCATTATTCTGTCTACCGCAGGTTGACTGCTTGGAAGAAAATTATCTGGTCTAGCAGGACCACCTGTGGCCAAAGGAAGGCATACAAAGACCTTTATAACAGAAGTTTAGACCTCATTGATTGAATGCTTTAATCCCAGACAAAGTATTTATCAAAAATTGTTCTACAGATTGTTAACAAAAACAGTGGATTTATAAAAACATTACGAATCTTTACTGGAATTCAATTTAAATTTTAAAAATGGAAAATCTGAACTAGAGTATTTTGGGGGTTTTTTAGATGATGAAAATGTTCTGAAATTGACTGTGGTGATGGATGCACTACTCTGTGAATATACTAAAAGCCACTCAATTGTAGACTTTAAACGAGTGAATTGTATGGTATGTGAATTACATCTCCTTAAACCTGTCTTTTAAAAGGAATAAAACAGAAATTATTCTTGTCATGATTTAAAAATAATCCCAAAACATGGCAGACCTAACCTTTAGACTGCCTGTTGGGGAAATAACTTTCCAATAATTTGAAAGTTTCAAAAACTCATGTCCTCAGGCTTATGTGTTGGAAAGAAGAGGAAGTAATCTACTCTTTAATAAGGCGTTGATAAAATACTCTCTTTAGAACCATCACTGATTGCAATTTTGCAGTGTCCACTCATCTGTAATTCTATAACATGTACCATGAAAATAATGTATTTGTGAAACTGTTCCCATATTATTTCGGAAATATTTTGCTCCTAAATTTATATTCTTCTCAGCTTAAATGTTAATTAAATTATTTTATTTAATTATTCACCCTCAACAGCTTTAAACAGTCAACATAATGAAAGTTTGCTCTTAGTACTCCTCCTGTGTAACAACACAGCTCTCTCTGCACTCATAAAAACCACAAGAAAATAGAGCTAAGTGTTTCATATTACAGAACACGGTTGACACAGCCTATGTGTTACATTTAGGAGAATTTTGCATCCAACGTTAAACCAGAAAAGATAAGGCATAGTGATAACGCATGGTGGCGCTGCAGGTTAAGGTGGTGAGAAACAGAATTGCAGACGTAGCTCCAGGATCCAGCCAGTTTCACACTGCCTGGAAGCTGAAGAACAGCTTTCTCAGTCAGAGCACAATGTGTGTGAAACCTCTTTAAAACTGTATTTAGAGACATAGTTCTGACCTGCTATACTGCAGGACCGGACTACCAAGATCCTGGGTATATATGAAGCTCCTGTGAACTCAGTTTTCAGGAAAGAGCAATGGAGATTGGATGGATGCACAATCCGAAACAAAGGCAAGTCCTAGTTTTCTTTGTTTTGCTGAGCATGTATGGGGCGAGCGCCGAGTTGGGGCCCTATTCAGTAGTGGAAGAAACAGAGAGAGGCTCCTTTGTGGCAAATGTAGGAAAAGACCTGGGGCTGGGGTTGACAGAGATGTCCACCCGCGGTGCCCGGATCATTTCCCAGTGGAACAAAGAGCATTTGCAGCTCAAGGTTCAGACTGGGGATTTGCTCATAAATGACGAACTAGATCGAGAGAAGCTATGCGGTCCGAGTGAACCTTGCATACTACATTTCCAAGTATTAATGGAAAAACCGTTAGAGATATTTCAGGCAGAACTGAGAGTGAAAGACATAAATGACCATTCCCCCGTGTTCACTGAAAGAGAAATGATTCTAAAAATACCGGAAAACAGTCCTATAGGAATTGCATTCCCTCTGAGTAATGCTTTGGACTTGGATGTAGGCAGCAACAATGTTCAGAACTATAAAATCAGCCCCAACTCCCATTTTCGGGTTCTAACCCGAAATCGCAGCGACGGCAGAAAATACCCTGAGCTGGTGTTGGACAAAGAGCTGGATTGGGAGGAGGAGCCTGAAATCTCATTAACCCTGACAGCGCTGGATGGCGGCTCTCCGCCTCGGTATGGAACCGCCCAGGTGCGCATTGAAGTGGTTGACAGTAACGATAATGCCCCTGAGTTTAAGCAGTCGCTCTACAAGGTGCATATTCCTGAAGACAGCCCCATAGGCTCGCTAGTTGTCACTGTCTCTGCCAGCGATGTAGACAGTGGAGTCTATGGAAAAATATCATACACATTCTTTCAGCCTTCAGAAGATATTAGTAAAACCTTGGAGGTAAATCCTATGACAGGCGAAATTCGACTGAGAAAAAAAGTAGATTTTGAAACAGTTCTGTCTTACGAAGTGGACATCAAGGCCACTGATGGGGGAGGTCTTTCAGGAAAATGCACTCTTCTCCTGAAAGTAGTGGATGTGAACGACAATCCTCCAGAAGTGACAGTGTCTGCACTCACCACTCCCATCCCAGAGAACTCCCCTGACATTGTAGTTGCTGTTTTCAGTGTTTCAGATCCTGACTCTGGGGACAATGGGAAAACTATTTCCTCCATCCAGGATGACCTTCCTTTCCTTCTAAAACCTTCAGTCAAGAACTTTTACACCTTAGTAACCCAGAAAACACTAGACAGAGAAGAAAGAGCCGAGTATAACATCATCATCACCGTCACTGACATGGGAACCCCCAGGCTGAAAACCCAGCACAACATAACCGTGCTGGTGTCCGACGTCAACGACAACGCCCCCGCCTTCACCCAGACCTCCTACACCCTGTCCGTCCGCGAGAACAACAGCCCCGCCCTGCACATCGGCAGCGTCCGCGCCACAGACAGAGACGCGGGCGCCAACGCCCAGGTCACCTACTCGCTGCTGCCGCCCCTCGACGCGCACGTGCCCCTGGCCTCCCTGGTGTCCATCAACCCGGACAACGGCCACCTGTTCGCCCTGAGGTCCCTGGACTACGAGGCCCTGCGGGCGTTCGAGTTCCGCGTGGGCGCCGCCGACCGCGGCTCGCCCGCGCTCAGCAGCCAGGCGCTGGTGCGCGTGCTCGTGACGGACGACAACGACAACGCGCCCTTCGTGCTGTACCCGCTGCAGAACGCCTCGGCGCCCTGCACCGAGCTGGTGCCCAGGGCGGCCGAGGCGGGCTACCTGGTGACCAAGGTGGTGGCGGTGGACGGCGACTCGGGCCAGAACGCCTGGCTGTCGTACCAGCTGCTCAAGGCCACGGAGCCCGGGCTGTTCGGCGTGTGGGCGCACAACGGCGAGGTGCGCACGGCCCGGCTGCTGAGCGAGCGCGACGCGGCCAAGCACAGGCTGGTGGTGCTGGTCAAGGACAACGGCGAGCCGCCGCTGTCGGCCAGCGTCACGCTGCACGTGCTGCTGGTGGACGGCTTCTCGCAGCCCTACCTGCCGGCCCCGGAAGCGGAAGCGGCGGACGCGGCTCCGGCCGCCGCGCTCACCGTCTACCTGGTGGTCGCCTTGGCGTCGGTGTCGTCGCTCTTCCTCTTCTCGGTGCTGGTGTTCGTCGCGGTGCGGCTGTGCAGGAGGGGCGGGGCGGCCTCGGTGGGTCGCTGCTCGGTGCCCGAGGGCCCCTTTCCTGACCACCTGGTGGACGTCAGCGGCACGGGGACCCTGTCCCAGAGCTACCAGTACGAGGTGTGTCTGACGGGAGGCTCTGGGAGTAATGAGTTCAAATTCTTGAAGCCGATTCTCCCCAACCTCCCTCCCCAATGCCCTGGGAAGAAATAGAGGAAAATCGTATCTTCTACAATAGCTTTGGGTTCAATATTCAGTGAACATAATTAACTTTTATATCTCATAGGTATGTTGTTTTGTGGCACTTCCATACCAACATTATTTCCCCCAAAATATGTGTTTGAAGTTGTACTGATGTTACTTTTATATTTTCGCATGTTCTACCCACCTTTACTCTTAAGTGAATGTTTATCTTTACCTTTAAACATTCACTCTTAAGTGAATGTTTATCTTTACCTTGTAGTGAGATAGCAATTTATTCTCTAACCAAGGAGGTCTTAATTTGTAATTAATTTGCCTCCTTAGATAATAACACCAAATCAGTTTTTGCTCATGGCCCTCTCTCCTGTTGAACTTTCATTCACAATTATGATAAAATAAAGCAGACCACTTTCAAAGTATTTCAAGTGTTCAAGTATTTCTTCATTTTATTTCTTTCTTGTGGTTTTTCTTGTGGTTGAATAATGGTTGCTATTCAGAAATGTCATTCTTCTTTCTTTAAATTCACCACTTTTTTAGTTAACATTTTAAAATATTTATTACTGCTGAAAATATACCTGAAAAATCATGTCCTATGATACAATCATAAACACCTTGTTAGAATGGGCCAGAAGGCAATTTTCTTAGTGTGTCTTCCCTCATCCTGGAGGGTTATTCTGAAGACACATGAATATTGTGGCCACCCACAGAATTCTGGAATATGAAGTTATAATTTTCCAAATATCTCATTAATATTACAAAGGTATAATGCAACCTAGTTGAATACAGGCTCCCAAATAATAAATTGTTTATTGTAGAGTGGACTTGTTTGCTAATGTGTATAATTTTTTGCCTCCTGTGTTACCAGAATTTAATATATATACACTGGGCACTAATTTTCAAACTTTAAAAAGTCACAGGCAACTGAAAAATTATATTGTATATATTATATAACATACATGTTTTGTATGAAAGAAATGTTTTGTGAACAGTGCTTAGCTTTTTTTGTGATACATCTGAAATTGCCTGTATTCTTCCAATCTATTTAATTTTCAAATGTGGTCATGATCCACTAAATTGATTTCATGACCTACTAATGGGTAGCAATCCAAAGTTTCAAAACCACTTTTCTCAGATATTTGTAGAGTACTGAAAAGTATGAAAAGATAGTCCTTTAACATTCTAATTTTTGAACTTTTTTCAAGTCATTGTAGGAGGAAGTTTTGTTTCATGCTGTACAAGCACCAACCAACCACTCTTGCCTTTAGTAACCTGACTATATTACAGAAGAGAAAGCCTTCATTGTTGGGGGAGGATCTTTCCAATGAATTTCATCAAAAAGTCTAAAGTCGGTATGTTGTGGAAGGAAAATGTAGATGAGCAAAATGAGTAAGGGTATAGAAGGAAAGAAGTGTGTGAGAGAGAATAGGCATCAGAAAGAGGAGGTGCATGAGGGTGAGTAAAATGATTGCTTTTATGCCTGAGGTGGGGCCACAGACTGGAGTCAATGCCACACACTGCCTCTTGAAAATATTCTAATCTTAACATTATAGAGGGGCTGGGTATTAGTCAGTTAATAATGCCTGGAAGTCAAACTGCTTGCTCTAACATATCCAAACTAATCTAATGTTTACAGGCCTTGAATGCTAAAATTTCACCACCAGTTCTTTTGAACTGTGTGGACTGATTAATTACTCTTTGAATTCAAGAAAAATGGAGGGAACAGAAGTCTCTCCATGCAGGCTAACTAAATTCTAATTTTCTATTTTCAGAAGTGGAACTTGGAGTAAGTTCTTCTTCCCTAAACGAAAGGTTCCTTACATAGAGAACAAAAACTTATATTAATTAATCAAAATTAATTTTGTGTTTACTGTTCTTAGTGGGGAAAAGATGGAGGACTACTAGCTTAAAGAGATATACAGTGTTATAGCTGTCAACAACCAAGGTGGGAGTGTTCTAGCAGCTTGTTTCCCCAGTAAGCTTGATCTCTCTCATCTATAATGGGGGAGGGGGAAAGAGCAGTTTAAACAGCTCAGGCAGAAAATCTAACAGGTGCAACAGCAGAGAAAAGGACGAGGTACTTGTCCTCTTGCTTAGAGTTTTTCCAGCTATCTGAACAGGAGGACTTGTCTATTTCTGGAAAGAACTATGTGTTTCCTGACTCTAATGGAGAGAGACCAGGCCTTCAGGAGCTCAGATGCCCATATATAAGTAAACCAACCAGTTATCTTACAATGTATTGCTAAAAACAGATTTTTCTCTTATGCTTCAGATACCTTATTTATAGTTAAATATAAACCAGTGCATAGGAATCCAACTGTATCAGCCAATTTTATATTAAAGGACTATAAGTTGTCCAATGGGAAGAGGTCACTTACAAAATGGAGATGCAAGAGGCTGCTCAGCCTCCCAGAATTGATTTTCTTGAAAACCCTTACCAATAAGAACAAAATAACACTTTAGGATGGAATTTGCCAAGAGTATGGGAAAGAAAGGACATGAGGACATTTTCACTTACAAACACATTGTTTTCCTCATCTCCTTTCTACTTCAAGTCCCTATCCTATTACTGCATTCCTGCATCCACTGATTAATCTAACATGGCCTCTCAGTCCTCTGCTCCAGTTGTCATTAGTGCCTTGGCTACATGCTGTACTTTTTCAGTACCCAAAACTGTTCTTTCTATGAAATATGATTTCAGATCTCTCCCTCTGAGAACACAACCTTCTAAGCCTTTAGCCCTCTCATCCTGCTACTCCTATCACATCTTGTCTTTGACCTTGTCGTGACCTCCATTCCATGATGCTACTACCACCTATCAACCCCCTCCTGTTTTAATTTCCTTCCCATCCAGCTGACTCCCTGTTTTACCACTCCCAATCACTTCATGCTCATATTCTCAATTCTCTTGTTCAACTTGCCTTCACTCTAGGATTTCCTTCACCACCTGATGAAACTCCACATTAGATGAATATAGTTATCTCTTTTCTCTTACACCTGGGATGCTGTACTCTATAAGACAAACTTAGAAAATTATCAATACTATTGCCACTGAGTTTATGACACCCAAACTTAATTGGGCTTTCAAGATCAAGAAATCTTTTAATATTTTCCTAACCAGCTTTCTCTTTTATTCTCCATAACAACTACTTCAAACCTACTTATCTTACTTTAAACTACTCACCCTACTACTTACACACCCCCTTTTGGCAAATGAACTTGCTTAATACCTTGAAGAGAAAACAGAATCCATCAGATGGGAATTATCTCAATTTCCTGTCCCCAAACCTATACTCTTTTTTTTTTTTTTTTTTTTTTTTTTTTTTTTGTGGTACGCGGGCCTCTCACCGCCGTGGCCTCTCCCACTGCGGAGCACAGACTCCGGACGCGCAGGCCCAGCGGCCATGACTCACGGGCCCAGCCGCTCCGCTACATGTGGGATCTTCCCGGATCGGGGCACGAACCCGTGTCCCCTGCATCGGCAGGCGGACTCTCAACCACTGCGCCACCAGGGAAGCCCCAAACCTATACTCTTGAGAGCATATGTACTTGGAAAATTTCCTCTGCTGAGGTCCCGTCCACCTAAGTCCAATCCCTTCATATACAGAATCCCTGGATCCTATTTTGACCACTTTCTAGGGGCTTCACATTGATTACATTCTTTGCTGTGTATCTTAATTTTCTGGCTCTTTAGTCAATACTGAAAATTAGCATTTAAAAACATTTCTCTAGGCTTAAAAAACCCTCCTGAGTCTAAATTCTCCTCCAGATACCAATCTACTTCTTTCTTTTGCAGCTAAATTTCTCAAAAGAATTGACATTTTTATTTCCTTATCCCTCTCTCTTTTCATCCCAGTGAAATCTAATTTTTATCACAACCACTCTACTGAAAACTGCTATTGTAAAGCTCATCAAAGATTTCTGTATATGTTAGGTAAGGTTACACTACTGAAATAGAGCAGCACAACTACACAGTGGCTTGTAAAAGTACGTATCTCTTTCTTGTACCAGCCACAATGTAAATGATTGGGTAGATAGGGCAGCTTTGCTCCTCATGGTCCTTCTGGAACCAAAATTTGTTTCAAGTAATTCCTCTTACATTCCCTATTTCAGTGTATAATCTACATGACTTGTAGCTGGGTCACTGCCACATCTGGGTTCTAGCTGGCTAGGAGGGAAGAGACACATACATATATCTTCCATTCCAGACCCAGAGGTAGCAAATAAAAATTCTGTTCACAGTCTGTGAGAACTTAATTAGCCACACCTAACTACAAGGGAGGCTGAGACACCATGTGCCTGGGTACAGTTCTATTACTATATAGAAAAGGAGGACAGGTTTTGGCAGACATCTATCAGAATCCTCCACAATGACCATCTTCTTAAATCCAATGTACCATTTTAATACTTATTTTTCTTGAGTTTTCTGAAGGATTTGCTACTGTTGATCTTCCTCATCTCCTTGAAATGCTATTTGCTTTTAGTTTCATGATTCTGAACTCTGCATCTTCCTTGTTTTTTAAAAATGCTTCCTTACCTCTTCTTTAAATGAAGATGTTTCTCAGAGTTCTGTGCTAAGCCTCTTCTATTCTTATCTGACACACTTTTGCTTGGTTCTCTTAGAGATCTCATGGTTTCAAACACCATACACAGGCATACCTCATTTTATTGCACTTTATTGCATTTTGCAGATATTGTGTGTTTTTACAAATTGAAAGTTTTTACAAATTCAAAGCCCTGCAATGAGCATATCTATCGACACCATTTTTCCAAAGCATTTGTTCACTTTATGTCTCTGTGTCACATTTTGGTAATTCTCACAACATTTCAAACTTTTCATTTTATTATATTTGTTATAATAAAACACATACAATGGTGATCTGTGATCAGTGATCTTTGATGTTACTGTTGTAATTGTTTGGGGGCGGGCACCATGAACTATACCCATATAAGACAGTGAACTTAATAGATAATGTGTGTTGTGACTGCTTTACCAACTAGATGTTCCCCATCTTTTTCCCTCTCCTTGGATCTCCCTATTCCCTGAGACACAACAATATTGAAAATAGGCCAGTTAAGGGACTTCCCTGGTGGCGCAGTGGTTAAGAATCCACCTGCCAATGCAGGGGACATGGGTTTGATCCCTGGTCTGGGAGGATCCCACATGCCACGGAGCAACTAAACCTGTGTGCCACAACTACTAAGCCTGCGCTCTAGAGCCCGCGAGCCACAACTACTGAAGCCCACACACCTAGAGCCCTGCTCCACAACAAGAGAAGCCACCGCAAAGAGGAGCCTGAAAAGCCTGTACACCTCAACGAAGAGTAGCCCCTGCTCACCGCAACTAGAGAAAGTCCTTGCACAGCAACGAAGACCCAACTCAGCCAAAAATAAAATAAATAAATTTAAAAAAAACTTTAAAAAGAAAATAGGCCAGTTAATAATCGTAGAATTTGCCTTAAGTGTTCAAGTGAAAGGAAGAGTCACATGTCTCTCACCTTAAATCAAAAGACAGAAATTATTAAACTTAGTGAAAAGGCATGCTGAAAGCCAAGACAAGCTGAAAGCTAGGCCTCCTGCACCAAACAGCCAGGTGTGAACGCAAAGGTCAAGTTCTTGAAGGAAATTAAGAGTGCTACTCTGGAGAACACATGAATGATAAAGTGAAACAGCCTTATTACTGATATGGAGAAAGTTTTAGTGACCTGGATAGAACATCAAACCAGATACAACACTGCTTTAAGCCAAAGCTTAATACAGAACAAGGCTCCAACTCTCTTCAATTCTATGAAGGCTGAGAGAAGTGAGGAAGAAGCAGAAGAAAAATTTGAAGCTAGCAGAGGCTGGTTCATGAGGTTTAAGGAAAGAAGCTGTCTCTAGGACGTGAAAGTGCAAGGTGAAGCAGAAAGTTCTAATGTAGAAGCTGCAGCAAGTTATCCAGAAGATCTAGTTAAGATAATTCATGAAGTTGGCTACACTATAGCACAGATTTTCAACGTGAGTGAAATAGTCTTATATTGGAAGAAGATGCCATATAGGGCTTTCATAGCTAGAGAGTAGAAGTAGGTGCCTTGCTTCAAAGTTTCAAAGGACAGGCTGACTCTTTTGTTAGGGGCCAATGCAGCTGGTGACTTTAAGTTGAAGCCAATGCTTATTGACCATTACGAAAATCCTAGGGCCCTTAAGAATTATGCTAAATCTACTCTGCCTGTGCTCTTTAAACTGAACAACAAAGCCTGGGTAACAGCACACTTGTTTACAACGTAGTTTACTGAGTATTTTAAGCCCACTGTTGAAACCTAGTGCTCAGAAAAAGATTCCTTTCAAAATATTACTGCTCATCGACAATGCATCTGGTCACCCAAGAGATCTGATGGAGATATACAACCAGATTAATGTTGTTTTCATGCCTGCTAGCACAACATCCATTCTGCAGCCCATGGATCAAGGAATCATTTCGACTTTCAAGTCTTACTATTTAAGAAATACATATCATAAGGCTTTGGCTGCCAAAGATAGTGATTTCTCTAATGGAGCTGGGCAAAGGAAACTGAAAACCTTTTGGAACAGATTCACCATTCTGGATGCCATTAGAAATTCATGATTCATGGGAAGAGATCAAACTATCAATATTAAAGAGTTTGGAAGAAGTTGATTTCAACCCTCATGACTTTGAGGGGTTCAAGACTTCAGTGGAGGAAGGAACTTCAGTTGTGGTGGAAATAGCAAGAGAACTAGAATTAGAAGTGGAGCCTGAAGATGTGACTGAAGTGCTGCAATCTCATGGCACAACTTTCTCATGGATGAGGAGTTGCTTCTTATGGATGAGCAAAGAAAGTGGTTTCTTTAGATGAAATCTACTCCTGGTGAAAATGCTGTGAAGATTATTGAAATGACAACAAAGGATTTAGAATATTACATAAACTTAGTTGATAAAGTAGTGGCAGAGTTTGAGAGGATTGACTCCAATTTTGAAAGAAGTTCTACTGTGGGTAAAATGCTATCAAACAGCATTGCGTGCTACAGAGAAACTGTTCACGAAAGGAAGGCTCCATCGATGCAGCAAACTTCATTGTTGCCTTTTTTTAAGAAATTGCCACAGCTACTCCAACCTTCAGCAACCATCAACCTGATCAGTCAGCAGCCATCAACATCAAGGCAAGACCTTCCATCAGCAAAAGCATTACGACTTGCTGAAGTCTCAGATGATAGTTAACATTTTTTAGCAATAAAGTATTTTTAAGTTAAGGTATGTACGTTGTATTTTTACACATAATGCTATTGCACACTTAATAGATTACAGTATAGTGTAAACATAACTTTCATATGCACTGGGAAATCAAAAAATTTGTGATTCACTTTACTGAGATACTCGCTTCATTGCAGTGGTCTGGAATGGAACCCAAAATATCTCTGGGGTATGCCTGTACATGCTGATGAATCTCAAAGTCCATATCTCCAGTCCAGATTTCTTTTCTATGTTTCGGTTATATATGTACACACACACACATTCCACAGGCACTTACCTCAATATCAACATGTCCCAAACTAACTTTATCTTTTTCTATTTCAATCTTGGTTGTTGGTTTTTTTCCAGCATTCCCTGTCTTAGTGAATGATGCACTAACCATCAGTACCCAACCCAGAGAGGTGTTCATTATCCTTGAGTCTTTCCACTTTTTCTCCCCATGCAAGCCATCAATCACTGGGTCTTAAATATTTTTATCTTCTAAATATCTTTCTAATCACCCCGCTTTTCCTTATCGACACTAGTATTACCTTCATCCAGGCTACCATCATCTCCTAAATGGTCTGATTCCAGTTATTCCCCCTGAAACTGATTATCATACTTCAGCCAATTTTGATTTTTCAATAATACAGGTGTAGTTATGTTAATCAACTGTTTAAGATCCTACATTGTATTATAAGTGCCTTTAGGATAAATTTTAAAATGCATGCTATAACTCATATAATTGTTTATGTCCTTACTCTGCTTTTTTCCCCCAATCTCATTTTAACATTCTCCCCCTTCCATGGTTTAAAGCTCGAGGTTTAAAGCTCTTCTCCTGAATGGCTCCTCCAGATCACAACTGGTAGTTCAATATCAGTGATGTCCAAAAATATGGATTAGATTTTATTTAACAGGCACTTAACAAGCACTTACTAGCCAATTTGTAAAAATTAACTCATTAGATTCCATGATAATAATCCTACGAGGTAAACACTATTATTACCCCTATTTTACAGTTAAGGAAGCAGAGGTACATAACTTGCCCAAGACTTAAGATAGTGAGTAGCAGCACTCGGACTCTAATGTAGACATTTTGGTTCCAGAATCCATGTTCATAACCACTATGCAATGCTGCCTCCTAGGTATAAGATGTCCCTTCTTGGTATTTATATATTACTACTTACCTGTGCATACATTCTGGCATATTTTAATTACTTGCCTGACAAATTTTCTAGCCTGTGAGCTCCATAAAGACACACATATGTATTTTTAAAAATATATAAGTGATAAAAGCAATGACATTACTAACTATAATCAACTGAAATCTATAAGTGTTTACAAGAGTGTAGGGGAGAATATATTTGCAATTACTCAATAAATGGCCTGAATAAAATATAATTTTTTCAATTCAGGACATTTTAATGGTTCTTCTTGTCGGGCATTCAAAACAGTGATAATTCAGTGCACTTCATCAACCTTGTTTAAATACTGATTCAAACAAACCAACAGTAAAAAATATTTTGGAGGAAAATGTGTAAAACCAAACACAGATTGAATATAAATTATATTAAGCTACCAGCACTAAATTTGTAGATTGTGATAGTGGTATAGTATATATTTTAAAGTCCTTATCTATTACAGATACTTAGTGAAGTAGTTAGAGGTAAAAATACGTGATGTCTGGGATTTGCTTTAAAATACTCCAGATGAATTTATGAATTACTTGTTCAAAGAGAAAAAAAAATTCTACTGAAGAAATTCATAGAGACACATGGTGGCGCTGCAGGATAAGATGAAAAGAGTGCTTCTACAACACTGTGGGCTCCATTATTCACGGGAACAGAGAACATCCAACCCACTGAAAAGAGATATTAAGGAGCTTCACCTACAGACCTGCTGGAGGTTTATATACCCTCTAGAAGTTTCCAACTAAAAAAAGAATCAGAGCCTCAGCTTGCAAAATTAGAGCTGAACTTAAATTTTTCCACAAAAGAGGTTTCTTGAAGAAACTATGGAGATCGGAGGGGCACTCGTTCTGCGGAAAAGGCAAGTTCTGATTATCTTTGTTTTACTGGGATTGTCTCAGGCAGGTCCTGAGTCTGTGCGCTATTCTGTGGCAGAGGAAACAGAAATTGGCTCTTTTGTAGCCAATCTGGCAAGGGATCTGGGGCTTGGGGTGGAGGAGCTCTCTTCGAGGGAGGCGCGGGTAGTGTGTGATGATAATGAAAAGCATTTGCACCTCGATTTGCTGACCGGGGATTTGCTCGTAAATGAGAAACTGGACCGGGAAGAGCTGTGTGACTCCACGGAGCCCTGTGTGCTGCATTTTCAGATGGTACTGGAAAACCCTTTACAGTTTTTTCGGGCTGAGCTGCATATCAAAGATATAAATGATCACTCCCCTACATTTCTTGACAAGGAAATAGTTATTAAAATATCAGAGAGTACCATTATTGGAACCACATTCCTAATGGAGAGTGCCCAAGATTTGGATGTAGGAAGCAACAGTCTCCAAAACTACACAGTTAGCCCGAATTCTCACTTCTACATTAAAATTCAAGAAAGTGGTGATGGAAAGATATACCCTGAACTGGTCCTGCACAGAGCGTTGGACCATGAGGAGGAGCCTGAGCTCAGATTAACACTCATAGCACTGGATGGTGGATCCCCGCCCAGGTCTGGGACAACTTCGGTCCTCATCAAGGTCTTGGACATCAATGACAATGCCCCAGAGTTTCCTCAGAGGCTCTACGAGGTGCAGATCCTGGAGGACACACCTGTTGGCTCTTGGATTATCACCATCTCTGCTAAGGATTTGGATGCAGGAAACCATGGGAAAATATCTTACACATTTTTTCATGCATCAGAAGATATTCGTAAAACATTTGAAATCAACCCACTATCTGGGGAAGTTCATTTGCGATCACACTTGGATTTTGAAGCAATACAGTCATACATTATAAATATTCAGGCAACAGATGGTGGGGGTCTTTCGGAAGAATGCACTCTTCTGGTTAAAGTAATAGACATAAATGACAATCCACCAGAAGTGACCATGTCATCAATTACAAAAATAATTCCAGAGAACGCCTCAGAGACCCTTGTGGCTCTTTTCAGTGTCCGAGACCAAGACACTGGGGAAAATGGGAGGGTCGTTTGCTCTATTCAAGATTACCTCCCATTTTTTTTGAAACGGACCTTCAAGAACTTTTTCACTCTAGTTGCAGAAAAAGCACTGGACAGAGAGGAAAGAGCCGAGTACAACATCACCATCACCGTCACAGATATGGGAACCCCCAGGCTGAAAACCCAGCACAACATAACCGTGCTGGTGTCCGACGTCAACGACAACGCCCCCGCCTTCACCCAGACCTCCTACACCCTGTCCGTCCGCGAGAACAACAGCCCCGCCCTGCACATCGGCAGCGTCCGCGCCACAGACAGAGACGCGGGCGCCAACGCCCAGGTCACCTACTCGCTGCTGCCGCCCCTCGACGCGCACGTGCCCCTGGCCTCCCTGGTGTCCATCAACCCGGACAACGGCCACCTGTTCGCCCTGAGGTCCCTGGACTACGAGGCCCTGCGGGCGTTCGAGTTCCGCGTGGGCGCCGCCGACCGCGGCTCGCCCGCGCTCAGCAGCCAGGCGCTGGTGCGCGTGCTCGTGACGGACGACAACGACAACGCGCCCTTCGTGCTGTACCCGCTGCAGAACGCCTCGGCGCCCTGCACCGAGCTGGTGCCCAGGGCGGCCGAGGCGGGCTACCTGGTGACCAAGGTGGTGGCGGTGGACGGCGACTCGGGCCAGAACGCCTGGCTGTCGTACCAGCTGCTCAAGGCCACGGAGCCCGGGCTGTTCGGCGTGTGGGCGCACAACGGCGAGGTGCGCACGGCCCGGCTGCTGAGCGAGCGCGACGCGGCCAAGCACAGGCTGGTGGTGCTGGTCAAGGACAACGGCGAGCCGCCGCTGTCGGCCAGCGTCACGCTGCACGTGCTGCTGGTGGACGGCTTCTCGCAGCCCTACCTGCCGGCCCCGGAAGCGGAAGCGGTGGACGCGGCCCCGGCCGCCGCGCTCACCGTCTACCTGGTGGTCGCCTTGGCGTCGGTGTCGTCGCTCTTCCTCTTCTCAGTGCTGGTGTTTGTCGCGGTGCGGCTGTGCAGGAGGGGCGGGGCGGCCTCGGTGGGTCGCTGCTCGGTGCCCGAGGGCCCCTTTCCGGGACACCTGGTGGACGTCAGCGGCACGGGGACCCTGTCCCAGAGCTACCAGTACGAGGTGTGTCTGACGGGAGATACTGGGACAAATGAGTTTAAATTTCTTAAGCCGATTATCCCTAATCTTCCAGTCCAAGACACCGGTAGGCATATAGGGGAAAATGAGAACTTTAGGAATAGCTTTGGATTCAACATTCAATAAAATAATTTATTTTAAACTTCTAATCTTTTGTCATTCTTGGCAAACTGTGGATCCATTTTGCCAATCTGTAATAGATTTTACGTTGGACGGTAGTTGCATGCATTATCATTTCTCATGTTCTCTTCACAGTTGCTTTAAAAATCTTTATTTGTGGCTACAATGACATGGAAAAATAATCTGTGTTCTGCTTTTTCATGTATTTGGTCAAAATGTCATATTAATGGAGTTATTGCTAATTTTTTGTTCTGATCATGGCATTGTTATGCAAGACGATGTTATTATCTGGAGGTGCAAACTCAAGAATTAAGAGCAAATGCCACAATGTATGTAATTTACTTCTAGACATTTCATCAAAGCATAGATACAGCAAAAATTAAAAGTGCTGTTGAAGCTGGGTGGAAAGTATATTGGATTTTACTGCACTATTCCTTTTGAAAATTTTCATCACAAAGGGTAAAAGTGCCACCTCTCCAGTATTCAATAGTAGGGTATATTATTTGTTTGTTCGTTTTTTGTTATATAGTGTTTTTCAAGAATTCAGTTTATGACAAGATAAAAGTGACCACACAGAAAATTATTGATTTCTTAATTTTCCTTTTTTTTACTGTTGTCGTTGATGCTGTTTTGGGGGAGGAGTCTTATAATGTTCTGGGATTTTACGTTGCTATTTTGTTTTCTTTCAATATACCACATTTTCTGGTTTAAATTTGTATTATTTTATATTGTTCATTATGTAACTCATATGTTCATGGTATCATCTTGAGTAAATACTCCTCCATCAGAAGAGTACAGATAAAAACTTAAGAAATTAAAATGAAAATTCAAACTGGCAGAGAAATAAATTAGGTTCAATTTTCCATTGATTTTTTAAAGTAAATATTTAAAAATCCTTAATACTTTGTGGCCTCTCTCAGATGTTCACGAAGAAGGAATGGGTCTATATTAATGGTTTATAGATGTCTCATGGCATTCCAAATTATAATGTCTCCAATCTATAAGTGTACAGTTCAGTGGACACTTTGGTAACTGGAATGTAGTGTGGATATAGAGCTACTGTGCATATACATTTCTGTGATTTCTCTCATAAAATTAAATATTATAGACTAGATGATGTAGTAAAATGCAATTTTGCTTGACATTGTGAAATGGGTAAAACAAATTCCAGTTTTATTAGGAATCTTTTTCTTTGCTTCATGCAGTTTTTACTGGTCTTATTTTGTGTTGCAACAGATATTTACTAGTTATGAGAATTTTATTAAATAGACATTTAAGCAGTACAATCCTGAAAAAGAATATTTCGGCCCTCTTTATCTCTCAGAGTCATAAGAAGCAAAGCTTATGCTTCTTATGCATAAGAGTAAGAGTAGATAACAAAATATCCTATTTGAATGATACAGAACCAAACTTGTACGCTACCAGATAGAATGGAATTCAAGGTCAGATATTTTATATAAGAAAATTTGGTGATGATTGAAGCGGTGCCAAAATCACTTGGGGTTGGGGGGAAGAGACTGATTACTTAGTAATGTTATTGGGAAAACTGGCTCACTATATAAAGAAACAAAATCCTTATCTCATGTGATATAAAAATAAACTTCATGTGGATCTAAGAGGTGAATTTGAAATATTTAATTGGAAAAATGTAACAAGTCTAAGTAAAAATATCTTTATGACCTTATTATTGATTTTGATTTCCTAAACAAGGTTTTAAAAGTGCAAACAATAAGGATAAAAATTGACAAATATTACTACCTCAAAACTAGAGGATAGCCCAGACAAGCTAGCAGATGACAGACAGGGAGAAGCTACTTGCAGTATTTTCACTGAGAAGGATTAATATTTAGATTATTCAGATAAGTCTTGCAGATAGCAAAAGTTAGAAAGTCGGGAGAGCCAACAGAATATTTTTAAAAGGACAAAAGGGAAAGGTAATTCAAAAGAGGTGAAAACAAAGTCTGAGAAGAACATGAAGTGATACTCAACCTCATTAGTGCTGATACACATGATAAAACAGCAGTTTATACCCACAGCATTAGTAAAGATGACAAATTTCCATCAAGTGGAACCATAGGAAATTGCATATACACCCCATTTTGAAGGAGTTTCAATAGTATTTAATGAAATTTAGTATGTACATACTTTATGATCCAGCAATTCTACTTTGGGGCATATAAGCCAGAAAATTCTTACACAGCTTTACAAAATGAAGTGCATGATAATGTTCATCTTGGGAAAGCAAAGAATAGGAGTCTACATATCCATCAGTAAAGCAATTGATAAATAAAATGTAGAACATGTTTGTGAAGGATTATTATGCAGTGGTCAAAAGGAGTGAAGTAGGTGTACAGATAACCACATGAATAAATTCCAAATGTTTCAAAAGGAAGAAAGAGCCTGAGATTTATTGTATGTACCACATATATAGACATATAATACATAATATCTTAAACTTATAGAAATATACAAATATATAAACATTGGAAGAAGAGAAGAAGGAACAAATGTAGGAAAGAAGATGTGTGTTTCTACATAGGAGTGCAGACAGAAGTGTGAGCTATACCAATGTCAATGATGAGACATTGTTTAAATTGATTGCAGCATTATAGAGTTGATTTAGTATTGATCAGATGAAGTTGGTTTAAAAAGACATTATTTCTCTATCCTCTCAATAAGATCAATTTCTCATATTCCATAAAAGCTAAGAATTTGCTTCTCATTTTAAGACATAACAATATCCTTGAGAATTTACCTTTTTAATAAGGGTGGTATACATTATGTACACCAGCACTTCCACTGGAAAAAAAATAGCTAATAAAACACTAATATATTGTCAGGTCACAGTTAATGTTTAAAGTTAACTCAGAGAGGGCCTCCCTGGTGGCGCAGTGGTTGAGAGTCTGCCTGCCAATGTAGGGGACATGGGTTCGTGCCCTAGTCCAGGAGGATCCCACATGCCGCGGAGCGGCTATGCCCGTGAGCCATGGTCTCTGAGCCTGCACGTCTGGAGCCTGTGTTCTGCAACGGGAGAGGCCACAACAGTGAGAGGCCCGCGTACCGCAAAAAAAAAAAAAAAAAGTAACTCAGAGAAAATCAGCCCAAAATCCACTTTTTTCCTTGGGAACAATTGGAATTCTGGGATATGTGAACCTCTATTTTGATGGTGTATCTGGGGGAGGAAATCAAAACCTGACAAACTGAGAAGCTGATAGAAGACCCTCACTTTAATAAATATGGAATCCTAAGAATGACACCTTTATGGTAGTATTAAACTGGAAATGGATGAGCCCTTGTATGCAATTTCAGCCTTGAACTTGAGTTTTAGCATTGAACTTGATTTAAGGTGGTCATTGACAAATAGTGCTCCCAGATCCTGATAGAACCAAATGCAGACCTTCTATGAAAGAAGGTTTATTCATCTTAATCCTAGAATTATTCGTATAAATAATTTTTATGTTCTTAACTTGAACATAAAGATAACTGCATGCACAAGGAAACCTGACACCATGAGTGAGAGCCAGCAGAAAACATAAAACATTTGCAAACACACATAAATTTGCAAACACTTCAAATATTTTGATTATCAGAAAGTCTATAAGAAGCTAACAACTTTAACTGAAATAAAAGTTACACCCAAAAATGTACAGGGAACAAGAAACAATTAAATGTGAAACATTAGGAAAGATCCAAATAGAGCTCCTAGAACTGAAAAATATGATAATAAAAATTTTAAACTGAATAAAAGGTTTAACAGAAAAAACTAGATTCAGTGAAATAAAGAATTTGTGGAGCGAAAGATAGGTCAAACTATAACTTATCCCACATATAGCTCAGAGGGTTAATAAGGTGGAAAATATGGAGGAGGTGGTTAGAAATGCAGAACAGAGTAAAAAAGTTTAACATATATTTAACCAGAATTTCAGGAGAGATGAGAAAGAATAATGGCTGGGAATTATCCAGAATTGAGGAAAACCTTAATGCACAGATTCAACAGACCCAAATAAACCTAACAGGATAAATTAAAGACAACCATACCTGGAAACATCATTGTGAAATTTCAGAAAGACAAGGATAATTTTTTTTAAAGAAAAGTCATAGGAAAAAGACATTTAATCTTTAAACACATGACAGACTGAAAGCTATGTTCCATGTTGACAATTTCACAACGTATTAATGGAAACTACAAGAAAGATACCTTCCAAGTGCTGAAAGAAATCAGTAAACTTCCTGCCTAAATAGTCTCTGCATATGAGTCATCAAATGAGAGAATCAAATCAACTGGATGTCAGTTGGTTTTAAATTAATCAGGATCATGGGTAAGAAGTGGTATAAAGCTATTTTTCCAATATAACTTTATAGTTTTACTCTGTCCCTCCCTTGCCACAGTTCTGAGTCCAGGAGTTTGACCTACTCTGTTTCTAGCCTTCTTCATCGCTAGTGACATCTAATTCTACCCTAGTCTAGTAGATCTATATGACCATGGCCAATTTCTGAAGATGGTAGTCTTTTAGAGCTGCACCTCTGAAATTACAAATTCAAACGTTCTTCTCTTAATCTACAACTTACATTCTTTCTCAAAGGGCTTCAATCACCACTCATACCAATAAATCCCACATTTGTCTCTGCAGCTCAAACCTCTTTCCTCAATTTATATAATGTAAGATCATTTATGTAACAATTTATATGGATACTCTATGGACACCTCAAACTCAACATGTTTTAAATTAAAACTTTCTATTCCTCAAAACTAAATGTCTTCTCCAGCTCTAAACATGTTCCTCTTTTCTCCTCTTCCTGTGTTTACTCTATCAGTTAATAGCACTAACACTCTCCCAGTTCCCTAAGTCTGAAAAAAAGTACATTGACTTTTACTCCTTCTTTTTCTACTCTGTGTCTAATCACCATATCCTGTATATTTTATCTTTATCATTCTAATACAACTCTATAATTGCATTTCTAGGTGACAGCAATATTATCTCTTACCTGTATTAATGGAACAACTTCTAATCTATCCCTTGCCTCTAGTCTTAACTCCTCTGGAATTTATCTTCAACTCTGAAACAGGATGATCTTCTTGAAAAATAAGAACACGGTCATGTCACTTTTCTATTTAAAACACTTTAATAATCTTGCATTTCTATTGATGTAGATTCCAAATGACTTGGCATGGCTTACAAAATACTTGCTGATCTTTCCAACCTCAACTCTCACCATTTCTCTCCTCTTACTCTATGGCTCAGCCATACTGATCCTATGTCAGTTCTTCCAAAATACTTCTTTCATTTTTGGATTTGCACAATCATGTTTTTAGTTTGCTGGAAATTTTACTCCACACCCAATTTTTGTTTGGATTACTCAAACTCATTTTTCATGTATCAAATTAGAATAAACTTCTTCCAGAAAAGTCTTTCCTCTACTTCAAATCCTGGTTAGATGACCCTCATCTATGCTCTTTATATTAGCACGAACTTTTGCTATCATGGCATTCATTATGGTCTATTTTAAATGTGTGACCACTTTTCTGCCTCCATCTTTCAGGACAGAAACTATGTCTGTCTGTTTACCACTCTATCCCTAACACAAACTGTATGCTCAATAAATATTTGCTGAAAAAATTAATGAATGGCTGATAATATATTTAGAATGATGTCTCTGGAAGTCCTGGGTCTACAAAACAGAATTCAGTTCCACAACTAAACTGGGTTCTAGTTTGTTCAACTTTTTAAAAATGTTGACAGAAACTGGACATATCTTACATTATTCACTACTGTCGAGCACTGACTTTCAACTACACTTACGGAATTTCCCTAAATAAACAGTACCATTTACTCAGCCTGAAATGTCCAGCCTCCCCAAAACAATTATTTGTACATACCAGTTCAGTTTTAAATACATGACATTATCTTTATTGTCTTTTCAAAGCATATTTGCTGATATCTAAAGAAGACCAAGATCTTTGGTTCCCGTTTCCAATTTTCCTGGGAACCTCTTGCTCACTAAGTCAATTACATAAAAAAGTCCTCTTAAGTATTTTTAGTTGTTTTAGTTGTTTAGTTGTGTTGTCTTCACAGAGATAGCATAACTTATATGAGGTTGGGACTATATCTTAAATATGCTTTTTATAGCCACCACAGCTCTAGAGATTGTGGTTTATTGTGTTAAAGACTGAATAGTAACAGCATCACAAGAACAAAACTGAGAAAAGAAAATAGGAATATAGGAGAAAGTATAATTCAGAGTCATCAAAAAACACGCAAGATAAATTAATATTTTGTCTCAAACTTATTTGGCTTTGTTTAAAACCTGAGACTCCGCAGAGTCGCGTGGTGGCGCTGCAGGATAAGATGGGGAAATTTTTGTAACATCAGATGCTCTGGTTACCGTGAACCACTGGAACTGAGAGCTCCAGAGAAGCAGTGGTGATAAAAAGAGGCTTTCAAGAGAAAGCTAGAGAGCCACCGAATTGCAAGTCTATAGATTCTCAGTGGTCCAGGCTAATAGCTGAGAGGAGCAGTTTGAGACTGAACTGAAATATTTCCGTGGAAAGACGTTTGGCTAGGGAGCCAGGGAGCCATGGAGCCGGGAGAAGGAAGCCCTCAGCAGACAAGGCAAGCACTGCTTTTCTTTGTTTTCTTGGGAGGGTCTTTGGTGTGTTCAGAGACCTGGCGCTATTCTGTGGCAGAGGAAACGGAGATGGGCTCTTTTATAGGCAACGTGGTGAAAGACATAGGTTTGGGCGTGGAAGACCTGGCTGCGCGGGGGGCCAGAGTCATCTTTGATGACTATAAACCATACTTGCAGTTGGATCGGCAGACTGGCAACTTGATCTTAAATGAGAAACTGGACCGGGAGGCGCTTTGCGATCTCACCGAGCCATGCATATTAAATTTCCAGATATTATTTGAAAATCCTTTGCAATTCTTTCGAGCTGAGCTTAGGGTCAAAGACATAAATGATCACACTCCCACGTTTCTAGACAAACATATACTTCTGAAAATCTCAGAAAGTACTACTCCAGGTACCTCATTCCAAATGGACAGCGCTCAGGACTTGGATGTAGGAAAGAATGCTGTTCAAAACTACACATTAAGCCCCAATCGTCATTTCCACCTTAAACTGCAAGACAGTGAGGAGGGTAGAAAATACGCAGAGCTGTTGCTGGACCAACCTCTGGATCGAGAAAAGGAGCC
This sequence comes from Kogia breviceps, assembly GCF_026419965.1. Lineage (NCBI taxonomy): Eukaryota > Metazoa > Chordata > Mammalia > Artiodactyla > Physeteridae > Kogia > Kogia breviceps. The sequence continues at coordinate 118,121,365 of NC_081313.1, forward strand.
TGAACTTAGATTAACACTAACAGCCCTGGATGGTGGGTCTCCACCCAGGTCTGCAACTACACTGGTGCGTGTGTTGGTCTCAGATGTCAATGACAATGCTCCAGAGTTTGAGAGGTCCGTCTATGAGGTTTTGGTACCAGAAAACAGCCCTCTAGGCTCCTTGGTCGTCAAAGTGTCTGCTACAGATTTAGATGCAGGACTAAATGGAGAACTATCTTATTCATTTTCCCACGTCTCCAGAGACATACGGAAAACATTTGAAATCCATCCCATTTCTGGCGAAGTCCGTTTAAAAGCACTTCTGGATTTCGAGTTAATTAAGTCTTATACAATAAATATTCAGGCCATTGACGGTGGGAGCCTTTCAGGAAAATCAGCAATTTTAGTTAGTGTTGTAGATGTGAATGACAACCCACCAGAAATAGTCATAACATCTCTTACCAGCCCCATACCGGAAAATTCGTCACCTGAAATGGTAGTCGCTGTTTTTAGCCTACGAGACCAAGACTCTGGGGACAACGGGAGGATGGTTTGCTCAATTCAGGACAATCTCCCCTTTCTCTTGAAGCCTACCTTCAAAAATTTCTACACCCTGGTAACCGATAGCCCTCTGGACAGAGAGAAGAGAGCCGAGTACAACATCACCATCACCGTCACTGACATGGGAACGCCCAGGCTGAAAACCCAGCACAACATAACTGTGCTGGTGTCCGACGTCAACGACAACGCCCCCGCCTTCACCCAGACCTCCTACACCCTGTCCGTCCGCGAGAACAACAGCCCCGCCCTGCACATCGGCAGCGTCCGCGCCACAGACAGAGACGCGGGCGCCAACGCCCAGGTCACCTACTCGCTGCTGCCACCCCTCGACGCGCACGTGACCCTGGCCTCCCTGGTGTCCATCAACCCGGACAACGGCCACCTGTTCGCCCTGAGGTCCCTGGACTACGAGGCCCTGCGGGCGTTCGAGTTCCGCGTGGGCGCCGCCGACCGCGGCTCGCCCGCGCTCAGCAGCCAGGCGCTGGTGCGCGTGCTCGTGACGGACGACAACGACAACGCGCCCTTCGTGCTGTACCCGCTGCAGAACGCCTCGGCGCCCTGCACCGAGCTGGTGCCCAGGGCGGCCGAGGCGGGCTACCTGGTGACCAAGGTGGTGGCGGTGGACGGCGACTCGGGCCAGAACGCCTGGCTGTCGTACCAGCTGCTCAAGGCCACGGAGCCCGGGCTGTTCGGCGTGTGGGCGCACAACGGCGAGGTGCGCACGGCCCGGCTGCTGAGTGAGCGCGACGCGGCCAAGCACAGGCTGGTGGTGCTGGTCAAGGACAACGGCGAGCCGCCGCTGTCGGCCAGCGTCACGCTGCACGTGCTGCTGGTGGACGGCTTCTCGCAGCCCTACCTGCCGGCCCCGGAAGCGGAAGCGGTGGACGCGGCCCCGGCCGCCGCGCTCACCGTCTACCTGGTGGTCGCCTTGGCGTCGGTGTCGTCGCTCTTCCTCTTCTCGGTGCTGGTGTTCGTCGCGGTGCGGCTGTGCAGGAGGGGCGGGGCGGCCTCGGTGGGTCGCTGCTCGGTGCCCGAGGGCCCCTTTCCGGGACACCTGGTGGACGTCAGCGGCACGGGGACCCTGTCCCAGAGCTACCAGTACGAGGTGTGTCTGAAGAGGGGGTCTGGGACCAGCGAGTTCAAGTTTCTGAAGTCTGTTGCCTCCAATCATCAGGAGTCTGTAAATGATGTAGAGGAAAACTCAAACTTTATAAATGGTTTTGGATTCAATTAGGAATTTTTTGGTTTTTCAGAGTATTCGGGATGAAAGTTAGTTTTCTCTAAGTATACTGTTTCCATTAGCTTTTGGGGCCATATAGAATTTCTTGATTTATTTTTTCTGATTTCATTTTGCTAGTTAAGGAGATTAGAAATTTTATTTGAGAATATACTCATACTTACTCTATTATTTCTATTTTGATGGAGACAAAGAACTTTCAATTTTACTTCATTACTGAAAAGTCATGAATATTTGTTAGTTTTTCAACTTTTCATCATCAAGCACTATTGATTTGAAGATGACCCCAAACCCATTCTCTGATTGTTGTCCAGAAACTTTTTCTAAATTTTTGATGTTGTGGTTACTTAGGAGATGAGCATGATACAAATATAATGAATTATTAGTAAATCTTCTGTTTAATCTGATATTATGCCCCCTTCTCTTAAACTTTTAAATGGAGAAATATCTGAAAAATGGCATGTTTCATAGTAGTATTAAATGGAAAAGACTACAATTTATCCTATACTTAAAGGTGTTTTCTCTTTTTTTATCAACCTGCAGTATATAATATATGAGTAGTATTGAAAGATTATTAGGTTATTTTAGGATATTTAAATAATAGATTCCTTTTGTGGTATCTGTCTAGGCCACCCCATCTTTTTCTGGAAACTTCTCTCTTCAGTAAAAATGTACTGTTGCAGCAATATTTCTTTTATATGACCCATCTCCCTCTGTGATTTCAAACAACAAGACAAGGTGGTAGACATTACTGATCCAAAGTGACCCAATCTCATTATCTATGCTTTAAAAAATGACTTTAGAAACTGGTTATAGTATCTCTGTTAGAAATTTAACAAGAAAGTGATATCATGTTGGCTAAATACATGAGCGAAGCACAGAAACCCAATCTACTTAGAAACAAAAAGGAAGGAGATGCCTCATTGTGGATTTTCCAGTCGCTCCCAAATGTGCTTTCTCTCTTGAGCTTTTGGAAATAAATATGAAAATTTAAAATAAATTTCCCTCTAAATAAAGATAAGCTAAGTGGATTTGTTCTCTTATCAAAAGCACTTTTAGATATGTTTGCATGGATTGGACCTTACTATTAATTTCAGATGTTAAAAATTGTGGTTTTCATATTAATGTAATATTTGGGATCAAAAGGTTGTGGAATATTAGTAGTCTGTAAGGGACGAGAACAAGCATTTGTTAGAATATACAATTTTGCGAAGAATTGATGGATATATCCAAACTGTACAGTCTTTGGAGTGTTTACTAGAAATTAGAAATTCTTAGAAAATTCTACTATATAAGAGTTTTTGAATATTATTAGTGTCATAATGGCTTTACTGCAAAATAACATTGATAATGTAAAATGTGTTCTAAGAGATGTATGCCTTATTTGTAGGCTCATTATAGCCTTGTTATTATGTTCTTTCTTTTTTATAACATATTCCTTTGCTTAGGGGAACCAGGGTATTTTGTCATTCAGTGAAAAAACATTTTAGATCATTTTGAATTATTTCAAATTACTCTTCAAAGGAGCATAGAAAAAAAGTCACTTGAGAACATGCTGTCTTGTTTATTTAGCTCATACAGTGAACTAGGATGTTAGCAAAACAGGGGGCTTCTACATTAGGAGGAGATCCATCTATCAGAATTGTAAAATTAATTTATTCATTGATCTATTTAACAAATATTTGTTGAGTATCTACTAGGTGCCAGGAACTATTGTAGATGTTGATGGATGTAGACGTGAACAAAACAAAGTTCTTAAACTCAAGGGTGACACAGAAAAGAAACAATTAAATGTGTACATATATGCTGTATAAGATGGTGACCAATGCTAGGGAGAAAAAGCAGGAGGAGATATGGGAAATGCCCTCATGCATTTTTCCACAGTTTGAAAGTTTCATAAAATCATAAAATCTCTGACCTTATGTAGAAAGGGTATTATAAATTGGAATGAACGAATAGCTTTTTCCTTGATGTGATTCAACCAATGGAAACCACAATTCTGGCACATAGGGTGCCTAGAATTTGAAAGGAAATCTAGAGGAATTCAAACTTTTTGCTGAGACAACTTTAAGAAATCACATAGGTATATATTGTTATTTTTACAAGATGACTGATCACTTTTAAGTCTTCTTTCACTTCTCAGTTCTCCTCAGAATACTCCACCCAGACGACAGGTTCTAGAAGATAGGGACAATGTCTGGATTGCTTACTGATGTATTTCAGAGCCTAGTACATAGATATCAGTCACACTCCTTTGAATGAAGAAATGAATACTTATAATTGCATAGTTTTCTGATTACATCATCTCCCCCAAACCATTTCCAAACTCCTAATAGCCATCTAGATTATTTTATACAACGAGAATGCAATTGCAGCAATTCTTTTCGAAGACAACGCATGATGGCGCTGCAGGCTAAGACGTCAAAAAAAAAAAAAAAAAAAAAGCCCAGGAAATGCTATGAACTCTACCTCAGATTTCCAGCGGAAGAGAAAAACTTGTAAGCAAAGCTCAGGACCAAAAACTCCAGGGAATGCTGCTCGCCGACATTTCTGGACAGGTTACCCACTGGGAGATCCACCACTATCTCAGTCCCATTGCTACCTAAGATAGAGCTGGCCCCTGTTCCTGGAAAGGCGTTTGTGGGAGTAAAGATGGAGGCCGGAGGGGAGCGCTTTCCTAAACAAAGGCAAGTCCTGATACTCTTTCTCTTGCTGGGAGTGGCTCTGGCAGGCTGGGAATCCCGTCGTTATTTCGTGATGGAGGAAACTGAGAGCGGCTCCTTTGTGGCCAATCTAGCTAAGGACCTGGGGCTGGGAGTGGGGGAGCTAGCTGCGCGAGAAGCCCGGGTGGTGTCCGAGGACAACGAACCCTGGTTGCAGCTTGATCTACAGACTGGGGAGTTGCTATTAAGTGAGAAACTGGACCGGGAGGAGATGTGCGGACCCACAGATCCATGTGTAATGCATTTCCAAGTGTTACTGAAGAAACCACTGGGAGTATTTCGAGCTGAGCTCCTGGTGAGAGACATAAACGATCATTCTCCTGAGTTTCCTGAAAGAGAAATGACACTGAAAATCCTAGAGACTAGCCCTCCTGGGACCGTGTTTCCTCTGAAAACAGCCCAGGATTTGGACGTGGGCAACAACAACATCCAAAACTACAATATCAGTCACAACTCTTACTTCCATGTTTCCACCCGCAACTGGGGAGACGGCAGGAAATACCCAGAGCTGGTGCTGGACAAAGAGCTGGATCGCGAAGAGCAGGCCGAGCTCAGATTAACCCTCACAGCGCTGGATGGCGGCTCTCCGCCCAGGTCTGGCACCGCCCAGGTCCGAATCTTGGTCTTGGACGTTAATGACAACGCCCCTGAGTTTGCACAGACACACTACCAGGTGCAGGTCCCAGAGAACAGCCCTGTAGGCACCCTAGTTGTGAAGGTCTTAGCTAGGGATTTGGACACTGGAACAAATGGAGAGATATCATATTCCCTTTTTTATAGTTCTCAAGAGATAAGCACAACTTTTGAGGTAAACAGCATTTCAGGAGAAGTTCGACTAATTAAAAAACTAGATTTTGAGACAGTATCCTCATATGAGTTGTATATAGATGCGTCTGATGGTGGGGGACTTTCTGGAAAATGCTCTGTCTCCATTGAGGTGATGGATGTTAACGATAACTCCCCAGAACTAACTATTTCGTCACTTACCAGCCCCATTCCTGAAAATTCCCCCGAGACAGAAGTGGCCCTGTTTAGAATTCGAGACCGAGACTCAGGACACAACGGAAGGATGACTTGCTCCATCCAGGATGATCTCCCCTTCCTCCTGAAACCATCAGCGGAGAATTTCTACACCCTAGTAACAAATGGGGCGCTGGACAGAGAGAGTAAAGCCCAATATAATATCACCATTACCGTCACAGATATGGGGACACCGAGACTGAAAACCCAACACAACATAACCGTGCTGGTGTCCGACGTCAACGACAACGCCCCCGCCTTCACCCAGACCTCCTACACCCTGTCCGTCCGCGAGAACAACAGCCCCGCCCTGCACATCGGCAGCGTCCGCGCCACAGACAGAGACGCGGGCGCCAACGCCCAGGTCACCTACTCGCTGCTGCCGCCCCTCGACGCGCACGTGCCCCTGGCCTCCCTGGTGTCCATCAACCCGGACAACGGCCACCTGTTCGCCCTGAGGTCCCTGGACTACGAGGCCCTGCGGGCGTTCGAGTTCCGCGTGGGCGCCGCCGACCGCGGCTCGCCCGCGCTCAGCAGCCAGGCGCTGGTGCGCGTGCTCGTGACGGACGACAACGACAACGCGCCCTTCGTGCTGTACCCGCTGCAGAACGCCTCGGCGCCCTGCACCGAGCTGGTGCCCAGGGCGGCCGAGGCGGGTTACCTGGTGACCAAGGTGGTGGCGGTGGACGGCGACTCGGGCCAGAACGCCTGGCTGTCGTACCAGCTGCTCAAGGCCACGGAGCCCGGGCTGTTCGGCGTGTGGGCGCACAACGGCGAGGTGCGCACGGCCCGGCTGCTGAGTGAGCGCGACGCGGCCAAGCACAGGCTGGTGGTGCTGGTCAAGGACAACGGCGAGCCGCCGCTGTCGGCCAGCGTCACGCTGCACGTGCTGCTGGTGGACGGCTTCTCGCAGCCCTACCTGCCGGCCCCGGAAGCGGAAGCGGCGGACGCGGCTCCGGCCGCCGCGCTCACCGTCTACCTGGTGGTCGCCTTGGCGTCGGTGTCGTCGCTCTTCCTCTTCTCGGTGCTGGTGTTCGTCGCGGTGCGGCTGTGCAGGAGGGGAGGGGCGGCCTCGGTGGGTCACTGCTCGGTGCCCGAGGGCCCCTTTCTGGGCCACCTGGTGGACGTCAGCGGCACGGGGACCCTGTCCCAGAGCTACCAGTACGAGGTGTGTCTGACGGGAGGCTCCGGGAGTAATGAGTTCAAATTCTTGAAGCCTGTCTTCCCCAATATTCTAGAATCGGACCTTGGGAGGAAGTCAGAAAGAAGTTCAACCTTCCAGAATAGTTAGGTATCTGAAACTTCCCCACTGCGTACATTAGTTTTGTCTCCTACACCTTTCCCTTTTTTAACCTAGTAGTAATCTTTGATGCTACTTGTCTTTCTTCTTTTCTAGTTTTTTGTTAGTAATACTACTCATTGTTTTGTTGGCCTGTTTGTCCTATAATTATTTTTACAATTATTGTTAGTAAAAGTTTTATATCAGGAAATTTCATATTTCTGATTAAACTTTTAGTATTTATTCTAAATGATAATATGAAAGTTAACCTCTCAGAATAAAAGTAATTCTAAGTTTAAAAGTACATTTCTCACTATATGACACTACATAAAAATGTCTGATCCCTTTATATCATACTTCATTTTTTAATTACTGGAAGTTTTTAACGTTTTTATTATTTACACAGTTAGACTTGTCTATAACCCCTCTTCTGTTTGGAGTGGAATCAATTTATATTTACTTATGTCCAATTTCTTCCAAGCTCTGTTTGGATCTTTGTTTTACCAATAGGCAACAACATGTATAATTTCATGCTATTTATTTCAAAAATCACACTTGTAATCATTAGACTTTCACTCTGAAATATTGCATATGTTATCTCATGCAAGTATATATTTATCATCTATTCTTTCTCATCTAAATTAATGTTGAAAACACTTGTAAGTTCTTCCTTATATCTAACTGAAGTTGTGATCCTGTTAAAGAGTTTACTGATACCAGGTTGACTATGTTTAAGGAGTTCTTTAGACGTGACCAAGTAATGCATTGTCTGCAATTGTCCCTTGCTATTGGAGATGAATTCTCAAGTGAGCTCCAAATTCTGGGCCTAGAGGAGCTTTTGATGACACAGCATTCCAGTATCTGCTTGCCTTTGGATGACTACATTGTTCTGGTTAATAGAGAATTGGAAAGAAAATGCATTGTAGAATATTACTTAACCAAAGAAAATTTAGTAAAGGATATGTTGGTGAGGGAGTTGAATGATTTTAAGAAATAATCAGCTCTGTTGTCAGGACTCCTCTATCTCCAGGAGCCTCGTAAGTGGATACTATAGAATGGTGTGGTTGGCAGAGTAATGGCCCCCTAAAGACATCCACATCCTAATCCCTGGAACCTGTGAATATTCTGTGTTGTATTGTAAAAGGAAGTTAAGTTTCAGAGGAATTAAGGTTGCTAATCAGTTAGTCTTAAAATAGGAAGAATATCCTAGATGATCTGGATGGGCCTGATTCAGCCAGTTGAAAGGCCTTAGAGCAGAGCTGAGTCTTACCTGAGATGAAGAAATTCTGACTGTGGGCAGCAGCTTCTCATGCCCCAGACTTCCAGCCTGCTCTTTCTAATTGCCTGCTCTACAGATTTTGGACTTGCCTAGCCAGCTCACCCAACCAAGTAAGTCACTTCCTTGCAATAAATCTCTTAATATATATCTCCTGCTGGTTCTGTTTCTCTGGTAGAACCCTGACTGATACAGATTTTGGTACCTGGAAGTGGAGTGCTGCTGTAACAAATAACTGAAAATATGGAGATTGCTTTGGAATTGAGCAGCAGGCATAGGCTGGAAGAATTTTGAAGTGCATGATGGAAAAAGCCTAGATTGCTTTGGACAGACTGTTAGTTG